>NW_023416379.1:3445000-4747203 GCF_014108235.1 Myotis myotis | reverse complement strand
AGTTCTGGGCTTCTGTTCACACCATTCGCCTAGTTAACAAACAGCGGTTAAGGCCTTGCTGGGTGTGGGCTGGGCATCCCTACCTCGTGCCTTTCACTGTCTGTGGGGCCAACAAGCGGACAGTGTCATAGGTCTGGTGTTGGGGGAGGGGGTGCGCCCAGTGGCAGTGCGTCAGACAGGTGAACAGACAGACGGTCCTCACTGTTTTGCTAATTAAGAAGCACACACGTGTCCAGTTTCAGACGTGTTTGTAAATGTGCCGTGGGCTCTGTGACTTAGGAACCAGAGAACCAGCTGAGCGTGTGGCTTCTTTTCCTCCCGCTAGATTTTTAAAGACTTCCACGAAGGCAGCATTGATTTTGGGCCCACCTACAAGTACGACGTCGGCTCCGCCGCCTACGACACGAGCGACAAATGCCGCACCCCAGCCTGGACGGACAGGGTGCTGTGGTGGAGGAAGAGGCATCCCTTCGACCGGACAGGTGCGGGGGAGCCGTGCGCTCTCAGGGCTGGTGGGGCGGGGGGCGGTCAGCACCACGAGGGAAAGCCACGCTGATCCAGCCGGACACTCTTATGTAAGGAACGTGTCCTTGACAACCCGAAGCTGCGCACAGGTCATCCCAGCCCCGGCCCCTGCGCTTTGGAGGTTGCGCTTTGGGGAGCTCCCCCGTCCTCTCTCTAGAGACCGGTCTGCAAGGACCTGCTCCTGACTCCCCATCCCTGCACCACAGCTGTCCCCCACCCCACCCCGCCCACCTCTGTTCCAGTGGGGAACAGGAGAGAAGCCACGCCTTCCCGCTGCCTGCCCCACACAGCTGCCCGCCACCCAGGCCGCTCCTTCCCGCCACACCCTCATCTGCCACAGCCCCGGTTCCGAACCAAACGGGAGAGAGAAGGGTTTGCTGTCATTTAGCTTCAGTCTGTCTGGTCCGATGATCCCAGCTATGAGGTGCAGTTGATTTAAAATTAGAAGGAAGGTGGGGGGTTGGGGGGACGTGATTAACCAGGGACCTTATATGCATAGATGCATAGCCCATGGACACAGACAGTAGTGTAGTGAAGGCCTGGAGGAGCGGGTGCGGGTGGAAGGGGTCAATGGGAAAAAAAGGGGGGACCGGGGGGAACGTCTATAATACTTTCAACAGTAAAGGTAATTTTAAAAAAGCAAATGGAGCAAAATGGAACCTGGGAAAAGGATGTATGGGTGTTCCTTGAACTTTTCTATAATTTTGAAATTATTTTCAAATAAGTTAAATGTTTAAAAAATAAGAAGAAGATAAAATACAATTAAACCCCCTGTAATCTGGTCATAAACCGCTGAACTTCTCTGGTGAGACACTTGCTGAGATGTCAAAGCCAGGAAGTCACACCTGCAGATTGAAAGATACGTTTAGTTCAGATACATCAGTTTGGGGCACCGAGCGGCCTGTGCCCCCAGCCTCGGCCTGGCACCTCCTGCTGTGCAGAGGGCTGCAGACCTGCGTCCCTGTGCCCCGGACGGAAGCCCCACAGCGTGATATCTGTGCCCTCCACCCCCCCACTCTGCGGGCGGGGCTGGCTTACTGTCTTGGACAGTCTACATGGGAGAAGCTCCTTACCCCAGGTCCACGGGGTTAGAGCGAACGAGTCTGAGACACGCGTGGCCCGTCCCTGTGGTACCCGTTCTGTGTTCGGCATTCGTCTGTGTTGATACCATGTTGTGTTGTCTGTGGGTAGCTGGAGAACTCAACCTCCTAGACAGCGACCTCGATGCGGACACCAAGGTCAGACACACCTGGTCTCCCGGATCCCTCAAGTATTACGGCCGAGCGGAGCTGCAGGCGTCGGACCACAGGTACGGTCCTCGCTGCCTTGGGCACACGCTCCCCTGCTGAGACCCCCAGGAAGACGGAGACCCCGGGACCGCCCCGCGAGGCCTCTCTGGGGCCGCCTCGGGGGCTGTTGGCGGTGTCTGTTCACAGGAGCTCCGGGGACTGAGGGGTGCGGTGTGGCTGTCGCGCCCGGGCTAATGGCTGCCCGTCTTCCCTCCGTGTCTAACACAGACCCGTGCTGGCCATCGTGGAGGTGGAAGTTCAAGAAGTTGACGTGGGTGCCCGGGAGAGGGTGTTCCAGGAAGTGTCCTCTTTCCAGGGCCCCCTGGACGCCACCGTCGTCGTCAACCTCCAGTCGCCCACCTCCGAGGAGAAAGACGAGTTTCCTGAGGACGTGCGCACCGAGCTCATGCAGACCCTGGAGAATTACGGGACGATTGTTCTTGTCAGGTGACCACTGCCCCGCCCGGCGGGCGTCCGCGGGGGTGACATCCGGGCCGTGGGAGCGGCCGAGTCTCACTCGGGGTTGACGGGACTGTTTCCTTTATTCCAGGATCAACCAGGGGCAGATGCTGGTGACGTTTGCGGACAGTCACTCGGCTCTCAGCGTCCTCGACGTGGACGGCATGAAGGTGAGGCCGCTCGCTCCTGTGCGTCCTCGGGGCCATGCGGCCCCTCTCCTCGCCGTGTCTTTAGGGGTAGGCGCCGCGTGAGGCCAGAGGCCAGAGGCCAGGACCCTTCCCCGGGCACCTCATCCTGGTGCCTTTGTTGAGCTGCCTAATGCCCAGCCCAGGCTGCTTGCAGAATTTGGGAGAAAGAACAAGTTTTGGAGTCTCGTTCCCGCTGGGTTCCTGCGTCTGTCCGTGCTCACACCTCCGTGTGGGAGTGTTGCTATCTTTCTCTTTAGAGCGGGGGTGGGGAACGTCTGGCCCGAGGGCCGTATAAAAAGAAATTTGGTCTGTCCCCGGCCCAGGCGTTAGGGGTGAGTGAATTAACTGTTTGACCAGTACGGCAGGCTAATTTTTAAGCTGGTCGTTTTGCGTCGTCTGCAAACGGTGTTGTCAATATCCAGTGGCCCTTGGCAGAAGGTTCCCGCCTTTCAGAGGGTGCATTTTGGAGCAGGCAGCCCAGGGTTTTCCGTGTTGACGATGCCCCGGTCGATTTTAAATTCACGCGGAACGAAAAGCTGAAGGCGAGGGTTTGACTTCTACTTAGACCCAGCGCGACTGCCCGAGGCCAGGGCCCTCCGCTGTGCCGGCGGCTGAAGCCGGCCCGGCCTCCGGCACCTGCGTTGGAGCGGGAAGCCTGGGCCGCCGCGGGCTCGGCGCTCACTCGGCCGCACTGTCCCTCGCAGGTGAAAGGCAGGGCCGTGCAGATCCGGCCGAAGACCAAGGACTGGCTGACGGGGCTGCAGGCCGAGATCCTGCGGAAGCGGGAGAGCCTGGCGCCCGTGTCGCCCACCGCCAACTCCTGCCTGCTGGAGGAGGGCTTCGACCTCACCAGCTCGGACTACGAGTCGGAGGGTGAGTGGCCCTGGCCGGCCTTCTGGCCGGTGGCGAGGCGGGCAGGAGGCCGTGCTCCCAGCCATGGGCGGGGCTGTCAGGAGCCCTTCCAAGCACGGCCTGGGGACGGACACGGGGGCTGCGGTGCGGTTTGCTCCGGCGATGAGGTGGGCAGCGTTCGTGTGCAGGATGATGTGTGAAATGGCAACTAGGACCGGAGATGTCAAAACCTACTTGAAAGCAGTGGTTTTGAGGATGTCGGGGCTTCAGTTTGGTCCCCGTCCCAGGCATGAATGGAATTCGGGGCCCGTCCTTGGGGTCACGTGGGCTCCCGTGGTCTGCTAGCAGGTGGGCCGAGGGGTTCTGACACCACGGGGTCAAGATAGGCCCCCATGAAAGTGATGGCCTTCCACCCTAATCGTCTGTGGCTCCCTTGTTCCCAAGGGGATATTCTCGAAGAGGACGAAGACTATTTGGATGAACTGAGTCAGCCTGTGGTCTCAGACAGTGAGCTGGGCGGGGACGACCTTGCCGATACCCCCAGCTCCATGGCAGCACCGCCCAGCAAGTCACCTGCGCTCCCCAAAAAGAAGCAACATCCGACCTACAGAGGTAGCTGGGCCTTCCCTTTCTAACAGCCTTGGGCCCGAGATCGCTCTTTTCTCAGCATCGCTGCATGATGCCACAGGCAGTGCGCCGCCCCATGAGGGCGGAACCACGCGGTCACCGCAAGCGGCAGGCACAGGGCCCTGGGAAGGTGGTTTTCTCCGGTGATTTGTGTTTTACACTTTTCGGTGCCCCTTTAATATCCCAGATTCATGATAATTCCCATTTCTCCTGTGTATTCAAATGGCCACAGCTCTGAACTGATTTTACATTTGATTTGATTTTTCTCTCCCAAACTTTTCTGATTCAGTCCTGGAAGAGGCATGCTCAATATCTGTGTGCTAAGTTGCTGGTCTTATTTTCCTATAACATTATATTGTTATCTAGTAGCAATTTTATACATTATATACTTATACATGTACAAATATGTAATTAATATCAACATTAGCATCATTATATCACCATTGACTGAAAGGCATGAGGATTGAACTGCACGTCCCTAGATTATATAGTATAGTTGACTCTTGAATAGTTTTTTTGAAATACATTTTTATTGATTTCAGCGAGGAAGGGAGAGGGAGAGAGAGATAGAAACACCAATGATGAGAGAGAATCACTGATTGTCTGCCTTCTGCTCACCTCCTACTGGGGATCGAGCCCGCAACTGGGGCATGGGCCCTGACCTGGAATTGAACCTGGGACCTTTCAGTCCGCAGGCTGACGCTCTCTCCATTGAGCCGAACCGGCCAGGGCCAGGTGCCTCTTTGAATAAAGACTGGAGTAACAGGGGCTGTGTGGGCTGCCCAGCCACCTGGTGGGCGTCCAGATGGATTTGAGGGACGGGGTGTTGGAGCCAAAATGAATGGACTAGGCTGTGTTGTCGTGTGAGAAAAGACCTGAACTTGTTGTGCGTTTACATGTGATACATGCATGAGTAATGAAACACAAGCAGCACTTCCTCGTGCTGCTCTGAGCCCGGAAGGCTTTGGCTGGGTGCGTCAGGAGAGCTAAGTGTTTGGGACCTGAGTGCCCGGGACACTCCACACGAGGGGCTGGGGCTGGAGGCTGCCCTGCGGGCAGAGACGTGCGATGGTTCTCAGCGTCCCAAACAGCTGTCTTGTGTGTAGAGCCAGGGCTTTAGAAGGAGGGCTCTGCCTTCCAGCTGCCGCCTCTACGCGGTGCGGACGTCTGGGGGTGGTTTCAGGAGGAAACACCTCTCTGTACTCTCACGTTTTCGGTGTCTCTCCCGTCTGGACAAGTCTTGTCGAGGTTCCCTGAGTGCTCCCAGCAGGCACTGGGTCCTGCCCTCCCGGGCCGGCAGCCAGGGGGACACTTCGGCTCCCCGGGGAGCCCTCCTGCCCCAGGTGGCTCCGCACACCTGAGCCCCACCCGACTCACCTCCCTCCCGTTCCATTCCGCCGTGTCCTCCAGATGATGCCGCCCTGGTGGAGTTAAAGCAGGAGCTGGAAGCCGTGGGGGACCGCCTCCGCTCGCCAAGTAGGTCCCTGTCGGTCCCCAACAGGCCGCGGCCGCCTCACCCGCCGCAGAGGCCGCCCCCTCCAAGTAAGACTCGCTGCGTGGGCTCTGCCTCTGGGAATGGCTGCGCACCTCCTGCTCCTGCTCCTGCTCCTGCTCCTGCACCAGCGGCTCTGCGTCACCTCCCGGCCTCCGGGCCCACGTGCGCCCTGCCCTCTGCCCTCCGCCCGCCTTGGGCCTCTTGTTGTCTTAAATCCGTGACATTTGAAATGGGAGGCGCAGTCGGCGATCCTTTGTGAGGCCGTCCCGGTCCTCTGTGGCTGCACTCTGCTTCTAGCTGCTTCCGCGGAGAATGGGAAACCGGGGCCTCGGCCAAGAGTGGCTGCACTCTGCTTCTAGCTGCTTCCGCGGAGAATGGGAAACCGGGGCCTCGGCCAAGAGAGGGCGCTTTTTAGCTTCTACCCCCAGCCCCGCAGCGTCTTCCAGAATCTTCTCCCCTTGGGTGCTGCCCCCCCCACCACACACACACACACACCTCTCACCTCTCTCTCTTTGTTAATCTTTACCCAAGGATATTTTTCCCATTGATTTTTAGAGAGAATGGAAGGGAACGAGGGAGGGGGGGAGAGAGAGAAACATTGATATGAGAGAGACACACCGATTGTTGCCTCCACACACACCCCAACCGGGGCTGGGTGTGGAACCTGCAACCCAGGTTTGACCAGGAATAGAACCTGCGCCCTTTGGTGCACGAGCCGGTGCTGTAACCATTGAGCAGCACTGGCCAGGGCCGCCGGCCCTCTCCCCCCTGAGGAAATGCAGGCCCCTCAGAACACAGTGCTTTTCCCGCCAGCCTGTCATCAGTACCTGATACAGTTGGGACATGCTGCTCATCAGTTGCTAGTTCCCTTTGCTGTTTACTGCCCCCCTGCACCCCCCAAATTGTGGCAATTTGACCTGGATTTTGCTAAGACTTTACTTTCAGAATCAGGTTCAACTTGGCTTATGTCTCAGTAGTAATCAATAGTGAGCTAGACGCACATGACTTTTTATTTTTCTGAGTTGATACGTAAAAAATAAAATATAAACAAAAATGTTAACTGCTATATATTTCTGTGGAAAACTTATAAAAATAGGTATAAAAAAGAAGTAAATTCTTAATTTCACTTGACTGCCTAGAGATAATGGATGTGAATCACAAGACTTCCAGCCTTTCTCCAATTATGCATAGCGACATCCACAGGCAATTTCTTGTTTCCATGTTTTTTACAAAGTTGGTAACATCTTGTTTGGTCATTTGCCCTTCACCTAATGTCTGTGTCATTGCGTGTTGTTCTGGAACGTGTCCTGTTAATGGCTGCACGTGTAATTCAGCATAGAGTATCCGCTGCTTTGGGATTTTTTTTTATTTTTGCCCACAACACATTTTAAAAGTTTGGTCCTCGTCACAATAGTGGATTCTAAACCGCCCAAAGCGACCTGACCTCTACACCACATGCGAGTCCCCCAGGACTTCAGGTTCACATTTACATTAACAGTGACATGGAATAATGCGTTCCCAGAGAACCTGTGTCCACAGAGGAGCTGTTAGAGGGGGAATCGGGGCGCTCATGGCCTCTGATGCCCCCAGCCGAGCACGCAGCCCCTCCCTGCCCTGCCTCGCTGCCTCGCTCTCTGCCGCCACGGCTGGGCCGGGACGCATCGGCCGGCACTGAGGCTGACTGCCTTGTTGGTTCTCACAGCAGGCCTCATGGTGAAGAAGTCGGCCTCGGACGTGTCCATCTCCGGCACCCACGGGCAGTACTCGGTCTTGCCGACGGCGAAGCTGCTGCCGGGCGCGCCTCAGCAGG
Source organism: Myotis myotis (assembly GCF_014108235.1). Classification (NCBI taxonomy): domain Eukaryota; kingdom Metazoa; phylum Chordata; class Mammalia; order Chiroptera; family Vespertilionidae; genus Myotis; species Myotis myotis. The sequence goes on along the minus strand of NW_023416379.1, from coordinate 4,739,958 downwards.
TGGTGAGTCGCTGTGCGTGCGGCTCGCAGGGAAGCGGGGACGGGTCAGATCCCAGGGGTTGGCCTGTGGTTCGTCCTCGGCCCCTCCTCTCAAACGGGCTCACTCCCCTGCAGCACATACACCGATTTCTGCCTCTAACCCTCTAACTGCCCACAACTCACCCCAACACCCCATAACTTAGTGGCATGTTTTTATGGGCTTTTAAATGGCCGTGCAGGGCACGGGAGAGGAATCACGTTGATGAAAAAGCCAAGTGTCCCGTGTGGTGGGATTGTTGGCCTCCAGACTCACCTGCTTCTCTGTCTCCCGACGCCTGGCTCTGACTGTGGTGTGCAGAGCAGTGCGTGGTGGAAGGGAAAGTAGGAGACATTCCGATCCATTGCTGGACAAAATTATGATGGCTCTGGGGTGAAGGTAGCGGAGAGAAGAGGCTAAACCAGATCCAATGGCCTAAATAACGTGGGAGGGGCACTAGGAATAGGAATAGTTCTGGAGGGTGGAGAGGTGGCGTTCCAGAGGAGGCTCAGGGCTGCTAGAGACGGTAGGTGAAGGCCGGTGGAGTCGAGGCGAGGAAGGAGGGAGGAGGCCTGGGTGCTGGGTGGAAGCTACTGGGTCCCAGGAGGGGGCCAGAGGGGAGGCCCAACGTCCATGCGGTCCCAGCAGGGGGTTCAGAGGCATGAAGGCAGGTCAGCAAAGGGGTCCTTGCGGTTTAAACGGGTGAAGAGGTAGAAGAGGCACTTTATAGTAAACAGATCTGGAAGGTGTTTTAATAACTCAGCCGGGCCGTAAAATGCCTTCTGATAGGCTTCTGGCTCTTTCCTGGTTACCGAAAGGTTAGAGGATGGCTTGTCCACATTGCAGAAACCGGTGAGGGTCCCCGCTCGAACACTGTCGCATTCCTCCTCTTGGTAGCACGGCTTCGGGAAGGGGCTTGAGGACGCAGTCAGACAGGACTGTGTGTTCATCACGGCTGGCGGCCCAGGTGCAGATCAGTGGGCGGGGAGCTGGCCGGTGCGGCTGCTTCCTGCCTGTGTTAGTAACGCTTCTCTTCCTCATCTGCCCTCAAGCCCAAGGCCAGGACGGGGATCAGCAAGCCTTACAACGTCAAGCAGATCAAAACCACCAATGCCCAGGAGGCGGAGGCCGCCATCCGGTGTCTGCTGGAGGCCAGAGACGGTAGGTGCTCCCGGGGCCTCCTCCCGCCGGGGAGCTCCTGTTCTGCTTTTCATCTTCCTGCTAAACGGGGCTGAGAGGAGAAAATTCTTTCCTAAAGGCAGTATTACACGAAAGCTCCCATTAGCAACATTTTGTAGAATTCCACTACTAAGATATATTGTCCATTTAAAGTTATATATTTAAAATTCAGTAAGTATATAAAAAGAATCCCAGGGTTGTTAAGAAGTACTTAAGGGAGAGATTGGTATAAACAAAAATGAATGTTGGAAAAGGTTAGTGCTCCAGGCGCTAACCCATCCTGCTTGAAGAAGGGGGGGTGAGGTGCACATCCCCGTCCCGGACACAAAACCCACTTTTAAAATCACCAGCAACTGTAGGTTCTTTGATGTCAAAGAACTGCCTGTTCACGTAACTGCTGTCACTTCCCTTAACCCGCGTTAGTCATGTTTTACCTTAGAATCTCCCCGCTGCGTTCACATCACTGGTCACTAACGTGTTAGGCTTTGGGAAGGGGCGAGAGCACGCAGTACAACTGACTGGTTTGTTTTCAGCCTGGATAGCTAACTTATTTGGAATTTTCAGATAACATTGAAAGAGGGCAGAAAGTGAGAGGATGAGAAGCACTGTTGTAGCATAACATCACCTCAAGTGGATTCTTTTTGATTTAAATGTATTTTCAAATAAATATTCAATATCAATTTATATTTTTGGATTTTTTAATTGATTTTAAAGAGAGAGAGGAAGGGGGGCGGAGAGAGAAACATCAGTTTATTTTTCCACTCCTTTATGTGTTCATTGGTTGATTCTTACATGTGCCCTGACCTAGGATTGAACCCTGTATCGGGATGACACCTAACCAATTGAGCTACCCGGTCAAGGCTGTTATTATTTATTTTTAAATGTAACTACAATTGTATGTAACAACTCAAGTGTCCACCAATGGATAAAACGTGGTGTGAACATACCATGGAATATTGTCCATAAAAAAGGATGGAGTACTAATACATGCTACATCATGGGTGAATCTTGAAAATAGTATGCTATGTATACACACACACACTGCATGCAGAACAGGCAAATCTAGAGACAGAACGTTCTAGTGTTTCCAGGGCAGAGAGAGGAGGGATGAGGAAAGAGTGCTGTGGGTATGTGTGGGGTTTTGGTGGTGATGAAGATGTTCTGGAATTAGACAGTGATGGTTGCAGGACTGTTCTTTAAAAGGGTATATTTTATGGTGTGTGAATTATATTTCTACTAGAGCCCAGTGCACGGATTCGTGCACATTGAAAATAAATTAATTAGAAGGTGTCCGGCGGGGCAGGACTGGGCGAAACAGGCCAGACACGCCCTGGAGCCAACCTCCCATGATCCCTACCTGGCCGGCTGCACCTGGGTGGCGCTGGGGCTTGAAGGGCATCTGCAGAGTAAGCAGGGTCCCTCCAGCAGGTGGGGTCTCTTGGCCTGGCCTGCAGGGATTGGGCCAAAACTGGCAGTCTGACATTCCCCGAGGGATCCCAGAGTGTGAGAGGGCACTCTGCAAAGTGCTGTTGCTCAGCAGCTCCTGCATTGAGCGCCTTCCCCCTGGTGGTCAGTGTGTGTAAATAGCTACCAGTCGGACGGTCACTTAGGCTTTTATATATGTACACTGAGTGGCCGGATTATTATGACCACCCCATAAGTACTTCATTGACACTTCCGAAAATATTGAATGTTGAAAACTTCCTAAGCAAATACTCTCAAGGTTTTATTATTATTATTTGCATAACTAATTCACTTCATTGTACTGATGGGGTGGTCATAATAATCTTGCCGGTCATAATAACCTGGCCACTCAGTGTATAGATATATATATATTTTAATCCTCACCTGAGGACATGTTTAGAAAGAGGAAGGGGGAGAGAGAGAAATATTGATGTGAGAAACATTGATCGGTTGCCTTTTGTACATGCCCTGACCAGGGATCGAACCCACAACCCAGGTATGTGCCCTGACTGGGAATTGCACCGGCAACCTTTTGGTGCACAAGATGACGCCCGACCAACTGAGCCACTCCGGCCAGGCCATATTGCCTTGTGTTGTGTGTGTGTGTGTGTGTGTGTGTGTGTGTGTGTGTGTGTGTGTGAGCCACTCCGGCCAGGCCATATTGCCTTGTGGTGTGTGTGTGTGTGTGTGTGTGTGTGAGAAAGCTATGGATGTGGAGGCAGGAGAGGTTTGAACTTTGAAACCTACCTGGAGTTTGAACTTAACATTTTCTTGATCACGGGCCCTGCCGAGGTTTTAAGGAGCTTTAGGTCGTCTCCCGTGAGAAGCGCACACGCATCTCTGCATGTGATGTCAGGGTGTCACTGATCCCCCATCGAGACCACTACGGACCCAGCTCACCATCCCTGCTTGGGAGGTGAGCACGAGAAGCTGGGGGCCAAAGCTAGCTCGCTGGTCCTGACAACCCTCAAGCATCTTTTTTAGAAAGAAAGAAAGAAAAAAAAAAGGAAATATACTGCATCAATAAATTACCCTCAGAACGTAGATTATCTAAAGATTTCATGGTGCAGCGAACTGCCTGGTCCAGGGCGCTTCAGCCATGCACTTGTGTGTTCCAGGCCCCCCAGGGGAAGTCCTAAACGCCACGGCCCCGAGGGACCAGGAGTCCTCCAAGCCAGAGCCCGCGGTGGGGGCAGCCCCGCTCCTGCCCCGCCGGCCCGCGCCCAGAGTCCCTGCCATGAAGAAGCCGACCTTCAGGAGGACCGGGAAGGTAAGAGCTGGCAGCAGCCGCCTCTCACCCCTCAGTTGCTCGAACGTCTGGTGAGATAAGGTCCCATCTCTGCTGAGTCTGTCTCTCCATAAACACTCCTGAGTCCCTGGACGGCCCCATCCTGGAGGAAGATGCTTGGCAATTGCTTTCTCCTCCGTATCCCTGGCCCTGGCTGCGCGGAAAAGCCAGGGACTTCTCACCACGCATGGAACAGCTTGGAGGCTGGGCCCCACAGCGAACCACGGGGGGAGGCCCGATCCCACGTGTTCCCGGAACTCCCGTCTGTGTGTGGTCTGTGTCGTGCGTGCAGGGCTCGCGTGGACGGGGTTGTTTGCATTAGAAGAACAATGCCGGGTCCTGGCCGCCGGCCTGGGACGCGGGCCGTCCCACCGCTCCTCTCGCCACTTTTCTTGCAGATTGTGTTCTGCTCTGGCTCCCAAGCCTCCCCGCCTTGCTTGCTGCTTCAGAGACATGAGTTTGTCAGGACAGTAGCAGCCCAAAGACTGGCACCTCTAGAGGCATCTGGACCTTCCGTTTGACCTCAGTGTTCTAGTGCCGGACACTCGGTAACCCCTCGCTGGTCTTGACAGATGACCTCTGCTTTCCCCCGTGGACGTGTGAGCCGGGGCCTGGGCGCCTCGTGCGTACCCAGCTCGCTGTCTCCTCTGCCCGCTTTGGCTTGTGGCATCTGTCATTTTCCTCCTCTTTCCCCTCCGTCCTCGCTATGTCTTTTGTCTTAAAAGCCAGGAGCAGAAACGAGTTCATTTTCCCGCCCGCTGCGCAGGAGCAGTGGCGGGGCTGCGGGAGGGGGGCTGTGCCTGCCGTGTTTCCTAAAGCAGCGAAGGAAACGCTGAAGGCCGATGCCCCAGCTGCCGGCGCCCACGCTGGTACAGAGCTTCCTTTCGCCCCGCGCGGCTGTTGTCTTTGGGGTGGTTTTGAATTAGAACCAAGGCAGCGAAGTGTCCGTGTAAATGTTTCCGTTCTTCCATAAACACCAAGATTCCAGGAGCAAGCGGACCGTGCGTCCTTCAGTTAGCCGGACGCCGGGACGTAGGTGACTCCGCGTTTGCTTATCTGGTGTGAATTAGCAACACCGCGGCCTCGATCGAGAGCTGCAGAGGGGTTTGCTGTCAGTAAGGAGAGGGGACACCCCTTCTCCTCAGGGAGCAAAGGGGGTCCGTCTCGGTGACTCCTGTGGCCCTGGTTTTCAAGTTCCCACTCGTCTTCCATTGGCCCCGCGGTCCTCCTGGTCAGTGTGTGTGTTTCTGCCGTGTTCTTCCACCCCCGGGCACATGGCCGCATCCCAGACATTCTCAGATCTCGCATCTGCTAGAATGTCCCCCGCGGCGCCTGGCTGACGCTGAGCACGGACGCCCGACCCCCACGCTGGCTTCTCACTCTCTGTATCCTGCCTTTCCCCAGCCCACGTCGCCGGAAGAACAGTTCGGGCAACAGACTGTCCATTTCACAATCGGGTCCCCGGAGACGAGCCTCGAAACCCCTCCTCTTGTGACAGTCCCTCCTGTTCCCAAACCAAGAACCCTTCCGCCCGGGAGAGGCGCCGAGAGGAAGCCCGCGCCAGCCGATGCCCCTGCTGGGGCCACGCCGCCCCTCGTGGGGGTCCCGCCTCTTGTGCCCCAGGTGCCCCCGAGGAGGAAGAAGTCGGCCCCCGCCGCCTTCCACCTGCAGGTGCTGCAGACCCACAGCCAGCTCCTCCAGGACCTGGCCCGCAGCGGCCTCCGCAGCGACGGCCCCCCTGCCCACCAGCCCGACGGGGGCGCCCAGACTGATGGCCACAAGGAGCCCAGACCAGAGGCGGCCTCCCTCCTGGGTGATGGCCAGGACCCCTTCTGGAGCCTTCTCCAGCACCCTAACCTGGTGAACAGCGCCTGGCTGTCCAAGAGCTCTGACCCCCTGGACGCGGGGACCAGGAACCTCAGGAGGGCACACACAGCCCCACTGCAGGTCAGTGGCTCGGCCGTGGAGGAGCCGCCCCCGGAGCACGGGCACCAAGACCTGGGTCCCTGGGCCGCCATCAGCGACACGGACAAGAGGACGGTGCTTCAGGTGTTCGACCCACTAGCGGAAACCTGAGTGGGAGCCGTGGACAGCGCGTTCTCGCAGAATGCCTGCCTTCCTCCTTAGGCATCGCTTTATAGAGAAAAGCCCGTTGGCCTCAACCCCCCGTCAGAAGAGACATCTGTGTAAAGGCACTGAAGCAACATTCGTACTTCTGCCCCCTCTTGTGTAGTTTACAAAAATCGTGTCTCTTATTCAATAAGGTCATTGCTCAGCCACCGAGGTATGTTTTATTCCAGACGCGTGCATTTCGAGTTTCCTCTCAGGGGCCTGGGAAGGAGACCGTCCTGCGAGAGTCCGCGTGTGGGTTTTAGAAAAGGGAATTAGTGGATAACGCCTAAGTTCCCTCCCGTCGAATTTTAAATGGTTGTTCCATTTACGTGTGTCTGTGGTGTTTTTTAATTTCGTTTGTATTTTACAGATTCAGAGTAATTTTTTGGTGCATCACCCGGGGGGTGGGTGCATAAAGGAAGGATCACACTGAAAGGTAGTTGGGACCATGAAGAGCCGTACCTGCCCGCATCGCACCAGGTTAGAAAAGTCAGAGACAGAAGCAGCAAAGAGGGCAACCCAACGCCTGGGCTGCCCACTCCCTGGTGTTTGTTTATGTGCATGTCTGTATTAACCTTGACCGTGTGGGAGACGGTGTCTGTACTTTTGGGTGCCTGAAGCGTATGCCATCAGCTTCACCTGAGCTTAACCCGGCTAAAGACTCCTGTGTCCTGTCTCCGACATGCACACCCCATAGACTGCTCCAGCCCTGAGCCCTGGTGGGCTGCGTAAGCCAGTGTTTACACGCTATCGAGCCCCTTTTAAAGGAAACCTTGTGAATTCTTCTCTTCCCTTCTAGTCTGTACCTGGTAAACGCACACATGTGAGAAGGCATGATGACTGTCTGCTTTAGCCGGGTCTGTGGCTGCAGCGTCAGGAAGGAACGCACCATGTGCCCCTTTTACATAAGAAACCCAGGCAGTCTCTCTGGATTGGCTTATCTATATGTCTGTTAGGTCTGCTTTTTACCTGCGTTTTCCCTATACGTCTCCAACACCACTGCTTGCCTATGAAATCATTTAAAAAGAAATCGCCTTACTGCTCCACGTTGAAAAAAACAATGTTAGAAAGCCTAGAGTTTCATTTGGAGCAGGTACTATGTTTTTGCTAATTCACTGGCAGAAATCTTCATGTGTCACATGCCATACGGAGGAGCCTCTCATGTCATAGGGTCACACAGCAATGAGTCTGGGCTACCCCTAAGGTGACCAGGGAATTCCTACACTCAATGCTAACGGTTGGGGTGGCAGGGATGGTCTTGCCCAGGGAATACCACTCTCTCTTTGCTGATCAGACCTCTGGGTGTTCAGAATTATTTCTCATTGCCACTATCAAGGTACACTGCAGATCATTTACATCTGGCACTCAAGACAAAAACAAAACTACGACATTATTTCACTTCATCTGAAAACTGAGCAAAGAAAAAGGCATTACTGACCCATCGAGATAAACAGAATACATGAGTTGACATGTCAAAAAAAGATGGTGTTTCTGGCCAAGGTGTTAGGACACCTTCTGTAGTAAGTGCTTCATATTATTTTTACCTCTCTAACAAGTGCAAATAAATAACATAATCCTTGAACGTGTTAGCGGAAGCAAGCAAGCAGGATGGGTAGCAGCAGGCTTGGAGAAGTTCAATGATTTCCAGCATTCAGTTGCTACTGGAGAACAATTAGAAATGGAAGCAAAGATTTCTTGATGCAATCACTCTTTTTTTCTATAACCGTTTTTTCCCACCCAAAGGAGGTGAATTTGAAAGCAGATACATGTAACCGTCAGTTAGAAAAGCAGGGGAAAGTCAGTACCACAACAGTTGCTTGCAATGTGGGAACAGGCCTAATTCTCAAGGTACTTCTTTGTTCTAGAAAACCAGTAGCCAGTGAGTGGCACAGGAACTGAATCTCAGTGGAGACAGGTGCTCGTCACACAAGTAGCACTTAGGAACCCAACAGGAAGTAGTGACACACAACAGTGTGGGCCTCGGGACGCAGGCCACAAGATAAAGGACCAGTAGTTTAACATGAAGAATTGAACAAATATTATTTGATTTTGGGTTTTGAGTTGATGCATGAGGCTCTCACACCAACTTCCTCTTAAGAAGACAATTAGCATTGCCTTATTTTTTTAAATTGATGCTTCATAGCTGTAGGTTTCCTAGGTTAGGGGCAGGCAGTTGAATAACCTCCAGTGAGCAGCTGCATCCGGGAATGTCATTCTGTGGGGTTTGTATTTTTGGGGTTTTTTTGATGCTCCCACGCGGGGCTTTTTACTGTGACCTTGTCGTTTATTTCATTATTTTTCTGTAAGATGTTGCAGTTCACTGTGGTCCCGAGTTTTAGGCAAGGCACTTTACAACTCAACACGCTGTCTTCCCTTGTACAATGTCATCTCTGACTTCTTGGCTATTTTAAAATTTATTCCAGTAAATTACTGGAAATAGGACATCTGTCTAAGCAGTTCCTGTAAAAGTTTTAAAGTTGTTGATGTTCAAGACACTTAATAGAATTCTCCTGATGTGTATAAGCAAAGTAATGTATTAAAACATTCTCTTTATAACAAAGTGACTTATTTCATCAGAAAGGAAAGCCACAAAAATTATTTATTGACTAACTGGCAATTAATAAAAACCCTGTAATGTTTATTTGAAGTGCTCATTTGTACTGAAATTGTAAAAAAAAAAAAAAAATCTATTAAATGGTTTGTCTTTGTTTTGTAATTTGCCTATTTCTTTTTAGATATGAAAATAATCTTGAGCCAGCTTTTTGGGGCCAGCCTTCTGTTCTGGATGAAATGTGACTGCTAGTTATTCCTTTGTTGAGTTTTGGGTTTGTTTTTGGTTTTTTTCCAACCATTAGACTGAGTTGAAAAAGCATAAGAATAATTTGGTTAAGAATTTGTGACTTGAATAATGCCAGGAGGGACCACTATGACACCATACATAATAACTTTAAGATGTAATATTTATAAGATGTGAGATGCGAGAATTCATTTTCTGTAGTCTTATAGCAAACTTGCCATCTTAGACTGCTAGATTGGTTTGAGTGCATTCCTATGTCGAGGCAGGAGAGAGTAAACCATGTTCATGTTCTGTCTAGGTTGGTTTTCAGCTAATTAATACAAAAACATATTACAAATGTTCTCTGATGACTTTCAGGAATGAGAATATACTGACAATCTCGAAATAATAAAGATGGCTAGTCCTTCCTGCCCAGTAAGTACCATTTTGAAGTCCTTTGACCTGATTGCACAGCCTTGGGCTCGGTTGGGGAGGAGGAATCTGCTGGTTACCAAACTTCCTTTTCCAAGGTCGTGGGGGAGAGAGGTTTGACACTCCCTTACGAGGCCAACTGTTTGTGTCTATGGAATCACCTCTAACTCAGTGACGTAGGAGAGTACAAATGAGTGATTGTGAGCACACGGCCAGGGGACATTTGAGTGGCGAGGATTAAGGATTTGATAGGTAGCAAAGTGGATTTATGTACATGGATGGGATGTTGGCTATGGGAAAGAACTTCAGAGGACCTTAAGTGACAGTTTAGGATTTTATTGTGTAGATAATAGTGGGTAACAGAAACCTAAACCAATCTGTGTTAGAGTGGTTATGATTATAGGTTTTGTAGGCCGGTGTGGATCAATGGTTGAGCATCCCACCCATGAACCAAGAGATCACTGGTTCGATTCCCCATCAGGGCACATACCTGGGTTGCGGGCTTGATCCCCAGTAAGGGGCGTGCAGGAGGCAGCCAATCAATGATGTCGCTGTTTCTCTATCTATCCCTTTCCCTTCCTGTCTCTTTAAAAATCAATTAAAAAAAAAAAAACATTTAAAAATTTAGCATGTGTTATTTAAAAAAAAAAAAAATTACAGGCTTTGCCTGGGCTAACAAACTCTTCAAAGCACCTGGAATATAGTTTATAAATGGTATGCGTGTGTGTGGGGAGGGGGGGGCGGGGGGTCTTACATTATCTTCCTAAGAGATAGTTGCATGTATAATTGTTCATATTGGTCTCTTGTGATCTTTAGTATTTGTGTGTTATCAGTTGAAATGGCTTCTCATTTCTTTTTTTAAAAATCTTTATTGTTGAAAGTATTACACATGTCTCCTTTTTTCCCCCATGGACCCCCTCCAGTCTACCCTGGCCCCTGACCCCAGGCCCTCACCACCCCACTGTCTGCGTTCATGGATTATGCAGTGAAGTTTGGATTAAACTAAAATCAGATTCTAGTAAGTTTAGTGTTTTCCAACTCTGGGACCAGGTACTGAACTCCATGGCCATGTTTCTAAACTCCAAGATCAAATTGAACACAGAAGTGGAAATGTTACAAGAAATGGCTTGTTCTAAATTTGAAAATTTCTTAGATATTAAACTGATTTATGTCTTCTGCTCTATTGAGGTAATCTATATAAAAGCCTAAGCAACCGAATGACTGGTCGACCAGTCGCTATGACGCACAACCACTATGGGACAGATGCTCAACACAGGATCGGGCTCCCTCCTGTCTGGATCAGGCCTGAGGGGATCAGGCTGAAACTGGCTACTCGACATCGCCCGAGGGGTCCCAGATTGTGAGAGGGCACAGGCCAGCAGAGGGCCTCTAGTTCATAATAAAATGTCACTTTTCATAAACAAATTTCTAATAGATTTTAAGTGATTAGCTATTGGGAGTGTTCAACATCCAATACAAGGGCACAATCAGTTGTAGTAAGTACTTTAACGTGACATTTATTGAACATGTTTCAATTTTTTCATGGACATAATTTTTATACCAAATGTCAATAAAAACAAACTCATTCAATATATTTGATATTACGAAGGAGTGAAAATTCAGGAAGGTATGCCTAAGACTCAAATTTTAGGAATTTGAGTTTGAGGGGCATTGTGAATTGTGACACATCACTGTATTACTGCACTATTTTTCTCACTAGGAAGTAAATGCTGGTGCCCCCACCCTCAGGCATCCACAGGGCAGAGGCCTGCATCCTCCACCATATTCTGTGTGTCGGCGTAACCTGGGTGACTGGTCGAGATGCTATCGAGAAAGGTATCATGATCCTCCTTTTTATAGTCTCTTTCTATGGCGACATTTAATTTAAACCCTGGGGTAAAGGGGACTCGGTGCCCTTGAAATTTAGGGCTGACAATGTAATCTGGTAGCTTTGGGGGAAATGTAACCAGAAAGAAAGAAATAGGTTATAAGTAAGAATAACTGACTTTTCATTTTCATTCTAGCTATAGTTACAGCTTCCTTTCAGTAATTTGTTCTGTAACACCTATATTCTATTCACTTCCTTCTTAAACAAGATCATAAAAAGTGGCTTTTCACATGAGGGAGAAGGCGCTATGAAGCCTCATTTGAATTTTTTTTCCAGAAAGGGTATTTAAACAAAACTGATCAAACTCCCAGAGCGTTTTACTGATGGTCTAAATTTGAAACTATTTCAAATACATGCTTTCATACTTTGTGTTCTTAAAGTATTTTTCATGCAATGATTATTTTAAAAACATTGACTTAACTATCACAAAACTGATGAAGTCAGCCTGTGTACATTTATATCCATTTCATAGGCAGAATAAAAAGAAATGTTAAGTGACTTGCCTGAAAAACTATGTAATCTAGTACTACATTGGATCTCTCTCCCAGACCTTATTTTATTTTATTTTTATTTTTTTAATATATTTTATTGATTTTTTACAGAGAGGAAGGGAGAGGGATAGAGAGTTAGAAACATCGATGAGAGAGAAACATCGACCAGCTGCCTCCTGCACACCCCCCACTGGGGATGTGCCTGCAACCAAGGTACATGCCCTTGACCAGAATCGAACCTGGGACCTTTCAGTCCGCAGGCCGACGCTCTATCCACTGAGCCAAATCGGTTTGGCTCAGACCTTATTTTAAAAGCACAGCTATAACAGCTATATAGGGATTTTAAGGAGTGGGGTTTCATTGCATTACTCTAAGTTAATGAACAATTATTTCAACCATGTTTTTTTACCTGCCATGGTTCATGGAAAACAGGAAAAGCAAATGAACCAAATATATCTACCCTTTCTCCCCATATCATCCCATTAGCTAGCATTTATTGTTGTTACTTACTATTGTTAGCTAATAACCATTGCATTCACTGTATCTACACAATAACTCAGTGGTTAAGTCACTTGTTAGGTTGTTGCATAATTAAACAATTAGATGCTGATGACCTGTTTACCTCTAGATTCTGTACTCCAGTTTTAGCTTTGACTATCCCATTCTACAATGTCCATCATCTTCAACATGGTTATGTCCTATATAACAGTTGTTCTCAACCTTCTGGCCCTTTAAATACAGTTCCTCATGTTGTGACCCAACCATAAAATTATTTTCGTTGCTACTTCATAACTGTAATGTTGTTACTGTTATGAGTAGTAATGTAAATATCTGATATGCAGGATGGTCTTAGGTGACCCCTGTGAAAGGGTTGTTCGACCGCCAAAGGGGTTGCGACCCACAGGTTGAGAACTGCTGCTATCTAATAAAAGGCTAATATGCAAAATGTCCCCTAAACTGGGAGTTCAACCAGGGGGCGGGACTGGCCAACCAACTGCCTGCAGCCCCTCCCCCCAACCAGCCCCACCCAATTGCCTCGATTGGGGCGGGCTGGCCAGAACAGACCCCACCCATGCACAAATTCGTGCACCAGGTCTCTAGTGAGCTTAATAAGACCCAGCAATTCCACTCCTAGTATACATCCAAGAGAATGAAAAACATACATCCACACAAAAAAAATGTACATGAATGTTCAAGCAGCATAATACCCCCAAATTTGAAAGAATCTAAATGTCTATCAACTGATGAATAAGTGTGGTATATTCATACAATGGAATATTACTTGGCCATAAAAAGGAACGAAGCCCCAATACATGCTTCCTCATGGATGAACCCTGAAAACATTATACTAAGAGAAAGAAGCCAGACATAGAAGGGCACATAGTGTATAATTCCATTTATATGAAAGTCCAAAATAGGCAAATCCATAGAGACGAAGTAGATTAGTGTTTGCCAGGGCTGGGGGGAGAAAAGGTGAGGAGTGATCACTATGGGTTATGGGGTTACTTGGGGGGATGATAAAAATGTTCTGAGATCAGTGGCGATGATTGCACAACTCTGTAAATATACTAAAAATAAATGACCTTGAGTTAAGAGGGTAATATTATGAAATGTGAATTATATCTCAATAATGCCATTATTTAGAAAAAGTCAACATGATTTCCTATTTCTCACTTGCTAGAGGTCAAAGGAGCAGAAAAGAAAGGGATATTTTACTTGGCCTCAAGAGAACCTGAGAATCTTGATACTAAGTATTACTAATCTATATAATGGCTTAGAATAGTTTTATTCACACTGTGATCAATAATGGATTAGCTACTTTATCTGGGAAAAATACAAGTATAGGTAGCTAAAGTATGGAAAGAATTTCTGTAAGCTAGATTTTTTGAAGAGAAATATCTGTTCTCAGCCATATGAAAATAAAAACATACAAGGAACTGAGCCATGACTGGCAACAGGTCTAACAGTTAACATGTTAGACAAAGGTTTATACTTACATGTTAGTAAAAATTTACAGCACATGGAATCCCAGAATAAAAACAGTCTTTTATGTTCTAGATCGTTCTCCTGCCCATTCGAGGTACTCTCCCAGTAGCACTGTTATGGTAAGCTGACAATTCGCTATCCCTTCAGAAGCCATCAGTGCTCCGCAAGGGGAAGCTATAGACGGTCACAGGTGACAAAAGGTATTCTCTACCCACAGCAGCTTGTTCACCAGGGACAACACTGCACAGCATAAACTGGCACACATGGAGCTCCTTGAAATCGAAAGAATCCGTCTGCCCTTCCTTCTTTGATTGCCACTTCTGCGCTTGTGCTTTGCAGTGTTCTGTTGCCTGCAACATGCTCCAGACCACGCTGATGCCACAGTGGCTGTGTTTGCATGATTGCTTCGAAAGAGACCACCAAGCTTCTTGCACTGTGTTCACATGAAAAATGGAAGGTAATGGTCAGTTTTCAAGGTCTTTGGCTAAAGCTTCACGGATGAATTGTAAGGTACGCTGGTACAAAAAGGCATCCTTTCTCTTTGGCTTACAAATGTTCAGGTGGTTCACATCCACAGGAATTAGATCTCCAATGCCTAAATCTGAGAAAACAAAAATGTGAATAACATCTAAGTAAAAATGTAAGCTTCTTCCCTATCAATACTGAAAGAGGCCAGATTTTCAGTTCTAAATGTTCACTTGGTGTGACAGGGACTCTTAAAAGATACGGGATCTTTAGCTAAGTTTCACTGTAGCTAAACTATATTTGAGTAATCAAGCCCGAATGGATTCTCAGCAGGTATAATTTATGTTTCATAAATTCATTTGTGTTCTGGCCTACTTCCTAATTTAGTAGTGAATAGGGCCTGATCACTATAATATAATAGAAACACTTTTTTCCAGAGTTTATATTATAAAACTTGATCATGAATGAGCTCCCTTGTCCTGGCATAAAGAATGGGAGTCTCTCACACAGGGTCCATGCTATCCATACCCGGCTGTTGATGGTGGTGTGGGAGGGAGAGAGCCTCCTGGTGACACCATATGGAATCACAGAAGAAGGTGCACACAGAATTATGATGAGGCTATGTCACCACAAGCAGTTAATCTATAATATTAACTTTGCTTTTGGTTTAAGCTTCCGAAGTCCTTTTTGGTAAATACCAGCAGCTGTTCCTTGAGCTCAACAACTACTAAATAGTAACTGCTCACCCTATGGCACATTCTTGGAGAAAAAATATCTTTAGGTTTCACTAGAGTATTGAGGCTTTTCATTTTATTTAGATAGCATGTAAGGAGGTTCGGACAAAACATGCTATGCAAACCAAAGAGCCACCCAGCAAGTGCTCCAGCTACACACCGTCCCTGGCTGCAGGGAGCGCTGCGGGCTCCCAGGACAGCACCTAAGCCCGCTTCCCGGGTGATCAGAAAAGGGTTTCACAGCAAGCTGAGGAGTCCGGGAGCGACGGGCACGGAGTGACCAAGGAGCCACAAGGAGAATGAAGATTCGGGCCCTGCTCTCAAAGAGCCTGTGCACAGTGCAATACACTACAGCACAGGGACTGGTCATTCCCTCCCCTTCAGGATTGTGAAGAAATTCTATTTTTAACATCAGTTTTTTCCATCAAAATCTTTGTTGAATATCCATATATCTTCCATTTATTTACTAAAGCCTCCGTACCTTTAGTTGATCTTTTTTAAGGTTTCTGCATGCAGTTATCAGTCTTTTAAATGAAATGCCCCTTTCAGTTTGGCTAATAGAAGGGTTTTGTATTCTTACCTTAACAGAGTTCACTGTGGATGGCTAATTTAGAGTTAGCCAGTTAGCCTTTGCCACCTAATCAACTAAATGAAGGGCGGGGAGTGGTAATACCAAGGTTATATGTTTGCAGAGAAATGTCAGTCTGTGGCTGAAAAGAATAACAGGACTAGAATCTAGATCTCCCTACAACTGAGAAACTAAATATAAAAGCTGACGCTTATCATTAAATGCTAAGTATCACCAACTAGGTGTCTAATGGCCAACAAGTTTCTGCAGAAGGAGTACCTGCTGAGTCCACGGGCACCACGTGGAGTTTAATCATGCTCCCAATGGAGGTTGGCAGGGTCTCGACGAAACTCAGCACCTGGAAGTTTCTGTCTTTAGCAAACTCCAGAAAGTCATCCTGTAGTGCCTTAAGCGCAGGAGAATCTGTAAAATTACAGAGACAAGACCATGACAGGTTCTGTTTATCCAATTCACAATAAAGTACACCCTTCCAAATTCAGAGGGAAAATCAGGTTCTAATTCAGATGGTGGCTCCTTTACTGTCTCTCCTTCCTTAAGCTGAGAGTAGATTGCTAAACGCAGAACTGAGTGGCCAGTGTCGGGGGGGTGGGGGGAGCTCCCACATTACTGCTGACAGGAAGCAGCCCCCCCGTGAGCTGGCTGGCACCCCACACCCACCCTACAGCACAGCCTTCCATACCAAAGCCTGTCTACATCAGAGTCCCTCAGCCTCAAGTACGAAAGGACAACCAAGAAGCACCGGATATCAGAGGAAAGCTGACAGCCTAAAGTCAGACCCGAGGAGCAAACAGAAAACCGGACTGGGGAAGAAACAGGGAAACTTAACCCCCCCACTAATTTGTCTCTTTAGAATGATTTCAAAAGATAATGGATCAAAGAACAAGAAAGAGCTTATGAAAATAAAATTTGACTGCAAAAAATAAAATTCAACGAAAGGTTCAGAAGATAAAGTAACTCTCTCTGCATAAAGGTGAGAGAAAATAGGAATAAAAAGACTTCTGGCACATTAAGCTCAAGCCGAGGGCCCACATTCTGATCCACAGGTCCTCCAGAGAAAAAGAAAACGCTTACTAGTGAAAGCAAATGCAGGGTGGGCCAAAGGAGGTTGACAGCTGTGACTATGCAAAAACAGTTTACTCTTGTATTATTATTTGTTAGTTTCCATGTGAACAACTGTAAACCTGTTTTTGCCCCGCCCTGTATATAATGCTTTACGGTTGATAAGGTGAAAATCTTCAACGCTTGAGCATATTTTAACAGTTGATGATTTTCCAAATTAGTAATTTGAAATTATACTTAAAGCAAAACATTATATAACTTTTAAATTTTTAAACATTTCACATAGTATTAAAAGTATATTTGAACAAATAATGGCTTAAGGCAAAAAGGGAAAGTATCAAAGAAAACTAAACATTTTCCGTGATAGTCGAAACACAATTCATATACAAATAGTAAAACAAGATGATATCGTCAGGTTAGAAACTGTCTTTTTTCTCCCTTCCCAGGTAATTGACATTAATACAATCCCAGTTTCCCTCAGGACAGAAAATCAGTGTTACCCTTGCTGAGTTCCTTGACTTCCAATGAGGGAAAGAGAAGGTAGCGGACGTTGACGGAGTAGTCGGCCAGGTGGGACCCGTGGTGAGGGACGCTGTAGAATATTATCCCTCGGGTGTTGTCTATAACAGTGTTCATCTCTGGATTCTGAGACGCTTCCAACAGCATCTTCTTGACAAGAAGACCTGGCCATAGAGAAGACAAAAAAGACAGAAGCTATTTCCTTCCCTCCATTACTCTTAAAACCCAAAATATGCAAAACAAGAAATACGGAGAAAGAGAGGCTTTCTTTAAAAAGTTTCAGAATAATTCTCTGTAGTCTAATAAACAGGGCCTTAAAATATCGACAGTGGATGATACTCGCTATCCTCTGCATCAGAATCTCACCTACAAACAAGATTCTAGAAACTCATTTGTATCCCAGGCTGCACTGTTCCAAAAAGGCGTTTCAGGTCTGTTATGTGTCCATCAATGAAGCGAAAATGCAGCTGCCAGTCTCCTCCTCCTGCCACAGCAGCCTACCGATGCCCCTTCCAAAAACACACAGTCCCACAAAGCCGACTCTCCGTGCAAAACAAGCTCCTGTGGGAAATGCACCCAGAAGGCGCCTTCTGTCTCCCCCACGGGCGTGGAGCCAGTAATGAAACCCAAGGTCACAGAGATGGCGACACTACCTTTCTCGCAGCTGAATGCCTGCACTCAGCGCCCTGAGCATTTCAGCAGGTGAACTAGGCAGCAGCTGCAGAAAGGCCCTCTGCGAGCGGGTGGTGAGATCTGGAACTGGACTGGGGAGAGGGCTGGGAGGAGATGGCCCTCAGCAAGCGACACGAGGAGCTGCAGTGCGGACACCTGCAGGGCTGGGTAAGCAGGCACCAAGGGGCTGGGGCTGTGGCACTAGAACAGTCATGGCCTCTGCAGTGGTTGGGGTGCAGGGAAGAAAGGGAAGCCCTGGGACCAGCCAGGAACAGTTACGAGTCAGGCTTGTAGAAGCCAGGGACTGTTCTGATGGTTGTTCATTATCATTACATGACAGCATTAAGTTGTCAAACTCATATCCCTTTTATATGGTTTGTCATTGCTTGTCCCTTCTTGACAAAGGACTGGCACGGAAGAACAGTGATTTAAAAACTCCTCGCTGTACCAGAAACATTTGTTTAGGGGGAAAGGGTCACTCTCGAGTAAACAGAGCTGCAGGAACCCAGGCAGCCCGCATGGCTGACTACCCTCCCAATGCTCGCTTCACAGGAATGACATGCACTTACCCCCCATGCTGTGTGACACCCAAACCATCGGCCTGTCCCCAACACCAGCAGCTCGGAGTTTTTGAAGAAGTTCGTTGCTCCTGAATGCAATGGACTTTCTGAACAAAATGAAAACAGCAGGCGTGACAGGAGGCTATTGATCGCCCCAAAGCTTGCTATCCAGCTCTAAGGCAAGAACTTTTGTTTATTGGACCAGTGCTACGTGCTACATCTGGAGTCAGGAATACCCCTATTCTCTCTGCTCACCTTCTGCAATTGCTCACTGCCCATTTCTAACTTCGTCACTGGCATAGAGAGTTAGCCCAGAACAAGCCATTCATGTACTAAACAAGCATTGTTTGAGCATCTAATATGAGTTTGGCAATTTTCACAGGTCAAAGGTCAGTCTCACACCAGCTGCCCCCGCACCAGGACATGGGTCCTTTCTCATTTGTGGCCCCTCTTTTGTGATTCGCTACATGAAGGCAGCTGTCATTGTACTGAGTCGTTGTTGTGTTGAGGCTGAAAACATTATAGTTTATTACTTAGAAATACCAGAAAGCTATTAGAATGAGAGCATTCAAAATAAGTAATTTTCAAAGCGGGAGTGTCAAAACTGTCTGGTCTGGTGGTTTCCAACCTGTAGAATCCTTTCTTCAGAATAAAGGCTGGTCAGAGTCCTCAGGTGAAGTGGGAAGGAGCCCTGGTCCTGTCTCCCTGCCCTCGGCACCGTTCCTCGGGCACCTCTGTGGGGGCCATTCAGAACCCCCAGACGCAGGCTGAGTCTCCCAAGTTGTAGACCAAGCTCTCCGGACAAGTAACGACTTGTCTGAGATCACACAGTGAGTCAGAGGTAGAACCGGCTACGGTCTAGGAGGTCCTAAGCCGAAGGCCTGTGCCCTTCCTGTTATACAATCGCACAGGTGACATGCGAGTGCCCTAAGGAGCCTGTACTGCTCAGCATCGTTTTCTTTGCTTCCTTTAGCCAGTGTGACTGTGAACACAAAAGCAAAAGCACCACGTTCACTTCAGGAGTAAAGGATGATCTGCTATGGGGTCCGTGTCCTTCCACTAGAATAGCTGTAAGTGAACCACGTGAGGAGCCCAGCACTGACACTCTATCTAAGTCTATTTCGTTAATGTATGTCTGGCTAACTCCTCTAGGAGAGAGAGAAGAAAGGTTAGTTCCCATAAGAAGATCCTGTCTCCATCCCTGAGGGCCCACCTGTGGCCTGGGCCCTCGCCTTCCAAAGCTACCATTACCTTTCTGTCGGGCACCTCGCTCTCCAGTCGCTAAGGCTGGTGTCGTACTCCACAGAGATAATTCGGAGAGCGGGACAGTCTCTTGCTAACCATGTCTACGTAAAATAAAAGGCACAAAAGAACATTATGAATTCCCACCGCCCCTATTATTTCCTAGTAACCGAAATGCATAACTAAAGGACTCCTGTGATATTGACTAAAAATCGCACTGACCAGAAAAAAAGGCCAGCATTTTATCTTTTCATGTCTCCAGTCACAGGTGGCACCAGTATTGATAGCATAAGGCCAGTGTAGGTGTCCAGAGGGTACTCTGTTTCAATCTGCTACAGCCAGAAGCAAGGCCTGTTTTTGAGTCTGGATCAAATTGGCTTTTGAAAGCATTTCACAGAAAGCTACGACCTCAGGACCGGCAGTATGGTCTGATGGTTAAGAGACTCAACCCAAGCACTCAGAGACACTCAGTATAGTCCCAGTTCTGTCTCCATGGACCAGGCTGTCGTTATCCCCACACCTCAATGTCACCACCGAGTAAAAGCCAATCTTCTGCATGACAAGCCTTTGTGAAGGGGAGTGAGCAGAGTGGGACAAGCCCTGGGAACTCTCTCCACATGCTCCCAGCACCAGTGTCACTGAGCTTCAATAGCTTCCACTCAGGGACTGCATCTCAGGGTTAAGGCTCTTTGGACGAAACAATGTCAAAGAAATCCAAAGTAGAATTACTTCGTCAAAGTCCTTCTATTTTTATCATTATTAAAATCATAGAACTAGCCAACTATCATGCATGTAATCTTATTTGTTATATATATATTTTTTAAAAATATATTTTTATTGATTTCAGAGGAAGGGAGAGGGGGAGATAGAAACATCAATGATGAGAGAGAACCATTGATTGGTTGCCTCCTGCATGCCCCCTCCTGGGGATCGAGCCTGCAGACCTGGCATGTGCCCTTGACCAGAATCGAACCCGGGACCTTTCAGTCTGCAGGCCAACGCTCTATCCACTGAGCCAAAGCAGGTGGGCTATATTATATTTTTAATTGAAGTGAATGATAACTGGCCCTGGTCCCTGTTTTTTACTTATTGGAATAGTCTTTTAGAGTCATAGACTGTACCCTAAGTTACACAAGGTGACAAGCCCAGCTGTTCTTGTAACATACCACAGGTGTCACTAGGGGAAAGAAACACTGCATAGAAAAAATCCCAGTAAAAACAGAAAAGCAAGTCACAATGAGGGCTCCAACAGGCAGTGACACGCAGTGTGTCATGACAAAGGTGGGCTACCAGAGTCGGCTGTATCCTTACCTTGGGCCAACATGTTGTATACCTGGTTTCATCCCCTGAAACCTTTTCAGTTAGCGCCTGGTCCTGTTGACGCCACGTCTTGAATGCTGCTCCCATAAGGCCGTGAATAAAAAGGACATCTGCTTTAATGGGCTGACTAACAGGGGAGAGAGTTTTAAAAAGAAGCAGAATGAACACATTATTGTTTTGGTGAGAATCTACAGAGCACACTCTGTGGATGGTGCTTAGCAGGGTTACAGGACATAAAATAAAAATGAAGGCAAGCTTTAGAATGCAGGTTTGCTGAAGAACCCTACAAGGAGTTTTGGCAAAGCCATGCACGGAGTGTGCTCACTGCTCTATAGAAATGGGGACATCTAGCCAGACGGACCAACTAAAATCAATTGCAGTGAGTCAAGTGATGAGAGAAGTGACACATGTCATATTGCCCTACAGAGAATCCATGAGACTGTCCCACAAATCAATAAGTATTTAAAAAACTAAATAAGAATATGCTAGAGTAGTTTCAAAGTCAGCATGCATAAAAGATTTTCAAAAATTTATCAAGGATGTTTATCAGAAATAGAGCGAATGACTTTTTAAAAAAATATGTTTTTATTGATTTTAGAGAGAGAAGAAGGGAAAGGGGGGAGAGAGACATTGACGTCAGAGGGAACCATCAGTTGGTTGCCTCCTGCACAACCCCTGCTGGGGAGCGAGCCTGCAACCTGGGCACGTGCCCTGACTGGGAATCGAACCGGTGAACTTTCAGTTCATGGGATGACACTCAACCAACCGAGTCACTCCAGCTGGCTGCAAATGACATTTTAAAGTAAAATTCTTTCTTTGGATATGACATTTAAAATATGTAGATAGTATATTACATCTTTTTAATAGGGCAGACACAACTATGCAACACACAAACACCATAGTATTTTACTTACAAATTGGGATTAAGTAGGCAATCCATTTTTCAAATTTAAAAAAAAAAAAAAAAGATTTTGCTCTTCTCTGAGTTAATATTTTAAAGTGTCTGAAAAAATCCAAGAAATATCTAACTTTTTCACTGTGGTCCTTTCTGTCAATGACACAACTGGAAAAGTTGGCCAGAAATCACCTTGAGGAGTGAGAATCAGATTTATTACAACTTACTGCTTCCAGCGCATGCTTTAAACCTGCCATAAACTTCTTCCAGTCCCTGGAGGTCTAGGCCCAGGCTAATTTGGTTGCCTGCATATAAATAATAATGTCCTATCTCCTTCCCATCCAGAACGACCTGTACAATCTGGATCAGTTATTAAATCTATGGGGAAAGTGCTCTGAGACAAAGAAATACGCGCACAGTTTAAGTGTGACCTGTAATGCAAGGTGAAGGCCGCCTTCCTGAACGCAAGCCTTTGATGTGAAATAACCCTGAGAACTTGGCTCCTTCCATGCCCTGTGGCAGCCTGCAATTCTTCTGAGGTGATGAGGAGAAACTTTCCGTACATCAGGTATGTGACTTTCTTACCTGGAAGGTATTTAACTTCTCTAAATTATGCAGAAATAAATTTAAACGGTAAGCCCCGTAGCTTTCCATCCCCGCAGGGACAAAGGGGACAGTTGCTCTCTTACCTTGTGCGACACTGGGGGTGAAGCACGTACACACCATCCTGGTACTTTTCTTGCACCGTCTCTCTGTCTAGGTTAGCCAGGGTTCTGGCGGCATGTGAGGCCTCCACAATGTGGTGAGACTTCAGTGCTTCTGCCAGTAAGGAAACCCAGCCTGGTGAAGAGAACACACCTCCTAGGTCCCCATCATCCATCTCAGGTGGTGCAGAGGTTTCAGACAGAAAATGATGGCCCTAGGCCCGTGGTCAGCAAACTGCGGCTCGCGAGCCACATGCGGCTCTTTGGCCCCTTGAATTGGCTCTTCCACAAAATACCACGTGTGGGCGCGCGTACAGTGCGACTGAAACTTCGTGGCCCATGCGCAGAAGTCAGTTTTCGGCCTGGGCGAGTCTATTTTGAAGAAGTACTGTTGATATCTGGCTCTGTTGACTAATGAGTTTGCCGACCACTGCCCTAGGCCTACCTGGCTTTCTCTCAGGCATTGGCGGAAAGGAGCATGTGAAAGGAGCCAATAGCCCCAGCCCCACTGAGCTCCCAGCTGACAGCCAGTACCAATTTGCAAGCCCTGTGAGCAAGTGATCTTGAAAGTGCATCCACTGCCCCACAGCTGAGCTGCCCCAATTGATGCTGCATAGGGCAGGTGTAACCTTTCCCTACACCGCCTTGCCCTAATTTCAGATTTATGAGCAAAATACATAACTGTTGTTTTAACAAGTGCGTTCTGAAATGGCTTGATGCATAGTACAGTAATATATAATTGAAACAAGGAAAAGGTTAAAATCAGTGATCTAAGTTTCTATCTTAAGAACCTATAAAAAGAGGAACAAATAAAATTTATTTGTAAATGGTCCTTTATAGGAAGAAATGTAAATTCTTAATTTCTAATATATGTAAATGTAAGAACATACGCATAAACAGTTGACCCTTGACCAATGAAGAGGTTAGGGGCACTGGTCCCACCAACCACGCTATTGAAGATCTTCATATAATTTTAGAGTCTTCAGAAAGTTAAGTTGCCCCTGAGTATCTGCCAGGAATTGGTTCTAGGGCCCCTCGGATACCAAAATCCATGGATGCTCAAAGTCCCTAT
This sequence comes from Myotis myotis, assembly GCF_014108235.1. Lineage (NCBI taxonomy): Eukaryota > Metazoa > Chordata > Mammalia > Chiroptera > Vespertilionidae > Myotis > Myotis myotis. The sequence goes on along the minus strand of NW_023416379.1, from coordinate 4,716,496 downwards.
AAACCTGGCGTAGATCAACGTAGCCAGTGAGCTCTCGCATCCGCGGACTCCAGATGGTGGATTTAAAATAGTACAGGTATTTATTGAAAAAACCCACATATAAGTGGACCCACCCATAAATGGACCCGCACACTTCAAACCCATGTTGTTCAAGGGTCAACTGTACATGTGCAGGTATGTATGTAGATATGTATGTATGTGTGTGTGTTTTTATCACAGCTTTTTCCACTGAAAAAGTCAAGAATAAAGACACCCCAGGAGCAGTAAGCACACAAAGCACCCAGATCTTGGTCACTAACAGTCATTCATTATCAAAGATAAAAACATTTAGATGGTCATCAGCAAAAACTGCTCTCATGTGACTGCCACACACTGATTATCTTCGGTGTTGATTATCCAAATAACTAAGCAATTCCTTGCCCCTGCGCTAAAACAACATGCTATAGGACCTATAACTTGCCCTAAGCAGTCTTCAGTCTGTTGAAAAATGAATATATCAGGAGAGGTAGAGGTAGGAAAACAAAGAACTGGATCCCAAATCCTCAGCATATAAAGTTGTTACCTGATTGAACTATAGTTGAATGAAGATGTTCGTTCAAAGCCATATTTCCAATGATACGTATTATATTTCTCTGTACTTTGGGGCAGTCCTTGTGAAGCTGGTACATCTTCTGAAGTAGTTGCAAGCCTCCACTTGCTTCGATTTTATCACAATGTGTGGGTATCTAGCACAATAAATTAATGAAAGCCCACTTTATGTCGTACCCATTCACTAAGCAGGTAACACAGCATGCGGCTGGGCAGCCAAGTGGCCCCTGCTCAAGGACAGAGCCCCTGAGGGAACACCGACCTCTCACCTCAGCTTACTTAATACACAAACCCCTGTCAACATCAGAAGTGCTTCAAAACCACTGAAAAAAATAAGTTATCTCACCAGGATTCTGAAATTTTTATTCTTAAAGTTATGCTGTTTAGCTCTTAGTCAGAAACAACCTAACAGCATCATTATTACAGAACTGTTTCAATTTCTGGTGATACTTTGATTGTCTTAAAACCACCTTAGAATCACAGCTATTGGGATTGTCTGAGCTCAGGAGTCAGAAAATTGTTTAAAGAGAATGATCTAGTACAAATAGAAAGAAAAGGGAATGTGAATTTTTAATAGAGAAAAGAGATGAAAGAAGACTAAAGAACATATGTATACTAAGGTAAGGTGACAGAATGACAGCAAGGTCACTGGCATGGCCTGCCTCTTTCCATCACTAGTTGTACTCACTGACACGACACCATGTCACTCACGTATATGCAACAATTTCATTCTCTAAATTGTTATTAAATTTTATCACGTTTTACATGCATTTAAAATATGCCTTTTGACATCTAACGGTTGTGATGTGTAATAGCCTGAGAGGAATATAACCTTCTGGAAAGGTTACTATATTCCATGCACTGCATCTTCTACTGCGGATGCATCTTCTGCTTCAGATACGAGACTAAATCACAAAAACTCAAGCTCGTTGTCCCCCATTCCCTTCGGTAGTCCGACATTTTACTCTGCTTTGTCCTTGACCCTAATTCCACAGGTGGGAGCTAGGTGCCCAGAAAGCCCGTGTCCTGAGCCATGTCCGATGTTCCCAACATTAAACGGGCGAGTTTAGGATGTGCAGGATGACGTTCCGCACCACGTGGGATGGCCAGAACCACCAGCCGCAGCCTCGCCGGGGTGCCTGGCACAAATGTAAAGTCTGGGCGCCACCCCCCATCGGTCAATGAAACTTGCCACAGGTGAGCAGGAAATGGGTGTTTTTAACACGTGAATTTTTACACACTAATGTTTGAGCACCATGAGGTTTGCTATTTTTTTTCTTTTTAAAATTAAACTATAATCATGATAGGAAGGTTGTCATAATGCCAAGAAGTTTGACAATCACTGACATATGATATGGTTAAAATCTGGTTGTTCAAGTACTTTCTTTTTTCTATCTTGACACACCTTGGACAGATGTTTTAATGGAAATTAATGATGTGATAATATTACTTGTAAAAATGATCTGAGAAGGGTAGAAAAAGGCAGCATAACTCAAAGACATGCTGTATTTAGACAACGCATTGATTCTTCAAGTGCAAGTAAGATTACATCAGTTTTTAGAAATATTTAACTGGAATGAAATTCATGTACTGCTGCTAAAACATGATTATCAATCTGAACAAATGAATGGGGGAAAAGCAGAAATTTTAAAACAAACAAAAAGCTTTTTTTCCTTTTCTAATAAATAAGGATAATTTCCCTTAAATGAACATGTATAATTTTTTCAATGCGATCATGAAGATAAACCACATCTGAAAATGTAAGTTACCTCCGAATGCTTTACTAAAGCTTCTAAACAGAACATTTCCACGGTCACTGAAGGAACTTCTCCGAAGCTCTCAGCATAAGGAAGTCCATTTCCTCCGAAACACCATAAGCCACCCTGAAAGTAAGATAATTACAACTTTTACTAAAAACATGACTAATATTTTTTGTTGAACCAAAAAAGAATCTCTGTATTACATACAGTACTAGAAAGGACTAATACGTAGGTCTCTAAATATTATGGGAACTTTAGCTATGCAAACTGTTGCTTACTAGAATAGAAAACATGGAAGTATTCCTAGAAGAGAGCAATCTTTTTTTTTTAATATTTTTTTATTGATTTCAGAGAGGAAGGGAGAGGGAGAGAGAGAGAGAAACATCAATGATGAGAGAGAATCAATGATCAGCTGCCTCCTGCATGCCTCACAATGGGGGTCGAACCACAACCTGGGCATGAGCCCTGACAAGGAATCCAACCATAACCTCCTGGTTCATAGGTTGACAACCACTGAGCCATCGGCACAAGACCTTGGAAAGAGTGGAAACTCAGAAATATTTACAGAATGAATAGATGAACTAACCTTCTGAGCCGCTAGACTCTGACTGCTTTCACTCAGAGCCAAAGATGTAAAATACTGGATACACTCATCCAGCTCCGTTTGAGGTAAAGAAGCCAGCAAGCGTCTGAGCTCTTCTTCAATGGAAGAATCCTGAAATAAAAGGAAAATAAATTCTTCATAATTAAGCTCAACAACTGAACACAACAAAAAGTACACAAAGAAAGCCAAACAAGCAAAAAACAAACAAACAACAAAAAAAGCAGAGATAGCCGAAACCGGTTTGGCTCAGTGGATAGAGCGTCGGCCTGCGGACTGAAAGGTCCCGGGTTCGATTCCGGTCAAGGGCATGTACTTGGGTTGCGGGCACATCCCCAGTAGGAGATGTGCAAGAGGCAGCTGATCAATGTTTCTCTCTCATCGATGTTTCTAACTCTCTATCTCTCTCCCTTCCTCTCTGTAAAAAATCAATAAAATATATTTAAAAAAAAAAAAAGCAGAGATAAATTAGTGCTTTTAGTCTCAAAAACAGTCACCCACCCAGGTAAACAGATCATTTAGTTTTGAATGCTTTGCTTTCGCATCTGCTACCTAATCTGAGGACCTCTCGCCAAGTACAGCTCTACATTTCCCCTTCAGGGCTACTTTACTTCTTGACTCAAAATGATTATTACACTTTCTAACTTAAGCTGGCTTTTAAAATCCAGAACTCATTACTATCTGATTTTCCCTAATAACTTTCACCTAGTATAATCGTTTTTCATTCCTTCAAAACCTGATAGCAACTTTTCAGATTTTTCCCTTTCTAGTCTAGGAAAGGTACTCAAGAAACATGCTCAAATATCTGTACTGCTGGCTAACAACTGGAATCTCCATGTATCATCATCAGTAACTCTATGCAGTGGTTCTCCAGCTGTGTGTGGCACTTTGGGAAACATTCAGCAATATCTGCAAACGTTTTTGGTTGTCACAACTTGGAGTTGCTGCTGGAATCTAAGGAGAAGAGGCCAGGATGCTGTTAAACACCCTACAATGCATAGGACACCCTCCAATAAAAAGAAGTATTTGGCCGGCCAAATATGTCAATAGTGTTGAAGTTGAGATAAGCTAATCTAAAAGCAACCTTAGATCAAGGGACCAATTCTTGGATGCTGATATGCTATGAAGTTATCCTCTGGTGCAAGAGACCCCCGATACCCCAAAGGAGAAAATAACAGAGAAACAGCATCTCCTGAGGAATTAAGAAATCTTTGTAGGAAAACTACAGTTTCAGGTTGACATTGTTTACTTGCTTGTAAAAAGTAGCCAACAAACTACTTTTTGAATGTTTATTATATAACCAAAATGAAGACTATATATTAAAACAATTTTTCACTCACTGTATTATTTTATTTACTTACTTCATTTAAAGCTGGTAAAGGAGGTGGAGGGAGAAAAAAGCGAAGATCACTCTCTTGGCTTCGTGCCAAACCAATACGAGTCCTCAGATCGCAGGCTTGAGCAATTGTTCTATACTGGTAATCTATTGGAAAAGTGTGCCGTTAGCTCCCAGATTGGCTTAGCATTTCAAGGATTAAATGGACAAACTACTTGAAAGCACTCTAATTTTTAAATTACAAGTTTATATGTCCCAAGTATTTTTTCACAACTACAACATCAATAAGCTAAATGCCCATCATTTCCATATCTGATCTCACAATTCTCCTCAACATATATCTGCGTATATCAGGGTCTAACTAACATTTTTGAAAAGGAGAACTTCAAATGTGAAAGTTAATAGGTGAGAACCAATTTACCTTCTCTTTAAAAATAATTCTAGCCTTCAAAAGCTGTTTTGATTGCTACTCCAAAACCTTCAATGCCGTTAGGTCTGTTGTTCTGGTAGCAGCATGATACCTTCATTCTATGCTGTCCATGTGGAGCAGGAGTGGGAAACCTTTTCTGTGCCAAGGGCCATGTGGATATTTATAACATCATTTGTGGGCCACACAAAATTATCAATTTAAAAATTAGCCTGCTATGTTTGGTCAAACATTTAATTAACTCACCCCTAATGCCTTGGCAGGGCCAGACCAAATGATTCCGTGGGTCTTATATGGCCCACAGGTTGGACATTCCCCACCCCTGGTGTAGTGTATGAGGTACTTTATCTTAGCCTTCATGATTCACCACTCCATTCATCATCAATTGCTACAGACTGAACATTTGTGTCCCCCCAGATCCATATGTTGAAACCTAATCCCCAGTGTCATGGCATTTGGAGGAAGGGCCTTTGGGGTGAGTAGGTCATGATGAAATCAGTGCCCTTATAAAAGAGACCCCTGAGAGCTGCTGGGTCCCTTCTGCCAGGTCGGACCCAAAGAAAAGGTGGCCAGCTATGAACCAGGAAGCAGGGCTTCCCAGACACCCAACTCAGCCGGCACCTGATCTTGTACTTCCAGCCTCCAGACTGTGAGAAATACGTTTCTGTTGTTCATAAGCCACCCAGTCTGTGGTACTTTGTTATAGTGCCCCAAACAGACTAAGAAATGTATCAAAGCAAAATCCAACCACTGAAACAGACACTCTGTTTAATGATGGCAGTTCCTAATCTGGTGAGTTCTTCAAGATCGTGTGGGGAACATTTCATAATACACATGCCAGGACTCCAACCCTGATTTTTCTGATACAGTAAGTCTGAGCTGGAGTCCCAGAAGGCAGATTTTGAAAAATATTTTTATTCTAAGTGTCCATTAACATTATGAAATAAGTTTATATTTACATTATAAATTATTATAATTACAGCCACCAATCAATCAACTGATTAACCAGTATGGAGGCAGAGACCTTATTCTGAGACTTTTCTTTGAGAACATTATTTTTTGTATTTGTTTACCCATTTTTATGAGATGTGTATATTCATCTCTACTAGAATCTGAGTTCTTGCTGAGTATTTTTATTGCAAAATATAAGTAAGTATTTTAAATACCCCTTACAATGATATATATACATGAATCAGATACATTTAACTAATTATTAGTATTAGGCCAATTGTCAAGTGAAAGCAAATATAATGCTACAGTGCAGCAAGCAATTAAAATGTATTTCATTAAATAGGAACCACAAGAAAATGTAATACATGAGGCCATAACTATGAGAATCAAGAGTTTCTCTAGTCAAATAACACTTTGTTTTGCTACAAAGTTACACAAAGAGATCCACCTCAGTTTTGAGGCTGTTCTTACCAAACACATCTGCTTACCAGGCCAGTGGGTTTGCACTGGAGTTTCTTTTTTTAATTTCTGGAAATATTTGTAATATATTTTTAGATTGCCTGAATTATTTCCTTCCTTAAAATCTCATTCCCTTCTCTTTTATATCAGAAATGGAAAACTGGCTAGTGGGGTGCCATGTGCTGAGGGTCATTACCATTCCAGTGGTGGGCCTCCGACATGGCCTGCACAGCCTGCAATCGGGCCGTCCTGTCACCCGACCTGCTCCTCTTCAGGAGCAGCCACGCGGCACATTCATGATCTTCCATGTCAACTGTGCTAAAAGTGTCTTTGCAAAAAGAAAGAAAAAGACAATGTGAGCAATGTGAACAGATACAAACATTTTTATCCATTTATTTATTTATTTATTTATTTATTTATTTATGTTAATCCTCACCCGAGGATATTTTTCCATTGACTTTCAGAGAGAGTGGAAGGGACAGAGAGAAACATCAGTGTGAGAGAGACATCTATTTGCATGCACCTCTACTGGGGCCTGGGATCGAACCTGCAACCGAGGTATGTGCCCTTGACCAGAATCGAACCCAGGACTCTTCAGTCTGCAGGCCTAAGCTCTATATAATGAGCCAAATCAGCTAGGGCTATCCTCCCATTTATGTAAAGTGGTAATTTGTAAATATTTGAAATCTATAATAGGAGAGTTAAATCTATTTCTGGGTATTGTTAACTGATGTGATCTTTTTTTTTCTTCTTTTTCCCTAAAAAACTTTTCATTATAAAAAAAACATCAGCCCTAACAGGTTTGGCTCAATGGATAGAGCGTCGGCCTGCGGACTCAATGGTCCCAGGTTCGATTCCGGTCAAGGGCATGTACCTTAGTTGCGGGCACATATCCAGTAGGGAATGTGCAGGAGGCAGCTGATCGATGTTTCTCTCTCATCGATGTTTCTAATTCTCTATCCCTCTCCCTTCCTCTCTGTAAAAAAATCAATAAAATATATATTTTTTAAAAAATTTTAAAAAAACATCAAGCAGCCGTGGCCAAAGTGACTTGGTTGGTTGAGCATCGTCCCATGCACCACAAGGTCACCTGTTCGATTCCCAGTCAAGGCACATACCCAGATTGCAGGTTCAATCTGTAGTTGGGGTACATATGGGAGGCAACCAATCAATGTTTCTCTCTTCCTCTCTCCCTTCCTCTCTCTCTAAAATCAATAAAAAACATATTTAAAAAAGAAATCAAACATATGGAAGAATTAAAAGAATAATACATTAATACCCATCTGCCTACCACAACTAGATTTAAAAACTTATTTTGTCATATTTGTTCAATCTATATGCATACATTTATATATCTGTCTAAACTATGTAAAAGGAAGTTGTAGACCTATGACTTTTACCCTTTCATAGTTCACACTAAATCTCCTAAAAATAAGTCTGCATTCACCTATATATAATCACAATGCCATTGTAACACTCAAGAACACACAAAAAAATCCTCCAAAATTATCTAAAATCCAGTCTAATTCCATATTCAAATGTCTTCAATTGTCCCAAAAATGTCTTGAGAGCTGTTTTTGAAACCAGGATTTAAGCCTCTTTAGTCTCCTTTAATTCTAGAAGGCTTTCCACCTTTTCTTTTTCATAACGTCAACTTTTGAAAGAGATCTGTTCTGTTCTTTTATAGCTAGCTTTACACTGTAGAGTAGTTGGTTGTGAAATCTACATTTTCCATGCAGTATTCTCATTACGAGAAAGCATGAGAGAGATTTCTTAACAAATTTTAAATATTGAAGAGGGTATATTTAGTCTCAATATTTATTTACAAATATCTAACAATACATTCTCAAAGATGGAAGCAAAAAATGTTCAAGGAATTAAGGCTTAAAATTTAATATAGCCCAAGATTTCACTGCTATAATAAATGCTAGTACATGAAATGGGAAAATATCTTAGGCAGACCATCGAATGACTTTAAGAATACTGATCAGGATTCCCAGTTAAAGATTTGATACCTACCAGCAAACGGACCCTGTAATATCTTGGCTGAGGTTGCCAATATTCTTCTTACTGTTTTGTGAAGCTCTTTTCGCACCTGGTAAATGAGTCCTAAAGAGTTCACAAATTTAAATAACATCAAGTATGTACTCTTAATGCCAAGTTCTAATACTTCAAAGAGAAATATAACTAAACTCTAGGTTTTTTCAAAAAGAAAGCATAAAATAGCATCTTTCTGTTTTTACTATCACTATCGACTGAAGCAACTAAAACCATTATGGGAACATAGAGTTCTAAATCCCAAAATAAGATTGCTCTCCAAGTCAGGGAAAAGGTGAAAAACAAAACAGAAACAGAAATACTAAACTTAACAAAAATCCTCATATACAGCACAGGAGAAGCTACATTCAGGAAAATGTCCCTTAAAAATAGTCCCTCTCAAACTAAAATTTGGAGATATCTCGCTGAGATTAAGCTTCACTATCTAGGTAAATTATAAGCTATAAAAATGATCTGTGTAAGTAAAATTGTAACACCATAAAAGTTGAAATACAGGAAGGTTAAATGATAATATACACAGCTTGTGGACAGGGAGCAGTAGAACCTGCCCACTCAGGAATCATCATGTACTAGCAGGCCTGGCTGTTCTGGCTGACAGTGCAGGAACACACAGCTCCAAGTCAAGTGTGGTGACTCACCAGACTACCCACATCTTGATGGAACGATACTCCTCTGCTCTCAAATTTCATATTCACCAAGCAATCGTCTGATTACTAATTAGGTTTCCCTGTAACCTAACTATGGAGAAGAGGAATGTTCTGACTAGTAAAAACAGGTTTTCTAGCCTTCAAGACAGATTTTTCCCTGTGTAAATAAGTTTGTATTTGTATTTATGAATCCATCTCTCCAGTTTAGTGTGCACAGTGAATAAATAAATCCCTTAAATCAGAAATATCTCCAAGTGACAAAATCACGGCAAACTGAGGGCCAGCCTCTGGACTGATGTCCCACTAAGGTGGGAACTCCACGTTCACCGTGAAACAGCTCGCTCGCCTTCCTTTCGCCTAGTCGCAGGAGAGCTGAAAACTTGGGTAAATATGGAAGCCCAACTTGGGCTCCAATTAACTCTTTAGGGACTTGGTTCTCACAGGGTCTGGCAATTCTTAAAGTTAGCTGAACCTACCTTATTTATACTGTGTTTTAAATATTCATTTCTAAATTCAATAACTAGCTTCCATTTGTCACAAAAATAGGATTACTTTACCATAAAACTTACCATGATTTTCTCTTTTATCTAAAACAACTGTGTGCATACATATATATGACTTCATTTTTTCTCTTTCTACCACTTGAGTATCTAATGTCAAAGACTTCTTCAGGGCCAGAAGTTCATATGTAAGAAATAGCGAACTTCTAAAAAGAAAACAAAAAAATCATCATAAATATATGATCTAAATGTAACACAAGAGTCACTCTTTTATTAATCTTTAAGTAGTTAACTTAAAAAGATAATAGTTAACTTTTCATTTTTATTGGAAAACAATATATATGCACTAATGTTCATATACCATATATTTGTATATATGCAAAGTATATGTGTAAAGTATACACGTTTCAGTTTAACAACTAATAATAAATAGCTACATTACCATATCCAGGCAAAACAACAACAACAACAGAACGTTAATAGCAAGTATCCCAGAAGCCCACAGTGGGTCCCTTCCTGATCCTGACTCACTCTCTCAAATCCATAGCTAATTATTATTCTGACTTCATTATAATAATAGCCTTGTTTTTCTTCATAGTTTACCATCTGCACATGGGTCCTTAAACAGCAGTTTTGTCTGCCTGTGAACTTCACAAGAATGGAATCACACTGTATGTATTCTCTGTTCAGTCCTCTGTGAGATTCATCCATGTCGCTGCATCTATCTAGTTCATACATTTATACTTTCCTATGGTTGTGATCCATCACTGTATGAATATACCACAAGTTATTTTCCCATTCTACCACAGATGGGCATTTAGGGACTTTGTAGTTTGGGTCTATTACCAACACCATTGCACATCACACCCAGGTGCACTATACACACATGTTTGTCCCTGTAGGGTACATATCTAGAAGCAGAATTACCGACTTGCTGACAGCATATTATGATTCCACTTTACTATATAATGCCAAACTGTGATTTCAAAAGATTAGTCAATTTGTACTGGATCACCAACGTATGAAAGTTTCTCCTCTCCTAAGAGTTATACCTAAAGTCAGTTTTTAAATGTCACCTCTGATGTTGTGTATCCCCAAATGAAATTTTTTCCCCCTGAATCAGATTGACTTGCACACTCCCTTGATCCAGACACAAAGGCTGCCCTTAGTATAATGTTAATTATACTAAGCACTCTCCTGAACTTCCTAACCCAAAGCAAAAGCAGGGAAAACAAAAATGGCCAGACACTGCTGGCACCAGAGGAAGAGAGACAAGGCTGAAAAGAACCTTTTTCTCTCTTGGGGATCTATCTATCTAAGCAGCCAAAGAGAGACAATGTATTCCGCATTTTTATCATGCTTTCCCTGAAAGACAAAAATTTCTACTAAAAATTGTGTGATTAATTTCCACTCTATTCCTGAATAGAACTGGATAATAAACAAAGAAACTACTTTACAAAAGAGTACTCATTTACCTTTGCCTAGAATAAGTCAAAGGGAAAAATCATCTAAATATGTTTTGCCTGACCTTACAATGTTATAGAGAAATGTATATATTTGGATAAAGTGCCAAATATATCTCCTTTATCATTTTAGCATCAAGAGCTGGTTTTATATTTATAGACTATTATTAACAAAAAATACTAGAGCAGTATGAGACATGCATTTAACATGTCACTCCCCACCCCCGAAAAAAAAGAGAATAAAAATACAATTTTCAGAAAGGGAGTCACTCCATTCATTAAGCAAGTGCCTCTGAAATAGCATGAGATGGGAGATGTCAATCAATTGCTTTTCTAAGTCAGCCTCAATTTCCTTTCATAATAGCTTTATGGTGATTCATAGGATTTTCCAAACTAATTTTGACTATAGCTGATTTTCACGACTTAGTGAGTCCCTGCTCTGCAAGTGTCAGGTGCTTTCCTCGGAGTAACAGTGCCGTGGGCAGGATCCCCATCGTACACTTGGACCAAGAGAAACCGATCCGCAGAAGGTAAAGTAACTGAGCGATGACACTGACGTGGTAGAGCCAGTGATTAGCCAGGGATGAATCCACCTACTTCCAAGATCTACACCCGTTCACTCCCCCATGCGACCTGTAAATCACTTCCATTGAGATTTCAAATAATAGTATAATGAAGCCAATTAGTATTTCACTGTTGACACTTACCCTAAAATAAGTGATCCAGTAAACTTTATTATGTTTCCTTCAAAGGAAAAAAAAGTCAGTGTGATGAATTTCATTTTAAAAATGACAGGAAATAGGCATATTCAGATAAGAAGTGACTGATATTTTTCCACTAATATAATCAGTTGCTATCAACACCAGGCTTACTATCCCCAGATATAAACTGGGTGCAAAAATATAACCTCATTTCACACTCATTGTCTCCCTCCTCCATCCCCACCCCATCAGCAAGGCCCTGGTCCCCGATGCGCTGCTGGTGCTGCCAGGCCCAGTGCTCCCACTGAAGGCCATCTCCAGGGAGCTGACTTCCCCTCTGACTCCTGTTAGTTCACATCCCATTAAATAAAGGAACGGGGATGGTTCTCCCTTTCACTACTAAGACTCTATTGAGGGATTATGATTGTCTATTGGGATACGAAAGGACTCTTTCCATAGTAATTATGTTAAAATTGGTGGTGAATAGCCCCATTTTATTTATTTTTTATTTATTTTTTATTTATTTATTTTTTATAGGAGACAGTATCTTTTTTTATTATTGATTTTTTTTACAGAGAGGAAGGGAGAGGAATAGAGAGTCAGAAACATCGATGAGAGAGAAACATCGATCAGCTGCCTCCTGCACACTCCCTACTGGGGATGTGCCCGCAACCAAGGTACATGCCCTTGACCAGAATCGAACCCAGGACCCTTCAGTCCCCAGGACAACGCTCTATCCACTGAACCAAACCTGTTAGGCTAATAGCCCCATTTTAAATACACGTTACATTCTACAAGTTTATTTGGAAACGTTGAAAACACTTTTATTAATATTTTTAAAAACCCTAGTGGAAACACAGGTAGTTGCCCATTTAACACATATAAACCCCTTCATCCTTCCTAACACAACCTGATTCCTATCTAAGTCCCAACTCTCTGCAGCTAGGGATGGCTGTGCAACACAGTGGTAGCCAGTCAGATAGAGACAAGTCAACAGCGATCCCTCCCAAATAAAAAGGCAAAGCCTCATAAGATGGCTTTGGCCGGCTGCCTTCTTGATGCCCAGGGATTCAGCAATCATCTTGTGACCATGAAGACAATAAAGAAGTGGGGGAGGAAGACAAGGATTTCTAAACTGCAATTCCTGCCCTAAAGTGTCTCAGTCTTGAGTTCCTGTTATGTTGAGAAAAATGAAAACCTTACTACGTAAGCCATGGTCCTCAAGTCTCTGTTACATGCACTGAACACAACTGACATACCAGCCCTGATGGTGAGGGGCTGTGGCCCATCCACAAGAGTCTGTGTTACCTACATGGTTAGCTGTAGAGGTAGCCCTCTGTTCAGAGCTTCAACACAAGCTGCCAAGAACACATTCTCCTTCTTTCTGAGGGAAAAGGACCTCTCCCCAATCGACTTCCCGCATCAGGCAAGGCAGAGGACAACCCTCCCAAACCTTAGGGCCTAGTGGTCCAGGGTGGGAGAGGACAGTGCCAGGAGGCCTGCAGGGATGAGGTCAGAAGCGCGACACACAGAGCTCCTGGCTGTCCAGCTCCTCTGGACAGTTTCATTCCAACATGGCTCCTGGACTTCCTCCCGCCGCCACAGCGTGGGCCCGGGGCAGCCGTTTATTTCCTTCTCACCACTGCCACCCATCACTGGCCTAAAGAAAATTCACTACCCTTGAGTTTGTTCTGCTAGAAATGAGAGAGGAAAAAGTTCCCTTTTCTATTTAAAATTTCTTAGATGAAGAGGATCTACCCTAAAAACGGATCTATGTGAAGACCAAGAGGAAGCTCTGCGAGAACAGGGACTTTGCGTGATTCAATACAGGCACACCCTGTTTTACTGCACTTCACTTTACTGCAGTTTTTACAAATCGAAGGTAAGAGACTCCACCAGCAAAATGATTACAACTTGTTGAAGGCTCTGATAATGGCTAGCATCTTTTAGCAATAGTATTTCTAAATTAAGGTACATAACATTTTTTAGACATAACAATATTGCACACTTAATAGACTGGAAAACCAAAAAGGCTATGTGACTCGATTTTCTACATTTGCTTTACCGCAGTGGTCTGGAACCGAGCCTGCAATCTCTCTGAGGTGTGCCTGTATTGTCTCCTTAGGGACTAGGTAGGATAGGATAGTACCTGGCACATAATAGATGATCTAGGCCAGTCTTCTCATTTTACAAATAAAGACTAGTGATATACAAGGTAAATAAAGACTTACAAGTAAACAAGATTAGTGCTGGATCCTAAGCTCCCGTAAAGCAAGCACATCTACCTTGCTCACTACTAATACATGTGCCTGGCACTGTGCTTTGCAGGAGTTTAAATAATAAATAGCTGCTGAATGAGAATGCAGTAACACTTAAGTTAAATTCAGAAGGATTAGTATGAATCTAACAGGAAACATGTGGGAGGGAAAAGGGTCCCAAGAAAAAGGAGTGTGCATAGCTCTAGGCCTACCAACCCGGGGCGGGGGGGGGGGGGGGGGGGGGGGGGGGGACTATTAGCCTAGAAAAGGCAAACAAATCTCAGATTTATCATGGGTTCAATAAGCTTTTGTGGACTATCCTGGAAACTTCACCACGCTGGAAGCAGGCCGCTGTTCCTATAAGAAAATGTTATTGTTTAAACTGTACTCACTGATATCTCTCCAGTATGTGCTGCTCTTTGGAGGAGGAGTTGAGGTTCCCATTCTTCTACAACAGACGACACAATAAGCAGCCAGGGACATTCTGTGTATTTAGAACAATTATTATAAATTTAGTTTAGCGTCTAATTAAAAACATTTCTTTTAATCATAAGACATATCACAATCACAATGCATCAGGCATAGGGTTAGATTTTTCAAGACCAGGAAAAAACTTTTTAATTAAAAAAAAATATATATTTCTCCCTTAAAAACTTAAAGCTGACTTATTAGAATATTTTACTAGTATTTTGGTTATTTTTCAAACTGCGTCCAATTGTGAACAATGATTAATAAGAAACTGGAAAACACAGGTTATTAATCAGAACATCAATATAGGAATTTGCCCTGGCCGAGTGGGTCATCCCGTACATCAAAAGTCGTGGGTTCGGGGGGGAGGGAAGCCCGAGCCCCCTGCACCACTCCACACCGACCACCTCCACTCCAAAGCCGGATTTTGCATTTTGCATCCTGGGGGCGGGGCAGACCGGTCCCGGGCCGAATTCTCTTTCTACTCCTCGAGGTTGGCACACCCAGAATGAAGAAGATGAGCAACATTTACGAGTCGGCGGCCAACACGCTGGGGATCTTTAACAGCCCCTGCCTGACCAAAGTGGAGCTGCGTGTGGCCTGCAAAGGCATTTCTGACAGAGACGCCCTCTCCAAACCAGACCCCTGCGTCATCCTCAAGATGCAGTCGCACGGGCAGTGGTTCGAGGTTGACAGAACAGAGGTGATTCGCACCTGCATAAACCCAGTGTATTCAAAACTGTTTACTGTGGACTTTTACTTTGAAGAGGTGCAGCGCCTGCGGTTTGAGGTCCATGACATCAGCAGCAACCACAATGGGCTGAAAGAGGCCGACTTTCTTGGTGGCATGGAGTGCACACTTGGCCAGATTGTTTCCCAGAGGAAGCTGTCCAAATCCTTGCTGAAGCACGGGAACACGGCAGGGAAGTCCTCCATCACGGTGATTGCTGAAGAATTATCCGGCAATGATGACTATGTTGAACTTGCATTCAACGCGCGGAAATTGGATGACAAGGATTTCTTCAGTAAATCTGACCCATTTCTGGAAATTTTTCGTATGAATGATGATGCAACTCAGCAGCTTGTACACCGAACTGAGGTTGTGATGAATAACTTAAGCCCAGCCTGGAAATCATTCAAAGTATCAGTAAATTCCTTATGCAGTGGAGATCCAGACCGCCGGCTAAAGTGCATAGTATGGGACTGGGACTCCAACGGCAAACATGACTTCATTGGAGAATTCACCTCGACATTCAAGGAGATGAAAGGAGCAATGGAAGGGAAGCAGGTGCAGTGGGAGTGCATCAACCCCAAGTACAAAGCCAAGAAGAAGAATTATAAGAACTCAGGCATTGTGATTTTGAATCAATGCAAGATCCACAAGATGCATTCTTTCTTGGACTACATCATGGGTGGCTGCCAAATCCAGTTTACAGTCGCTATAGACTTCACGGCCTCCAACGGGGACCCCAGGAACAGCTGTTCCCTGCACTACATCCACCCTTACCAGCCCAATGAGTACCTGAAGGCCTTGGTGGCTGTCGGGGAGATTTGCCAAGACTATGACAGTGACAAAATGTTCCCAGCCTTTGGATTTGGTGCCAGGATACCCCCAGAGTACACGGTCTCTCATGACTTCGCAATCAACTTTAATGAAGACAACCCAGAATGTGCAGGAATTCAAGGAGTTGTGGAAGCCTATCAGAGCTGCCTTCCAAAGCTCCAACTCTATGGTCCCACCAACATCGCCCCCATCATTCAGAAGGTCGCCAAGTCAGCATCAGAAGAGACGAACACCAAGGAGGCATCGCAATACTTCATCCTGCTGATTCTGACCGACGGCGTCATCACAGACATGGCCGACACCCGGGAGGCCATCGTCCACGCCTCCCACCTCCCCATGTCGGTCATTATCGTGGGAGTGGGCAACGCTGACTTCAGTGACATGCAGATGCTGGACGGCGACGACGGGATCCTGAGGTCACCCAAGGGAGAGCCTGTCCTTCGAGACATCGTTCAGTTCGTGCCCTTCAGGAACTTCAAACACGCATCTCCGGCTGCCCTGGCAAAGAGCGTGTTGGCTGAAGTCCCAAACCAAGTCGTGGACTATTACAACGGCAAAGGGATTAAGCCAAAATGTTCATCAGAAATGTATGAGTCTTCCAGGACACTAGCACCATGAACTCCACGCACTTTTACAGAGTTCCGAAATACTACTCCTGCTACTATTTACTACTTCTACTGCTCCTGTACTTTAAAAAGCCACACATTTAAAAAACTAGCACGTTTTGGTGATTTTTAACTAACTGGCCATTTTTTTTTTTTCTTTTTTGCATGTGTAGCCCTAAGGCCTGGATCTGGTAAGCCCTTGTATTGTTAAAGACTTTTTACAGAGACACACAAATTATTCCAACTTACTCTTTACATTACAGCATGTCGACTTGAAATAAAATGGTATCTGTATCTGTTTTTTATACAGGTTTGTTGAAATTTTGCTAAATTTCTTATTATCTTTACACCGTAAAGCATTTTGAAACAACTACTGAACGTTGATAGCCAAAACGTATTTGGTTCTATCTGCTACAGGATGAGAGACTTTTCAAAATGGTAAAAAAAAAAAAAAAAAAAAAAAAAAAAAAAAAAAAAAAGACAAAAAAAAAAAAAAAAAAAAAAAAGTCGTGGGTTCGATTCCCGGTCAGCGCACATACCTAGGTCACGGGTTAGATCCCCAGGTTGCAGAGTGCACAGGAGGCAACCAACTGATGCTTCTCTCTCTCCCTTCCTCTGTCTCTCTCTTAAAAAAATAAAAATAAAAAGTCAATAATAATGTCAATATAGAAATTTAAAATTTTAATGTCTTTTAAAAAATATATATGCATATACTAGTAAGTAGATATTATTTACTTTTGATGGCTGAAGGCCCTACAGAAATGAAAAGCAACTCTGAAGAAAGGTCTACTTAGGACCCAGGGAAGTATTTAGCTTTTCTCCAGTTCCTTCAAGATGGTCCCCAACACTGTTTCAAATCTTGGACACTTGTTCACTGTTGGCACCCTGTCAAAGGAGAATTGTTGCTCTACCGCTTCACCAACTGAGTATAGATGATCTAAATATGATGCAATGGTTTCTAGAACAACTCAGTATTCTAGAATCATATCAGATTCTCTTTGGATGAGACATTTTTTTTTCTTTCTCTTGGATTAATGTGGAAATGGTCCTTTGGTTCAACATATAAAAAATTCCTAGCAGTTTTATAGAGACTACTGGGAAATTACTTGATGTACATGTGTAAGAAATATGTTAGACAGCACAAAATAAAAAGCTTTAAGATTTTTTCTTGTGATTCCAGTACATCAATTGATGATTAAGCAAACTAGTTTAGGCAACAGGTAAACTTGTAGGTGACTGTTTTAAAGATCTATATTCTAGATCTCAATCCCTTCACTTCCATGGGGACCTTGATTCATTACCTATCCTTCTCAATTTTCACACACTCCTCCCCCTAAATACTGGATGTCCAATGTTCTCTGAAGTATAGGGTGTCCCAAAAAATGTATACATACACTTTGAATAATCATAAAGGCAGTGTTTATTAAAATACATTTCATTTTCAAAATTGAGCTATCAGCTGTTAAAGTGTATATACATTTTTTGGGACACCAAAAAATATATTTACCAACAGTTCTGCCAATTTCTTTCCTTACTATTGCTTCCTATCTATTACTTCCTTCTGGGTTCAAATCATTCCTGAGGAAGGCCTGTGTATAGTCAGCACCTTCAATCTTGGCATACCTGAGAATGTTGTTTCACCTTCTTTCTTCAAACAGCTGATTCAGAACTCTAGGTGAACAGGTTTCCTTCAGCACATTAATGATGCTTCCACTGATATTTCATCTGATACTTCTCATTGTTCATGGGAAATCTGTGGTAAATTTGTTTCTTTGTAAACAAAGTAATAGTAATGAGATTAGCCCTAGCCAATTTGGCTCAGTGGATAGCGTGTCAGCCTGCGGACCAAAGGGTCCCAGGTTCGACTGAGTCAAGGGCATGTACCTTGGTTACAGGCTCCTCCCAGGCCCGGGGCCTGGTTGGGGCTGGTGCTGGAGGCAACCAATCCATGTGTCTCTCACATCAATGTTTCTGTCTTTCCCTCTCTCTTCCACTTTCCCTAAAAATCAATGGGAAAATATCCTCGGGTGAGGATTAACAACAACAAGGGGGGGAAGGGGGGGGGGAGAACGCATGCTCTGGTCTCTCTTTCTAAAAAAAAATTATAAAAAATAGTAATGAGGTTAAGAGTATTCTCTGAAAAAGCACACTATCTGGTTTCAAGACAATCTGAACTGTCTTACTTTAGATGCTTTGACATCTTGGGACCTTAAGGGCCCAGGAGGTGACTGCCCCTACAGGGCTAATTCCTAGAGATTGCAAACATGCTTATGAGCACACTTTTCTATGCAAACTAGCCAGCATTTAAGCCATACTCCCAAGCAAGGTCTTTATCTGCCACACAACAAGTCAATATTCCCTCTGCCCTAAATCAACCTGGGGCCAGGTATCCGATAAGTAGGGACCACCCCTAGAGCCCAGACCCTGCCAAAATTATTCCAACTACCCAATGCTAAACTTGTTCAGCTTCCCTATCCTGTCCTGTCCACTTCTTCCTGAGAAACCCATACAAAGGCTCTGGCCCATGGTTTCCCCTCACTCCCTGCCACCTCCTGACCAGCCCTCCCATCCTCCTGTGGCTCTGTGTGGCTCTGTGTGGTTGACATGCTCCTCCTCTTGGGAACTCTACATAATAAACTTCTTCAAAGCAGTTGTCTCTGGGTCGGTCATCTTACCATACATGATTAATACAAAATCCTGGATACATTTTAAAACACAACTAGACAAATGATTATGGGCTAGTTAATTGATTTCTCTGCATCTCACTTTCCTCATCTATAAGATGGCCATAAGAATAGGATGCTTCAAAGGATTGTTATCAATGTTACATGAGTTAACACAAGTAATGCACACAGGAGAGTGTCTGTTGTAAGTACTCAATAAATGTTATTTATCATTATCATGATTACTATATTCCATCTGGCAATTTAAAGATACTTTCTTTGCTTCTGATGTTCTTAAACTTCTCTACTTAACGTTTGGATATGGGTTTGCTTTTATATACCCTGCTCAGGATTTGGTGTGCTCCTTCAATCGTAGAACTTGTGTCTTTCTTAAATTCTGCAATATTTTTAATAACTATCACTTAGAACCCCTTTCTGTTTTCCCCTCTGGTATGTATGTTAGACTTTCTTACTCTACCCTCCTATTCTAATCTCAACTTCTATATTGTTTTTTCTTTTTTTTATCTCTCTAGCATGCACCAAGGATTGTTTCCCTACACCTATCTTCCAATTGGCTGTATTTAGCCTCACATTCAATCTACCCAGAGTATTCCAATAACTTTTTCTTGTTTCTAAAATTTCGAATCAGCTCACTTCACACTTGCTGGCTATTTATTACACACTGTCCAGTTTTTGTCTAGAAGTACAGCAGGTTAGAGCAAAAGGCCACCAGTTATTCCTTTTCCTGTTTCCGCGTTCGTTAGTAGTGCCCCACCTCCCATACTGACTCTGGACCGGCCTTACCGGGTACAATGACTTTGTCCATAAGACAACAGAAACACCGTGCAAGCTGAGACTGGAGAAGCACTTGCACACCGAGGCTCCGTCTGCGGCTCTTGGGAACCCTGTGGCCACCACCATGTTAATACCCAGCTCAGGCTGCTGGATGACATGAGCAATGTTGCCCAACATTCCCATTAGCCCAGCCACCAGTACTAACTGACAGCCAGTGATGCCATCCCAGACTAACGAGCCTATAGCTAACCCTACAAACCCCATATTCAACCCACAGACTTGTAAGCAATAAGAAAATGGTTGTTTAAGCTACTAGGGTTTGGGGTAGTTTATAAATGCAGCAAAAAACCAACGGGCACGCGTGGTTTCTAAATCTTCCTTTATACTTTAAACGTACTTAAAGTCTCTTGAACCACTATTTCTAATAGTTAGGCTGGCTATCCTTCATGATTTGCTTTTATGCTTTGACTGAGAGCTCATCTGCAGTGGAAGTAATTCCTGTGGGAGTCCTATGTGCTCTGGGCTACAGTGCAGTTTTAAATTTTCTTGGCCAAAGTAATAAAGGTATCACAAATGTATAAATTTTTCAACTTGTGTGTCCCAGCACTATGAAGTCAATGTAAACTCAACCCCACAACCCTGAGTGGCATAGAATTAGAGTTCCAATAGCCACCCTTTCTTCCTCCTGGTATAAGCATGTGGTTTGGGCCCCTGACTTTTCTATCCTAGAGATAGCATCTAGGCCTCAGTTATATTTCAGCTTGTGGTCCAGAAAAGCAGCAAAACCAGACCAGTGACCTCATGGCTGACCTCAGGACCAGCTGCATTGACTAATGACCCCCTGCGCTGGTGTTGGTCAATTAATCAAGAGAGATCTAGACCCTGAAGGGCCCCACCTGGGACGCTGCTGAATATTCTATTGCAGTGGTTCTCAACCTTGGCTGCACATTAGAATCACCTGGGAATCTTTTTAAAATCCTGATTTCTGGGCCTCATCCTCCGGAAATTCTGTTTCTTTGTTACTAATGTTGTGGCCCCAGCCCATAACAAAGAAACAGAATTTCCGGAGGATGATGCCCAGAAATCAGGATTTTAAAAAGATTCCCAGGTGATTCTAATGTGCAGCCAAGGTTGAGAACCACTGCTCTAGGACCTCCCCTAAAATCTCCACCCTTAAAACCCTTAGGACAGATGACCCAGCACACTCTGGAGCAGCAGTTCTCAACCTGTGGGTCGCGACCCTTTCACAGGGGTCGCCTAAGACCATCGGAAAACACATATATAATTACATATTGTTTTTGTGATTGATCACTATGCTTTAATTATGTTCAATTTGTAACAATGAAATTGGGGGTCACCACAACATGAGGAACTGTATTAAAGGGTTGAGGCATTAGGAAGGTTGAGAACCACTGCTCTGGAGCAAGCCTCACCTTTCTTCCACCCTCCCTGCCCCCCCCCCCCCCCCCCCCGTGCATTTCCATTACCTTCCTCACACCCAAGCTCCAAGGGCCTTTCCTTTACCTGTATAACTTGTTTCCTACGCCCATTTCTTCTAGGAACTACATCTTCTACCTCTGTGATTTTATAAATAAATGTTCTCTTATAGTTTGAGTCTTGGCTCTGAATTCTTTCCTAGCCAGAACTCAAGTACCAAGGTTGCTGAACACAGGTCCAGTCTGACCCCACCTGGTCCCATTCCCACAGCCTACAACATATTTGGTGCTGAGACAAAATTGTTCTTACTGTGACTTGGATTGTTTCATCACTGGTAAGCCTTTGTCCTTGCCACCTTGACTTGAAGGACATGCCTGACTGTTCGCTTTCCTCCCTGCCGATTGCAGCACTGTGCGGGCACGGACGAGCATTTCAAAGCTGTGGAAGACTCTTGTACAGGAGTTGCTGGTCATGGACCAGGGAAGTTTGCACTAGGCAATCCACCGACTGCAGGACAAGGCCCCTGCACCGGGAACACGAAAATCACACAAGGCCCTTCCCCATCAGGTTACTAGCTCCAATGGGGGGAGAGAGATCCTTGCCCTTCGACTGGAAGGATGTTCTTCCCTTTCTCTTCCTTCCTTTGTGTCTGGAGTTAAATTCAGGCTTTTTTTAAACCAGTGGAGCTAAGGGTTGAGGGTTCAGAGACCGTCCTAGGCTATCAATAAGAATTGAGGTACCTAAAGGCCAGGGGAAGAAAATGAATGACTCCTTCATAGCTTTGGCTTTTCAATTGGAATTGCTTCCTGAGGGTCTAAACAAAACCTTTTGCTGGACAAATCAGAGCCTAAACTCATTCTGTTTCAAAAATAAGGGACACCCGGCAGTTCCTAATCTTCCTAGAGAAGGCAGACAGGATTTTCCCTCGGGGTCTGAGGTGCTGTCTGTCTGTCTGTCTGTCTGGCCCAGCTGACATAGGTCACCAGGGATCTTCTCTGATCCCTTTCAGGTTTCCTGACTTGTTTGTTTATTGATTTCAGAGAGGAAGGGAGAAAAAAAGAGATAGAAACATCAATCATGAGAAAGTATCATTGATTGGCTGCCTCCTATATGCCCCACACTGGGGATCGAACCTGCAATCTGGGCATGTGCCCGGACCGGGAATCAAACCGTGATCTCCAGGTTCATAGGTCAACATTCAACCACTGAGCCATGCCGGCTGGGCTAGAAGCTCCCTGTCTTTTAAAACACCTTTTCTGAATACTCCCTGAAGTCCCTGAAACCAACTTCTAGGAGAGCCTTAGGGATAACTGAACAGGGACTCTCCCTTCCCTTCGAGGGGCGGCTGCTCTCTCGCTCCTAGGCTTCGTAAGGGACCAGGGCTTTGGGGAACATGAAAGGCAGGGCATCAGGTCACCAGCCCAACTACTGAAGAGGAGAGCTGTGGGATGAGTTTCCTGGGTACCCCCTGTACGGAGGTTAGGTCCAGAGGCAGACAAGCAGGGACACCTTGCTTGGGATTGGCTTTGTAGAGAGTTGAGTCCCTCCATCTGAGTGGAGTGAGTCTATTGCTACAGTGCTCAGCCATCACTGTGACCATTGGTATGTCTGCACCCAGAGCTCGGGGTGTGCACTCCACACCTCAGGTAATTCCCAGGCGATAGGGAACCTGCCCTACTGCGCTTCTGACCACAGGACGGCTCAGGACAGCCCAAAAACTAGCAGGGACACCTCTCAGCCTGGAATCTCTCTGTCACTCCATACATGGGGAATCAGTCCACAGTGCCTTGAGATAATCCTTTGGAAGAAATTTGACCTGAGTCCCTCTGGGTTCTTCTGCAAGAGTCTGGCCCATCTATAAGTGGACAATGGAGAGGTTTGGCCAGTTAATGGCATCATTAAGTTTAATGCTGTCCTGCAGTTAGACCTGTTTTGCTGTTCCCAAGGGAAATGGATGGAAGATGAGGCCTCCTTAGATCAATGTCTACTCCATACATGCAAGCATTCATGGCTCTCAAAAAGGACCCTCTACTGCAGCGGTTCTCAACCTATGGGTCGCGACCCCTTTGGGGGTCGAACGATCCTTTCACCGGGGTCGCCTAAGACCATCGGAAAACACATATATAATTACATATTGTTTTTGTGATTAATCACTATGCTTTAATTATGTTCAATTTGTAACAATGAAAATACATCCTGCATATCAGATATTTACATTACGATTCATAACAGTAGCAAAATTACAGTTATGAAGTAGCAACGAAAATAATTTTATGGTTGGGGGTCACCACAACATGAGAACCTGTATTAAAGGGCTGCGGCATTAGGAAGGTTGAGACCACTGCTCTACTGTATATGCTACCCATAAACTAGATCGCTCTAATTCCTATAGAGCCTAAAAGAAAAATGTCCCCAGATGGAAGGAAACATTCCAAAAATGGATGAAGAAATTGTTAGTCCTTTGCCAACATTTGCCAATCTTTAATGACTGCCCTTGTTTTACAAATAAGTAAAGAGGAATGGCTCCAGAACATCAAAGCCCACTAAATTCTTTTACCTTCCCAGAAACCTCTCATTTGGCTCAAAATGCTTATAGATAATTGGCTTTATGAAACCAACATCCTTCTAGGAGAAACTGGCATTTCTTTCCCTGTACCTTTGAGATACAAATACCTACTCTTCTTAAAAAACTCTTATCTGGGCCATCTTTTAAAATGCAAGTTTCTGGGAGGTAATCCTTATCCAAATAAAAAACCTTAGCCATTTAAGAAGACCAATTAACTCATTTCAGCTGTTAAACAATGATTGCTAGACAACTCTTAGGTTCACCAACTTTGGGCCTTTTATTACAGAAAAGCTAGAAAATACACTTGAAACTGTTAGTGAATGTCATACTTTATTAGAAATATGTCTCTTAAAAGTCTGAGTGTGCCTGGCTGGCATGGCTCAGTGGTTGAGCGTAGACCTATGAACCGGTTAGTCATGATTCAATTTCCCAGTCAGGGCACATGCCCAGATTTTGGGCCTGATCCCCGGTTCGGGGCATACAGGAGACAGCCCATCAATGATTCCCTCTCATCATTGATGTTTCTCTCTCTCTCTCCCTCTCCTTTTCTCTCTGAAATCAACAAAAATCATATGCATATATAAAAGCCTAATATGCAAAGTGTCCCCTCGGGAGTTGGACCAACTGGGAGTTTGCTCACTTGCTATGACGTGCGCTGACCACCAGGGGGCGGCGCAGAATGAAAGAAGGCCTGCAACCAGCAGCCAGGGAAGGGAGGATCCAGCTGGCCGCTGCTAGGGACTCTACCCATGCACGAATTTCGTGCACTGGGCCTCTAGTATACGTATATGTTTTTACAGTGTGAGTGTGGCCGATTTGGCTCAGTGTATAGAGCGTGGGCCTGCAGACCCAAGGGTCCCAAGTTTGATTCTGGTCAAGGGCATGTACCTTGGTTGCAGTCTCCACCCACCCCCCCATACCCCCAACCTCCCCCCCTGTCCAGGCACATGCAGGAGGCAAACAATTAATGTGTTTCTCTCACATCGATATTTCTCTCTGTCTTTCCCTCTCTCTTCCACTTGAGAGTGAATTGGGGTGGGGGGGGGGGTGAATTGTGTTTCAATAGACTATAATACACAGTTGTGAATATCAGACTCTAATTTAAATAAAACTTTGTCTTCAAAGTTTTATTTTTCACCTATAAATTGAACTGGATCCTGAATTTATCTATGTTTCTTAAATATTTGGCCACACCCCTCCAAACTAATGTTTCCTTTTTCTCCCATCCTTTGACTTGGCATTTTTAAGGACTAAAACTTTTCCCTTCCACCCGGGCCATGTGTCCTAATTCTAACACCCAGTGCTGTTCCACCACCTACAACAGGTCAGTATGAGAGGAGCCATGTAAGTACTCGCAGGCATCGGGATGGCACCTGGAGCGCAAGGGTGGAGGGAGGGTCAACGTGATGGAACTGCTGAGATGGCCAAGGAGAAGAAGGCAGGCAAGAACCAAAAAAGCAAAGAAAGGTACTTGGGGAGAACTATACTTCGAGGCAGATGAAAGAGGGAGCGCAGGTGCCCCCAACAGCAATGGAAACCAAGGGGAAGGAACAGATTTGAGGAATAGGAAAAGGGAAATACGTGGAGGGGCTGGGCTTGTAAACCATATTCACACACAGGAGCCCAGCTGCAGGACAGCTTAACCTATGGAGCAGAACGCATGAACCTCGAACCCCCGCTGGTTAAAACAGACAGACAGCGCGCTGTTAGAACACAGACCAGAATTTGGGGACGCGATGAATTTCAGACCTTCGGGGGGTCTCTCGGGTTAAAGTGACCGTTGCTGGGCTCAGAGACCTGCCAGCACTCCATCTATTGGACCTCCCTCCTGGGTCAGCGCTGGGACCTGGGTCTGGAAGGGCCTATTTGAAGGGAGCCGGTCCGTCCTCCTTATCAGCACTCCCTCCCTACCGCGCCGACGATGGCACCCCCCTCTCCCCGCCCCCCCCCTCCACACACACACACACGTTCTCTTTGGGTCTCGGAGAAGAGCCAGAGAACGGCGGCGACCGGGAAAGAGTGGGCTTTAGGCTTCCAGAGAGGCCCTCACGCCCGGCAGAGGGTCAGCGGGTCAGCCGAGGCCCGCCAGTCCACGCGGGGGCGCCCCGGCCTCTCCACAGCCGAGCCCGCCGCCACCCGCCCAGCTCTCCGCTTGGCCCGCTTCACCGACGCCCTCGCCCGCCCCCGCAAGCCCGGCTCCCCTTCCCACCTGCCGGCACCTGGGCTTGGCCTGCCCGCCGCAGCTCTCCGAGGCCGGGTCAGCGAGGAAAGCACCTTCCTCCCCCGCGGCCAGCCCGCGACCTCCACCTGGAGGCGGGCGGCACGTGACCCCGCCCCCGCTCTCCACGCCCCGCCCTCGGCCCCGCCCACACCCGCCTCCCACCCTCCAGGGCGTCGCCGACGCGATGACGTCAGGCGTTGCGTGCTCTGTAGGCGACGCTGGAGTGCTGCTGGTTCCGTGGGCGGAGGTACGCGGCGTCTGCTCCCAGAACGAGAGGGAAAAGTGGGGTGCGAGGAAGATGTAGGGGTCCCGAAGAAAGAGAGAAGCGGGTGAAGGGACCGGGCAGCCTGTCCTCCAGCCGCTGGGGTACTGGGCGGTGTCCCGCACCCCCTCGGGCCGTTCTGACGAGGCCGGGCGGCTGGCGCACGGTGACTGCGCCGTGAATTTCCTTTGGGGGGCATTGCCCCGGGACCAGGTGTAGGAGGCTAAGGGTTAGGTTGGCGGGCACGGGCTGGGTTTTTTCCCTTTTAGTTTAGATCCTTGGGAATGTCATTTATTTGGTAAATGAACACAAGTCTGAAGACCCGGCTTGTACCCTTTGGGGAGGGAACGGGGAGCTACTGCTTAATCTCTTCCAAGGCCCTGTCTCAGCGGTAAAATGAGATGATTGGACTCAATATATAATTTTAAGGCCTCTTTCGGAGCTACCATCCTGTGATTTCTGCCTCCCAGGATCTTTTTTTTTTTTTAATCATACTCTTGTGTGGGAAGAGAAATCTTTCAACTAATGTTTTATTACTTTTTAAAATATATTTTTTTATTGATTTCAGAGAGGAAAGGAGAGGGAGGGAGAGAGAGAAACATCAATGTTGAGAATCGTTGATGGGCTGCCTCCTGCACGCCCCCTACTGGGGCTGGAGCCGGGACCCTGGTCAAACACGGGACTCTTCAGTCCTCAGGCCGCGCTCCTTCCCCTGAGTCAAACCAACTAGGGCTCAACGAATGTTTTAATTTTAAAAACTGGGTTGGACACACTGGTGTCGGTAAGCCGCTTGCTTTCATTAGGATTGACTGGTAAACTTGTTTGCAAGTAAGGTTTAGACATTAATATCCCAGTAGATGTGTAATTTTACTGAAAGATCAGAATATCTGTTTGTTTTCTTAATGTCAGCTCTCCGTCCTCAAAGACTTAGGTGTTTATTCATATTCTCCCTCATTTCAGAGGTAAATCTCCAAAGTGTATTAATGTTGATGCTTTTGGATTGTATGTCACTGTCTTCCTTTTGTTAGCATTTTTAAGGTCGTCTGCATCTTCCGACTGAGGAGAAGATGGTCAACGTCTTGAAAGGAGTGCTCATAGAATGGTTAGTAGCTTTGATACTTCATGAGTTTTTTCTTTTGTTTTAAGAGCTGAATGAATCAAGTTTTTCACCTTCCTTGACTTCAGTTTTCTTGCTTAGATAACAAATGGAACAGATTTTGTGGCTAAGTTTCTTCCTGGTGCCAGATCTCAGTGGCTGTGTTGAACTGATGTAATTGGCATTATTTCCACCCATTTTTGGTGGGAAGCAGCATAGTTGTTAGATTCGCGCTCTGTAGGGAAACAGGGCAGGTGTTCTAAAACCACGGGTATTGACTAGAATTGTTGGCAGCGGTGAGAAGGGCACCGGGTGTTACACTGGTGGAGTCAGACCAGATCTTGGTTCAACAACCTCCTTCCTTGAGTTCTGGCTAAGAAAGGATTCAGAGCCAAGACTCAAACTATAAGAGAAAGTTTAATTAGGTCTACCAGACCTGATGCCCTGAATCCAACTGTCCCCTATACCTGGGCTCCTGAGCATTAAAGAGAAAAAACCAACATGATATAGAAAAATGTTAGTTACATGCAAACAAGTGGTTAGAATAAGATGGAACTTGGAGACATTGTAGAAAATAGGTCTACCTTTCATCTAGTGCCAATATTCCACTTTTGTGTGGAAATTACCTAAAAATCGGTACAGCGGTCTGGTAGGGCTATTAGGAAGTCACAGAGGAAGAAAGCGGTAGAAGAAATGGGCTCAGGAAACAAGTTATAGAGGCCAAAGAAAGGGCCTTGGAGCTGAGGAGGGAGAGGGTGAAGGCCACTGGCCTGGGAGGAAGGGAGGGAGCGGCAGAAAGGCACCAGCTTGCTCTTGGGAGAGTCCGCCTTCCTAAGGGCTTTGAAGGCAGGGTTTTAGGGGCGGGCCCGGAGGAGGATCTCAATAAAATATTCAGCTTTCTGGGTGTGTCCTTTCAGGAGGGTGTCAGGGGTCATTAGTCAATGGAACTGGTCCTGAGTCAGCCCAGTCTGGTTGTGCAGGGCCTGGAGCTGAAACACAACTGAGGCCTAGATCTTATCCCTAGAGGTTAATGCTTAAGGGAGTGGTTGTGCAAGGGCCTGCATGGGAGTCGAATGAGGTCACTAGTTGCCCCCTTGTTCCACCCCTCAGGGCGTCTAAACTGAATGACCAGCGATATACAAGGGGAAGAAAGCTTATCCTGGGAGTGAGGTCCTTATTTTCCCAGTCTTGCCCGTTGCTAGGCACCTGGGGCTTTCCGCCCGGGTGACTGTCCTTGCTCTGCTCGTGTCTGTCTAACTGCCTACCGCAGAATTTCAGGGCCTGCTAAGTCTTCACCTCACAAACTATGGTCTTCCAAAAATGCAGGGAGAAAAAAAGCTAAGTGAGCCAGGTGAAGGTTGTTTAAACTAGTTGTACATTTCAAGGGAGAAAGGAGAAACCTAAATGAGCCGAGGCCCTCAACGCCCAGCACGGGTCAGTTCCGCAAAGCCACCTAACGTGGGGCTTGGTTATCGTGCAGCTGAAAACCGGAACTGCTGCACCGGTCTTGCTCAGTCTCCACTTGTTTGCTTGCCCCACCAGTAATTCGGTCTCATCTGTGGTCACTCCCATTCTCTGAAAATACTGTTACCTGTATCTCTAGGCCCCTAATATGAGTCATAATATGGATAATGGTACTGCTTACGTGATGGCAAGGCTGAGGGAGGAGCAAGTCCAAATCCCTGAGTACTTCTTGCATTTATAGTAGCACTGCCCTATAGAAATAATACTGTGTGCCACATATGCCATCTTACATTTTCTAGTAGCTACATGAGAAAGTAAAATGAAACAGGTGAAATTAATATATTTTATTCAACCCGGTATGCCTAGAATATTTCCACATGGAGTAAGGTTTCAGAGTCTGTACTAAGACTTCAAAATTGTGCTGTCTTTTTCCATATTAGCTTCAAAATCCAATGTGGATTTTATTTTACAGCACATTTCACAGACTATCCAAATTTCAAGTGCTCAGTACTGACATGTGACTAGCAGGCTACCAACGCATAGTGCAGATTTAAAGTTTGGGTAGAGGAGAGACCAACAAAAGCAGTTCAGAATAAAACAGTGCAGTTGGAGGGAAGTTAGGAATGTTTCAGGTAGGTGAGTGGGCTGTGTCAGGTGGTGGTAAGAGGTGGAATAAGATAACACACTGGAAGCCATTGTACATATGGGCACTTGGTTTTGTTTTTTTGCCTTGTCAGCAGGTTCTCCCAGAGACCATGTAGAAGTAGAATAGCCCTGTATTCAGCAAGATATTTCAGGTGCTGTACATTTCATAACAAATTGTCCCTTAAACTTTTATATTTTGAATTATTACAAATTATATTTCAGGTACAGGCTTGAGAATTCAATCTCAAATTGACTGCTTTCTATTTTCTTTCAAAAAGTTTAATGGAGGCCATTGATATAAATTGCCTAACTAACCAGCCACTCAACCCTACCAGATCGCTGTACCGATTTTTCGGTAATTTCCAAATCTGCCGCTATATCGCTGTACCTAATTTTCGGTACTTTGCCTAGTACGTGAAAAAAATGCGTCGCAAACTAAAAATAACCAGCCAATCGTGGTCAAACCTCATGGTTAGCCATTGCAAATGTCTGCCCCCATGTGTTTGAATTGACTTTGTGTGGTTTGACGTGAAAAAATTCTGAAAATTCACAATGAAACGAGCGGCTGATGAACCAAGCACTTCAAAAGGAAAGCGAAGTAGGTCTAGGCTTATCACAGTCCAACAGGTGATCGATACTTTGGTTGATTCAGACTCTGAGGAGTCAGAATTTCATCAAGAATACGTTTCCAGTTCAAGTGACACAGACAGTGAGAGCTCGAGTGATGAGGAGAATCTTGAACCTTACAGATCTGGAGCTAGATTGATAGTAGGAGAAGGGGGGCGTGTCCCTCAAACAGCTGATGGGGCAGATCTAGGTGGTGATGAAGGTTGGACAAGGAATTTTGTATCACCAAATTCAGATCTGAATTTCACTGAGGATGGAAAAGGCCCAGTGAACATTCCTGGATCTATCACAGAGGAGAGTGAACCAATTGACTTTTTATCCTTGTTTTTGGATGATACTTTCTGGCAAAATTCGACAGAAAACGAACCTCCGGGCCCACCAATTGCATATAGCAAAGCCCAACTCCTACAATGCCAAAAATTTCAAGGATGCCACAGTGGAAGAAATGAAGGCTTTTCTTGGACTGAGGAACTATATGGAATACTTATGTATAAAGCCCAGCTATCGGGATTATTGGACAAATGAGGGCTCTGACTTTGTTGGGATTACTCCCGGATTTCGAAATGTTATGACTCTAGACCAGGGGTGGGCAAACTTTTTGACTCGAGGGCCACAATGGGTTCTTAAACTGGACCGGAGGGCCGGAACAAAAGCATGGATGGAGTGTTTGTGTGAACTAATATAAATTCAAAGTAAACATCATTACATAAAAGGGTACGGTCTTTTTTTTTTTTTTTTTTTTTAGTTTTATTCATTTCAAACAGGCCAGATCCGGCAGCCGTAGTTTGCCCACAGCTGTTCTAGACAGATTCTTGGCCCTTTGGAGTTTTATACACATAATTGATGAGGAAGACACAGATATCGATAAGACAGATAGAATATATAAAGTTAGGCCTTTCTTGGAAAGTCTGCTCCCCAAGTTTCTCCACTTCTATCTGCCAAAGCAACATTTGAGCCTAGATGAGGGGATGATCCCGACAAAAAACCGCTTGGCCATCAAGCAGTATATCAAGGATAGGCCCACAAAGTGGGGCATCAAGTCTTTCCTTCTCTGTGAAGGTGAGACGCTACATTTTGAATGCAGAAATCTACACTGGTGCTGCACCAATGCCTATAAAAGACTTGGGCGCAGTAGGAAATACAGTCGTTCGTCTCCTGACCTCATGTGCAATGGAAAATAAATCTCATGTGCTTGTCATGGACCGGTTCTACAACTCTAACCCTTGCTAAATATGCACTGTCAGAATTACACACAGGAATTGTGGGAACCCTGCAGCAAAACAGGAAGCAGTTTCCTAAGTCACTGAAAAGTGTAAAAAAACTTGCTAGGGGTGACAGTTGCTATCTATGTCAAGAAAGTGTAACATGTTTAGTTTGGCAGGATAGAAAGCCCATCACATTTATTTCGAACTACCACAATCCAGCCCAAAATGTAGTAATAAACAGAAGAAATAAAGATGGCGGTGTGCAAGAAATACAGATGTCACAGCTGGTGAAGGACTATAATAAATATATGGGTGGCTGTGACAAAAATGACCAGATGACCCGCCTTCACCGGTCTCGTCGTCATTACCGCTGGCCCCGGCTGCTTTTCATAAAATTTTTTATGTGAGCCAGTTATAATTCTTACACTTGTATGCTTCAAAGCAGCAAGCTGCTTCAAAAAAAGCCAGTTTATTTCACCAGATATATTCAGAAACTGTGCCTGCCACTTATTGGTGGATACAGGACAACAGCCCACCGCCACCCACAAAAGGAACCCTGCCCTCAACGGATGACCCCAGGCAATCATTTTGCAGAGATTCCCCCTGGGACATCGTGTAATCATATCTGTGTTGTGTGCATGGAAAAGCACTCCAGGTACAACAAGCAAAATCCTGGAGTGTCTTACAAAGACAATCCATGCAAGAAGGTGAAGAGCAACATCTGGTGCTCACTTTGCAAGAAGTACCTCTGTGTGAACCAAGGCTCATCCTGCTGGGTGGATTGGCACACAAAGGTGGAATATTGGCGCTAGATGAAAGGTAGACCTATTTTCTACAATGTCTCCAAGTTCCATCTTATTCTAACCACTTGTTTGCATGTAACTAACATTTTTCTATATCATGTTGGTTTTTTCTCTTTAATGCTCAGGAGCCCAGGTATAGGGAACAGTTAGGTTCAGGGCCTCAGGTCTGGTTAAGTCATCTCATTTGTCAGCAGTTTCCTAGTGATACCACTGGTGTTCAAGATGGTTGGTAGGAAAACACACATTTGGGGGCAGAGGGGAATTAGAACACAAAATTAGTTTTTATGTGACAAGTTTAATTTATTTGAGGTAAAAATAAGCACATCAAGATACTGGTGATTTGTACCAGGTGAAGTTAAGCTTAAAAGTTGATTTGAAAGCAATTTAAAGAAAACTATTAAGTAATGTGTAATGCAAGTCTAACAAGAGATGGCTGGTAAGTAGCAAGGATAGCATGTGTAGGGGTTCAGAATGAGTCACCCCAAGATGTGCCTCTGGGGTATGTAGAGTATTTTGAATTGAAGGCAGTCGAGATCCTGCGGGCTCAAGAGAAACTTTTGCCCCCGCTTACTTACATAGAGGAATTTAAATTAGGGGCCTTGCCCATAATTAGAATTATCACCGGAAATAACCTTTTCTGACCTATCTGTAGGGCAGGACAAACATCTAATTAGTGAACATCTCCCTTCTGAAGCCTCAGGCACCCTACCTCATTCCTTCATTACGTTAGCTATCTTTGTCAGAGACCTCCATTCTCTCTCCCATCCATCACTGGCTATTGTTGCCTTTTAGTCTCAGTGTCACTATCTGTCAGGAGACCCTCAGTCTTATACCTTATATTCTTTCTTGTTTTCAGTCCCCCAAAAGGCCACATACTTCCATTGCCACCCCTCACTCCTTTTACACGCATTGTCTATGGCTGTATCATCCACTTTATTAATTCCATCTCCTCACCATCCTTTGCACTTTGCCCTCTAGAACCTGAGAGAGCAACAGAACCCCCTCAGCCTCTTCTCTGAACTTTTCCTCTTCCTTTCCCCAGGCCCCCTTTCCTTTAGGCTATAACAAAACCTGGCTTTCTCCTGAGTGCACTGCTCCCACAACCCTATGAAGTGTTGAATTGTTTCTCTAATACCTCTTGTACCATTGGGCCAGGAACGGGATAGGTATCTACCTTACTCCTCGTTGTCACTTCTAGGAATTCTCCTCTCTTCCATAGTAACTCCCAGTTCTGAATCTCATACCATCAGACCAGACCACCCACTTTGGAATAATCCACAAACACCCAGATCTTTTCTTGAGGGTTTTTCTCTGAAGACTACCGGTCACTCTCCAGGAGCTGTCCTGTCATGTTGTTAGTGATTTTGATGTCCATGGGGTCAGTCCTTTCAATACCATGTCCTCTCAGTTCCCTGACCTCTTCCAGTAAGCTTACCCTCCACCCAGTTGCAGTCACTCATTCACATAGTCAGACCTACACCTGTCCCTACCCATAGTGCCATCTCCAAAGTCTCCACTGTAGGCATCTGACAACCCCCTCCTTTCCTGTTCACTCCCTCTAATGCCCCATATCTCCATAATTTCCTCCACTCTACAGATATACAGTCTGTTGATTCTCCCACCTTTTCATTGTCCTTCGCCACCCCAACATCTCACTCTCCTCCTTTCCCAGCTTATGTTCCGCAGCCCATCAAATACTTGTTCTCTCAAAGACACATTCAACTCCCTTTCCCTTCTGTCACACTCACCAAATCTGGTAAAATTCAGCTCTTCACCCTCTCTGAGCCTTTACCTCCATAATTCTCAGTGGCTGGAGAAAAACATACAAACATACTAATTAGTCTCACTTCATATTTATGTCTGATAAACTCACATGGAGCCTGAATGCTAGCCAGCAAACCTACATTTCCTAGTCCACTTCTCCCACTCCTAGTAACGCTTTTACAGTCAATTAAATCTAAGATTTCATCGATTTTATAACTTACCAATATTTTAAGTACCTCTAAGAAAAACCACTGCCAATTATACTATAACGTGCTCTTTATTGTAAGACTCGTCCCAATTTTAAAGATGTTAAAATGTGAGGAAAAATGGTTCTTAGAATGGATGACATATAGTATTTCATTCCTTCAGTTTCTCATATCTCAAACAATTTCCCTGTCCTCACTTCCAGCTGAGCCCTTGCTTCCTGATTAACTGAGGAAAAAAAAATCAGAAGAGAATGTCCACTAGTCTTTACCACATGGATCTGTCTGTGCCCATATACTCTTCTCTGCTTGGGAACTAGATCCCATCCCCTCTTGCCTATTTAAGAACACCTTTTCAGAAGTTCTCCTCTTTTCTCCTGCTTTATCAGCTTTTCTTTCTCCATTAGGTCATTTCCGTCAGCATCACAAACATACTATTATTCTCCCCTCCCAGGTGAAAACACTTGATTCCCACATCCCCATCCAGCTCCCACTCTGTTTTCCTGCTCTTTGTACCACAATTTCCCAGAAGGCCTTCTGTGTTCACTTTCTTTAATTTCTGTCTTTTCCGAAACCCACTTCAGTCAGGCTTTCTCCTCTATGATTCCACCAAAACTGCCCTTGCCAAG
Source organism: Myotis myotis (assembly GCF_014108235.1). NCBI lineage: Eukaryota > Metazoa > Chordata > Mammalia > Chiroptera > Vespertilionidae > Myotis > Myotis myotis. The sequence continues at coordinate 4,681,730 of NW_023416379.1, read as the reverse complement.
TCCAGCAACTCTGAATCCAATAGTCAATTCTCAGTCCTTACCTTACTATACCTATTAACAGCATTGGGCACAGTTGATCACTCACTCTTCTTTTTTTTTTTTTTTTTTTTAAATTAAATCTTTATTGTTCAGATTATTACATTTGTTCCTCTTTTTTCCCCCCATAACTCCCCTCCTCCCAGTTCCCGCCCCACCCTCCACCCTCACTCCCCACCCACTGTCCTCATCCATAGGTGTACGATTTTTTGTCCAGTCTCTTCCCGCATCTCCCACACCCCTTTCCCCCCCAAGAATAGTCAGTCCATTCCCTTTCTATGTCCCTGATTCTATTATGATCACCAGATTATTTATTCACTTGATTCTTAGATTCACTTGTTGATAGATGCATGTTTGTTGTTCATAATTTGTATCTTTACCTTTTTCTTCTTCTTCCTCTTAAAGGATACCTTTCAGCATTTCATATAATACTGGTTTGGTGGTGATGAACTCCTTTAGCTTTTCCTTATCTGTGAAGCTCTTTATCTGACCTTCAGTTCTGAATGATAGCTTTGCTGGATAAAGTAATCTTGGTTGTAGGTTCTTGGCATTCATCACTTTGAATATTTCTTGCCACTCCCTTCTGGCCTGCAAAGTTTCTGTTGAGAAATCAGCTGACAGTCGTATGGGTATTCCCTTGTAGGTAACTGAGTTTCTTTCTCTTGCTGCTTTTAAGATTCTCTCTTTGTCTTTTGCTCTTGGCATTTTAATTATGATGTGTCTTGGTGTGGTCCTCTTTGGATTCCTTTTGTTTGGGGTTCTCTGCGCTTCCTGGACCTGTAAGTCTATTTCTTTCACCAGGTGGGGGAAGTTTTCTGTCATTATTTCTTCAAATAGGTTTTCAATATCTTGCTCTCTCTCATCTTCTGGCACCCCTATAATTCTGATGTTGGTACGCTTGAAGCTGTCCCAGAGGCTCCTTACACTATCTTCGTATTTTCGGATTCTTTTTTCATTTTGCTTTTCTGGTTGGGTGTTTTTTGCTTCTTCGCATTTCAAATCTTTGCCTTGATTCTTGCGCTCCTCTGGTCTGCTGTTGGGAGTCTGTATAGTATTCGTTATTTCAGTCCGTGTATGCTTAATTTCTAGTTGGTTCTTTATCATAACATCGAGGGTCTCATTAGTTTTCTTGAGGATCTCACTACATTTATCGGCGGCTTCTAGACAGTTCTTAAGAGACCTTAGAAGTGTGGTTCTGAACTCAATATCCTCCATTGACAGTTTTGTCCTGTTTCTTTGTCTCCGCATTTTTTATGCTTTCTTGGTACACCCCCTAGTGGTCTTTGTGCGCAGTCTTGTTGTAGTTAAACCTTGATTGTTGACGGCAATACCGGGGGTGATTTGACCTCCAGGCTAACTGGCTATGAGAGTCCGCTGTGTCTGCAGTGGGAGAGCTTCTGTGCTGGATCTCTAGGGCGGTGCTAATCTAGCGTTTGCCTGAGGCTATCCGGCAAATGGCTCTGCGCAGGGCTTGGGTGGGGCGGGTCCCAGGGGATCTACAGGGCGGGCCGGAGCGAGCAGTTATGGCTGCTCTCAGTTCCGTCCCTAGGGGCTCTGCCTCACAGAGTCCCAGCAACCGCTGCAAACCTCGGACAAAAAGCTGCCTTCGAGTTCTGACTGAAGCCAGACAGTCCCGCTTCTCCTGTTTGAGTCTGGGTCCCTAGAGACTCGCCCGGATCTGGAGCTCAGAGTCTGAAACTCCCTCCCGATTGAAAACAACAACCGCGCCCTCCGCCGCCAGCCCGCGCTCGCGCGCACTCCGCACCTGAGTATTTCACTTCAGCACTGCGCCTCCTCTGAGTCTGGGTATGATATTCTCTTTCCTCCTAGTTGTAGAATTTCCACTCAGCCAGCCTTCCTGTGGTTCTGGATGATGTCCGTTCCGTCTTTAGTTGTTTTTTGAAGTGGTTGTTCAAGGCAGGAATCTCCCGCGTTAACCTATGCCGCCATCTTGGTTTCTCCCCAAATGTCGATCACTTACTCTTCTTGAATGTCTTTTGTTCACTTGGCTTCCAGGACTCTTCATGCTTTCTTCCTACTTCAGTGTTCACTTCTTTATAATCTGCTTTGCTGATCTGTCCTTTTTTTAAAATATATTTTATTGATTTTTTACAGAGAGGAAGGGAGAGGGACAGAGAGCCCGAAACATCGATGAGAGAGGAACATCAATCAGCTGCCTCCTGCACACCTCCCACTGGGGATGTGCCTGCAACCAAGGCACATGCCCTTGACCGGAATCGAACCTGGGACCCCTCAGTCCGCAGGCCGATGCTCTATCCACTGAGCCAAACCAATCAGGGCTGATCTGTCCTTTTTAACCTTTTGATGTTGGGTTGTCCAGGGTGTGGTCCTTGGACTCTTTTCTGTAGCTATACTCATCCCTTGTCATGGCTTTGATGAAAGACACATTTCGGTAAATCCAAAAAATTATATCCCTTTTCCCCTTCTGATTATTCTATTCATTTCAAAATAAAGCCACAAATAAATAGAATTGAATTTGGATTTCTTCTTTGAGCTCAGCATTCACAAAGAGATTTTGTTAGAATTTTCTTTAAAGATTCTGAATGATAGTTCAGACTTATAAGCTTCAGAATTTTAAGGAAGGGGAAGATACTTGAGTACCAACTGCAGATCAAATACTATCCTTGGCATTTTTCTCCTTTAATTTCTATAACAATTCTGTTATGTAGGTTTACTTTGAGGTTTTGGGAGATTCAATACATTTTAAGGTCACACAAGTAAGTGCTAAAGCTAGGGTTGAATCCAGATCTGACTCTAGCTGTGTACCCTGCTTTATAAAGTGACAATTTAACTGGTTTTGTAAATTAACGTGTCACTGGCAAGGTATTGAAAAGCTATTGGCTTTTTAAATGTAATGGTTGTGGACAAGTAAGAAAATTAATTTTTAAAGTCAGTTAAGGAGGCTGTGATTCTAGGCCCTATTAACTACAAAGCTTTGAACATTACTTCTTCACTTGTCAGTGACAAATTATTCTTTTCAAAATATTATTGGCCTCTTTCTCTTAAACTTACACTAACAGCTCTAAAATGAAGCTACATCTATAAATCATTAACACTTAAGGCAGAGTGGGAGTGAGAGTTTAGGATTTTTAACTTAACCTAAAAATTCGACGTGCTCAAAATTCTAATCACTCAGGTTCTGGTGTAAATTGACAGTAAGGTTTCTCATCAATATGTGTTTACCTCTACAGTGACCCTGCGATGAAGCAGTTTCTGCTGTACTTGGATGAGTCAAATGCCCTAGGGAAGAAGTTCATCATTCAAGACATTGATGACACGCATGTCTTCGTAATAGCAGAGTTGGTTAATGTCCTCCAGGAGCGAGTAGGTGAATTAATGGACCAAAATGCTTTTTCTCTTACCCAGAAGTGAAAATACTAGATATTAAAAGTAACATGCAAGAGACTCATCACTTAGTATCTTCTGTGGCAGGCTAGACTTAGAGACTTGCTAAGAAGCATGCTGCGAGAAAGACTCGGGCATCATTTGTTCAGAAAAAAGCCCCTGAGCGGATACTCTGGTTCTGTTTTGTGTGTGTCTGTGGTTTTCTTTTTTTTACTACATGTACCCTAGAATTAAAAAAACAAAACACAAAACTTAACAGTTGGCTATAATTTGACTTTTTATTGTCCTTTATTAAAATACTAGAGGCCTGGTGCACAAAAATTTGTGCACTTGGGGGGAGGGGGGTCCCTCAGCCCAGCCTTTGCCCTCTCGCAGTCTGGGACCCCTCGGGAGATAACGACCTGCTGGCTTAGGCCTGCTCCCGGGTGGCAGAGGGCAGGCCCAATCCCTAGGTGCAGCCCCTGGTTGGGCTCAGAGCAGGGCCGATTGGGGAGTTGGGGCGCCGCCCCGTCATGCACAGAGCAGGGCAGATTGGGAGGTTGTGATGCCACCCTCAGTCACGCTCAGGGTAGGGCCAATTGGGGGGTTGGGGCACTGTCCCCTGTCACACTCAAGGCAGGGTCGATGGGGAGGTTGCAGCGCCACCCCCTGTCACGCACAGAGCAGGGCCAGTCAGGGGGTTGGGGCGCTGCCCCCGTCACACACAGAGCAGGGCCCATCAGGGGGTTGGGGCACCGCCCTCTATCACCCACAGAGCAGGGCCGATCAGGGGGTTGGGGCGCCACTCTCACACTCAGGGCAAGGCCGATGGGGAGGTTATGGCTCTACCCCATCACCCACAGAGCAGGGCCCGTGGGGGGGGAGGGTTTGGGGAGCTCCCCCCTATCAGGCACAGAGCAGGGCTGCTCAGGGGGTTGGGGCCCTGCCCCCTGTCACACACAGAGCCACAGGGCGATCAGGGGATTTGGGCGCTGCCCCCTGTCACGCTGATCCTGGTGCTGGGAGGCATATTACCCTTTTACTATATAGGGTAGAGGCCTGGTGCATGGGTGGGGCCGGCTGGTTTGCCCTGAAGGGTGTCCTGGATCAGGGTGGGGGTCCCTACTGGGGTGCCTGGCCAGTCTGGGTGAGGGGCTGAGGGCTGTTTTCAGGCTGGGAGTGACTGAAGTTCCCAACCGCTCCTTTTTTTCTTTTTTCTTTTTTTATTCTGGACCAGCTTTACCTTGAGGCTTGGCTCCAGCTCTTAGGCCTCCGCGGCTGAAAGTAGGTTTCTGGCCTTTGCTTACAATGTTGCGAATCTGCTGGCTGAAGCCCTGCGGTATTTGTTACAATGTTTCTTAAACTGCCCGCTCAGAGGCCTGCAGCCGCAGGCGGAGAACGTTGGTTTCCTCCAACGATCCTCCGTCACTAAGGCAAGCAAGCCTCATGTTAGTTTCAAGCTGCCTGGCTGCCGGCCGCCATCTTGGCTGACAGTTAATTTGCATATCTCGCTCATTAGCCAATGAAAAGGGTAGCGGTCGTACGCCAATTACCATGTTTCTCTTTTATTAGTGTAGATAAATTGTTTTCCTACCTTTTTCATCACAATTTAATACATTAGGAATATAATGGAATGTGACTTTTAATTACCAGTCTAGCCTAGACGCTTATTTTTCTTGTTCCTGTTAACAATTGTGAGTTTTTGTAGTGTGAGTGTGGTTAGTTTTGTTTCACCTAGAAACCTCAGAGAAGTTTTTAATCAAAGTATGACATACATACAGAAAATGCGCAAATCATAAATGTACAAACCTCAGAATTTCCACAAACTGAACACACTTATACAACCAACACCCAGATCAAGAAAGAAACACCACCATCCCAAAAGCCCTTTCATAGAAACACCCAAGGGCCAACACTGTGCTGACTTTGAACATAGTTTTGCTTATTTATTAACTTTTTATCGATGGAATCATGCAGCATGTATTCCTGTCTGGCGTCTGTTACTCAGCATTATGTTTGTGAGAGTGATCTGCACTGTTGCATGGCGTTATACAGCTGACCTTGAACAATGGGTTTGAACTGTGCAAGTCCACTTACACATGGATTTTTTCAATAAATAAAGTAAATGTATTCTCCATATGATTTTCTTAGTAACATCTTTTTCTTTATTGTAAGAAGACAGTACATAATACATATAACTTGCAAAACATGTTTTAATCAACTCTTTATGTTATTGGTAAGGCTTCCAGCCAAAGGAAGCTATTAATCGTTTTGGAAGAGTCAAAAGTTATACATGGATTTTCAACTGCACAGGGGTTGGTGATCCTAACCACTCTGCTCACTCCTTGTATTCAAGGGCCACCTGTAGTTTTTTCATTCTCATAGCTATACAGTAGGTATTCCATTGTTTGCCTCAACCACTCGAGATATTTTGGTTAATAAATAGGTCCTAAAAATTTAATCAACTATACATTCATTAAACCTCAGTTTGAATTTGATATGCATACATCAGAAAAGGTCATTATTCAAGTGTTCATACTAATTTTTCTCTAGTGGCAGGATGTACACAACTTTATTGTATTTGAGAAAAGAAATGGAAGTACAGAATCTAATTGCAAATATGCTGGCATTAGTTACATTGATACTCTGTTACTCAGTTCCTTCAGTCCATCACTCATTCATTCAAAAACTAATTATTAAGTATTTCCACGTCCTAGATGTACAGGATACAGGTTTTAAAAAGATGGATGAGACATCTGTATCAGTAATGCTTTTAACTTGAAGAATACCAGCGAAGTTATTTAAGCAATGAAGAAGTTTAATTGTCTAATGTAAGAAGAAGTCTGGAGACATAGCTCCAGGTGTTCACCCTGCTTCTGTTCTGCCATCCTAATCATGTTGGCTTTTGGTTCCTGGCTTACTGTCTCATGATTACAAGTCATTGGCTGCCACTCCAAGGTATTATATTCACACCAGCAGCCCACACAAGGGAAGGAAGATTCCACTTGCCAGCAGAGAAAATAAGGAAAAACTTCCCCCTGGTGTAGCTCTCTTTTTATTGAGGTGGAAAACCTTTCCAGAATCTTTCACTTGTCTATCCCTAGACCAAGAGGGATAAAGTGAAAGTTGACTTAGATCAGTGCTTCTCAACCTTTAAAATTATCGGGAGTCTCTCCAGACTTCTTTTTTTTTATTCTCCAGATTTCTTATGTGGATGCTGTTCAGTCGAGGTGGAACTTAGTCCCCTACAGTGAGTATTTGCTGCACTGTGACTTGCTTCCAAAGAGTAGGTTTAGACCAGGTGAAAAGTAACTGTACAGTGGAGAAACCTGGAAAAGACTACCTTAGCCAGGCGATCAGGGTTAACATCAGAAATAAGTCATGCTAAGAACATGTACCCCTAATATGATGCCATGAGAAGGGTACTTCACCTCTGTGGTTTTCTTCCTAAAAAACAATCATCCCAGACTTACTATGACGAACACAGATTTAAGGGAATTCTACCAAATATCTGGCCAGTGCTCCTCAAAACCACAAAGGCCATAAAAAACAAGGCAAGACTGAAAAACAGGACCAGAAAAGACTAACGAGACATGATGACTAAATGTGAAGCGTATCCCAAATGGGATCTGGAAACAGGAAAGGGACACTAGGTGAAATCTAAGAAAATTTGCATAAAGTCTGCATTTTAGTTAATATTAATATTCTGTCTGCTTTTGTATAGCTTTGAAGATTTCCATTAAAAGTTTCTAAATGTGCCGAAACCGGTTTGGCTCAGTGGATAGAGCGTCGGCCTGCGGACTGAAAGGTCCCAGGTTCGATTCCGGTCAAGGGCATGTACCTTGGTTGCGGGCACATCCCCAGTGGGGAGTATGCAGGAGGCAGCTGGTCGATGTTTCTCTCTCATCGATGTTTCTAACTCTCTATCTCTCTCCTTTCCTCTCTGTAAAAACTCAATAAAATATATTTTTTAAAAAAAAGTTTCTAAATGTGAATATTTTATTCTAGTACTAATATACCTACATTTGTTTTAATAAAAAAGTATAGCATAATGGTTAATACCATGAAATTTGGCATCAAGAATTCTGTGTTTGAATCTGTTTTATCATTGAATAGTGATTTGGGGCAAGTTACTATTCTAAATTTTGATATAATAAGAAAATGGCTGATAATTTTCAAAAATTATTGAACGACATTGCAATGCCATGATTTATAAGAAATGTATATTTGGCCATTCAGATAACCAAAATATATTTGTCATATACTGGTTCGTGTAGTGTTAGTCCACAGTTCCTGACTCACAACTCCCCAAGCCCTTGGACTTTCCTAAGTGTTGAGAATTATAAAGGTGTCTTTTGGAAGCACGTAAGGATGGGGGCTGGTTGCCAAGAGAGCCACTCATGTGATTAGAGGGTTGGAACTTTCATTCCTACTTTCATCCCGACCTCGGGAGGGGAGAGGGGCTGGAGGGTGAATGAATTGCCAATAGTCAGTAATTTAATCAATCATGCCTATATAATGAAGCCTCCATAAATACCCGAGAGGATGGGTTTAGAGAGCTTCCAGGTTGGTGAACACATGGAGGTTTGGGGAGAGCGGCGCACCTGGAGAAGGCATAGAAACTCCATGCCCTTTCCCACTACCTTGCCTTGTTCATCTCTTCCATCTGGCTGTTCCTTAGTGATATCCTTTTATAATAGACTGGTGATCTCATAAGTAAAATGTTTTTCTTCCTTCTGTGACTCACTCTAGCAAGTTAATAGAACCCAAGGAGAGGGGTTTGTGGGAACCTCTGATTTATAGCCAGTTGGTCAGAAGTAAGGTGACAGCCTGTGTGTGGTGGGTGGTGTGCAGTCTTGTAGGTCTGAGTCCAGAACCTGTGGAATCTGGAGCTATCTCTGGGTGGACAGTGTCAGAATTGAATTAAATTCTCAGGCACTCTGCTGGTATTTGAGAATTGCTTATTGATGTGGGGAACTCTCTACACACACTGAAATGGAGTCTCAGAGACATTAGCCCACAGATTTAAGAAGTTAATAGGACTGCAGGATAGATGCAAAGAAAAGCCATACTTATGCACAATATAGTCAAAATGCTAAAACCAAAGATACAGGAAAATCTCTAAAAGCAGCCAGAGGAAAAAATACACTCACCACATATATCATGAAAAACAATGAAGGCCAGAAGACAATGGAAACACACCTTTAAATTGTTGAAAGTGAAAGAAAAGTCAAAATAGAATTCTAAAAATATCCTTCAAGTCTGAAGTCAAAATAAAACATTTCAGATAGAAAAGCTTGGAGACTTGTCATCAGCAGATCTGTGTTACAAGAAATCCTAAAAGATGTTCTTCAGGCTGACGGGAAATGATACCAGAAGAAAGGCCAGGTCTGCTGGGAAGAATGAGGAGCCCCGGAGAGACAGAGTAAGTAGATGGAAAGATATAAAAGACCTTAAAAATGTTTTCTTTATTTTTTCCCTTCCTGTCCTCTTTTTTCTTTCCCTCCTGGCACAGAAATTCTGGCATTGGAGGAGGAGGGGCTGTGCGGGAGCATGCTACACAGAATACAGTAGCAGGATGTCCCAGGGTTCCAGAAGGGCCATGGCAGAGGGATAGGGACACTCCAGAGACAATTGTGGGATGCCCTGGTGGCTGAGGATGTGGGAAAAAGGGGGAAGGATGTCATGCAGAGGCTTTGGTGACAGAGAAAACAGAGCAGTGGGAGGAGGGTGCAGAGGTAGTAAAGGGAGGTGTTGGAGAGAGTGGGTGGGAAATTGGCTACATTGAGCAAATAAGTTAACTGGTTGAGCAAATCCTATATAATAAAAGCCTAATATGTAAATTGCCCCCTCGGGTGGTGGTTCTACTGGTAGACTGGGAGTTCGACCACTCGCTATAACGTGCGCTAACCACCAGGGGGCAGCGTGGAACACGGCAGGCATCAGTGATGCAGTGCTGGCAGCAGGTGGCAGTGGAGGTGCTGCCGGTCCCAATGGGCCCCAGTGAGAGTGGGACCGTAGCTGCAGGATGGTGGAGCATGTGAGCAGGCAGGGCCAGGCCAAGGCAGGTGCGAGCAGGGGCCCGATCACCCCACAGATGGCCACCAGCAGTGGGGGCAGGGGGTGGGGCTGCCACCCAGCTCCCAGGTGCTGAGGGAGAAAGGGCAAATAGCAGTATTAAAATATTTCTTCTAATTATTTCCCTTTCAATGTGCACAAATCCGTGCACCAGGCCACTAGTAATTAAATATATTGAGGATATTAGAAACCAAGTTTCTCATTGAGAAGACATTTACATGGAAAGGGGGAAGGCTGGAAAGGATACAGGAATGTTGTTGGAATTGGAAATATAACTCATGATAAATATGTAATTTTTATACAGATCTAGAAATTATTATAAATGTGTGTGTGCGCAAAAATGTCTTCTGTCTCCTGAAAGGACCTAGAAGCAATGCCCCATAGCAAAAGCCCCAGATCTTGGTTTCTAAATGCTATTCTACACTAAAAAGAGTCCTTGGAGGAATGGCTGATTCCAGAGCTGGAGCCAGAGAAAGTATAAGGTGAGTAAGGATACAGAAGATTTGATAACTGTCAATCCATTTGATATTTACAGAACACTTCCCCTGACAAAAGTAGAATCCTCATTCTTTTCAAGTGCACATGCAACAGTCACCACTCTCAGAGCGTACGCTGGCTCATAAAACAAGTCTCAGTGAATTTCAAAGGATGGGATAAAAAAGAAAATATAAATGAGAAACGCCAGGGATGAAAGAGAGGATATCATTATAGATCCTACAGATTAAAAGCATAATAAAAAAAATTACACAGGACTTTATGCCAATTTGACAATTTAGATGAAATACATAAATTCCTTGAAAAAATAAAATATATCAAAACCAACACAAGATAAAAGGTAAAGTTGAAAAGTTTAAAAATTGAATGTTTAATTTAAAAATCACACGAAACTATAAGCCCAGCTGAAATTCTATCAAACATTAAGGAAGAAATACCTTTTTACACAAACTCTTTGAGAAAATAGTAAAGAACACTTCCCAACTCATTTTATGAGGCCTACATAACCCTGACACCAAACCTGGACAAATACTGTAAGAAAAATTATCAACTAAATTCTCTCATGAGAATAGACACAACAATCCTTACAAAACATACCAAATGGAATCTAGCAATATACAACAAGGAGATATATATTTTTTAAATCAGCAATATATAACAAGACTAATGCATCATAACCATTTGAGCAAGACTATTTCAACATTCAAAAATCAATTGCTATGACTCACATTAATAGAATGAATACAGGAGAAAAACCATATGATCATGAAATATATGCAGAAAAAAGTATGAGACAAAATTTAACACTCATTCATGATTTAAACAAAACTCCATAAACTAGAAAAATATGGGACCTTCCTAAATCTATTAAGTGTACCTATTGAAATAACTACAATTAATATAGAATAGCAAAAAAGGAAAAAAAAAAGAATGCTTCCCCTCTAGAACTGGGAACAAGGCAAGAATATCCATTTTACCATTTCTAATCATTATTATACTCTAATTTCCTAGCTAGTACAATAAGTCAAGAAAAAGAAATAACAGGCATGCAATTGTAAAAGAAAAACTGTTGTATTCACAGACAACAAGATTGTATGTATATGTTGAAAACCTTATAAAATCTAAAAAGACAATTGAATTTAACAAAGTCATAGGATACTACATCAATAAACAAAAGTCAATTTTTCTATATCAGCAATGAAAGGCTGAAAAATAAAATTTTAGAAATACCATTTACAATAACATTAAAACCACAAATACATAGGAAATAAGATCTATCATGTACCTCAGTTTCCTCACCCATAAAATAAGATCAGAGAAGTTCCTTCCTCATGTAATTGTTGTTAGGGTTATATGAATATTTTTAAACACAGAATATTGCCAGGTAGGTCATAAGTCCTATGTAAATGTTAACCCAAATCTCAAAGTACATGCCAGTTATAAGGTGAAAGGAAGATATAATATAGATGTTTAAAAATTACCACTTGATGTGAAATTTTCCCCCTACCACAAAGAAGGAATTGTGACCTATTGAATATGTGACAGTGCTATTAACATCTGTTAAAAATTTGAGTCTTGCCCTATCTGGTTTGGGTCAGTGGATAGAGCGTTGGCCTGTGGACTGAAGGGTCCCAGGTTCAATTCCGGTCAGGGGCACATGCCTAGGTTGCAGGCTCGATCCCCAGTGTCAACCAATCAGTGATTCGCATCATTGATGTTTATATCTCTCTCTCCCTCTCCCTTCCTCTCTGAAATCAATAAAAATATTTAAAAGAAATTTTTTTGAGTCTTGACCAAGTCTGATATCTTGTACTGAGTAAGTTATTCCAGTAGGAGGAGCTCTGACCTAGAGTTTGAAATGACACTATTTGCTTTGGGGATCCAGACCTTCCATGACCTAGAATTTGTCCTTTCTTTGCTCTCTGTGCAGTGTTTAGAGAAATAAAATGCTGCTACAAACTATATATAATTTTTCTGAGAAGCAGTATATTGGAATAAATGAATTTGATTTAGATTTCAGACTTAATTTCTAACAGAAATAATGCATTTTCCTTGTATTGGCAAAAAATTAAAAAGGGTAACTTTTTACTTTATAAACATCCACATTTGGGGATTAAAAACAGTATATCTACTTTTTCTTCTTCTTTTGAGACCACTGTATAGAAAGCTTTACAAAAGCTTTCTCGGCCTCAGACCTCAAATTTACCCTTAGGCTTCCAAATGTCCTCTACTATTAAACAAAAAGAGCCATCTTCATCAGCAAGAGCCATTTTATTGTTCTACCTTCATATTTATTAAATTTAAAATATTTTCCTATTTTCTTTTTACTTGTTCTTAACTCATTTAGTCTTCAGAAGTGCTATTTTTGTTCTTATTGAGGTACTAGAGGCCCAGTGCACAAATTCGTGCATAGGTGGGTTCCCTCGGGGTGGCCTGCTGGGATTGGGCCCCAGCTCGTGCCCCCAGCCTCACAGCCCAGCAGCCCCGCCCGGCACCCTGCTGTGGCCTGGCGCTGCCCTAACCCTAACCCTAACCCTCATCTGCTCCACTATCCTGCCCGATGATTGATGGGGCCGGGGCTCTCTCCCCCGCCCCCAGCTCCCTCAGTGCCTGGGGGCCAGGCGGTGGCCCTGCTCACTTGCTCCACCATCCCACCGTGTTCCTGCTCTCATCAGGGCCCATCGGGGCCGGCAGTGCCTCCCTGCCACCCGCTGCCTGCCAATACCCGCCATGTTCCATGCCACCACATGGTGATCTGCGCACGTCATAGCGAGTGCTTAAACTCCCAGTCGAACAATTTGCATATTAAGCTTTTATTATATAGAATATTTGACCATGAAGAGTTGCATATATTTAAGGTATACAATTTGATGATTTGATATACATTGTGTGGTGCTAGCATTATGAGTTTTTACATTTTTGTCATTTATCTCATAGTTGCTCTTGAAAATCTTGATTTAAATCAAGTAAACCAAAGGGGACATGTCTCACTAATTTCAGGTTGCTAGGCAACTAGTCTACCTCTCCATAGCATCTCTTATATTGTTCAGAGATGCGGCAAAAAGTATGTACTGTTTAAGACATATACATACATATATATGCCTATATATATGTATGTATATATTTAATAGAATCACTTCTTGGAAAACTATTCAATCTGTGGACTTTGTGTTATCTTATTTCTCTAAGCCAATTTCCCATTCCATCTTTCAATCTTTTGAAGATGAACAAAATTAATATTTAGAATTTTTCCTTAGTGAAATGAATGGATATCAATGTATATTTTCCTCCTCATTCTCTGAAATGTTTCATATAAGATCTAAGTCTTTCTTAAATATAATATCAAAACCAAATATTTTTCACAATGTCATAACAAATGGCATTATTATCTCTGTATGTGTTTAGGTTTGCAAGCGTAGAATCTAGAAGCTGATTAGTTCCTGCAAGGTACCTTGCCTATAATTATATGTACTTAATTTATGATTACTTTGGTGTGTAATATGAACACTATTTAAAGATACAGATTTTTCATCTCATATGTTTTTTACTTCTTAAAATTATAACTTGAAAAACCTAAAGATAATTGTTAAAATAGCCAACTATAGGATCCTTAACTTTATTAATCACTTTATTTAAAAGATCAGAGAGCCGAAACCGGTTTGGCTCAGTGGATAGAGCGTCAGCCTGCGGACTAAGAGGTCCCAGGTTCGATTCCGGTCAAGGGCACGTACCTGGGTTGCAGGCACATCCCCAGTGGGAGATGTGCGGGAGGCAGCTGATCGATGTTTCTCTCCCATCGATGTTTCTGACTCTCTATCTCTCTCCCTTCCTCTCTGTAAAAAATCAATAAAATATATTTAAAAAAAGAAAAAAAAAGATCAGAGAATATCAAGACAAAACTAGTCCAATCACCTTTCCAAGCTGAACCTTCTTTATCCCATCTCACACACCTGCCAAGTAGCTGCCCAATCTGTTTATTCTTGAATACCTCCAGTTATCCTTTTACTTTAAATATCCAGAAACAAATACTAGTTAACATGTGAACCTTTTCCACAAATGTTTAGTGTTATTTTTTTCCAAACTATTATAGCTTTCACATGAATGCTTGATTTATTCATTCATGGTTAAATGATTCATCCATCCATCATCCATCCAGATTTGTTATTTATTCATTCATTCAATTAGCCATCACACATTTAATCACTATGTGCCCCTGTTCTGGGCACTAGAGATGGGGATATAATAGTAAACTGTAGACTTAATCATTTTTCTCCTAAGGTCAAAGTTACCCATCTCTGCTACAATATCCCAAAAGCACATTATTTTGAGTAAGTCTACTTCAATGTACGCAAATTGTTGCTGGGACTTATTTCATCTATAGTCTGATTCTTAAATAGTACTTAAATACTTAAATCTTTCAGAGAGTCTCTTCCTCTACCTTCCTCAACAAACATTATTGAGTATCTAATAAGTCATTTTCTTTTTCGCTTAATGCTTAAGTATATAGGTATGACTTGATATTTGTATCCATCAATCCTATTGGTAAACATCTGGGTCGATTTTTCAGCTAGTAAGAGGAAAACCAACCTAAAATTGCTTCAGCAAGTTAACCTTGTTCTTCATGTTCACATGGCTTAGTATAATGAAATATTCCTTGTGGTAGGTTGGTGTAAATATTCCAATCGATAGGGAAGCCTTATGTCTTCCTCTCCACAACAATTTCATTGAAAAAGCTATAGAACCTTAGAGTTGTAAAGGATCAGGGACCAACATCCCTCCCCATTTTACAGGCTGAGGAATGAAGGCTGGAGAGATGGAGTAATGTACCCAAACACATCGTCAGCAAGTGGTGGTCTGGATGACAACCCAGGCCTTGTGGCCATGTCTGTTCTTCAGTTGTGGTTCTTCCACGTGGTGGCTAAAACAAAGACAAGATATAACAAACAGGTTACATATAAATAACAGATAAGCCCAAAGTATTCTCGGTGTTTGATATTTGAGTGAAGTCAGTTTCATTGTATCATGCTTCAGCTACAAGCCTGATATCCTAACCGTCTTCAGTCCCAAGCCTTACAGCCCCTCTGCTCCCGACTCCAGGACTCTCATTCAAGCAGCCTCCCAGAGCAGCCAGCCTCCTGAGGTTTTTGTCAGAAGTGGCTTTAGCACACAGCCTTGGGATGTTCTGGCCAGCTTCCCCTGACCAGCCCCAGGCGCGGGCTACAACTTCTACCTGCTTGCTCTCTCCCTCAGTTCAGGGCATTCCTTCCCACCAGCCCTCCCAGCCCTCCATTGGCAGGTTGGCCTAGGGTGGTTCATTGAAATCTTTCACAAATCACTCCTCTTCCCAGAGATCAATTCTGCATGTTACGAGGTGAGGCAGTTCTAAGACACTGCCAGGAAAAACAAGAAGTTTACCCAAGACAAGGGTATCTACCTGCTTTAGTAGTTGCTGAACTAAGGCCAATTCTGTCCCTTTCAGAAGACCACTGACTACTCTGCTAGAAGAAAAAATGGTACCTGGCAACATTTACCTACTCAGACAATGGACTGGTCAGAATTCAGGCTGCCTAAAGGACCCACCTCAAGGAGGAAAGGACTAGGAGGAAGAAGAATGAAGCTTCGACTGGCCAAAGTATGGCGGCCTGCTCCCCTCCTCTCTTCTGGGTGGGGGAAAGAGATGATTACAAAAACTTTTTTTTAAATAGCTATACTTATTTTTATATATTTATTTATCCTCACCCAAGGCTATTTTTCCATTGCTTTTTTTTTTTAGAGAGAGTAGAAGGGAGGGGGAGAGACAGAGAGAAAGAAACATTGATGTGAGAGAGACACATCGATTGGTTGCCTCCCATAGAAGCCCTCACCAGGGCCAGGGGATTGAGCCTGCAACCGAGGTATGTGCCCTTGAACAGAATTGAACACGGGACCCTTCAGTCTGCAGGCTGATCTCTAGCCACTGAGCTAAACCAGCTAGGGCAAAAGCTATTTTCTGACCAGCCCCAGGTGCAGGCCACAGAGTCCATCCGCTCTGTTCTGCTCTTCAGGCCTCTGAGATGAGGACCCTGAGACAGCAGGGCAGATGCTTCCCATACTCCTCCTTGCAGAGGGAGCTGGGCAGCACTTCCAGTCCTAGACAGCGGTGCAGGTGTTGCCTCACTCAGCAGCACCCCGCAGGATGGGGAAGAGGAGGCAGTTGGCTGAGGAGAGGCTCTGGGCTTTTAAGACTGAGCCATGAAGAAGGACCTTGCCCTCTGAATGTCCAGCCTAGCTCGTAGGAGTTAAAGCAGAGGCATGAGTGGGCTCCAGGCGATCTTACCATCCTGTTGCAAGGCTCTTACCTGAACCACATCCCCTCCCATAAACCACACACTGGCTCTTGGACAGTGCTCGGTCCAAAAGTAGCAGCTCAATAATGAAAAAGTAATACTATGCCCACACGATGATATTCACACACATTTTCTTCTGTCTCTCTCCATACTAAGCATCCCTATTGTCTTTACCAGCGATTTATAAAACTGTACATTATAATTCAGCTTCTAGAGTCCTTACCCTCCTGGTCAGCCTTCCTAGGTTGTGCTCCAGCGTATCAATGTCCTTAAACTGGGACTGTGGTAGTGTCAGAGCTGGGAGAGCAGTGGCGGTAGCTGGCTGTGCTGGGTACGTGCGCCTCGGACATTTCCTCCTCATTCTGCATGCTTCTTCCTGTGATGAAGGCTAAACGGGCACTGCTTTTTTGGCTCTCAGGATCCACTGAAAGACAAAAGGCTTGCATTTAATTCTCCAAAAGCTCTAGCTCCTTTGCCATGGACACCTTCCGTATTCCTATGTCCAGGATCCAGGGTCCCGATCCCTAGCCTGAATGTTGTGGTGGCTGAAAGGCTTGAGTCAGCAGAAACTGGATGTTCATATCTGGAACTCCTATAGTAACATGATGGCGAGAGAGGGATACCGAGACCAACCCAGGCACCGGCTGTGATTTCCGTGTGTGTGTGTGTGTGTGTGTGTGTAGAAAAGTAAGCAAGAATTTGTTGACTGCAGCAAAAATATACTTAGGAGAGTGAAACAAGGAAGGGCATAGAAGATGCAACAGGAGAGCCATAGCTGGGCTGCTTTGGCTCACTGGGAAGTTTGAGAAAAGGGGGCCTTGGAGACAGGTTCAGGGGGTGAGCCTGGGATGAGCTGCTGCTGCCCATTGCTCCCCTGGTTGCAAGTCTCATACGGTCCCTTAGAGGTTAGGGGATATGTGCCGGGGTGGGGGACAGGCAGAAAAGGGGGAAGGAAATGCATGGGTGTGCTCCCTGGAGGGAGAGTGCCTGGCTGTGATTCCTGATGCCTCGTGCCTTTAGGCCCAGCATTAGAGTCATACAGTTGAGCTCAGCTACCATGCTAGGCCCATACTTCTTCCTAGTTCCACAGCCAAATGATGAGTGTACAATATTTCCACCTCAACCTGATTGTCAGATTGTTACCAAGATGCCTATCAGATCCAACTTGAGCTCTGAGCTCACTCTGTGACCCAAGACAAGGATAGCATACTTCTTCACAGAAAAGTCACGTATCTCAGAACTCTTGGAAGCTAGATCAGGGTAGTAAGGACAGCCAGTTAATAGAGTCAACATCATGAAGGAGAGACAGTTTCTTCTAGTAATTTCTATTTATCAATATGGATTGGTTTACTTTCTTCAAATATGTTGCCAAGTTTTCTAATATTTAAAAGTCTTTTGAACACAACAAAATGAGAATTGTTGGATGAACGGGATTTCAAAGGCCAGTGGAAGGGTCCCCTTTGCCAAATCTCCTTCCTAATGGCTCCCAGTTGCCTCAGATTTCCAAATGAGAGGCGATCATTTTCATTTCATAGACTTTTTATTAAAGCTTAAGATGTAAATTCACAATATATTTAATAGATTGCTATAAATGAGCCTTCAAGTTAACATAAGAAAACCATTTTCATCCTCAAAAGGCAGAGAGAGAATAGATCCCTAAGGTATGGTGGTGGGTAAGGCACCCACCAAGAGTCAGAATGGAAAGAATAGTAAAAATAAGAACCAACAAGGTACAGAGTTTGGCCCATAGGAAGTGTTTCATAAACCTGAGCTATTATTTTTGATTGAGTAGCTATTATGTATCAGGCACTATATTAAGTACTTTATTTTTAAAAATATATTTTTTTATTGATTTCAGAGAGGAAGAGAGAGGGAGAGATAGAAACATCAATGATGAGAGAGAATCAGCAATTGGCTGCCTTCTGCATGCCCCCCCACTGGGGATCGAGCCTGAAACCCGGGCATGCGCCCTGACCGGGAATCAAACTGTGACCTCCTGGTTCGTAGGTTGTCGCTCAACCACTCAGCCACACCGTTTAATTCTTTCAACAGCCCTGTGAGTAGTTAGGAAGCAGAATGTATGCTTAAAGGAGCAGTGCTAGGAATCTTGTTATTGTCATTTGTGGTGGTAGAAGCAGGATTTCAATGGAGGTAACTTGCTCCAAAGACTATTTACATAACCATGGACACTAGGTAGAAAACACATTTGAGGTCCTTTACAGATGTGCCCAAAGTTGGCTGCATGTGTGCCTAACAGTGCTTGAATAAAAGACAGTTTATGCATGAGGGCCCTAAGGAAAACTATGCTATTAGGAAAAGAATGGTTTCAAGGTTAACATTTTTTCATTTTGCATAAGAAAGAACACCTGTATTGTTCAGTCTTGATGGTATTTGCTAAATACTTTTAATTTTGTTATGTAGATTATATTTAAGTTAGGAAGTTCTTCCAATGCAGTTTTATCTTTACATTATTCCTTTTAGTAACTCTTTAAAGTCTGATCTTAGGGTCAGATTAAAAATGTTTTCTTTCTCCAGGCTCTGATTGCTTATCCCTGTGTGTGTGTGTGTGTGTGTGTGTGTGTGTGTGTGAGAGAGAGAGAGAGAGAGAGAGAGAGAGAGAGAGGCACTTTGAGGGTAAGGGCTACCTTGTTTACTTCCTTTGGTTCCCCCATCATCCTATATAATAAAAGGCTAGTATGCAAATTGTCCTCTTGGGAGTTGGATGGCTCACTATGATGGTACTGACCAGCAGGGGGCAGCGAGGAACTAAGGAAGGCCCTGGCCCACAGCAGGAAGGCCCTGATTGGCCCTGATGGCTGGCCATGCCTAGGGACCCTACCTGTGCACGAATTTTGTGCACCGGAGCTCTAGTGTTATAATAATGTTGAGCTCTCAGTTGAAGCATAATAGTTGTCTCGTTGAGTGAGGATTAATATCTTTTACGTTTAATATAATAACTAAATGTATTTTTTCTAAAAGGTTTCAATATTTTGGTGTGCTATATTGTTATCAAATAATACTAATATCAATACTTCTATTAAGTACATTAATAGAAGTATTAATGTATTTGCATGAAGCAAGTATTGCTTGTTTAAAAATCATGTTTTTTAAAAATTAAAAAAATCTAGGTAGCACTTGCCAACACTTGTGAAATCTTAGGCATGGAATTTCAGAATTTAAGAACTCTTCGTCTACTTTTTCTTTCTGACATCCAGAAATTTACAGAAGCAAGAATTCTTACATATGAAGCTGATTTGAGAAATTTGGCAATTAGGCAAAATAGGAAAAAGTTCCGATCCCTTACAAAGAGTGGCTGTTATACTTAACAGTTTGGGGCATTTTATGCGTCAAATCAAGGAGGAAAGGATGGCGATCCCGCCTGTTTTTAAAAGAACTACACACGCGGACAGCCGCACCCCGCACTGCTGCTCCGTCCTGGATGGAGTGTCCATCCCGGCAGGTCGTCCATCCTGGGTGGGGCGCCCGCCCCCTCCTACCCCCTTTGTGCGTTACAATGACGCTCCCGGCCTTTTCCCCAGGCCGGCTGGAAAAGGGGGTACTCTGGGGGCACTCCCATCAGGGGCTCTCCAATGACTGTCTTCGTGGGGAGCAGCGTCGGTTCCCGGTCCGAGCGGATCTGTGCATCCCGGTGCAGACGGCGGGACGTGCCCACCGAGTCGGGGCGCACCGGGTCCGGTGCCGCCGGGCGGGAGTTCTGGGCGGGCCGGGCGGGTCCCACGTGGCCACTGTGGTCCACGCCGTGGAGCAGCCGCGAGGGGCGGGGGCTGCGGGATGCGCCCGGGTCTGTGGGGCAGGGGCTCCGTTGGGGAAGCGGGTGGTGGCGGCGCGGCCGCGACCCCGGCCCGGAGCCGGCGGGCGGGCGGGCGGTCACCCCCGGGCGCGAGGGCGCGAGGCCGGCGCGGAGGCGCTGCCGCCCGCTCGGGGTCACGTGGCGCGGTCACGTGGCGCGGCGCCGGGCCCTTCGGCGGCGGCGGCGGCGGCGGCGGCCGAGGGAGGCGGAGACTCGACCGAGACGCGGGGGGAGGCGGCGGCGGGGCTGCTGCAGGCGGAGCGGCGCGGAGCAGCGCGGGGCCGCACGGCCGCCCGGAGGTGAGGCGGGCGGGGGCCGCCGTCCCCATCGCCCTCCGCGCGCGGCGGCCGCGAGCCCGAAGCAGCCCGGGGCGTCCTCCGAGCCGGGCCGGGCGCCGGTCCCCTCGAGGCGGGCGCGGGGGGCCCGAGCCCCGCCAGGCCCCTCTGCCGGGCGCGGCGGGCGGCGGCAGCGCCCCGGGCTGGCGGGAGGCCGGGCTGCGGGCCGCGGGCCGTCTCGGGGGGCCTCCCGAGGGCGCGGGGAGAGGGTGGCGGCCCGGGCTGCGGGCGGCGCTGGCAGCCGCGGAGCGTGGTCGCCTTTTGTTTCCGCGCATCGGAAAATGGGACCGAGGAGCGCGGGTGCGTGTGCTCGCGTGTAGACCGGGAGGCGGCTGGCTCGGAGCCATTTTTCTTTCTGACTTGTGGAGCCAGAAAGCCCCTTCCAACGGTTCCCCCGGGGAGACGGGCTGCGCTCCTCCCCTTCCTCCCCCGCGCCGCGCGGAGCGGGCTCCCCGGCAGCCCCTGCCCACCTTCTCGCCGGGCCCCCAGCCCGCCTCCCTCCCGCGCCCCCGGCCCGCCCGCCGCCGCCGCCGCCGCCGCCGCCGCCGCCGCGTGAACGCCCGGGCGAGCGGGGTGTCTGCGCGGCGGCCGAGTCACCTGTCGTGGCAGCTGCACGGAAAGGCTGGCGCTCCTGGGGTCTGGTCTGTGCTGTCTCCTCGGGCAAATCACGGAGATTCCGCTCGGGATGCCCGCCCTTCCTCGTTCCCCCGCGCTGCTCGACCGGGTGCAGGGGAGGTCGGGTCTGAAGTTGGACCCGCTCGGGCACTCAGCTCGGGAGAGGCGTCTGCCCTTCCCGGGCACCTCGCTTCCAGGCTGGGAAGGTGCGGGCCCTCGGGCTCTGGGGGGAAGTGAGGGGGACCCCGTCCTCTAAATGGATGTGACTTACCTGCTGAGTCGCCATGGTGATCAGGAAGCCTCCTAACACTTCTCCCCTTGGGGACAGTTACACCCCCCCCCCCCCCCCTTTCAGGGAGCTGTTTCCTGGATTTCTCTATTACTCGGGGACTCCTCTAGATATTTGCAGTCCTTCAGTAAGTTTACTTAAGGATACCCAGTAGGCAGGTTTTTAAAAAGCACGGGGAAAGTCACTTATTTCCAAGGTTTTGAAGAATGTGAATTTCCCTCTGGGGAGGGGGAGGGTGTGTGTGGGGGGTCCCTTTCTTCATGCCTCTGTCTCTGCATCTAGGTTTCCATTTCTCAGTTTGTTCCTTGCAGGCCAGGCCGCTGGGAGCAGCGCCGTGGCCCCGGAGGGCAGTCACCACCAGGCCCCCGGCACCAGCTTGCTGGGTGTGATGGAGGTGAAGTGACGGCACCTTGCACGTAGCCCTGGCGGTCTCCCAGCGCCGTGTGCAAGTGGATGTCAACATTGTGCAGTGACAGTCTGGGCGGGTCTCAACGGCCCGCATTCCATTTCCTCATAGTTTGCTGTCGTGGAAATGAGTATACGAATAAATTGTGAGTAGCCACAGCTAGTGTTTAGCTCCTCTGTCTACAGACTAGGACTGAGTTTGTATGAAAGTTGTTAGAGGATGCGAATTTCCTGTAAGAATTTACGTGTTCTGTCTTAACAAGGATTGTGGAAGTATTGTGTTTTCCTGTGATGGGGGAGGTGGTGTTGACCTCCCGAGTTAGAAGTATGTAAGGCTGAGTTCGAGGGATCACATGGAGAGCAAACACTAACACCATGAGCTTGCAGACATGGGAGCAGAATGGAAAGCCAGGATTGCCTCCTGTGCCTGAGAAATGAGAATATAATGTACTTGCTACTAAATTTTAAAACAGTGACTTTTTCATTTAGAAAAGACATGTATATCGTATTGAACATTCTAGTTTTCTTTCTTTTTTAAAAAAATATATTTTATTGATTTTTTACAGAGAGGAAGGGAGAGGGATAGAGAGTTAGAAACATCGATGAGAGAGAAGCATCGATCAGCTGCCTTCTGCACACTCCCTACTGGGGATGTGCCTGCAACCAAGGTACATGTCCTTGACCGGAATCGAACCTGGGACCCTTGAGTCTGCAGGCTGACACTCTATCCACTGAGCCAAACCGGTTAGGGCGAACATTCTCGTTTTCATATTGAGGTATAAGAGTGGCAGTTTGGTGACTCACATTTTTTTTCTCACCAAAACTCTAATCGAAAAAAAATGTTTTTAAACCCATAAAAGGATACTTGGTACATGAAACTGTTTTACATTGAACCATCCAACACTGATGCTGAGATCCAAGTAATGAAAAACCAGCAGAGATGGCAGCCTTCCTCGAGGCCAATTTCAACCCTCTCATGAGATGGTATAGGACAGGGTGACAGGCAGGTTTCTTCTTGGTTTTTCTGCAGATTCACTGAGGATTAGAATTCAGGAATGTTTATTGAGTGCCTACCTTGTGCATGGCTAAGCTGGATATTGTTCTTCATCTCTCTCACTGAATTGGAAATATCAATTATAGTCTTTCCTGTTCCCTTCTGTGGATGAAAAAAGATTGAAAATGGATTGAGTGGCCCAATATGCACATGATTTGATTCATCAAGTGCATTAAAGATTGGTTAAAACTTCTATTAAAATGCTTTGATTTAGTTATTGCATTGGTTCCTATTTAAGATTCGTGAAGCAGTTTCAATATTACCAAAAGCTTTATTGAAATTATATATTTGTCCTTGGTGAAGCTGCAGGGACTATGCAATTAAAATTCAAATGCTCAGTGTTGTTTACAATAGCTAAGATCTGGAAGCAGCCCAAGTGCCTATCAGTAGATGAGTGTATAAAAAAATTGGTACATTTACATGATGGAATACTATGCACCTGTAATAAAGAAGGATCTCTTACTCTTTGAGACAGCATGGAGGGACCTGGAGAGTATTGTGCTAAGAGAAACCAGTCAGAAAGATGGGTATCACATGACCTCACTTATAAGTGGAATCTAATGAACAAAATAAACTGACTAACAAAATAGATCCTCAGACATGGAACAGACTGAGGAATCTCAGAGGTAAGGGGATGTGGTGGAAAGAGATTAACCAAAGAACTTATATGCATACTAGAGGCCTGATGCATGAAAATTCGTGCAAGAGTAGGCCTTCCTTCCCCCAGCTGCCAGCACCGGCTTCTCTCCTGCATCGGCTTCCCTCCGGCACCCGGGACCCGGGCTTTCCTCCTCTGGCCGCCAGCAGGCACCTGGGATCCCAGCTGGCTTCCCTTAGGCCACCCACAGGCACCCAGGACCCGGGCTGGCTTCCCTTAGGCTACCCACAGGCACCCAGGACCCGGGCTGGCTTCCCTTAGGCCACCCACAGGCACCCAGGACCCGGGCTGGCTTCCCTCTGGACCCCGTCTTCGTCAGGAATGATGTCCAGAAGTCATCCGGTCTAATTAGCATATTACTCTCTTATTATTATAGATATGCGTAACCTATGGACAGAGACAATAGGGAGAAGTTGGGGTGGAGAGGGTCAAAGGAGGGCATCTGTAATACTTTGAACAATAAAGATAAATTTTAAAAAATAAAATGTCAAATTTCTTTTAATTTTAACATACTAAATATAATGTTTTGTGATAAGATATACATAAGCTAAAATTTACCATCTTAATCCTTTTTAAAAAGTCTTTACCCAAGAACATGCTTAGAGAAATGGAGAGAAAGAGAGAGAAGGGGAAACATTGATGTGAGAGAGAAACATTAATCAGTTGTTTGTCTACCCTGACCGGAAATCAAACCTGGGACCTCGTGGTTTATGGACCAGTGCCCAACCACTGAGACACCACTGGTTGGGTCTCACTGGAATTTATAGATATATTTGTTTAATTAAAATGAGAAAACAAGTTAGTTATTACTTAATGTAGTTCCTTTTTAAGATATAGAATCCATGAGGGATAAAACTAACATGTACATTATGTTCTGTTGGGTCCTATCTTTTCCTTCCATGTAGGTAGTGATATCTTTTTGAAATGTGTGGCTCTTGCAGATGACATTTTTGTTTCCCAGCTAATGTGATAATGGTATCTATTTTGCTGTATGGACGAGTATATAGGACTCACCCTGAGGTATAATATAGATTGTATAGGAAGGGTGGGAATAATGCCTAATTACTTCCCTTTATTTACCACTTCCCCAAATCGTAAGTTAGTTCCCTAGTATCCTCCTATGGTGATGGATGAGGATTTTCCCCTTTTTCTGTATATTTATTTTTATAACTCTTATTAGAGACCTGGTGCATGAAATTCATGCACTTGGCGGGGGGGTGCCGCTCAGCCTGGCCTGTGCTCTCTCGCAGTCGGGGACCCCTCAGGGGATCCCCTGGGGATCAGGCCTAAGCCAGCAGGCAGACATCCCTCTCACAGTTTGGGACCCCTCGCTCCTTACCGCTCACCTGCAGCGGAGGCAGGAGAGGCTTCTGCCACTGTGCGTGAGCCTGGCTTCTGGCTGAGCAGCGCTCCCTGGGTTGAGCATCTGCCTCCTGGTGGTCAGTGTGCATCATAGCGACCAGTTCCACTGTTCCGTCAGTTTGCATATTAGGGTTTTATTATATAGGATAGGATTAGTATATGTGTTTTAGTCCATTTCAGTTATTGTCCCGTTTTTTTTAATTTATTTTTTTTAGAAGGGAGAGAGAAAGAGAGAAAAATTGATTTGTTTGGCTTATTTATGCATTCATTGGTTGCTTCTTGTATGTGCCCTGATTGGAAATTGAACCCGCAACTTTGATATATCTAAATGATGCTCTAAGCAACCTGGCCGGGGCTCAGTTATTGTCCGTTTGATGCTCAAATTGCCCTATCTTTGGGTATATAGGCTTATTCAGGTTGGTTCCAAGTCCTTATGGCAGGTTTCTAGTAATCTGTGGTAGCTTACTTGCTTTCTGGTATGACAAGATGATTCAGGCTCATCCTGTACTCTTCCTGTTCCAGATTTAGAGTCAGAACAGATCAGTTTGTAAAAGGAAAAGTACATGACCAATAAACATATTAAAATAGCCAATTTTGCCCAGCCAGTGTGGCTCAGTGGTTGAGTGTCTACTTACGAACCCAGGAGGTCATAGTTCAATTCCAGGTCAGGGCACGTGCCCAGGTTGTGGGCTCGATCCCCAGTCGGGGGCGTGCAGGAGGCAGCCAATTGATGTTTGTCATCGCTGTTTCTGTCTCTCCTTCTCCTTTCCTCTCTCTAAAATCAATAAAAACATTAAAAAATAAGTTAACTTATGAATTAATTTTCTGATATCTGAATAATGAAATAAATTCTGTAATAATTAAAATGCTTGGAATAAAACACAACTTCTCTTAGCAAAAGATAGAAAGCTTACAGTTTTCTTACGTTATTCCAATAGTAGTAATTTTTAATACTGTGATAGAAGTGAGAATACAAGTGTCACACATAGTGTTTTGTCTCCTTACCCAGCTTTGATTCTAAGGGACTTGGGAATAAATTAGGTAGTGTAGGATTGGGTGCTGCCCAGAATCTATACATTACAGCTTACTAGAGCATCAATTCCCAACCTTTTTGGATTTAAGGCATCCTATTTGTGTTTGATTTTGTATCTCCCTCCTTACCATTCTAACGGCTACTCTGTTATCAGTGGAGAGCAAAGTGCTGAGATATGAAGTATACAAATAATTGCCATAATTAAATTTTACATAATTATGTCAACCTTTAATTTTAACTGATCACTACCAAACCTTTTGTGGACAAGCTGCACAAATACATTACTATATGGTATATATTTATGGTTTTGATCAGTTAAAATTCATGTTTTGAAAAATTTTGTGCAGTCTAGTGAATCGGATTTGTATCTTATGTATGTTTATGTGCAAAAAATGTGATGGGTAAATATTAAGTACCATTGTAGGTCCCTCCTAGGTAGGCTAAAAATGCTTCTCTTTACAGAGGTAGATAATAGAAGCAACAGTGTTTATAAGGTGCTTTGAAATCAGCCTTCTATGAATTTATTGTAAACTAGAGGCCCGATGCATGAAATTCTGCAAGACTAGGCCTTCCTTCCCCTGGCTGCTGGCATTGGCTTCCTTCTGGCACCTAGGACCCGGGCTTCCCTCTCAGCCTTGGCTTCATCCAGAAGGTTGTCCGGAAGGACGTCTGGTCTAACTAGCATATTATGCTTTTATTATTATAGATTGTAAATAAGTAGAGAAGACTCAGGGTTAACTGATGGTTCAGAAATGGTGTGAGTATGGTGTTTAATTCTGAGAGTCATGGGGTATCACAGTGTCTTCCCTTCCTTAGCTTTCTGTGTTTTGCAAATAACTGATCTCTGTGGCTAATGGTCATAGAAATGGAATCTCCTTGACTGTCCTTTGCCTGTGTTCAGATGGTTAAGTTCTTTCTTTTTTACATGACACAGAAAGATGTAAAAATCATGTGCTTGGCTTTGGAGAATTGATCCGTTTCTCTGGTGTATACAAGACAGCCATCACCTTTTGTGGGAAATGGGGTAAGCACTCTCATGTGAAAGGTACCAATAATCTCTGGAGGTCAGTTAAAGCCAATCCAACCTTTTCATTTCAGTCAGTTATTACCTAGCCTTTAGTAGATTGTTAATGACTAGCAAAATTGGTTTGAGTTGAACCTCTTTTGGTGTTAATGAGAGGTAAAGTGGACCCAAGGTGAGTGTCTGAGTACGGGGAGTCTGGACTCAAATTAGCTCATGAATGAGCCTCTAAAAGTGAAGATTTAGTTTAAATTCCTTTCTCTCCATTTTGTGTCCATCTGGTCTTAAGAACTTGTCTGTTACCGCATAATGTGATTGTGAGAAGTGAGCTATCTTGTAGCACAGGAAATTCCAGGTGGTAAGGCAGTAGAAATCTGCCTCCTTTTCTGCAAGAAGATAGTCAATCAACTGGGATGCAAACTTTCAGCCGCTGAATTTTCAGTCCTGTGGTTTTACTCATGGCCGCACTCTTCTGTGTGAAAGATATTTGTTTCTTGGCCTCTGTATTGTTTTATGTGTGATGCTGTAATGTCACTTGAGATTTACAACTTTCTGCTTAATTTTTAATAAGATAATATGACCAATATTCATTCTTAATGTGATTCTAATTCTGACTTCATATAAACTGTCTATATATGGGAACATCTTGGATGAAGTATATTTAAAAACACATAATTTAAATTTAAGAACACAGAAATCACAAAAATCAAAACATTATCAAGGGAGATTGGTTCTAATATAAACTACTGAGGTAGGTAGATATAACTGTATTTTATTTTAAAAGGTGCTTTTCCAATCTATTGCACTTGTATTAGCAAAAGATATGCAGTTTAGGAGCAAAAATGATTATAAAAGAAGTAACTTGGGGTAAATTCACAAGTGAGATTCAAGGTGTGCCAAAATTTAGTTGCTGTAGGGATGATAAATACTGTTTTCTAACCTGCTATTCCTCAAGTGCTGAGTGCATGCTGTCCTTAGAGGAGGATGTCCTGGGGAGACTTACTTTTTCCTAAAATGATTTTATATGGAGCGCCTTGGCTTATTCTCAAACCCCCGTTATTTCACCCTTACTCTGACCTCATTTCTTATATTTGCTTTTAAAGGTAAATTACACAAACTTTTTTAGCATCCGATGAAACTTGTAGACCCCTACCAATAGAAGTACTTTATTATTACACGAATAATTTCCTCAATTAAAATATTAAATGACCCAAAAATAAAAGATACAAAGATACTTTTTCTTTGAATAGGTAAGTTTCTCTAGAAATCCATGTAAATGGGGCTCCAGGTGGGAGGTGACTACTGACCTGTGGCGAATGCTTTTCTGCTTTCTTTTTTCTGTCAACCCGATTGACTGGTGCAGAAATGTGAGTCTAGTTTGACATGCAAGGTCTTTGCACATCTTTGTCTTTTCTTAGACTCCCACTTCTGGTTGTGGTTTGACTTATTTGCACTGTTGTGGGCACAAACCAGCTAAGCTTGACATACTGGATTCACAACGAGGAGAAGAGTTTGGATTCTAGAAGGAGACTTTGGTTAGGAGTATGTAGTCAACAAATTTAACAAGTGAGCTGCCTCTGGGGAAAGCTGCACTGAAGCTCTGCTTTCTCTAGCAGGACTCCCAGGCTAGGGGGAAG
This sequence comes from Myotis myotis, assembly GCF_014108235.1. Classification (NCBI taxonomy): domain Eukaryota; kingdom Metazoa; phylum Chordata; class Mammalia; order Chiroptera; family Vespertilionidae; genus Myotis; species Myotis myotis. The sequence continues at coordinate 4,653,230 of NW_023416379.1, read as the reverse complement.
CAGTGGATGGGAAGGGAAAAGCATGTGGTTCAAGGGGCACTGAATTTGAGTGTGGACATGTCATAGATTTGACCTGTGTGCAAGCAATGTAGCAGATAGAGCATCTAGGCATGTAGCCCCTCCCCCTTTAATAAAAAGTTAACTATATTGTGGATATTAACCCCTTTTCTTGTGTGTATGTTGTAAATATTTTCCCGGTTTGTTGGTTGCTTTTCAACTCTAATTCTGCTCATAACATATTTTGATGTATAAAAGTTTAAATTTTTTATTAAAGTCCATCAATCTTTTTTCCATAGCTTCTACTTTGATAGTTTGGTTAGAACAGCGGTTCTCAACCTGTGGGTCGTGACCCCTTTGGGGGTTGAACCACCCTTTCACAGGGGTCGCCTGAGACCATCGGAAAACACATATATAATTACATATTGTTTTTGTGATTAATCACTATGCTTTAATTATGTTCAATTTGTAACAATGAAAATACATCCTGCATATCAGATATTTACATTACAATTCATAACAGTAGCAACATTACAGTTATGAAGTAGCAACGAAAATAATTTTATGGTTGGGGGTCACCACAACATGAGGAACTGTATTAAAGGGTCGCGGCATTAGGAAGGTTGAGAACCACTGGGTTAGAAAGTCTTTGTATGGATATTTTAGACCCCCCTCCCCCCTTCCACTCACTTTCTTCCCTTCTCCTCCCCATTCCTCTCTATCCCCTTCCTTCCCTGCACTGCCCTCCCACCCCTTCCCTGCTTTCCCCTCTCCTCCTCTTTTAAGTAGAGCCTTCTATTTTGGAACTAGAGTCCTGGTGCACGAATTTGTGCATGGGTGGGGTCCGGCCAGCTGCCCTAATGGGGGCTGTTCGGGGCTGGGCTGGCGGGGTGGGGAAGGGACACGGGAAGTTGGCCAGCTGGAGGTTGGCCAGGAGGGGCCTTTGGAGGTTGAGGGGGCTGATCAGGGCCCCGATCGGACCGGTTGGCCACCACAGTACACGTCATAGTGACCAGTCGTTCTGGTCGTTCTGTCGTTCCAGTTGCTTGACTTTTATATATATAGATAATTTTGGATTTACAGAAAAAGTGCAAAGATAGTACAGAAAGTTCCCATATACAGTGGGGCCTTGACAAACGAGTGTCCCGACTAACGAGTTTTTCGAGATACGAGCCGTCTCTTGGCTGATTTTTTGCTTTGAGTTGTGAGCTAAAATTCGGGTTACGAGCCAGCTTCCGATACCCCACCGCTAGTTGGCGTAGCGAACGTCACAGTGAATGCCGCATCATCAGCCCAGCATCACGTGTCTCACTTGTTCACTTTTGATTTGACATACAAGTAATTTGAGTTACGAGCTCCGTCACAGAACGAATTAAACTCGTAAGTCAAGGCCCCTGTACTCTTCACCCAATTTCCTCTAATGTTAGCATCCTATGTAACTGTAGAACACAAGTCAAAACTAAGAAATTAACATTGGTGCATTGCTATGAACTTAACTCTAGACTTCATTAAGATTTCACCAGTTCTTCCTCTAATGTCCTTTTTCCAGAAAACCGCACTGCAGCAGACATGGTGGATTTAAAGAGGCCGGACCACCAGTGGCAAAGCAGCATGCTCTGTAGAGCAGCTGTACTCAAAGCACTGCATTTGTGTAGAGCGTGGCAGTTTTGTAGTATGCAATCCATATGGAAAGGAGTCTTGATCTTTGGTCTTATTAGACACATCTGCCCCTAGGACGTGTCCATCTTGTCAGTGGCACTGTTCTGCATGTGCGGGACCAAAGGGAACTTGTCCATATTGCCGGTTTCTGCCTCCATTTTTCATTCATCTTGATTCCTAGTGCTCTCACACTGTTACCTCATTCTTCTTTTGCCTGGACCAGAGTGGAACAGCAGGATATGTTATTGATTTTTAAGTCTTAGAGGGAAAGGCTCCTCATGGTAAGGAAGCTCACATCAAAGAAAACCCAAGTATCATTACTTTCACCCCCCAGGACCAGTTTTCTACCTTTATTGCCTAGATGAAGGATAGTGTATCTAAGGAGAAAAAAATGTGGTTGGCATGGATAAGTGCATGTCTTACTCTTTTTTGTTGTTAATCCTTACCCGGGGATATTTCTCCATTGATTTTTAGGGAGAGTGGAAGAGAGAGAGAAAGACAGAGAAACATTGATGTGAGAGAAACACATCAATTGGTTGCCTCCTGCAGGAGCCCTGGAGCCTGCAATCAAGGTACATGCCCTTGACCAGAATCAAACCCGGGACCCTTTAGTCCACAGGCCAATGCTCTATCCGCTAAGCTAAACTGGCTAGGGCAGGTAAGTGCATGTCTTACTCTTTAAATAAGTTTGAAAGTCTCTGTGGATTGCTCGCCCATCTCTACCTTTGCCTAAATGGAGACAGATGAATGGAAGTAAGAGATGGGGAGGCCAGGCAGGAAGTTGGGTAGAATGGAAGCCATGTTGTGACATCATGCCTGCACTGCCTGATAAAAATGGCATTAGCAGGGAGGCCTTAGATCAGCAGTTCTCAACCTGTGGGTCGCGACCCCTTTGGCGGCCGAACGACCCTTTCACAGGGGTCGCCTAAGACCATCCTGCATATCAGATACTTACATTATGATTCATAACAGTAGCAACATTACAGTTATAAGGTAGCAACGAAAATAATTTTATGGTTGGGTCACAACATGAGGAACTGTATTTAAAGGGCCAGAAGGTTGAGAACCACTGCCTTAGATGCCTCTGTACTTGCTGTCTTCAGGCTTCACAACTCATAATCATTAATGTGAGTTGGGCTGGGCTTTTTCATGGTGACCAGTAGCTTCTACTTGTGCATTCAAATCTGTCTCCCTCTCCTCACTGAAAACTTTTTAACTTTCTTAACCTTCTCTGACTTGGACTCCCCTCCCCCTTCCATGTAGAAAGCAGTGAGAGTGTGATTGCTGTGCATGCCTGAGGAGGAGAGGTCAATCCGTGCAGGGGCAGGAAAGGGGACACCAGCTTTGGTTTTCTACAGACCTGTAAGGCAGTTTCTGTAGAGATGTTATAGTCCATCCCAACTATTAGAATCTGTAGGTCATATTGGAGAGCCTCCAACCTCACAAGCAAGTCAGTGGAAATAGAATTTTTACAGTAGATGTGCCTACAAACAGGAGCCAGCCCTTTCCCCCAGAGTTTTTCTCTGGCATGTAACTTTTCCCATTGCAAGTAATATCATTGGTTTCATCTACATAACACTTAGTTTACCAAACCTTTTTCCACCTGTGCCATTTTATTTGGTCTTCACAGCAATCTTGCACATTATGTCAAGCACGCATTTTCTTATTTTGTGAAGAAACCAAGGCCAAGGCATTTACCACGAAGAAGTATGGGGTAGAAAGGTAGAGTTTGATCTAGTCACAGGTCAGAGATGGCTTCCCTGAGGAACTGCAGAGGCCCAGGGAGGAGATCCCTTTTCATGCTGGGCCTTGTATCCCAATTTTAAGAATTTTGGTCTTTATTGCAAGAAAAGGTTGCAGTAGTGGGGTGTGGCTGGGGTACAGGGAATTGTAGTTAAGCTGCCCCTGCTAAAGAAAACCTTGGCTTAGCATTCCAGAATCAAGTGTGATTTGCTGAGCAGGCAAGGAGTGGTCAGTGGTTAAGGCTCTGACAGTTAACAGGTATATCCAGAAAGTACAGAGGAGCATCTCTGCTTGGAATCTGATGAAGTAAACAATCTAGATCCTTCCTTTCGTGTGTGTGTGTGTGTGTGTGTGTGTGTGTGTGTGTGTGTATGTGTATGAGAGAGAGAGAGAGAGAGAGAGAGAGAGAGAGAGAGAGAGAGAGAGAGAGAAAGAGAAAGAGGGAGAGAGGTGTTTTATGTTTTCTAACTTAGATGAATTTGTGAACAGTCTGTCATTCTCTTAATGTGTGATCATTTAGGTTAAAGGATTGCAGCAAGAAATCTACATTGGTGTTATAAAAACAGGATGGATGGTTTCATTGTAAATAAATTTTAAGGATGTAGTAATGTGCCTGAAATTGGACTTTTAGCATCTCCAAAGGTTTTTCTCCAGGTTTGATGTAATAAGACGTGCTCTGATTCTCATACATATGGATATATTAGAAAACTGGACTACATCCCAGCGTCATCAGGCAGGGAACCTGCCTCAACCATAGAGTGGAACTGCAGCGTTCCTGTAATTATATCAGGACGTGATGCGGTCCCTCTCTGTGTTCATTAATTAGTGGAGTTGTAATGAGACTTTCCCCCCGTGCTTTTAAGGATGCTGATCAGTGGGCATCCGGGCAGGATTTTAGTTGTGCTTGGGAGCCTTCTGCGTGCAGGTGTGAGGGATCTGTGTTTCAGGTGGCAGCAGGTGAGCCTCCCGCCAAGTTGGCATGATGGGAACAGGACTCTTCTGGGTTGCCATCTGTTTATGGCTGATAGGAAACCAGCAGTGACTTCGGAGGAGTTTATGTTGAAATACTTAGGAATTAGTAATGTTAAGACCGTGCTGATCAGGTACTGGGAGGTGGGGGGAAATAGGCTGTGTGGAGTGTTTTCATTATTACTAATTTCAGAAGACAGATGCTTGGGTTCAACAGCCCCCATCCCCCAAACCACAGCTCTTTTCTTCCCAGGAAGTCAGCCTGGTTCTGGACTGAGTTGCCCATAGCAAGGGAACACTTGTTTATAGGACTGTCTCATGTAACAGCGTGCATAGTGCTTGCTGTGGGGATTTAGTCGGTCTCTGTAACGCTCTTAATGTGTTATGGTGTGTGTGTGTGTGTGTGTGTGTTTTAATTCTGGTAGAATATACAAACAATTTACCATTTCAGTCATTCATAAAGCATAAAGTTCAGTTGCATTGAGTACATTTATATTGTTGTGTGACCATCATGGTGGTGTTTTAACCAAATATTTTTACAGTTCCTTGGTGTCCTGCAGGGATTGGCTCCAGGACCCCCACAGACACCAAAGTCCACACATGCTCAAGTTCCTTATATAAAATAGTGTAGTATCTGCATGTTTGTATATTTGTATACTAGAGGCCCGGTGCACAACAGTCATGCACTGGGGGAGAGGGTTCCCTCAGCCCGGCCTGCACCCTCTCGCAGTCCAGGACACCTCTGGGGACATCCGAGGGTTCCTTAGCTGCTGCGCTTGCCAGCCATAAGCCGGCTTCTGGCTGAGAGGTGCTCCCCCTGTGGGATCGCAGTGACCACCAGGGGGCAGCTCCTGTGTTGAGCGTCTGCCCCCTGGTGGTCAGTGCACTTCATAGTGACCGGTTGTTCTGCTGTTCGGTCAATTTGCATATTAGGGTTTTTTTATATAGGATAGGTTACAGTGGGGTATGCCTACATATCACTGCGTTTGTATAGATTGAGTGTAGTGCTTAATGTGTGGCAAATTCAAGTTTTACTTTTTGGAACTTTCTGGGATTTTCTATCTGCAGTTGGTTGGATCTGTGGATGTGAAACCCCCAAATATGGAGGGCTGACTGTATGTAACAAAAAAAAAATAGTGGGTGCTTCCTCTTTGTGTACCAGAATGTCTAAAAAAGTCATCAGCATGCTCTGTATAATGCGATGTCCCTTTGGGTTTTAAGCTTGAGTGTATTTTCTTTCCATATGGGAGTTGACTAGGTGAAGTGGAGCTGCTGTGCCCACATTTCCCTGGGTTTGTTTTGCTGCTCTTGGACCTGCGAAGCTCTGCTTTCCAGGCACAGTGAGTTTTGATGAAACTGAAAACTTTGCTTGGTCTCTTCTGTACTATACTTTAAAGCCAGGCTGTGGGCTAGAGGACAGCTCACCTTCCCTTTAACCTAGCGCTATTACGTAGGTTAACTAAGAGAGCTGGCCTACAGTGGCCTGGTGAGGATGTGTGAGGTTGGAGTTACCCTGTTCAGCCCCTGCCACAGAAACGGGTTCTGAGGTATTGCTTGCTTCTTACTGGCTTGCAGCCCCTGCTGGGTTCCAACTACCACCTGCAAGTTTCCACCTTGCCTCTTTCAGTCAAAAGAAAGGACTGTAGAGCCTTTTGTTAGGAGATTCTTGGTGATGCGTAAAAGAGAGCTAACCGAACTCACCTATACAAAAAAGGAATTTATGGGGAAGATTCTGAGCTGTGTACTGGAATCTGGGCAGGGAAGTAGCTGGGCCTTAGGTCAGACCCAGAGACTGGCACACTATATGGACAGGTCTAGAAAGCTTTTCCCTTACTCTCTCTCCCCATCTCTGAGCTTCCCTCAGAACAGATCAATTCCTTAACTCTCACTCTATGTGGCAGAATGGCTAGCAATATCCTCTTCCCTTTAAAAACAAACAAACAAACAAATAAATAAATACACACACACACACACACACACACACACACACGCACACTGAGTGGCCAGATTATTATGACCACCTGACATTTGTAGGCAAATTAGCTATAATTTCGTGCTGAAGTTGCTAGAGGGCCAGACCATTATAAATAGGGAAGCAGGTTGTTTACCACGACAGAAGTGATTTTTTTCTGAAGATATGAGTAAACAACACAATTTAACAGCCTTTGAACGTTATATATACTGAGTGGCCAGATTATTATGACCACCCCATCAGTACTTCGTTGGGCCACCTTTTGCCTTCAATACTGCGGCGATTCTTCTTGGCATTGACTCCACGAGATGTTGAAAGGTGAAAGGTGATGCGAGGAATCTGACACCATGCCTGATGAATAGGACTGTCCAGTTCTGTGAGATTTGATGGTTGTGGAACCAGCTGCCTGATGGCTCTTTTAACTTCGTCCCACAAATGCTCAATTGGATTGAGATCTGGTGATTGTGGGGGCCACCTAAGCAAGGTAAAGTCTCCCTCATGTTCTTGAAACCACTCCTGCACAATATGAGCACCGTGGCATGGCGCATTGTCTTGTTGGAAGAAGCCATCTCCATTGGGATACGCCATCAACATGATAGGATGAACTTGGTCAGCAATGATACTTAGGTATGTTGTGCTATTCAGACATTGTTCCACACGAATTAAAGGGCCCAAACCATGCCAGGAAAACATGCCCCAAACCATAACACTGCCCCCACCAGCTTGAAGGGTTGTACTCAGGTATGTGGGGTGCATGCTGTTTCCGCCAAATTCTCACTCTGCCATCTGCACGATGCAGCTGGAAACGTGATTCATCGGACCACATGACTTTTTTCCAATGCTCGACTGTCCAATCCTTGTGTTCCTGTGCGAATTGGAGACGTTTTATCTTGGTAACTGCAGACAGCAAAGGTGTTCAAACAGGCCTTCGGCTTCCATATCCCACACGATGCAGTGTACGGCTAATTTGCCTACAAATGTCAGGTGGTCATACTAATCTGGCCTGTGTGTGTGTGTGTGTGTGTATGTATCCCACGTTCAAAGGCTGTTAAATCGCGTTGTTTACCCATATCTTCAGAAAAAAATCACTTCTGTCGTGGTAAACAACCTGCTTCCCTAATTATAATGGTCTGGCCCTCTAGCAACTTCAGCGCGAAATTATAGCTAATTTGCCTACAAACGTCAGGTGGTCATAATAATCTGGCCACTCAGTGTGTCAGTGTCTTGAGAGAGACTATTTCTTCTGTGCTCTAGAAACTTCTGGAATTCTGGGAAGAACTGATGAGTGGTCCTAGAAAATGGTGGCTCCCGTTTTAAGTATGGGTTGGATGGGAACACAGGATATCTGTGCTACAAGTTTGCAAAAGTGTAAGGGACAACCCTAATGGTAAACAATCATGAAAGGATCCAGGCTGTGAAAGCAACTACGCTTTGCATTAGAAATGAAACCAAAGCAAAACAAGAAAGCCAAAAACTAAACCAAAACCCAGTTATTAAAGAGAGGAAACTGCTAAACAAATTGTCGAATGATTGTTTTAAATTAAATTTCTTTTTTAGTAAAATAAATTATAGCCTATTTTCATATCAGCATTGTTTAAACTCAGAGAAATTGTGGCCAAAGTTTAATTAAGCACAATTACTTGATGTGGGAGATATATTTCTGAAAACCCAAGTATCAACATTTTTTAAAATTAGATTATATTTTAAGTGCATGGGATTCCTGTTCCTAGAAGGAATCCTTTTATAAATGTTTTTCTAAATTCCACTAATTGAACTTTGTAAATGTGACTCTTCCTGCATCACATTCACTTAGATCAAAGGGTACCAGTGGATTGTCCTTCCTTGCTGTCATGATCTCGTCAGGGTCACCAGTTCATTGGCAGATCACACACGCCACTGATTTCTGAGGTGATGAGAAGTAGCTGTTCCTCTTTTACCAGTAGTTGTGTGGTTACACGAACAGATTCCCTGTATGAATTTGAGAGCCCTCTGTGAATTGAAATTAAATTGGATTTGAAAACCCTGTGTGGATTGTGAACCTATATGCAGTAATCCGAGGAGATTTGAAAATATCACCTAGTGATTGCAAGTTGAAGAAAGAGTGGTCTGATAATTCTGGGAATTAGTGCCATTTGAGAATTTGGGAATTTACTGATATGTTGGTTTGTCATCTCAGATGTGCAGCATTTACTATATTTGCACATTTGTCATAAAAGTGGTTTATTACCCATTTGACTTATTATGCATTTACAATTAAAACTCAAACAATTTTCCTTCCTCAGAACATGTGGATTGTGTTGGAAGTATGACTTATTACTGGACCTGAGGGGAATTCAGATTAGCACTTGAAGAAACATTGCTACAATGGAAGACCCTTCTGGAAGGCACTCTTATATGCCCCTCACTCTATTAAATTTCCTGCCTTCAAAATGGAGGAAACGTTTGTTACTGCTTTAAAGGACACGAAGCCAAGTGGGATTCTAAAGGAGTTTGGAAAGAGCCCTGTTGTGGGATGAATTGGGTGTGCTGCCTGATGTTGTGGGAAACCCTTTATCCCATGTGGCCTTTCTCTTCTTACGTGGGCCTCTTTCTCATCCCATAGGGGGTGCCCCAGAAATGTCATGTCTTAAATAGACTGACTTGAACCATACCTCTCTCATTAAAAATGCAGAACCAGAGAGCTCTGAGGACGGGAAAATCAGTGCCTTCAAAATGGCGTTAGAAGTTGTAACGTAAAAACAGAAAAAAGAGCATATATGAGGGTTGATTTTATGTGGTGCCTTCTGACAAGACAGAAAAAATCTAATATTGTAAATTTGATAAGTCACCACCTTGTAAAGCATGTTACATTCTTCAGAGCATTCTTTATAAATGTCACCTTTGACATTTATTTGTTGATAAATGTGATAAAGTGGGACCAAATAGTCATCCATTTACAGATGGAAAACTGAGTTTGGGAGAAGCGGTGCACCACTCGAGGTCTCCCAGCCATTACCTCGCTGGGCCAGTCAGAGCCCGGCTTCTGATTCCTAGTCAGATTCCTTCCCCATTTTACTTTCCCTGCTCATTGTTTTTAAAAGAAATCTTATTTGATGATAACTTTATATACTCATTTAGAGCCCAGCCTCTCCCACAAGAGAGTTGTATAACTTAAAAGCAGTGACTAAGAAGGAAGTTAGAAGGTAGATAGATACTTTTGGCTGAAGTGAGTTTCTTAAACTTTGAAAATAAAGTCAAGAGAAAACTGTTTATTTGATCAAAGCTAAATCCTCTGGACACCACGAGCTCCCACCAGTTTTTAGGTTAGGGTTAGGGTTAGGGTTAGGGTTAGGGTTAGGCCACACTCAGGGTTGTATGGACGGAGAAAGGAGTGACAAGTAGGGAGCGCTGTGGTCACCTGAGCTTTGCCCTTTTATTATGTACAGTGTGCCATTTTTTGATGGTCTTATAAATTTAAGCCTAAAGATCAGCAAAATATTACAGTCCATTTGTAAAATAGAGGAAAATCACCTGAAGTCTCCACCATTATTAGAACTCTTAAGTAAAGTATTCTTTTGAATTCTTTTTTTCTTTTTTTTTTTTAATATATATTTTATTGATTTTTTACAGAGAGGAAGGGAGAGGGATAGAGAGTCAGAAACATCGATGAGAGAGAATCATCGATCAGCTGCCTCCTGCACATCCCCCAGTGGGGATGTGCCCGCAACCCAGGTACATGCCCTTGACCGGAATTGAACCTGGGACCTTTCAGTCCGCAGGCCGACGCTCTGTCCACTGAGCCAAACCGGTTTCGGCTGAATTCTTTTCTCATAGTTATAATCAAGACTACAAACACCTCTATGCTTTTTAAAAATTAACAAAGCATATGCATTTTTCATGTTTTTATATGGTCTGCATAATTATACTTTTTATTGTGATCCTAGAGCAGTGATGGCGAACCTATGACACACGTGTCAGAGGTGACACGCGAACTCATTTTTTTGGTTGATTTTTCTTTGTTAAATGGCATTTAAATATATAAAATAAATATCAAAAATATAAGTCTTTGTTTTACTATGGTTGCAAATATCAAAAAATTTCTGTATGTGACGCGGCACCAGAGTGAAGTTAGAGGTTTTCAAAATGCTGACACGCCGAGCTCAAAAGATTCGCCATCACTGTCCTAGAGTCCTGGCCTGCGGGATTGGGCGAAAACTGGCTCTCCGACATCCCCCGAGGGGTCCCAGATTGCAAGAGGGTGCAGGCCAGGCCGAGGGACCCCACTGGTACACGATTAGGGCCAGGGAGGGACGAGGGAAGTTGACCAGCTGGGGAGGGACCGTGGGAGGGCTCTAAGGCATGTCCAGCCCATCTCGCTCAGTCCCGATCGGACCACAGCAGCAAGCTAACCTACCGGTCGGACTGTCTACTCCCTGATGCTCAGTGCACATCATAGCGAACAATTGAACGGCCTTAGCATATCATTAGCATATTACGCTTTGATTGGTTGAACAGCTGACCAGTCGACCAGACACTTAGCATATTAGGCTTTTATTATATAGGATAACATAAGGTTTACAATTTTAACTATTTTAAAGTGTACAGTTCAGTGGCATTAAGAATGTTCAGTTGTGCAAACATCACTACCATCCATCTCCAGAACTTCTTTTATCTTCCCAAACTGGAACGCTGTACCTGTTAAATAATAATTTCCTATTTCTGCTCCCTCCCTCCACAACCTGGCTCCTGGCAACCACCTTCTACTTTGTGTCTTTGCATTTGTCCACTCTAGGGACCTCATGTAAGTGAAGTCACACAGTATTTGCCCTTTGGTGCCTGGCTTATTTCATTTAGCATGATGGCTTCAAGTTCATCCATTTTTTAGCACATCAGAATTTTTTTTCTTTCTGAATAATATTCCATTGTATTTATATACCACATTTTATTTATTCATTTACCTGTCAATAGATACTTGGATGATTATACTTTTTTGAATACTGTTTGATTAATATTGGGTATTTGGGTTGCTTCTAATTGGGGCTATTAAAATAAAGATGTAATAGATATTATCTTTTTATCCTTATTTTGAGTGGATTATACAAATATTGATATTTACTTTTGTTTGTTATTTGCTGAGTTAGAGTTTAGGTTGAACTTTTGGTTGAAGAGAATTTAGGTGTGTCTAATAAAATGCTTTTAAAAATAAATAAATTGCCATAGTTTAGTGAGGAAGGGCCATTAAAGAGTTCTTATCTCATTCAGCAGAGTGCTACTTCAATGAGGGAGCAAAATGCAATGGTTTATGTTACCAGAAATGATTGAGCTTCTAGTAGTTGAAGAACTAATTTCAAGACAGTATTCAAGAGTCTATGGGCTGTCCTAACCAGTTTGGCTCAGTGGATAGAGTGTCGGCCTGTGGACAGAAGGGTCCCAGGTTCGATTCTGGTCAAGGACACATGCCCCGGTTGTGGGCTTGATCCCCAGTAGGGGGCATGCAGGGGGCAGCCAATCAATGATTCTCATCATCATTGATGTTTCTATATCTCTCTCTCCCTCCCTTCTTCTCTGAGATCAATAAAAATATATTTTTTTTAAAAAAGGAGTCTATGGGCTGATTACAGATTATACAGCCCTGGTCGATGTGGCTCTGTCAGTTGGGCATTGTCCAGTGCATCGAAAGGTTGTGGGTTCTATTCCCGGTCAGGGCACATGCCTGGGTTTTGGGATCAGTCCCTGGTGGGGGTCATGCAGGAGGCAGCTGATCGATGTTTTGCTCTCATATCAATGCCTCTCTCTCTAAACATCAATTAAAAGATATATATTAAAAAAGAAGAACAGACTATACTAAATCTAGAATGAAACATGTTCAGTGCTAAAACTATCCTATATAATAAAAGCTTAATATGCTAAGTGTCTGGTCGGCCGTTCAACCAATCAAAGCGAAATATGCTAATGATATGTTAAGACTGCTCAACTGCTTGCTAGATGTGCACTGACGACCAGGGGGCAGAGTCGACCGGTCAACCAGTCGCTATGATGTGCACTGACCACCAGGGAGCAGACACTCCGACCGGTAGGTTAGCTTGCTGCTGTGGTTCAGCCAATCGGGACTGAGCGAGATGGGCCGGACATGCCCTGGAGCCCTCCCGTGATCCCTCCCTGGCTGGCCAACTTCCCTCATTCCTCCCCAGCTCCTATTGTGCACCGGTGGGGTCCCTTGGCCTGGCCTGCACCCTCTTGCAATCTGGGACCCCCCAGAGGATGTTGGAGAGCCAGTCTCAGCCTGATCTGGGAAGCCAGGCCAAGGGACCCCACTGGTGCATGAATTCGTGCCCCAGGCCTGTAGTAATTTTCATAAAACCTAGTGGTCATGCTGGGGAAGAATTGTTATCTCTGTTCCTGTTTTCATTGATAACAATTATTGGCATGGCTGTGAGTACAGAGCTAGTGCGAACAATGTGACTCTTGCCCTCAAAGATGTTATTCTTGCCTTACATTCAGGTTGGCATGTCAACATGTCAAACAGAAAACCTAAGCAACTCAGTGATAAGAGAAGGTGGTCTGTGTTCATACAGAGTAACCAAGGAAGGCTTCACATGCTTTTTAGACAGTTGTTAGACTGAGAGAAGGGGGGGCTCTAAGAGGGTTCCAGAAGCGTATCCTTGGTTTGATGTCCTGTCCTCCCTCCTTTCTGCTGTCGGTATGTTTGGCCTCTGTGTATGGTTTGTGGCCATCTAATAGTAAGCCTTGAAGATCATTAGGGAATGTCACTCCTTGGCCAGTCAGCTTGTTGCTGTGGTAGCCCAGCCTTAACTGCAGTGTTGCTTTGCTGCCCATGGATGCGCATAAGAGAACCCTCCAGGTTCAGGTCCCATTTTCCTTACTGAGCCATTGTGGACAGTCATGGCCTAATGCCCTTTAGTTGAGGGTGATGTGCTTGCCTTTGCCTGGCTGAATTAAAGCTCTTTGGTACTTTTCTATGAATCTTACCCCATCTGCTCTATGTCTTTTAGAAGTTCCTCAGGGGCCATCATTGGTACTTCTCTTTGTTTTCTGCAGACTGTTTTTTGTATCTTTATATTTATTTGATCATTTTAATGGGAATTTGGGAGAGGGAGTAGTAAACACATAGGACTCATTCATCATCTTGAATTTATTCTGCGTGTTATGTTTTCCCATAGTACTAATTTCATTCAATTCTGTTGAGTTTTCCAGGTAGAAGTTTGTATCCTTTATAGTAAAAGGCTAATATGCAAATCAACCAAATGGCGGAACAACTGGTTGCTATGACACGCACTGACCACCATGGGGCAGATGCTCAATGCAGGAGCTGCCTCCTGGTGGTCACTGCACTCCCACAGGGGGAGCGCCGCTCAGCCAGAAGCTGGGCTCATGGCTGGCAAGTGCAGCAGTAGTGGTGGGAGCCTCTTCCACCTCTGCAGCAGCAGCACTAAAGATGTCCGACTGATGGCTTAGGCTCGCTCCCTGCGGGTAGCAGGCCTAGGCCGTCAGTTGGACATCCCCTGAGGACTCCCCGACTGTGAGAGGGCGCAGGCTGGGCTGAGGGACCCCCCACCCCCAGTGTACGATTTTCGTGCACCGGACCTCTAGTTATCCTTTATAATAAAAGGCTAATATGCAAATAGACCAAATGCTGGAACAACTGTTCGATGACATGCTCTGACCACCAGGGGGCATACGCTCACTGCAGGAGCTGCCCCCTGGTGGTCAGTGTGCTCCCACAGGGGGAGTCCCACTTAGCCAGAAGCCCTGTGCCGGGCTCATGGCTGGTGAGCGCAGCAGCAGTGGTGGGAGCCTCTCCTGCCTCTGTGGCAGTCGGACATCCCTGAGGGCTCCCGGACTGCAAGAGGGCACAGGCTGGGCTGAGGGCCGCACCGGGCTTCTAGTTTTAAATATAAATAGCCAGGCCAGATTGTCTCCGTTGGTTGAACATCAGATAGTCCTGTGTACCAAAAGGTTGCCTGTTTGATTCTCGATCAGTACACATACCCAGGTTGCAAGTTCCATCCCAGTTGGGGCGCATGTCTCACATCGATATTTCTCTCTCTGTCTCCCTTCCTCTCTCTAAGCATGTCCTTTGGTGAGGATTAAAATAATGTTAAAAAAATTAATATAAATGATATAAATGATTTTTTGATACTTTTCTTTTATCCCCCCCCTCCCCCCGTCATAATACACTTCCTGGAATTTCTAGAGTGTTATTGAATAACATATTGGTGTACAACTTTGATTAATTCTTACCTTAGCCAGACTGCCTTTAGCAGTGTTGGTTTTAATTACTTTCTGCATATTGCCAAATAGCTTTCTGGAAAGATGAACTAGAATTGGAGTGAGGGCATCACACTCCAGTGTTGAATAACCAGAGTATTGGGAAGGCTCTTCTTATTGGTGATTCTGTCATTTTAACATTAAATTTGATTTTGGTCAACGCGGCTACAGCTACATAGCCTTATACTAATTTACTTTATTCCAGATTTTTAAAATTGCTTAATGGTTAAAATGTAAATAAAATAACAGCAATGTTTAACATTTACTGAGCAATTATAACTATGTAGCAAACAGGTAATTATGGTACTTTGTATATATTTACTTAGTCTTCCCAACAATCCTATTTTATAGGAAACTCAGGCACAGAAAGGTCACCCAGTTTGGGAGTGTGGCTGGCGCAGGCTAACACACCCTGGCAGTCTGACTGTGGAGCTGTACAGGTAACTGCTGCTGCCACTGGACTGCCATTGTGGTCTTTTGAAGGGTTTGTTTCCTTTATTGTGTATTCCTACAGCCCATTCTAGTGTGTGTGTGTGTGTGTGTGTGTGTGTGTGTGTGTGTGTGTGATAGATAGATAGATGTAGAAAAAGTAATCTGGGTTTTTGAACAGGCTAATTATTATGAAATTAGATAGCAAGTGCCAATATAGAACGTTCTTATCTATTAACTATGTTAATTCTAATCTGTAGCATTAAGACTTTTTCCTTACTTAGGCAGTATAATTTCATTTATTCCTTCTTGAATTTACCACCCAGTTCTGAACCTTTTGCTATTTCTGTAAACCCTGGTTTAACTTTATCCTGGATATTATTGGGATATTTAAAAATTATTTTATTTTATAAAACTAAACAATGCACCCCATTCCCAAATCCCTGTCAAACGCCATTATAATTTCTGTCTCTGTGCTTTTGACTACTCAGAGTATCATATAAGTGGAATCATACAGTATTTATCTTTTTGAAAATATTTCACTTAACACAATGTCTTCAAGGTTCATTCATGTTTTAGCATGTGTCAGAATGTCCTTCCTTTTGTTAATGTAAGAATGTCCAAATCTATAGAAAATGTTTAGTAAGAGTTTATTTGAGCCAAACAGAGGATACACTTGGAAGCAAGATCTCAACAAACTGAGAAAAATGCTCCCCATAATGATAGTCTTCAGTTTCTTTTATGTATTTGGAACTAAGGAGGGAACCTAAGGAAGATGACATGAAGGCTGGAGAAAGAAAGGTGGGGATTGGATTACAGGATAATTAACAAGTCATGTGCTCTCTTGAAGGGTGGTCATGCTTCTGCTTCCCAGGGTCTGAAAAAGGCATTTCAAAGGTGTGTTCATCTCAGATGCACAAAAATAATGGACAAGGCTTTCTCAAATCAAAGATAACCATTTACTAGGGAAGTTATAGCCCTGAGGTGTGACCACCCACCATGACCTGCCCAGGTGGAAGTAGATTATATGATCAGATCACCCTGTGAGGTTGCTTTTGGTTAGATGTATTAGAGAGTCCCTTTCTGTCCTCACTTCCTAAGGTTGCATAATATTCCATTGTATGGATATACCACATTTTGCTTATCCTTTCATCTGTTGATGGATACTTGGTTTGTTTCTATGTCATTATTTGACTATTCTTTTCAGTATACTTCAAGTCAGTAAATTTTTTCTTTGGCTCAAGTTTGAGCTCCCTGTTGTTTTTGCTTTGTTATTGCACCATCTTCTTAAGATCCTACCCTGGCTTTATGTTGCCAGGGATTAGTCATTCCGTCAGGATTCTCAGTTCTGCCCCGAGCACTTGGCTGGCCCACAGTTACAGCATTTATTTGATAGTATTGAACTGTATCTGTTCTCCACTCTGCTCCCACTCTGCAGCTGGCTCTTCTGGGCAGGTGTGGGCCTCACTGGACTTCGCATGCTTGCCCAGCCCTTGCCTGGGCCTGTGCTGGGCACTTGGTTAACATTTCTTGCTTGAGTGTCCCTTGGCTGCTTTCCTCATTTCACAATTCACTTTGGTCTCTTGTGGCTAAAATTAGCACATCGTCTGTTGATTTGATGCTTGCCTTTTTTTTTTTTTTTTTTTTAAGCCTTCCTAAGCTTTGCAAATTTCTTCCTGAAAGTCATGATCCTTCACTGATGAAGTATCTGAATTAGAACTCATTTACTCCAGCCTCCATTGAGCTGAATTGGGGCAACTTTCGAGGCTGCCTTCACTTTTGTCACAGAGTTTATATATATCAGCAGATTGTAAACATAAACTGTAATTGGCTTATTTAATACAAGCAGTTTTTTGGTAATCTCTGATCTTTCCTATTTTGTTATTAATTGTTGCTTATTATGTGGTATCAAGAAAGCATTTGAATCCTAGGCAAGTTAGTAGCTGTTTAGGTCCAGCTTCCTCAGGGTTGTCACTTAGGAGGAAGGGCAGAGGAACATTTAACTCACATAAAAATCACATGTGCTTTGTCTCTTGGACCTCAGGTTTGTGTGTGTGTGTGTGTGTGTGTGTGTGTGTGTGTGTGTTTTCTCCCTTTAGAAATTTGGAAAGGGTAGCTCTGATTGAGATATAACTGTCCTCCCAAAGTTTTTTTTTTTTTAATTAAATCTTTATTGTTCAGATTATTACATTTGTTCCTCTTTTTTCCCCCCCATAACTCCCCTCCTCCCAGTTCCCGCCCCACCCTCCGCCCTCACTCCCCACCCACTGTCCTCATCCATAGGTGCACGATTTTTGTCCAGTCTCTTCCCGCATCTCCCACACCCCTTTCCCTCCCAAGAATAGTCAGTCCATTCCCTTTCTATGTCCCTGATTCTATTATAATCACCAGTTCATTCTGTTCATCAGATTATTTATTCACTTGATTCTTAGATTCACTTGTTGATAGATGCGTATTTGTTGTTCATAATTTGTATCTTTACCTTTTTCTTCCTCTTCCTCTTCTTAAAGGATACCTTTCAGCATTTCATATAATCCTGGTTTGGTGGTGATGAACTCCTTTAGCTTTTCCTTATCTGTGAAGCTCTTTATCTGACCTTCACTTCTGAATGATAGCTTTGCTGGATAAAGTAATCTTGGTTGTAGGTTCTTGGTATTCATCACTTTGAATATTTCTTGCCACTCCCTTCTGGCCTGCAAAGTTTCTGTTGAGAAATCAGCTGACAGTCGTATGGGTATTCCTTTGTAGGTGACTGAGTTTCTTTCTCTTGCTGCTTTTAAGATTCTCTCTTTGTCTTTTGCTCTTGGCATTTTAATTATGATGTGTCTTGGTGTGGTCCTCTTTGGATTCCTTTTGTTTGGGGTTCTCCGCGCTTCTTGGACCTGTAAGTCCATTTCTTTCACCAGGTGGGGGAAGTTTTCTGTCATTATTTCTTCAAATAGGTTTTCAATATCTTGCTCTCTCTCATCTTCTGGCACCCCTATAATTCTGACGTTGGTACGCTTGAAACTGTCCCAGAGGCTCCTTATACTATCCTCGCATTTTTGGATTCTTTTTTCATTCCGCCCCTCCGGTTGGGTGTTTTTTGCTTCCTCGCATTTCAAATCATTGACTTTATTCTTGCGCTCCTCTGGTCTCCTGTCAGGAGTCTGTATAATATTCGTTATTTCAGTCCGTGTATGCTTAATTTCTAGTTGGTTCCCCATCATAACATCGAGGGTCTCATTAGTTTTCTTGTAGATCTCATTAAGTTTATCGGCGGCTTCTAAACAGTTCTTGAGAGACCTTAAAAGTGTGGTTCTGAACTCTATATCTTCCATTGACAATTTTGTCCTGTTTCTTTGTCTCCGCATTTTGTTATGCTTTCTTGGTGCACCCCCTAGTGGTCTTTGTGCGCAGTCTTGTAGTTAAGCCTTGATTGTTGTAGCTAATACCAGGGAGGGTTTGACCTCCAGGCCAAGTGGCTGTGAGAATCAGCTGTGTCTGCAGTGAGAGAACTTCTGTCCTCTAGGGAGGTGCTAATCTAGCCTTTGCCTGAGGCTATCCGGCAAATGCCTCTGTGCAGGGCTTGGGCGGGGCGGGTCACACAGGATCAACAGGGTGGGCTGGAGAGAGCAGTTATGGCGGTTCTCAGTCCTGTCCCCAGAGGCTCTGCCTCTCTGAGTCCCAGCAACCGCTGCAAACCTCGGAGAGAAAGCTGCACTCGCTCTGACCGAAGCCAGACAGTCCCGCTTCTCCCGTTTGAGTCTGGGTCCCTAAAGACTCGCCCGTATCTGGAGCTCAGAGTCTGCGACTCCCTCCCGATTGAAAACGCCAACCGCGCCCTCCGCCGCCAGCCCGCTCCGCGCACTCCGCACCTCAGAATTTGACTTCAACACTGCGCCTCCTCTGAGTGTCCGTATGCGTTTCTCTTTCCTCCTAGTTGTAGGACTTCCACTCAGCCAGCATTCCTGTGGTTCTGGGTGATGTCCGTTCCGTCTTTTAGTTTCACTTTTGAAGTAGTTGTTCAAGGCAGCAAACTCCGGCGTTAACCTATGCTGCCATCTTGGTTCTCCCTGTTTGGGCTTTTGTAACAAAAATGCCACAAATTGGGTGGCTTCAACAACAGAAACCTCTCACACAGTTCTTTAGGCTGGAAGTCCAGTTCAAGGTGCCAACAGATTTGGTGTCTGATGAGGAGACCCAAAGTTTTTTTTAAAAAAGGTTTGGAAAAGTTGGATTTTAAAGTTAGAAACCAGTGAGAACGAATCTGCTGGGAGAAACTGTTGGAAGACTACATCTGAAAATCTGTCCATCTGTGCTTTAGGTGAGACAAAGGGTGTGTGCAAAGGGCAGGGGTCAGGGGTCGGTAGGTTGTTGAAAGGATTTATTGTACAACAGTGATTTTTAAAGCATATGCAGAAAATAACTTAGAATCTTTAATTTCTAAATTGGAAATTTGGGGGTGGAATTTAGGAGTAAGGGGGTTAAGTGTTAAAGGATTGGTTCAACAATTGCTAATAGGCTGTCATTAAATCACATGTGGATGCTGCCCTGGGGCGGTTAGGTCTAGGAGGGGAGCACAGCCTTCTCCCTAGATTTTAATGAGTTTCATGTGCCATCAGGAAACTCGTTATGCTATCATGTTAGGATGGTAGGTGTGTTCCAGGCATCCTGAAGAAGAAATTTTGAGTTAGGAGTTACCAGTGGTCACCAACATATTCTTCTTTTTTTTATTGTTCCTTTTTGCCCCAGAAATGACTGGGATCTTCTTCTTCTTTTTTTATTGTTCCTTTTTGCCCCAGAAATGACTGGGATCTTATTAATAGCTAAGAAGTTTTGTTCAGTATAAGGAAATGGTATTAATAGCTCTTATTTGTTCTGTATAGCTGACCCTTGAACAATGAGGGGGTTAAGGGTGCCAACCCTGCCCCCCAAGCAGTCAAAAAATCTGTATATGAACTTAAAAAAAATCCTTGTTGTTGAGAGTATTACAGATGTCTCTCTTTTTTCACCCGGTTCTCACTCCGCCCCAGGTCTTTACCACCTTATTGTTTGTGTCCATAGGTAATGCATATATACATATCAGTTCTTTGGTTAATCTCTTGCCTCCCTCCCCTCTGAGATTCATCAGTCTGTTCTATATTTCCATGCCTCTGATTCTATTTTATTCACCAGTTTATTTTGTTCATTAGATTCCTTGTCCATTTATTTTTCAGATTCAATTGTTGATAGATATGTATTGCCATTTTATTGTTCATATTTTTTTTGTCTTTTTTCTTTCTTCTTCTTAAAGAATATCCTTCAAATTTCATGTAATACTGGTTTGATGGTGATGAACTCCCTTTAGCTTTTTCTTGTCTGTGAAGCTCTTTATCTGATCTTCAATTCTAAATGATAGCTTTTGCTGGGTACAGTAATTTTGGTTATAGAGTAATCTTGGTAGTAGGGTAATCTTGTTTGTAGGTCCTTGCTATTCATCACTTTGAATATTTCTAAGTGTCTATGATCTACCTTGGCCTGACCTGGAATGTTGGGCTTCCACAGGACTCAACACTAGACCCTCTTCTCAATCTTCATTCTCTCTCTCACTGACTCACCATTTTCCGTAGTTAACTCATCTGTATGTGGATGACACTTAAGTTACTACCTCTAGGCCAGACCTTTCCTCTGAGGTTCAGATTCATGTGACCAACTTCTTACTTGACCTTGACATTTGAATATCTCACAGACAATGCAAATTTAACATTTCAAATGGAACTGTTTTCACAGGCCCTATTCATGGCAATCCCCTAGTCCAGCGGTTTTCAACCTGTGGGTCACGACCCCTTTGGGGGTCGAACGACCCTTTCACAGGGGTCGCCTGAGACCATCGGAAAACACATATATAATTACATATTGCTTTTGTGATTAATCACTATGCTTCAGTTTGTAATAATGAAAATACATCCTGCATATCAGATATTTACATTACGGTTCATAACAGTAGCAAAATTACAGTTATGAAGTAGCAACGAAAATAATTTTATGGTTGGGGGTCACCACAACATGAGGAACTGTATTAAAGGGTCGCAACATTAGGAAGGTTGAGAACCACTGCGCTAGTCTATCCTGTTCTTTACCTCAGTTATTGCCACCACCAACAGGCAACCATTCACGATGATAACAATAAGAGCTGACATTTGTTGAGAGTTTATTATGTCCCAGACACTTCCTTAAAGGCATTACATGAATTAACTCAACCAATAGTACCAGGAGATAGAAGATGATAATAGTAATAAGAATAGATTATGTAGCTCTAAGTACATACCAGGCATTCTTTTAATCACGTTATAAATACTAACTCATTGAATTCTCACAATAAATCCATGAGGTAAATACTATTACTATCCTGGTTGACATATAATGCCAGCAACTTAAACACTGCGAGATTGAGTTACTCCCCACAGCACTCCAGATCCCGTGGCCAGTCAGTGATGGGTGGAGCTGGGAATAGTCCCACAGAGGCTGAGCATGTGCATTGCGCCAGTACTGCATTTTACTGTGTTTCTCCCCATTTCACAGACAAGGAGGCGATTCCTCTACTTCCTCTCCCACATTCAGTTCATGAGAAGTTTGATTTCAACTCCAAGACACACCTCCAGGCTGCTCTTTTCTCCCTCTGTCTAGTGAGCATCTTTGAACAGGCCACCGTTGGCTTCCCCTGGATCACTGCAACAGCCTTCGACCTATTTTTTCTGCTTTCACTTAGATCCTTCCCAGATCTCTTCTACATCCCGGCAATACTGGTCCTGAAATGAAAACCAGAACATGTCAGTCCATGCTTAAAACTACTCAATGGCTTCCCAGTGCACTCAGAATTAGATATCAGCTCCCTTTTGTGGCCTGTAAGCCCCTCTCCCCCAAACCTTATCTATGCGCTTGTTTCCCAGCCTGCCCCATCAAGTCTTCCTGCCTCTTAACCCTGGTACAGCCATTGCCCATTGGGAAGCTCGCCTCCCCAGCTCTCCATCACTTCTTTGGTCTCCACTGCAGTCCCTTCTCAGAGGTCCTTCCCTCACCACCCCTCGTAGGGTTCTTCTTTCCCCTCCGCATAGCACTTATCGCCAGCGGCAATAACATTATTTATCTCTTCCCTTTTGTTGTTGTCCCCCTCACCCCTATTAGAATGTAAGCTCCATGCAGGCTAGAGCTCAGTAAGTATGAGTTGAAAGAGAAATATAGGTTCAAATGTAGGCTGCATTATACACCAACCATTTTCCAGCTGGAAAATGTGTTTTGAGTTCTAGAGGAGCTGAATCTTATGTAGACTGGGACTTAGCCCACCACAAAGCTGTGGAATGCTTGTAGAGTTCTGTCTGCCACCTCTGGAACGCAGACTACAAGAGTCCTGGGACACTTCCATCTGCAATTTTGGTGACTCCACTCTGCAGCTTAGCCTTTTTCCTCATGCACCACAGAACCGGAGCCTTGGGAGACTATTGCTGCCCAAGCCATGGTGATGCTGGTGTTTTTGTGGATGGTGGGAAGGATCCAGGCAGGGGAATGTCACCCATGTGAGGGGCTGAGCCTGAGTGTGTTGGCCATGTCCCTGCTTGTGAAAGGCTATTGGATAAGGTGACTTTTAAAGCCCCAATCCAACTTTCACCCACTCATTCTCTTGGCTCGGATTTACAAATTGAACACCACCAAGTCAAGACATCTGAAAGGTCAGCCACAACTTTCTGTAGCTCTTCTTTTTTTTTTTTTAATCCTCACTGAGGACATGCTTAGAGGAAGAGAGAGAGAGAGAGAGAGAGAGAGGTGAGAGAGGGACATCAATCGATGTGAGAGAGGAACACTGATTGCTTGATTAATTGATCGATTGGTTGCCATCCGTAGTGCCCTGACCAGGATCGACCTCGCAACTCAGGTATGTGCCCTGATTGGGAATCAGACCGGCAGTCTTTCTGTGCAAAGAATGACACTCAACCACATGAGCTGCTCTGGCCAGGCTTTAGCTGCTTTTTTTTTTGCTTTTTTAAAAAAATATATTTTATTGATTTTTTACAGAGAGGAAGGGAGAGGGATAGAGAGTTAGAAACATCAATGAGAGAGAGACATTGATCAGCTGCCTCCTGTACACTCCCTACTTGTAATGTGCCCGCAACCAAGGTACATGCCCTTGACCAGAATCGAACCTGGGACCCTTTAGTCCGTAGGGTGATGCTCTATCCACTGAGCCAAACCAGTTAGGGCTTTAGCTGCTTCTTGATGCCTGCCCTATCCCTCTCAGCTCTGCTACTGTCCCTAGGGACTCTTCTAGGCCACCTTGGATGTCTATCTACTGTAATAGCAAATTCTTTTACTTTCTTCAGTGACCAATTCTCTCATGATGGGCATTCAAGGAAATGTGCCTCATGAGAATTCCTGTAGTAAGCAAAATGATGGAATTTGTGCTAATTTTAGTAAACAAGCAATTACTGTTAGCAAATTAAGATCTTGTTTGTAGTTCAGTTGTGGAAGACAGTCAATTATTAGCTTACTTAGGATTCTGCGACTTCCAAAGAACTGTCATTCTGTGAAGGTATTGAATGAGGGTGGGCCTCTGCTATGGGATGTAGGAGTAGCCATCCACACCCTCCAGATTGGAGCTCATTATCTCTCACTGAGCAGGAGTGACAGCTTTAGTGAACTAGGGAGAACTTTCTTCTAAACAACAAAAACAACATGTTCTTAGTTGACGGTGGGAGTGTAAACAGGACCCTAATTAATTTAGACAGGTAACAGTAAATCAATAAAGATGGGCCCACTTTGCAAAACTTGTGCCGTAGGATCCCCTTCCCACAGCAGTCTTTATTTTAAAACTTGGAATAACTGGAAGTGATGGGTGTAAAGCAGCACTTTCTCTGCAAAAGTATTGAGGTGTTTCTCTTAGCAAATAGAGAGGGCCTATGTTACTAGAACCTACAGATATCCTTTCCCTGGCTTTTCCGGTCCTGAATGTCACCTAGAACAACCGCAGTCAGGGAGGTCAGGGAAATGCGATTTGTTCTTCGACACTGAAGAGTATTGGGGATCATACTGTTGGGGTTAGAGCCCAAGTACATTGTGGATGAAAAGGACTGTTATGGACGAGCCTGTGGAGCACTGATAATGCTTCTGACAGCACTTCTTTAGAATTATTTAGTCACAGCTATGAACAGTCCACTTAAACACGTAACCATGTAGTGTGCGGATTGATCGGAGAAGTTTGTACTAGGGCCAGCAGGAGCAAGGATTGGCCTTGGCCGTGGAGGCAAGCACAACTCCTCCTGTTGCTTTTCCAGCTGTGGGAGAGCTCAGTGTGGGTTGTGCAGGATCTTGTGTTGGTTCACACTAGACTTGTGACTTTCTGGTGGCCTGGAGAATACCTTTTGGATTTTGTGTGGAAGGTGTTGCTCTACCTCTCAAATAAAGATCTGATACCAGGTCATCTCGGATGCTTCTCAGGCTGTGGAGTGTTTGCTTCAGCGAAGCAGATATTCTGAAATTACCCACTGTTTCCTGCAACAGGACCAGGCGTGTGGGTACCAGAAAGGTCCCCTTTCTTTTTCTGGCAGCAGTAACATCTGTGGTCTTTCTGGGCCACCTCAAATTCTGCTTTCTTCACTCAGAGACCATTCTTTCAGCCCTCCCCACTACTTTCTGGAGCTCCCCACTCCCTTTGATGCTAGGACCCTACTTTGTGTTGGTCCTTCGCAGCAAGAGGCAGGGGCAGAGGTGTGGGCTCCCTGTCTCTCGTGCTTAATTCATCGTCCCAGGCATGGAGTGACAGCTTCAGGGGATCTTAAACTGCTGATGGTCAATCAAGATGGCCTGCACTGCATTTGCTTTAAATGAAGTATTGGAAGGGCAGTGTCTGTTTTCACAGCACGGCTCCTTTGAGCTCTATAAGGTGTCCAGTCTTAGTGTAGAGGATAGTGAGCTGTATTGACATTATAGCTTCATAAAGAAACAACCAAGTCCAGCACCTGACATTTTCCTTCTGTGGTTTTCGTATAGTACGTTTTCGAGAATTCAGAGGGAAAAAATGTCGAATAAAATATTGGTTTTTTTGGCCCCTTGCTTTAAATGTGAAATGATCTAGCTCTTTTCAAAAGATTTTTTATCATTGAAACTAAAAGATGGTGGTTATGCTTGTGTTGATTGAATGGATTGAAATGCTTAATTTTAAAGACATATGCTTAGCTCTTTCCTAGGATTTTACGTTAACTTTTTTTGTCTGATTTCATTTAAGAAAATTTTATATCATCAGTTTAGAAGAATAGATGCTCTGACAGTAAGACTTTTTCTTCTTTTTTTTAAAAAATATATTTTATTGATTTTTTACAGAGAGGAAGGGAGAGAGATAGAGAGTCAGAAACATCGATGAGAGAGAAACATCATCAGCTGCCTCCTGCACATCCCACACTGGGGATGTGCCCGCAACTCAGGTACATGCCCTTGACCGGAATCAAACCTGGGACCTTTCAGTCCGCAGGCCGACGCTCTATCCACTGAGCCAAACCGGTTCCGGCAAGACTTTTTCTTCTTGATAGTTTTACCTGTTTTATTATTTTATTTTGTTTTCTAATAGAAGCCAGCAAGTATTTATTTGATTCTGATTCTTAATTTATATTTTTTTCTGATCCCCCCCCCCTTTTTTAGAGCAGCGGTTCTCAACCTGGGGGTCGAACGACCCTTTCACAGGGGTCGCCTAAGACCATCCTGCATATCAGATATTTACATTATGATTCATAACAGTAGCAAAATTACAGTTATGAAGTAGCAACGAAAATAATTTTATGGTATGTTTGAGGAACTGTATTTAAAGGGCCAGAAGGTTGAGAACCACTATTTTAGAGGAAGGGGGGAAGAGAGAGTGAGAGAGAGAGAAAAAGAGAAACATTGATGTGAGAGAGAAACATTGATGGGTTGCCTCCTGTAGCACCTTGACTGGGCATCATACATGCAACCTTGGTATGTGCCCTGCCTGACTGGGACTCGAAGCCTTGACCTTCTGGTGCAGAGATGACACTCCAACAACTGAGTCACACCAGCCAGGGCTGATCTCTTCCCCCCTGCCTTTTAAACGGCTAGTTGAACAAATACTTGTGGAGGGCACCATGCCAGGACTGGTGAAAGTAAGGAGATAGATCACAGAATCTGTGTTAGGGAATCGTGTGGTTAGGTTAGTTTTTCTTTACTTAGACTGGGGAGTAGGGGGCAGAAGCCTGGACATGGATTTTGATAATGTAGAAAAATTAATAATTGTTTAGAATTTAAATCTTGTATATGTTTTCTACCATCTAGTTAAAGCTTTTTAAAGATACTGTTAATTTACATATAAACATGATTTAACCCAGGTATGGTAGAAAGATGTGTTCTTTTCCCTTCTCTGTTATATTCTGATCTCAGTGTCATGGGAATAAAATCATAGAGTGGGTACTAATATGTTTAGAAAATACTTCCTAGCCTAAGTATATGATATTCTATTTGCATCCATGAGGAGCATCTTTATATATATATATGTAGTATATATTGATTGATTTGAGAGAGAGAGAGAGAGAGAGAGAGAGAGAGAGAGAGAAAGAAACATCAATGATGAGAGAGAATCATTGATCAGCTGCCTCCTGTACGCCCCACACCAGGGATCGAGACTGCAACCTGGGCCTGTGCCCTGACCGAGAATTGAACAGTGACCTCCTGGTTCATAGGTTGGTGGCTCAGCCAGCTGGGCATGAGGTGCATCTTTAACACATGGCTTAAATGGTACAAAACTTAGTTTCAAATGACTTCATTAGTGTTAATTTCAGATAATTATGTTGAAAACAAAGTGGAGACTCTCCCTCTCCCAGCTCAGTCACTTGGCACCAGCATAACTGGGACAGTATCCTTGGCCTCTCCCCTTTCCCACCCCTAGAATGGTGTGGGTCCCCCTATGATCTTGCTGAGACATACAGCAGACCTATTCATTCTCGTCCAGAAGGTTCTCAGATGCAGCGTGCAGCTGTGAACACTTGATACTTGCTTGGCTTGGAATTTAGCTGTGAACGTCTCTCCCTAGAAAGTCGTACCCCTAGACCAGTGATGGCGAACCTATGACACATCTGACACGCGAAATCATTTTTTTGGTTGATTTTTCTGTTAAATGGCATTTAAATATATAAAATAAATATAAAAATATAAGTCTTTGTTTTACTATGGTTGCAAATATCAAAAAACTCTATATGTGACACGGCACCAGAGTTAAGTTAGGGTTTTTCAAAATGCTGACACGCCAAGCTCAAAAGGTTTGCCATCACTGCCCTAGACCATAGGACTGTTATTTCAGATGGTACTATGCAATTAGGTGATGCTTCTTTATGACCAGACTAGATGTGAGGCATTGACGATGTGGGAGACAGGCCGGTAGATGTAAGGGTTTGATTTTCTCAGTAACTGGGGAATCAAATTTGATAATTTAGTGAGAAAATGGCATATTTTTCTTACATATTCTTTCATTTACTTTTATTTCTCAACTTGAATATTTGTCGTTGAGAGGTAGGCCTCATTGTGAATTTTAATTAGAACTGTAGTATAACATTAATTTTGTGGTAGGAAGCCCAATGTAATATGAAGACATTTTTTAAAAAAGGAAACCTTATCCTATCTAATAAAAGAGAAACATGGTAATTAGCGTACGACCGCTACCCTTCCCATTGGCTAATCAGGGCAATATGCAAATTAACTGCCAGCCAAGATGGCAGCCAGCAGCCAGGCAGCTTGAAACTAACATGAGGCTTGCTTGCTTCAGTGACAGAGGACTCCAACGTTCCCCGTCTGCCACTGCAGGCCTCTGAGCTGCAACTCTAAGCAACTATGTAACAAATATAGAAGCTAAACAAAACCCCAGAAACGTGCTTTAGTCCGGGCTTCAGCCAGCAGGATCACAACATTGTAAGCAAAGGCCAGAAACCTACTTTCAGCAGCGGAGGCCTAAGAGCTGGAGCCAAGCCTCAAAGCTAAAGCTGGCCCAGAATAAAAAAAGAAAAAAAGAAAAAAAGGAGCGGTTGGGAGCTTCAGTCACCCCCAGCCTGAAAACAGCCCTCAGCCCCTCACCCACACTGGCCAGGCACCCCAGTGGGGACCCCCAGCCTGAAGGGTGTGTGACCAGCTGCAAACAGCCATCATCCCCTCACCCAGGCTGGCCAGGCACCCCAGTGGGGACCCCCACCCTGATCCAAGACACCCTTCAGGGCAAACCAGCTGGCACTCACCCGTGCACCAGGCCTCTACCCTATATAGTAAAAGTGTAATATGCCTCCCAGCACCGGGTCAGCAGAGCCGAGAGGCCTCCCGGCACTGGGATCAGCGTGACAGGGGGCAGCGCCCAAACCCCCTGATCGCCCTGCGGCTCTGTTCGTGACAGGGGAAGGTGCCCCAACTCCCTGATCAGCCCTGCTCTGTGCCTGATAGGGGGGAGCTCCCCAACCCCCTGATCGCCCTGCAGCTCTGTGTGTGACAGGGTGCGGAGTCCCAACCCCCCCACCCCACGGGCCCTGCTCTGTGTGTGACAGGGTGCGGCGCCCCAACCCCCCCACCCCATGGGCCCTGCTCTGTGTGTGACAGGGTGCGGCGCCCCAACCCCCACCCCCCTCCCCACGGGCCCTGCTCTGTGTGTGACGGGGTAGAGCCATAACCTCCCCATCGGCCCTGCCCTGAGTGTGAGAGTGGCGGCGCCCCAACCCCCTGATCGGCCCTGCTCTGTGGGTGATAGAGGGCGGCGCCCCAACCCCCTGATGGGCCCTGCTCTGTGCGTGACAGGGGGTGGTGCCGCAACCTCCCCATCGACCCTGCCTTGAGTGTGACGGGACGGTGCCCCAATCCCCCAATCGGCCCTACCCTGAGCGTGACTGAGGGTGGCATCACAACCTCCCGATCGCCCTGCTCTGTGCATGACAGGGGGGCGGCGCCCCAACTCCCCAATCGGCCCTGCTCTGAGCCCGACCAGGGGCTGCACCTAGGGATTGGGCCTGCCCACTGCCACCGGGAGCAGGCCTAAGCCAGCAGGTCGTTATCTCCCGAGGGGTCCCAGACTGCGAGAGGGCACAGGCCGGGCTGAGGGACCCCCCTCCCCCCCAAGTGCACAAATTTTTGTGCACCGGGCCTCTAGTATATTATAAAATTAATAATTGAAGCCATGCCAAGTGCACAGTACTATGCTTTTATGCCATTGTATCTTTTTTTAAATTTCTTTTTTATTTTTGATAGTTTCCATTGGTCATTTATTACCTTACCCTCCCTGGTTATTTAATGTCATGTTTTCGCCCTAGCTGGTTTGGCTTAGTGGCTAGAGTGTCGGCTTTCGGACTGGAAGGTGCCAGGCCCAATTCCAGTCAAGGGCACATGCTCGGGTTGCGGCTCGATCCCCAGTAGGGGGTGTGCAGGAGGCAGCCAATCAATGATTCTCTCTCATCACTGATGTTTCCGTCTCTCTTGTCCTCTCCCTTCCTCTCTGAAATCAATAAAAAGATATATTTAAAAAAATAAAATAAATAAGAAAATAAAGTCATCTTTTCTTCACCAGGAATTTATTTTCTTAGCTTTTTGGAATAAGTGACTGTTTGAATGTAGATTATATTTTTATTATGGAAATTAGTTTCTTAGAGACATTCCTCAGCGAAATTAAAAACCTCTCTGCACCAAGGAGAAACCATGGTCCGGAGGAGGCCCTGCACAATTTGATTTCCCCTGAAGTGGCTTCCTCGGTGCCTCTGCAGCTACGAAAGCTGTTGGTTGGCACAGTCCCTGCTGGTGCGAGGACATAGCTGAAAGCCCAGCTGTCCTTAGGCAGGTGACCATCGTCTATTGTCGGGTGATTAATGGAAGATACGATTTTGTATGTGAGGCCCCGAGCCATCTTTAGGTTAGCAGGAGATAATCTCACATTCTAATGACATTTGAAAGGTGCACTCTTATCGTCATTGCACATTTTAACTGTTTAAGTTGGGAGAGAGAAACACTGTCATTTATCATCTGAATTAGAAAGTCAAGGTGTATTTCATTCCTAGTTTTTTACTGCTTAGCACAGAGGCCAGGATGTATGGCAGTTAGTGTTTGTTCACTGAATGAATAGATGGACAGATGTATGGATCAATAGTTGGTTTTTATATTTAAAATATTTTATTTAAAAAGAAACAGTATAGCAGATATATTAAATCTGAGAGAAAAAAGCAACTTTTAGTTCTTTTGCTCCCTATGCTTTGAGTAAATGACTAGGAAGGAAATGGGCTCTCACCTGGGGCGAGGTAGAGCTGCCTCAGCTTGGGAATGTTCTGGGAAGGATATTCAAAAAGGCAGAAGGAGAAAGAATCAGAATCTCATTTGTTTCCATGCATTTTACTGGTATCAGAGGTAATTCGGACTTTGGACTCCTAGACGCTGGACTTCTAAGTTGAAGTCCCGCCTTAATTTCCTTATGCACAGAACCAGCCTAAATAGTGAGGTCTTCTTTCCCATCCTGGTGTTTATCTTTCTGTCACTTCAGAGGAATGACAGGGACAGGGGACAACATTTCACAGGTAAGTAGAGGGAGGCAGGGAGACTGGTGCATGCTGTGTGGCCCTTATCTTGTTTGCTAACTAGTTTGATTGAAAGTCATGCTTTTTAGGAAGAATGGGAAAGACACCTCTCTGATGCATTGCACATTTTGGACCATATTCTCCAAGCCTCAAGAAATCACTTTTACTGAATTACCCTTTAATGTTAAATTTTATTCATGTTTTCAATAGGAAATAAGTGTGAGTCCTATTGTACAGTCATGTGATTGTCATAGACATCATTTCCATCATCTAATGGCCCTCTGTAGTGCTGCAATGTTGAAATCTTTTCAGAATTTAATAATAGGGAAAACACTCGTCTTTCCTGAATAACTAGGCAGTTTCCTCATTTCTGATCAAAGATTTCTGTAAGACACCCTGAGTCTCCTTTCCCCCTGATTGCAAGCATACTTATGGCCAACATTTTGTGTTTAATGTTAATATTTTTGCTGTCTCCTTTTTCCTAACTGTTTTTATAAGGTGATAAGTAATATTATTTTACTTCGTATGCACTTACATTATTTTTTTAAAAATATATTTTATTGATTTTTTTACAGAGAGAAAGGGAGAGTGATAGGGAGTCAGAAATATCAGTGAGAGAGAAACATTGATCAGCTGCCTCCTGCACACCCCCTACTGGGAATGTGCCTGCAACCAAGGTACATGCCTTTGACCGGAATCGAACCTGGGACCCTTCAGTCTGCAGGCCGACACTCTATCCACTGAGCCAAATCGGTTAGGGCTATTTTTTTATTTTTTAATCCTCACCCGAGGGTATGTTGATTTTAGAGAAAGGAAGTGGGAGAAAGAAACACCAATTGGTTGCCTCCCATATGCACCCTGACTAGAGATTGAACCCACAACCTAGATATATGCCCCAATGGGGAATCAACCCCACAACCTTTTTGTTGTACAGGACGACACGCCAATTGACCCACCTGGCCAGCGCTGTATGCACTTCTTATAAAGTGCTTTAAATTCTTTCTGGAAAGAGTTATGTTTTTAATAGATTAATTAAAAAACAGTATGTACTCATTATTCATTAAGTACTTGGTTTCAGTTTATGCTTGTTGGCACCACAACCTCTTTAACCACTAACTTCAGTTGATTTTTCTTACTTGTTTAGTCCAGGGTCATGCTGAATATCTCTAAATTTAGGTACACGAATACTATTTTAAGACCTTGATGTAGTATAAGAACTTGAAGGAAACATAATTGATTTGTTTCTTCCAAAAGCTAACCTTTTGATAAATGACTGAATCCCTTCTGAGAACCTGGGTGATATAAATCATTGCCTGAATCCACGTCTCGTGTTCATTAATTCCAGCTATGAGTATAGCACTTGATTGAAATGTGGTTTAAGGGAAGAGTG
The DNA here is from genome assembly GCF_014108235.1 of Myotis myotis. Classification (NCBI taxonomy): domain Eukaryota; kingdom Metazoa; phylum Chordata; class Mammalia; order Chiroptera; family Vespertilionidae; genus Myotis; species Myotis myotis. The sequence goes on along the minus strand of NW_023416379.1, from coordinate 4,621,261 downwards.
GGATCATTATCCTTTTTCCTGCTACCCATTGTCTACTCTTTTATTTGAAGTAACACCATTTTCTGGGAAGAAGGGTTACTCCACTGATCAGACGCACAGTGGAGATTTAAATTCTATAGTTCATTTTCTCATTTTTATTTGTACAAGTACTCATCAGTACTATGAATTAATTGAATTTTCATTCTTGTTAGTGTTATTTTAACAACACCTGTTAGAAGCAGGCATCTGGATCCCACAAGGATATACACACCTTCCTTGAACCCCATTTCATGTTAATCCTATCTCAATTTTAAAGTCTTTTAGCAATTTCATATACAGGACATTATGTTAGTGTATGAAAATCTACAGAGATGTGCAACTGGAAGTGCTAAGAGTACTGAGTGGTGTGAGTATGTCCTTATCTAGTTTCTTTCACTTCATTTTGCTAATTTGTAACCAGCTCCCACATATGGTTATTGTTACAGTGAAAGGAAATAATAATAAAAAAAAAATCTTGAAGCACTATGCCTGGCTACATTCAGTAGTAATTGAATCAGAATAATAAGCATTTCCAAGCCCTTGGTGATGATGGTCCACTTATTCCCCCATCTGTATAACCAAATTCCTGTGGAAAACAGCTCTGCGATATAGAACGTGACAAGATTTGGCTTGTCCTCTGAATCTTATGATTTCACAGTAGCATAGCACAACCGATCATTTGTTTCCACTAATGGAACACCCATTTCATTCATCTCGTTTTCTGTACATGGGGTTTCCTATGCCATGTCTCTTACTTGAATTTGACTTCACTTTGAATCTGTGTGCTTGTCATGACTTTTTTGGTAAGTTAATAAATTCCTGAATTATCTTCTTTAACTGATGGGAGCACCATCTATTAAAGGAAAGACTCCTCAGGATTGCCCTCTGTCCAGCCAGTCCAGCCTGGCTCTCGTGTTGGCTGCTTGTCTTTCCCTCACAGGCTCTGGGTCTCCCCTGATCTGACTGCTTACCTGAGTTCAGCGCTTGCTCACCTTTGGGATGGTTTCTCACCCCACATCTGAAGGTGAGGTGACAGAGTATGGAGCCTTCCTGGAAATGAAGTTGACCAGATATTTTAGAAACACTTCCAGTAGAAATATTGGAGAAGATAAAATAAACATCCTTTGACCATCTTTATTGCAAGAAAGTGAGGAACCCCCAAGGAAAGAGGAGTGAGCCTTCCTGAGAGAGAGAGAAAGAGGGAGCTGACATGGAGGGAACCTCTGCTGATCCTAGGGACCTAGATTTCAAGGAAACAGTTCCATCTGCAGCTCTCTGAAGGGTTAGGGCCTAGAGTGGGAGAGAACGTCCAATAGCAAAGGGAGGAGGCTTCTTAGCTTTAAATAAAACGTCTCTTCTGATAGTCGTGGGTTTGAGATTTGAATTTGTGCTACTTGCATGATCTGGAAAACCTCAAACTGAGAAACTCATCTCAGTGCTTCTGCTCAGAGACACCCACGGGCTCGACAGAAGTAAACAGATCCCTTCTGGAACAAAGGCACCACAACCCACTGATGATGAGCTCTAAAGCGTGAGCAGAGTACGCAAATATTGCTTAGGAAATGAGCCACCAGGAATGAGGGTCGTCTTAAAGTCAGTTTTGCTGTGCCGTTTGTTCATCCACCAGCCACAATTCCTCACATCTTGATCCATCACTCATTATATTCTAGGTACTATTCTCAGTGCTTTTTATTATTGCTTGATTAAGCATGTAATGCCATTGTCATGAGGAAATGAAAATATTTCTGTCCAAAAGGCATTATGGTCATTATGTGAGAATTTTGGTGACGTGGGAAAATATTTTTGCTGCTTCTTTATGATACAGATTTCTGTATCCTGCTCTCTCCGTCTGAGTGAAAAGATGATTCCCACCTGATTTCCCGCTGCCGTTTCCTTTACACCCAGAGTTCCTCATTCATTCAGTGCCGGGCATGCCCGCAAGCGCTGCCCACCGAGCTGGCTGCTCTGTGTGTGGATTATTGACTACCTCACAACTGCTTCTCTGGCCCCAAACACGTGTTCAGAATTGGAAAGATGTCCCCTGCTCCCTGCCCTGCTGTCTGCCCCAGTGCATGACCTCTGTGTCGGCTTGTCTGTCTGCTGACCGTGGGTCAGGCACTCCTGCTTACCATCAGAACCGGAATCAGTGGACGTTATCCCTCCCATAGAACCCAGCTCAGGCTGGGCCATACCCAGGACTGTTGTCTGGGCCGCTGCTGGCTGCATTTCAGCTATCGGTTTGAGCCCTTTCTGTAGGAAAGACCTGGAAATGCCAGGGGATACTTTTTGCAAGTAAAAAAGGTGGCAGCAGATGTGAAAACATTTACTCATCATGATGTAAATTGGTGTTTTGTGTTCATTTTGGTTAAACAATATATAGGCACTCATGAAAATATTTTACTGTAAAAAATTAAGAAAAATATCAAACTGCCATTATCTATTACAATATAATTCAGTTTAGTTCTTTGGAAAGAACTTTAAGTTATAAGTTAAAAAAAAATAGTGAAATTTATGTTAGTATTAAAGTAAACTTTAAAAGTTTTAAGTAATGATCTAGCAGACATTAACATTCAGATGACTATAATAAATTATGCCTGCTTTTGTACAGATACAGTAATTTTTAGGGAAGTGGAATGTAGTAGTGGAACTAACGCACAGTTGTTTGCCACATCTTTTACTTTTCTCTGATAGCTGTTTCTAAGTGTGTGTGTGTTTCTTTTTTTGTAAAGGAAGCTGTTTATATTTTGTATTTCCTCTGTAGCCATGACCAAGAAGGTAATTTCTTCACTAACCTAAACTTAACCAGTTTGGATTTCCTGCATTGCCATGCGTCTTTGAAAAGATCCTGTATTACTGGTATTTCTAGTAAACATCAGCATGGTGAGATCACCTGAACACTGCGAAGGGGGCATTGGCAGGAGCTTGGGGAATATTTTAGTTATTTGCACTCTGTCTTATGGTTAATTTCAAGACAGATTTTATTGCATAATTTCAATTTATGTATTTACTGTCACCCAAGACTACAGTGTTTTAGATGATGGAAACTTAGCCTCTGAGAGCCCCAGATTTTCAGCTCTTTTAATGGGAAAAATTCCAAAATAAGCAATTTCCTTCTTAATTAGAAGATAGTGGATGTAATAGAATCTGTAGTTTACCATTCAGGGTGATCTCTATTTCATGAGGACATACAGTGATGGTTTGGGGAGGAGTTAGCATATTGGGCTTCTTCCTACATTTAATTGCCATTTATTCAGAAAATACTGAATTCTTTCCTAGGTGTGAAGATTCAGTGATTAAGGCATATTTCCTGCTCTCAGAGGTTCACAATGCTACAGGAAAGGACAAAAACTGTCAGGGAAGGCATTTGGGGTGTACAGGTTTGAGATTCAGATAGGCCTGATTCACACTACCGGGTGAATGAGGTTGTGTTAAACTCTGTCAAGCATTTGTGTGACCAGAGTTATGAGTGCCTGAGTCTGTGTATCTGCCTGTGGCAGTGGAAAGATTTCCTGTAGTTTATTGGCCTATAAAAGAATATAATGTATAATATCCTTGGGGAAGCATTTTTATTCTTACATAGGATCATTTGTTCGTAGGGAAAAAGGTTTTTAACACTATGTACAAAATGAAAACACTTTTATTCGATTGAGCATACATTTATTGAATACCTTGAGGTATTTTATAAGTCCTTACCCTTAAGTAACTACCAGGCTAGCAGGGAATATAAGAGCTCAAATACCTATAATATGATGGAGAATTAATGAGCAACTCACGAAAAATAAAAGAATATACAGTACTGTGAAGATGGAAGACGACAAATCCACACCCAGTAGGGAGAAGCTGGGAAGGATGTTTGGAGCAGGTGGTTTTGAAGATGCATCAGGAAAGGTGGCCAAAATTGGGGGTTTGGGGCCCTGACCAGTTTGGCTCAGTGGATAGAGTGTCGGCCTGTGGACTGAGGGGTCCCAGGTTTGATTCCGGTCAAGGGCATGTACCTTGGTTGCGGGCACAGTCCCCAGTGGCGGGTGTGCAGAAGGCAGCTAGCTGATCGATGTTTCTCTCTCATGGATGTTTCTGACTCTCTATCCCTCTCCCTTCCTCTCTGTAAAAAATCAATAAAAATATTTTTAAAAAATTCGGGGGCTTGGGGATGACCTTTGTAGTCAGCAGAGTAAACTTGGAGCTTGGTGTATAAGGAGAAATTAGACTTTGCAAGGAACATAATTTTTAGAGAACAGAAGTGTACGATAGGTCATACAGATAGGGTGGGCTGTGCTGTGAAGGGCGCTGAGTGCCAGGCTGGGGAAGTGTCCCTCGGTGGTGTATGAGCTCAGTGACTGGCGAACCCGATTGGGTCACAATCTAGTATTTCCTTCATATACCATTGGGTGGGCTAATGCTCTGTTTAAGATGTTTGTATCCTATTCATGGGTGATGTTCCCTTTAATTTTTCATTTTTACACTCTCCTTATCTGATTTAAATATCAAGGTATATAATGGCCTCATGAAATTAGTTGTGGGTGTTACCACTTTTTTTTCCCTCTGGATGAGTTAGTGTGATTCTGCAATAATCTGTTTCTTGAATGTTGGTTGAATTTATCTATAAAATATCTGTACTTGATGTGTTCTTTGTGGGATGATTTTATTTTCATGCTTAACATTATCTTAGGTTTTAAGGTCTGCTTCATTAGAGACATCTGCTTCATAGATAGTTTAAGTACCTTATAATAACAAAATAACCATAATTCCTACCTCTTGTCTCTTTCCTCATTGCTTTTATTTATTTTTTCCACTTGTAAATAAGCATACATTGTGTGTGTGTGTGTGTGTGTGTGTGTGTGTATTATTGAGTACATTGTTGGTGTTAGTATTTTAAACAAACTGTTATCTGGTAGCTCTGATGGGAGTGATATTGGGGGGTAGGGAAATTGAGTAAAAAAAAAAGAAAAAAGAAATCATGGACAACAATGGTGATTGTTGGGAAGAGTGAGGGCGGAAGAGGGTATGGTGGCGGATTAATGGTTGTGGAAAATAAAGAAAAATCAAACATACACAGAAATACATGTTTTTATTTTACCTTTACTCATTCCTTTTTCAATGCGCTTTATTTTTGTAGGTCTGAGTTTCTGACCTACATTATTCCCCTTCTCTCTAGAACTTCTTTTAACATTTTTGCAAGGTATATCTAGTGGCAACAACTTTTCTCAGTTCTTATTTGGGTGAAAAATTCTTTGTCTTTCATTTTTGCAGGGTACAGAATTCTAGGTGGGTGGTTTGTTTTCTCAACACTTTAAGTATTTTACTCCACTTTCTTGCTTGCATGGTTTCTGGGAAGTCAGGTGTAATTCTTATCTCCTTTCCTTTACAGGGGAGTTGTTACTTTCACCCTGGCTTCTTTCAGAATTTTCCTCAGTTTGACAGTGATGGATAGGTGTGTTTTGGGAGGGGGAGCATTTCTCCTACGTGGTGTTCTCGGGGCGTCCTGAATGTGTGTCTTGGTATCTGACATTAGTGTGTGGGAAAATTCAGTCTTTCTTGTTTCAAATATTTCTTCTGTTCTTTCTTCTTCTAGTATTCCTGTTGTGTGTATGTTAATGCCTTTTGTAGTTGTGGCACAGTACTTGGATATTTTGTAAAAGCAAACAATATTTTTCGGTTTGCTTTTCAGTTTTGGAGTTTCTATGAGAGATTTCCTCAGGCTCAGATTCTTTCCTCAGTCATGTCCAGACTCCTAATAAACCCGTCAGAGGCATTCCTTACTTATTACAGCATTTTCCCCTGGAATTTCCATACGTTCTTGCATGCTGTCTACTTTAGCCACGAGAGCCCTTACGATATTAAACATAGCTGCTTGAAATTCCTGGTCTGATAATTCCAACGTCCCTGCCATTTCTGAGTCTGGTTATGATGCTTGCTGTGGCTCTTCAAACTGTGTTTTCTGCCTTTTAACGTGCCTTGTAATATTTTCCTTGATAGCTGGACATGATGTACTGATTAAAAGGAACTGCTGTAAGTAGGCTTTTAATGATGTGGTGATAAGGGGCGGGGGGAAGGGAAGCATTCTGCAGCCCTGTGTGTGTGTGTGTGTGTGTGTGTGTGTGTGTGTGTGTGTGTACACATTTTTGTATTGAGGTGAAAAGTGCAAAACATAAATCTTGCCATCTTAACTATTTCTAAGTGTACTGTTCTGTAGAGTTAAGTATATTCACACTGTTTTTCAACCAATCTCCAGAAGTTTTTATCTTGCAAAACTGATAAGCTATTACCATTAAGCAGTAACTCACCATTCCTACCTTTCCCAGTTCTTGGAAATCACCATTCTGCTTTTTGTTCCTATGAATTAGACTACTCTAGGTTCCTCATATAAATGGAAGCACACAGGTTGTAGTATTTGTCAGAATTTCCTTCTTAAGGCCAAATAATACGCCTTTGCTGTATACAGCTCGTTTTCTTTATCCGTTTATCTGATGATGGGCACTTTGGAGCGTCCCCCTCTAGGCTCTGTGAAGGGCGCTGCTATGGACACGGGCACGCAAACCTCTCTTCGCGGTCCCGCTTCAGTGCTTTGGTTACACCCAGCAATGGGCTGCTGGGCCGTATGGTAGTTTCTGTTTTTTTGGCGGGGGGGGGGGGGGGGGGGGGGGGGGGGGAGGCTAGGTAATGCCTCAGTCACCTCACATAATTGCCATTTCTTTCTTGTTTTAGCAACTGTCAAGGATATCATAGTGCCATTAACCATAGTTATCATGCTTTACATAATACCCCCAGAACTTGGGGTCTCCGTCTTTGAGTGCACTTTGCCTCTGCACTGTCTTCAAGGATTTTTCTCAGTTTCTCCCACACCCTCTTAGGAATGACAAGTTGGCTAGAGTGGGCTGGAGTGGGGCATTCTCTCCCCCAGGTCAGTCAGGCTCTGTTTCAATGGCTTTTACTGAGGGCAGGCCTTGTTGAAAAGAACAGAATGCTCTAGAGCAGTGGTTCTCAACCTTCCTAATGCCGCGACCCTTTAATACAGCTCCTCATGTTGTGGTGACCCTCAACCATAAAATTATTTTCATTGCTACTTCATAACTGTAATTTTGCTGCTGTTATGAATCGTAATGTAAATATCTGATATGCAGGATGTATTTTCATTGTTACTGATTGAACATAATTAAAGCATAGTGATTAATCACAAAAACAATATGTAATTATATATGTGTTTTCCGATAATCTTAGCTGACCCCTGTGAAAGGGTCGTTCGACCCCCAGGTTGAGAACCGCTGTTCTAGTGTATTTCAAAATTACTCCTTTTCACCTTCTCCTGCTGGAACCAAGGGGATCATTCCTCAGTATTTCCTGTGAGGACCTGGTGAGCTCCTGGAGACAAACTCTAGGGACTGCAACGTCTTGGTCCTTCTCAAGCATTTATCTCACAGTCTTGCCCACACTGAGCCTGCTACAGGTCCTCAGCCACAGGTCAGGTTTCCCTAGGCCAGGCCTGGTCCCCAAAGAGGTTTTAGCTTATTGGCCTGTGTTCCGGTACGTGTGATTCTCTGTATTAGCCTTCGGAGACCTCCCGTTCCTTTCCCTGTGACTCAATCCTGTCACGGATCTAAGAAGAGTTTGTGTGTGTTATGTTCCCTTCTTGATATTTCGCATACTTTTCTGCAAATCCAGCAAAGATTGTTGTGATCTATCCAAGATCTAGTTATATAGTAGTTATATCCTAAAAGTGTGACCTGCAATTTCACTTTTTGCTTAATTATTAAGAGCATGTTACCAGTCACCCTACAGTCTCCTGTAATACATAGTATTGTGTTTTATGGCTGTGCCAATATTTACTGAACCAATATCCTATTTTGGACATAAAAGTTACTTCAGATTTTTCCTTACAAAAACGCTGTGGTGGAAATCCTCCTAAATCTTTGGACAATCCAGGATTATTTTTTTATTTATTTCCAGAAGCAGATTTGCTAAATCAAAGTTTGCACCTGGTTGGTGTGGCTCAGTGGTTGAGTATCAACCTATGAACCAGAAGGTCACAGCTCGATTCCCCATCAGGGCATGTGCCCAGGTTCTGGGCTTGACTCCTAGCTGGGGGCTGCCTCAGATCTTGCAGGAGGCAGCTGATCAATGATTCTCCCTCATCATTGATGTTTCTATCTCCCTCTCCCTCTCCCTCTCCCTTCCTCTTTGAAATCAATAATGAAAACTAAATGGCTTACAACATTTTACGTCTTTTAAATTATATCACCAAATTGGTCTCTCATTTCTCTGTGCCCTACATGACATTGGGAATTACCATGGTTTTCAGTTTTTGTCACTTTGATAAGTGGAATGTCCTCCTTTTTAAATTAAGGCACATGACTTCTGATACCAGTGAGCTGTTCCATCACCTAAGTGTCAGGTGCAGATGCACTCTTAGAAGTATCCCACTCCCTTGTAAACCAGTAATCCAGCTGTTTGTCTTACAGCCTCTACACCCTCCTTTCTCTGTACAGATAACTAAGTGTGCATGTTCTCACAACTGGCTATTGAAACCATGCGAAGAAAGTAAAGAGTGAGTAACTTTCCCTGACAATGTGCCTCTTCTCTGTTCTCTCAGCACAGCCGTGGATGCACGGCTTCCTCTCTGAATTATTTTACTCAGCGGGCTGCAGTGACTGTCAGCCTCGGCTTTCAGGGGACCCAGATTCTGAGTGGTTGGTGTTCACCCAGGGTCCCGAGAGAACCTCATTCAGGCAGTATTTATTATTTCCCTTTTTCTTAGAAGACTGTTGGGGGCTCTGTAGCATACTTAGTGCCTTGTTAAGCACTTAATTAAAAGAAGTACTGCTGGGTACTGCAGGTGAGGTAGAAATCGGAGTCTAGGAGTTTGTGGTTTACTATGCATGAATTAAACAGAAAAAGAGCTCTACCACAAATAGAGAAGACCCTTGCCATGTGAGCCTGTACAGCGCTTCAGTGCACTGCATCTAACGGGGCTGGTGCTCTTCTGAATAAGACAGCTTTTCTGTGGAATGCATCTCTAAAATTTATAGTGCAAGGCAATGGGAAAACGGTTCCATCCTGACACACTTGTAGTAAGAATGCATCTTTGGAATAAGCTTGGGCATAACCATGCATGCATGTCTTTAGTTATTATCTCACTAGCATGGTTTGAGAATGGTAAAACTAGATAGATAGATAGATAGATAGATAGATAGATAGATAATCATTATAAAGACATATAATTATTACTAAGCTCCATTTATCTTTGCAGTGGTGGTGTAAAATTTCCATGTATATAGTTACTTCCCTAGCTGTGTAAGTGGCCACATGAGGAGTGGTTGCTGAGAGTATTCCTGCCTTAAAAGGCAGTCTTGGGAGGCAAATTCAAACTACCCTCTAGGCAGCTATTGAAGCTCATTAGGAACCAGTTAGAACAGCCTTGGACTCCATGGATATTTGTGGGTTGTGGAAAAGTCCCCAGGGGAAGGAGTAACTGTAATTAAAGACAGGTCATCTTAGTTGCTTCCGTTAAAAAGAAAAGTGAGTTCAGGGTCTGTTGCTATCTGTAGAAAAGGGCACTGAGGGTGGCCTGCCTGAGGGTGGCGAGAGCCCCTCTCCGTCTACCCTGCCAGCCATAGAGTAATGGCCGGCCATGGCTGCAGAGTAGACATCAGGATGTGTTTAATGTACAGCCCCAACCAGAAAATCTCATTTTCCTTTCCCTTCTCCCTAACCCCCAAACAAGTCTAGAATCAAAACCTTAAACTCTAGGATGTTTGGAATATTTTATTCAAAAGTTTCTACTGCATTTTTCTTCCTGCTTTGTGTTCATCTAATGTCTGTATATTTTTTCTTCAAATGTACTTTTTACTTCTAATAGAACTATATTCTGAAATGTTCTCTTATCTCCATTTATTACCATTAATAGGCATTTTCTTTGTGGACACCTGCTTAGCTTGAGAAGTAACATAACATCTTTGATACTTGATTGGGATTTTCTAGATTGGGAGAGTATTCATTAAGGTTGTATATAATAATTTTAAAAATTCTTTCTGAATAATTGATTTAACTTTTCTAAAAATCTCAAAGGATGCTGGCCTAATATACCTGACAGCTTGTTCTACCTGTTTATTGTGAGATGCATCATACATGTAGGAGAATATGTTAGACATATTGGAAGTAAAGAATAATTATAAGAGGGAACACCCCAGACTGCCACCCAGGTCAAGACATGGACTGTGGTGAGCACTGAGCAACACTCCTGTGTGGGCCCCTCTCTGTTCACAGCCTCCACCCCCAGGGAACCACTACACTGCTTTAGATTACATTTTTCTTGTTTCTAAAACTGTCTGTGTGTGCAGTTTTAACTGATAACATTAGTTTTGCCTGTCTTGAACTCTATGTAAACGGATTCATATTGTAGATTTTTCCCCCATAAGATCCCTTGTTCAGCATTATGTTTGAGAAACTCATGCATTTTATTCTGTAGTTCATTTTCCTTGCTGTATAGAATTCTGTTGTTGAATATACTGTACCACGCTTGATTCATTCAGATTGGTTTCAATTTTGGCTAATGTAAATGATGCTACTGCTACAAATGCCTGTCTGTGTGTGTGCCCCGGAGTACTTGTGAAGACGTGCTGATGCATGGAGTCAAATAGATCGATAGATAATCTCATCACTAAATGGAGAAAAGAGGAAATTTCAGAATATAGTTCTATTTGAAGTAAAAGGAGTGGAATTGCTGTATCCAGAGTGTTCACATCTTCATTAGTACTAATGAACCAAACTGTTTTCCAGAGTGGTTGCATGCTTATAACTTTTAATGAAAACTAGTATTTCTATCAGAATTGTGTACATGGAAAATATCTTCCCAAATTTATCTCTGATCTCTGACATTAATTCAAATGTTTCTTAAAAAACCAAAAGTGCATTTTTATTCCCCCCACTGGTGAATTTTATTCATGTCAGTGGAAAGTAGGAATCAGATAAAACGAACTATAGCATAAGTGCGTTTTCCAGGGTTACTGTTGTACTTTAATAGTCAAGAGAAATGTTTTCTGTGTAGTTGCTGTTTTGAAACACAGAATATTAACAGCCATGTACTCAGTGGTTGAGATTTAATAAAATTAACAATTTTATTGCTAAATCGAGAGCATTCTTAAGCTGGCATTTCAAAAAAATCCAATGAGTACTGGTACAGTTGGGTACCAATGCCGTGATTGGTATTAGAGAGTTGGCAATTTGACCCACTATCCCTTTTGTACCACTGATACAAATTATAAACACAGTGAAGAAGGCACATAACGTCCTAGTATTATTATGAAAATTATTTTCACTTTATGGGCACCCTGGGGGGTTTCGGTGGGATGACTGATAATTTACATTGTCGTATTTAATGTAGATGCTTTAATAATCATGAATTATGCTCTTCAGTTGTTTAAAACCCATGCATATGTATAGCTGGGTCTTGAGAAGTTGCTTTTGCTTTTCCCATCTGTGATGCTGCCCCCACGCCAGAATAGGGACTAAGGTGGTGGTATTCCGTGGTGTTAGTATTTTAGGAGGACGAACTTGGCATTCATTTGAATTTTATAGCATTTGTTTTCACTTTTTTTTTTTTTCAGGTGCAAGTGCTTCCTGAGAGATTTTGGTTGTTTTGATTTATTGGCACATACACAATGTACATACTGTGACTCACCCGTAGCAGGGCCTCTCGAGGAAATGAGGTGTAGCTGCTGCCTTGCTCCTGCCTGCCTCCTCCTCCTTTTGTTGAGCACCCAGTTTATGCAGGGTCTACTCCAGAGATGAGAAAGACGGGTTCCCTGCCTCCGGGAGTCTAGGGAAGAGCGTTGGAATGCAGTGTAAAGAGGCTGGTACAGAAGTTAGTGCTGGTGCTCTGGGAAGCAGCACAGGAGAGGGGCCATTGTAGGTGGCTTTTAAAGGAAGCCTTGGGGCCTGGCAAGGGAGCAGCCGCGGTGGAGACATGAAGGAGAGGAAGAACACATTACTTTGTGGACAGGGAGTGGCCCAATGCCATGGTGGTAACACAGGCTGGGCGTGGAGGCCGTCAGGAGAAGAGGACAAGCTGAAATCACATCGTCAAGGGTCTTGCTGGGACTTGGTCCCGTTGACCAGGGTTCTCCAAGCCTGCTCCCCAGACCGGCTGCATTAGCATCTTGGGAGCTTGTTAGAAATGCACATGCCTAGGCCCAGCCTGCGGCTCTGAGGTCCGGTATTGTGGCTGAGGCCAGGCTGTGTTTCACTAGGCCTCTAGGGGACTGCCCAGGCCAGGAAAGAACAGACAGGCTCTTGAGCAGCCTTGCATTTCTGTAAAAGCTCACTCTGAGGACCCTGGGGAAGGCTGGATGGTGTGGGGGATAGGGGCTGAGTCATTGCTGTTTTTGTGGATGGGGTGTGGTTTGGACTGAAGGTAGTAGGAAGAAGAGAATGGATTTGCTGGACTTCATTGCTATTAGACAGTTTAAAAGTTGAGAAAACAGCTGTGCTTTGCTCTGTGACCTACCCCCAATCAGGATGGAGGGGGTTTTAAACACCTTTGCTGCCTTCTGTCTTCGGGAACATCTTTTACTGATTGGGGACGGGGCAGAAATCACATAACCGGCCTGAGCCTCTTCAGTCTCCTCTTGGATGTTGCCAGCTTCATCAGAATGACAGCCTCTGGAGGGGTCACCTTGCATAATCCGGAGTCTTAGAAAGGAGGGCAGAGTGTGGGAGACAGGCAGTGATTTCATTCCGGTCTGCCCGGCTACTGGCCAATTTAATAACCGGTAACGGCACTCAGACTTACGTTGTACATTGTCTCTAAGTTGGTGGGATGTACCTTTTTGCTCTTTGAATTGTACCATCACTGGCTCCATAAAGATGGGTCTCCAATTTCAGTTACAACGATTATTCTGTTAGAAGCTTTATTCTTCAGCATTTTAACACTTTTTATATCCTGTTTTGTTTTACAGATTTGTAAGACTCCAGGGCCTTCATGCTGTGATTAATCAGATGGTTCCTGAAATGACTGGGAAAACAGACACTTTACGGGCCAGTTGAAGAGTGTATGTCGGTGTATATTTAAAACCTTTCTATGCACACACACACACACACACACACACACACACACACACGAGAAGACAGGCTCATTCTGGTGCACACTTGAAGCATTTTACAACTGATGAAAATTAATCTAAGAATCAGATGGAGCAACTTGACACCACTGGGCTCAGCGGCCCGGGGAGAAAAATACATCACTAATGGCCAATTTTCCATATGGTCTTCACGGGTAAAGAAAGTTTGCAAAAAGAAGAAAAAAAAACTTGCACAGATCAAGCTTCAAAAATACCTCTCCAGTTGAAATAAGGAGCTAAGTGAGACGGTGCCCGAGGGAGAAGTGTGATTTCAAGCATTGCCGGTGGGATCAAGCAGTGGTTTTTGCACTTTATTTTTCAGTGGATTTGATGATTTGGACAGAGACTGTAAAATTCTGGACTGACAAGTTTCTTTACTGTGAGCTGGTGACTGGAGGAAAGCCAGTTCAGGTTTGATGGGACAAGTTTGAACAATGAACTGGTTCCTTTGCCTTTTTCAGTTGACTATACTCGAGAAACTTTAATTTATTTTTTCCCTTTCCTTTTCTGTATCTACAGGATAATATTATTTGAAACCGATAAATAAATATCAAGGAACATCCAAGCAAAGCTTCTTTTCCTTGGACTGTACGTGTGGCATCTGGAAACATTCTCTGAATGTGAACAGAAAAGGGCCCATCAGCAAAATGTGGTAACTCTTGAGGGACACAGTGGGGAAGAGCCCGACCCTGCCTGTGTTTTGTTCTCTTCTCTTCTGTGGAGTTCAAGAAGACTTGTGCATATAAGAGGAGGATTACTTGATGGACTTAAATCTGAGATTCTTCTTTTTTCTTCCAAGATGAAAAAATGTGTGATTTTTAGGAGCAGAAAGGGGAGAAGTTAGACTGGGGGGAGGAAGGAGACAGGCAAAAGAAGAAATCTGCAGCGAGGCTTCGTTTTGTCAGCAAGAGGATTTAGGACTCACCTGAGGCAAACGCTTGGACCAACGCCCTGGCTCTGCGGCGTGAAGGGGCTTCCTCTCGCCCCCTCTCTGGCATGAGGGCTGCGTGGGCTGTGAGGGCAGTCAGATAGAGCCCCGCTCTCGGGGGTGGGGGGTGGGGGGGGAGCACAGGGACCTGCCAGGACACCGCTGGGCTCTGAACCACGGCAAAGAACTTTTCTTCCTAAACTTGGACTGCTGTCTGCACAAACTGGTCGTTCTGCACGGTGTGTGTGCCTTTTCCCCCTTTATGCAATCTTTTTCAGCTTTGGCAGCAGAAATTTGTCTCGTTGAGAAAACATGCCAGAGGGTAGCTTCAGAAAGAGGAGGATCCCCTGTGCTTTGTTTCTGCGTGTGAACTTTTGAAGAAAAAATTCCAGCTCGAGGGATTCTTAAAGCCTTAAGTTACTTGAAATCTATGTATTTGCAACCCTTGGTCTCTGGAATCATATTACACTAAACTGGAATCTCAGGCGGAATCAGAATAACCAAGTTGAGTAAACAGAAGGAAACTCAGTTTCTTGATCACTACATATTAATGATGCTCTTTCTCCAAAGGGTCAGCCCACTCTTCCTCTAAGGACTTGAAAATAAAAATGGACCCCACATTTTTTTAAGCATCACCTTTTCTTAGCAGACTGCCATCATCTTTTATAGAGGAATTTTTTCACTATGCATTTGGTGGATCTTTATAAAATACTGACCTTCTAATTAGATCCAGGTCAATCTTAACTAAAGGAGACCGGAGAAGCCAAGCAAGCCAACCACAAAAATAGAATTAATCAATGAGAGGAATTGGGTTAGCTTTTTCAGCACTCAGCATTGCTCTTTAAGTACAAGAGCCCACTGGGAGAAGTATGTATGCAGCGGTGGAGCAGGGGCCTGTGCTCTGCAGCGACTCGAACATCCTCTGCCTGTCCTGGAAGGGGCGCGTCCCCAAGAGCGAGAAGGAGAAGCCTGTGTGCAGGAGGCGCTACTATGAGGAGGGCTGGCTGGCCACGGGCAACGGCCGGGGCGTCGTGGGCGTGACCTTCACCTCCAGCCACTGCCGCCGGGACAGGAACACGCCACAGAGAATTAACTTCAACCTGCGGGGCCACAACAGCGAGGTGAGTGGCTTTCCTTTCACAGTTTGGTCACTTCTAGAGATATTTTTGAGCCACCCCCACCCACTGGCTCAAAACTCACTTTTCTTCAGTTTCTTATATTTCTGGCCAAGTGAGACTTTTTGCGAAGTGATTTCTGTCCGTCAGTGTTTTGGTGGGAAAGTGTTAGGGCAGACACAGTGCCCATTGCTTAGTTACCTTATCTTCACCTCCTTCCACCACAATGAGCAAACCCCTGTCCCATCCACACATCCTGCAACCTCGGGGCGGAGCTCATGGAGGTCCTGACTCTGCCCCGGGCCGTTGGGCCAGGCAACTGGTGATGTCACAACTGACCAACTGGGACTGTTTTTCTCCTAGAGAACAATTTCTTATACATATTTTTACTGCCATGCAAGTTAGTCATGGTTAGTACTGACTCTTTATTTAACACGATTTCCTTAGGACGGTGGTTCTCAACCTTCCTAATGCCGCAGCCCTTTAATACAGTTCCTCATGTTGTGACCCAACCATAAAATTATTTTCGTTGCTACTTCATAACTGTAATTTTGCTACTGTTGTGAATCGTAATGCAAATATCTGATATGCAGGATGTATTTAGGCGACCCCTGTGAAAGGGTTGTTCGACCCCCCCCCAAAGGGGTCGTGACCCACAGGTTGAGAACCACTGCCTTAGGAGCAGGTAGGCAGTTGTGTATGTTTGGTGGAAATAGTTTCATTATAGGGACACATCACTATAGGATGGTCTTACCTGCGTGCTAGGATTTGGTTACCTCTCTCTCAGAAGCTTTTCCTTACCCCCAAGCCCTCTTTCCTCCCCGCCCCCCACTTGCTCCTACTGAGCTCTGAGCAGCCTTCTGTGGTGGTGCTGGTAATGAGTTATCTGCTGTGTGGGTCGGTAAACTTACTGGAAGATTGTCTGTTCTTGTGGTCTACTTCCTCACCTCCCACTCTTTAAAATGTCATTTATTTTAATTGCCTTTAACTTGTTAACCCACTTCTGTGTGGCTTTTCCCCAGCCTATCACTGAAAAGGTCATATTCCCAGTGACCTCACATTGCTAAGCCCATAGGTCACTTTATTGCAGGTGGTAGCATTCAGTGGAGTGGAAATGTCACTTTCTTGCTTTCCAGGACACTGCCCTCTTCTGGGTTTCCTCTACCTTCATGTCCTCTACTTTTCACCCGTCTTTGCTGACTTTGGCTGTTTTCACCTTATCGTTAAGTTTAAGTGTTGGAGGGCCCCAGGCATACATCTTTTTCTAGATGATCTCTCTTAGTTGGCTTTAAATCCACCTATATGCGGGTGACTCCAAATTTATATTCCCCATCTATCTTCACCCTCAATTGCAGACTCCATTCTTCAGTTTGGTATGTGAGATACAAAACTGGACATTAGTTACTAGACCATCTCAGAATGTAGGTCTCTCATGAGAACTTGTTTTCCTGCTGCCCCTTCAGCCACCAGCCCCAGCCACCAGCCCTGTTCCAACCCCCCCTCCGCCCATCTTCTTCCCAGGACCAGCCCACAAACACTTACTACTACTGGTTTTCTTATCATGGCTATTCAGAATCCAGTCCCCCAGACCAAGAAGCTTTTGCCCTGTACTATTCTCCAATGCCTCACCAAACCCTTCGCTGTCCAAAGCACACAGTCACTCATAACTGTTTCTGGGCTCATTATGCTTTGCCTTTTTTGAAGCAGTGTATCACAGAAGGAAAAACACACAAACATGAATTGAAATCCCAGGTCTGCCATCTTTGTCATCAGCTCTATACCTTGGATAAGTTCTATAACATCTCTGAAAGTCAGGGATAATAAAACAAAGCTGTAGAGAGTTGTTATGACAGTTAAACAAAATAGCGGACAAAAAGCACATAGAAAATTGTGGCCATATAGCACGTAGCAACTGTTAGCTGCAGCAGCAACATTATTTCCTTGCCTCCTACATATCCATCTTCTGACAGATAGGTCAGCTGGGCAGAAAGGGCTCCTTCTTCATGGTGCGGGGTGTGCAGGAGGCAGCCAATCAATGATTCTCTCCCATCACTGATGTTTCTATCTCTCCCTTCCTCTCTGAAATCAATAACAAATATATATTTAAAAAGAGATATTTTTAAAGGTTCTTAAAGGCATTAAAAGTAGATTTATTCATGGTTCTATTCCCAGTCAGGGCACATGCCAGAGTTGCGGGCTCAATCCCCAATGGGTGGTGTTCTATCTCTCCCTCTCCCTTCCTCTCTCTGAAATCAATAAAAACATATTTTTAAAATAGATTTATTTTCCCTAAACAAAACAAAAATATTAATCCTATGTAATAAAAGGCTAATATGCAAATTGACCAAACAGCTGAACAACTGGTCGCTGTGTTGCACACTGACCATCATGTAGCAGATGCTCAACACAGGACCTGCCCCCTGGTGGTCAGTGTGCTCCCACAGGGGGAGCGCCGCTTAGCCAGAAGCCAGGCTCATGGCTGGCGAGCGCAGCGGCCGTGGCAGGAGCCTCTCACGCCTCCACAGCAGCGCTCAGGATGTTCGACTGCTGGCTTAAGCCCGCTCCCCACAGTCCCTGGCAGTCAGACATCCCCCGAGGGCTCCTGGACTGCGAGAGGGTGCAGGCTGGGCTGAGGGACAACCCCCCCCCCCCCCATCAAATGCATGAATTTTGTGCACCAGGACTTTAGTAGAATTATATTTTATTTAGAAAATAGAATTTGTCAAAATAATGGCATTGTTCATTTTTTTTCTTTAGCAATTTGTTTTACTTTTTTTTCTCCTAATAGAAATAAATTATCATGTCTGAAAGTAACTTAGACACTGGAAAACACTGTCTTTTGGGTGTATTTTTGCTAGAGAGGAAGAGAGAATGATGTGGGCACAAGGCAGTAATTTTTTTGGTAACAGCTTCCTAGGGAAGCGGCTTCAAGCTGCATCATGTCAAAATGAGAATGAAGGAGGTTATTACTGAAGTCCTGGGCAAATAAATATTTTCCTAACTCTAGCATCTGTTCATGTTTTACTAATAGGTGTGCCTATGGATTCTTGAGCAGACTGCTTGGGTTTGAGCTGAGTCCCTTTCTGTATGACTTGGGACAAATTACGTATTTTTGTGCTTTGGTTACATTATCTGTACGGGAACATAACATCTACCTCCTAGCTTGTTTGTGGTGACTGAAGGACACAGTCCATTGAAAATGCACATCAAAGAGCTCATTATATCTTAGTTCTTTTTAATTATTACTAGACTCTCTGCCATCCTTGGGTTTTTGCCCATCTGCATTTCCTTTTTTCCCCCCTAATCCTCACCTGAGGATATTTTTCCCATTGATTTTCAGACAGAGTGGGAGGGAAGGAAGAGTGGGAGTCGGGACAGAACAGAGACAGAGAGAGACAGAGACAGACATCGAAGTGAGAGAGAGACACATGGATTGATTGCCTCCCACATGGGGCCTGACCAGGGCGGGATTGAGCCCGCCATGGTGGTATGTGTCCTTGACCGGGAATTGAACCCATTACCCTTGTGTTTGCAGGCCAACACTCTCACCGAGCTGCATTTTCTTTTGGGTTTGAAACAGTGGAGCCATGGCGTCTCTGCTGAGAAATAGCCCGATGGTTGCAAAATATAGGAATGGAATGTGAGGCAGGAGGCAGGTGAGCGGTTAGAAGCAGGGTTCAGGGTGTCCATGCTGGGAAGGAGGCTGAGCTTGTGCCACTAGTTTTATTACAGGTGACACTGGGTACCTCCATAGCTGCAAGGCATTCATCCTGCCTACTTCCATCCTAGTCTACAGCAGTACCTGGCCTCAGGCATGCATGAAGCCACCTAGTCATCCTTCCACAGAGAGGCTGTTGGGCATAGTGCAGAAATGGACCCCTAGTGCGCTGTGCAAGGGGTATCCTATTCTAATTGGAGGTTTTTGTCTAAAGTTGATTAAAGTTATCTTTCTGGGATATGGTCTGGGAAGGGGTAGGGCGGGTGGGAAAGCGGTAGGGTGGGTGGGAAGGGAGCCAGAACAGGAGAATCTGTGCTGTGCAGCAGTTTGGTATTTCTCATTGGGTCCACCCACATGCTTGACTCTGAACTTCCAAAACAAACACGCCTGTGAGTTTTGCCCAGCATTTACCGCTGGGTGTTTTCATTGTACCTTCTGGCAACCTACATGTGGTTTCTCTTCCTCATTGTTGCTGTTTTATGGAATTCTTACTGGCATTTGTGTGTTTTTCCACTTGGCCTAGATAGATTTGGTCTACTAAAATACAGAGGAAATGGTCTTTATCCTAAGGAACTTACTTTATCCTGAAATAATCTTCCTGTTCAAGTTCACTTCCTACCTTTTTTCTTCTCCCTGTATACAGTCTCCACAACAGTGTGCAAAGCAAAAACCAATGTTGTCTGTCTTATCTCTACTCTTCTCTTTCTTTGCTTCTTAAATTTTTAGAGTTTAAGCAAGTATTTGTTCATCAGATCTTTAAAATAGAAAATAACCTTGGAAATAGCATCATTGTCAGCAAGGTATATTTTGTAAACTCAGTAGCAGAAATAAATGCTTAGTGGTTTCGTTTATAAGGTAACAATAAGTTGATGTTTAGACTTGGGAAGTATATTTTATTCAAACAATTTAAAAACAGGAGTTTAACGTGTTAAAAACTTGTCTCCATTTACTTGATATTTTCACAATTTTAGTTTTTAATTTTTCTTCTTTTTAGGAAAGTTCTACAGTTGACTAATTAGGAAATTACTTAAATAACATGACCAAAGACCTCTTTCTCATCTAGTAGCCATGGCCAAAGATCATGAAAATCCATTGTTAGGTGAAGTAAGGATTGGGTGGAAGTGTGACTTCATCTTTACAGATTCATTCCAGCAACTTAAAATATGGTAATGAATTTATACTGGAAACCATGTTTTGTATTAGTTTCCCCACTATGCCCCACACCCCTAGCTTATGCTCTGCTCTTTCACTTGTATAATGGGATTGATTTCCTTCATGTCTGAAGAATTGAGGATTTAATTATTTAAAATAAAATTCATTCTCAGCTGGTATGACATTTATTAGGAACATTTGTCCCTGTTGTTGAGCAGCTATCTTATTTTTTTTATGTGAAAAAGGGCCAATTAAATTTTTAAAGAAATGACGCAGAGCCAGATGTTCTCTTGAGGTAGCCCATGCACCTTTTGTAATGACCGAGTACAAAACAAGTCTGTTGCCACATTAACAGTCCACGGTTATCATAGATTTAGCTTACTCTGGAAGGAATTGCCAAGACTTTCATGAAATTCACTTAAGTTCCAAGGATTTATAATAACTACTGTAATAACTACTCTAAATGGAGGGTTTCTTTTCAGAATAGATTTATGCCTGGTAAGTCAACTTTTCATATTTTTTCCTAGTGAAGATGAATTGTGACAATTATTTTACTGTTGACATTTTTAAAAAGAATAAAACCTATGGAAGATATTCTACTCTAAGTTTTCATTCAGCTCATTTGAAAAAAATATTAAGCATCTTCTATGTGTTAGCTACCATACCAAGTGATGTTGTTATAGGGGTGAACGGGGTGAACACAGATTTTATTGATTATGATATACAGTGGGGCCTTAACTTACGAGTTTAATTCATTCCGAGACCGAGCTCGTTAAGGAGCTCATTAACTCAAATTACTCTATCAACTCAATGCAAAAAATCGGCCGAGGGACAGCTGGTATCTCAAAAAACTCGTTAGTCGGGACACTCGTAAGTCAAGGCCCCACTGTATATAGTTACAAGTACAGAAACATTACTTATATTGGCTTAAGCAATTAGTAAAAGGAATGCATTGGCTCATGGCACTAAAAGCATCCAAGGATCTCAGGCTTGAGTCATTTCTTGACCAGTTGGAACCTGGTGTCTCCATCTCTCCGCTTCTCTGCTGGCTTCGGCGGGGGCTCGTTCAGCGTGGGTGCCCTGGAGGACCCCAGGCTAACAGCCTCCCCGTCCTCCTTTCAGGGGAAAAGAGACTGCGCTCCTCCAACACAAGTGTGGGGTTTGACTCTTAATATGCAGAATTAGTCGTGTGCCCAAACCTGAACCAGTCACTGTGGCCAAAGGGAGGCAGAGCTCTGATTGGCAGCCTGAGCCAGGGCCAGCAGGAGCCATCCCTTTTCTGTCAGGGAGGCTGAGAGCAGGGAGAGTGGTGTTTCCCTGGGGAAATCAAGGCTGTACCCTAGAAACGGAGTCAATGGAGTCAAAACTTCCCACTGCCTCCACCTCTCCTTCCTAGCCAGCAGCCTACTAGAGGAAGATGGGATTCCAACAGCAGTGACACTGAGGGTGCTGGTGCTGTGGTGGAGAAAATTCCGGCTGAAATGGGAGCACCAGCAGGAGCACTTTGTGCGATTCTTAGTTTGAAGTGTGACAATCATAAAAAGTGGACACTTAAAATACACGTTTAAAGTAACCATAATTTGGTGAAGGAACATGGCAATTAGCCTTATTTTGGACCTTTTTTCAGGCAGTAAACCTGTTGAGTCAGCACCTGTCGGCTCTTTCTGGGCCAGGACTGTGCTAGAAGAGAACTGCCTGCGCTGTGAGCTGCTCGGAGGCTGCAGCGGCTGGGCAGTGACCTCCCCCCTCCAACTCCCCGGGAGGGTTAACATTCTGCATTTCTGTACAGTAGGAGCAGGTTCCATGTTGTGACATTGAGTCAGCCTCCTTATGTTGCACCTTCTGTGGGGGAAAAGAGCTGAGCAGACTGCAAGGTGAGGTCTGTACAGGGACCGAATCACTGCCCCCAGGCAGAGCCAGGGCCACGGAGGGACTAGAGATGGAAGAGGGACTTTGGGTGTGGAGGGGAGATCACAGAATAGTCCTGAACAGTGTGGCTTTGGAGGTGGGCTTCGATTATGATGAAGGCTCCTCCTGACTGAAGCACTGCCTCACTCCCTCTACGAGCTCCCCTCAGGGGAGTCCCTGAGGACTGCTTTGCTTGTGTAGGTGGTAAGCACTCCTGGGTGGGCGAGGCCATGCTCACCTGTGGGGACTGTCGTGAGCGGCATCTCAGAGCTCAGGGAGCATTCCTCTAGGGGCCAGGTGAGCGTAGTTGAGGAGGATCTGCTCCTGCGAATCAAATGAAGCCCAACGCGAGGACAAGCAGGGGTACGGTCTGACCTAGACCTCGGGCCCTGTCTCTGTGGCGCCCTCCGCCCCGTGACGTGGAAACTACAGTGGCCACCAGTAGGCGTATTCAGAGATCTGTAACTTCATTTGGTGGAATCTTGGTAATTTGGTGACTAGTGAAAATGCATTTTTCTGGGTAAGTTTGTCAGAATTGTTTTGTATTTATTTAGCCTCTAGATTCAACAAACCTCAATCAGTAATGTAAATGTTCAACTTACAGGGCCACTTGTAACTATTGAGTACAAATCATGTTTACTGAACTGAGTCCTCATTAAGGTAGTTTTATTTGCTTAAATTTGTTACTGAGTGAGTGTCCTCCCACACCTGCTACTATGGGTGCAGCCTTCCTGTGTGCGTGCGTATTAGGGAGGAGCCGGAGCAGGGTGGGCACATGCACACACACAGCACAAACATGCACACACACAGTCGGGGGTTTATTCCTCCTAGAGGAAGGAGGTGGTTTCACGGAGGAGCCTGGGCCTGTTCCCCAGCTGTCCACCACACCTGACCTGGCCCTGTGCTCTCTCTGACCCTGCTTCTCTCCTACGTCACCATGATAAGTGGTGTCAGACTTGGGGACTCTGCTTAGCCCTTCCTTTTCCCTGAAGTGCCCTGACCATTTGGACCGATGGGACCTCCCTCTTTTGCACTCAGTGACTCTGCGGTCACTCATCGCTTATTGCTTGGACCACTTGCTGGGCGTAGAACTCATTGCCTTCTTTTCTTCTAGGGGTGCATGCATGCCGTGCTTCTCTGGCTTATGCCATTTGAGTTAGAGCCTTGGGGCCTGCTGAGCTGCTAGATTAAAAATCTCCATATTTTTTCCCAGAAGGATTGGCATAATGATGAATACCACATTTCTTAAAAGAATTCTGGAGTCTAGAATTTCTAGATCATGTGAAGTCTTAATTTCTTTGTGGCTAATTAAGGGATATAAAGTCATATATTACAGCTTTACTTTTTATGTCTTCATTTAATAATTGGGTTGAAATTTAGTAATATCAATTTGTCATCTATATAGGCTGATATTGCTTCTTCAATTTTGGGGATTTAGTAAATTTTTCTATGTTGTATTCATCATGTTTTCTCCACCCATTAAAATATTGGGTTTAAATAACAAAGAAAGGGCAAATAGGGTTGTTTTTCCTTTCACTATTCTTTGGTATTTGTGTCTACTTAATTTTCCTGATCAATTTTACTATCACTTTTTACTCCTAATAACCAAAGTTTCAGAGAGCAGATTCTAGCTGATGCAAAAATAAATAAAATCGGGTCCCAAATAAGGTTGAGCCAGCTAGAAATCTTCACATGGGATTGATGTTGATCTACGGCGTGTGGTCTGTCTGCTCCCAGACCTCCTGGCTCCAGTAATACTGATGCTTCTCCCATCCCCACTGCCTGTGGCTCTGCCAATAGTTTTCCACCGAGAGTTTGATAATGCTTCGAACCTACATAGTAACTTGGCACATGTCTCTGCTGCTATATTTAGTGTTCCAGAGAGAACCTTCAGGCGTCTCTCCATTTGTCTTTATCTCCCATTAGGCTTTTATAATTTTCTTTAGATTGCTTAGATCCTACTTTAAGTTAATGCCCCCAAATTACTCTTACTGCAGATGTGATTGCTGTACACTTTCATTTGTGGGCCCTGTAGCTATGTATAATTAATTGAAAAATTTGAAGCGATCGAACAATAAACGTTCAACATATATGTTAATACTCTGAAACTCGAAAGCAGCGCGCTTAGTGAAGTTTGTCGTGTGTTCTCTTTCCTCCTCTACCTGAAAATACATTTCCACCCTCCAGCTCCGTGCTTCCAGCTTCTGTATTAAGTTCAGGCATCTCTTAACCGGGTGCTGTTTGTGGAGTGACAGATAACGAGAATGTTATACTGCTGGATTCCTCATTAGTTGACAGGTTCAAAAATTGTCTTTAAATTTTAGATCTCTGAGATCATTCTTAAAATTCCTATAAGCACTAAATTTTTCCCCCCTGGAGATTGAAACAATGTGAATTCTCTAATAATAAGACTCTTCTAAATAAAGCCTTTGTCTCATTCTCTGAACGGTTCATTTTATAATGGCACTTCATTCTCTGAATTCGCCAGTGGTTGCTGTGGAAATTGGCTCTAGAATCTTCAGGAAGCTCCTTCATTGACCCAGGAGCCACTGTGTCCCTACCCCAAGGGTCTGTTGGGATTCTGCACCACTGCTGTTTGCTAAGGAGCACCTCTGGGTTTTGGGGGTAATTATATAGCCACTATGCCTTAGCGATTTGACTAGAGGTTATTATATATTTATTTCTCCCAGTATTTATCTGAGGATATGTTTCTATTGATTTTTAGAGAGAAAGGAAGGGGGGGGGGGGAGAGAGAGAGAGAGAGAGAGAGAGAGAGAGAGAGAGAGAGAAACATTGATCAGTTCCCCTCATGCTCACCCTGACTGAAGATTGAACCTGCAACCTAGGTTACGTGCCCTGACCTGGAATGAAACCCACAACCTTTTTTTTAAAAAAATAAATCTTTATTGTTCAGATTATTACAGATGTTCCTCTCCCCCCCCCCCCCCCACCATAGCTCCCCTCCACCTGGTTCCCACCCCACCTCACCCCAGGCCCTTACCCCCAGCCACTGTCATCCATAGGTGTAAGATTTTTGTCCAATCTCTTTCCGCACCCCTCACACCCCCTTCCCCCCGAGAATTGTCAGTCCACTTTTTTTCTATGCCCCTGCTTCTATTCACCAGTTTATTCTGAATTAATTTTTAGATTCACTTGATAGGTATTTATTTGTTGTCACTTTGTTGTTCATAATTTTTATCTTTACCTTTTTCTTCTTCCTCTTCTTAAAGAATATCCTTCAACATTTCATATAATCCTAGTTTAGTGGTGATGAACTCCTTTAGCTTTTTCTTGTCTGTGAAACTCTTTATCTGACCTTCAATTCTGAATGATAGCTTTGCTGGGTAGAGTAATCTTGGTTGTAGGTTCTTGCTATTCATCACTTTGAATATTTCTTGCCACTCCCTTCTGGCCTGCATGGTTTCTGTTGAGAAATCAGCTGAGAGTCGTATGGGTACTCCCTTGTAGTAGGTAACTAACTGTTTTTCTCTTGCTGCTTTTAAGATTCTCTCTTTGTCTTTAGCCCTTGGCATTTTAATTATGATGTGTCTTGGTGTGGTCCTCTTTGGATTCCTCTTATTTGGTGTTCTCTTCGCTTCCTGGTCTTGTAAGTCTATTTCTTTCATCAGGTAGGGGAAGTTTTCTGTCATGATTTCTTCTAGTAGGCTTTCAGTATCTTGCTCTTTCTCTTCTTCTGGCACCCCATAATTCGGATGTTGGTATGTTTGAAATTGTCCCAGAGGCTCCTTACACTATCTTCATATTTTTGGATTCTTTTTGCTTTTCAGGATGGGTGTTTTTTGCTTTCTCGTATTTCAAATCTTTGACTTGATTCTTGGGATCTTCTAGTCTGCTCTTGGATCTCTGTATATTATTCTTAATTTCAGTCAGTGTATGCTTAATTTCTGACTGGTCCTTTTCCATTTTTTTGGCATTCTCATTAAGATCTTTGAAGGTCTCACTAAGTTCCTTGGAGGCTTGTAGAAGATTCTTGAGTAACCTTATAACTGTGGTTTTGAACTCTATGTCCAGTAGTTTGCTTTCCTCCATTTCTTTCATTTGTGACATGTTTCTTTGTCTTCGCATTCTGGCTGACTGCGAGGACCCGCTGTGTCCATAGTGGAAGAACTGCAGTGCTGGAGACACCCTTATCGGGTAGGACTTGCTTCAGTGGGGCTTTGGTGATCACTGAGCCTGCCTCTTGAGTGTGTCCCTTATGGATGTGAGGAGTTGAAATCTGGTATCTGACCACTGGGTACCCTGGCTCCTGGATCTCCAGGTCAACCACTGTGTGAGTTCACCCAGCAGGGCTACAGCGATATCAGCAAATATCTCCTCCTTATTAGGGGTTTGGAAGTTTTGGAGCTCTCTGACCCAGCTACAGTTTGTTAGGTTAGGCTGCAAAAGGGCAGGCGCTTCCTTTGCCCTGCTGCGCACAGCTTGGGTGGGGATGTAACTTGAGTGGGGTGGGGTCTCAGAGAATCACCAGGGCAGAGCAAACAGCAATGGCTGTCGTCAGCTGTCTCCGCGACTCCTCGCATCTCCTTCTCAGCGTCTCTGCGTCCCCCTAGTCCCCGAGTCCTGCGCCCCCACAGTAACTATGATCTCTGCAAGCAGCTCTGCGAGAAAGCCACCCTCACTTTCCAACCCGTTGCAAGACAGTCCCGTTTCTCCCCATAGGAGTCTGGGTCCCCAGAGTCTCGCCAGAAACGAGTTCAGTGCATTCGGGAGCTGGTATCCCCTTTCGATTGAAAAAACTGCGCACCCAGGTGCAGCCCGCCTTGCGCACGCCTCCGTACCTCTGCTCTTGGCGCCTCTGCACCTCCTACCCAGTCTCAATGCACTTTTTTCTTTCCTTCTAGTTGTAGAACTTCCACTCGGCCAGCTTTCCCGTGGTTCTGGATGATAGCTGTTCTGTCTTTTAGTTGTAGTTTTAATGTGGTTGTGGGGGGCAGCACGTACAGGTTTATATCTTATGCTGCCATCTTGGTTCTCCTCTGGAACCCACAACCTTTTGATGTAGCGGACGATGCTCCAATCAACTGACCCACCCAGCCAGGGAAGTTCATACGTTTTTTCAAATTTATGTACAATATTTTATTAGTTTCAGGTGTACAACATAGTGATTTAATATTTATATAATCACAAAGTGTTACCATAATTAGTCAAATTACCTTCTGTCACCATACAAAGTTATTATAGTATTAACAATTCATGAGCTTTAAATTTGTGCACCATTCTGAGTAGTGTGATGAAATCTCGAGCCATCCCAATGTGTTCCTCCCCAGATGTGAATCATCCCTTTGTCCAGTGTCTACATGCTCTAGACCAGCGGTTCTCAACCTGAGGGTCGCGACCCCTTTGGTGGTCGAACGACCCTTTCACAGGGGTCGCCTAAGATCATCCTTCATATTAGATATTTACATTACGATTCATAACAGTAGCAACATTACAGTTATGAAGTAGCAACGAAAATAATTTTATGGTTGGGTCACAACATGAGGAACTGTATTTAAAGGGCCAGAAGGTTGAGAACCACTGCTCTAGACACTCCCCACCTGTTAGCCACTTAGTAACTGGTTATCAGACTGACTGTCAAGGTATCACAGTGCTGTGTTCAAGTAACCCATATTGTAGTAGCCCAACACTATGTCACAATGACTGTGTCATTCACCTCACTTCATCTCATCACATAGGCCAGGGGTGGGCAAACTTTTTGACTCAAGGGCCACAATGGGTTCTTAAACTGGACCGGAGGGCCGGAACAAAAGCATGGATGGAGTGTTTGTGTGAACTAATATAAATTCAAAGTAAACATCATTACATAAAAGGGTACGGTCTTTTTTTTCAATAGTTTTATTCATTTCAAACGGGCCGGATCCGGCCCGCCGGCCGTAGTTTGCCTGCGGCTGACATAGGCACTGTATCATCTCACATCATCAAAAGAAGACCAAACATAGTATAAGTTGGATTCACTGCTATCCGTGGTGTCAGGCATCCACTGTGGGCTTGGAACATTTCCCCCGAGGATAAGGGGGGACTGCTGTATAGCATCATCTTGGATTTATCACAGCGTACTTTACATTAATACTGACTTTGGATGCAGTGCAGGAGCCCTACAGAGTATCATTCCTTTTATCCCTCTCACAGTCCTAGTGCTGTTGCCACGGGGTCTCGCCTTTGACTGAGTGAAATTGGCACTTTGGTGGGTTTTGAGCAGAGGAGTATTAAGAATAGCTTTTGCCGAAACCGGTTTGGCTCAGTGGATAGAGCTTCGGCCTGCGGACTGAAGGGTCCCAGGTTCAGTTCCGGTCAAGGGCATGTACCTGGGTTGCGGGCACATCCCCAGTAGGAGATGTGCAGGAGGCAGCTGATCGATGTTTCTCTCTCATCGATGTTTCTAACTCTCTATCTCTCTCCCTTCCTCTCTGTAAAAAATCAATAAAATATATATTTAAAAAAAAAAAAAAGAATAGCTTTTGCTGTTCACAGTACATCCAGAGCCACTGATTTTTTTTAATAGAGTAGTATTTTTTATAGTTTTTATAAAATGATGAGTAGAGTGTTTTTCACTGTTAAATAGAACCATGTGTTGCCCCTTAGCATTGAGAGAGATGAGCCGTAGGTCCCTGAAAGAGAACCTCAAAAGCCCAATTAATCAATGTTCCGGATTGTCTGTCTTTTCTTTAGTTTTTCCTTAATTGGTGGATTAGTGTTATATTTCATTTAATCAAAACTGAATCCCTAGTTTATAGCTTGTTCCTCAAATCAATAAGCATTTTATGTGCTCACCTCTTTGAGAGGTGTAAGCTGTCTTTTTTTTAAAATGATACATGTTCATTCTCGCTGTAAAGATCGGAACTGTATAGACATGGATGGAGTGAAATGTGAGGAAGGCTCTTGGCACATGGGGAGCTGGTGTCTGTCTTCACTTCCACATTTATTCCATGTTTTCTTTCTAACAGCATGTGTACTCCGCAAATTACAGCAACGTCCTCCTGGCTTCAGAGGTCCACTTACAGATGAGGGTGTGTGTTCCATCTACTTCTTATGGCATAGAACATTTTCCTGTCACCAACATAAAAATTATACGTGGCGTATTCATTTTGCCTCAAGAACATTCGAGCTCTACAGGCTTTGAACACTTTTCAGTTGGTTGACAGTCTGGTGTGAGATGACTGTTGTTGGTCCCACACAGAAGATGCCATGGCTCATTGAATTAGCTCTGCTGCATAACGGCCTGTCCCTAAAAATAACACTCGAGTGGCATCAGTGCTTGCCCAGGGCTATGAACCCGAACGCTTGGTTATTGGTACTGACTCTGACCACAGGCTGGCTTCTCGTCTGTCCTGCCAGGTGATCCTCATAAACACCGGGCTCGCTCCAGGGACGTCCGACACTGTCGTGGTCCCTGAGAGCACAGCAGGCAGACTGATGGCCCGCACTGAGGGATTTCTATAGTTGTATTTCTGTTTCTCAGAGGTTATTGGCGCCTGGGTTTGTAGATTGTCTGTCTGCACTTCACCATCCACAGAAACTCGGGTAGTCAGTCTGACTCCAAGACAGTCAGATGCAAAGTCATAGTTTCTGTTTTAGAATCAGGATGTTTCCTCACTATGTGCTGTTTAAAATAATACTCCTCTTATTGCCTGTTTTATCATATGGAGAGCTGGACTCTCCTCTTGCTGGCAGTATGTACAAGGTCACAGATAACTTACAGAGCCTAAAAGTAGGCAGATAATTGCTCTGCATTGAGATGCGGAAATTCTGAGATGACTTCATTAGAGAACGTGTTAACGTACCGCAGATTGTACAAAGGACCCAGTATCTTGATCTGAATCACTGTTACATCTTTGAGAGCACCTGTTTTTTTAACTCACCTATGAGTGCCAGCTAGACTTTTGTCTATTGTTGTTTTAACTCCTATTTCCTTCTGGGCTAAAGATATAGTCGCATGCATTTTGTTTTTATTAAGTCAGTACACATTGGTATTGGCATCTTTAGTGAATACATACTAAAATAGTACATAATGTAATACTAAAAAAACTTTGTTTAGAGATGCACGGAGTTTCTCTTCATTAGGTGCAAATCAAAGGCAATTATGAACTACCAAGACTTCACCTTTTAAAAATATGTGAGAAAACATTATGATTTTGTGTTAAATATGAAGAAAATGGAACACATTGCTGAGGGCCATGCACAGTAAATGAAATGACTAATGAAAACTTCTCTTGGAATTCTTCCTCATTGTAATCACAGTCCAGGGAAGTTTTTAAATTTAGAAAGAATAAATAAGGATCTAAATGTTGCAAAAAATATTTTGGTAATATTTAGGAGCTGTTCACTTGCGGTTTTTTATCTAACTAGAAGCTAAAATATAAAAACGCAGCCCTGGCCCGTGTGGCTCAGCTGGCTGGGGGTGGTCCTGGCACTGAAAGGTGCTGGCTTGTTTCCCGGGCTTGGCACGTGCCTGGGCCGGATCCCTGATGGGGGGAGTGCAAGCGGCAGCCCGTCGATGTTATGCTCTCACTCTTCCTCTCCCTTTCTCTGTTTCTAAAATCCAATAAAAAGGTCTTTAAAAACAGTATCTAATAAAATAAATAAATAAATAAATAAATAAATAAATAAATAAAAACAGTATCTAAAAGTGCAGAATTAAGAGGCAGAGAGTTAGAAGAAAGAATACTAATTTGGGAGTCTTATACCAGAGTTCTCATTGTCTCAGCCGTTACTTATTTATGAAACCTGAAATAAGTCTTTTATTCTCTCTTAGCTCGTTCGTTGCATTGCCTTTTTTCCCTTTGGGTTTTTTAAATTATTTTTGCTGAGATATATATCCTTTAGTATTTCCTATAGTAACTGTCTGTAAGCGGTAAACCCAGTCCTTATATTTCAGAAAATGCCTTAATTTTATCCCCACTCTTCCTGGGTACAGAATTCTAGGTTAACAGTGGTTTTCCCTCAAAACTTTTAAAATACAACTTTATTGCTGTCTAGTATTGTTGCTATTGAGAAGTCTGCTACTAGACTAATGATCATTTCCTTTTAACTCTTTCCCCCCCCTTTTTTTTTTATTTTCTTCACGAGTTTCTCTTTAACCTTGACATTTTTCAGCCTCACTACAATCTGTCCAGAAGATAGTTATTTTATCCAGTCTGCTTGGCACACCTGTGCACTTTCAATATCAAGAGTCATGTCTTCAATTCTGGAAAATTGTTAGTATTAATTCTAATATTGCTACCCACCACCATTCCTTCTAGCTTCATTTCTGGAAATCCTATTAGATTATGTTTCTTCTCACCTGTTATACCTACCTCTTTCTATATATTTTATTTCTTTCTCTATACTCTGAGTAGACTTCTAAATAGAGGCTTGATTTTTCCTTTTGTGCTTGGTGTTTTCCCATCTATTGAGTTTTAAATCAGTGACCATATTTTTCGTTTCCAGGATTTCAAATAGATATTTGATCTATCACTTGATTCACTATCTGACTGATATTGTTTCAAAAAAATTAGAGGGGGGTATTTTTTTTTTTGTATCTCTTCAAAGGTTTTAACACATTTATATTAAAGTCATTTTCAGTTTACCATGTTTTTAACTTGCCAGGAGTGACTTTATCAAATTAAGTTTTCATCAGTCTTTTTTTGAAGTTAGTTTCCTTCTCCTATGTTGGGCTTTTAGTTTAGAAGCCTGTCTTACGTGGGAATCCTTGTCCCTCTCTTGGCCTCTCCTCTGCCTGTGTAGTGGTTTTGCTGTTATCTCAACCCTCCGCCAGGCCCTAGCTTTGAGGTGGATCTTAATTGGAGGTTCCACTCCTGTTCTGATATCGAGGATAAGACGGATCTGTTCCCTTGGCCAGGTTCAGGCTACAAGCTGTCTGTGCTTCCTGCTGCTGTCCCAGATGACACTGTCTCAGCCACAGCCCCAGCAATGGTCACAGAAGCCTTTTTGGTTTCTTTCCACAGACAGTGTGTGCTGCATCCAGCCCATGCGGCTTAGTGCACTGAGTCTCGCTCTGAACCCTTTGCCTTCAGCCTCACCCTGCCTGCCATGAGCTGTGCCTTTGGCTGCTGGCTCTGCTCCGGCCTCTACCTGTTCTGAATAGTAGCTGCAGCCCTATGGCCGGCCTGTATTTTGTTCATGTGTCTTGTTT
This sequence comes from Myotis myotis, assembly GCF_014108235.1. Classification (NCBI taxonomy): domain Eukaryota; kingdom Metazoa; phylum Chordata; class Mammalia; order Chiroptera; family Vespertilionidae; genus Myotis; species Myotis myotis. The sequence goes on along the minus strand of NW_023416379.1, from coordinate 4,589,157 downwards.
CTCTTGTTTGTAAACATGACTGATTTCCTCCCTCCTTCTCTGCCTTCCTCCCTCCCTAAAAATATTTTATCTATCATTGCTATCTTTTAGAATAGTGAATGGTATTTAAAGCCTGAACTCACAAGGCATCCTGTCCAGAAATTCTGTCTTAGTTTCTTCATCATTACTAAGTAATCGCAAAGGTCTCTTCCAGCTCCTCAAATTCTAACCTCCCTGTATGCACCAGGTAACAAGAGAAATTATCTGTGGGATCAGGTGTTTGGCACGTTACAATCAACCCAATCACTTTCTAGTCCTTATGGGACTAGGCCAAACAAGCTCATGAATTATTGATCTAAAAAGATGTCCAAAGTGTTGTGGCCTCTGCGGAAGATTTTCTAGCTCTTATTTGCCTTTTCGGTTATTCTATTCCATGCTAGACTTCTCTTTTGTAGGAAAAAACAGACACAACCTCTCTAAATAGGAGTTCTCATTGGCCTGCTGGCCATTATCTCCTTGTCTCTCCCCACATACACCTCCTTTCCTTTGCATGACTCCAGAGACCTGGATGCTTCCAGAAACAGCTACTTCAGAACCAAGGACTGTTTTCATTTTCTGCTAGGAAGTAGTGATAGGTTTTCCAGCATCTGGCTATTCCAGCATCACCCAGAGGGGCCTCGAGAAAGGACGGCCATTGTCAGTCAGAAGGAGGTGGAGTTGACTTTTATAAGCTTCTGAATCTCTCCATGGATGATCACTAGAGCTGTTTATGTTTTACGAATAATGTTTAATGAAGAACTGCCAGAATTACTGTTAACATTTTTTGAAAAATAAATAACTTAGTAAGGAAGCAGCCATATGGTATCTGTTTAAAATTGGAGGCCAGAGTCTATTTTTAAAAATAGACCTACAGAAAGGCTGAACACAAACCAAAACATCCCCTCCACTTTAATAAAAGTAATACTTAACCATTCGTGGCAAAATTTTAAAATTAGATGGAAGAATTTAAAACTTTTACAAATGGCATATCACATTTGGCAAGCAGGAATTCTGAGGAAATACACATTGGATCCCAGTCCAGTGGTTCTCAGTGATCCATTACAGTGAACCTGCTCAGCAGAAGACGGGACTGCGGACCACTACAGTGTTTCGGGAACCAGGTGCTGCTACAGGAAAGGGGAGGGCCTCACATTAGGAAGGAAGGCAGGCAAGGAAGTAGGTGATAAGGGAAGGGGGACGGGATGGGCCCTTAGGGAGCACGGAAGAGAAGATGGTGCTGCTGTGACCCCAATGCCTGTGTACCTACCCTCTGACTGCAGTCCCTGCCTCTCTGGCACACACAGGTGCTACCGGGCCTTCAGAACACCTGGTCCTCAAAACTGATCTCAAACGTGATACACAGTGGGGCCTTGACTTATGAGTGTCCGACTAACGAGTTTTTCGAGATACGAGCTGTCTCTTGGCCGATTTTTTGCTTTGAGTTGCGAGCTAAAATTCGGGTTACGAGCCAGCTTCAGATACCCCACCGCTAGTTGGCGCAGCGAACGTCACAGTGAACACCACAGCATCAGCCCAGCATCACGTGTCTCACTCGTTCACTTTAAGCAGTTAGCTCTTAGTCGAAGCATCATTGTTGTGCTTGCATTTGTGCTTGCAGTTATTTTGCAAAACTTCATTTTTTCAACCATGGATCTGTAGAAAGTAAGTGCGAAGGACAGTGCTGAGAAGAAGAAGCGGATGATGTGCATTGAATTAAAGAAAGAAATTATTTTGAAATAATTGGTCATGAAAAACATGACCAAGGTGTGCGTATAATCGACTTGGTGAAGCAATACGAGCGTAGCACTTCTACGATCTGCACCACACTGAAGCAGAAGGAGTCGATACAGGCTACAACTCCAGCCAAGGGCGTTAAAATAATTTCTAAACAGCGGACATCTATCCATGAAAATATGGAGAAGCTGCTAATGGTGTGGTTAGTGGAGAAGCAGTTCGCAGGAGATACCGTGATGAAGGCTATTTGCGAGAAGGCACGAGCTATTTACGCTGATTTGCTGCAGCGGACCCCAGGCACTTCAGTGGACACGGCATCAGGCGAGCTGTTTAAAGCCAGTCGGGGCTGGTTCGAAAATTTTAAAAAGAGGACCGGCACTCACTCCGTTGTCAGACACGGTGAGGCAGCGGGCGCGGATGTAAAGGAAGGTGACACCAACGAGCTCATCGAGGAGCACTCCGAGGAACTGGCAGCGCAGGAGCTAAAGGAGCCACAGACGCAGCAGCACACGGAGGTTTTGCAGGAAATAGATGACACGGAGGGGGAGGGGGAGGGGGAGGGGAGAGGGGGAGGGCGAGGGGGAGGAGGGGGAGGAGGTTATCTCTGTAAGTGAGATAAAGGAAATGTTGGGAATGTGGGAGAAACTTTCAGACTTTATTCGAAAGAAACACCCAGAAAAAACTGCAACTGGGCGTGCGATGGAGCTATTTAATGACACTGGCCTAACTCATTTCAGAAATATTCTGACAGGGAGATTGAGACAGATCTCATTGGACAGGTTTCTATCAAAAACTCCTGTAGATGAAAGCATGGGGAAAAGGGCAAAAATCAGCAAATAAGATTCAGTTATTCAGTTATTCAGTTCAGCCTTTCTCCTCCAACTCCATCAGCATCTTTAAGTCGTTTGATCTCCAAGGTAAATGCTGTACATTAAACTTAATAAAACAAGTTTATTGCACTACATTCTATTGTTCAGTATTGTGTTTTTATACAATATTCGTTATTTTTAAATACATTTTTCTTATTTAAAAACATTTAACAAAACGATTGCAGTGTTTTTTGGGTGTCCGAAACGGATTAATGGCATTTCAATTCATTGTAATGGTGAAAATTGATTTGACATACGAGTAATTTGAGTTACGAGCTCCGTCACGGAACGAATTAAACTCAAAAGTCAAGGCCCCACTGTATCACTTCTCAAGTGAAAGTTTGAACTATCCATGAAATGTCCTTTTGATGATTCTTTTTCTTCTTGATTGGTTTGTCTGTAAAATAAGAACATCTATAAAAATCATTAGAATTTTTTGCATGAAAAATTATGATCATTAATTCTAAAATGATTTATAACAGAATTGAGTTGTTACTCCAGTTTAACTGCTTGATTAGTGTAATGTTCTTAGCCCTTTTGAACAGGATCTGATAAGCCTTTTGTCTTACGTGTAAAGCATATCAGGAACTCATCTATCTCTAATTGTCTCTGATGGCATTTGTGAATTGGGCTAATTAGCTCAATTGGTGAAAACACTTCGTTGGAGAGAGCAGAGCATTGCCTCAGCCCCTGGGTCGGCCAGTTAATTTCAGTTTTCTTAGCACAGAGCCTTGGTCCCCAAAGAGGAGTGGACCCTCACATGGCCATTCCCAATCGCCATTGCCAAAACATCTTCCGGTGCATGACTTGAGCGTAGAGTGTATGTCAGTACCATTTTCATTACAACACACACACACTGGTTTTCAAGTACACAATTACATAATTGCCCCTGCTGGGACAGGCAAAGAGTTAAAATTTAAATGTTTTTATCTTTGTGGTATTTGTATAGTAGTTCATTCCGTAATATACAAAGAATCCTTATGTGGTTCTAGAACTCTCTGTAACCGTAACTTTGCAGAAAATGTGCGAGGTGTAGTTTTATCTGATGTGAAGACACTTGTTAGAGTTATTTTATAGTGCCAAATTGCAAGAAGTGTCTCCTTTTATATCTTATTTGAATCAATTAAAAAATGCAAATATATTTTCCTTGAAAGGCCATGACTTTAACTTCGGGGCAGCCTTTGTTTTGTGCTGTTCTCTTTTGTTACAGTGGCTTGTGGTGGATTTTACCAGGGAGGACATATGCACATCAAGAGGCTTTCAGTCAGCCTCTGCCATCAGAGGAGGCCAGGGCAGGAGTGGGATCCTGAGGCCTCGGGCGGCCATCTGGGTGATAACTGTTATTTCTTGCATTAAAGACGGGAGCTGAGTGAGTTTCTAGCATGTTTTTAAAAGCAAGGTGCAGAACAGTTGATGCTGTCATTTGGTTTTGGAAAATCACACATGTATGCTTTTATACACAGAGACTATCTCTGGAAGGAAATACAAGACCCACTTGATAACCATGGTTGCCCCTGATTGTGGGAAATGATACACGGTAACCAGATGTTGGTGAAGTCAGATGATAGTTCCAACCTTGGGCAATTTATTTAAAGTCTCTAGCCCTGGCTAGGTGGCTCAGTTGGTTGGAGACTGATCCATACACTGAAAGGTTGCAGGTTCGATTCCTGGTCAGGGCACTATGAGAGGCAACCAAGCGATGTTTCTTTCTTCTTCCCTCCCTCCCTCCTTCCATCACCCCCCTTTCCTCTCTCCCGCTAAATCAGTAAAGCATATCATCGGGTGAGGATTTTTAAAAAATTAAAAGTCTCGATAAGTCTTGGTACTCTTCTAGAAAAGTATAGAGTAAAATTATTATATTATTTGTTCTAAGGTGAGTAGGATGTGGTAGACATCTGTTGTTTTTGAAATGCAGTGTCCATCCACCCTTCATGTGAGCCCCCCCCCTTCCCTACTGCTCCTGCTGGGGTTCCAGTGCAGCACCAGGGGATCCCATGACCGAGGACTAGCTTAGGCTTTGCGATTCCCTGGCCAGCAGTGATGGGCTCAGGAATGAGGTCATGCCTTTCATTAGCACATCTACAAGTGAAATTCTTGTTCTTTCCCATGGCCTTGAATGAGAAGAGGATGAGAGGTTGGGAGTGGCAGTCACCCACATTCTGACCTCAGGAACTGGAGAAAAAGCCAATAGGGAGGAAAGCATGGAGCCTGGAGTAACACGGTGGGACCTGAACTCAGACTGCACCTGCAGCTTCTTCTTATTCTGCCCTGGCTTCTAACCACACGCCTCACTTACGTGAGCCAGTAAATCCACTGTTGGGCTTTAGTTTTTTTCTTGTAATGTATGTGAGGAAACAAAATTCCAACAGGTACAGGGTAATAGCATTTCAATTTTAGGCTTACTGGGTGATTAAATGAAATGTTTCTATAAAGTGTGGTGCTTGGACATGCAAACACTTAGTGGTAATTTTTAGGATATTTAGTCAGAAGTCCACCTCACATTTTACTAATAATTTGCTCTAAGGTGAAGTAGAGGCTGCAGGAGAGATTATAACCAAGAATATAGTTTTTGAGCCTGGCACGAATATACTCCATGTCTGTTCAAGTCCAAATACTTTGTTAAAATAAAATAAAAGTCTGTGGCATATTACAACCAAAGAAGTACTAGCTCTTCTCAGGTTCCAGAGTTGATTTAAATCCCCTATTGTTTTCAAATAAAAAAAATACAATTCCATGCTATTTACTAATTAAAAAAAGAAAAAGCTGTGTTGGGTGACTTAAAACTAAACAAATCAACCAGGAACTCAACAGAAACAAAATAGGCAAGGATCAGCCCGTAGGAAAACACCTCATAACTGCATGGATTTTGACTACCCTTCCTTTTCTCCAGCTTCTCCAAGGCAGAAAAATCAGGAGATTAAGCTACTATAGAGACAGAAACATTTTTTTAAAGCTGTTAACATTGAACCACAGAGCCCATTGGATTACATAATATCAGAAATATCATTTTGGTTTTCTGACATCTCAACACTCCTGAAAGTGCAGTGTGGCTATTTTTTAAAGATGAAATGAATTAAAAATCAATTTCTGTTTCTAGAATTGAGTAGTGTGAGGTAATTTGAAAGGCCCTGGAGTGCTTCGGTAATGCTTGAGAATCAGTTCTCAATAATAGAAACGAACTCTGGAATGACAAGCATTTCACACACTCTAGGCAACCTGATTTTTAAAATAAAATTGTTTCTAATGGGTATGGAGCTCATGGCCCCAATCTGCAATAATCTTGACGCTTTTTCCCTTAGGACTTTTATATAATTATCTCATCCCAGACACCATATTTCTAAAGTGCTGTGTGTGTGTGTTTTATTACCAGTCAGTCCAATATACAGACAGTACCTATTTTTGTTTTTGTTTTTACTGCTTCATTACTTTTACATTCTGAAAAAGTAGTGGTAGTAAATTAGTGAGAAAATATTAGACATATATATATATATAAATAACTAGGAAATCAAGCTGATATGTAGATTATTTTCATGCAGTAATAATGGAAGCTGTTGATAGCACTCTGCATCAGCTTGTACTACTGATACTGAACAAGGTCTGACCAGCCTGACATTGCTCCAATGGAAAGAACCTGAAGATTAAAGTAGGTAATGAGAAGAGTAGGGTTGCAACTTAACTGTAAATAAATATTAAGTCAGGTTCTTACAGAGAAAGTTCTTTGATAGGAAATATAGAGTCTGATAAGGGTGGTGAGAAAAATTACAGCAGTAATATGTTATACTTATACATAGCTCTCACTGTGTTCCAGGCACTGCGCTGAACTCTCTATGCATACTAACCTACTGAACCTTCTTAGCAGCACTTAGGGGCAGGTGCCGCGACCACCCCCATCCTTCAGACAGCAGAGGCGTGGAATGGTGAGGTGACTTGCTCTAGGCACCCAGTTAGAAAGTATGAAGAGAGGATGCTAGTGCTTTTCACTGCCACGTGCCTGCCTTCCAAGTGGAGTGTTCTTTGATGAGCCACAGGGCCAGAAAGCCACAGGGAGCTGCTGCCATGGAGACTCTGAATAAATTATTAGAGTGCAAGTACCCACGTTCATCTTCATCGTCCAGGATGGCTTTGCACTTGGACCAGACTTGAATGCCGTGCAGACTCGACAACATGGGAAGTTCTTGAAAAACAGTTTGTTCCGTTCCATTTACAGTTATGGAGTTATTGCCACGTGGTTAATACTGTCTTAATGAAATTAATGCTTTTCAAGGAAAGGATATTTGGAATGACAGGTTTTGGTGACCCCAGGTATCTGACTGGTTAACTCCTCCTAGAAGCTCTCTTTAACCTCTTTGGTCCACGAAGATTTTTCCTTAGGATTTATTTACAATACTTATTTACCAACTGCCTTGTAATGTGGCATGCTTTTAATTGTTTTTCAAGTTGCTACATTCAGCAGGTGTTTACTGAGAGCCTGCTGTGTCCACTCATTGGAGATTGGGATTTAGGACCAAACTAGTCCTTGAAGACCAGTAGGTTCCATATGGGCAGAGAGACCAGGACATCTTACTAAATGAGAATAGGGTAATGCAGTGAAAGGACAGAACGGAACTGATAGCTGTGTCCCTAACTCCTCTCCCAGGAAAGCCACAGAATGTATCAGTTACTCAGCCTGCCCTTATCTCAGCCAGTGGGAAAGCAAGGGAAACTAGCCCCCGGCCCTCACTCAACCAACCGGAATCAACCAAGTGCCTCCACCTCCCAACCCCAAGCCCTATAAATTCTTTGTTCTCTTGGGACTCGGGGCTCTCTTGCATCCTACCGCTGCAACGATAGAGGCAGAGGGACCAAGCTCAGTTTGAATAAAGACTCTTTGCTTATGCATCGGACTCAGCTCCCTAGTGGTCTGTCTTTGGGGATTTTGAAATCTGGGCATAACAGCAGGTCAGAGATGAGCTTGAGAAAGGCTTTATTTCTTTATAACAGCGGTTCTCAACCTGTGGGTCACGATCCCTTTGGCGATCGAACGACCATTTCACAGAGGTCGCCTAAGACCATCCTGCATATCAGATATTTACATGACGATTCATAACAGTAGCAACATTACAGTTATGAAGTAGCAACGAAAATAATATTATGGTTGGGTCACAACATGAGGAACTGTATTTAAAGGGCCAGAAGGTTGAGAACCACTGTTTTATAAGATACATCAAACCAGGAAACTATGAATGTCTATGTGACATATCCTGCTATTTGGGAACCTTGATTGCATAGGCTGTTTCTGGACTTACTTTAATAGTGCCATTATGCTTCTTTTAATAACATAGCACTACAGAGGCCTGCTTAGATGCAAATGCTGATTAGACGTAAATAGCAGACATTTTCCAGGAATGAATTGGTAGTGTAGATGTATTGCAAATATGAATGGTATTTTGTGGGTAATATTGATTTTTTCTAAAAAAGGAAAGAAATTAGGGAAGGAGAGTTTTAAAATTCAAAGATGATAACTACTTTTTAGTTAGCTCCCCAATTTTGGATTCTATCATGGGAGCTCCACCAGGTGAGAGAGCAGAGGAGAAGGCCAGGAGTTCTGCTTTCAGCCTGTTCCTGACTTAGGCACAGTTTACTCCTTAAGTTCTCCATAGGATTCCAGATGCTCACTGTTTAACTTTTAATACCCTCAGAGTAGTTAAGGTTGTTTATAGGTGCATTGTCCTTTGCAACAACCCTGATACGCGAACATAGGAAATACACTGTGGCAGCTCTCACTGCAGGAGAGTTTCTGGTTTCAGCTTTTCAGCAGTGAATTTATTCATGACCATTACCTCCTAGGACTCTTTATATTTTTGTTTTAAAACATGTCTGAAATGTAACATTTTCTCAAAGTAGTTTGCTTATTAAGGATATTTTTGGTGTATTTATATAGTTTATCAGGGTGTTTTTTTGTTTGTTTTCATGTATTGATTCGAGAAAGAGAGGAAGGAAGAGTGGGGGAGGGAGGGAGAGAGGGGGGGAAAAAACACATAACACTTTGTTTTGTTGTTCCACTTATTAATGCATTCATTGGTTGCTTCTTGTATGTCCCTGACCAGAGGTCAGATCTGCAGCATTGGGTATTGCGATGATGCTCTAACCAACTGAGCTGCCCAGCCAGGGCCAGGTGTCTTTTCTCGCTTTAAAGTTGTAGCCTTGCTGTGCTTACCCAACCACTGTCTCCTTTGCTTTGGTGATATCATGAAGTTAGGAAACAGTGATGCAAACAAATGTTTCTCAGGCCTTAAATGGCCTCTCTATGTTTAGCCATGCCTTAAGTAGCTTTCTCAGTTCTATATTACACCTTTCAAGCAAAACAGAATGCTGGCGGCAATGCACCTGACCCGGCTTTGTTCAGTGCTGCTCTGAAGGGCAGGGCAATTTCTTAAGGGTTGTCGTCTGTCTGAAGTTGGGATGACTGAGAAGAACTTGGGGCTACACGGATGGCTTTCTGTTTGATAAGAGCTCAGGCACTGTGTCAGGCTCCAGAGAGAAAGACAAAGCTGACAGCTGTGCTTGCCCATGAGGCTTGTCCTCTGAGGAAGGCTCTCAGGACATGCCAGGTGGAGGGCTGTTTGGGGGTCAGTCGGAGAGGGCTTCCTGAAGGTGGCATGTTGTGACTCATCTGCACATTTTGCTCTGAGTCTTGGTGACTTGGGGAGTGACTGCAGGCAGGAAGATAGGTACTTCATTTTTTTACTTGACAATGAGTTTTCACTCTCAAAGTTCTGGGGGGGGGGGGCGGCGGGGCGAGGGAGATTCCAACGTCCTCTGTGCATCCAGAAAGCAAATGCAGTGCCATAGTTTTACCTGTGTTCTTGAATTGGAGTGTTTTGGATTATAGAAGTTGTATGATACACACCCACAGAGTGTGGAAGGCTCCTTGAAGGGCTGGGCAACACCTGCCATCAAGCATAGTCTTTCAGCAAAGCTCACCAAGTGGGATGGGAAGGTCTGACTGAGCTGTGTGCTGGTTCAGGGCAGAGTTTGTAGCCACATAAATTAGTTTAGTTTTTGTCAAACAAGTTGGTGAAAAATACTAGGTTTTCAGAGATTTTTATAGTTCAGGATTGTGGATAATTGATTGTGGACTTATACTCCAAATGTAGGACTCTGCTTTTTTCCCCTTTCTCTCTTTTTATGGACCTGATGTTCATTAGAGTTGTGGGGTGTTATGTAAGAGCGTGGAGGTTGAAATGACTGGATTTGTGACTTGCTGTGTGGGATGAATTCTGTGTTGTGAGCTGTAGAAGTAAATTGCTACCAAGACCAATTCAAGTATATTATTCTCCATTAATGATAATAGTATAGTTTCATTTTATTTTTTTTAAAAAGCTCAAATTATGAAATGCTCTTCATGCAACTGAGGGTATTCTGTTGTGGCTTGATGCTGAACATCTTCAGAATCTTCCAGAGACGTCATTGTGCTCTCTTATATTACTGTCATGAGCACAACTTTAAGAAACAGGTTTCTGGGAACTCACCTGACTGGCTGACTGCTCTGGGGTCCAGGAAAACTTATCTACACCTGAATATATCTATTCAGTTTTGGGCTCTGTCCAGGGTCCCTCGTGCCCACTGATCTTAAGAAGTGGAGGGCAAGGGACTGGGTTCAGTGCCCAATGAAGTTATGGGGATTTCCTTCCTGGTTGAATGGGAGAACTAGCTCTCTATCACTGCAGCCTCCTGTGATGGAATTCCTGCTCTTTCTCCTCCGTTTGCCATATTCCTCCAGGCAGCAGCGTGAGCGAAAAGGGGCTTTGGGTCCTGGCAGACCAGAGCTTGAATTCTTGACCTGCTATTCTTTATTAGTTTCCTTTTGGTGACATTACCTTAAATCTCAGAGCCAGGTTCTCATGTCTGAAATGATGATGATCAATAGATAAGCTCTACCTCACAAGCCTCAGTAAGGATGAAATGAGATCCTTTCAATAATGTGGTACAGGATACGCCACTTAGTAAACCTGGATGAATGTGGCTCTTTCATCATTGACAGTCCCTTTGTGTAACTCTGGCATTTATTTGAGAAGTTGAGATTTTATTATATCAAGGGTTGCGCTGTTAATTACAGCAATGTTTTTTTCACATAAGTTAGTCCAATACCATAATAAATACCATTAATCTTGAGAAGTCAAAAAAATCTTGAGAGGCAAAGAGGGACAGTGCCAAAAATGGAATGAGAAGTCAGGTTCAAGAATCAAGGTCATAGCCAGTTTAGCCACCAGTGGGGTCATGAGAAGCATTTGCTGGAGCAATTTAGCAGATTGTGTTGAATCTAGGACAAAATTCAACCCATCTTGTCCTGGACCATTCATTCTGCTCAGCACCCTCCTCAAAGTCCCCTGGTCATTAAGATGTAGAACCTAGACTCAAACCCAAGTTTGGTGACTTCAGACCTGGCATGCTCTTTCTGCTCCCTGTCAACTTACTCTCACTTAGAATAAGACCACTGCCCAGTGTAATTATTGGATAGGTGTCAATGACGTGAAGACATTACTTTGTGAATTCTGTGAAATCTTCCATTCTGTTTCCCTTCCTGTAACATAGGAATGGCTATACCTACTTTCTTTTTATAGTACTGTTGTGAGAACTATAATGGAATGAATGAAGTAGAAGTGGCGCACATAACAATTTTATACGTATTTTAGCTACTGTTATCAAAGTGCAGATTTACATCATTTAGGCTGGGATAGTGCCTGTTTTCAAGGTGATGGATAACTAATCTGAATGTGAACTTATAACGGTGAATAGAAATGTGCCATTAGGATTATAGGATGGACGGATAGCACCCTGGATGCTGTGACACCCAGGATGGAGATGACAGGTGAGTCCACAGTGACTGGGAGCTGTGCTTTGAGCTGTACTTGCAAGGCTCCAGGCCTGCTGGAGAGCGCAGCCAGGTCCCTGTGAGTGGGCAGGTGGAGACTGAGTGAAAACCTGGGAACACTTCTCAGGACGCGTGGCACACGGGTTTAATGGGGGAGTGGTGTGGTAACTGGACCATCAAAGGGAATTTGTATTTCATCTTCAGGCTTAAATGATGACTTTCAGCAGAGGTGGTTAGATGGGCATACCTGGTAAAAACCCCTTTTAAAAAGTTCAAGGGGGCTGACTGTCTCCTAGGAGTGGAATGTGGCTTGGAAGAAAATAAGAGTAAAAGAAGTAGCTGGGTTGGCAAGGAATAGATGGGTGATTCCTACTGCAGAACCAACGCTGTCACAAGCCTGTGGCTAGCGGAGGGAGGTCCAGCAACGCGTGCTAAGTCTGATGGGTAGGATGCTGGGAGACTTTGGTGAAGTTCTGTGAGCTCTGTCTTAAGCTTCTGAATTACAGTGGAACCCCGTTTCTTTAAAACATATCATCTCAAATATTCTGAACACAACTTTTTCTCTAGCATATGAAGCCAATTCTTTTATTTCCTGAATGTAGCACATGTTATGATGAGGTAATTTAATTTTGAAAATTTGACTTTTAGCATAAGAACTACATGCTTGTTTTGTAATTACTTTTATATCTTCTTATTAGTTGCAATGGTTGACCCTTCCTTTAGGCCAAGCATCTCAATTTGTTTGGCAAGTTATTAGCCAGCTGTCTAAATTGGGCTGAGGCTACATTTTCACCCGAACTAGGATGAGTAGTGGACTCCACATCCACATGAGACATCAGACCTGAATGTGTCCTTGTTGGTTGTGGCTGATGGATTCTGGGAGCAAGACATCCTGGGCCTATGGGACCATGAGGCTTGTTGGTTTAGAACATAGTCAAGGGCTCATCTCATAAGTGTTCGGAGAGTATGTAACATGAAGGGACTGCAAAATCAAGCAATCTGCAAAATCAAGCAATCTGCAAAATCAAAAACTTTGCAGAGATAGCTTCAAAAATTCTGAAATTAATTCCAGATTAATTATCTTTCAGTACCCAGCCCCAAAGTCAGGCTTTTAATTGGGTTAAAAGTTGGTTGACTAAAATAAATAAACAATACTTTCATCTAGAAAGTGGTTTCCCTCACCTACCTCAGTGGATTGCTATTGTGAATGTAGGTTCTGTCTGAGTAAATCACTCAGTAATTGCCAAGAAAAATGGAAAGAGTGCATGGTCACCTACTGGCCTTCCTCCACCCCCACTAAAATGGCCATCCTGGCAAAAATATCAGGCGTTTACTGTATAAGGACAGTTCATTACAGCTAGAACATTCTCAGATGTTCTACTGACTTTCTGTTGCACCTGGCTACTGTTATGTATCATGTCTCTGCAGTCAGGGCTTCCAGCTAGGTGCCCCTTTAATTGGCTTGTACCATAGACAGTAGCCCACAGGGGGTGGTTTTGGTCAAAACAAGAAATGCATTATGTCAGAGGAGCATCGATTCTGGAGTCAGCAGATTCTGGCTTTAAATCCTCTTTTTAGCTTAGTAAATATGTCACCTTGAGCAATCTGCTCTTTGAACCTCAGACTCTTCAGTGACATGGCGATATCACCTGCCTCAAGAAGTTGCGAGGATTAAACTAACATGTGCATATAGTATATATGCACACAATATATAAATATGCATTATACAGTTACACATTACATGTGTCATTTAGTATAGTGTTTGGTACACAAATTTCCTTATTCAATGTTGATTTTTATTCTCCCTTCATCCAGGTTTTTACCTACACATCTTGGTTCTCCCTTGTTTTGTATATTCTTATTTGCAAAATCAGGACAATAATAGTTGCTGTTTCATAGGGTTCATGAAAGGGCTAAATGAGTTAATGCCTAAAAAGTGCTTAGAATTGTATCTAGCACACAACGTTAGCTGTTTTTAAAGCTTTGAAAATTAGGAAAGAATTAGTTTATTTCTGTTTATCTCATCTCAAAGTGATTACTGAAATAAATGGGGAAGATGGGGAGAAAATAATCACAATGGAAAAATGTTCAAAAGCAGAGGCTAAAATCAGGAAGAAGCTTCATGCAGTACAATTGGGAGAGGGTCCAGCCTGGAGGGGCCGGAGCCGAGAGGGAATCAGGCTCCGCATCGTAAACATCAGGCTGTGTGTAAAGCTGTCAATCAAAGCTTCAGTGCAAGTGCCCTGCATTACACCAACATGCAAAGCAAAATTTGAAGACCACTTTTCATGTAGAACATCAGAGCTACTGTATGGGCTGCATATTAAATGACCACATGTCAGCCACTTGTATCTTAATGCTTCATGAAGTTCTCCAACACAGCATACTATAATAGATGTCCTTATTTTAAGGGATTGGAACTGGCAGGAGGTTGGTTAATCCAAAAAAGGAGAGAAAAGCTGGTTAAAATAGTGAATCATTAAAAAATGGTATATGAACACCTTTTATATTTTACGGTAATTTAAGGCATAATTTCTGAGTATCAGTGTAACCAGTAAGTAATGTTTCCATGTGTTCACTACATGGATGTCATTATGTTTTTTTCCATTGTCCAAGGCATGTGCTCCTTGCTATGAAACAGCACTGCCAGTTTTACTCAAGAAAGGTTCCCATGGGAATGCAGATTGTCTTTCTTACACATACACATGGACACATATGCATACACATTGGTTTCTGTTTTTAAAAAAACCGATTTACTGAGATGTAAGTATATACCATACAATTCACTTAAAGTTTTCATGTACAATTTAATGGTTACACCATTTATTTTGAGCAGGACTCTCCAGCCTCTTGGAAAGGAAAGGTAACAAAGTGCACTATCTCTATCTATTCTAGACTATTATCTCTAACTTCTGACAGTGGTATCACCTTCACTTAATTCAACTGAAATCTTTTTTAGTGGCCTGCCTTTATTGAGTCTTTGCAAATTGAACTTAGTTTTCCTAGTTAAATTCATATTCATGAATGTGCATGTGAATAACTTAAACTCATTCCCTGAACAAATGAATTCTGTATTTAATCAGTTCTGTCTTATTTAGTACATGTTAACATAGTTACTTGGAGAGAATTGCTTCTTTAAGAGATTCAAGTATCTAAAATGATTTAGCTAGAGTAAATATAAATTTATAATTACATCTTTCTTGTTTTCTAGCTATTATAGCAAATTGCCAAATTCTGTCTAATTTATACAGCATAAGACTTAGTAATTTCTGTGCTTAACTAGCAAATAATTAGCCTTGATATTTTCTTTATATAGAAGACTGATAATGAAATTGGTCTTATCTATCATATATAATGCTTAGGAAAAAAACCAATATACTCATTTTCTAATGCATCAAACAAAGCCCTCATCACAGGATAGGTAAAACACCTATAAAATTCTTATATAGCTTTTTAAAATCATTGAGGCAGATTAACTGTGTAAATTATGTCTAATTAGTATCGTAATTGAAATCCTACTGCGAGCGATATAGCACAGACTGGACGAGACTGGATGGCAGTTTATCTATGTTCTCTGGTGACAGTAGAGGTGACACTTCCCATCATGGGGCAGTTGTAGGGAACACATGTCTTCGGTCACTCTGTCCAGTGTTTAGTATCTCTGATTCCTAACCTGAGGTTTGAAAAGAAAGGTCTCAACGTAAGCTGATGTGGTTTGCTGAGTTCCAGCTTTAAAGATATATATGAAGCCCAAATAATTTCATAATTTTGCCAGCTAAGGTACGTTTTTGCTGAAAGTATCTTACTTAATAGGCAAAGGATTTTATTTTCTCACTAAATCCTGCAACTAAAATCAATAAAGAACAACTCTTCCCTGAGATAAAAGCGAGAACTATTTTTTTTTTACTTCCTATATCATAAAACTATGTTTTATGTGAAGATCGAAGTAGACTTGGGGATTTTATTATACAAGTTGTTTCTTAGGTTTTAATTAATATAATTGCAAAATTCTGTAGAAGACATTTTAATCATGTGGTATGCCTTTTTCTTTGGAGTTGGCAGACAGTGCTTTTGACAAAACGTCTGTTTTCAGTATGGATTTGGCCAGTAGATGTCCAGAGCCCAGCAGTACCCCTCCCAACTCATGTGCAGAAAAGCTTTTTGGTTTAAGGGTAGAGTATCTGTTGGAGAGGATAGCGAGGTTCAGATCTGTTGAATAAAAATTGATGTGCACATGAACCAGTAAGTAGGCTAGGTAAGTTTTTTTTGTTTGTTTTAATGGTAATAAAATATGTTTAGTTCCACAAGGCATTCATGTACATGGTGAGAAATAAGGAAGTCTGTGAAATGAAATGCCCTCTGCAGCATCTGGAGCAGCAGCCATTGATAACAGTCGGTGTTCTTTGTGAACTTTTTTGTGCACACAGGAACAGGCAGAACACACAGCATGTTTACAAATGGACACTGCTTTTTATGTAACAGAACTGAGTCGTGGTATACCTGACTAGCAGCTTGCTTTTATAGAGACAAACTATATATGAACTTTTTTTCTTGTCAGTACACCAATAAAAGAAAAATTGTTATTCAAATGAATGGATATACCATTATTTATTTAATTATCCCCCTTGTACTGGTCGATGTTTAAGTTGTTTTGTCTTTATTGATTTGTTAGCATCTTCAACTAAAAAAACAATCTGAATTCTAGTTTGTTTTGTCAGGTACTACAGTATGGGAACGTGTTCCTAGTAAGGCAGTAGTATCTACAAACAGCTAAAGTATTGCACTGTGGACTTCTTCCTAAAGCTAACTCTGCAGAAGTGTTCATACCTCATCTGAACATAGGTTGACTCCCATGGTAACTTGGGCCTAACTATCAATCTTTATACTCTGTTTCATCAAATACATTTGTAACTGGAGGTGTCTCCAGAGACCATCTGCAGGGCGGGGTTTACACAACAGTTCCATAGGTTAGGAACAGTCATTATTCTGCCCCCAGATGGGAACATCCAGTCCCAGAGGGAAAGGAGCAAACAGCACGAAGAAGAGTGCAGCCTGTGTACCAAGGAACTGAAAGTCAGATGGTCGAGAGGAGAAAAAGCCATTGATGGGATGGTTTTGCAGAAATTGAAAATTCAAGAGTGCAGAATTTCAACTGCCACATTTATTTTACTTTGGGTACTATGTTTATTTAAAAATAGAAATAAAACGGAAATATTTGAAATAAGTACCAGTATGGTCACAACTTTAACGTAAGAGTTTCTTAGCATAGTGTCCATGTGTGTATGTTTGGGGACAGGTAGGGGTTGACAGTATTGCTATGTATTTGCTTTTGTAAAACTTAAAGTAAAAACCATAACAAAGTATTTTATTATGGAATGGAGTAAAATAGACACATCTTTAAAAATTCAATCACATACAGCCCTTATGTATAGCACAGTCATTAGCAGTTATTCTGTTGCCTTTTAATAATTGCATGTGGAAAGCACATCATGCCCACAGGAGAGGGTGTCAAGGAGCTGTGACTCAAGCCAAATAATCATTAGCAATTTGGTCAATATTTTTTAAAGCATTTTTCTCTTGGCAACAATGTTTTTCCTCAAGGTAACATTTAAAATAGACTAGAAATATTGAATGGCAAAGGCTTCCAAACGTATTTCCACATCTGGGAGAAAATACTCGAATACCTGGATGAAGGAGAATGAATTAGGCCACTTTGATACATGTGGCCCGCTTGCTTTCCAATACACACTCTTGTGTCGGAGGGAAGCAGTTTTGTCATGTCATTGCCAGCACTGAATGTTATATTTTACAGTGACCTTTGTTGTTGTTATTAGTTTTGCTTATGAATAGACATTTAGGGTTATCTGTAATGGTTGGTTTGCTTTCCTCTGCAGTTTAAGGAAGCACCGCTAGAGCAGACCTTTTCGGTTTGCTCACTGTATTTCTAGAGCCTAGAACATTGCCTGGAACGTGGCAGGCAGTCAGTAAATATCTGTTGAATGAAGTAACAACATGTGCCTGACTGTTGCTCATACAAATAGGAATTTGATGACATAATAGGGAGCCCAGAGGTAAGCAGCTACTGCCATTTTCCAGAAGCCCGAGCTCAGCAGCATCTCTGGTTGTCTCGGCCTTTCCTCCTGGTCACACGGGGCTGCTGCATCTTGCTCCAGTACATTAGAGGAGAAGGAAGAGACCTCAGGATTGATGGCCTTGGCAGATGCCTGCTCACAACTCATTGGCCAGAACTGTCATGTGGCCAATCCTGACGACAAGGGAGCAGGGCGGGGCTTGGAATTCAGCAGAGGTTGGCAAGAGGTTGACAAGCGGGAGCAAGTCGGGATTGGATGTGGGTAAGCCGCCCCCCATTCTATACTGCCAGGGTACCTATTTGTTTAAACATGTAGTTCTTTGTTCACCAGGGAAACCGAGCATTTTCCCTTATTTATTTAGCATTTTCTCTTAATTCTTTGTTATATTTGATAGACACATTTTCCCTCATTTGTTCTGACCTCTTACGTTAACTGATTTAGCCATTTCAGTTAGTGTTAGTTATCTCTTTTTGGTTGCAAGTTGCATAACCAGAAATAGGGAATTTATTGCCTCTTGTAACTGAAATGCTATGAGTTGGTCTGGCTTTGGGCACATTTCAGTCCACACCCTTAGGGGGTGTCTTCAGCTCCTCTTTCTTCATGTGTTGACTCTTCTCTTGTCAGCTGTTTCCTCTGTAGGTGGTTTTTGGTAGCTCCAGGGCTTCCATCATCCCAACAACTCATAGCCCAGGCGAAAAGTGGGCCTTCTGTCCCCCAGGGCTGACATACCAGGTTCCCCTCGGAGCGTCACTGTCAGCAGCGTGTGGAAGGCCCGGTTGGCCAGCCTGAGCCGTGGTTCTTTCCGCAGCCCGCTGGCCAGGAGGCACCATCGCGAGCAGTGCTGGCATGAGCACAGGGTGTGGATGAGTAGTAGCTCCCTCCTTCGTGGAAACCAAGCGTGCTGGACACAGAGAAACAGGTGTCCACTGCAGGCCTCACAGCAGCAGGCGTGTGTTTCTGTAGTTGAGTCTGCTGTTCTTTGATTTTTTTTCTGTTGCCTCATTGCTTAGAAAATGGTTAGTTTTCAAAGATGTTATACCTGTACAGTTCTGTTTTATGCTGACGTGCTGTGTTTGATATTTCTATGCTTTACTCAGTCCTCTTGGAGTTGATCTGAAATGTGATGTGGGAAAGGTACACAGAGCTGGCTCTTGACTCTATTGCCAACTTCTCATTGTGGCTCTGGCCACTGTAGCTGTGAGACCTTGAGCAAATTATGAATCTGCCTGTGCCTCTGCTTCCCATTGTTAAAAGTAGGGATAATACTGCCTACTAGTAGACTAATCCTGAGTGAAATGAGAGAGTGCACGTAATACTCTTAGAGAGTCAAGCAGAGTATTGGCCCAGTGATCCTCCCTCTCCCTCCAGCCCATCCTGTCATGTCTGTTATGTGAATAGCAGCACCCTGGTTCTCTCTAACCTTTTTGCTCTCACACTGAATGCATCACTTGCTTGTTCTTGGCAAGAATCATCTTTGCTTTTAGGCAACTCAGATGATTAAGAAACATTTACAGAAAGCTTAACTTTGCATGCCTTTGAGACAAGTTCGTTTTTACAAATCAAGTAAATACTGGGTTAATCAACTTTTACTTTCTTTACATCAGGTGCAGTAATTTTAAAAGGAACAGTCGAAGAGGTAACGTACAAAAGGAATTTATTGTGATGCATAAATCCTTTGAAAATATACTGAAAGACTAAATTTAGTGTCTTTTCTAATTTTATGTAACCTTATGTGTATGAATTATATAAATAATATATTTACTTTGTAAAAAATGTACAACAGGAAGAATATAAAAATCTTTTGTATTCCCATCTCCTAGAGGTATAACCATTATTTACATTGGGGTAGCTCCTTGCAGACTGCTTTTCTATATACACATTCAGTCGGTTGTCTTTTCATTTTGTTAATGGTTTCTTTTTTTGCTGTGTAGAAGCTTTTTAGTTTGATGTAGTTCCACTTGTTTATTTTTCTCTTGTTGCCTTTACTCTTGGAGTAAGATTAAAAAAAAAAAAAAATTCCCAAGACCAGTGTCAAAAAGCTTTACTTGCCTATGTTTTGTTGTAGGAGTTTTATAGTTTTAGATTTTACATTTAAGTCTTTGATTTATTTTGAATTAAATTTCGCGTATGGTATAAGATGGGGGTCTGACCAACTAGGGCCATTCCTGGCTCTGTCCCACTTGCTGAGAGATTTGGGACAAATCGATGAACAGCTCTAAACTGCAGTTGCCTATCTTTACAATGGGACGGTCCTAGTTACACCATAGAGGTTTTGCATGCGGACTAAATGAGATGGTATGTGTGAAGAACCC
The DNA here is from genome assembly GCF_014108235.1 of Myotis myotis. Lineage (NCBI taxonomy): Eukaryota > Metazoa > Chordata > Mammalia > Chiroptera > Vespertilionidae > Myotis > Myotis myotis. Next base: position 4,569,278 of record NW_023416379.1, on the reverse strand, counting down.
AGCAGGAGTAACTTCAGAATGAATGGTTATTATTATCTTTAGCAGATTTTCTCTTGACAGCAGTCCTGTCAGTTAGGTGCTGGTCCCCTGTTTTACAGACGAGGAAACTGAGGCTCAGGCTGGCTGTGACACTCACCCAGCCATGTGTCTCATTTTTTTTTTATTAACAGTACTTACGATGGAATAGAATTGACTCTTATTTTTACAGTTTAGAGGTTGCTGGATTCTTTGACCATTCAAGCTGCCTTCGCTAATTCCCTTCAAAAAGAATGTCATGTATGCATCTGTCAGCAGGATGCAGATTATGTGCATGACAAAATGGGGAAAAGTCAAATTTTAATAAATAGTGATATACAATTAAATGCAGATAGTTGTTAAAATTGAATATAGGTTATAAAAAAATTCAAAATATACCTCAGGTAATTCATCTTACCGGCTGAGAGCCAATGTTAAGCGGTACTTCAGGAACACACAGACAGTTGACCCTTGAACAACACAGGTTCAAACTGCAGGTGTCCACTTACACACAGATTTGTTCAAGAAACACTGCAAGTGTATTTTCTCTTCCTTATGATTTCCTTTTCTCTAGCTTATCACAGTATATGATATATATGAGCATAAAGAATATGTTAATCAACTTTTATGTTATCAGTAAGGTTTCCAGTCAACAGTAGGCTATTAATAGTTAACATTTTGGACAAAGTTATATGAGGGCCCTGGCTGGTTTGGCTCAGTGGATAGAGCATTGGGCTGCGGACTGAAGGGTCCCGGGTTCAATTCCGGTCAAGGGCGCATGCTCAGGTTGTGGGCTCAATCCCCAGTGGGGGGCGTGCAGGTGGCAGCCAATTAATGATGCTCTCTCATCATTGATGTTTCACATCTCTCTCCCTCTCTCTACCTCTCTGAAATCAATAAAAAAAAAATATTTTTTTTAAAGTTACATGAGGATTTTCAGTTGCGTCGGGGCTGAGGACCCCTAACCCTTGTATTGTTAAAGATGAACTGTACACAGGAAGTTAAACTCTTTAAATATTTTGAAGAGGGAATCCTGAATGTTACACATTTTCTGGGCAGCTGTTAATAAGCTCACCCCCATTTTCACTCTAAAAGGGAATGCTGGGCAGAATAGAAGTTGCTTGCCTGTTGAAGGGATCTAGATAATGAGTGTGCTAGCAGGTAGTGCTGAAGCCCCTGGCTGTGGTGTGTGGGGACATGTGAAAATTCCTTTCTTGCAGAGACTTGTGACTCAGGAAGCCTCCTCACACTGTGTTTCTGAGCTGCTCCAGCGGCTCTGCTTGCATTCCTCGCATCAAGCTGAGCTCATTCTTGTGTAATTACTTAACCTGCCTGTTCCATCCCTCCGCCCCCCAGCCCTTCTGGATGGCAAGGCAAGTCCCATACTTAGCTGTCCCTCTGGCTCCAGCATGGTGTCTGGCATAGGATAAATGCTCAATAAATGTAAGAAGTACCTTGGCTTCATTTTAATTAGGGTGCTGCCCAGTGTCATTTGCCTGTTAAATGTGTAGTCCAGCCAACCCAGTACTTTAGTAAATAATTGTGTTATTAGAAATGCTTAAGTCCTAGCTGGTTTGGCTTAGTGGATATAGCGTCGGCCTGTGGACTGAAGGGTCCTGGGCTCGATTCCGGTCAAGGGCACATGCCTGGGTTGCGGGCTCGATCCCCGGTGGAGTGTGTGCAGGAGGCAGCTGATCAGTGATTCTCTTTCATCATTGATGTTTCCACCTCTCTCACCCTCTCCTTTCCTCTCTGAAATCAATAAAAATATATTTAAAAAAATAAATGCTTAAGTCATCCTGATAATAACTGTGCTAATGCAGAATTTCATTTCTGGCCTTTTAAAGTATGAAAGAATCATAATTGAATTTGATAAGAAACACAGCTGGGTTTTTTGCTCTCAGAGTTTGTATTTATTTTGGGTATTTCTGTGTATTGTATAACTTCAAAAGAATGCTGACTATTCACTTCCTAACACAGAGCCATTGGTGGGACAATGTGGCGGTGTACCCAAGCCAGCAGAAAGTAAAGTCTCAATAAGACAGGCCCCTTGATTAAGAAAACCTGCAGGTAGTCCCACGTTGACCAGTTTGCCCTGGAAGCGAACAAGTACTGCATAAAACAGTGAATGTGTGTGCCTGCACTACTTACTTTTGTCTGTTGAACATGTCCTGGGTCCTAAGTATAAAGTGTCCCACAACCTAAGAAGTAAAAAGTAAATGTTAGACAGTGGTGTGTGACAAAGACGGAGCTGTGCTGGGCCTCTTGCATTTGGAGGCGCTCAGGGCCCCATGTGAAGGGAAGCCCTGGGTGGAGGGCGTGGGCCAGGCCTTCCCAGCATTCGGCAGATAGCTCTCCTCACCTTAGACCAGTCGTGGGCAAACTACGGCCCGCAGGCCGGACCCTAAAAAAAAAAAAAGACCGTAGTCTTTTATGTAATGATGTTTACTTTGAATTTATATTAGTTCACACAAACACTCCATCCATGCTTTTGTTCCGGCCCTCCGGTCCAGTTTAAGAACCCATTGTGGCCCTCGAGTCAAAAAGTTTGCCCACCCCTGCCTTAGACACTCATCCTCAGCCTGCAGCTTCCCTGAGCTGGGCCTTCTCATCATTTCATTTCAAGTGCTTGTCTTCTGACTCCTGTACATGGGCACCATCTTGGTAGGTGGAGACTACATCCCCTCGCCCTGTTCTTTTGTTTCATTTTTTTGGATCTATACAACTTCTTTATAATTCTGAGTGACCATGTAGTTTTTGTAAAAGTGCCTCAGTCTGTTTCCCAGTGTGGTTGAAATTAACCACTCAAAAGCAGTGTGGTATTCTGGACTACTTCTTAGGAGTCTCATCTTAGTGGTAGCTCTACAGATAAGTCATGGAAAGGTGTTAGATGAAACTTTGGTGTATGCTGTCTTCTAGCAGAAACACTCCCTGGCTGATGAGGAAGTTAAGAAGCTTCCCATGAATATTATAAGGACAAGGTAACAAGATTCTTTAGCTGCTTTGAGCTTCAGAAGCACAAATATCGCCTAAAATCTAGTTGTGAGTTGACCTCGTATAGATGAGTCATCCCTTCCATATGGTATTATCTTCCTAATAAGCATGTCTTTAAAAAACTGAAATGCAACCATATGTACAGTGTTTTTGAGGTATCATGGATAACCCAGCAATAATTTTTAAAATGCCAACGTCTCCCCTCCCCCCCTTTAACTGGGAAGTGAAAGAAAGTTCAGTTAATTTTAACATGACTTTGATTTTTCTGTACTGAATATACCATCTTCATTCCTGTTTTCTCACAGATATTCTTTACTTACCTCAATTTTTGTGATACAAGTAATTTTGAAACAGTAACCATGGTCAATACTAGCTGCCAGTTGAATAAAAGAAAAAATTAATCTGTGACCTCATCTATGTGCTCTTCTTTTTTCCACTTTGACCAGTTCAAACAGCAACTGAACTTGCCCTTGGGGTAGTGCTGTGCCAGGCACAGAAAATACTAAGGGTTCTAGACAGTAGTAGAAAGACAACCCAATTAAAAAGGGGCAAAAGATCCGAATAGGCATTTCTCCAAAAAAGATATACAAATGTGTAAAAAGCACTTGAAAAGTGCCCAACACCACTAGCCATCAGGAAAATGCAAGTCAAAGCCACTTCACACCCACTAGGATGGTTACAGTAAAAAAAAAAATAGCAAGTGTTGAGAATGTGGAGAAATTGGAACCTTCGTACACTGTTGTTGCAAATGTAAGTTGGTATAGCCACTTTGGAAAACAATCTGGCAGTTCCTTTAAAAGTTAAACATGGGGTTACCATATGACCCAGCAACTCCACTTCTACACATACAACCAAGAAAATGAAAGCATGTTCATATTCATAGCAGTATTATTCATAATAGACAATAAACAAAATGTGGCATATCCAAACAGTGGAATATTGTTTGGCACATAAAGGGAGGAAATACTGGTATATGCTATACTCTGGATATGCCTTGAAAACATTAATTACACTGAGTAAAAGGACCCAGGCACAAAAGGCCACATACTGTATGATTTCATCTCTGTGAAATGTCCAGAATAGGCAAATCCATAGACAGAAAGCTTAGTGCTTGCCTCGGCTTGGAGGGAATATTGGGGTGGGGTTGATTTAAAAGTTAATGTGATGATTGCAGAACTCTAACTCTATGTATGTAAATGGTATACTAAAAAGCATTGAATTGTAAATTTTTAAATTTATTTTAGAGAGAAGAATGGGGAGCAAGAGAGAAACATCAGTTGCCTCCTGCATGTATCGCAACTGGGGATCGAACCCACAATCTTTTGGTGCATGGGACAATGCTCCAACCAACCAAGTCACACTGGCCAGGGCTGAGGTGTACATTTTAATGAGTGAATTATGTGTGAGTTTTTTCCCAATAAAACTATTCTCCCCCCCCCCCAATATAACTCATTTGAACCAATTCTAACAATATAAAATTCTACAGAAATATGCTAATCGTCCTTCAGGAATAGTTGAATTTAGAAATATTTGTGGCATGCCTGCTGTGCCTGGCATAGTGCTGGGGCCTCAAGAACACAAAAGCAAAGAAGTTCTCGGCTGGTGAGGAACAGATGAAGGAAGTCATATGCCAACTAACAGGGTGCCATGGGAATAGCAAGAGTGAGTGGCCGGACCATCGAGGAAGTCTTTACCACCCGGTGCCAAGGGCCAGAGGGGTGTTCTGAGCCAAGGGTGGCAGAAAATGTGTGGGGGATGTTGATTTTTAAGGTCCAGAGTGGGTGGGGAGTGCATGTGACAGGAAGTGTGTCTGGAAAAAGGGACCACCTTTCAAACCATTTATCAGAAGAGGAAACCATAGATGTGAATATTGTGCTGAATTGGATTTATATTCTGGACATGTAGCTCACAAATAAATAGTACAGAGCTTCACTGATTGAACGTTTGCTGGCATTGTTCTGAGGTCATTTCTCATACTCCTCACAGCCTAGACCAGGGGTGGGCAAACTTTCTGACTTGAGGGCCACAATGGGTTCTTAAACTGGACCGGAGGGCCGGAACAAAAGCATGGATGGAGTGTTTGTGTGAACTAATATAAATTCAAAGTAAACATCATTACATAAAAGGCTACGGTCTTTTTTTTTTTTTTAGTTTTATTCATTTCAAACGGGCCGGATCCGGCCCGCGGGCTGTAGTTTGCCCACGGCCTAGACGCTAGGCCTAAGAGATGCGCTGCTGTTCCCCATCCCTGGCAGACCAGGAGAGGGGCGCTGAGTGAGCCAGCGATTGCCCGCAGCCACACCATTTCACAGACCTTCCTGTTCCTGCCGTGGGCACGAGTCCGGAAACCACTGTTCACACTGACTTTCTTCCAATCTTTTTAAAGATGCTATTGGCTCTTTGTTTAATACTAAATATATCTAAAATTAAATTGGTACTCATCTTGTTTTTCTTGTACAGTTGCATTTATTGCTGTTTCACTTAATAAATCACAGAATAAGAATAACTAAGTGCTAATAACCACTTACAAGGATTCACTACTTGAACTATTTGTATTTAGCATTCATTCGAATTACATTCTCTTCAAGTTGAGGAAAATATTTATGAATATTGAGGATACTAGTTGTTCACTGAGGTGGTTTCCCATATATTTCTATAAAATATAAATGATATTCATATTTATCAACACCATTTGAAGGGTTCTTGCTTGAAAAGATGACTATCCTTGAGTTGGGTTAACTGACAGTTTTTTCTAAAAATAGTTCTAGGTGTCGGAAGTGAAGTGACTTATTTAGGGCATTGGATTACAGCCCAGATAGACTTCCAGCTGCCCTGCCCTATGTTTTTAGTACAGGTTTCTCTACTTTTAATGGTCCTGATCAATACTTATTGGTAACAATGCCTATAGCATGCTAGAACATCTTGCACTAGAGAGGGTAACAGGCTGGCAGCTTCTGAATAATCAAAGCCCAAGGTCAAAGCTTAGCTTCTCATCTGCCTTTTTAGTAGAAGATCACGCACTTCAGCTAACACCCTGAACACTGAGGTCCTTCTGTGCCCAGAGTCACCCTGAGCCCCGTTTTCCTTTAAAAGGGAAGGAAAGTTCTGCCTTAGAATGCCCGGGCACCCTGCATTCTGCCGCATAATTTGGGCGACTGAGAACCCAGCTGGCCTGCTGCTTGGTAATTCCTCAACACTCTGGTATGTCTTGATGTTGCCAAATAGACTGGAAGGATTCGGAGAACAGGAAATAAACTTCTGGGAGATAAGACGAACTGTAGACCAGACGAGAGAGGAAATGAGAATATGAATCCAGGGAAACATTAGCAGTTTGACTTTATTTTTAAACCCAGAATCATTGGAAAGCTTTCTTTCCCTAATTTAGGGGAGCTATCCACTTACTCCGTTTTATTGGTTAGAACTCACAGCAAAGAAGTATGTGTGGGGGGACTACGTTTCCATTTATAGCTGCATCTCAGCTGGTCAGGAATTGCAAAAGGGTGCGCTGGAGCCTGTGAACTTGCTGTTGATCTTACAGCTACCACTGTGTTCTCATCAGACCAAGAAATCTGTGAAGTTAGAAATGACTTTAAAACATATCTTACCTTTTCTCTTTAGTGTTTGTGTCATGCTGTGGCCGTGCTGGCTGTTTTCATAAAGAAGAGTTTGATTACTGATGTGAACCAAATATGCAACCATACCTGGATGTTAAAGCAAAAAGGCAAAAGTATAGAGAATGTGACTAGCACTTATGCTCATAAATATGACACCTTGTCATCAGATACTATTTCATAAGGAAGGTCATAGTACATGAATAGCTTTCAGTAACCTTTTATAGTTCATGTGTTAACTTACTCATGGTCAGCAATGAATATCATGTTATTGGTCATATTCTGTCCCGTGGCAGCCATTCTAGAGGCCGTCAGTGATTGTGGGCTCACAGGCGAGCTTGTGGCTGTAGGAGCCACATAGTAGCAACGGGCACTTTCGTGGATTGCAAGGCTCAGGCCAAAGCATCACTAAGCCTGAAAGAACTTTATAAAGTTGACTTTTATGGACCATTTGGAAATTCTAAATTTTATGACACATTCAGTGCATTTAAAGACTTTTGTTGCTGTTTTGGTTTTACTGTTTTTAAAAAATTAGATCAGTAATTTAAATAGAGAATTTAAAAAACTAGAATTAAATAAATGAACCTGGATTTGTTGCCCCCCATCCACCTGTGTCGAGGGTCTTGTGTGTGTTCACGGCTCTCTAATTGCAGATAGAGCACTAGACTGTGTCCATTTACTGAACTGAACTCGACAAGGACAAAGATGGCTTAGCACCCAACAGTTTGTAATAGGCAGGCAGGCAGGCAGTGTTGGCTGTTGTTAAAATGCCTTTGGGAGTTAAAAATAACCTGCTAGAAATAGCTTTCAATAACCTTATATAGTTCAAAGATATAACTGAATAAGGATCATAACTTCTAATTAAGTATTACTCTTTGGCACAATATATTCAAAATTACTGTGTGTCAGTATTCCGTCCCTTTCCTCAGGCAGCACAACTCAGTAGGGAGGGCATCTGTGCAGTGAGAGGTACCACTCATACAGCGGTGGTGTGAGCGCTGCACATGCAGAGCTGGGACCAGAGTGTGGCAGGCGCTCAGCAGAGGGGTGGCTGACCGGGGCTGCTGGGAGCTGTCGGTGTCTGCATCCTTGGAAGTTGCCTTTGGCGTGGGAACCATCAGCTAAGTTAGATTTGACTAGTGATTGCCATGTCTGGAAATTGCAACCTCACAGCTCTCTTTGATTTTTGAATTTTTAAAAATATGTATATTTTTATTGATTTCAGAGAGAAAGGGAGAGGGAAAGAGAGATAGAAACATCAATGATAAGAGAGAATCATTGGTTGCCTGCCTCCTGAAAGTCTCACGCTGGGGATTGAGCCTGCAACCCGGGCATGTGCCCTGACCGGGAATTGAACTGTGACCTCCTGGTTCATAGGTTGAGGGTCAACCACTGAGCCACGTTAGCTGGGCCAGAGTTTTTTTGTTTTGTTTGTTTTGTTTTTAAAGCAACAGCATCCTTACATTTTGAGTGGGTAAGAATTTCCTCTTGGAATATTTGAGGATTTTATTATGCATCTTTTTTTAATGAATTTTATAACTAATGCTAATGCCATTAGTTACGGGGACCGCTTCTAGCTTTCTGGTGCCTTGAAAACAACCTTAAGGACTAAAATCAGGTGTGCCCATTATACAACTTGGAGAAGTGACTGGGCTTCTGCATTGGTCTGTGTTTTGGACACAGATGGGCGTGAGGAGGTCCTTGACAATCTGTCATTGTACAGTTGACCCTCAAACACCATGGGTTTGAACTGCATGGGTCCACTTATATGTGACTGTTTTTCAATAAATATATAGTCAGCCCTCTGTGTCCCCCAGGTTTTACATCCACCAACTGCAGGTGCAGATGGCCAATTGCACGCATTGATCTATGCCGTTTTATATGGCGGCCTTGAGCATCCTCGGATTTTGGTATTTACAGCAGTCCTGGAACCAGTCCCTCATAGAAGCTGGTGGATAGCTGTAGTTAAGTTTGGGGGGAATTAAAAGGTGTAGGTGGATTTTTTTATGTGAGTGGGGTCAGTGCCCTTAGCAAGGGTCAACTGTACACAGTAGAATTTGGAGACCATTTACACAGGGGCCACGTGTTCATGAGGGTAGTTCATTTATTAGGCACAAAGCCCTGGGAGGAGACGGGATCCAAAGCTTTCTTATGGACATCAGGCGTGGTCTTGCCAGTTAGTGATAGTCCTAGTTTGACAGACACACCTCAGTATATAGGCACATATTTGTGGATGTTCTGGCTCCCAGCTGGACTTTTCCTAAGAGCGGGGCCTGGTCTCCAGCTTCGTATTGGTTACAGCATCACACAGCAGGAACCTTAAGTAGACGCTGAATGTCTGACCGATGGACTTAATTCGGCATTATCACCAGCATGGGCCAGTCAGGTGACACTCAGCACATCCACACAGTGAAAGTGGGGAGGCGTTTTGGGGCTCCTGGGCTCCTGGGCTCACTTCATAGCCCTGTGTCCTTAGAGGTTTCACTGGACTCTCTGATGGCTGCCCTCAGACATTCACCTAATTCCACAGACCACCTTCCAGAGGGTCTGCCTTTTAGATGGAGTGAGAGTTGAGAAAGATGAATGTCATTACCAAATTGGCCATGTTTAGATGCTGAACTATTTGAAAATAAGAATCTAGAAAATATATGGAGAATTTCACATTGGGAGGAAAATGAAATTAAATAGGTCTCATCCATGCCTCTTACTGCACTAAAAAATAATACTCTGATTCAAATACACAATATATTCTGTGAAAATTGTTTTTCCATCATACAGTACTGTCAGGTGAAAGATCCTTGCACCTGTGAAAGGCAAGACAGAGTACAGATGGCCTCTGGGCCTCTGTTTTTACACCAGTGGGTATTTCCATGCTGTACTTTGTCATTTGCTCCGGTGCCTGCTGTTTCTCAGGAAGCCCTTCTGTGGGTCTGGTTCCCTGTGACTGCCGTGTGTGGACTGTGGCCTGTCCCCTCCACTAATCCCCACATCCTCCCCAGGCTTTTCCTTTGACCATGCATTCTGCTTAGTTTTGAAGTTTGATCTCTTTGTAGGCGTAATCCTGGCCCACTGGTTCATTCCTTGTGGTAAATATCATCTTGGTTGTTTTCTAGGTTGTGCTGGTAAGGTGGAATGAGCCATACCAGAAGCTGGCCACGTGTGACGCAGATGGAGGGATCTTTGTGTGGATTCAGTATGAAGGGAGATGGTCTGTGGAACTGGTCAACGACCGAGGGGCTCAGGTGAGTGGGCTGGACCCTCTTCCAGTGGAAGACTGCTGGAGAGACAACACAGGTCATGTGTTCCAGGGCAAATGGGAACTCTTTCCAGAAATGGGTGGAGTAGAAATAAATAAAACTAGAACCCTGCTTTTCATGCTTCGTGCATATATCACTTCAGCTGTGCTGCTCTTGTGAGAACGCTCTGAGTTTTCAGGCTTGAATTAAATCTGTGAAATCACTTTTCACATTCAGTGTGTGATTGCATGCCGAATCTGGGCCCTGAGGCACTCCGGCATATCACTTTTTTGCTCCCTTTCACAAGGTGTTTCCCTGTGCTGTCACCTGGTTGTCTCACAGGGAGCTCCACATGACTGTTTCTCACAACCCCCTCACCACACTGAGCTGTCAACACTTTCTTCTCAGGTTGCAATGAATGTGGCCAGCTGTTGTCCTCCCTCAGCTCTTCCTTTCTGATATAACTGTGTCTCCCCCAGAGGAAAACAACTGCTCCGGGCTGCCCTGCTGAGCGGTGCTATTTTTGAACCGCTTCATAGATTCTTCTGGCTTGTGGGACAGCTCTGCTCCTCCCACAGGAGGATGGGCAGCACAGCACACAGGTGCCATCCCAGGGACTTAACAGAACTAGGGCTTCAGAACCGAATCCTCAGGGGTCCTTTGTGGATGGGGGGTTTCTTAGTCTATTCTCCTCTCCTAGGGTGGGTTTCCCTGTGAGCTCCCCAAGTTTGAAAGATAAAGAGATCAGCGACGTGGCATAAAATTGAAAGGAGTGAAGATATTTTCGCAGTTACTATTAGCAGATCCTTATTAGAGGATCTTTATAAGATGTCATCACAGAAGACAAATCTACTTCTGGGTAAAAATCAAATTTTCTTTCTTTGTGACTTTATTTGTTAGGGTAAATGTAATAGTTTTGACTAACTCTGAAAAGGCCATCCTATATAATAAGAGAGGAATATGTTAATGGCCAAGCACATCACAGACCAGATCACTGATCAGCAGGAGGGTGGGCCAGCAAGGTACAAGCGGTCTGCGGAGACCGCAGGAGGGCGCAGGGCAGCAAGCTGTGGGGTTGGGGGGGAGCTACAAGAGGGGGCAGGGCAGCAAGCTGTGGGGTTCGGGGGGAGCTACAGGAGGGCGCAGGGCAGCAAGCTGTGGGGGTGGGGGGGGAGCTACAGGAGGGCGCAGGGCAGCAAGCTGTGGGGTTCGGGGGGAGCTACAGGAGGGGGCAGGGCAGCAAGCTGTGGGGGTGGGGGGGGAGCTACAGGAGGGGGCAGGGCAGCAAGCTGTGGGGGTGGGGGGGGAGCTACAGGAGGGCGCAGGGCAGCAAGCTGTGGGGGTGGGGGGGGAGCTACAGGAGGGCGCAGGGCAGCAAGCTGTGGGGTTCGGGGGGGGGAGCTACAGGAGGGCGCAGGGCAGCAAGCTGTGGGGTTCGGGGGGAGCTACAGGAGGGCGCAGGGCAGCAAGCTGTGGGGGTCGGGGGGAGCTACAGGAGGGCGCAGGGCAGCAAGCTGTGGGGTTCGGGGGGAGCTACAGGAGGGAGCAGGGCAGCAAGCTGTGGGGGTGGGGGGTCAGGGAGCTACAGGAGGGGGCAGGGCAGCAAGCTGTGGGGGTCGGGGGGGGGCTACAGGAGGGGGCAGGGCAGCAAGCTGTGGGGTGGCGGGGAGCTATAAGAGGGGGCAGGGCAGCAAGCTGTGGGGGTGGAGGGGGTGAGCTACAGGAGGGTAGGGTTGCAGGCAGAGAGCTACAGGGCCGCAGCGACCTACTGGTGCACAGATTTGTGTGCAGGGCTACCAGTATTATAATAGGCAGTTAGACAGATATGAGCAGAGCAAGGGCTTTGGGCCAGGTACAAGGGCTTTGGTACAGAAGGTCACCAGGGCAAAAAGCCCCGGGCGCCTAGCAAGGGGCAAAACTGGGAGAACAAGGACCTTGCCCCCAGGGTAACCTTTCCTCCCCTCGCATATCACTAGTCATGTAGGTTAGACCCCTGACCTTTCCTCCCTAAGGATAACACCCAGGCCTCAGCTGGATTTCAGCTCCAGGCCCAGTAAAGCCGCAAAACCACACAAGTGAGGCCACCGCTGCCTCAGGACCGGCTGCACTGACTACTGGCACCGACCAATCAGTGGAGACCGTGACCCTGAAAGAGCACACTTGGAAAGCTGATGAACATTCTATTAAGACCTCCCCTAAGATTCCAGCCTGCAAGAGAGAAACATACCACACCCACATCTTGACCTTCCCCCACAGGTGTGAGAGGACCTATAAAACTTACAGCCAGGGGAGCAGTGGGCAGCGGCGGCTCATCCCAGACTAAGCCCCCTCCCTGTCTCCAAGGCCCCCCTTTCTCTGACTGCCCAGGGAGCCACAGCAGCCCAGCAGAGGCTCTGTTGCTGCTTCTTACCCTTCCTTGTCCTGAATGTGTTTTTGCTTCAGACAATAAATTCTTGCTTGCTTTGCTACACTTTCTCTCTTGCCTAAAATCTTCCCTTCAAGAAGACAAGAACCAAGGTCTCTGGACTCAGTAACAATATCAGTTTCCTGCGTACCTCCAAAGAGTGGAAAAGGAAGGGGTGACGACTAATTCGCCTTCTGAATAGAGCTGCAGATGTAGAAATCTCAGGATTATGAGAAATTCGTGTCACCTGCAGGGGATGTTGTCAGGAGCATGATCTCTAGAGTCAGACCACATGAGCCAAGAATCTCACTCAGTGACTTCTCAGTGGGAATATTTCTCTGGACCTCAGTTTCCTCATCTGTAACACAGGGACTAACGTACCTGCCTCTGAGAAGCACTAGAACCTAAAAAACTAACTGTGGGAAGTGCTAGGCGCCCGGGGCTTTTCGCCCTGGTGGCCTTCTGTACCAAAGCCCTTGTACACTTTCTCCTGACGGGCAGCCTGTCTGAGGAGGGAACCTTCTGTCATGTCCATGCAGCAGCTGTGTGGGCTCTACCACCACTATATTCCTCAGCTTTTCTTGTCATTTAGAGTTTGGTGCAAATGGCCTGTTAGAAAGAAAAAAAAGTAAGTTAGGATGACCTGGGGTTGAGTGAGCTTACATGCACCATGGAACATCTGGAGCACCTAGAATCTCACAGAGGCCTGTGCCAGCTAGGTTCTACCAAAGTAATCATTGTATCTTGTGATCTGATTTACATTTTTATATAATTTTACTTTGTAGAGCTCTGATCCTACACATCTCAGAACCCATTGAGCAGTTGTCATCATTAAATGCTTACATTTTGGGGAGGTTTGGCTGCTTTTGTGTTGAAGTCAAATCTTATGTAAGTAAAGAACATAGCACTCTGGTGATGATGAATCACTGGCCGAAGGAGCGGTGGCTCTCTACACCTGAAACAGTGTCTGGTAGGAGGAGGGACAATTCTGTGACTTGGAAGAGGAATATCCTTGAAATCTGCTCATAGAAAAATAATACTTTTTAGAAGTGACAGGTGATCCTTATTACATAGCATGCCTTTCATTGAGACAAAGCAATCAAACATCTGGCAAAAGCTGATTGATGCTTTATAATTTCTTTTTTAGGAAATGATTGAGTCCTTTGTTTCAAAGTTGAGTCTGGAACAGTGTATGCATAGTTTCACAGTATTAGGCACCAAGGATGGTCTGATAAAAGCTGCCTCAGGCATGGGCCACGCGGGCTGCGGCTCAGCTTCCGTTAATCCGTGTCTGAGAACGCTCGTTAGTGAAGCAAAACACTGTAACCCCTGCAACTGAAAGACAACCAGTAGAAGAGCCTTTCTACTTATTTTCTTCACAGCATTTGGTTCTGAGTTCCCCTGTTTTTATTTGTCCAGTTGTGACATATTCTTATCACTCTGTGCTCACCTAATTTAATAAAACCAATTAATTTATGTAAATATCCTATTCGATCATTTTTGTGATTATAAGGTTGGTGGTGTCTTGGACAAGATTCTTTTCACTGACTATATCAAGCATGTCAAACTCAAAGGCTAACACGGGCCAAATAAACAAGGTTTGTTAATAAGTTTATGTGGCCACAAAAAAAAAGCTTCAATTTTCATAGAAACGTAGGATTATTTCACTAGAGACATGCTGAATACAAAGGGCTGAAATAAATGAGTAATCGTTAACATAAAATAATAGAACATTTTAATAAAAATTAATATTTTTTCTTGAACATTAACTTAACCAGGCACTGAATAACTGCACAAATTAATAAGTCTAATGCAAATCTATTTTTCTTGTTCTCCAAAAGTGAAATATTTCCTGTTGCACACACCAAACGAGTCAGTCCAAGACTAATGACGTGGCAATTGGCTGCTAGGATATTCGCTGCTGGTCTTAGTGAAGAGAAACGGTGCGCCTGCGCATCAGGGAAATTAATGCAACATGATTATAGTAATCAGTCATTAGCGAACGTGTAGTTCATTATTAATAATTAGAGGCCCTGTGCACGAAATTCATGCACAGGAGGGAGGGTCCCTCAGCCCAGTCTGCACCCTCTCGCAATCTGAGACCACTGGCTTGTAACCGCTCGCCTGCCTGCCTGATCACCCCTAACCACCTCTGCCTCAGCCCCCACTGCGGCAACTTCGTCCAGAAGGACATCCGGAAGGTCGTTTGGCTGTCCGGTCTAATTAGCATATTATGCTTTTATTATATTAATAATTATGTATAACAGGATATTGTAAAAATCAAGTTACAAAATTTTTATTAAAACATTTCTTACATACCATTATATTAGCTGGGCTGCAAAAATATTTGTTATGGGCCACATGCTGCCCGTGGGCTGCAAGTTTGATATGCTCGGACTGTATGGTTTAGCCCTCTTTTAAGATGTTTTTCCTTTTAGCACAAGTATTTTCCAAGATAAATGAGTTAAAATGCATGTAGAGAAAAGCATTATCTTTGCAAAATGAAAGGACTTTCAAATTTTATTGCAGACTTGGTTGGACTTTATGAAAATGTACTCTTTGGAAGATACCGCTAAGAAAATAAAAAGGCAAACCGCAGAGTGGAGAATTTTTGCCGCACACAATTCTAATAAAGACGGTATTTAAAATTTTTACAGCACAATAGGAAGGCCAACTTACTGATATATGTGAATAGGTGAATAGGAATACATATATATAAATACATGTATATGCCAAGGGATTTGAACAGACATGTTCCAAAAGATGATGTACAAGTGATCAAATAAGTATGTGAAATCATGTCATTGGAGAAATGCAAATTAAAACACAGTGTCATACCACTGCACAGCTACTAGGAAAGCGAAAATA
This sequence comes from Myotis myotis, assembly GCF_014108235.1. NCBI lineage: Eukaryota > Metazoa > Chordata > Mammalia > Chiroptera > Vespertilionidae > Myotis > Myotis myotis. The sequence goes on along the minus strand of NW_023416379.1, from coordinate 4,554,150 downwards.
AAAAGACCAACAACACGAAGTGTTAGTGAGGTATGGACCTGCTAGTACTCTCATATACTGCTGATGGGGGTATAAATGGTGTTACCACTTGGAAAACAGTTAGGTAGTTTCTTATGCAGTTAAATATACACTTAACCATATGAACAAGCAATTAATTTTACTGCTAGGTGTTTACTAAAGGAAATGGAACCATGTGTCTACAAAAGGTCTTGCCCATTTTGGTTATCCCATCAGTGCCTATTTTCTCTGTAAAATGGGCATGATAATACTTCCCACAGGTGGTTTATGAAGTTTATTATCGTCTGTGAAGCACTCAGCACCACACAGACACATATATTTCAAATGATGTCTTTTACATTATATATGTAATGTAATACACATATTATATACTAGAGGCCAGGTGCACAAACTCATGCACGGGTGGGGTCCGGCCAGCCCGCTCCAATCGGGCCTGGCCAGCCAGGGGGAGGGGACACTGGAGGTTGGCCAGCCGGCCCCTCTCCCTGGTCGAACTCCTGGTCAAGGGGACAATTTGCATATTAGCCTTTTATTATATAGGATATTTATGTTGTTCTCTTTAAAGCCACCTTGACCTTAGCCAAAGGCTAAGTTAAGGACTACATCTAGGTCTTTGATGAAAGTGCTTTCCATTTAAGATTACAAATTGACCACTTTTATCTGTGTGTGTCTCAAAGGTGAGTGATTTCACGTGGAGCCACGATGGGACTCAAGCGCTTATTTCATATCGAGATGGGTTTGTCCTGGTCGGTTCTGTCAGTGGACAAAGACACTGGTCATCTGAGATCAACCTGGAAAGTCAGATCACATGTGGCATATGGACTCCTGATGACCAACAGGTAATGCATCTTGAATATAGGTGTGTAATGTTAAAACCATGAGAGATGAGGAGGAAATGAGTAAAAAATTATCACACAAGGAAAAAGGGCTGGGCTAGGGGAGTTTGCTCCAAAGCTTCTTAAAGAATCACAAAGGAAAAGAACAATGACAGTGTCCAGGTAAATACTAAAACAAAAATTTGAAATGAACCATAGAGTGGAGAAAAAATATTTCCCACCAGTATGGTAAATATTGGGTAAATATTTTAATTACAGAAAATGTTAACCCAAATTTAGTTTTAAATCTATGTAAGTAGTCAATTAATAAATGGATAATGGACATAAACAGTAATTTACAAAAGAAGTTCAACTAGTCAGTAATCATGTGGTGGAAAATTATTCTTGGAAAAAATGCAAAATAGCATAATGACATATTTTCACTTTTAGCAAAAGTAATAATAAACTGATATAGATGATTTTACTGATTATTGATGAGTACAATCAAGTATTCTCATTCATTACTAGTAATAATGTGTATTAGACATTTGAAGAAGCATTTTGGTGTACAGTATGTAAAAAATATTAAAATTATCAACCAGTATACTTTAGGAATTTATCTAAAAAAAACCAAGAGAAGCCCTGGCCGATATTGCTTGGTGAATAGAGTTTTAGCCTGCACACCAAAAGGTCTTGGGTTTGATTCCTGCTCAAGGGCGTGCACCTAGGTTGTAGGTTCGATCCCTGGCCCTGGTTCGATGTGTCTCTCTCATGGATGTTTCTCTCTGTCTCTCTCTCTCTCTCTCTCTCTTCCTCTCCCCCCACCTTCCCCAGTACCTCCCCCTCCCTCCCTTCCTCCCTTCCTTCCACTCTCTAAAAAGCAATGGAAAAAATATCCTCTTGTGAGGATTAACCAAAAAAAAAAAGAAAGAAACAAAAGGAAGAAAATAACAGTTCTTTATTGAAGTATTATTTATTATCAACTTTCCAGGTCAATCTCAGATGACCAGTGTTTTGTCCATTGGAGATAGCACATCAGCCTACTAGTCTCAAAATAAAATGGTTAAGGAAACTGTGGTGTAACCACTTAAGGTATTACATAGTAGTGCTGTAAATTGTAGGTTGTGGTATAAAGATGGTGTAATAATTTGGAAGAGCTCTTATGGTCTAATGTAAGGAGGAAAGTCGGATTTGAACGGTCTATGTGGTATGATTACCACATCATAAACACCCAAGAGAAACCCGCTGTGTAGTATGAAGAACTGGAACGAAGTGAATCCAAATGCCACGGACAGGTTGTGATTTTATGGTGATGAGCCTTCTGGTCATTTTTTTCAAACCTAATTTCAAAATAATTTTTGGTGTTCTAATTTCACGATAAAACAATATATAATAGCCTAATAAGATCAGATGTTGATAATTGATTTTTAAATATAATGCTTATGAGGTAAAACCTTTGTAAATATAAAACTTGTCCAAGTACAGCAGAATCCATACAATGCTGAAACATTTTAAGCAGTATAATATGGAACCATACTTTTATTTTGAGACACTTTTTTTTTTTTTTTTTACTAAATTGCTTTCCTCTAGTCATATGTTTCATGTTTCCTTTTTTAAAAAAAATAAAAATGGCCAATTTGTTTTCTTCTCAAACTTAGTGTTGTGAGAAAGGAATACATTGAAACTGAGAATTTATATGGGTACTATAATTACTTTAAAATTTCATTGATTTTAAAAACTGCCCTGCAATGAGAGAGAGCTGTTGACCTGATATGGCCTGAGGACCCTCAGGTTTCTACCAGCCTGTTAGCTCTTGGTGTCCACATTACAGAGGGCTTGTCCCTCACCCAGGCATGAACTCTGCAGTCCAGCAGGGAAAATATGAGACAAATTTACATAATTTCATCATCAGTTCGTAATTAAAAGCGTTTTTGGAAGATTTGAACAGAGCATTGATTTATAGACTAAAGAATAAATTAAAGGAGTTCTTCCTTCATTTGGCAAAGACCAAACTTTGGGCAGAAACTCATTTACTAATCGTCACTGAGCATCCACTCGTGACAGGAAATGAGAAATTTCGGTGCAGACTTGCCCTCGAGAAGCTCATGGTGTAATGGGCAAGACAGGCTTGCAAAACAGAGCCAAGCTCACATTGCCGTGGAGGCCATGATTAGAGTGAGGTTAATTCTGTGATGGGTCCAAAAGCTTTCAGACGTGGTGTCTGCGCACTTGTGATGTGACAGACACCTACTGGACATTGGAGATAGCACATCAGCCGCAGTCTTTTCTGGGAGAGGCCCTGGCTGTGTGTGTGTTGGTTGTTTGGGAAAGGACAAGATCACACATTTCGTCTGGGACTTGTTGACTCTGAAGGCCCTTTGGCTCATTCAAGTAGCAGGTCGGCAAGGGCATGTGTGAGTCCAGAGCTTAGGGAGAGGCCTGGACAGGGAGCTAGTGTGGGTGGGGCCCTCGAAGCCATGGACATGACTGGTCTAGAGAGAGAAGAGGGCCTCGGGCCAAGCCTGGAAGAGGAGCCAGCCCAGGAGGAGCCAGCCCGGCTCCCTGGAGAGAGCACCCGAATGAGGGAGGAGAAGCGCGGAGACTGGTGTCCTTGCCATGGGGTGCTATTATTAGACTTTCCGTCTTGGTCTCTTCAAGTCCGGGCCTCACATAGCCTGTCTCATGGGAAGTGGTTAGGCATGAAAAGAACGTGTAATAGGCGAGATTTTTAAAAATCTGATTTCATGTTGTATCTGTGACATTGTTCCAAAACAGAGTAACTCCCTGCATCATTGCTTGACAACTAGACAATTCGTGCTGGTTTTTCCTTCTCGCAGATTTTATAGGGCATGATCTTCCCAAGAGGGCTGTGTTTGGACCTGGCTGATGGTGGAGCTTTGGGAGTGGGGGGCTTTTTGTTCCATGTTGCCTTACTGTAATGTTGAGCACTGGCCACCAGTCCTTTCACTCAGGAATTAGGTGTCTGTTCTATTGTCTGGCATCAGTTTCTCTAAAATGGAAAGATGTGTGTTACTTAAAAACGCTTCAGTGCAGAGGCCTTTCTTCCTCCCTCCACAAATACTGCCGCGGTCACCTGCTATGACAGGCCCCGGGAAGATGGCGGTGAGCAGAGCGGGCCTGGTCCAGTCCTCAGAAGCTTACAGTCTGTGTGGGAGTCAGGTATGAAAAATCATACAGGAAAGATTGAGAATAGTGATGATTGCACCAGTGGAACATGGTGGTACGGCAGAGTCCACCACAGACAGGGCGGGGATCTCCTGCGTCCTTGTGAAGAGTAATTAATTGTTGGCTAATGAGCTATCGTTATTAAAAACAAAAGTCATAAATGATCAATGACCCCTTCAGCCAGCACCAGGGTACAGAGATGCTCTTCAGAACAGATTTGAAAAATGAGAGAGGCTGTACAAAGCAGGGGAAGAAAAACCTTTGTCACCCGTGACATTTGCCTTACAGTAGGGTCCCCACATATCTTTTTCGCTTGAAACATGTAAATTGTACATTTTAGTTAAAGTTATAGGAAGTCATGTTCTGTATGTATCATCATTTGAAACTGCTTACCAACAAACATGTTCAACGTCTGCCATTCTAGAGTTCACCAGGGTTCCTGTTGGTTTTGTCTGGTTTTCTTTAAGTGGCGTGGACTAATAAATTGATCCACTTCTGAGGGAAAAGTTTTAGCTTTTTTTTTTTTTAGCTTTCAGTCATTAAAATGTAGATCATGTTTAAAGAAATATTTGGTAGAAATTGATTTATCCTAACAGTCCTGTGAAATCTGTGAGCTTATTACTACTTAAATGAATTATATCATCCCGTGCAATTCATCTCAATCATCAGCATTTATGTCCTAAAATTACCTTTTTAAAAAAATATGTTTTTATTGATTTCAGAGAGGAAGGGAGAGGGAGAGAGTCAGAAACATCAATAATGAGAGAGAATCATTGATCGGCTGTCTCCTACATGCCCCCCTACTGGGAATCGAGCCCACAACCTGGGCATGTGCCCTTGACTGGAATCGAACCCAGGACCCTTCAGTCCGTAGGCCTATGCTCTACCCACGAGCAAAACCAGCTAGGGCTAAAATTATCTTTTGATTGTCATTTACTTTAATTTATTTATTTAACAAAAAATACTTGTTGATTGTCCACTGTACCCAAAGCTCTTTTAGGTACAATAGGGTACCTCTGTGAATAGTCTTTGCCCCCAAGCTTAGTGTTATAACCTCAAAAGCAAAAAGAGGCAAGAGTTTAAAAAGCCTTATTAAATCCTGGTCTTTCTAGTCAGATAGCCTTGGCTTGACCACTTAACAGCTTTGTCAACTTGACCCCTTCCAATTGTTTCTGCACCTGTAAAATGGAAATAGTTTGCTGGTTGTCACAATGAGTTGCTCGGGGGTAGACAAATCTCATTAGACACAAAAGATAGAAAGTTTTCATGGCAAGAGATGTAGAGCTCGCTGTGCCCACCACACAGACCAGAAGATATCAGCATGCTTCCCAGGCCCAGGTTCCCCTCGTGACGTCTGGCTGGATGGCACCACTGTCAGGGAGCTGCCAACCTCTGTGAGATACTCTAGCGCTGCTCTGATGGGGGGCGGGGGGACCACTCCCACCCCCCATCCTCTGCCTGCCTGTGCTCTAGCTCTGCCATGTGCCTGTCCCATCTCCCAGCAGGGCCCTGAAAGTGTGCTTCCAGACCTGGGGACCTGAGGGAATTCCCTAGGTCCACCCAGCTTCATTCCAGCATTGCTGGGACTTTACTCACAGGAGTGTTCTGACAGTTATGAGGTGCAGCTTTTAGTATAGTGCTTATCACAAAGTCAGCACTTAGTGAAGGTATTATTACCGTTAATGCTTTATAACATTAATTATTCTTATTCACAGTGAAATAAAACAGACAAACTATTTCAGGAACATCTTTTCCAAATATGATTAGATAACATGCTTACATAACCAGGTGTATTTTCTCTAGGTCAGACGTACACCTAAGTTTGTCTTCTAAATCTAATAAGTTCTTAACAATGAACCTCTGCTACTTCTTTATTTTCCAGAAAAATAAGTGAATAACCCTCTTTCTTCAACCCAAGAAAACAAAACAAGCCACAAAAAAGTGAAACCAGGATTTGCTCATATTATTTGATAATGTCCATACAATATAATGAATATGTTTATTGTGCTGCTGGTCATATTTCAGTATTAGAGGACTCGAGTTTTTGCAATAACAGTCAGCTACATTTTCACTACTTCATGCTTTGTGTATCCCCTCAGTTACTTACCTGGTCTGTGTTTTTTTGTTTTAAATATATTTTATTGATTTTTTACAGAGAGGAAGGGAGAGAGACAGAGAGTCAGAAACATCGATGAGAGAGAAACATCGATCAGCCGCCTCCTGCACATCCCCCACCGGGGATGTGCCCGCAACCCAGGTGCATGCCCTTGACCGGAATCGAACCTGGGACCTTTCAGTCCGCAGGCCGACGCTCTATCCACTGAGCCAAACCGGTTTCGGCTGGTCTGTGTTTTTATTCCAAATGTACTTTGTCCTTCTAAACAAGTTGAGGTGATGAGGTGTGTGGGGAACGGAGGCCTTCCCTCCCGTCCATCAGCAGTCCTGGTGCTCACTTGCAGGTGCTGTTCGGCACGGCCGATGGGCAGGTGATCGTCATGGACTGCCATGGCAGGATGCTGGCGCACGTCCTCCTGCACGAGTCGGACGGCATCCTCAGCATGTCCTGGAACTACCCTGCCTTCCTGGTGGAGGACAGCAGCGAGAGCGACACGGACTCGGACGACTACTCCCCGCCCCAAGGTAGCTCGCTGCTCCACAGGGACAGCGTATGGAGGGAATGAACTGCGTTAGAGGCAGAAGGGGAAAGGTCTGCCACAGGCACAGGCACCCTCACTTGTTGGGAAGAGTTCGCGAAACGAATTGCAAGGCCCCTCGGCCCAATCTGTGTTCTTTATTTGACTGTCTTCTCTCTGCCACCCCCTGTCTCACTGTCGCTGGTCAGGTTGATTGGCAAAGGTTTGGCATAGGTTTCCTACACATAAAATACTCTCACTTTGTCTTCTTCCTTTCCCAGATGTGTGTATTATGCTTCCCAGAGAATATGCATACACATTTCCGTGCATGTGTGTTTGTTTATTTTAGGAGAAGACAGTGTTTACACATAAAAAAAATGAAGATCAGTGCTAGTGTTTCAGGGTGGGGAGGTCTGAGGGAGAGGGTCCTTAGCACCTGGGAAGTAACTGCCCGGCTCTCTGCTGAGCACCCTGTGCGGCCACGTCGTGTGGAGGGTGGAGAAGGCTGCTTGCTCAGCAGCACCCAGTGCAGAGCCCCATCCGCATGGCCAGGCCGTTTTCAAGACCCTCCACAAGATTGCAGCGCTGTGGCCCTGGGTTTGGGTCATGTGCTCATTGTCTCTTCTTCACTCAGCACTTCTGTCCCCACAGATGGTCCAGCAGCATATCCCATCCCGGTGCAGAATATCAAGCCCCTGCTCACCGTCAGCTTCACCTCGGGGGACATCAGCTTAATGAACAACTACGATGACTTGTCTCCTACTATCATCCGCTCAGGCCTGAAAGGTACTGCATATGACCCTCGGCCCAGGGATTCGTTTTCCAGGCTGGTTGTCATACACCCAGCACTTGTTGATTCTCGTCCCCTGCAGTGACCTCTTTCTGACTTAAGGGAGTCTGTTAGAAAGGCCATTTCCTTTCTCTTTTCCACTTATCTGACAAGTCGCTGCCTGGTCTTGCCTAGAGGAGGGATTCCTGACCGGCAGGCTTCATCTTCACCTGCTCTTCTCCCACTCCGACAAGAGTGGTCCTCTCTCTGGTGCGCTGTGTTTGTCTCTGGCTGACACCGTGTCTGCAGAGTAGTGGATGGCAGCCCCTGCTGTTCTCGAGGCAGCAGATGGTGCACGAGACACATTTACACAGAAGCCCCTGTAGTTTTAAGGCTTACTAAAGCCTTGATGGTTGTGCAGTGAAGTTACCTTGGATGCATTGTTTTGTTCTCTGTTTATCACACAAGATTGTATTGGAGCAGCATTCCCAACACATTCCCACCAAATTTGCAGCTTAGAAACACATGTGACTTGGGGAGGTGACCCATAGAAGCCCCCCCAGATGAGAAATTTTTTTGACTAGAGTTTTATTCTAACTCCCATCTTAGATCCACATGGTCTTTTTCTGTTACTGTCTCAATAAATATAATCAGAGAACTTCCAGTGAAGAAAGGTGACTTATGATATTCTTTTTTTTATATTTTATTGATTTTTTTTTTACAGAGAGGAAGGGAGAGGAATAGAGAGTTAGAAACATCGATGAGAGAGAAACATCGATCACCTGCCTCCTGCATACCTCCCACTGGGGCATGTGCCCGCAACCATGCCCCCAACTGGAATCGAACCTGGGACCCTTCAGTCCGCAGGCCGACGCTCTATCCACTGAGCCAAACCGGTTAGGGCTATTCTTTAGTTTGTTACCAGCACAGTGAATATGTCACATGGAAAAGAACTTAGAGTGCCAGATAGACCATGGTGCCTGCAGCCAGCCCTCTTTCTCATCATCTACCACACATTCCTTTATTGCAGATTCATTTGTGTGTGTATAGGGGTAGGAAGTGATTTTTGCTTTGCAAATATGTCTGGTTCAGTGTCGTCGTTGTCCCCCCCCCCCCCCCCCAGCAAGTTGTGCCTTGAAGAAAAATTTCCTGAGAATCCCAAATTGTTTATCATACAATGAACCATAAATTGGTTCACCTTATTTGGAGTTTTTACCCTTTGTTGTGACTTTTGCTCTTTCTTGAGGATATAGGGGAGGAAAAACATTTCCTCAGGCTGAGGTTCGCCCTGTAAAGTCTACTGACAAAGACAGATTGACAAGAGAAAAGCAAACAAATGCATTAACTCAGGCATTGCACTTACCCATGAAAGCACTCGTAGATGAGTAACTTGGAGCAGCTGGGAGCAGTGGTTATAATGTGGGTTATACAGCATGTTAACAAAAGAACAATACATTTTAGAGAAATGACAAAACTAAAGGACTCAGTTTCTAGGGCAGTAAATCGTGGGAACTAATTGACGATAAGGGCTAGTTCATAAATTTGTTTTATAGATTCGTCTAGTATCTTTACTGGGTTGATAAGGGTCTAAAGTTGTCTCCAGTGATTAACTTATGTCCTTCCTGGTGGGAGGTCATACACGTTTACAAATCTGTCTTGCTTTTAGACAATGTTGGAGAGCAGAGAGCTTGTCTTGTATCTTATTTCTTCTCAAAATAATCCTTATGCCAATAAGGCATATTTTGGATGGCACATTCTGCTACCCATCAAAAACAAAAAACTTAGAAGTTCAGAAATTCAAGAGCATGTCTCACTTTACCCCACATTGCCTTAAAATAAAGGAATTCGAATTCAAAATAAAGGAATTCAAATTCATACTGCTTTGTTTTGTTTCTCTGTTTTGCAGAATTTTCTCTTTCTAGCATTTCTTTGAGCACACAATGGCCCTATTATTGTGAAACTTACTCCTTTTAAAAGATTGACTTGCCATTATAGACTATAACTGTCTTAGGATAACTTTATAACTGTCTAATGCGCTCAGAATTAAGATTCAGGAGGCTTTGTCTAGAAGTAAATGACAAAGACTTATTCAAGGGTTTCTGAGTTTGCGACGGAAAACACAGCTAGGCAATACCAGACCATTCCAATTGAGAAAGAAAAGCTGAGGGGCCTTATAGTACAAAGTCCATTCTTGAGAAGAATCAGTCCTGCGTTCTGAGCCCTGCATTGGTCCAGGATGGTATCTCCAGATGTCCAGCGATCTGGACAGAAGGTCAGTTTCTTCTTGAGGTCACTCAGATGGTCATCGGAGGGTTTGATGTATGTTCAGGCCATTGATGCACAGTGACCCGGGTGCATCTAGCATTGACGCAGGACTGAAAGCCCAGAAGGTTAAGTTCCCAGGCTAGTCAAAGCAAGAATGGCATCATTTCCTGTTGCCTCAGCATACGTCATTGAATAATTCAGAAGCTTGACCTTAGTGACTCCATTTTTTTATTCACTCTGTTCCTCAACTGCAATGAAGAAATCCCTGAGCATTTGCTTGTAAATATTACACGGGGGGGTCTTCCTGCAGGGCCATGAAGGGAGGCAGGGGGCATATCTGCAAAACAAAGACCCCGAAGGTTATAAAAAGTGAAACCTTCCACGTGCTGCTTCACTCTGATCTGGAAATTACTTCCCGGAGTCCACCGGTGTAATTAAAACAGTGTCTTTCCACTTCTTCAAAGCGTCACTTGGTTTTCCTGGGGTCTTCTGCAACAGGACAGACAGTTCCCACCTAGTAAACAAAATGTTTAAGGCTCCAAAAGTGCCTTAAGAGCCTTGAGTGCTCAGGGCCCGTCTTTGAGCAACTTTGTGACTGTGTCTAGGTCAGCCCTGCGGGAGCAACAACCTACTTTTCTGTTGGTAAAAGACAAAATGCAAAGAATGTTATTAAAATGAATAAATAGCAGAAAGAATGGTGCCGGTATCCACTCACCCATTGACCAAAGCGGGTCAGCTGAGGAGCCTTGGGAATGAAGTGCTGTGTCTTTATTTCTGCGGTTTTGCAATGATGCTGCTGCCGTAGACAAGGGTAGGCCTCATCTTTTTCTTGTTTTTACCTGTTAGTGTTAGTGCTCCTTCTTTTGACATCTTTGTGCTTACAAAGGAACCATCCAGAAAAGGTCATCTCAGTTTCATGACAAGGCTCTTCACTAGAGTGATGGAGGCATTTGGTCCAGAGCACACTGGTGTATGCACAAGCCCTCTCGCTTCCCCTATCTTTGTAAAAGTCTATTCACCAGGATATGTATTTGATTCTTTTAAGTTATTTTTCATTTGTTCCACCTTATTCATATCCTCTTATATGAAAAAGGGGGGTGGGGGACTCCTTTTATTGATGCGTTCTCTCGGTGTATTATTTCACTGGGTGCTTGTCTATAACTCCTTCCTCTCAGCTCTCTGCCACCTCTGTCTCTGGTTTCTGTCTGTGGCTGACTTGCTGAATGAGCTCTGGCTTCCCTGGGTCTGGAGGGTCGTCTTGCCCCAGAGGCCACTGTCTAGTCTTCAAAGGAAGTTAATTTCTGTGGTGACCTCAGAGTGGCTGGTGTTAATGTCAGCATCAGTACCGCACATGAACAAGAGGCCGTGATCACGTGTGACCTGTTAGCGCTTAGAGGCTGTTGAATTCTAGACCCAGCTCTTACACATGTCCCTGTCCAGCCTCTGCAGAATGGGCCCCTGAGTTCCAGACTTCTGGGATCTCTGTATAAGCCGCAAACAGTCTTAGGGTCTTGAGGGAGAAAAACTATACTGTAAATTTTATTAGTACAACAGCTTATTTTACCAGCAAGAATAAGTAACTGGCTAACATTGGGATTAGACAAATCATGTAATAGCCTTTCTTGTAGGCACTGAAAGGCTGGTGGGAGGGCATCGCATCTCCAGTGTGGACATTTCTCTGACAACACTACCACCTAACAGAAGTATTTATCTTCTTTCCTAAGCCCCACAACATCGTCAGCTGTTGGATAAGAGTTGGGGCCTTCATGTGCAGATATGTTCTTTGCCTAAATATTACCTGCCCAGGGCTGCATAGAAATCAAATGAGTATAGTTAGGCTTTGCTCAGGATTTACTTATAGCATTTATGACTTCTTTGAGTCATCTCTTGGTGGGGGGCACAACAATGGGAAAAGCACGTAGGATGTACATCGTAGGTTTTATTATCTTGCCTGCTCTCTCAGAGTTCTGCAAGTCCTGTTATGGAATTGCTGGCATTAGAGATAGGTATTTAGCACGCCAGCTTTGTTGTATTTTCTTTGACTGATTTAGTTATCTTTCAGGGGCACTGCAGTTCCTTGCTAAGTCATAAGCACCTGTTTTTAATAGAGTCTGTATTGTTTTCAGAGAAATAGGTAGCTAATGTCTTCATGAGAGAAAAGGGGAGAGCCACTGTTGCATTTGTTAAGCGTCTCTTTTTTAAACTACTTACCATGAAGTGAAAGTTCAGGGAGAAGTATGTTTCAGGCCGTTTCTTCTTTGTGATTTCAGAGGTGGTGGCCCAGTGGTGTACGCAGGGAGACCTTCTGGCAGTCGCTGGTATGGAACGGCAAACCCTTGGTGACCTTCCCAACGGCCCTCTCCTGAAGAGTGCCATGGTCAAGTTCTACAATGTTCGTGGGGAACACATCTTCACACTGGACACACTTGTGCAAGTAAGGAAGTGGGGAGGGGGCACTCACTATGATGCCCTGTGTTAGTGTGCCCAGTCTTCATGGAAGAGTCGTGAGTTGGTTATACTCACTGTAATTGTCTTTGGCAGATTTCAATCCTTTGTTGACTTTAATTAAATTATGAGGCATGAACCAGGAAAAATAGAGAGAAAGACATTTTTGCTTTTTAACCAAAATACAATCAAATGAATGGACAATAAGCAGAGTGACCTCGTGTTTATTATCAGTCTGAAGTAGAAATCAGAAGATGCAGAAGTGAATGCTCATTCTTAATTTATTTACTCTGATTTTACGTTAAGTCAGTAATGTATTTTTATGTTTCAGCTAAGTTACTGTTAAACAGTGTTTAAAAGCTTAAATGTCTTTGGAAAGTGCACAGGTGGGCCCCTTTCTGTTTGTTTTCATGTTCCAGAAATCTTTAGGCCATTTATTCTTGTCCGGGTCTGATATGGCAGAGGATGGAATCTTCAGCAGGGTGTACTGGACAGAGAGCTGCGAGTGCATTGATGATTGATGGGTTGATAACAAACTAAGGACTTATGTCTTAACCTTACCCAGCTCATTAGAGAGGCAGGTATACCATATTGGGGTATTTTGTAATTAGATGCAGGCATTAATTATTTAAATACCTCTTTTTAGAAAATTATAGTGAAATATACATAACATAAAATTTACCATCTTAACCATTTTTAAGTGTATAGTTAGGTAGTGTGAAGTATATACCATTGTGGTCTAACCAATCTCTAGGACTTTTTCATCTTGTAAAACTGAAACTGTATCCCATTCTGTTTCTATGCACTTGACTATTGTACATACCTCATATATGGAATCATACAGTGTTTGTCTTCTTATGACTTTTTAAAATTTTAGTTAGCATAACCTCTCCTCAAGGTTCATCCACGTTATAGCATATGCCAGAATTTCCTTCTTTTTTAAAGCTGAATAATATGCCATTATATATATATGTGTATGTCTATGTCTATGTATATGTATATATACACTGAATGGCCAGATTATTATGACCACCTGATGTTTATAGGCAAATTAGCTATAATTTTGCGCTGAAGTTGCTAGAGGGCCAGATCATTATAAATAGAGAAGCAGGTTGTTTACCACAACAGTAGAAGTGATTTTTTTCTGAAGAAATGGGTAAACAACGCGATTTAACAGCCTTTGAACATGGGATACACACACACACACACACACACACACACACACACACACACACACACACTGAGTGGCCAGATTATTATGACCACCTGACGTTTATAGGCAAATTAGCTGTATACTGCATCGTATGAGATATGGAAGCCGAAGGCCTGTTTGAACACCTTTGCTGTCTGCAGTTACCAAGATAAAACATCTCCAATTCGCACAGGAACACAAGGATTGGACAGTCGAGCATTGGAAAAAAGTCATGTGGTCCGATGAATCACGTTTCCAGTTGCATCATGCAGATGGCAGAGTGAGAATTTGGTGGAAACAGCATGAAAGCATGCACCCCACATACATGAGTACAACCCTTCAAGCTGGTGGGGGCAGTGTTATGGTTTGGGGCATGTTTTCCTGGCATGGTTTGGGCCCTTTAATTCTTGTGGAACAGCGTCTGAATAGCACAACATACCTAAATATCGTTGCTGATCAAGTTCATCCTATCATGTTGATGGCATATCCCAATGGAGATGGCTTCTTCCAGCAAGACAGTGCGCCATGCCACGGTGCTCATATTGTGCAGGAGTGGTTTCAAGAACATGAGGGAGACTTTACCTTGCTTAGGTGGCCCCCACACTCACCAGATCTCAATCCAACTGAGCATTTGTGGGATGAAGTTAAAAGAGCCATCAGGCAGCTGGTTTCACAACCATCGAATCTCACAGAACTGGACAGTGCTATTCATCAGGCATGGTGTCAGATTCCTCACATCACCTTTCACCTTTCAACATCTCGTGGAGTCAATGCCAAGAAGAATCGCCGCAGTATTGAAGGCAAAAGGTGGCCCAACGAAGTACTGATGGGGTGGGGTAGTCATAATAATCTGGCCCACGTTCAAACCATGTTAAATCACATTGTTTACCCATATCTTCCGAAAAAAATCACTTCTGTCGTGGTAAACAACTTTCTTCCCTATTTATAATGGTCTGGCCCTCTAGCAACTTCAGCGCAAAATTATAGCTAATTTGCCTACAAACCTCAGGTGTTCATAATAATCTGGCCACTCAGTGTGTATATACACCATTTTATACATTCATCCTTCAGTGGACATTGGGTTCCTTCCACCTTTTAGCTATTTAGTTCTCATGCTGCTGTGAACAAGGATATACAAATATGTCTTGAAACACTGCTTTCAGTTCTTTTGAATAAATACCCAGGACACTTGTTGGATCATATGGTAGTTTTAGTTCTAATTTTGGAGGAACCGTCATAATGTTTTTCATGGTGGCTGCACCATTTTACATTACACCAACAGTACCCAGAGGTTCTATCTTCTCTACATTCTTGCCAACACTTTTTATTTTCTGGTGTATGTGTGTGTGTTTAATGGGTGTGAGGTTTTTATTTGTATTTCCCTGATTGTTACCTTGAGCATCTTTTCATGTGCATTTTCATCAGCTTATTGGTTGGCCTTCTGTGCTTCTTTGGAGAAATGACTCTTCAAGATCCTTGCCAATTTTATTTTATTTACTTAAAAATATCTTTATTCATTATAGAGAGAGAGGAAGGGAGAGGGAGAGAGAGAGAGAAACATCGATGTGAGAGAGAAACATCTATTGGTTACCTCCTGCATGCACCCTGACTAGGGATCAAACCCACAACCTAGGTATGTGCCCTGATCGAGAATCAAACTGGTGACCCTTCATTGCACAGGACGATGCTCAACCAACTAAGCCACACTGACCAGGGCTATTTGATTGATTGATTGATTGATTGATTGATTGATTATAGAGAGTAGGAGGGAGAGGGAGAGAGAGAGAAAAAGACATCAATTTATTGTTCTACTTATTTATGCATTAATTGGTTGCTTCTTGTATGTGCCCTGACCAGAGATCAAACCTGCAACCTTGGCATATCAGTACAATGCTCTAACCAACTGAGCTATCCAGCCAGGGTTGCCAATTTTTTTGTTGGATTATTTGGTGTGTTTTTGTTGTTGTTGAGTTACAGAATTTAAATATATCTTTTGACAATGCAGTATCTTCTGTGGGCAAATATGCATATTTGTTCACTCATTTGTTCAAGTGCCCAGCAAACATATTTTGAGGGGCTGCTGTGTGGCTGGTGCTCTAAGTCAGGGGTCCTCAAACTACGGCCCGCGGGCCACATGCAAATACAAATATTGTATTTGTTCCCATTTTCTTTTTTTACTTCAAAATAAGATATGTGCGGTGTGCATAGGAATTTGTTCATAGTTTTTTTAAAAACTATAGTCTGGCCCTCCAACGGTCTGAGGGACAGTGAACTGGCCCCCTGTTTAAAAAGTTTGAGGATCCCTGCTCTAAGTGCTAGGATACAGGAATATGACACAAGAGCTGGTCAAGATAATAAGCTGAAATTAAGTCCCAGCCAAAGCTAGACAGTATGATTTTAAATTGAGTCAGTGCTGATCATGCCTTCCCTAGGGGCAGAAGGGGTACAGGCTGCCTAAAATTAGAAGTTGGAAAGAATAATGCAGCAGGAAGACCAAAAAAATATATAGAAGATTTAAGAACTACTGGGGATGTTATGAAATCTGGGTAGGTAGGTAGATGCCTTATGACCTGGGACTGGAAAAGATGAGGTCATGATAAAGCATGTTCAACAGGAAGTGATGGAAATAGGATGGGGACTTGTGGTTGGATAGAAATTCCTACTCCTATTTTAGAAGTGAAGCAAACAAACCAGGGAAGAGCTAAAGTGAAGTCAAGCTGAGGCCATTATTATGATGCCAGGGTGTGTGAGAAAGTGAACATAGGTACTGGAGTCCCTGCACATTTGGGATTAAGGAGAGTTAACCTTGTTGACAATTTGACCCTTCTGCCAGTGTATTGCATGACACATAGGAGGTGCGCAATAATACTCAGTGGATTGATGGATGGACAGTTGTCATCATATGCTTTCTTTATTTCTTTCTGTTGGTTGTATGAGCCAGTAGGCTGTGTGCCCTCTCAATCAGATCTCATACCAGTTTGCTCTCTATAGCCTAACTGGATGACAAGTAGGAGAGGATGGGAATTTTCAGCTCTTTCGGGGTTAATAAGACTGTTGGGTTTATTAGAATGTTTGTGAATTGCAGTGCTGGGACCCAAGTACATACAGCATTGTTCACTATTCTGTCTGACTCGGGGCACACCCTTCGGGGCAGCATTCTGTCCCCTTTCCAGGGAATGTTCTTTCCTGACATCTCAGCTTGGGAAAATCCATCCTCCTTAGCGCCAGGCCAGCCACATTCTTCTGTAAATCTGTACAACGATTTCCATCCTTCTTCTCTATGAAACCTTGGGGTCCTTATACCACTGGCATATATTGCACTTTTCTGTCTACTTGTTTTATTTTCCTGAAGGTAAACACTGTGTTTTCTTCATTTTTGTGATCTTCACTGTGCCTAGAATGTAATAGAGACTTGATGGTCTTAACCATTGCAAACGTTCTCATCAGCGCTGACATGAAAGTATCATGGGTCTTGAATTTAAACTGGGTTTGGGGGTAAGAGAGGGGCTTGGCTGATCTTTCTGTGGAGAAAAATATCTATACAGTGTCTCAGCATTTTAATAAAGCATTGATTCCTTTTTTCATTTGAAGGTTTGTTACAACCATTGAAAAAATTGCCTCAATAATATAAAATTAAATATATGCTATTAAAAATCAAATACAATATTAATTTTATATAGTACCAACTTTCTCTTTGCCTGGGATGATTCTAAAATCACATGTTATCTGTGCTATGCTACTCATGGGGTCCACAGGCAGGGACATTCTTATAGCAGGAAGGAAATTGGGCAATTTATTGAACTGTTTATAAAAAGAACGTCATGCCGTTTAGATTGGAGAATTTATTTCCAAGTTAATTAGATTGTAGGTTATTGCGCACAAAGCTGTGCCAAGCACAAACTCGCACAGCCTCGGCCTTAAAATGGATTCTCCTGATTTGCTCATAATAGCTATGCCTGTGGCTGAAGCTCTTATAAGGAAATATGCTATAATTTATTTTCCTTCCCTTCCTACCTGTTGTAATTTAAAATCCTGTCATTGATCTCATTATCTCTTCCCCGTGACCATCTATAAATAATAGCATAGCTGATCATCTGACACAGGTTTTCAGAGCTCGCACTGCCGACTGAAGCTTGCTGGCTTCAGTAATTTGGGTCTGGGTTGTTAGTTGGTCAGTTGTTTTGTTTTAGCTTTATGAACTTTTTCTTGCATTAAAAGCAAGTGGGAGGAGTTACCTTATGTTCTATAAGGTTCAATCATTGATGTAAAAATTAAGAGAGAAGGAAAAGAAGAAGGTGGGTGTGGGAACTGAAAAATCAAATGAGAGATTGCATTTGTGCTCATAGACTTGTACACTCTTGAAGCCGAATCCTTTAGCAAAAGTGTACTTGCCTCCTTTTGTTGAGGATTAGCTCTGTCTGTTCTCATGAAGCTGCATAGATGTGCTTTTCCTTTTTGTTGTGAATAGATGAGAAAGTCCTTCCCGGTCATCTGCTTACATAACACAAAATGGTGTATTCTTTTAAAGCTGAGATTGGGGTGACTGAATCCTGAGCTAGCTTTTATTTAACGTAGTTGGTGCCAAATCATCGTAACTTAATATTCAGAACTGTCCATGGCTCCAGCCAACATAGTTCATTGGTGACCAGTCGTCAGCGTAGCCTGTTTGAAGGTGAGCTATTCTAGATAGCTTTCCTTTTGTGCACATTCTTGTACAAACTTTAAACGGCCCCTTCTGCTGGGGCTGGTAGACATTGGAAGTGCATTTGCTCTTGAGCCAGTTTTCTCTCTTTGACTCTTTTTGTTGTCAACTTTAATCCAGCCTGATCAGCTTAGCTTTAATATGGAAAGGATTTGTATTTCTCTTACCTTTTTAGAAGACTTCATCCAACTCACTACTGTATACAAAAAAGTAATATAGTGAGGAAGCTTTCATTCCAATTAGAAAACAGATCAGTAAGTTCCCTCATCTCAGTCGGGCCTCTGCTGAAACCACCCCGCTTTTGTCTTGCCGTGATCCTGGCTAGTTTTACTTCACAGCACTTTCACCACCGGATATTACCGAGTTGTCCGGGCAGATGCTAAGTTATTTCTCTCTCCCCTCCCACCTCAGTGCCACTAGGGCCGGGGTTTTATCTTACTCTCAAACCTAGAGTCTGTCTGGCCCATTGTACACAACTAACAGGTCTTTACTGAAAAACTGCCTGGCAGCTCAGTAACTGAATAAATGACTGGACAAACGCATGGCCTCTTCTATGGGGCAGGAGGGAGGGTTAGGAGATACTTGGTGTGTCTTCGGATGCCCTCAGGGGTTGAAGCTGGCCCTTGACCTCACTGTTCCATTGTGTTGTGGCATTAGAGTAACAAATCTGCATTCCTTTTAAATGGCTCAGCACCAGCAATGAGAGGGAGATACAGACACTTGGGGGCAGTGGTATGTCTTTAAGATTAATCACAATTTTGGTACTAACAGAACCTCTGTCCTGACCTGCACTTGTAGGGGACTGATGATACCAAAGAAAATTGTTTGTGTATTTTTATGTGTCGTCTACACTGTCTTCAGCAGTGAGTAACAGGCCCCTCTATGGGGTCTTCCCTCTCTGTGTGGGGTTCCTCTTGTAAGGAGGCCCATCTTGGAAGTTTCTGGAAGCCCCAAACTTGAGTTCCAGGCTCCCTGGTCCTCCTTGGTGCTGCAGCTGGCCTCTCTGTGATGGAAATGAAAGCTGAATTATCTTCAGCCCGTAGTTTGTTTTGAAGTGAAACCAGGATTAGCTGACCCTGGGGGCTATTTTAAGCAAGTGTCTTCATGTGCTCCTTTTATCTTGATGTTGTTGCTGAAGTGTTGTGAAAATTCTGTTCCTATCTGTCATTCATATTAAAGATCTGGTATCCCCACTTCTCATCTTTGAGACCCCTCAAGACCTCATTAAATTAGAATTCCATCTGCCTGGATCCGAATGAACATATTCTCTCGCTGCTTCTCCATCACAGCCCTTTGCCTCTTGCTTTCTTCCTTGGCTAATCTTACTTAGACAGCACCCCTGAGCTCTGAGTTTTTTCAGTACAAGCAGTTTCTACTTGCACATTCGGATATTAGCCTGCCTTTTCAAAGCAAGTGATGGCCACCAACCCCCAAGAGGCCACCACAGGACCTGTGTCCTCCTCCCTCCCCCTTCCAGCTGGCTCTCTACTTTCTCTCAGACCCATCAGCTTGAGGATGGCTGAGAATAGCAGTGACTTAACATGTGTGGTCCCGGGAGCATTTCGGCATCTTCCAGGTACTTTAATGCTCACTGTGGGTAGCTCCCACAGACTCATGAGAGAGTAGACTTGCAGGGGTTCTGTGATAGCCTCCAGGTCACATAGCTCCTGCCCCAAATCCAGTGTCGATTTGTCTGTCAGGACAAAAGGGAAGGGCCATCTGGTCCACCTCCTCTCCACCTGCCCAAGCCATGGGAACTGGACCACCAGTTATTTGCGGGTCCAGATAATCAGAGCTTAAGGAAGGAATATGGATTGCTGTACCCCAAACCTGTTGCATCTTCTGGTAGAAATGTCGCTACATTAGGTTTTATGGCACTAAATTAAATGAGGTAATATATGAACAGGAACTTTGTAAAACGATTCCAGTACTCTATCTATACTCTGGCCTGAGGATCTAACTACTTTTCAGTGAAAGTCCTGAATTTTCATAATACAGTATTGAGGATTCTCTGTTGTACTTTTTAAAACAAATACTCTCAAAAACTATTAAGTCCCTTTATTTTGCTTGAGACAGGCATGCATGATCTTTCTTTGCTTACAAGAGTGAAAGCTTATGTGCGGTTGCCTTTCACTTCCTGGCAGCGCCCCATCATCTCCATCTGCTGGGGCCACCGGGACTCTAGGCTGCTGATGGCTTCAGGACCAGCCCTGTACGTGGTGCGTGTGGAGCACCGGGTGTCTAGCCTGCAGCTGCTGTGCCAGCAGGCCATCGCCAGTGCCCTGCGAGAAGACAAGGATGTCAGCAAGCTGACCCTGCCCCCTCGCCTCTGCTCCTACCTCTCCACTGCCTTCATCCCTACCATCAAGGTAGAGCCTTCCTCCCTCCCTCCCCCTTACTTCCCCCCTCCTCCTCACCCTTGCAGAGAGGAGGGCAGAGACAGGGAAGAGGCGGAGAGTCCCAGAGCAGCAGCACAGAAGTCAGGTCTGTTCCGACAGGTCTGGGGGGTAGGGGTGGGGGGAGGTGTGTGGCTCTGCAGCGTCCGCACGTCCTTCCACACGTGCATCATCTTTAGTGTGTCCACCAGAGATTCGCCTCGTGTGATGGACATCAGCTTCCTCATGGCAAAGGCAGGACTCCGAGCTCAATGTCATCCTGATGATCAGCTGCCTTACTCATTCATGACTTCCTGGCAGATGCTGCCATTATTCCCACCTGAGAAAGCAGGAAACATGTCCCTAAAAGTTGGGTAACTTCCTCCATAGCTTCTTACGGGAATGGCCGAGATGGAGCCAGTCAGGGCGTAGGGCCTGCCATCCTCACACTGTGCTGAGGAGGAGCCACCCCGCCCAGCACTCGCTGCCAGACGTCTATACTGACTGTAACCCGAAAACGGCTCTGTTTTCAGCTGTAGTGTGTGGACTGTATCCGCCAGGTGCTGCTCAGGTCTGAGTTGCCCCCTAACCTTGGGTTTTTTTCTGCGTTCTCTTTTTTGTATTCTGTCTCTGCTTCTAAGTATTAGATTGACTTGTGGGTTACGTTTTTTCCTGAAACACAAGAGTTTTAGAATCTGTTATAATTTTTTTCTTTCAACCTGGCTGCATATTAGAATTACCTGGGGAGTTTTTAGACAATATACATGCCCAGGCCCACCCCCTAGAGATTGAAGTTTCATTGTCTGAGGTGGGATCCTGGCTCAGGTGTGTTTTTTTAAAAGCTCCCAGCGGATTCTGATGTCCACCCAGAGTTACTAATCACCATTCCATGCCATGTAGTTAACCCCAATCGGGCCACCAGGCAGTGTTCTGTCAGAGTCACCAGTGAACCACACTCTCCCTTTTTTCTCTACTGCCTTCAGCCCCCCATTCCAGACCCTAACAACATGCGAGACTTTGTCAGCTACCCCTCGGCTGGCAACGAGCGCCTGCACTGCACCATGAAGCGCACGGAGGATGACCCAGAGGTGGGAGGCCCATGCTACACACTCTACCTGGAGTACCTGGGCGGGCTCGTGCCCATCCTCAAGGGGCGGCGTATCAGCAAGCTGCGGCCAGAGTTTGTCATCATGGACCCTCGGACGGATAGCAAATCAGGTGGGTTCCCTCGCCATAGGGACTGGCGCTAGTTGTCCGTGTGGCTCCTGACAGCCCAGGCAAAGAGATTGCCCATGTGGATGTGGGCAGGCATGGGACATCCTCGGAGCTATTCCATTTCCAAAAGCCTGTGGAAGTTAATGATTCTCTACACGTACTTTTTGATGGGACTTTCAACCACATGATAAGCCATGTGGTGGGGCTGTCAGTGAAGGGGAAGCTGGCCCAGGGCTCTGGAGTGACAGGTTCCTCTTCCAGTGGGTAGTGGTCATTGAGGGCCTCAATGTGCTATTGAGACCACCTGCTTGTAATAGTGAGGTCTGTCCCTGCCCCCACCTCAAAGGAAGGATAGAATTAAAATTTCCAAACCTTCAGCCTGCTCTCATCTCCTGCCACAGGGCTGCTCTGTCCCTCACTAATCCACTGTGAACTGCTTTGTCACTGACTACCAAGGAAAACGCCCTGCTCATTCATAAAGATCCTGTTTGATGAACACTTCTCCCTCCCAGAACCCTTTCCTCTGTAGCTTCATTACTCGGCGGATGTACTCAGGGTGCTCCCTGCTCACCTGTTCATGCGATTCTGCTTTGTGAGCCCCTAGACCAGTGGTTCTCAACCTTCTGGCCCTTTAAATACAGTTCTTCATGTTGTGACCCAACCATAAAGTTATTTTCGTTGCTACTTCATAACTATAATGTTGCTACTGTTATGAATCGTAATGTAAGTATCTGATATGCAGGATGGTCTTAGGCGACCCCTGTGAAAGGGTCGTTTGACCGCCAAAGGGGTCGCGACCCACAGGTTGAGAACCGATGCCCTAGACAGAAGGACTTTGTTCCTTTGTTTGTACTAACTATTCCTGCCCAGTGTCCTTAGCCAGTGCCCGTTGAGGCCTGAGCGCCCGTCAGCAGTACCTGCCAGCTCAAACGTTCTGCCACCCCCTGACAGTAGACTGCACTCCCATGTCCTCTGTGCCTGTCCCCTGTCAGTCTGGCTGCTGAGATCCCAAGAGGCTGGGGCTCTGTCTGTCCCCGAATTCTGAGGGCCTGTGGGAGGGAACGGAGTCATCTCTATATCCCCAGTGCCTGGCAAGCACCTGACCTTGAAATAACATGAGTTAAATGAGGTCTGTTTGCATTAGTTTCACACTTGTTCTTCCCCCGTCCTAACTCCCATTCATCCTCTCTCCCATAGACTGGCTTGTGCCCCTGGTTATGTCCCTGAAGCCACTGTGACCTCTGGTCTGACCGGAGTTATCCTAGAGGCACAGTGCAATGGCTTTTTCAGCCTTGGCCTCATTTAACCACTCCAATATTCAATTGGATTATTTTTTCTTTTGACTCGTGTGATGAACTAGTACATCAGGGATGTACTATAATATATATATAATGTATATATTATAAATGAACTAGTACATCAAGAGCAAGGAGAGCGAGTAGAATAAATGGGGGCTGATAGGGAGGCAGCGAAAAGGAGGGAGGAAGGAAGCAAAGTGAGAAAACCGGAAGGGCTGTGGGTGTGAATTTAGAAAATGTGATTTTTAGGGGATGGAGGAAGAAAGGTCCAATCATTGAGGATTAGAGGTGACCGAAGGAGGGAAGGAAGTGTTAAAGGCACTAAACCAGCGCACTCATCACACCTTCTTATCTAGTGTCATTGTGGGTAAGGTTCCTCCCATGTATACAGTTATATGAAACCCACACTCACATTAAGTGCTGAAGGGAACTGACATGAATAGCTTGCTTCTGTCCCTGGGTGCATAATGTTCCCACTAAAACATAGGGCAGAAGAAGCAGGCGGTGTGCTGTAGGGTGGACTGCCCATTGCCTCCTCCTCCTCATGCTCACCCACTCAGCTCACACCACACACCCCCTCATTCAATTGTTAACAGTCCTTTGGGAAAGGGATGTTCTATTTTTGTGATTAAAATATTGAAAACGTTGAAAAGCAAAGCAAATCAACACTACGTATTCAGTGCCAGCTTGGTGCACTGTCCTGTCTCCTGTGGTCGTGAAGAAATACCAGGTGTGGCTGCTCTCACGCAGTGTATAATCCCTCTTGGGTGATAAGACAGCCTAACAGTTGAAAAGTTCAATAAAAAAGTCAAGATTTAAATATCTCAAGACAAGAACAGAAGACATGTCACAAGGCGGCAGCATATGACTAACGGCCAGCTGAATAGGCCATGGACACTGGTTCAGAGGAGGGAAGGATTCCTGACTCCGGGAAGCCAGGAGCGTCTCCTGAGGAGAAGCTGGTTAAGTTAAGCCTCCACATCACTGTTTCCCCCCCTCCCGGGAGGCTCTGGGCCTTATGCCCCTTCTGTGCGTTCAGCAGGGCTGTGGTGAGGCCTAGAAATCTGTAACATAATGGGCACCCGGTGACTTATGCTCTAACGATTGAGGCCCACTGTTGTCAGTGTCCTCCAAGTAACTTAACAAAATGTTCCTCAAAATTACCAGTGTGTATTTTTATAATAGCATGAGTCCCAATAAAAAATATATATATTATAAATGTATATATATTTAAATATATATGTGTGTGTATATATATATGTGTGTGTGTGTATATATATATATATATAGGCAAAAATCCACAAGTTTTCAAAAGGAACCTTTAATCAGTGCTTGCTATGGACTGAATTATGTCCCCCCAGATTGCACATGTTGAAGCCCTAACCCTCAGGGTGACATGGCTTTTAGGGAGTAATTAGGATAAATGAAGCCTTAAGCATGGGGTCCCCATCCAATAGGATTGGTAGTATAGTAAGAAAAAGAAGAGAGATCTCTCTTTCCATGCATACAATGAGGAAAGCCCATGTGCAAACAGTATAAAGGCTGCTGCCTGCAAGCCAGGAAGAGAGCACTCACTAGGACCTGACCATGCCAACACCTGGATCTCAGCTTCCAGCCTCCTAAACTGTGAGAAATAAATTTCTGTGTAAGTCACACAGTTATGGCAGCCTGAGCAAACTAAGACAGAATTTTAAATATTGAAGTTGTTAAAACTGCATTGAAAGATTTTTTAAAATTGTAATAATATATCTGATTCAGTTGCATATTTTGAAAAGCCTTCAATTTAAATGAAATAAGCACATTTTTGAAAACTGATAAAATTGGGATGTGAAGCCTCAGATAGTTCAAACTTTGGTTCTCAAAGGGCAATCCCAACTTATATTTTTCTACAACGTGGATGTTTGCTCCAGAATTTCCACAATAAATTGATGATACCACCTCTGTAGAACTAAGAGGTACATCTGGCCAACCAGGGCTGGCCTCCCAGCCTGTGGGTCTGTGTGGTGACGGGATCGCTGGTTGTGTTGATGATCAGCGGCAGACAGGCGGGCTCAGGGCATGTGCTCTGAGAGCACACCCCCCTTTAACCATGCTGTGGGAGGTCCCCACTGTGCTCCTAGATGAATGGTGTCCACAACCTGGTGTGCTCAGGGGAATCCCTCAGAGCTTTAGCATCACCAGTACCACCCCACACCCCAGGGTTCTGCTGCAGTTGGTGTGGGGTGCACAGGCAGCAGAACAAAGATCCCATTTTCTGTCAGGCAGTATTTACCGTTCCTGGGGCTGTTTTCATCTCTGTGGTTACAGCACGAGGCAAGACAGGCAACTCCTACCCTCATGGACTTTATACACTGCTTGGGGAGACAACCCAAAAGTTAGTGGTGAATGCTTGTGTCCATCCCCCACTCAAATTCCTGTGTTGAAATCCTAACACCCAGTGTGACCAGATTAGGGGGTGGGGCCTCTGGGAAGTGACTAGGCAATGAGGGTGGAGCCTTTATAATGACAAGGTTAGTGCTTTATAAAAGAGGCTCCAGAAAGATCCCCAGCCCCTTCTGCCAAGTGAGGACACAGCAAGAAGTCGGCAGCCTGCAGCCTAAAGAGGGCCGTGACCAGGACCCAGCCATGCCAGCACCTGGTCTCATCCTTCCTGCCTCCAAACCGTGTGAAATACGTTCTGTTGTTTATCAGCTGCCCCACACGTGGCGTTCATTATAGCAGCCTGAACGAGCTATGACATGAGTAATGGAAAAAGTGATGGTATAACGTTTGCAAAATCCTGGCATTAGCAAGGAGGTCAGAGATTGAGCGGACTGTGCCTTAGTGAATTTCCTCAAGTCAGTAAACCAGCTCTGTGCGATGGACACGTGGAAGCAGTCTGCGGCCTTACATGCGGGTTTGAATCGTAGCCAAGCTTCCTCTGATGCAGTGACTCCTAAATTAAATAGTGAAGAACTGCTCAGGGCACGGGAATTAAGTCTTTTTACTTGATCGAACTCACAGGCATACCACTGTCGCTTGCTGGAGTCGCGAGTTGTGCCTTCTGGTTCCGTAAGCGGTTTAAGAAGGGCTGATGCAGGCACACGGACTGGGCATCAGCCAGCCGCCTTCCACATTGTGTGCCGAGCTGCGCTGGTCACAGGCGTCGCTGCCATATGTTCAGACATTTAGAGATTGGATTGGATTAACAAACTCATCCTTTCCAATGTAAACAGTCCTTTCAAATGGTAAAATCACTCTCCTCCTATAAGTTATTTCAGAATGATTGAATGATTTGGCTTTTTTATTACCTGGTAAGGTTTTTGGAGCCTTGAGGGAATGAGGTTTTAGTCCACAAAACAGTGATTTTTGAAGAATGGGGAACTTCCAGTGAGGGCTGCCCTGGGGTGGGGCAGGGGAGGGGGCATAGCAAGGATTTGGGTAAAGGCACATGGGGGTGTGTGAGGAAGGAGCAAAGGAGAAGGTATTTCGAGGAGGATATCAGACGTAAGCTTCGTCTACTTAGCAGTTTTGTGATGGCCCCACCTCTGTGCATATCACTTTCTGCCTTGGGGCCTCCAGTCTTCTGCCTGGTGGCCAGTTTGCAGAGTTAACCTTGAGTGGCTTCTATGCAGGTACCCTCAGTGGAACCCAGAGCTGCCCTGAAAGTCCTACTACACAGGCTTTCTTGCAGCCATTGCAAACAGCTCCACCAGTGGGAGAGCCAGGCCCCCACAGGCAACCTTGGGGCAAGGCCAGCAGACTGTTCCACAAGCCAGACATGGCGGCTCCATCAGGTCTCCTTTCTAGAGAGCAGGCCCCGGATCCAACAGGACTTCCCAGGTCCCAGGTCAGAAATAGGTTTTGGGGGGAGTCCATGAGTCAGCAAGACCCTCTCTCGAGTCTGGGCAGCCCACAAGTCCCTGACACCTGGTGTGTCATAAGGACAACAGTGAAGCCATTTGGGTTTCAGCTGTTGGCACAGTAAAGTACTGGACTATGTTGTACATTTCAGGGCATTAAAATACTGTGCCCATTTGATAAATGTAGAATTGCCTACTTTTGCTTAGAAAATATAACAGCATAAAAATGTAAAAGGCAACAGTACTCTGCTTCTTTCTATTTCACTCTCTGGACTTAAATGGTGGCCTGTCCTTTAGTTCCTAGTAATGATCGTTGTTAGGGTCTAATGTCACTTCCCTTAAGCTTGCTGGTTGGTGTCTTACCAGATGAAATCTATGGGAACAGCTTGATCTCTACCATGATCGACAGCTGCAACTGCTCGGACTCCAGTGACATTGAACTAAGTGATGACTGGGCTGCCAAGAAATCTCCCAAAATCTCCCAAGCAAGCAAGTCACCCAAACTCCCAAGGTAATCTCCTCTTTGGGGTGTTTGCCCCTTTCGTTGTGTCCCTGGAGGCGAATATGTTGTGCCTGTAGCAGAATCCCATTGAAACCAGCTCCAGGAGAACACAGGGAGACCTGCACCCCCACATTCATCTGGAAGGTCGGCCAACAGTGGCTACAACTTACCTTCTTTCTTCGGGACAGAAAAAGACACCCAGTGGGAAGTTTGCTAAACCCCAGGGCTTCTCTGGGGTCAGTGCTGGTGGCGGGTGGCACAGGGTGGCCAGAGCCCCCAGGCATACAGTTTGAGAAAGGTAGGAAAAGGTTTTGCAGTGTAGGTAATGTGTTGAAAAGATTGTCAGATTCAATGCCTATAATGCTGTAATTAGAGGGAAAATAGTAAACAAACAAAAACTTTAGACCCTACAGTTTATTTTAAAAATCTAAATGAGCTGTAAGAGTAGAAGGAAGGGCCCTGGTGTCACAGGTAAGAAGCATCACCTTTCTCATCCTGGCGTCACTACCCGTGGACTGTGTAAATGGACAAACCCTGACTGGATACTCATGTCTTTCTCTGTAGAAGTTCATGGGTAGACCAGATCTTCACTAAGATAGAGACCTTCTAGCTTAAAATTCTGTGATGCCGTGCAAGATTAAAGTACAGGCTGCGTACAGATACAGACCTGCCCAGATCTGAAACACGTAATTCATTGTGCAGCTGGTTAAGGCAGTTTTGTCACCACCCTGATGAAGTTAAAGAACATTCCATCATTCCAAAGGGTCCCTGTGCAGCCTCCCATTCGATCCCCACTCTCTAGAATAATCACTGTTCTAACTTCTGTCACCATAGACTAGTTTTGCCTCTACTTGACCTTCACATAAATGGAACCAAACAATACATGCTCTTGTATTTGACTCCTTTGCTCATTATAATGATTTTGAGATTCACTCATGTGGTGTCTAGCAATAGTTTTTTTGTGCTGTGGAATTCCACTATAATGAATATACTACAATTTGTTTACTCCATTTACAAAGTCATGGGTTTTGGTAGTTTACAGTTTGGGGCTATGATGAATGAAACCATTGTAGATCTTCTTGTACACGTCTTTTTGTGGACAGGTGTATGCATTCATCTGAGGCATGTGCTTAGAAGGGAAATTGCAGGGCCATGGCGTAGCTGTGTGTTCAACTGTACTGGAAACTGCCAAACAGTCTTCCAAGGGGCCTATACTATTGTGGGTTCCACCAGCAAAGTATGAGAGTGCCAGCTGCTTTCCTTCTCACCTACAATTGTATCGCCATTTTTTCAAAATAATTTTACCCATTCTGGGGGGTGTGCAGTGTCATTGTAGTTTAATGACTGATGATGCTAAAAGGCTCTTACATATTTATTGGCCATTTGAGCATCTTCCTTTGTGAAGTGTCTATTCAAGACTTTGGTCCATTTTTTATTGCATTGTTTTGCTTTTTTTGAGTTGTAAGATTCTTTATGTATTCTAGCTATGATTCCTTGTCAGACATGTGCACTCTCATGTAGTCTAATACATGTATGAATGTCTTCATTGTGGGTCTTTCTTTGCCCTGGTTCGGAGATCTGTGTCCACCGTGAGGTGGAGACACTCTTCCATTCCCTTCCAGAAGCTTTGTCGTGTTAGCTCTCACTTGGATCTCCCATTAGTTCTGGTGCGTAGTGTGAGTTGGAGGTCAGTGTTCATTTTCCCATTTAGATAGCCAGTTGCTTCAGCAATCTGGTTGATTTTTTTTCATCTTTGTTCTAAGCTTGTTAAAATTACAAATAAAATTATGAACTTTCCTACACTTCTATAGTGTTTTGAATTTTCTTGTAACTTAAGCAGAGAGGACATTTAACAAAAAGTGACTAAACCCTTCACCTATGAAGGACCTTTTAAGATTTCTGGATGTTGCCATTCCCATAGTTCATCCTCCTTCCTTTCGTCTTTCTCTGCGTTGAGTCCCCTACATGCAGCAGGCAGGCCCATCAGCTCACACAGGGCTTTCACCAGCTCACTCCCCGAGCTCCCGTTCTGTGGGTGCCGGTGTCTTATCGGGCTCAGTAGTAATGGGAGGCGTAAGGCCTTTCTTTCTTAGAACGTCATCATCCTCGCCACTTTTTTACGTTCATTTTTATAACTCTCTCTATGGGTTAGACTGGCAGACCACAGATGGAACATAGAACCAAAAGGCTGCAGAGCCCTGGCTGATTGGCTGGTGGATAGAGCATCCACCCACAGACTGAAGGGTCTTGGGTTTGATTCCAGTCAAGGGTACATACCTCGATTGCAGGCTTCATCCCCAGTCCCAGGTCAGGGCGCATGCAGGAGGCAGCCAATCATTGTGTCTCTAACACTGATGTTTCGCTCTCTCTGTCTCTCCCCATCCTTTCCCATCTCTCTAAAAATCAATGGAAAAAATATCCTCCAGTGAGGATTAACAAAAAAAGGGGCGGGGAGCTTCAGAAAAACTTGCATTCCACTGAAATATTTAATTTAAATATCGCAGGCATTAAATGCTAGGTCTGTTGAAATCCAATGTTGTACTAGGAATTGTAAGATGATTGTGGTCATAAGGTGAGATGTGACTCTTCCCATCTGCCATTTCCCTCGAGACTGATTTTGTAGACCCCTGGCAGAAGATATGGACATTTCTAAATTTACCGTAAGTCAGTAGAAAGTGAAAGATAGTTAATTCTCTGTGATTCCTTACAAATGAATCGCTTAATCTAATCTCACTATCTTTCAAAATATGGGTTATTCAGTATATAATTCTGTCCTACTTTTCTCCTGTTCATGAAGCAAAAACAGGTGGGAGGGACTCGGTTAAATCAAGGGGCCTGGCTCCTAAGAATGTGACACCCGTGGTGACTGCTGGAAGGTGAAGGGGCACGCCCGGAGTGCGGGTGCCTTCCGGCCAGGGTTGCACACGCCTCCCGTGCAGTGGGCGCCTCACCCCCCGCCTCGCCTCTGCAGGATCAACATCGAGGCTCGGAAGTCACCCAAGTTGTCCCGGGCCGCTCAGGAGATGTCCAGGTCCCCTCGGTTGCCCATGCGCAAGCCCTCCATTGGCTCGCCCAGCCTGACGCGAAGAGAGTTTCCCTTTGAAGACATCACTCAGGTAGTGTCTGGGTTCCGGGTGGGTCACATGTACCTGATGCGCCCAGCTCTTTCCCCTCCCCAGTGTGGGCTCGGTGATGGCCAGGCCCTCGCTACCCCCGCCCCAGGCCTGTCCCTACGACTCCAGACACCAGTTAGATCATGAGAGCCCCATGGGTCCTCCTCACCACCCCTGCCTTCAGGCAGGCCCATTACTCTGCTCCACCTCCCACAGGACGTCCTTGCAACCTTAGACGCTTCCCCCTCACTCCCCAGATGACACAGCCACACCTGCCTCTTCCCGCCTTTGTGCCTTGGCTCTGCCTTGGCCACCAGGACCCTGCGCACTCCCAGACCTACCTCCCCCTCCTCGGGAAGGCTTTCCCCTGCCTGGCTCAGCCTCAGTGACTGCAGAGCCTCTGGTTCAGAACTCCCTGTCATCAGGGCACGGGCTCTGTGGGAAGCTGTGTGTAGACAGTTCGTTGCCTTTGGATACACGCACACGCAGGCATGGCTAGGCACAGAGATAACTTTTTTTTTGTTTATGTTATCACACAAGTAGTTAGCTGAACTTTTACAATACTCAAAAAACCATGTTTGAGGCCAAGCGTCTCTGCCTAGCTATGGAATTGTGCTAGACAGAGATAGTTATGCATCAATTGCTTTAAGCAGGGTGAACAGAGATAACTTTTAATTATTTTTAACTTCACTGACTGAGAAAACAGATCATGGGATAGTTTCAGGAAGGGTCAGGGCAGCTGATGTTTTTAGAAGAAACATCAGAGATAAAAATGGATTCAGAGCCAGGTACCGTCTCTAGTTCAGTGACTGCGGAAAGGCGAGGTGAAGGTGAATGTGCCCAAATCCCACTGGTGGCCTGTGGTCTGACACCCACGCAGACACACTGGGACCTGTCTGCCTCTTTAAACCAGGGCTGGCCGGCTGCGCTGGCTCCTGCTCTCCTCAGTGGTGGGCGAAGTGGGGGAGGAGCGTTTCCGTGGGAGCACCTGTGGCCTTCTCAGCAGTGTCAGCATTCTCATTGGTAGGAAATGTGGCGATAGACAGTAAGTTTCTTCCCTCTTCTCTTCCACAGCACAACTATCTTGCTCAGGTCACGTCTAATATCTGGGGAACCAAGTTTAAGATTGTGGGCTTGGCTGCTTTCCTGCCAACGAACCTCGGTGCAGGTAAAACCATGTCCTGTGTTTGGCCCCATGTCCTGGTTGAAACTCAGACTGAAAAAACAAAGTCAGTTTTCAGTGGGCTACAATAGAAAATGAGCTCATATGACATCGAAAGATTAGCATGAAACTTCGACTACAGCTACTATGATATCACAAAAAATCAGAATAATCACTCAGATTGGTTTTTGCCAGTGGTGCTTTCATTTTTTAAAATATCATCCCTGCCCTGGCTGGTGTTCTCTGTGGTTAGAGCACCGGCCTGTATTCCAAAGGGTCTCAGGTTCGATTCCCAGTTAAGGAGAAGTACCTGGGTTGCAGGTTCGATCCCTGCCTTCCATCAGGGTGCATGAGGGAGGCAGCCAATCAACGTCTCTCTCTCACATGGATGTTTCTCTCCCTCTCTTTCTCCCCCTCCCTCCCACCCTTCCTTCCACTCTCTCTGAAAAATCAATGGGAAAAATATTCTCTGGTGAGAATTAACAACAAAATCATCCCTAACTTATAAAAATGACAGAAATAGCTGAAATCTCTATCAAAGATCTCAGATTTTTTATAGACTTCCGTTTTTGTTTTTGTTTTTGTTTTTGTTTTTGTTTTTGTTTTTATTTCTGGCCATTCACTGTGAGCAGGTTTTGGTACCAGTATCTTTAAGTCCTTGAAGAAAGCATTAGACTATAAGAAGCAGCTGGCTGACTGTGAGCGCAGCTTAGTGGTGAATCTTCAAAGATGTCATTTCTAAGTAAGAAGTCAATATCCTTTCATGAGAGGAACACGTGAATAACCCTGTAATGACCACTGGATTGGAGAGTCATCTCAGCCAGCGCCAGTCCAAGCACCAGCCTTACAAAGGAACTTCAAAAAGAAGGCCTGCTGTGCCATGGGAGTGCTGGCCAGTCAGCCACCAGGCCAGGGCAGGTGATAGCTGTGGAGGTGGAACAAACGAAAAAAAATGAACAATAGTAGTAAATAGTAGGCCACAGGAAGTAGTATTAAACAGAGTTGACAGGCAATTTCATCCTGATTTTAACCTACAGATTCATTTTTATTTTTTTTTAATTTATTGATTTGAGAGAGAAACATCGATTTGTTGCTCCATCCATCCGTGCGTTTATTGGTTGACTCTGGTATGTGCCCTGACACAGGAGCGAACCCCCAACCATGGCACATTAGGATGATGCTCCTACCAAGTGAACCACCCAGCCAAGGCCAGATTCATTATTTTTTTTAACTTATTTTGTCTCTCCTAAATATTTTAGTTGCAATTTGGCTTTCTCTTAAATATCTCTGTTAATTAAATTAATCTTAGAGTTTAAAGAAACCGTGTGGAAGTTCCTGATAAATCTCTATACGATCATGAAATTGAAAGTTATTAAGACAAGAATCCAGTCCTGAATAAAGGCAGCATTTTATTTCTACCTGATGCACGTCACCCCTTATCATCTCATAGCCGCTCTCAAACAGCTGCGTGGTTGCCCAAGTTTGTCCTGAGCTTGGCAGCCTGGTTATCACAACTATTTTCACTAAGTCATTTTTCCAATTACAAGTAAGCTTTTTAAAAATATCTGTCCTGCCCTACCTGGTTTGGCTCAGTGGATAGAGCGTCGGCCTGTGGACTGAAGGGTCCCGGGTTCAGTTCCAGTCAAGGGCACATGCCTGGGTTACAGGCTTGATCCCCAGTGGGGGGTGTGCAGGAGGCAGCCAATCAATGATTCTCTCTCATCATTGATGTTTCTATCTCTCCCTCTCCCGCTTTCTTCCTCTCTGAAATCAATAAAAATATTTTTAAAAAATAAATAAATAAATAAAAATATCTGTCATAACCCCAGCTCACTCCAAAAAAAAGAATTTAAGTCTCAGGTAGGTTGTTAACATTCTAAATGTGTGGTTCTGTAGACAAACTATTGACAAAGGGGTTGGGCGAGACCAAAAATGTGGTGTCCGTGAACCCAGACTGGCTGGGTGGCTGGTTGTGCCCCGGAGAGATGGAGAGCTGCTCTCAGGCTGGCCTGCGTGTGCAGACCGTCTGTGGACGGCAGGGGTCTCCCCTCCCCCGCCCTTTCTCTGGCTGTGACCCTGTTGGTGCCTTGGCTGTCGTCCTTATGTCTCTACTGACTGTCTCCTCTCCTCCCACCAGTAATCTATAAAACCAGCCTCCTGCACCTCCAGCCGCGGCAGATGACCATCTATCTCCCGGAGATCCGGAAGGTTTCCATGGACTACGTGAACCTGCCTGTCTTCAACCCCAATGTGTTCAGTGAAGACGAAGACGACTTACCAGGTGTGCTCACACAGGACACCTAGTTGTCAGGAGCCCTCTCCCAGTGGGTTGTGAAAGGACCTCCTTGGGAGCCTCTCGGGGAGGATCTGAAAACGGCCCCTTACCTGGAGGGCAGAGAGAGACCGTAGAAAGGCAGGCCACTCCAGATGGGTCGGTGGCAGTTTTAATGAGCGAGGGGACTTACAAGGCTTACCTTGGCGGCTGTAAGACTGGCAGGTTCCACTCCCACTGCCAGAATCTTCAGAGTTCATGTAGAGGCCCTAATGGGTCAGTCACATACACCATCCAGCTTATACATTTTCAAATGTCTATACAGTGGGGCCTTGACTTACGAGTGTCCCAACTAACGAGTTTTTCGAGATATGAGCCGTCTCTTGGCAGATTTTTTGCTTTGAGTTGCGAGCTAAAATTCGGGTTATGAGCCAGCTTCAGATACCCCACCGCTAGTTGACACAGCGAACGTCACAGTGAACGCCACAACATCAGCCCAGCATCACGTGTCTCACTCGTTCACTGTTGATTTGACATACGAGTAATTTGAGTTACGAGCTCCGTCATGGGACGAATTAAACTCGTAAGTCAAGGCCCCACTGTAGTATTTTCTACTGGGAGATCCTATTTTGGTTAATAGATTATGATTTCTAATTAGTCTGCCAATTATTTGTATGTAACTATTCTCAAAAAAATCCACCTTCAATGTTATAAACGCTATAGAGACTCCTCTACGTATATCCAAGCAGGGTCTGAACGTCTCTGGTTTCTGAGCCAGAAGAAACTCCACATTCTCCGAATCTGGTCGTTCTCGAACAGCGGGTCCTCGTGGTGGAGCGGAGAGGGACAGGCATCCGCCTCGGCTCTGAACTGGGGGAGTGGTTGACCTTCTCTCAGCCCAGGTTTTTACTGTAAAGTGACCTGTGCTTTCTGACAGGAGCCGTCCGAGGTGGAGCCCATGTTCTGGATGGCCACAGTCCCAATAGCGGGGCTTGCAGCCACACTCACCTGCAGTGTGCGGAGGCCCCACAGCTTGCGCTTCCTGGCACGTCCCCTGCTGTTTCAGAATGTGGGGTTTAGAAGTCTCTCTCAGTCCCCCGAACGTCCTCCCTGCTCTCTGATGCTCAGCCCTTTCTGCTGCTGTGGTTCCCAGTGAGAGGAGGGAACATTTTGCCTCAGGACTTATATTTAATGCTGGTGACATGGCAAAGAGACTCCCCTTTAGCAGGGACGATGCCTGCCCACAGTATTCCATACAGATGAAAGAACATCTGGAGGAGGGGTTTGAAGAGGGACAATAGGAAACTTGAGACAGGACCCCGACCCCTGCAGCCAGGCGAGAGTTACATCTCACTAGAGGACTACCTCAGGGAGGGGCCATCTCTTACAGGAACCAAGGTGGGCTTAGCTTTTGATGAACCAACTGGCTTCATTCTGTAATTCTGGTGAAAGGCCACCAGCCTTTACAGTGACCCTTTAAATTCTATTTCCTGCTCATTCTGGTTGGCGCACAGCACTCAGGGAGGCCCAGGTAAGCAAAGTTGCTCACAGCCACTTTAGACAGGGCAGACAGAATGGGTGCTCTGGGCACCTGCCAGTATCTGCCGGTCATTGCTCAAGTGTGTACCCTAAGTTCTCACCACTCACAGACAGGATATGCTAACCCCAACCTTACATATTGTTTGAAATGCTAAACAGCAGATAAATTAGGAAATGAGCCTTCCCCTAATACGAAGATTTGCTGTGTGTTTTTTTATTGGTTTCTGTACTCCATTTTACATGTTCTATTACAGGAACTTAATTTACATAGAAATTTCAGATACACGTCTGCTGTTTGCTACAGGCACATTCCACATTGACCAAGACCCATGGAGAAACCTCCTCGGATTATCATGAGTACAAAGCGTCTTTAAACAAGTATTTGCCATGGTACCATTTGAGCACGTGGTGCCAAATTGAGAAGGTTCAAAAGTGTAGTCTTTGAAAAGCCCTGCCAGTGCCTTTAGCTAATGGGTGAGGACAGGCTGCCTACAGGACCTACCAGTGGCCTG
This sequence comes from Myotis myotis, assembly GCF_014108235.1. Classification (NCBI taxonomy): domain Eukaryota; kingdom Metazoa; phylum Chordata; class Mammalia; order Chiroptera; family Vespertilionidae; genus Myotis; species Myotis myotis. The sequence continues at coordinate 4,518,295 of NW_023416379.1, read as the reverse complement.
GTGCCCTTCCAGAAACACCAGAGAAGCTTCATGTAACTTGTATGAACAGATCAGCTTTCCCCCAGCAAAAGCATGTCTGTCTAATTGCATTTGTAGACAAAGGTCTGGATGAATTGAGAGGTGTTACTTATTCCGACCCAGTTCCATGGTACTATTTGTGAGCAGCTTGTTTTTCTCACTTCCTTCCAGTGACGGGAGCATCTGGCGTGCCTGAGAACAACCCACCTTGTACCGTGAACATCCCTATCGCACCCATCCACAGCTCAGCGCAAGCCATGTCCCCCACGCAGAGCATCGGGCTGGTACAGTCCCTGCTGGCCAATCAGAACGTGCAGCTGGACGTCCTGACCAATCAGACCACGGCCATGGGCGCAGCTGAGCATGCCAGTGAGAATGCCACCCAGTACCCGGTCTCCAACCGCTACTCCAGCCCTGGACAGGTGATCTTCGGGGGCGTAGAGATGGGCCGTCTCATCCCGAACCCCCCGCAGCTGTCCCTGCTGCCGCCTGCACAGGGGCCCGTCCAGCTGTCGGTGGTGGAGCACGGAGACCGCGAGCACGAGCACCTGCAGAAGCCCGCCAAGGCGCTGAGGCCGCAGCTGGCTGCTGAGGGGGACGCCGTGGTGTTCGGCGCCCCCCAGGAGATCCAGGTGGCAAAGCTGAACCCCCCACCGCCCTACCCAGGCACCATCCCTGCCGCCCCCACCACTGCCCCGCCGCCGCCCCCGCCCCCGCCCCCGCAGCCCCCTGTGGATGTGTGCTTGAAGAAGGGCGACTTCTCGCTGTACCCCACGGCCGTGCATTACCAGCCGCCCCTGGGCTACGAGAGGATCACCACCTTCGACAGCAGCGGCAACGTGGAGGAGGTGTGCCGGCCTCGGACGCGGATGCTCTGCTCTCAGAACACCTACACCCTCCCCGGCCCAGGCAGCGCGGCCACCCTGAGGGTCACTGCCACCGAGAAGAAGGTGCCTCAGCCCTGCACCAGCGCCACCCTGAACCGCCTGACGGTCCCGCGCTACTCCATCCCCACGGGAGACCCGCCTCCCTATCCCGACCTGGCAGGCCCGCTGGCCTCCAGCCGGGTCTCAGCGCAGCGACTGGACGGAGGCCTCATTCACGCCACGCTGCGCAGGAATAACCGCGAGGTGGTGCTCAAGGCGGCGGCGCCTGCTGAGCCCCCGCGGGTGCACCTGCCGCTGCAGCACCCGCACCCGGCCAAGCCCAAGGGCACAGCACAGTTCCCCTTGCGGCCCCCGGCAGCCCTCTACACCTGCAGTCAGTGCAGTGGAGGGGGTGTGGCCGGCGCAGGGGGTGCACAGGCGGCCAGCACCTCCCCGCTGGCCTCGCAGTCCTCCTACAGCCTCCTGAGCCCGCCCGAGGGTGCCCGTGAGCGCACCGACTATGTCAACTCAGCCTTCACCGAGGATGAGGCGCTGGCCCAGCACTGTCCGGTGGAAAAGCCGCTGCGGCACACCCCACTGCCTGAAGCTGCTGTGCCCGTAAAACGGCCACCCCCTTACCAGTGGGACCCTGTGCTGGGGGAGGACATTTGGGTGCCTCAGGAAAGGACAGCACAGACTGGAGGGCCCAACCCCCTGAAACTGCCCCCCCTGGTCGTAGGTCAGAGCCAGCACCTGGACGTGTCCCGAGTGCCCTTTATCTCCCCCAAGTCTCCCACCAGCCCTACTGCCACTTTCCAGACGGGCTATGGGATGGGAGTGCCGTATCCAGGAAGCTATAACCCCCCTTTGCCAGGAGTTCAGGCTCCCTGCTCAAAAGATTCCCTGTCCCCAACACAGTTTGCACAGCAGGAGCCCGCTGTGGTCCTGCAGCCGGCCTACCCTTCCAGCCTGTCCTACTGCACCTTGCCCCCCATGTACCCCGGAAGCAGCACGTGCTCAAGTTTACAGCTGCCATCCATCGCCTTGCACCCCTGGAATTCCTACAGCGCGTGCCCGCCCATGCAGAACCCCCAGGGCACTCTCCCCCCCAAGGCACACTTGGTGGTGGAGAAGCCCCTGGTGTCCCCACCACCACCCAGCGACCTCCAAAGCCACCTGGGTACAGAGGTGATGGCAGAGGCCTCAGACAACTTCCAGGAGGTCCTCTCTCTGACGGAAAGCCCAGTCCCCCAGCGGACAGAGAAATTCGGGAAAAAGAACCGGAAGCGCCTGGACAGCCGAGCGGAGGAAGGGAATGTCCAGGCCATCACCGAGGGCAAAGTGAAGAAGGAGGCGCGGACTCTGAGTGACTTTAATTCCCTGATCTCCAGCCCCCGCCTGGGGAGAGAGAAAAAGAAAGTGAAGAGTCAGAAAGACCAGCTGAAGTCGAAGAAGTTGAATAAGACGAACGAGTTCCAGGACAGCTCGGAGAGTGAGCCAGAGCTGTTCATCAGCGGGGACGAGCTGATGAACCAGAGCCAGGGCAGCAAGAAGGGCTGGAAGAGCAAGCGGAGCCTGCGCACAGCCAGCGAGCTGGACGAGTTCAAGTGCCGGAAAGCCAGCGAGAGGGAGGACGGGCGGCTGGGCAGCCAGGGCTTCGTGTACGTGATGGCCAACAAGCAGCCTCTCTGGAACGAGGCCACCCAGGTGTACCAGCTGGACTTCGGCGGGCGCGTGACCCAGGAGTCGGCCAAGAACTTCCAGATCGAGCTGGAGGGGCGGCAGGTAAGGGTGCCCCCGGGCCTGGCTGGAATCGAGGCTTCTCTGGGTTTTTAAAACCAGGTGAGGGGTCTCGGTGCTTTGGCCTTTGAGGATCATTTTCCAAAGGCCACCCGTGAAATGTGGAAACCAACTGACCCGCTTAGATGGGGGCCAGTTCTCTCCCCCCTCGGACCCTTGGCTTTTCTTAGTTAAATCAGTAGTCACCTGTCACCTTATTATGCCAGTAAATGTTTCACAGCTGAGCCACATAGTAGGGTTTAGTTACATTTGCCTTTTTTATCGTATAGGCTTTTTTTCTAGACATAATAATTACCCAGTTGTGTTTGGCTTATTTCTCTATGTATTTATTGCTAAGTCATTCCCCAGTCCTGTGGCAGGATGTAAATCTCCTCTCAGTACAGTTAAACTCGGTGGGTAATTTGTCAGTTCTTTCTGCTCCAACCCAGAATGCTGGCTCTAGCCCTGCGGCATAGCTGTTGTGCTGGGACTACCCTCCTCTACTATCCTGGGAATTCCCTTCACTTCTCATGTTTAAATCCCATTTTCATTCATTCACCCAACGAATATTTATTGAGCACCTGCTATATGCCTGGCAAGCTTCCGAGCAGGGAGCTGGCAAACTGGCCCACGGGCCAATCTGGATGGCTTCCTGTTTTCATAAATACATTTCTAACTGCTCTGAGTACAGAAATGAAAGCAGTGAGGTCAACAGAAAGGCCCTGGCCTCATGGAGTCTACAAAAATGGAAGAAAGACCACAAATAAAAAGCATGTAATGTGACAGTTATGTGATGGTCACAGCAAGTACTGAAATGACAAAGGAAAGCAGGCTGGGGAGGTGAGCATGATGGGAAGGAGGTGTGCTGTGTTTGTCCCTCTCTGAGCAGTGACATTTGACAATGACAGTTGATGTTCCTCTTAAGCCTCTTTCAGCTTATAGATTCTTCTTTCTGCTTTCTCCTATCTGTCTCCTTGGTGAGGAAACCGCTTCATTTGACCTGTGGAGCTTCCCACGCCCTGAATTTTGCTCCCTGTCTCCCCGCTGCATTGTTTAATATATTCCTCCATTCCTTTGTTTCTGACAAATTCATAGTTAGAATTAGAAGCCTCCCAGAGTCACTTTTGTTGGCAAAAATAACTCCTAGACCAGCGGTTCTCAACCTGTGGGTCGCGACCCCTTTGGTGGTCAAACGACCCTTTCACAGGGGTCGCCTAAGACCATCCTGCATATCAGATACTTACATGATGATTCATAACAGTGGCAACATTACAGTTATGAAGTTTCATTACAGCAATGAAAATAATTTTATGGTTGGGTCACAACATGAGGAACTGTATTTAAAGGGCCAGAAGGTTGAGAACCACTGTCCTAGACTGTGCTGTCTGCCTCCATCACGAGCCGCTCTGGCCTGATTGCCCTGTTCCACCTTGTTTTCTTATAATGTCTTTGCTTCGATGCCCTCCCTCCAGGTGATGCAGTTTGGAAGGATCGATGGCAATGCATACATTCTGGACTTCCAGTACCCCTTCTCAGCTGTGCAGGCCTTCGCGGTGGCCCTGGCCAACGTGACGCAGCGCCTCAAATGAAGAGACTGGCTTGGGGAGCAGAAAGAGACAGAGGAGCCTTTTCAGAGAGGCCTGATCACAAATGGTAGAGGAGCCCGCAAGGGGCTGGGTGCCTGGGGCCCAGAAGACAAGAGCAAACTGGAAAAGTCTCTCAGGCCCAGGAGAGGGCACCGACCGTTAGCGTTGTCGTTTGTTTGGGCTTTTATTATTCTTTATTGTCTTTCTTTTTAATCAAACAAAATAATACAGAAGAGAGGTGTTTGGAAGCAAAGATACCAGGCACCTGGTGTTTTTTTGGAAACATAATTGATTGTGGTAATGTCCCACTGGGCTTGCTCATGTCAGCTACACAAACGGGTCCTTCGGAAGGAAGACAGACTGCATTATAGCCTGCTGTTCTTTGAGACATACGGGGTGTGCATTCTTCTCATTCTCCACAACATCACTAGTGTACAATCAAAACTCTTTTTTAAAAAAACACACCCAAAACCCTGAAGGTACAGGTTCTCTGGAGGGACAACATTTAATTCACACATGTTAATGTTACTCCCCTAAAGTTGACTTGATCAATGAAGGGTATTTTGGCAAACACACTGTTTGACTAATAAAAATAGGCTTTCTACAGGGGCGCTATTACCAGGTATGAGTAAGATATGCTCCTGATGGTGCGGGGGAAGGGGTGACGGGCGAGGAGGAAAATCCCGCACGTGCACGCATGGCGAGCTCCGTAGTGTGACTTGAAATAGTACAAGGGCTCTGCTCCTCTCTGGAGGATGCTGACATGAAGACTCCACTAAGTTTTATAATTTGTCGTAATTCCATGGGTTCAGTCTGACTGGTTTGAGGAGAAGGTAGGAGAGAAACGTGGCCAGGTCCCAGGGTGCGGTGGGGGCTGTAGTTTTCTCAGCTGGAGTCGGGAGTCACTGGGCACCCTCTGGCTGAGAAGTAACATTTACTCCCTCTCTTTTATTGTTGACTCTGAAATGTGACAGTAGACGTTATCCTTCCCATCAGACAACACTATTCTACACTTTCTTTCTCTAAAAATGCTAACGATGCTGATTTGAAAGCGCTCCTTTCCTCTTTCAGCTACATTAAAATTCAGTTGACTAGAATTGTGTTTCAACAGGTTAGAAATGTAAGCAAAAATGTTTAAGCGTTTGCCAGGGTATCAAGAGGCAGAGTTGTGGTCATCTCTTGCCCAGAAGTCCCACCATCTGCTCCAGGAAAACAGTTGTTTATTAACTGTGCAGACTATTTATAGAGATGAACCTCTGGGGCAGCATGGGTAAAATTGTAGTATTTAAGGCAGGTGCTGGGTAATTGCAGAAGAAAAATCCACTGAGATTATCTTTTCCCACCTCACCCCGTCCTCAGCGGACGCCCTGGGCAGCATTCAGCCCTGGTGACAAGACCCAGTGCATTGTTCTCAGCTGTTTGTATCTGTGAGGTGTTTAGGGCAGGAGCACAAGAACTATCCTATGTTTGGATTTTGTTTGAAAACAGAAAAGTGGAAAACTACAAAAAATTATTTTTTAAAAAAAATTTTAATTCCATGTTTTAGTTTTGAAATATGTTCTTAATTCCCTGTTTTGGTTTAAAAATTAGAAAAGAAACTGTCCCATTCCTTTCCCAGAACAAGATGGCATCCATCATGCACCATCCTCTCCAGCCCCAAAGAAACACAGATAAGGTTTTAAATATGGCGAAGGGCGTCTCCCAGCTAGTTCCACCTGACATTTCAAAACAGTGGACCTGAACCTGATTCTTTTGTGGCTAAATTCTTCCAAAAAGAATTTAGTCATGTGTTCAGATTTATCTAATTCTTTTATATGAGTTTTTGTAGCTTGGTATGATGTTTCAGCGGTTATTAGCTGTGCAATGTGGTTATAGCCTATTTCTAGAATAATTTAAATGCAATTTTCTGTTTTATTGCCCAAGAGATCATTATTTATCCTGCTTTAATAGTGTTCCTAGAAACCACTACTATTTACTGGTGAGTTATGCCCATTTTATAATTTACTTAGAAAAACAGAATGTAACGACTTACTTGGTAGCAGTATATTTTGCTGCAAGAAATAAAGAAGATATGATGGGGGGTTTGCTGGACAGTTTGTAACTTTTTCTAATTGGGAAAAACATTTCTATTAATCCTGTAAGAGTAATTTTTTCTTTGCTTTTTGAGGTAGTGATTACATATGAGATAACATATCCTAAAATATTTCCCCTTCTTTTGAAAATTTTATTTTTAATTAAAAATAAAAGGTGATATGAAATGAAAAGAGACTTTTTAAGATTAGAGTAGGTGGCAAAGGAAGGGATTATTAGTAATAAGTTTTAAAAGTTCTGATCGGTTTTTGAGCTATAAAGACCATGAAAGGGGCTACTTTTTAGAACTTCTCTTAAGAGGAAATATTGGGGGAAATCCTTGGAATTGATGCTACAAATACATGTGTAAAGAGAATGTATTGTAGCAAATAATTAACTAAACTTCTTAATTCTTTGACCACTCCCCAAAAGGCATTTTCCCCACTTGGAGACAGGCCTCGTCCTGGATGTTTTGCACACGTAGTGAGCCTCTGAATTAGCGCTGCTCTGCTCACCCGTCCCAGGAGCAGGTAATTTCAGGTGCCAGGTCTACTTAAACAGATGTCTGCAGCAGTGTTCTGTCTTCTAAGCTAATGGTGATGCCTTCACTTATTTTAAAAATAGTTTTCATTCAGTCATTCTCAATTTGTTAAGCGCTACTAAAGGCAGTACTTTAAGCAGCAGAATTCTACATACTTTATGTTTATTGGTAGCAATTTATGAATATTAAGATACCTCATTGAATCCCTACACATAAAAATACTAGAGGCCTGGTGCATGAATTCGTGCACCAGTGGGGTCCCTCAGCCTAGCCTACAGGATTGAGCCGAAATTGGCTCTCCTACATCCCCCGAGGGGTCCCGGATTGCAAGAGGGTGCAGGCTAGGCCAAGGGACCCCACCAGTGCACGATCGGGTCAGGGAGGAACACGGGAGGTTGGCTAGCCGGGGAGGGACCGCGGGAGGGCTCCAGGGCATGTCCAGCCCGTCTCGCTCAGTCCCGATTGGCCGGACCCCAGCAGCATCTGCCCCCTAGTGGTCAGTGCACATCATAGCGAGCGGTTGAGTGGCCTTAGTATACTAGTATCATTAGCATATTACACTTTGATTGGTTGAACGGACAACCGGATGACTGAACACTTAGCATATTAGGCTTTTATTATATAGGATTAGCCCAGTAAACAGTCAACTACATAAAAATCCATGCCTTTTTGAGGAAAGTAGTGTATTAACAAACAAACAAAATTTTAAATTTGTCTTAACTCTAGCCTCATCAAACCAAAGGCATAGATTTTTATACAGTCCATCCACTGAATGTAAATTTTGAAAAAAATTGATGTAAAGGAGGCAGAGAATGTCAAAGCTCGAATGGTAGTAGATGTCTGGATCATGCAGGTTAGTATTTTTCCTCCAAGGCCATTGCTCCCTTGTTGAGTGTCCCACGGGGACATGTGAAAACTCGTACATTTATCCTGTAATCAGAGCAGAAAGTCAGGAGACCCAGGATCAAACCTGATCCGCCACAAAGTTGGAGGGTGACCTTGGACCTCCACTTGTCCATCTGTAAAATGAAAGGGATGAGCTGGGCAATCTAAACTCCTGTCCAACTCTAACAGCTAAGAGCTCAAAATGAGTTCACTCCACTTTACATATTCGGAGGGTATGTTTCAGAACATTGCCGTTCTGTAGAGATATTTCTTGTCCATGTTAATGAGCTATCTACTGAATGTAAATCAGGGCATTTTAAGTAATATCTTTTGAAGATTCACCTCTAGAAAAACGCACTTTTCATAAAATTACACAAAAGCACCAATTCCAGATAAGACAGGAACCTCCCCTTGAGTCCACCTTGCTCAGTGGCCGCCCTTGGGAACAGCCCTAAAATAAATCACCACTTGCCCCAAAGACCATCAAGTACATCGGAAAAAAAAGACAGGAGTGTAGGCCTAGGCCCTCTTGAATTCTTGAGTGTGCTCTGCAGTGTTCAAGTTCAGGTTTCTGGGAAAACAGCCCATTGTGTTCCTGTGTGGACCATCCATCACTTGGCCAAGTCAACGGTTGTGAACAAAGTTAGTTGAGACAAAATGTGTCAAAAATGTTGTTTGAGTTCCTGGGATTTTGTAATAGCACACATCTCAAAACTCTTCACCATTCGTGTATTTTCTTATCTTTGGCTGATAAAACTCTGAAGGGTTGTGGCTTATTTTGTTTTCATTTCTTCGGCTCTGTGCAATTTTCTTGTAACTTCACTTGTACCTATATTTTCTGTTTACAAGTTCTTTTAAAGGGGAGGGATAGGGTTCTATGATCTCGTTTATTGTAGATAAAAAATTTTTTTCGTGTTGTAGAAAAGCATGGGTTACGTGTTTGACTGAAAAAGGCACTGTATTCTTTACCAAAGGGGTGTTGTTTTTGCATTTGTTTATAAATGCATTACTTTGGTACTGTAAATTTGGACATAATTTCTGAGTTTATTACTACTGTCATTTTCTTTCTCCTTTTTTTTTTTTTTAACTGTAAATGCACGATGCAGGTGCACAGGTCCCAGACCAAACCAGACCACCAGCATGTTCTTGTCCAAACCTCGGGAATGGTGCACTGCCCCATGCACCTCGGTTCCGTGGTGTTGGTTTGCTTTCAGTTCAGCACCCTGCTTTGTGTTACTTTCCAAGCAATATATGTTGAGATTATCAATTGCATTCTAAAGAGCTCACCTGATTTGCCTCTCTTCTTAGGTATTTTGTGTATTAGATTGTGAGGGAGGTGTTCTAGAAGGCATTCATGGTTTGCATTCCAAATGGTGTGATTTGTCCAAGTTATTTTCTGTCTTTATTGAGATGGATTAATCTCCTTATTTTTTCTTGATGATTTGAAGTTGTAAGAGTTGTCCAGCTATTGCTTAATAAAATTTTGCAGATCAAAAAAAAAGTCAATTGCTTGTGTGCAGAAACTGAAAAAAAAAATCAATTGCTGTGTGCAGAAACTGAAAAAAAAAATCAATTGCTGTGTGCAGAAACTGAAAAAAAAAATCAATTGCTGTGTGCAGAAACTGCCGCTCTCTGTTGCTGCTTTGGTCCCTGGTTGCTTTGGTCCCTGGTTGGTGCCCTGAGGTGTTACCATCGGCGCTCTTTCTGAGAGGTCAGGGGTATGCTGTCTTCCTGATGAGCTGGTTTGAGTTTGTGTTTGCTTTTTTTTTTTTTTTTTTAATATATTTTATTGATTTTTTACAGAGAGGAAGGGAGAGGGATAGAGAGTTAGAAACATCCATGAGAGAGAAAATCGACCAGCTGCCTCCTGCACACCCCCTACTGGGGATGTGCCCACAACCAAGGTACATGCCCTTGACCGGAATTGAACCTGGGACCCTTCAGTCCACAGGCTGACGCTCTATCCACTGAGCCAAACCGGTTTGGCTGTGTTTTGCTTTTTCTTGTTTGTTTAAAGAGGACCCACTCAGGATGCAGCTGTCACAGCACCTACACAGTCACCGACACCTTCTCTGTTGCTCTGTGGGATGGTTACTAAAACCAGGTTTGAGCAGTTCCTCTAAAGCAGGGGTCCTCAAACTACGGCCGCGGGGCACATGCAAATACAAATATTGTATTTGTTCCCATTTTGTTTTTTTACTTCAAAATAAGATATGTGCAGTGTGCATAGGAATTTGTTCATAGTTTTTTTTTTTAACTATAGTCCAGCCCTCCAACGGTCTGAGGGACAGTGAACTGGCCCCCTGTTTAAAAAGTTTGAGGATCCCTGCTCTAAAGTGCTAATGTAGCTGTTAATTATCATTAGTAATGTGTCTTTGTGCACCTCCTCACTCTGCCCAGAGGAGGGAGTCGGGCTGGGAGGCTCATCTGTAAATACTAGTTCACGGGTACATTTACACAACTACTCCTTTGCTCTTTTCAAAGATAAAAATAGATACCCAATGACTCGGGCTTAGGAGACAGAACCACAAACCACTGTCAAGTCTTATTTTCTAAGCATGCACTAAGTTTTAAAATAACCATCAGACTATAAATCTGTGCTTTAAATAGTAGCAGTCATACACGGCTAACTGACCTGAATTTTGTAGAAGAATCAAAATATACCTCTTATTATGAAAGTTTGTGAATTTCAAGGTAATATGCATTGTACCTTTAATCAGTTAAACCAGGTAGCAAGGAGACCTTGTTGATAACAAACCTCCACTCTCCCTCTCCCCCAAAATACAAGGGACCAAAACCTTAACAGCAGGCTGGGTCTGGGTCTGGGTCTGTGCTAAGGGCCCAGGGTCAGCTGTGGGCCGTTCATTCAGTGTGAGTCAGAATCTCCAGAAGTGATTTGTTTTTAAAGCCCTGGTAAGAAAACATAGCAAATCCCTTTCCTTCTAAAACTTATTTTGAAAAGGACGCATGCTCTTTTTATTCTAGTGTTCAGAATGCTTTTCCTGGCAGTGTTGAAAGAATAGAGAGTCGGTTTAGTTCTTGTACCTTTGCCCCAAAAACTCACCGTGGAAGAGAATGACTGCCTCCTGGAGACTGCATTGCCACTTTCCAAGAGCGCACCACTAAGTCTCCAAGCCCCATTATGCAGTGGGTACCTTTTGCCTTCCTTTCCTTTCAGGAGAAACTTGAAGCATCCAGAGGCTGAAGTGATTTCTGGATTCCATACACACAGACACACACAAAAAGATCTGAAATAGAATCCAAGATTTCTGGGTCACATTAATGAACAGACCTGGTTTATTCCCAGCCTCTCTCTCTGGTGTTTCGTAACGATTTGCCTGTAATGAGCTGTGAGCTACTTACACGTAGTCACCTCCTGAGAAAGGCAGCATCAAGGTGGGAGCCCTCGCCGGCAGCAGGCGAGCTCATCCCTGCAGCAGCGGAGAGCGCTGGCTCTTGAGATGTCAGAAAAGGGAGCACGCGGCCCCAGGCTGTGCTCCTCGCCCGGTGCCACACAGGAGCAGGTCTGCGATTCGTTTCTCTGTGCGTCTTAGAAGCAGTTGCTCGATGCACTAAAGACTGTGAAAGAATCCACGTGGAGAAGGCTCGTTTCCTAAACTTGCCCACAGTTCCTGTTATGCCAGCTTCAAGCATAGAAGCGCCGGCCTCAGCAGGACCTGGGCGGGAAGCCGTGTCAGGTAAGGAGAGCAATGCCTCATGCCTCACGCTTGCCCTTTCCTGGGTTTCCTGCTTTTGCTCTGTTCCGGGCACTTCCTGAGCCCAGTTTCCCTGCACACACAACCACAGCTCCCTCGCCCCACGAAAAAGGTAAGGGGGTGGGTGGGGGCCTCGGATGATGAAGGCTCTCGCATGGCAGTATCTCAAACTACTAACCAAGTTGCCTCAGCCATGCCAGCCACAGCCCACTGTCTTCAACCATTAGGGTGTGGGCTTGCTGTTCCCACTCTTCTCCAAGATGGGGAAGAATATGGCGGTCCTGACACCAGTCCCATTGCACACAGGGCACCATGGGCACCGCATCTCCTTTGGTCTGACCTCCGTCTCATTCAGATGGTCTGTTGTTTCTCCGTGTTTCCTATCTCCCAGGTGCCACCTTGAGGGTCTTGTATGAACCACCTGTCACAGTCTTGCACTTTGACCCTGTTGTGGGTGCAGTCCTGTTCTTAAAAGGAGAAATCCTTGAATCTCTGTTCTCACCCCGCAGTAAACAGGCGAGCAGCCCGGACACCACGGTACCTGAGACACAGCATGTCATGCACTTCCCCTGAAAGGAGTGTCCTCCAGGCAGTCACTTCCTCGGACCGGTGAGCCCCAGGGCCCTCAGGTCCGAGTCCTGCTTCCCTCAAGGACCTGTGCTTGGCCGCAGGAGGCTCCGACGTCCTGGAATTATCCTGTAAGATTCCTTTGTTTTAAATCCTGAGGAGAAACATTTGAGCAGGTGTGTGAGGACTGCTTCCCCGAGAGCAGGGAGCTTGTCCTGCATTTGTCACCGAAATTGTGTAGCCTTCGTAGGCCACCCAACTCTGGGCTTCATTTGTCTCAAATGAAAAATTAACAGATTGGACTAAATATTTCCCAAGACATACAGTAGGTCCTCAGCTGATGTCGGAGATCCGTTCCTACGGCGTAAGTCGGAACCCACCTACATAAGCACCTACGTCCCTCACATGGAGCACAGACTCAGCAGCAATGAAGTGAAACAGTAAAACAAATTAAAAAGAGAACAATTCCTGACCTTTACTTATGGTAAATAAATAATAAAAAACATAAAGCACATATGCACATACGTCGAAATGACGGAACTTTTTTTTTATAAATAGACGGGAGATGGCGACGTAACCACCAAACGAAGTACATCGAGTCGGACGTCACCCGAGCACTGTCTGTATTCCATACTTCCCAAGGGATGGTGCACGCTGATGAAAGTAAAGCCGGTTTCCTTTACTGGAAGCAGGGTTTTCCAGAAGCTCCAGTGTGCTAATGTGCTGTGCATGAGGTCTAGCAAGGGAAGGAATAATTGGAGACCTAGAGCAGGTCTGCGTCCTCCCTCTCCTGCTAGACTGAAAAAGGCCTTTGCTTTGCTCCAGTGGAAGGAGACCCTGGCTGCCGTCAGGTGTGTTGGCTGACTGCAGAGGTGAAAAGTTGGGTTGTATTGTTGCTACATTGTTTTCTCAGAAAGCCGAGCTGATTGAAGCAGAAATGAGTGCTTGTCCATGACAACCAACCAAGATGCAAATATGTAGCTTGTTCAATTTGTAGTTCTCACTCATGCAAAGACAGTCTTTCCTAAGAGAATTGAGATCTAGGGTGCCGACTCATTCTGACCTAGTTTATCTTCTGTTCCTAACTAATACGTTGAGACTCTGTCTCCCATTTAATTGGGGACCCTGAACATCATCTTTTACTCAGTTTAGGGAAGAGAACCAGTAGGGTCCACCAAGCATTCATCTGGGTTGAAGCCAGTGGGTTTCACCAGGCACCACTGAGGTCTGTGCTCTCCAAGAGTTGGATTTCATACCCAGAAATGTGGTCCGAACAAGAGACTTGTCATTTCATTTTCCCAATATATAGAGCCAAGGACAGAATACTCATCTGGCCTGGAAGTCAGAGAGCAAATCATGTCCCCTGGGAGCCCCTGAAAGCTGGCGGCCACCGAGGGGCCTGCCTGATGGAAGGGAACAGCTGATGTCCCCCTGGGGACGCCTAAATGAAGGGGGACCAGGCTTCAGCTGTTTCCCTGGGAGAGGCTCAGTGCTGAGGGCCCTGAAGCACCACCAGAAAGATGCCCAGTCCTTCCAGGGAGACAGCCCGGGGCCAGGCTGGCCTCAAGATGACCTCGGGGTGCCTTTCTGCTTCACGGTTGTGGCAACAAAGACCAACCAAACAAGGACAAGCAAAGGCTACTTACCCAGAACCTGCTGCCGCAAGAGGGTCAACCGCCATCACGTGTGTTTGGCAGAGACGCCAAGGCGGGCAGGAGAGGGAGCGCTTAGAGGGGGAGAGGGCGGCCCATGTGCCCTGAGGGGCTGTGGGCCTGGGAGCTGGAGGCAGGTGGTCAGGGGTGGGCCTCCCTGTGGTCAGTTAGGGCGTCTGTTTGGCTTTCTTCCGTTGGCTCTCAGTTGCAAGGGGGGACAAAAATATGGGAAGCTGTCAGTTTGTAATCACGTCCTGGTCATTTGGGGCCAATTGTTATCGAAGCTTTTGTTTGACTTCCTGGGTTGTTGGAAGAGGTAGCCGTCTGGCTTCCTGTAAGTCTGACTTAGGCCGGCTTCCTGGGCTGATGACAGTAGATGGTAGCTTGGAATTTTTATATATGGTCTGGCAACTGTCCATTTGTATATTCAGTCTCTCAGTTTAAACAAGCAAATTTCTGCCCTAACCGGTTTGGCTCAGGAGATAGAGCGTCAGCCTGAGAACTCAAGGGTCCCGGGTTCGACTCTGGTCAGGGGCATGTACCTTGGCTGCGGGCACATCCCCAGTAGGGGGTGTGCAGGAGGCAGCTGATCGATGTTTCTCTCTCATCGATGTTTCTAACTATCCCTCTCCCTTCCTCTCTGTAAAAAAATCAATAAGATATATTTTTTTAAAAAAACGAGCAAATTTCCAATTTTCCTGAATTCTGTCATCAAAAGAATGAAACCAGCCTACCCCCACGAACAATGAATTAATTGACATCAGTAAGAATATCTGACAATTGCACAATTATACCCTTAAATGCGCAAGAAGAAACAAATGCTGTCCAGACACCTGCATCTCACCGCAGTTTCTACTCTGACCTTGCAAGCAGGGAAAGGGCGTGCTGACTGGGCACGTCCCGAAATAACCACAAGGGCAAAAACACCTAAACACCTCGGGAGCCACTAGGAGTGATGGGAGCCAGGTCACCAGGAAAGGCTCTGCAGCTCATGTTCCAGTCAGAGTAACACTTTACTGCAAGCCTCCTTTTCCCTCCATTGCCTTAGTTTGCCCCAAGGAGCACAGAACCGCCCCGCAGGCTCGAGGGGAGGCCTGGAAGCTGGGGTTCCTGTGGCAGAGTTGGAACAATGCCTCTTCACCGACAGAGATTAGTTCAGGGAAATGTGCTCACTCCTGACAGGGCTGTGCTATTAGTTACCAAGTCGCCTGCTTTTGAAAGGTTTAAATAAGAATTCTCCTCCCACCTGTACATAACACCACCCTGAGGAGGAGGTGGATTGCGGCCCCTGGGGAAGGGAGGCTGGTGGCAGACACCTTTGAGAGAGCTCACAGCACCGGAATGTTAAAGCCCACATGTCAGAAATTCACGGGGCATCTCATTCTCTGCCGAGCCTGCAAGCCGAGCTCCATGGCAGCTCCACGGAACTCCGACTTCTCTGCCTCCCACGAACATGACTCAGCCTGTCCTGCCCTTGCACCGCCCCCTCAGCGCTCTCTGATTTGGGCACCTCACGCTCCCTCCCTAGGAGAACAATACTTGCAGCGAGGGGTGGAACGCGGGGCTGCTGGTCAGTGTTTAACAACCAGCTCTCCAGAAACCCACAAACCCGGAATGCATCAGTCTGCACACAAAGGCGTTAGATTAAAGGACACGATGACAAATAATAAATATGCAGTACCCTTCCTTCTGATTCCATATAGCCTATCGGGCCTCACAGAATGTTTTTGTTGATTTTTGCCAAACGCATGTATCGGTAGCCAGCCTGTGGTTACAGCTGACATGAACATTGGTTGATATTTTCATTTACGTTTATGAGCAAGACAGAAGTGCAACAGCAGAGATGTATGTTCAGTGAAACGGCAGAACTCTACCCGCATGTTAATGACATGAGTGATTTTGTTGCTACAGTGGATAATAGTTTTCAAATACTAAAAGAAATTTTCCTCACTTTTTTGGTGCTCTTCATGATGTCATGGCTACAGACATGGTACACTTTCAGTTTAAAGTGCATTATTAACATTGCCTCTGTCGCTTAAGTCCAGAGTCTAGACTTGAAACCATAAACAAAGGTAAATCCGCCCTCGATTTGGGGCTTTTGCTGATTTCCGCGATGTGAATATTCCCGCCAGAGCCAGCTTCAAGCACCCAGCATAATATTGCTGAATGAGGCGTTGGGAGGAGATTTGCAGCAAGTTGCAGTTTAATGTTTAATAGTGACTGTGGTTAACAATCAGCTCGCAGGATTCCTGCACAGTCCAGTTAACCAGAGGCTGTCAGGAGCCGGTGGTTACCAGCACTTCGCTGCTGTGTGGGTGTTTCAGCACACAGCACAGCCGGGCTCAGACTGCGTGCAGGCCAGGTAGGGCGTGCTTCACTCAGTCACTCAGCTACTGGGCTCAGGATACAGGTTAGGTCGTTTTCCCATTAATTTGGCAAATATTTAAGGAGTGTCTACTATATGCCAATCACTAAGGTGACTGTAGAGCAAGTAATCTGGATGTGCACAAATAGACACAGCCCTGCCTCGCAGAGGGAGTGGTCCCAGCTAGTTCCCTACCTACTAGCCCAGTGCCGGCGAACCTTTTGAGCTCGGCGTGTCAGCATTTTGAAAAACCCTAACTTAACTCTCGTGCCGTGTCACATATAGAAATTTTTTGATATTTGGATTTTGATTTGAAGATGGCGGCGGTATAGGCAGACGCGTCCCAGGTCGTGTCCCTGAGCAATTGGAGTGAGCAGCTGAAACTAGTAACATCCACCCCGAATTGGCGAAATTCCTCAGCTGGCGAGACGGTTTGCAGCCGGGAAGAGCAGAACTCCCCTGGAACGGTAAAAAAAACCAGGGATTTGGGCAGGAAAGTTTGCCAGACCTCTGAGCCAGAGAGTCGGAGGGAGACCGCGTGGCAGACAGCCGCGTCCCTTGGGACAGGCACAGCCGCTAACGGGGGAAAGGAGAACCGCGGGATTCCTGGCGCCGCCGGGGGAATTGCGAGCTGGGTTCTGTGATCACGGAGGACTGAGCCTAAAGGGGGCAGCCTGAAGAGCTGACCAGACCATGCAGTCCCGGTAAGAGAAGAAGCTTACAGAAACCAAGCCTTCCCCGTTTCTGCGGCCGGCGTTTGTTTGTTTGTTTTCACTGAATCCTGTTCATGGGACATTTCGGATACAGACACTCACCTGTGCTGAAGAGAGGGAGAGTGTGCGGAGGAGTGGAATCTGGGGAGAGACTGAGGAGAGAAGGGGGGCCGGGAGAGGTGGCAGCGAATTGAGTGCTGAGACACCCCTGAGCCCAGGACTGAGGCAGCCATTCTCTCCAGAGAGTGAGACTCCTCCCCCCAGCCCCCAGGCAAGGAGCACAGCCACACCCAGATTCCACCCTGTAGGAGATCAAGGATTAAAATAACCTGATCAGTCCCTGGGAGTTAACAGGGTCTGGCCTATAGAGGGATTTTCAATCCCAGCAACAACACAGCACTGGTAACTCTTACGCAGCCAGCTCTGGGCAGTGAACTTCCACTGGACAGAGAGGCCCTATAGCCTCAGAGGCCAACCCCAGAACACTGCCACCCAGAGGCTGACCCACAAACTGACTCTTTGCTAAACACAAAATAAGGCAGTCTGGGAAACAAATGCGGCTTGCTTTAAAATAAGGACTGTGGTTTACAACACAGAGGAACAGGGTATCGCAGGGAAACTCAACACTCTCCTGAATACCTGGCAGGTCTAAGGCGAGCCACACTGAAGAATAGAAGAACCGAAGGACCTTCACTACTGCAATATTTTTTTTTTCTTTCTTTTTTCACCTTTTAACTAAGAAACCAATTTTTTTTTCTTTTTTTTTTTTTCTTCTTCTTTTTTTTTTTCCTCTTCTTTTTTCCATCACCTGATTTTACCCTTTTAATTACTACCTTCTTATTTTTAACCAGCATTATTACTGCTACCATTTTACCATTTTTTTTTAAAGTGCCATTTTATTTTCTCTTTATTTTATTTTGGGATTAGTGTTCTCCATTCTATTTTCATCATTATATTATTGGTTGTCTCTAGTTTGCAT
The DNA here is from genome assembly GCF_014108235.1 of Myotis myotis. Classification (NCBI taxonomy): domain Eukaryota; kingdom Metazoa; phylum Chordata; class Mammalia; order Chiroptera; family Vespertilionidae; genus Myotis; species Myotis myotis. The sequence continues at coordinate 4,500,558 of NW_023416379.1, read as the reverse complement.
TCATCTCCAGGGAGCTGTTGCTGGAATTTGTTGGGATTAATGGCTGTTCTATAGGAGTATTCTCCTCATATAAAAAAGTCTCTTCCCCTCTTCCACTTCATTCTCTCTTTTCGCTCTTCTTTTTTCTTTTCTTTTTTTTTCTCGCTTTTATTTTCCCCCCTCCTTTTTCCCAATTTCATTTTTGCACTCCTTTTTTTGGTCCCTAATTTTCTTTTCTTTTTTCTCTTTTCTCTTTTTCTCTTCCTTCTTCCTTATCCCCTAATTCTCTTAATTCAGGTGGTCACCTTTATTTGGGGTTATTAATATCGTCAATATATTTGTGTATAGTGCCTGGTACGTGGTGCCTTGTTGTGTTGTATTTTGTGCCTTTAAATCAACGCAGCAGATCCAAGCAACAGCAACCTCCTGAGCACCACACCCTCTGCTGAGGAACAGCAGCTGTACGTGAAACCTTGCCCCACCAGCCAGAAGAGCCACCACAGCTGTGAACAGCACCCACCAGAGGAGCTGCTGCCAACTGAAGAGCAGCTGCTACCGCAACCGCCCGAAGAGCAACCACAGACCAAGGAGTCACTGCCACCAAGGGAGCAGCCACTGAACGACTCAACGTCTAGATATGTCAGCGAGATCAAACATGGGTAGACAAAGAAACCCCCAAAGGAAAGAGAAGGAGGACTCTCCAGAAAAGCAGCTAAGTAATACAGAGGCATGCAACATGACAGAAAAAGAATTCAGAATAAGGGTCCTAGAGTGCATAAACCGGATGGAGGAAAAAATCGACAACCTCTCCAAGAAGCAAGAAGAAACAGATGAAAAAATCGATAACATATGGAAGAAGCTAGAAGAAACAGATGAAAAAATCAACAACTTAAGTAAGACCCAAGAAGAAATGAAGAGTGATATAGCAGCAATGAAAAACTCCATTGAAAGTATCAACAGTAGACTAGGAGAAGCGGAGGACCGAATTAGTGATTTAGAAGACAAGGAAGCAAAACACACCCAAAACGTACTGCAATTGGAGAAAAAAATGAAAAGACAGGAGGAGAGCCTAAGGGAGCTTTGGGACAACATGAAACGAAACAACATACGAATAATAGGGGTACCAGAACAACAGAAGGATGAACAAGGATTAGAAAACCTATTAGAAGAAATAATATCAGAAAACTTCCCTGAGGTGGGGAAGAAAAAAGTCACACAAGCCCAGAGAGTCCCAAACAAGGTGAACCCAAAAAGACCCACACCAAGACACATCATAATTACCATGGCAAATGTTCAGGACAAAGAGAGAATCTTACAGGCTGCAAGAGAGAGACGGAAAGTTACATACAAGGGATCTCCCATTAGATTGTCAAATGATTTCTCAACAGAAACACATCAGGCCAGAAAAGAATGGACGGAAATTTACAAAGTGATGCAAAGCAAAGGACTGAATCCAAGAATACTCTATCCAGCAAGGCTATCATTCAAACTTGAAGGGGAAATAAGAAGCTTCACAGACAAAAAAAGGCTAAGGGAGTTTATCACCACCAAGCCAGCAATGCAAGGAATGCTAAAGGGACTGGTATAAAAATAAAAAATAAAAAGCTCAGAAAGAAAACAGCCACACAAAAACAGAAATGCCTACAAACAAGTACCTTTCAATAATAACTTTAAACGTAAACGGACTAAATGCTCCAAACAAAAGACATCGAGTGGCTGAATGGATAAAAAAACATGACCCATACATCTGCTGTCTACAAGAAACCCACCTCATTAGAAGGGACTCACACAGACTGAAAGTGAAAGGATGGAAAAATATCTTTCAGGCAAATGGAAAGGAAAAGAAAGCTGGGGTAGCAATACTTATATCGGACAAAATAGACCTCAAAGTGAAGGCCATAACAAGAGATAAGGAAGGCCACTTCATAATACTAAAGGGATCAATACAACAAGAAGATATAACCCTGGTAAACATATATGCACCCAGTGCAGGAGCACCCAAATTCATAAAAAAACTCCTGGAAGATATCAAAGGAGAGATCGACAACAATACAATCATAGTAGGGGACTTTAATACACCACTGACAGCACTGGATAAGTCCTCTAGACAAATAATCAGCAAAGATACAGCAATCCTAAATGACTCACTAGATCAGATGGACTTAATAGACATCTTCAGAACACTTCACCCGAAAGCCAGGGAATATACATTCTACTCAAATGCTCATAGGACATATTCAAAAATAGACCATATATTGGGTCACAAGCAAAGTATCCCCAAATTCAAGAAAATTGAAATCATAAAAAGCGTCTTCGCAGACCACGATGGCATAATATTAGAAATAAACTACAATAAAAACAACCCAAAATACTCAAACACCTGGAAGCTGAATAGCATGCTATTAAATATTGATTGGGTTACCAATGAAATCAAAGAAGAAATTCGAAACATCCTGGAAACTAATGACAATGAAAACACAACAATCCAAAACCTATGGGACACAATGAAAGCAGTCATGAGAGGGAAGTTTATAGCTCTACAGGCCTATCTCAAAAAACAAGAAAAAATGGTAGTAAATCATCTAACTCTACAACTCAAAGAATTAGAAAGAGAGCAACAAGAAAACCCCAGAGTGAGCAGAAGGAAGGAGATAATAAAGATTAGAGCAGAAATAAATGACATAGAGACCAAAAAAACAATACAGAAAATCAATGAAACCAAGAGCTGGTTCTTTGAAAGGATAAACAAGATTGACAAACCTCTAGCCAGACTCACCAAGAAGCAAAGAGAGAGGACCCAAATAAACAAAATCAGAAACGATAGAGGCGAAATAACAACAGACCCCACAGAAATACAAATGATTGTTAAAAAATACTATGGACAGCTCTACTCCAACAAACTAGACAACCTGGAGGAAATGGACAAATTCCTAGAAAAATACAACATTCCAAAACTCAATCAGGAAGAATCTAAAAATCTCAACAGGCCAATAACTATGGAAGAAATTGAAGCAGTCATCAAAAAGCTTCCAGCAAACAAAAGCCCAGGACCAGACGGCTTCACAGGGGAGTTTTACCAAACATTCAAGGAAGAACTAAAACCTATCCTCCTCAGACTACTACAAAAAATTCAAGAGGAAGGAACACTTCCAAGCTCATTCTATGAAGCCAGCATCACCCTAATACCAAAACCAGGTAAAGACAACACAATGAAAGAGAATTACAGGCCAATATCCCTCATGAACATAGATGCCAAAATCCTCAACAAAATCTTAGCAAATCGGATCCAGCAGTACATCAGAAAGATCATACACCATGACCAAGTAGGATTTATCCCAGGGATGCAAGGATGGTACAATATCCGCAAATCAATAAACGTGATACATCACATAAACAAATTGAAAGAAAAAAACCACATGGTCATATCAATTGATGTAGAAAAAGCATTTGACAAAATTCAACACCCATTTTTGATAAAAGCTCTCAGCAAGGTGGGAGTAGAAGGATCATACCTCAACATAATAAAAGCCATATATGACAGGCCCACAGCCAACATCATACTCAATGGACAAAAACTAACACCATTTCCCCTAAGAACAGGAACAAGACAGGGATGCCCCCTCTCACCACTCCTGTTCAACATAGTACTGGAAGTGTTAGCCATTGCAATTCGGCAAGAAGAAGAAATAAAAGGCATCCAAATTGGAAAAGAGGAAGTAAAACTGTCCTTATTTGCAGACGACATGATATTATACATACAAAACCCTAGAGACTCCATCAAAAAGCTACTGGACTTAATACATGAATTTGGCAATGTAGCAGGATACAAAATTAACCCCAAGAAATCCGAGGCATTTCTATACACCAATAGTGAACTTTCAGAAAGAGAGATTATAAAAACAATCCCGTTTACCATCGCACCAAAAAAATTAAGCTACCTAGGAATAAACTTAACTAAAGAGGTAAAAGACCTCTACTCAGAAAACTACAGGACGTTGAAAAAAGATATAGAGGAAGACATAAACAGATGGAAGAACATACCGTGTTCATGGATTGGTAGAATCAACATCATTAAAATGTCCATACTACCCAAAGCAATCTATAAATTCAACGCACTTCCCATTAAAATACCAACGGCATACTTCAGAGATCTAGAACGAACTCTACAAAAATTCATCTGGAATAAAAAAAGACCTCGAATAGCTGCAGCAATCCTGAAAAAGACCAAAGTAGGTGGGATCTCAATACCAGATATCAAGATGTATTACAAAGCCACTGTTCTCAAAACTGCCTGGTACTGGCACAAGAATAGGCATATAGATCAATGGAATAGAATAGAGAACCCAGAAATCAGCCCGAACCAATATGCTCAATTAATATTTGACAAAGGAGGCAAGAACATACAATGGAGCCAAGATAGTCTCTTCACTAAATGGTGTTGGGAAAATTGGACAGATATATGCAAGAAAATGAAACTAGACCACCAACTTACACCATACACAAAAATAAACTCAAAATGGATAAAGGACTTAAATGTACGACAGGAAACCATAAAAATTCTAGAAGAATCCAAAGGCAACAAAATCTCAGACATATGCCGAAGCAATTTCTTCACTGATACAGCTCCTAGGGCACTTGAAACTAAAGAGAAAATGAACAAATGGGACTACATCAAAATAAAAAGCTTCTGCACAGCAAAAGAAACCATCAACAAAACAACGAGAAAACCCACTGTGTGGGAAAACATATTTGCCAATGTCATATCCGATAAGGGCCTAATCTCCAAAATTTATAGGGAACTCATACAACTTAACAAAAGGAAGATAAACAATCCAATCAAAAAATGGGCAAAGGACCTAAATAGACACCTTTCAAAAGAGGACATTCAGAAAGCCAAGAGACATATGAAAACATGCTCAAAGTCACTAATCATCCGAGAGATGCAAATCAAAACAACAATGAGGTACCATCTCACACCTGTCAGACTGGCTATCATCAACAAATCAACAAACGACAAGTGCTGGAGAGGATGTGGAGAAAAAGGAACACTTGTGCACTGCTGGTGGGAATGCAGACTGGTGCAGCCACTATGGAAGACAGTATGGAGTTTCCTTAAAAAACTGAAAATGGAACTCCCATTTGACCCTGTGATCCCACTTCTAGGAATATATCCCAAGAAACCAGAAACACCAATCAGAAAGGATATATGCACCCCTATGTTCATAGCAGCACAATTCACCATAGCTAAGATCTGGAAACAGCCTAAGTGCCCATCAGTAGATGAATGGATCAGAAAACTGTGGTACATCTACACGATGGAATACTATGCTGCTCTAAAAAGGAAGGAACTCTTACCATTTGCAACGTCATGGATGGAACTGGAGAGCATTATGCTAAGTGAAATAAGCCAGTCAATGAAGGAAAAATACCACATGATCTCACTCATTCATGGATAATAGAGACCATTATAAACTTTTGAACAATAATAGATACAGAGCTGCCTCAAACAGATTGTCAAACTGCAGCAGGAAGGCCGGGGAGGGTTGGGGGGCAGGAGGTAGGGGGGTAAGAGATCAACTAAAGGACTTGTATGCATGCATATAAGCATAACCAGTGGACATAAGACATTGGGGGATAGGGGAGGCTAGGGGACTGTCTAGGGCGGGGGGATAAAATGGACACATATGTAATACCCTTTGTAATACTTTAAGCAATAAAAAAAAAAAGTTTGAATTGAAAAAAAAAAAAAAAAAAAAAGATTATTTGCTACTTTTCCCTGATTTACTATAATCCAGCCATGTTGGCCTCCTTTCAGTTCTGTGGACCAGTCAAGCTCAAAGCCTCTTGTCTTAAAGTCTCTATAAATCATCCCTCTGCCTCTGCACAGAGGCCTCTGGTAATAGCCAGGATTGTCTCCATTAAGCTGCATTAACAAATAGCTTCCATATCTCAGTGGCTCGAGGCATTTATAGTCTGTTGTTTTTTCATGCTACATGTTTAAAGTTGGTTGGCTGAGGGGTCTCTGTTCTTTGAAGCCATGCCAAGTTCTAGGCTAAGGGAGCAACCATGTCTTGACCACACCCCCAGTCAGAATGCCACAGGGAGCTGGAGCAACAGTTAAATGCTCCATCAAGGAAATGGCACATGTGGTTTTGAAGCACAACACATTGGCCAGACCAAATCCCAAGGCCCTGTGAAACCTCAGGGAGACCAACGCAATGCACTCCTATCATGTGCTTGGGAAGACAGGAGGATAGAAATAGCTCTCTTGATTCTCACAGCTCCTCTGACCAACCTTTTGGAAGTAGGTTCTAGCTCTTCACTGCCTTAGCTCCCCTTTTGTATTTTTCATAGTGCTTATCACAATTTGTAATTGCATTATTTTCTTAATAAATAATGTTTTGTTTTCAAAAAAAAAAAAAAAAAGAAATTTTTTGATATTTGCAACCATAGTAAAACAAAGACTTATATTTTTGATGTTTATTTTATATATTTAAATGCCATTTAACAAAGAAAAATCAACCAAACAAATGAGTTCATGTGTCACCCCTGACACGCGTGTCATAGGTTCACCATCGCTGTACTAGACTCTGCTGAGTCCCTTCTCTGCCAGGTCCGCGCATCCTCTCCACTCAACGCCCAGAGTTCTGGAGCCCAGGAAGGGCTCACAGTTGTGCGGGGTAACCAGGAATCAGCCTTGACCCCTGCCTCAATTCACCACCAAGCCCCGCCCCTTTCTCCTCCCAGAGCTCTCAATCCCTCCCACTAATCTCCACCTGGGCTGCCTTGACTCTGGTAAAGCCCTCATCACCTCTCACCTGGACTTCCTCAGGGGCCTCCTGACTGCTCTTCCTGCTCCCTTGTTTCCCAGTCCACACTCTCCTCAGCAACCAGAGGGATTATTTTAAAAATAAAATCCCTGTTTTTATATCATTCCTTAGCTTTACAACTTGTAATGGTGGTTGAACATGATAATGAGAGGCATCACCTCCAGCTCTAGCCTGTGGGTATGTGGCTCCCTCACTCGCTGGGTGACTGGGCCAGAGTATATAGCAGCCCTGTGTCTGGTTCCCCACCTGCAGAGTGAGGATGATATACTGCCATTGAATAGGCGACTCTTGATAATTACAAGAGTATATGTGAGTGCTCAGAATGCATCGTCATCCTCATCATTATACCAAGGCCAAACCTCTTACTGGCTCCTGCCTACTCTTCCAGCCGCTACTGTGTGTTCCAGAACCCAGTCCCTCTCCACACGGTTCTCACCACACTGGCCTGGCTCAGGCTCATCTCCCTGCCCACGCTGCTTCGCCTTTAACTCATCCTTCAGAGCTTCCTCAAGACCGTGTCCACAGCCAAGCCTTCCCTCACGCCAGTCTGGAGCAAGTTTCCTGTTACGCTCCTTTGGAGCACATGTCCTCATTGTATTCACACATTCACTAGGATGAACATGTCACAGTGGATGTCCCATCTGCACGGCAAACTCCATGAGCGTGCCAAATGCCCGGAACATGGAGGTCTCAGTGTATATAAAATCCCTATCAAAAATAGGGCTTATTGAAGACCATGTGCGAGACCACTCGTCACAAGCAATGTCTCATTCAGCCAAATCCCACTATGAATTAGAAAATGCGGCCGAATGCCTGGATTTGAGAAGTCGTGTTTGGTGTCAAATCTTTTTCTCCCTGTAACTTCCGTTTCCCAATACTGCCAATGGCCAAGTGCTCAGCATGGCAGAAAAAAGAACAGGATAAGACTTTGGGGCTTTGCCCGATGTATCCTACCTTCAGGGTTGCTAACTGCTGAGCAAGCTTGACTTCCTGAAGCCATTCCTAAGGACTCCAGTTGGGTGAGTAGCTGTCACAAACACTGAGCACCCATTGGCTGCAGGAGATCACAGCAGCCACTTCACACGCCTTGACTCTGTTCTGCCAGAGAAGATTGAACTGGAGAGGGAGTCAGCTTCCCAAAGGAGATTGGGCAAGTCTTCACCTATAGGCACCTACCTTCGTGGCCTCCACATATTTTGTTTGCATGTTTTAAGTCGTTAACTATTAGAGAAACATACTAAAGTATTAGAGTGGAATGTTATATCTAGGATTTGCTTTAAAATACCCCAACAGCAAAAATGGTGGGTAGAATAGATGAAACAAGAATGGCAAAATGTTAATAACTGAAGCTGGGTGAAGGATGATGGGTACATGGACGGGGAGTGCAGGAGGTAGCCAATTAATGACTCTCATCATTGATGTTTCTATCTCTTTCTTCCTCTCTGAAATCAATAAAAATATAAATAAAATAAATAAAATATGACCATAAAAATAAAGAGCAAGGAAGAGTGAGTGAAATTATTCCACAGGTACAGATAGCAGAAAATGTGGGCAACCTGACACTATCTAAACGTGAGTGATCATTAGACTCACCTGGGGACCTTTGAAAAATGCAGGTTCCTGGGACCCATGTTATGTAATTTAGATTCAATAGTGTAAGTTGGCCCCCAAAATGTGTATTTGTAAAAGGTCCCTGCAATGGATACAAGATCAGGCCGGCATGCAACCTTGTCCAGAATTGAGGTGGAAATGCACCAACATCACCTGGAACACCTGCTTCTACGCTTATTATTGGAAAAATTCATAGAAGGAGATGACATCATCTCCGGGTAAGTCGTCCATGAAGGACGTGTTGATGTGAGTGTTTATTTTACACACTGAGGTTGAGCTTTGCCCAGATTTTGTTGTTGTTTTGGTGGCTACCGAACGTGTGGAAGAGACATCTCATTTGGGAACATTCTTTTATCGTTAACAGTAATGTTTATTATGGCCTAACCACAATGGACTTGATTTTAAGTGTTTCTTGCATTAGGCCAAGTGGAGCCCAAGAAGAGGGGAGCGGGGGCAGCTGTCCGTGGTGCTGAACTGGGGAGCCGGCTCCAGCCTTTGACCTTTCCCGCAAGAAAGGGCTCTCCATCCGCCCTCCAGCCCCGTTTTCCTCTCTGCTCTCACCGCCAGTTTCTCCTCTTTCCCAGTACGAGCAGCGGCGAGAGTGGCCCTTCATATTTCCGTCCCAGGCGGCAGATGATCTTGGGTTGAAGTCCCCCACCGCCCCCCTTCTCCGACTGCCTGGGCGGCGGCTGATGGGCGCAGCACCCTCCTCTCCCTAGGCCCCTCTGGGGACCTTACCCCACCCCACACCCAGTCATCTCCGCGGCTCCCTGAGCACGCGGCCCCACCTCCCTCCGCGCCCCCTCCCCACCTCCCAGCCTCCTCCTCCTCCTCCTCCTCCTCCTCCTCCTCCTCCTCCTCCTCCTCCTCGGTCCCACCCCGCGCGCTGGCAGCCCCGGATCCGGGCGCTGGGGGGAGTGAAAGGGGGCGAAGGAAGCGGTACCAAGGGCGGAGCGGCAGGAGGAGGGGCGCCGGGCTGGGCTCCGGAGGGCGAAGCGGGCATGGACGCCGAGTACCCGGCCTTCGAGCCTCCGCTCTGCAGCGAGCTCAAGCACCTGTGCAAGCGGCTGCAGGAGGCGTACTGGGAGCTGAAGGAGGACCTCACGCCGTTCAAGGATGACCGCTACTACAGGTAGGGCGCGTGGGCCTGCAGGGAGGGGCGCAGCGCCGGCCCCGGCCTCCCCCACCGCCCTTGCCGGACCGGCTGAGCTCCGGCGGCCCCTTCCAGGAGCACCAAGCCCTGGGTGGGGGCGGGGGCAGCAGGTGCTTGGGTGCTGGCTGCGGGCGCCCGCATTCTGGGGGCCTAGGGTAGGTCGGGGGAGGGGCGAGGCGCCTAGAAACCTGAGCCCAGATTCTTGCATCCCGAGAACGGGACTCGGGCTGCGTCCCTGCTGCGCTCCTCCCTCTCTCCTTCTCTTCTGGTCATGCTTCCCCCCCTCTGCCACCCACCGCCTGCTCAGTCGTGGTCTGGGGACGTGATCACCCCCCTTCAGCGTCCAGCCGAGAGGGCCTTGCGTCTCCTCTGAGGTCCGAGGCCCCAGGGCTGCGGTGGGAGTCTCTGAGGCTGGGGGCTCCTGGGTGGGGCAGCTGCCTCAGGCTGAGCAGCGCCTGGCGAAGAGGCCGTGGGGAGCCGCTGTCAGCACCCACAGGGGCGGTGTGTTTGGGCTCCTCTGTGCTCATCTCTGCATCCCTCTCCTGAAGCCAGGGGAGAGCTGTGGGGCCCACAGACCCTGGCGAGGGCCCGCCCCTTCCTCCCTGCGCTGTGCGGTTCTGCGGGGAAAGTGTGGCCATTGCCAGTGGCTGGCCGCCCCTGCTGCGCCCGGTGCGGAAAGGACCTATAGGGGCTGCAGCCTGGAGCCGGGATGGAGTTTGCCCGAACTGGCTCCGCGGCTCGAGAAGGCTGCCTGCTAACGGCGCTTCAAGCTTCCTCCTCGGGAAAACGGGAAGCTTGGACCAGAGGCTCCTGAAAGCCAGGCTTCCAAGCACGGCTTGCTCACTGCATGCTTAGGGATGGCCAGTGTCCTGCATGGAGGGAGGGGGTGCAGCGCCGGGCCTCCCGAGGACAGGTGTCACAGTTCTGTCACACCTTTCCAGAAACCCGAGGCTTCCCAGGGCTCATCCACAGTCTATTACTGAACAGTGTATCTGAGGGGGTTTTAAATGTCATGTGGTGTAGCTTTGGGGTGCGCCTCAAAAATCTTTCTATTGCAGGTCCTGGGGGACAGGATAAAAAAACCTACAACCCGCAGAGTTTCACATCTTATTTTCCATACATTCCAATCTCCTGTTCATGAATCTCTCCCTCCCCCCCCCCCCCCCGCTCTATTTTTCCTATATTTTATTTTCTTGGGAGTTAGTGAATAGCAGAATGGTCTTCATGCAGGTAGCAGAAGAGAGAACAAAGCCACATCACTGGTTAACCCACAACTGGACTGTGCTTTATTCACTCAGCCATTTATTCCACTAATAGTTACTGAGCATCGGCTGTGGTTCTGCTGTGGTTCTCGGTGTTGGGGTGAGCAAGACAGACAGGGTACCTGCTGTCCTGGGGCGTATGGGTAATAAGCAAGTGGTGACCTATGGCTATGAGTGCTGGGAAGAGAATGAACCATGTGCCATGATCCAGCGTGATGGGTGCTACCTCAGAGAAGGGGCCAGGAAGGCTCTTTGAGAAGGTGACATTGACTGGGAACTGAGGAATGAGTTGCTCACTAGACAGTGAGCTGGGAGAGGAAAGGAGAAGAGCAGACAAGTGTAAACCCCTGAGACCATAAAAACATGGAGTGGTGACAGAACAGACTGCAGACCAGCGTGTTGGGACTCAGGGTTGGAAATGGACAGGGCCAGGTCCTAAAAGGCCTGGAAGGACAGACTGATGGTGTGATGGAGCTCCAGTGGGAGCCAGTGAAGGGTTGGGGTGGAGGAAGTGACCCTGGCCGTTTGGCTGCCTATGCTACAGCAGGCGCGGGAATCTTTGCTCCAGGAGCAGCTCATTTACGTTGGCTCCTGAAGACAAATCCGCCGTGGGCGGGAGGGGCACCGAGGATGCTGCCCTCGGCCATGGGAATGCTCGCTGCAGCGTGCTCTGCAGTGTGGGTGCCGGCAGCGCGGTTAGGCCGAATCAGAGGCTGTTTTGTAGTGGGGAGAGGTTTGGGGTCGCTGAACTGTCTTCCACGGCTCCACTGGGCGTTTCTATCGGTCAGTGGGCTGCACCCTCACAGAGCTCAGAGAAGCACTCTTGGGCATCTAAGTTGAGAAGCTGATAGTTACAGCTCCTGCATCTGGCTGGCTGGAAGGCGAGCTTGCTACTATAATTTTTGCTCCTACTCTTCTCAGCATCTTCACTTTCCCATTAGCGATTTATGATTAACATGCACCGGTCCTTTTCTCCCTGGAGAGCCAGGGACTAGCCTCGTGTCGCCAAGTTTCCTCATAACAGGGCGAAGCCAGGAGACAGCTGCTAATGCTCTGTTAGCTGGCATGGCTCTTTGCGTATTAGCTGCATCATCTGGCATCACTGAAAACCGGCAGCTATGTGGTCAGAGGGCTCACAGTCATTTTCACCAAATGAGAGATGACAGTTGTACTGCCTGCTAGGGACAGGTGGAAAGGCATGGGCTGGGCATATGGAACCCTGGCTTCCAGTCCCAACTCTGCCCTTTGCCTTGGGAAAATATTGAATTTCACTGGTGATCAATTTCCACATCGGAAAAATGAAGCAAAGATGTTGTGAGGCTCAAGTGCTTTATGGAGATAACACTGGAAATGCTTCCAGTCCTTGCTGGTTTGGCTCAGTGGATAGAGCATCGACCTGCAGACTAAAGGGTCCCAGGTTCGATTCTGGTCAAGGGCACATGCACAGGTTTCGGGCTTGATCCCCAGAAGGGGGTGTGCAGGAGGCAGCGGATCAGTGGTACTCATTATTGATTTTCTATCTCTTTCTCCCTCTCCCTTCCTCTCTGAAATCAGTAAAAATAATTTTTTTTTTAAAAAAGAAAGGTACTAAAATGTTCATAGCACCACGATTTGTCATATTCCTGAACTAAAACCAGCCAAACACTCAGCAGTAGAATGGGTAAAGGTGGCTTGTTCCATAGTGGAATATTATCTACACTAATAAAATAGAACCATGCAAATTGACCATCCCTCCGCTGTGCCCACCAGCCAATCAGAGTGATACACAAATTAACCCAACAAAGATGGCGTTAATTTGCATACACAGGCACTGAGCGAAGACTGCAGACAGCATAGAAGGAAGCCAAGCGCTGCAGAAGGGAGCGAAGCGGTGGAGAAGGGGAGAAGGGAACGGGGCCGAGGCAGCAGAGATGGGAGCAGAGCTGAGGCAGCAGAGAAGGGAGCTCCAGCCTCAGGAAGCCCTTCCTGCAATGGGCCTCCAGTACAGCAATAAGTGTAAACAACTTAAAACAACATACAACAACGAAGATGAGCCTCACAGATATCCTGTGAGCAAAAGAAGCCAGACATGGGGAGTACCTACACTTTGCTTCCACTTAAATAAAAACGTATAGAGCAGGCAAAATGTCTCCACTGTTAGAAGTCAGGGTAGGGTTACTCTGGGGGGACAGTGGATGGGAGGGAGCAGGAGAGGGTCTTCTGGGGGCTGGTAATGTTCTGCTTCTTAATCTGGGTGCCGGTTATACGGGTACATTTAATGGTGAGCATTTACCAGGTTGTGCGCATGATGTGTGCACTTTTCGGTATGTTTATTATGCTTCAATAGGAAGCTGAAAAGAAAACTAGCTCCTGTGTCTCACTGATGACATCGGGCCCTTGCCCTCTCTTGAGCACATACTGGCAACGGGGTGGAATCAGACTTCCACAAACCAGGGGCCCAGGAACTGAGGGTAGAGCCAGTCCCACCAAAGGAGGAGGAGCAGAGGGCTGAACCAGATGGGGGTTCTGTTAGGAACTAGATGTGGGTAATGGATGCAGGGTGGGCAATTGGCTGTGTCTATGTCACAAACGGTAGAGGGTTAAACAAAGGAGAGGGACAGTAAATGCATTCCCCTAGAGCTCAGTTCTCGACAAATTTGTGGTTGGCCATTTGCTGACCCATACATGGTTTCTCGTGTGATTACCTTGTAAAATACATGAGCAGCGAAGATGGGCTTGCTTTTTCTTGGCCAATGACCTGTCCTCACCCAAGAGGCTTCTGGAAGCAACATTTCGTCCCCTGGGTGAATTCATCGCCCCGGGGTCTGGCCCTCAGTCTCACCGGTCTATCTTAGACCTCACGTCCAGGAAAAGCTGTTTTCAGTGACGGCTTCACAGTGTTTACTCAATTGGCTGGTGCAGACCCATGAGAACACGGGTCCCGGTGGCACCGCATCAGGGCAGGGCAACTGGCGAGACGGGTTCTTAATGCTGGCCGTGCATCAGAATCACCTGGGGAGCTTTTAAAACACAAATGCCCAGGCCCTGCCCTGGAGGATTATGATTTCATTAGCCCGGGCTGGGTCTTGGCCAGGATGGAGAACCCAGGAGGGGTGAGGACTGTTTAGAGCATCAGACGGAGGGAGCCTGGAGCACCCACTCCTCCGCGGACAGGAATATGGGAAGTCATGAGCCACGGGCCCTGTCCCCCACACAGCTCAGTGGCCACGGTCAGTGACCACCTCGGCTGATTCTCCCGTTTCTGTGCTTCCCGGCTGCCCAACCTCCCGTTTTGGATGAACACACCTGCTCAGGTTACAGTCAGGGTTAAGGTCAGAGAACCACTTTCCTGGTGATGGCAGCCTGCATATTTCCACCCTGACCCACCGTGCTGATGGGCTGTTCATGTTTCAGCGGACGAACTTGTCTCCTTGTCCTCAAGGTCTTGGAGACAACCCACCGTAGCTGGAGTCCTGACCTCTCTCTGTGTCCTCGTTTCTGTTTTGGTGGGAAGAGTGATAAGTGTCCCTGACGAGACTGTGGTTTTAGAACCGGCTTCTCTATCCCCATCATGTAGACCAAGAATGTCATTAAACTTGAATACTCGGATCTTAGCTTAGTGTTAGCCACGCCCTGGCCTGCGAGGCGGACTGGTGCTGTTGTTCTCCATTTGCAGCAAGATACAGGCCGTGGGGCGGGCCAGGGTCCGAGGGCCTGAGCAAACACAGGTGTGAGGGGCCAGCACAGTCAGCTCCCCAAGACATATCCATCCCTGTCTTTGCACTACCCCTGCCCAACTCCCCAGGAAGCACCCCTACTCCTGACCCTCTCTTCTCCCTCTAGGATCTTCCCCCACAATTGTCCCCACTTGTCCTCATCTCAACTCTGACTCCTCCCATTTGTTTGCAAAGTTCCCTCAGCCCAGCCTCCAGGAGCCACCACACTAAATTCTTCAATGCCTGTGGGCCTGGCCCCCCGCCCTGCTGCCCTGTAAATGGGGTAGCGCTGGGCCCTGCATATTGGCTCCACCTTGCTTGTTTCTCCACTTATTTCACGTTGCCCCACTCACTCCCACCGGTGACTGACTCAAATTCTCACACACCCGTTGCTGTAAACGCAGCCACAGGATGCATGTTCTAGCCATTTCGAGTTTGCGTACCTCTGAACCAGCACCCAACTTCTGCTGCCATCGCCACAACAAAGCCCGTGGCTGTCGCGGACCCCGACCTGCTGCTGCCCTTGGGAGCTCTGCCATCTAGTCTTCCCACCTTGCTGCTGAGTGACTGGCCACGGAGGCCCGCTCTCCCACTCCCCTCTCCGGTGGGAGTTCCGTCCCTCTTCCCCTTCTGGGTGGTGGCCCTGACCACCCAGTCGGGAGGGTCTCCTGCGGAGAGGGACCTCCCTCTCTAGGCAACCGGTCCAAGTGCCACCCACTGTTGTGCAACGCTGGGGGTCCCGTCTCTTCTTATTCAGCTCGGAACCCTGGACCTCACCACCCGGGTCCTGGAGCTGCTCTTGCCCACATCACTGGCGGCCTCTACACGTCAAGCCCAGTGACCCCTTTCAGACCCGCGCACTGTGCGGGCCGGAGGAGCTGACCGGAGCTGGGCTGCCTTGTTCCTGCAGGGCCAGTGACGCCCTTCTCTCATGTTCTCCTTCCGCCTTGTCCTCTACATGCTTGCGAAGCTTCTTCAGTAGAGTCTCTTCCTGTTTGGACTTGCTGAAGCCATAGCACTGTGACTCACAGCATTAAATATCCCCCACAGTAGTTGGGAACACTGTTGTTTATTGCCTCCCACACCTGTCAGATGGGTTACACGTATGACAGATAACTCTTCCCTCCTCGCGGTACTGGTGGGTGAATTGAGAAAGGTTGTACCGTATGAACCAGACATAGCAGCTCTTGTTACCTGTCCGGCAACTTCCAGGTCAAAAGGAGATGGTGACCATAGCCCCCTGCCCCCCCAAGGCCGGAGGTGGAGTTGCATCTATGTCACCCTAGGAACCCATAGTTAGGGCATCAGGGCCTGCTCCAGGTCATTCCATGACTTCGGAGAATTCCTGTTCTTTGTCTTGGCCTTGGGACAGTGTCTTAAAGCCAGGTCGGATTCAGGGACATTTCTCAATAAGCTTTATGGTCCAGAACATAGAATACTAAAATTTAAATTCAAGCCCACACTGTTTCTCATCTATTAAATGGGGATAAAGGCCACTGATAACTCATCAAGTTGTTAAGGTGATTCATTGGCTCAGACCTTGGGCTTTTCGGGTGCTCAGTACTTGTTGGTTCTTCTCCCTGGACAGCGTGGCCCTGAGCAGAGAGTTGAGGAGGCGTCTTGAGAATGGAGTAGGGGCCAAATGGGGGGAAGCTGCCGAAATGTGAACTCCTTCTCAGGGCTGATCCGGACCGCATGTGAAATGTGTTCCGTTCTGAGCTTAAAGAGGAAGCTTGCCAGACAGACAGACAGAGGCAAGCTCAGGGTGGGGAAGCCTGGAGGGGAGGGGAGGGACCTCATGCGAGGCATGGTTGATGAATCAAACTTCCTTGGAGCCCCAGCATATGTTGGGTCCCTCTCCCTTCTTCCTGTACATGGTCACAGCACCTGTCCGTTTTCCTCTCCATCACAGTTAATGCTGGATGAAAAAATAAACGAGAAATAGCGTGCTCTAAGTGATGCTGGACAGCAGCGCAGGAGAGCAGCAGCTAGGAGACTTACCCGGAGGCAGTTTGGCCCTCAAAGATGTCAACTCTTTTTAGAACCCGGAGTCGCATGGAAACAGCGAGGGTCTGAGGGTCTGTGGGGATTCCCAGCAGCGGCCCAGCAGCGGGCGCAGTCCCTGGAGCAGGCGTTTCTGCACCGGATAAGGCTGCTTCAGGCGGGAGGGGGAAACTGGCGGCCTCTGCGTGTGGTTTCGTCCTCTCAGAGTCTAAATAGTTTTTGAATTCGTTTCTAACATTTGAGAATCATAAGGTATCGCATGAAAAGTCCTATTTGAAGTCAGGCTCTTTCAAAGTGCTGAGTGGCAGCCGCCCTTTAGAGGAGGCTCACTCTCTGGTTCGTGGTACCCACCTGACCCGCATCTCATTACCTGACTGTCCCCGCACTGGTGCTTATGTTCCCCAGTCTTGCGGCCTTTTCTCTCCAGTGTCTATGGAAAGAACCTGAGAAATAATCTTTTGTTACGGCTCCTGTGAGCGTTGAGGTTTATGATTCAGAGTGCTGATGGAATTTCTTGTCATAATGATGTACTCCATGTTCAGGCTGCTGCTTTCCCTGCCCCGCCCCTTCCCCCTGAGGTCAGCCCAAACATCGTGCCTTCTGCTTACCTTGTCCTGTCCACCCGAGTCCCAGGTGGGTCAGGGGCCCTTCCTTGGCGCCGCCAGGGGCCCTTCCTTGGCGCCGCCGGAGTGACCTGTGCTTGCGGTAACTTACTTTGCCCGTGAGTTTGCTGAAGGAGGGCAGGAACTGTATCCTAGTCCTGTTGGTCTCTTCCCACCTTCCAAGCTTGACAGCTTAGAGCGTGAATGTGGATACATTAGGAAGGAAGTTTGAGACTTTTGTTTTCCTCGTTTGGTTTGACTTTAAACCCTCAGGACCGTGAGACAGGGGACATTTTGACCGATGCTGCAAAGGAAAATCTTGGAAGTATCCGGTCCGTGGCTCTCGACTGTTCTGATTACAAATGCAGAACCGTGGGCCCAGATCCCGAACCAAGAAAGTGCTCGTGGTCAGCTGATGTCTCCGCCCCGAGCGTGCGAAGCGCTGCCACAGGGATGGTCCCCATAGCGACATTGTGGGCGCTGGTACTGGGGACGGAAAGCTGCATGCCGGGCAGCTGTTAGGAAAGGGTTTGCAGAGGCACCAGGAGAGCGGGAAAGCGCTCCTTCATCACTCACGGTGTCAGAGGTCACCCCCCGCCTTTCATCTCCTCGAGGTCACAACCCTCTTCGGGAATACGGAAAGTTGTGGATTCTCTCCCCAGAAAAATGCAGACACCACAGTGTCTTTCAGATTCCATTCGATGCCCGGTTGAGATGGCCTGGCAGCAGGGGTTCGGATGAATTATCGTGTGGCGCCCTCCGCTAAGGACCGGGAGGAAGGGTCAAGTCACTCATTCATTCATGCATCACTCGTTCATTGGTTCCTTCCTGCGGGAGCCCTGGCCCCGCCTCTGGGCTCTGGAGGCGCGGAGGAGGGAGACCCACCCCCGAGCTCGGCCCTCAGCCTCCAGGCCCCGCCCCTCACCGCCAAGGCCCCGTCCATCACCTCCAGGCCCCGCCCCTCACGCCTGCCGCGCCTCTGGCCCCGCCCTATTCCCCGCCCCGGGCCCCTCCCACTGCCGCTGCGGCCGCTTCCGCGCACGTGACCCGCCGCGCGTCTCGCTCTGACGAGTCCGAGAGCCGCAGCTCCGGCCGCTGTCGTTCGGGCTGCGCCTGTGGCTGCCGCGGCTGCTGAGCGGCGCGGGGCGGGCGCGGACCCGGGGCGCCGGCCGCGATGGAACCGTGAGTGCGGGCCCCGGAGGACGGAGGACGGGCGGCGGGGGCTGGGTGTCCGGCGCCCGGAGTTGGGGTTCCAGCGTCCCGCTCCCGGGAGCCCTGCCGCGGGGCCCTCCGCCCACACCGAGCGCGGGGACGCGGGAAGGGGCGCCGCCGGGCTTCGAGGGGGGCTCGGCTTGGGGCTCCACCGCCGGGCTGGGTGAGCCGTGGAGACGGGGTCCGGGTCCGGAGCGGCCTCGGCGAGCGCGCCCAGGAGGCCCTGGGATGCCCCGGCCCTGCTCGCCCAGGGGCCCCGGGCCCGACCTGCCCAGGCAGCCGGGTGGGTGCCCGAGCGGTGGCCGGCTCCGGGGGCCCTCGCGTCGGCGGCCCCGCGCGGGGAGCGAGGTGCTTGCGAGGCGTCTGGCGATGCTGGCGCGTGGCAGCCCGCCAGCCTCTCCCGGTCGCGGGATGCCCGGCCCGGCGAGCAGCCTGTTGACTTTGGGCCTCGTCGCTCAGTGAAGCTACGGACTTTGAATGAGGAAGACCCGTCCCGGGCCCCAGGGACGCCACCCCAGGCCTGCTCCTGACGCAGCTGTCACCGGGTGCCCTCGGGGCGTCCAGAGAAGGGGAAGCGGAGCACCCGGGCTGCAGAAAGTCGGGGAGAAGGACCGCCCGCCCAGGGGCCCGAGGGCGGGTCCCACGATCCAGGGCGGCCTTCAGACAGGGCTTTGCTGCTCCGTGTCCCCGGTGCCCCTGCTAATCTCTGACCGCGGACATAGGGCAATGAGATCCAGGCACCTGGGGGGTGTCAGCCTTACTGCCTCTGTGCTCCCGGGGGGGCCCGTTCATTTGTGGGGTCTGTGACTGGCACCCCGTGAAATGCTGGGGGAAGGGTGCCTTCTGGTGTTGTGCAGAGTTGTGGCCCTGTGGCAGAGTGACCACCGCATGCCATTGGTGGTTCTGTCCCCTGCGAATCTCTCTCCTGGGGTCCGCACAGCAGCCCCGCGTGGTGTGTGCTGGTGGTAAACCTTTCATAGGACAGAGAGGCCGAGGGCTTGACGTGGTGTGGGCGTTACCAAGACCCAGTCCAGGGCTCCTGCTGGACCCCAGCCGTCTGTTACCCAACTTGGTGGCAGTCCTTCCGCTGTGCGTGGAGCCATAGGCAGCACGGATGCTCCCGGGAGCCGGGTGTCAGGCTCCGCTGAGCAAGGGGCTGGGAGGTGGATGTGTTATCTGGCGGTCAGCTAGCCACCACCGTCCAGCATTCAGGATGGCATGGACCTGGGAATCAGAGAAAGTGTTTGGCAGCGAATAAAAATCCTAGGAGAAAACAGGCCTGGAAATCCGAAGGGTGTGTGGGACTTAGGTGCCTGGTGGAGTCAAAGTGCTCTTGTTGGCAGATGTGACTACTGAGAGCCCAGTGCTGAGAAGGGTGACAAGCGACAGGAACAGGAAAAGAAGCTGGAGAAAGAATGGGGTGAGGGAGGGTGGAGGGGGAGCCGTGCGGGGTCGGTGACATGCAGGTCCCGGCCCCAGGACCTCCCTGCTCACATGCGGCCCAGCCTACTCTTTTTAAAAGGACAGGAGAGAGCGCCATCCAACCAGTCAGAATAAAAAGTTTCCAGTTTCTTAAAGATTTACACTCACGCTTCCTGCACACTCCATTCCTTATCTGACAGTGCCTGGGAAGTGAGATGCCCGGAGGAGAGGGCGGCGGCGGGCGAGTCCCACTCAGCTGTTAGCTCTCGGAACTTCCTGTTGGGTTGCTGACTGCGTGTAGCTGAGATTTCTCAGGTCCCATTGGTTGCTTTGCTCTTACTGTAGCATTTCTCTGCAGACTTAAATAAGGTAGGCGTTTTGTGTGGGTCTCGCTTGGTATTTACCACCCATTTTTAAAGAGTGCACTTTACATGTCTCTGTCATCCTGGGGCATCTAAGTGTGAAGTGTATCAATTAGACTCCCTTCTGGCAGCAGCGAAGGGGTGGGTGGCGCAGCGGAGCCCCGCTGTGGTTTCTGTGTCCCAGGCTTCCTCCGTGGCCCGGTGCGGGGGGAACACCAGGCCTGGGTCAGTATCCTGGCCCTGCAACCATAGAGTTATTTGGGATTGTGTCTCTTAGAATAGGTTTGTTTTTTCTGAACCACAGTGATCTCTAGAACTAATGAGAGATAACAGTGTTCACTTGTACCAGGTGCTGTGGTGAGCACGTGTGTACATCACTTCATGCAGTCCTCACAGCCACCCTCCACATGAGGAAGCTTTTCTTATCCCCATTTGACAGATGAGGGAACTGAGGTGCAGAGAAGTCAGGGAGTCAAGTTCACAGCTAGTAAGGGGCAGGGCTGAGCCTGAAGCCCGGGTATCAGCTCCAGAGCCCACCCCTGACATATTATCCTCTGTTGCCGCTCAGTTAACAGCGGCAGTGACTGAGCGAGGGCTTTCATGTTGTAACTCGTTTATTTGCCACAGCAACCCTAGGCGATGGGCTCCCTTAGCGTCCTCCCTTTTACAATCTGGGAGCCAGAGAACGAAGGGAGTGCCCCAGGTTACGCTGCTGGTCAGTGGTGCAGGCCCTCCAGCCCAGGCAGTTGGCCTCCAGATCCCAGTTGTTAACCACTGGGCTGCACCGCCCGGGGCCCTGCGTTGACCAGTGTGCGGCCTGCTTCCTTGATCTGTTTGCCCTGACAAGGGTATTGGTGGCCTAACCAGCACGCTCCGGGGCGAGAGACACTGGGTTTGCAGCCTGGGAGGCATACACGTGAATTCATGGTTTGCTCATTCAAATACATTTTGAGGTTGCTGGGCCTTGGCTACTTGCATAGTGGCCTTTCTGAGTAGCTAAAGAGAAATTATCTGTAATATATTCAAGTTGGTTGATTGAAATGTCAGAGTTCTTGTTCTGTTCCTCCCCTCAGAGTTTCTTCTCGAAACCCAGTAAATGGCAGGTTTGAAAAGGAAAGACTGGCGAGGAGGGCAGGGAGTGAGTGTGAGGGAGTTGTGGGCCACCTTTCTGCGCCTGACCGTGTGGGTTCAAACCCCACCTCCACCGCCTGCTGCCTGGGTCCTCGGCAGGCGACCGCTCCCGAGCCTCTGTGTCCCTGTCTGTAAAAATGGGCTCATCAGACCTGCTTCACGGGAGCGCCTGCCTGGTACCCAGGAGGTGCCTAGGGGATGCCAGCTGCTCCTGCCCTTTCCTTCCGTTGGTTTTAGACCGGGTCTCAGGGATACTGGTAGGATGAAAAAAAGAAAAAGTGTGTGTGGGGGGGAAGCACAGCTACTACTACTTCTAACATGATTGAATTCTATGCTCCCTCCACTGTTCTGAGCGCTTCATTATTTCATTCATGCCCCCAGCAGCCCTCTGGGTATTGTTTGTCTCTGATTATAGAAAAGGATGCTGAGGCCCGGGATTACCCAGGCACCCAGCCAGTGCTTTGGGCCACAGAAGAAATTATTTGTATACAGATTACAAGAAGAAATAAAATGGGAGGGGACCGAGAATGAAAGCCCCTTTCCACTTCCCAGATTCTATTGTTTAATTCTTAAGTGGGAACTCCTTAAGACAGGATAAAATGAGTAACTAGAAAACGCCGGCCTCCTGGCCCTGCTGCGTGCTGGTTGTCCCCTGGCGTTTGTGAAAGGCAGGGCTGTGGGTGGGTGCTGGTGTGCCCTCCTATCTCCCCACAGAGCCCAAGGACCAACCTGGAGGTGTTTTCTCGCATCCTCTGCTCACCCAAGCTCTCTCCATTTGTGGTCGTTCTGCTGCAGGCCCATGAGGAGGCTCACGGCGTGCTCGCCTGCCCACTTCTTAGTGCTGTTTGATGAACTCTTAAGGGCTCGCGTGGGAGGGAGAAGTGCTTAGAGGGAACACTAATGTTGGCTCTGGGGCACTCAGCCATCCTCCTGGGCCCTGGCTGTCCAGCTGCAGGAGAGGGAGGGGGCACGTGTGGCAGGGTATGTGGCCTGGAGGGCTGCTTGCTGGGGAAGGCACGTGCTTGGAGCTGTAGTGGCCAGATCACCGGCACAGAGGGCAAAGGCCAGAGCCCTCAAAACATTAAAAGATAACATTGGGAGAAAAAAGTTAAACTTTGCAGTTCAGTGGTTGATAATCGATCATAGCAGGAAAAATAATAGAACGTAGGAGAGCAGAGTAAAACCAGGGAAGAGGGCATTGAATGCCTGCCGTTCATAAGGCACAGTTTTGGGCCCCAAGAGCCACAGGGAGCTCCCCGTCGGAGAGGCGTGAAAGCGTGTGAACAGTTGTCACCCAAGATGGAATCTAGCCACGGGTGGGTGCCCCTTCCTGCAGCCCAGGAGCCATTTGCTCTCCCAGTGGTGGGAGGTGGGACCTCGGCTGGGCTGGGAAGGGTGGGTGGGTGCGGGCTGGAGGGAGGGGTGGTGGGAGGAGGAACGGCACTGCGTGGTGACGGGTGGTTGGCGCCTGCCTCACGTTCCAGAAGGGCAGCTCCAGGGGCCTTCAACCAGGGGGTTCCCATGCCTGTGCGACTTAGTAGCTTGAGTTTCATTTTAGTTTTGTTTTATTGTCTGGGTATGTGTATCAATAGGAAGCATTTGATGCTAATAGGATATGTCATGAAAAGCGGCTTACACGACAGGGGTATCCAGGAATTGGGCCGGGCACCTCTGGGGTTGACTGGGTGGTTTCTGCCTCTGGGCTCTCCACCCTCCTGCATGCAGTGTGGCTGCAGCCACTCCGGCAGCGCCCAGTACACAAGTACACAGTCAGGTCCAGGAGGCGAGGAGGCTTCTGTGCCCTCCAGCTCTGCACTGGGAGGGGAGCCTTTTCTTGCAGCGCCTGGTCGATTTCCTGCAGGGTCTGAGACCTGGAGGGGATGAAGGCTGGGGAGGTGGGAGTCTGGCACTTTCAGCCTCTGTGATGGGAGGCTGGTCTCACTGGCAGGGGACCGGGTGGAGGGAGGGGCAGAGAGTGGCCCTGGACAAACAGCAGGTGGTGCTTCTGTCCTGCCCCAAAGAAAACACCGTCCTCTCTGTGGCTCCTGTTCCTTCTTTAGAAGGAAGTGGCATGGTTGTGGGAGGGTCTTGTCCAAAGGAATAAACACCCGTAAACATGTAACAGGCATGTCAGATCCACGAAAGGCTTGGCTGTCACTCTGGGTGGCCGGGAAGTCACTGGACAGTTTTGAACTGAGAACAAACACCTCCAGCTGTCCCTGGCGTGGCTGGGCAGAGAGCAGAGTGTGGGTGCTAAGGGTGGAAGCAGAGACCCGTGGAAGGTGGCAAGGCCAGGCCGGAGGAGGGAGGAGGGCCGAGTCTCGCTGTGCTTCAAAGGCCTTGATGCCCTGGGATGAAAAGTTGGAATCACGGTGTGGACCTGTCACTTGTCTGGAGTAGGCAGTGTCCTTGAGGTATCAGTCGTTTTTGGTGACCTGCTGCTTCAAAGCGTTCGGACAAGCGTGGGGAGGAGAACCATGGCCGGGGGCATTGTCACGTGGAATTGTGCTGTGGTGCTGTCCCTGGCCCAGGACACCCAGCCCTCCCAGAGGGAGGGAGCCTGGCCAGGGTTCCTGCCTGTTGGCCGGTGGCGGTGCCGGCGGCATTTTCTCAAGCAGGGGCTTTTTTTTTTGCTTTCTCTGTGTTTTTTTCTGAGTTGGGTGATGCTTGATTTTCTAATATTTCTAATTTTCTGAACCAGGAAACTTTCTAATAAAGTCACTTTAAGTGGAAGCTTTAAGGAAGGGAAATGATAGACGGTGATAGAGCCCTTGGGAGCTCTCGGGAAAGCGGGAAACACCGGGTGGGCTGTTCGCTGCGGGGCGTGGCTGTGCTGCCATCCCTTCCTTAGGTCTCTTCCTCATCCCTCCTCACCTGCTGAATAACTGCTTCTAAAATCATCATTGATGTGTTTTAAAAATCACAATTTAAGCAGCACCGTCCTACTCTGTGTTTCTCTGCTGCCAAGTGCACTCTGTGCTTCCTCGTCTGCTGGGAGCCTAGCCCTCGGAGCCTGGGCCCCGTGGGGGGCAGGTCACCTGAGAGCCGCAGAATGGGGTGCCATGCGTGACCTTGTATAATTTTTTAAACAACTGTGGGTTTACAGAGAGCGGCCAGGACAGTGTGGAGTGTCTGTACACCCTTCTCCCCGCTCCCCTCATGCACTCACCACAACCCAGGGCTCAGCGCTTGCAGTGCTGTCAGCTCCTGGCCGCATCCCCCAGCGTCTCCTCCCTTGAGCGCTGTGAGGAAGGCTCCAGCGTGAAGCGCCCGTGCAGCTCCCCGACCTCTCCCCTCTGCAGAGTGTAGGCATGTGTTTAGCACCTGGGGGAGCAGACAAGGGACAAAGGAGACCTGCTCTCCCCCAGCCCGCATTCCACAGGCTCTCCCGGGGGCACTCAGGGAGTGGGGTCCCTCAGCCCTTTCTCAGGGATCGGCAGTTACTGCCAAGGGCCAGAACTGTGACATCTTGGGCAAGTGTCCCGCTGTCTCTCGGCCTCAGTTTTCCCATATACAAGTCAAAGGGGTTGGGCTTCCTCCCTGAGGCACTTTCTGGCTCTAATATTTTAGGGCTTTCAGGTCTCATAATCTCTGGGTCCAAAATCTAATGGGCTCAGGCCACTGAATCCACTAGTTGTCTCTTCTCACTCACAGCAGGGTTGCGTGTGGCTCAGCCTTTGGACCCAGGTCCTAAAGGAAAAGATCGAGGCACTGATTCCTTTATTTCTTCACTGTGACACTGGTCTGCACAGTCACTGGCCCAAAGGCCTGGCAGGTCCCGCTGGAGAGAGCTGACCTGGGTCAGCAAAGCCACGTCAGAGCCATGGTGGCTGTGGGCCCCACCTTTGCCCTGGAATATGCTCCAGCTGATTTCCTGCTGAGGAGCTGGAATCTTGGCCTTGTAGGGGGAGGGTGTGTGTACACAGTGTCACGTGAGCCTCGCACCACAAAAGCAAATAACCTTATTCTCTGCTGGTGGTTTAAGCTGTCCCTCCCCCTCCCGGAGGTGTGTGTTTTACCTGTCTGTGAGGCATGAGAAATTGCCTCAGCTCCTGAGACCAGGAAATGCTAGAGGAGTAAAAAGCAAAGCACCCCTCTCCCCCAAGTCCGCACCCCCATCCCCCAAATCTGCACCCCCATCCCGCTCTCCTCTCTTTGGGTTTATGGGTCTCCTCTTCAGGTCCCAGGGGCAGGGTCAGCCACTCTCCATATGGGGTTGATTGGAACAGCCTGGCACACTGGCGTTTACGTGGTGTCTGGGACTGCACTGTTTGGAGACCGTGTGGCTTGCCAAACCTCAGACCTGTCTTCTGGTCCTTCACAGACTTGCCTTGTTTGCCCGCCGCTGATGGAAGGAGTTCTAAAAGAGAAGTGACACTTAACCCCTCCACCATTGTCTCCTGACCAAGGGACAAAGTAGGGATGACGAGGAGGGCACCTGAGAGGGTTAGTGTTAGGGGTAGGGTTCCATATTGGTGTTAAAGCACAGAAAACTGCAGGCAGCTCGCTCAGTGCATCAAAACCAGACCCCCTAGCGAAGGTCAGGCGGAGCTTCACCACCATGGGTGACGCCAGTGAGGGTCTCAGACCGTGAGGAACCTTGGATAGGAAACAAAACGGGTTGGCGGGAAGACAGATAGGGAAGGTGATGCCGGTGGCACCTGCGTTCCCAGTCTCGGCTGGGTTGTGACAGCTGACAGTTAAAGCTGCGTGTTTGCGTGTGAGTGACTTGGGGGCTCCCCGACTTGGGCTGTACTCTGGCAGCTGGAGACGGGATGTGTGTAGAGGGGTCTGGCCACCCACGTGGAGTGGCAGAATGTGCCCTGAATGGGCATGGGTGCCACAGCACATTGTCCTGCCCGAGGAGTGGGGCTCGGCTGGCGCTGTGCCGACCAGCGTGGCCCGGCCTCTTCTCGGAGGGCTTCACCCCGAGCAGAGTGGAACGTCACCCGGCCCTGAGGTCATGGAGACTGCTTTGTCAGGTGGGTCGCCTGGGTTCAGAGTAGGTCCGATTGTGAGGTGAGGGCTTGCAGGTGAGGAGGGCCTCCTGCGGTCCGAGCGGCTCCCTGCCTGCCCCCCACCCACTGGCTTCTGCTCCGCAGGCTGGCGCCCATGCGGCTGTACACGCTCTCCAAGCGCCACTTCGTGCTCGTGTTTGTCGTCTTCTTCGTCTGTTTTGGCCTGACTGTCTTCATCGGGATCAGCGGTAGGTGCAGGTTTTGATCATTTTATCCTGTACAGTTACCTTGGTGCCCCCCCCCCCCCCCCCCCCCCCCCCCCCCCCCGCTGTATCTACCTGCTCTCACCCATCAAGGCCTGTCATGGGGGGGGAAGCCCATTTCTCTCTGCACCCACTGGGTGGAGGGGTGACCCTGGTCCTGCCCCTCACAGCAGCCAGGGCCTGAGTTCAGCGTGCAGCCCTGGGTGGCCTTGACCATGTACCTTTTGTTGTGAAGTCCAACATTTCTGGAGAGTCTTGTGTGCCAAGATCCCGCCTGGGCGCTGGGGAGTCCAGAGCTTGCTGGCTGGCGTGGGAGGCAGGCCATGGTGCAGCGAGTGGTGGGGAGGGCGTGAGATGCTGGCAGCATGAGGCTGCTCTCATGATGCCCCGAGCTCTTGGCAGGAGGGAGCCTGTAGATGGCTTTGGCCTTGAGCTCAGGGCCGCCGGTTGCCTTGCTGTTTGACGGGGGAGAGAAATGGGTTTCTGGTCCTCAGTTTTCCATCTCTGAGAAAGGGGGTTGGATGGGACCACTTCAAAGGCAATTTCGAAGCTAAAATCGGCAAAAGACAGGTTTCTTAACCTAAACTGAGTCTTGGGTCGGTGAATGGACTGAGGAAGCTGGGCAGAGAGGGTGATTATTTCAGTGCCGTTTGCCTCCTGCTGCTGAAGATGATGGTGGCATGGCAACTGTAGCCAATCTTGTTTTCCTCTTCTTTTGAATCCTCCCCCAGGACACTTTTCCCATTGATTTCTAGAGAGAGTGGGAGGGAGAGTGAGAGAGACACATCGATTGGTTGCCTCCCACGCGACCCCAACCAGGGCCAGGAGCCTGCAACCAAGGTATGTGCCCTTGACGAATCCAGCCCGGGACCCTTTAGTCCTCAGGCTGACGCTCTATCCACTGAGCCAAACTCGCTAGAGCCTGTGGTTTTAATTTGCAACTCTCTGACAATCAGTGACTTTGAGCATCTTTTCATATGTCTCTTGGCCATCAGTATATCCGCTTTGGAGAAGTATCTTTTTAGGTCCTTTGCCCATTTTTTTTAATTGGATTTTTTGTCTTCCTGGTGTTGCATTGTGTAAGTTTATTATACATTTTGGAAATTAACCCCTTATCAGATGTATCATTGGCAGATATGTTTTCCTAAACAGATGGTTCCCTTTTTCTGTTGATGGTGTCTTTGCTGTGCAAAAGCTTTTTAGTTTGATGTGGTCCCGTTTGTTCATTTTTTCCTTTGTTTTCCTTGCCCTAGGAGATGTATCGGTAAAAATATTGCTATGTGAGATGTCTGAGATTTTATTGTCTGTGTTTTCTTCTTGGATTTTTATGGTTTCACAACTTACATTTAAGTCTCTGATCCATTTTTGAGTACTTTTATGTATGGTGTAAGCTGGTGGTCTAGTTTCATTTTTTTGCATGTGCCTGTCCAATTTTTCCAACACCATTTATTGAAGAGACTTGATCACTTCTTTTAAGGCCAAAGTCCTAAAAAATTACAGTGTAAGAGTTTGTGAAGGTTGCATATCTGTTATTTCAGGAAAAGCTTTGAGTATATATTAGCAAGTATGCTTTTTTTATATTCTCTACTGAATATTTTTGTAAGACTGGATTAATTGGATGAATAGGCAAATGTCTTAATTTTTTGGCAGAAATGTTTATGCTTTATAGAATAGTTAGGTGCTGCCTGTGTCATAAGTGTTTTCTTGGGTTTGCAGTGCAGAGAGCCCTCATTGAGGGCATGGGAGAGGTTTCTGCACGGACAGAAAACCTCGGGAATGATGTACCTTGTGTGACGATCATGGGGTTCACCTGCACCAGGAGGTCACCATGCAGTGGAGTGGATGTTGTGTGTCTGTGTGTTTTACATATATGTGCAACCTCTGATGACAGACCAGGAAAATAAGATCACCGCCATGTAATGTATGTCTTTCTTGGCATTTGACAAAAGTCAATAAATTATCAGTGTAGGATATAACCTGCTTTTTTCCTTCTGTTACTCTTTAGGACCCAAAGTGATCCAGACTTCTGAAGCTCATTTTTCACTAAATAATAGCAAAAAGGTAAGACTGGGTCTCTGAGTGGCAGGCGATGGGGCATATAAGCATCCAGGTCACTAGCAATGGCCCACCTTGTCCTGCAGGTTGCTTCTCAGCTAACACTGTCCTCTGGGCCTCTGGGTCCTATTTGACAAAATGATTTTTTCTGCTATAATAAATGCCTCAGTGCGAGACAGGCTGGTGGTGTTAACACTTAGAGAGCAGCAGTTTATTTCCAAAGGCTGGTAACTCGTCCTGGCTCCTCATGTCTGCAAGTCTTCCTATTTGCCCAAAAAACGTGGTCTCCATGCTGGGTTTCCAGCAGTAACAGTTCTTTCTAATGACTGGCATTCTTTGCATGAACTCAGGTTAAATGAAATATCCTTTTTCTTTTCTTTTTTTAATTTTCCTCAATTCTTTGCCATCTTTAGAGAAAAACAAAAGTCCTTCCAATTGGAGAATTTTGGTATCTATACTAATAAAAGGGTAATATGCTAATTAGACCGGGAGACCTTCTGGACAAAGCCATTGTGGCAGGGCCGAGGCAGAGGCGGTTAGGGGCAGTCAGGCCAGGAGGGGAGGGCAGTTGGGGGCGATCAGGCTGGCAGGCAGAGTGGTTAGAGGCTATCAGGCAGGCAGGCAGGCAGGTGAGCGGTTAGGAGCCAGCAGTCCCAGATTGCAAGAGGGATGTCCAACTATAGTCAGACATCCTCCGAGGGGTCCCGGATTGGAGAGGGTGCAGGCTGGGCTGAGGAATATCCCCCCCGCCACACACATGAATTTCGTGTACCAGGCACTAGTTCTTTAATAAATACTAACTTGTGGGAGCCCAAATAACTAAACACTTTTATTTTTCTGTGTATCAAATGAAATCTTTATCTGTAAACTGAACACACTTGTCTTGCATTCTCATTACACCATAACATCTGATTGACCCCAAATATTAACTTGTCTGTTCCTCAAGCTCCCTGCTACGGGTCCACTCTTAACAGTTTTCAAAAAGTCAAAAGGAGAAAATATCCTAAAACTTATACCTTTTAATTTTCCTATTTGCTACTGCTGGCTTGAAAGAATCTCCTGTGTAGCCTGTTTCTTCGCATTTCCCTGTTTTCTTTAACTCTTAGACTGAGCACCTGATTTGAAGAGGCACAGCCATGAGGTTCCTGATTGTAGTTTGGCCTTTTAAATTTTCTGTCTTAAGATGTCAGTCTTTTTATGACACTGAAAATAGCAGCCTTCCCACAGGGCTGACTTGCTTCTGAAGGACCATCTCACTTCTGAAAGATGACAGATTACCCTCCAAGAGATCTCGTCACGTAGGTGGCTTTTGGGCACAGCTCTGGTCAGGGTTTTATGGAGACCTGCCAGAGCATGAAGACACAAAAGGCACACGCTCACTCTCAGAGACTGTGCATGCAAACAGTGCTTTCCTTCGGAGCTGTGTGGGGATGGGGGGAGCAGCTTTCTCCGTAGCCGCTGCTGTAGACACCGGTACTGGGTTTTTCAGCAGACACCGCAGAAGTATCATTGCCAACGGAGTCCCCTCTAATTTTTCTCCCCCAGGGTGTTAAGACTCCTCTAAAGCTGAGAATAACAGATGTCAGACAGCGACATGTCTGGTATATTGATATTAAATCAAGATTCTTAGGAACATCCTTCTTTGGTACCCTTATTATCTTATCATACGTCGCATCACATGCACTTTAACTTTCTCCGAGATGGCCTTTTCTTGGTATGGGTATTGTGCCGAGGCTGCGGGTGGTGGGGACGCCTGCCTGGAGGTGTTCATGAGAGACAGATGTAAATTGTAGCAGAGTTAGGCCTTTCTTTTTATGGAGGGTGGGATTTCACTCCTGTTGTCAAGGAAACCGTGCTGTTTCTGGTCCAGCACCAGTGCTCAGCCCTCATGGCTGGATATCAGTTTTGGATGTTAAGGTGAGGTATTTGGTAGCTGCAATGGAAAGGTCACATGGGTTACTTAACTTTTTTCTTTTTCCCTCAGTTGAAGCCAATTCACATACGTTCAAATCCACTGTCTACATACAATCAGCAACTGTGGCTGACATGTGTTGTTGAGTTGAATCAATCAAAAGGTATGAAGCCTGACCTTTGGTCTGATTTTTCTTTGTACAAAGCACCATATTGTAAAAGTTGAAAGAGCTTTCAGATCTTTTAAAGTGTTTTCAAAGGTGGATTATAAGGATGGCCTTTATTCTTTATAATAGCAACAAATTGGAAGCCCCTTAAGTGTCCTCGGTGTCCTCCACACCAAGTTATGCAGCCCCCGGGGAGGGTAGGTCACCCCCAGGGAGGGTCGGTGACCCCTCGGGAGTGCTGGTCAGCTCAGCTGGGTGGCTGCACAGTGAAGGAGCTGCTACTGCAGCCTTTTGGGTGGGGTTCTGGGGAAAATGAAGTCCCAAAGCCCCAAGGCAGTGGGTCTGCCCCCCAGGGACACTTGGCAGTGTCTGGAGACATTGTGACATTTTGATTGTCACAACTCTGGAGAAGGGGTGCTATTGGTGTCCAGTGGGTAGAGATCAGGGCTGCTGTTGAACACCTACAAAGCACAGGCCAGCTCCTCACAGCAAAGGATCTTTGGCCTCACAGTGTCAGCGGTGCCAAGGCTGGAAGACCTGCCCAGAGCACCTCCAGGCCCAGGGCATTGGCTCCTTCACCGCGATGGCACTAGTCATGGGCCGTCCAGGAGAACTGAGGCGGGGCCACCACGCGAGCTCAGTGTTCTGTGGTTCACACGAGGGGCTTTGGTTGAGAAGGAACTTAAAAAAAAACCTTGAAAATTCATATTAGAAAAAAATCAACTCCTTTTCTTGTAACATTTTAAGAAGATAAATTTGATATCCTTGTGTATTTGTATGTCTAGAAAATGGGATGATGGGCATGTACATATTAACTTGGTTCTCTCTAGGTGGGATTATAGTGTATAATGCCATCGTCATAGTTTTTTTTAAAAATATTTTTATTGATTTCAGAGAGGAAGGGAGAAGGAGAGAGAGTTAGAAACATCAATGATGAGAGAGAATCATTGATTGGCTGCCTCCTGCATGCCCCACACTGGGGATCGAGCCCGCAACCCAGACATGTGCCCTGGGCGGGAATCGAACCTGGGACCCTTCAGTCCGCAGGCTGATGCTCTATCCACTGAGCCAACCCAGCTAGGGCCATCATAGTTTTTTGTTCTCTGATTCTTTAAAACAATGAGCATGAAATCAGAAAAATTATATAATCAGAAAAAATAAATCTATTTTTATGTTTGTATAAAGTTAAATTAAAAAATTATGTGGGATAGAAAAGTAATTCATTAGCTGTGAACTATTTGTCCTATCATGAAATGAAGCTAATGGATCTGAAACAGGCCTTGGCATGGGCCCTGGGAAAGGGGTTGCACGTAGAGCTAATAGGAAGGCTTTACGTTGCTGGTGAGCCAGAGGTTCTCGAAGATGCTGAGGCCGAGGTGGGTGAGACCCTCCTGGCTTGTCACAGAGCCAGGCAGGCATGTTTGTCGATGTGAGTGCCTGACGTGGTCCCTGACACTGAGTTTCTTTCTTTTGTAGAAATGTCTACTCAGAAAAGCTTTCTCATGACCGTTAAAGTGGATGGCGTAGCTCGAGATGGAACCACCATGTTCATTCATAACAAAGTTCACAATCGGACAAGGACCCTCTCGTGTAGAGAGGTGAGCATTCCCCGGTCCGTGATTACTTATCATGCCACACCATCCAGACTTGCTTTCTTAAGTAAAAAAGCTCATACCAGTGAGGGTATGGAAAAACCATCTACCTTTATATACTGATACCCTTATAAATGCTTATTAACATACACACACGCCTGTACATGCATGCACATGTACACAAACCCACTCACATGCACGCACATACCCTGAGTATATGTGGTACCTACTTTTGCTGTTGTGTAACTTGCTGCCTGGTGTGTCTGTGGACTGTTGCTGGGAAGAGCAACCTGTTGTTGAGCAGGTACCCTAGGTGCAGAGTGTGCCTGTGGGATGGGAAACGCGGTGGCCCAAAGTGGGGAAGGAGCCGCACTCTTGGTTTTGTCAGCACCGTATTCTGTCAGTCAGAGGAGTCAGACCAGGTCCCTGTGAGTGAGGAGGCGACGTCAGGACGGCGTGGTGGCATGGAAAGCGTGAGGTGCACCAAGACGAGCATGTGTTTTTGAGTCTAGAGCAGCGGTTCTCAACCTGTGGGTCGCGACCCCTTTGGGGGTCAAACGACCCTTTCACAGGGGTCGCCTAAGACCATCGGAAAACACATATATAATTACATATTGTTTTTGTGATTAATCACTATGCTTTAATTATGTTCAATTTGTCACAATGAAATTGGGGGTCACCACAACATGAGGAACCGTATTAAAGGGTCGCGGCGTTAGGAAGGTTGAGAACCACTGGTCTAGAGTTAGGACAGCGGTTTTCCTGCTGGGCCTCGTGCCAGGTGCTCTCGGACGGCACCTCCTCCAGTCCTCCCAGCGGGCCCACGGGGCAGGATCTGTTACCAGAGCCCATTTTATGTCAGAAGAACCGAGGCTCAGAGAGGTCAAAGCACGGACCAGAGCGACACGGGCGCTGAGGAAAGGGGCCAGGATTTCAGTAGGAGCTGTTACTGCAGCCTTTTCAGTGAGGTTCTGGGGAACATGATGCTTTGTCATCCCGAAGACTGTGCCCTCAGTACGCACGCACACGCCTGGTGGGTAGCCCCGGGACACTCGGCCTGCGCGTCCTGGCCGGGAGTATGCAGGTAAGGGAGCCCCTGCTCAGTGCCAGTGATCACTCTCTGTTGGTGCCTCTAAACAGTGGTTCTCAACCTTCCTAATGCCGCGACCCTTTAATACAGTTCCTCATGTGGTGGTGACCCCCAGCCATAAAATTATTTTCGTTGCTACTTCATAACTGTAATTTTGCTACTGTTATGAATTGTAATGTAAATATCTGATATGCAGGATGTATTTTCATTGTTACAAATTGAACATAATTAAAGCATAGTGATTAATCACAAAAACAATATGTAATTATACATGTGTTTTCCGATGGTCTTAGGCGACCCCTGTGAAAGGGTCGTTCGACCCCCAAAGGGGTCGTGACCCACAGGTTGAGAACCGCTGGTCTAGGAGATCCTGAGATGGTCAGAACCACATCCTGAAGGGGCTGGGTCATTGGGGGCAATAGCAGAAGTGGGCCGAGGAGGAAAGTGAGGCTGAGGGGTCTGATGGGCTGTGTGTTAGCTTACACTCCCCTGTGCACGAGTGTGTTTGTGGGAATGTCCGGGTTGTGTTACACTGAACTTTTTTATGCAGGTGCATATGATGAGTCATCTAAAGTAGAGTCTAAGGACTGTAAATCATTTTTGTTTCCAAAAATACCCATTTGGGTCTTTCTTTCTAAGAACTGTTGTTGGCTGGCATCTGAATTTTTCTGGGCTTCTGGCGAGTTCCCTGGAGATGATCCGTTGTGATCATCTGTTGTTGAAATGTGTCACTTCATGGGTCACTGGGTGGGAGAGTGAGGCTGGCTTGCTTTAAAGACACAACTCTTCCCTGTGCGTGTGCAGACGTGTGCAGAAATCATTGTGGCGCACCTGGGCTACCTGAACTACACGCAGTACACGGTGACCGTGGGCTTTGAGGACCTCGATCTGCCCCTCAAGGAAGTGAACTTCACAGTAAGTGGCCAGCTGACGCAGAGGCTCCTGGGCTCCCTCGTTTCTCGCCCATTCTGCTGAGTGGCTGAAAGAACACGGCACTGAAGTTATGTTATTTTAGATTGTGAAAGACATGTACAGTTTTAAAAAGTTACAAGAAAACCACAAATTTATTTAAAGAATTTTTTAGTTTTCACTATACATAGTTATTACAATACAAGGTGGGGCAAAAGCAGACTTACTGATGTTCGTATGGAAAATAATACAATAATTAATAAATATTAATTATTAACACATTGTATGCGGGAAACGTGTTTACACGTTTTACGTATTTATACGTTCTACCAGTGTAGTAGAGCGCGGGACACGTATTAATACGTTTTTTATAGACTAGCGGTAGAATGTGGGTAACGTATTAATACGTAAACTAAAGTTATCGTAATTTTACTGAACGTTGCCATTTGCGCAAAAAATTAGCAAAAATGGCCCGCGCCACCTGTTAGCGCGCGATAAAAACTACCCGCAAACAATGTGTTAATAAGTGAAACCATCTGGCATGTGCCCTGACCGGGAATTGAATCGTGACCTCCTGGTTCATAGGTCGACGCTCAACCTCTGGAGCCACACCAGCCGGGCTCCTGGAGGCATTTTACTGGTTAATGTTTTAAGTTTAATTTCTTGGTGCCTGCACAAGATTTGACATTGTGTTTGCTGATATGCGGTCAGAGTTGGTGCTCAACAATGCTGACCGGAGGAACTGGACCAAAACCTGTAGGCTTTAATTAGGGAGAAGTGACCAGGCCATGAAGTCAGCCTTGTTCCACGTGTCCATTCACGGAATGACAGGGTGAGCCAGGAAAGGACCCGTGGCTCTTCAGACGTCAGAGTAAAGGTCTGCAGCCTGAGTGTTTGCTGGGATTTTACTCTGTTTATTTCCTTTTACTTATTTCCTTTTAGTTTCATTGCCTCGTGTCCAGTGTCTTCAGTAGTATGTGTGTCTGTGTGTACCTTTCAGGGTGTCAGGCAAGTGAGTTAAATCTAGTGTCGAAGACTCTCTGCTCTGAAGTGGGTTTTAAACGCCTCAGATGACTTTAATTCAGTGCGTTGCGTGTGGGCTCTGTGGCCCAGTGCCATGCTCTGGACCTGCTGGTGAACTGGCCGTGGCCGAGGCTGCGTGGGCTGCCTCCTGCCCACGTCAGCACGTGGTGCCTGTGTCCGTGGCTCAGCTCCCTGCACACCTGGCGGGAGTGAGATGAACTTACGGCTGACTCCACGGTACTTATTTGGTTTGAGATGCATATTTTTATGTTTCATTGAGTCTTTTATAGAACATCCTACTCACATCCTATCTACTCACAGTTTACATCTTTTTAAAAATCTGTTTCTTTTCGTGGAAAGCTGGTGTTCTCTAATAAAGAGATTGACAGTGTTGTTTTTTTATATGAGATTTAAAAGCCAAATGCTCTTATTATGATTATAGACTAATTTATCTGCCAAGTTCATCATTAGTATAACACTAATGAAAAACTATTTTCAGATGTAGGTCATTAATATTTTCAAAGTCTGTGTTCTTTGATATTAAGAGAAAATGTAATGTGTTAAAATTTTAGAACATGTAAGAAAGTAGAAGGAAAGAGAACATTTTAAATTACCTAACAGTCTCATACCTAGAGATTATTATTATTTTATTTATTTATTTATTTATTTTAAATCCTCACCTAAGGATGTTTTGCCATTGAGTTTTAGAGAGATTGGAAGGGAGGGGGAAAGACAGAGAGAAACATTGATGTGAGAGAGACATATCGATGGTTGCCTTCCTCGTGCGCCTCAATGGGCTGGGGACCAAGCCTGAAACTGAGAGGCACATGCCCTTGACCGGAATTGAACCTGTGACCCTTCAGTCCTTGAATGACGCTCTATCCACTGAGCCAAACCAGCTAGGGCTACAGATAACTATTATTAATAATCTGGTGTACTTCCTTTTTTGTGTTTAATTTTAATTTTATTTTTCAACTACAGCCGACATTGAGTGTTATTCTGTGTTAGCTTCAGGTGTACATCATAGAGGGTAGACACATACTTCACAGAGTGGTCTCCCTGACATTTCCAGTCCATCCTCGCCCACATTCACAGTCATTACTTTGTGTGGCTGCATTCCCTACGCTGTGGAGTACTTCCTTTCAGATGCATTTTTCCTCAAACATTTTTCCCCACTTTCCATTTTAGTGGAAGACTTATGACCCCGCATTTTCCCAGATGGAAATTTGGTTCCGGTTCGCCTTTGTGGTGCTCACCTTCATTGTCACTGTAAGTACCGCTCACCTGACAGCCAGGCCAGGTTCTGACAAGAGCAGAGTCAGTTTGTGAATTTGGTCATCCAAGTGCAGACCCCACGGGCAGTTTCTCTGAGCTGAGACACGTGCCTCGGGCCTGACACACTATACGCGCCTCAGGTCTGCTCGGGTGCGCAGTGTAGGCGGTGATGCGGTCTCTGTGGCAAGGACGTCCGTGTCGGAACACTAATCCCAGGGCGCTGACTTGCAGGCAGACCCGCATCCGTGGGCACTGACCAGTGCCACTCCCCATGCGGCAGGAAGGCACCGGGTTTGCGTGACTTTTCAGTGCAGGCACAGCCATTCCTGGCTTTCACGTGTGGAAAATTGTACCACACCTTTCCGTCCTGGGCTTTTCGGGAGTGAGGCCCAAATGAGCCGGTTTGGAGGTGCAGGCTTTGGGCTGGTTTGGGATCTGAGCTCAGTGTCCACAGCACAGTGTGACTTCGGGGGAAATGCCTACCCTTCGCACACCGGCGACCCCCCGGCGGCCGGCCAGTGGGGTGGGGTGGGTGGATGGAGCAGGACGTGTGCCTCACGCAGTGACCGCGCCGTCTGCAGGGCGGCATCGTGCCCCTTGGCTGCCGCCCTGTGCTGGCAGAGCATGTGACTTGGGGAGCTTTGCGGTGGTGTCCACCCCAAGTGCCACCCAGGAACACTTGGTGCTTTGCAGACGAGGTGCGTACAGCAGGACACAGCTCGTGGGGGGACGTGAGGCGAGTGCCAGGTGACAGTGGCTGGGGCCTGGGTGTGGCCGGAGGGCGGGACCCAGCCACTCAGATATGCAGAGCAGGGGATGGGCTTCCTTCGTGACTGACTGCAGGAACCACCACTTATAGTTGGTCAGTCAGAAACCCTTCCTGTTTCTGGAAGCAGCTCTGGTACCTGGGATTCTGCTGCACAGTCTGGGCCCAGAGAACAGGCCCAAGAGAAAAGGCCTGGGCATGACAGACAGACTGGAGGACAGGTGTAGGCCTGGTTCCCTTGGCTTTTCCTCTGGGAGCCCAGTGCCATCTGTCGTGTTGCCTTGCGTGGAGCATGTGGCCTGTGCCCGGGGGAGCTCTCTGTGTGGCTCCGTTCCCCTCCTGCCCATCTGATCTGGGCCCCTTGCAGCAGTTACCATCTCGTCGCAGTTGTCACTGGTGGTCTCAGTAGTGAGTTCAACAAGGGCTGACTGCGAGCTCTTGGCTGGACCGGGACTGTGGATCTGGGAGATGGCGGTGCTCAGCGGGAGCAAGCACGCAGTGACGAGGCCGCTTCCGTTGGCAGTGCCTGTTCGCACATTCCCTCCGCAAGTTCTCCATGAGGGACTGGGGCATGGAGCACAAGTGGATGTCCATTCTCCTGCCTCTGCTGCTACTTTACAATGGTAGGTGCGCTTTTATTCCGGGCTTTCCCCTTAGAATGGAGGGCTGGGAGGCATCCGCGAGGTGGGCTGGTCTGTCCCCCTAAGTGGGGGGAGGGAGTCAGGAGGGGGATGCCTCGAAGGCACAGGCAGCAGCGCCCCCAGCATGTGAAGGATGCCGTAAGGATTCGCAAGATGCTGGAGCTTTCACAAATGAGTGACTGCAACTCGGATGGGCTGCAGACAGCCTCCTTGGGACTTGGCTGAAGGCTGCGAGCCCTGCCATCTGTTCCTCTTCCCTTGCCCAGAGCTGCACCTCGGGATTCCCGGGCCTGCAGGAGGCGCGGGCGGCGGGAGCAGACGGCGTTCTGTAACCATCACAGGGCCCATCTGCTCGTTGGCTTTTAGGTTTTTTGAAAAACAAAACGGCCTTTAGTGTCCCCCCTTCTATCCCTGCCTCTGCTTGCAGACCCGTTCTTCCCCCTCTCCTTCCTGGTGAACAGCTGGGCGCTGGGGACGCTGGACGACCTCTTCCAGTCCCTGTTCCTGTGTGCCTTGCTGCTCTTCTGGCTGTGTGTGTACCACGGGATCCGGGTGCAGGTGAGCCGCCGCCCTAGCACTGCCGGGGGCCAGGACTCTGCCCATGCCTGCCTGCCTCTGGTGGTCATCCCTGCCCGCTTCCGTAGGTCATCCCTGCCGGCCGCTGGTGGTCATCCCTGCCCGCTTCCGTAGGTCATCCCTGCCGGCCGCTGGTGGGTCATCCCTGCTGGCCGCTGGTGGTCATCCCTGCCGGCCGCTGGTGGTCATCCCTGCCCGCTTCCGTAGGTCATCCCTGCCGGCCGCTGGTGGTCATCCCTGCCCGCTTCCGTAGGTCATCCCTGCCGGCCTCCGGCGGTCATTCCTGCCGGCCGCTGGTGGTCATCCCCGGATGAACTTGGCCTTGGGGGCCTATCTCCAGCCTTGCGGTCAAGAGAAGCATGCACCCATGCAGAAATGGTCTCAGTGTGTGCGACCCAGTGCACCCTCTTAGGGTTAGTGGTTTGCTGAATTACTAACTTCTCTATTTCTTACTCTTTTTTGCTTTTTAGGGAGAAAGGAAGTGTTTAACCTTCTATTTGCCTAAATTCTGCATTGTCGGACTCCTGTGGTTGGCTTCGGTCACACTAGGAATATGGCAGACGTGAGTATTTTTATAACGCGTGAAACTTGTCCTGGACAGCAGCTGGCATGTGGATGGATCTGAAGTCTGACTGTGTGCTGTGCAGCATCCAGAAAGGAATCTGTCACCCAGAGTCTTAAGACAGTAGGGCGACTTGACCTGAGGATTCCATTTTGCTAGAATGGCATGTGGAGAGATGCACGATTCTTCTAACCTGGGATGGGAAAGGGAAGAGGCGTGTCCTTCTGGAGTCCTCCTCCAGAGAGGCCAAGGCGTCATCTGTAGGCGTGGTGCTCAGGTCGTGCCTGGCTCACCACGCCCACCAGGTGTCTTAGCTGCTCCTTTGGCTGCAACCTGAAAACTTCCCATGTTTCTAAGTATTTCTGTGCTTCTGTAGAATTGTACCACTGCAGAAGCCTGTGGGTTTTCTGCAGAAACTAGTTCCATTTTGGCACCTGGCACATGAGACTTCATAGCTCACACTTTCTCCCCTCCCTCTCCCTGCCCGCCCATCATTCCAGCAACCCGGTTTCACTTTCCAGTGATGCAGGGAGTTTACAGTTATTTTACTTTTGTGTGGACTCATCTGCTTCCTGGTGCCCATTTATCACTGAAAGGTACCTGGAAACAGCTCTTAAAATTGCAGGAGTAATAATAGTATAGGGGTTTTCAAAACGAAAAACACTCCAACTTTCCCATGGTGATACTGTGGACAGTTATGCTAGCAGCATCATATGCATTGCCAACATGAGAGTTAGGATTCCTCAGAAATTTAGGATTACTTTTTCAAAAGCCTTCATCTAAGTGAAAGTATAAAAATAAAAAGTGAACTAATTATTAATCTATGGTTTCTTATAACATATTTTTAGAGTTAATGAATTGCATGATCCAATGTACCAGTATCGCGTTGACACAGGAAATTTTCAGGTAAGGATTGTTAATAAAGCCTGCGGATTTTTTTTAAATGCCATTTTTTTAAAAATGACTGAATTTTGTAATTTAAATTGTGCTGTTGACACAAACTTGCTAACCGGCTATTTGGGAAGGACTATAGGAAATTCATGTGGAAAATTTTGAAAAATGTGCTTGAGTAGTCTGAAAAATAACTCTTTAAAAGCTATGCTGTTACTCCCGGTCCTTGGCTTATGGCTGAAGCTCCAGGGCCAGAAAGTGTCCGACTGTAGGGACACCGTGGGACAACTAAGGAAATGTTTTGTTCATTTATTCTCTCATGCGGGCGGTTTCCAGCGGGAGAGTGGCGGCAGGGCCCGGAGCACGGGGCCCGGCTCCAGGAGGCGCCATCCTGAGATCATGTCCTCTTCGAACCAGGGCCCACGCATTTTCACTTTCACGGTCAGCCCGAGTGGTGTCCTCTCGGCTCCAGGCGCTGGCGCCCTCTAAGAGTCTCCGAGTCGTGTGTCCCAGGGCACGGAGCCGAAGCTGACCTTGGGCGGCCTTAGCATGTCTCTGGGCGCAGTCCCTCCAGAGCTTCCTGTGAAGCTGTAACGCCGGGGCTCTTTGTGGAGTGGCCGCAGAGAAAGAGGGCAGTTTAGTGGGTGATGCCGTGGGAAAGGCGGCAAACCTGTGTGGAGACTCGAAGGAACGAGTGAGTGTCTGATTCTTCACTGGAACCCAGTGGGGGTGCCAGTGGCCTTTCCCATCAATAATGGATCAGTGTGAGGAGTTCGGAAGGTCACTGAATGTAAGCCTTACGAACAGCATGCCATGACCTTTGCCCTCGAGGACAGGTGACCTTGTGAGGGAGAAAAGCACAGAAGTAGAGACCGGAGTGCTGAGGGTTCAGTGCCCACCTGTGGACTGTGGGCCCCAGGGTCGAGGGTGGTGGCATCTTTGCTTTGTCCTTTTTCTGCCATTGAATCAGCCTTCGGACACGTTAGTAACATGGGGAGAGCAGCACCTTGAGCTGGAGTGGGGAGGCGTTCTGGGCCAGGGAAGCCACTGCTCCCGGGTCACGTGGGGACGGCCGTGCCCAGCAGGGAGACGGCGTCAGGCAGGCTCCTGTTACCAAGGAAACACTGGTCAGACTTCCAGGAAGCTGAGTAGCTCCAGACCCACGACCGATCTCGTGGAATCCCTTTATGTTACGGACAAGAAAATGAAGCCCAGACGAAAGTCACAGTTCTGACGAAGGCAGAGCAGCCCCCTGGCCTCCCGACTGGCAGGCCTTTGACGTGGGGGGGTGGGGGGGCTGGCCCTGAGAGGAAAGGGCAGGGATGCCGGGGGGTGGGGGGTGGGGGGGGCTTAGAGCTGGAGGAGGAGCAGCACCACCCACCCTGCGGAGCCAGGCCTCACCGCCTGCCTCCCCACCACAGCTTCTAACCTCAAAACAAAGTGTTCTTGTTTTTCCTGCAACAAAACTACAGAATTGTGGATTAGACCTAACGTCCTCTAAACGACTTCCTTCCGCCCCATTTCACAGATAAGAAACCCAGGTCCAGAGAGATGAGAGTTGCCTGAGGGATTCTGTCTGTCTTTGACACATGCCATGACCTTTGTAGGCAGGGCAGGCAGCCAGGCCTCCATCCGGAGGGCGGAAGTAGGACCGCTGACATCTGCTGAGCACCGCTGCGTCCAGCCCTGTGTGTGCGGGGCTTGCCGCGTGGAAGGGAAGGAGTCTGGGTTCTCCCTCAGCTGGTCAGCAAGGGCTGGGTCCTCGTGGGGCCACTGTGCTCAGAGAGGGCGAGGGCTGAGCCTGGACAGGGACAGTTGGCGCGGGGGGAGCGCTCCTGTTCTGTTGTGGGGCGACCTTCAGGGCTCCAGGACCTGCTCCTACTCCAGTGCCGTGTTGTTGCGTTCCAGGGAATGAAGGTTTTCTTCATGGTGGTGGCTGCTGTCTATGTCCTATACCTTTTGTTCCTGGTTGTGCGGGCCTGCTCGGAGCTGCGACACATGCCTTACGTAGGTGAGCGCCACTTCACAAGTGCCCAGTGCGAGGCGGTCAGGGAGGAGTGGCTGGAGGCCACCAGGCAAGTGACCTGGAGGGGGAAGATCCAGAGGGTCCCTGGGAGCCAGACGGCTGAATGGGTCCCTCTGGGCCATGGGGACGGAGCCTTGGCCAGCGCTGGGGGAGGCCTGTGGGCTGGAAGCGAGCTGGGCCCTGGGAGAGCGTGGGTTGGAGCTGCCTGGATCCTTCCAGCAGGCACCTTGCGGAGGGCCCGGCTGGGGCGGTTTCTTAGTCCTTGAGTCGGGAAGTCACCGATCTCGTGGGGTCCTTTCCCTGATCTGTCACAACAAGTCATGTGGCCATGGCCTCGCCGGGGCCTGCCTTCTGGCGCCAGCATTCCTCCTGGCTTGGCACTAGCAGGTTTCAGATCAGAGGGAAGAGGGCTCTTGTGCAGGGCTTTGCTTTATTTCCAGGCGAGACAGAAGTGGAATGTACTTCCTGGGGGTTTCATGGGGGTGTTCCTTTCTTTTTCAGATCTCAGGTTAAAATTTTTGACTGCGTTGACTTTTGTAGTGCTTGTCATTAGGTAAGAAAACTTTATTTCTCAAAGAAGCAAACTGCATGTTAATCTTCCTCTTGTGGCGTCTTTTCTCCCCTGTGACGGTTCACGGCATCCTCCCGTCACATGTGCTCTGCAGCTCAGAGCACTGGCCCCTTGGAGGGTCTGAGGCCACAGGCAAAGGGACCTGATTTACACTTTCATTAACAATTGTCCGGCTGGGCTGCGTGTGGAGAATGGAGCCCACGGAGGGGAGGGAAGGGGAGGGGAGGGGGAAGGCAGGCGAGGGGCGGAGGATCGGGGTGCTTCGGGGCAGAGCCTGGCTGTGGGCTCACCTTAGCAGAACCTCTGTTGCCACTTGTCGGGGCAGGTGTCTGACAGGGAATCGCTGCCCAGGGATGTGATTGTGGAGGAGCGGACGTTCCTCGGGGAGCCGGTCGTTAGGAGATGATCTTGAAAACATGAACCCACAGGGGCTGCCCTCCCAGGGGCTCAGTCACTCACCCACCCTGCTCAGACGCGGGTGAGTGCACCTGCTCAAACATGAACTCCAGGGAGTGAGAGGAGGAGGGGATGTGCTGAAGGTGACCTCCAAGGCCCTGATTCAAGACCGTGCCATGGCCAACGTCAGGCTTAGCTGACTGTCCCAGCAGCTGGCCCCTGCACCTGAGGTCACACCCTCGCGGCAGGGGACAAGTTTCCATGCAGAAACAGTCGTGATGAGACTGTATGTTAATGGGGCGAATACAACAACTTACACGAAGCTAGTGCTGTTTCTTCCTATATCTTACATATTTCCCTCCTTTTTTCCAGCATCATCATCCTTTACTTAAGGTTCGGAGCACAAGTATTACAAGACAATTTTGTAGCTGAGCTGTCAACTCACTACCAGAATTATATCCTTTTCCTCGGGCTCAGTGCTTCAAGACGGAGTGGTTACAGTCAGGTCTCTGAGCACCACAAAGAGGCAGGTCACCTTCTGGGCCTGTACTGCCTGGGGCGCCTGGGGTCCCGCTCCGTCTGCAGAGAGGTGTGCCCACCTGGCCCTGCAGCTCAGGCTCGCAGGGTGAAGTCAGTCCCAGTCACCAGGTGGATTCCAGCCCGGGACCCAGTGTCTGTGGCCACTCCTGGCCTCTCTCACCACCACCCAGAGGCCTCCAGCTGCAGTCCATGTGGCTGGTAATGAGGACAGTTTGAACCTGTCTCCAGGGAGGGCTTGTAAACCTGTGAGGCCTCCTTGCGTTCCTCTGTGGGTGCTCGTGGGTGCCCACGGCCACGCCTCCGCAGGGAACTGTCAGGTGCGTGACAGGCTAGGTGTGTTTCCCACTCGATATTTGTGACTGAATTTCACACTACGCTTTTATCAGCTTCTCAAAGCGTCTGTCATCCAGAAAAGGGGTAAGAATGACTGCTTTGAGGGCCCGTTTCCACCTCTTCATTTCATTCTTGATTCACCCGTGTGGCCTTCCCGCCCTTCCCTGGGTCACGGGTCCTGCCTCCTCGGAGGTTCCGGGGGGTAACCTGTTCCTTGCAGGTAACCTTGCAAGGTTGCTGTAACCTCTGGCCATGGGCTTGTCCTGTGGTGGCCACGGTCTGGGTTAGGGGGCCCGGGTACTGGCGGTCAGTGGCAGAAAGGGCTGGTGGGTAAGGAGCAGACAGACTGACAGCACAGACCCGGCCC
This sequence comes from Myotis myotis, assembly GCF_014108235.1. NCBI lineage: Eukaryota > Metazoa > Chordata > Mammalia > Chiroptera > Vespertilionidae > Myotis > Myotis myotis. The sequence goes on along the minus strand of NW_023416379.1, from coordinate 4,456,383 downwards.
GACCGCCACCCGATGTGGAGCGTTCCAGGTCTGCTTGCTTCCCTTGACGGTGCCACCAGCTGAGTTCTTATCTTTCTATGGCTTGTTGAACTTTTACCTCTACACGCTCGCCTTCGTGTACTCTCCATCGAAGACCGCCCTGTACGGTAAGCCGCCGGGTCAGACGCTGGAAGTTCAGGGCCCATCTCCCGGCTTTCCCTCCTTCCCTAGCAGAGAGAGGAGGTCCCTTTAAGTGTGAGCTCTGCGACTCGGAACACAGCAGCTGCGTGTGGCCAAGCACAAAGTGAAAAGCGTGTGTGAGGTCCCAGCACGAGCGTCCTGTCCGCCTGCCACAGGCCATAGTCTGTTGAATGCTAGTGCCATGACCCCCAGGAGAGAGTCACATTGTACAGCCCTCCCGGGAAGCAGAGCCAAGGGCAGCCGGCCATGGGAGTGGACAGGACGAGAGCTTTCTGGAACCGGGGCAGAGCCTAGCGTGTCAGGACCACTCCTGACTCATATCCCGTGAGTTCTCAAAGCATCTCCGTGAAGAGGCTTGTTTGAGCTTCACGGCAGCTGTAGAGAAAGGTGCAGCTGGGCCCGTTTGCTGCAGGTCCAGGGACGGAGAGGAGGGCAGGCGGTCCTCCTGCTCCCTGTGCACTTAGGGCAGTGGTTCTCAGCCTTGGCTGCACATTAGAATCACCTGGGAATCTTTAAAATCCTGCTTTCTGGGTCCCATCCTCCGGACATTCTGTTTCTTTGTTACTAATGTTGTGGCCCCACCCCATAACAAAGAAAGGGAATTTCCGGAGGATGAGGCCCAGAAATCAGGATTTTAAAAAGATTCCCAGGTGATTCTAATGTGCAGCCACGGCTGAGACCCACTGACTTAGGGGAAGGACCGGGAGGGAGGCAGCGCCCTCCGCTTGTGGGCTCCCGGTTGCCCAGCAGTGCTGCTGCCCTGGCGGGCAGGTGAGAAACATGCTCGGGGCACAGAACACTGTCCCGCTCCCACAGATAGTAGAGGTGGAAGCTGGGCTTGAACCCAGCTCTGTTCAGCCCGTCCTAGGACGGCATCCTGTCCGGGCTAATGCCCTAGAAAATGCTCTGGTTGTTTTCAGAGTCGCAGCTGAAAGACAACCCTGCCTTCTCCATGCTCAACGACTCGGACGACGATGTCATCTACGGGTGAGTGCACGACACCTGACGGCTGTCCCGGGGGCACTCAGCCTGGGCCTGCGTGCGCGTATTCAGCAGGTGTCAGTCAGTCTCAGATGATTTTCAGGGTGTCCTAGCTCATGCTAGAGCTGGCGGTGTCACGTGGCTTTGCTTCCACGTTATCCTGGCTGAGATTGAATGGTGTTCTGTTTACTCAACACCCAGCCAGTGGTGACCACAGGAGGCCAGTGCTTTCTGGATGGTGGGCCCTGGTGATAGTGCGGGTGTGGAGTGGGTGCTTTCAGTTGGTGATAGAAAGGGAGCGAGATCCTGTTAGAATGGCCTGTCGTTGCGGGAGAGAAGCCATCCCAAGCGTCTTAGTAGCGAAGGTCTCTTTTATAACAGGAGTGACTATGAAGAGATGCCCCTGCAGAACGGCCAGGCCATTCGGGCCCAGTACAAGGAGGAGTCTGAGAGCGACTGAGCCCCTGGGAGGGCAGACGTGGGGGCCTGTCCTGCAGTGGCCTCCTGCCCTCCCTCACCTGCCTGTGTGCGACTTGTCTTCTAGCAGAGATTTCCGGGTCCTTATTTGTTTACATATTTTTTAGAGGAAAACCAAAACTGAGGACCAAGTTTAATGTTGGGCCAAATTTATTGTTAGGGTGGCTGCATTTATTTGGGAAGAGAGGCACTGACACAGCCAAATTCTTTTTCAGAGATTTCAGATGAGCGAGAGCTTGTCCTCAGTGGTAGGAAGGGAGTGACTCCTGCTCTTAGTAGAGAGAATTATGTACTTACTTTAAGATGATTTACTAATCCCACGTTGGTGGGGAGCTCTTCTGAAGGCCCACTGCATGGCAGCGTTCCCTCCCCCTGCCCGTGGTGCGTTTTCTGACTGAACTCCAGGGAAGCCTGTGTGCACGCTGCCTCTCGGGGGCAGTCCCTCCCCAGTGAGTGGCTGGCGCTCTCCCAGGACGGCAGCTCCTGTTAATGTGAAATGGGAAGTAATGGCTCAGGAGGGGAAGGTGGGTGGCAGGTCCCGCCCTTCACCCACCAGGGCAGAACGGTGTTGGGGCATTCGAGGAGGGTTTGATAGGGTTTCCAAGGGAAGAGCAGGTAACTGACAAGTTGCAGCTCCAGTGGGAAAGGTCTGGCTGCCATAGGTCTCCCAGGGGTCGTGTGCATATGTGTGCATTTGTATGTACGCTGCTCACATCCATGGATCTGGAGGGATGGCCCTGTGGTTGGGGCAGGAAGAGGTGTCCATTCAAGTCCAAGGAACAGCACTTTCTGCAGCTCTGCTATGAGGACACCCAGTAGAGCTTTATTTTTTTAATAAAAGCTAAACAATTGATTGACATGTGATATTTCAATGGCTCCTCACTTCTTTACTGCCAAAAAGCTTTTTAGTTTCTTATTTGGAACTAGGTGAAAGGAAGTAAAGCATTTTGGATGGTTTATGGAAGAACCTCTTTGGGTAGAAGGTAACTTGTTGGGAATGTCTCGTCTGGCGGTCAGTCCCCTGGTGGCTGCCGTTCCTGTCCCACCGAGCACCCTGGTGGACACCCCTTGCTTCTGCTGTGACATGCTCGGAAAGGCCTCCAGCTGCCAGCAAGCTCATGGCAGACACCGATTGGCCTGGCAGATGCAGAGGTTGGGTATGGCTGTTCGCTGTGCAAACAAGTCCTGCACGTCCTTCCCCTGTGCATGAACTCTCAGCTCCCCTCACGCTGAGCACTGCCCCCTCCGGGCAGTGCTGGGACCGCCTAGAGGTCAGGAGGGACTGCTCATCACTTCAGACCTTCCTTTTTAATTTAAACATCAGTGATAACATACCTTTAATATGGATTCCATTTATGTTTTTAAAGCTCTGTAAATATGAATGTTTGGATTACAACTGTATTGCTGCAAGGGTAATTCAGGTTTACATGGTCTTTTTATATTTGCAATGGTGTGTGACATTTTTTTATTCTGTGTGCTCAGAAGTGTTGGGAAAAATTTTGTTACCAAATTTTACAACCTCTATTAAGACTAACTATAAATAATATGTAAATTGACAAAACTTACTTGTGCTAATAAATGTATCCTAGTATGTGATATAGTTTACGTTTTAATGATAAAATAATTGTCCATAATTTGGAACACTGTTATTTATCAGTAAGTGTAAATTTGAGGCATTTAGTCACATAACTTAGAACTTTTTTTTGGCCTGTACTGTAACCATAAACTGATGACTGATATCTTCATATATTGATTCATCATGGTGTCAAGTTAAGGAAAGGAACAATATGGGCATATTTATTTACTTGGTGTAACGAAGTTGGAAACAAGAAAAAACTTACAAAAGAAAATCCTTAAGGGAAACAAATCATGCATTTTCAATTTCCCTTCCTGGTATATCATACATATCAACATACTAGGGGCCCGGTGCACGGGTTTGTGCACCAGTGGGGTCCCTCAGCCTGGCCTGCGCCCTCTTGCAGTCCGGGACCCCTTGGGAGATGTAGTAGTGTGCGAAACGGCCGGCAGCCAGGGAGGAGCCCGAGCCCTTGCTGGGCCCCGCACCACTCCTGCTCATCCCAGCCCCACTGTGCCTGCTGCAGCTCGCAGCGCAGCGGTAGCGCTGCCTGCCACTGCAGCTGCACTCGCCAGCCATGAGCATGGGTGTCTGGCACCTGTCAGTCAGCTGAGTGGCAGTTCTACTATGGGAGCGCACTGACCACTAGGGGGCAGCTCCTGTTTTGAGTGTCTGCCCCCTGGTGGTCAATGTGCATCAGTCACTGGTCAAACAGTCAACCAGTCGCTTAGGGTTTTATATATATAGATTATATACTCCATGTAAAATTTTGCTTAAAGTATATTTAGCAAATACTGTATGTGCCCTAGGTGTTAGATTAAGACACTAACATCTGCCAGAAACTTTAAACAGTAGCAAGAAATTATTTCTTTGGAGCCTCAAAGTTTTGCAAATTTAAATTATAAAGTCAAAGGGCTAACTTTAGTTCTTCCATGGTAACCGCTTGCATAGCATCATCTTTGGGATAACTTTTTGTGTTGGTCCCATCTAGGGTGACCTGGAAGATGACCACAGGTATTTCAGTGTTCCAAGGGAGACTGTCATCATCTCTGTGGACAACAGTTCCTCTTGATTTATTATTAAATCATTACTGCAGTGAAGTGATGTGGTTTCTCTTTCTTAAGCCCCATTTGAAAGGCTAGAGAAGGCGATATATAAAATGGATTCAAGGTCAGTCCTGTATAGGATTACAGACTGTAGTAAGCTTAGATACATTATGTACACTAGCCCACTAAATGGGGAGATTTATAAGACAAATGTCACCAGCCTCTAAATTTTGTGAAGTATTTACTAAAGCTATAGTTACGGTAAATAGGTTATAATGTGGGCAGTAACTTACTTCCTGGAATCCTTTTCACAGGGAACAACACAGACGCCATTCGAAGGTATGATTAAAAGGGATGCCTACAAACACTAAAGTATATTTAGGTATTTTAAGGGTTTTAGAAGGCAGTTGCCTTAGAGGTTAGACTTTCAAAAAAAACCTTTTCCCCAGGCCAAAGGGAAGTTGCTTTAGTCTGTGACATCTTGTTATCCTGTTTATCTTGATTTCACGTGTTTTAGATATCCTGGTAACTATACCATACTCTGAAATACAGGAGGATTTTTCTGCTACTGAAAACTGCCTTTTTACAAGAAGACTGTAAATATTTGTAAAATAAAACACACTAGAGTTAAAGCTTGAAAGGGTAGAGCTGCAAATTAGATCTTCTGTCAGTGGGCACAGTAAACCCGATCACAGAATGAGCACTGTAATCAGTTAAAATGAATAAATGTTTATTTATGGCAAACTTTGGGAGTGGCTTCATTCTGAGCCTACCTTTTTGGTACGTGTATGTTTGTAATATTTGATCCTTTTTTATTACATTGGTTTGCTCTTTGCATGTGGAGTTAACTTATCTTTCATACGGGAGTGCTTTCAGGACAAGAGCAGGGTTTTTTTCATTTCAGCAGGTGAACATGGAGTGTGTCTTTATTGCCAAGACAATGTGGCCCAAGGATGAGCACAAAGATGAGGTCACAAGACCAGGGTTTGGGGCCCAGCTCCTTACTTACTTGGATATAACTTTAAATCAAGCCAATAACCTCCAAACACATTTTCTATAAATAATGGTGTTAATTGTTGTAGATACAAAATGAATGATTGTGAAGGCATTTTGCAAGCCCTAAAGTACTAAAAAATTTGTGTATGTGAGATTGCTACTGGAAATGAGAACACGGAGTACAAGCTGTAGTGCTGCAGATCTGAGCCGTGTGTGTGCATTAGAGCTCCTGGCTAAGGGAACAGAGTCAGTGGGCCCACTTCCCACCTGCGCTCTAGGAGAGGGAGCCTTAGGATGGAGGTAGAAGAGATCTCACCAGAACACAGCGGAGCTGTCAGGGCCTGGCCCATGGGTTAGCAAGTCTTTGTGTGGAGAGAACCAAAGCCAAATTGCAGCTTGTTTTTGTTTTCCTTTTTGGTTTTATAGATGCTGAAGCACTAATTAAATATGAAGATTTTGTTTGTGATACTATTTAGACCAGCGGTCACCAACCGGTGGTCCGTGAGGTCCGAAAGGTTGGCCACCGCTGATTTAGACTAAAGAAAAACAAACTTTAAATTGGAATAATTTATTCTAACAAAAGTACAAAGTATGGAAAAATTAGTGTGTTTGAATGATTTCAGAGAGTAGAGAAAGGTTCACACTAGCAGGTTGAGTGTTTAGCACCTTTGAACAGAGATATTCAGAGTGCGGACACGTGGCAGTCCAGGTTCCGACTGCCCAAGAACGATCCGTGATTGAGGGTGTGCTGATCACAGGACAGTGCGGTCACTTGGGTTTTTCTCTGCATGTTGAGAGTGCCACAGAAAACAAAGGGCGGGAAAGCTGTTCACTGAATTCATGGCTGGTGGCTAGAAGATCGGAGAGAAATGTTGAGACAGAGGAGAAAGAGCCTGGGGGGATGAGGTGGTCAGTCAGATGGACAGTCCGAAGGCGCTGACGATGCAGTACATGGTCTTATTCTCCCATCGCACGGTGCAGCTCCCTGCGGGCAGATGGCACTGAAAGTCAGGAACGTGGGCCACCTCGTGCTGATGTCTCACTATCCGGCCCCAATACTCAGATACTTACCTCTTTGTGGTACATACATAAAGGCTGGCAAGTCTCTTTTCTATAAAATGCTTTAAAGGTAACTCTAATAAGCATGCATTCAGAGACAGGAACACCCACGCACACAGTTCAGGAAACTCGGCTTTGGACAGTCTAGATCTCAGCAGGTCCAAGAAGACACCACCGCCTCAGGAAAATGCCCACGACAGACTCTGACCCAGAGACTGAGAACCGTACCGTCAGTAGAGCTGTCCCAGAAGCAAGAACTCGCCGTGTGTAGTCCTGCTCCGTTCTTCTGCATAATTATACAGGTCACTTCAATGAAAGCAACTTTCATTAGCGAAATCTACTTGGCAACACACATTTCTTTTTGCCCACTTTCAGCATATGTATATTGATCATGTGGTTGATGCTCATAAAAATTAAGGTCCTATGACACTGACAAACCACACCTGTCCCTTCCCTTCGCTGCACACCTGGTCTACAAGCATCTGACCTGAAGTCTGGGGCATGCCCTGCAACTGTTCCAGCAGCCAACTAGGCAGGTGATGCCGGCTATGACCTAAAGTAAAGCAGTGTGCACAACACAAGTGACACTTCTACAGGGAACTGGAAGGTTGGGCACCACGCTGACACAACCACTCTCTTCTGACACTCGTCCTGCCTCATCAGTATTTCAAGAACCAGCATCCATATATACGAGAAGCAAATCCATTACCAATGTATTTGAATGGTTTTCCCAGCTTGGTGAGTTGGCTTAAAGTTTGTTCTACGACATTTGTGGTCCACTGGTTGACTTTGCTGTGCTGATAGGCGTTGCCGCCGATGGCACTTTCTATAGCCTAGAAGACAAAGCACAGAGGAGCCACTAGCAGCAGCGTGCACCCAGCACCTTCCAGTTAGTATGCAAGTTCGTCCCCTAAGAACTGCTGAAATACAGTTTGCATCAATGTAAGCTTATTTGTATCCATGAGACCAAATACACCTTTTGTTTAATAGGATCATATTTAAGTAAGTTTTACATTTGTTTTTAAGAATTCATAATTACATGGGGGTCTGTCAACATTGTGAAACATTCTGACTTAAACCAGAAAACTTGAGTTTTTATGACAGTTACAACCTACAATAAAAGTGGTCAGTGATCATCAGGTTCTGTCCTGAGCACGAGAGAACAGTGCCAGGATCTGGTTGTGCACCTAGGTGACAGGGGCCGACTGCCTGGCACAGCCCAGTGATCTTGCTTTTGAGAAACAGAAAGCTACCTACAGTCACACCCTCATTTCTATCTACAGGAATTCCTGCTTCTCGGGGACTCCGAGTAGTCACATTACACAAAGATCATTGGCATCCTGCTTCTTCCACCCCATGCGTTTTAGCGTCTTATCACAGCTCCTTTGCATTCTCTGCCACACACCCCGCGCCCTCCAGCTCTGCATAAAGCGAGGCTGGGGGCTTAGGAGCCCCTGGATTAAAGGGACCAGATTACTAGATAATAATCAAGCTAAATGTCTAACTCTGAGGACCCTCCACACACACACTTTGGGCCCAGTTCACTGTTCTTCAGGGACGGAGAAAAACCTGTCTCTGATTTTGGACCCACCCAAACGTACTACTACCCAATACTTAGAATAGCCCGAGAGGACATCACCAAGCAAAGCTGTGGAGGCCGGTGACCATGTGAAGTCAACACCACAACATTACCTCATGCTTCCAGGGAGACTGGGAAGCCTGCCTTCCACTTACCTGCTGCCTGGTAACCAAGTCAACGCTAATGAGGAAAACGAGGGAGGCCCAGGACACTTCATAACCAACTCCACTTCCCACTGGCTCAGTGATTCACCCACCTTCCTGCTCCCCCCACTCCTTCCCTAAGAAACACTATTTTGGAAAAGATAAAAGACAACTAAAAAAAAGCACGCCTAATGCTGAATAATGTATAAGGCAGAACAAAGTCATTTTGTTTTTTGATGATGTTCACAAAAATAGGTTGTGGTTCTTTATCATTCTGGCAATAGTCAATAATTTGTATTAATAACCTGGATTAGAATCAGTTCCAAATCACATACAGATCCTCAATGGTACTGTTAACTCAGATCAACTAATGACTTTCTTGTAGCCAATGGCGTCACTATCTGCTCAGCTTACAGAGGCTCTTTCCCTCTCAGGCGGCCCAGCTCTCTGCAGCCCTCCCATCCCTCAGACACACTGCACACCCCTGCACAGGGCCCTGCACACGCCGTCCCCGCCTTGGCACTTGGCCCCTATTCCCGTGATGGCGAACCTATGACACGCGTGTCAGAGGTGACACGCGAACTCATTTTTTTGGTTGGATTTTTCTTTGTTAAATGGCATTTAAATATATAAAATAAATATCAAAAATATAAGTCTTTGTTTTACTATGGTTGCAAATATCAAAAAATTTCTATATGTGACACGGCACCAGAGTTAAGTTAGGGCTTTTCAAAACGCTGACGCGCCGAGCTCAAAAGGTTCGCCATCACTGCCCTCTTCGCTGAGTTCATGCTGCCCCTACTCAGAGTCCAGCTCTGAACTCCCTCCAGCACCAGCTGCTGTGGCAGCGACCACTTCCCAGTGTTGTTACTGGACAAACGCCCGCCTTCCCTGTCCCGACTGTAGACTCCAGGATCAGTCCCCTGCATGCCCCTTGGCTTTTTTTTTAAATAAATGAAGAACAAGAATCCTTTTTTGTCTCCCATTCTCATTATCGAAGGCAAACACCACAGTCAGTAATGATAAAGCAGGCAGTGTAGGAATGTAAGAAAAATAAGGAAACAAACAATGGCCAACTGAACCACCAGGTGTGCAGTAACTGGAAGTTCAATTTTTTACACCCACTCTCTTCACTAACGTTGGAAACAGTCACTTGTACACCATGACTCTTTATGCTAAAAGTTATAGAATCAAGCCTTAGTTACATCCAATAATAATACTAACATATAAAATTTCCTGTCTGGTTTAAAATACATAATTTACCTCATATGGGAGTAGTTCTTATCTAGCTATTCTCTGAGGTTAAAAACTTATTTGAGCCCCAACCGGTTTGGCTCAGTGGATAGAGCCTCGGCCTGCGGACTGAAGGGTCCCGGGTTCGATTCCGGTCAAGGGCATGTACCTTGGTTGCGGGCACACCCCCAGTAGGGGGCGTGCAGGAAGCAGCTAATCGATGTTTCTCTCTCATCGATGTTTCTAACTCTCTACCCCTCTCCCCTCCTCTCTGTAAAAAATCAATGAAATATATTTTTAAAAAAACTTATTTGAAATACCAAAACACAGGCAGGCTCGGCTGAAACCATTCCAAGACAGTGCTTAAAACACATTATTTTCACTCATATAAGCCAGCGCGCGAGTATTTTAAAAGTAGGCATGTCTCCTCTTACCTCTTTCACAATGTTGCTCACTTCGTCAACAACAAAAGTGGTCTGCAAGGAAGAACAGGGGCAGACTTGGACTTAGATTCCCATCCATGGAGCACTGACTCATGCAAATCTAGGCAACGAGCACTTGAGAAGTGAAGACCTTCCTTTTCCCGAGGAAAACATCACGGAACTCCAGCGCGAAGGGCTCGCCCAGGGGCCCGGGGCCGGGAGAGACGTCGGGAGGGTTCTGGTTTGGTGTCTGCTGGGATCATGCCAGGACCCAAAAGGCTGGCTTGACACTAGAATTTAACCCCTTCATCCACGTCCACTGGCCACTGGGATCCTTGGCCCACATGGAAGCCGTTCGAACCGCGCACCGTCACAATGACCGTCTTCCGCTTCGCCAACAATTGTGCGCTTCAACCCCGTCTTCACCGAGACAATGAGGTGCCCCCGCCCCCACTGACAAGCGCTGTCTCACCGCCGGCTCGAACCCAAACCGAAATAACGGCCTTTATCGCCCAGGACGCCCGGTAGCGAGAGCCCGGTGCGCACGGCGGGTGAGCGCGGCGGCCAAGGGCGCGAGCGGCGGGGACCGTGCGCACCGCAGACAAAGGCAGGCTCTCCGACCCGCACTCCGGCGCCTCGCCGACAGCCCGAGCATCAGACCCGAGCCCGGGGGGACTGGCGAGCTGCGGCTGTGCGTGCGCTCACGCGTGCGTGCCCCTGGGGTCGGCGTTAAAGCGCGGCCTCGGCCAGCCGGCGCCCGCGCGGCCCTGGGGCGCACCGGGCGTGGACCGCCCCGCAGGGCAGGGTCCGCATCGCTCATAGAAGGGCCGAGTGGCCTGACTCCCGGCCGGGACCAAGTGGGCGCGGCGCAGGCGGGAGGTGGGGCGCATGGGGCGCCGCGCAGGGAGCCCCTGGGCCGCCCCACCCCGGCAGGTCGGGGACACCCGGGCAGGCCGCCCGGGGTCACCGCGGAGCGCTCGGGGGGCGCGGCGCCGTCAGCCCGCGCGGGGTACGGCCGCCGCCCTCGTCCAGACGCCCAGGGGCCCCCCACGGGCTGCCGCCTCCCACCCAGCCCGGGGCTCCCGGCCTCCACCCGCCCGTCGCCGGCCGGCAGTTACCTCTTCCGCAGTCTGGTAGTCTTCCATCTTCCCCGGCGCGTCGCCTCCGCCGCCCCGAGGAGAGCGCACTGCGCCGGCGCACTGCGGCCCAGGACTACCCGGCCCCGCCCTTCCCCAGGCCCCGCCCCCACACGCCCACGCCCGCCCCAAAGGCCCCTCCCTCCTCCGGGCCCCGCCCCTATGCGCCCACGCCCGCTCCAAGGCCACGCCCACGCCCCTCAGGGCCACGCCCTTCCCCTTGTTCCTCCGTCGGGCAGGCGCGCCGGGCGTGGACTCGGGACTATCTCCTCTCCTCTCCGAGGTGGCGGTTTCCGCGGGAACCCGATTGAGTAGCCAGGCAACTGCCTAGACCACGGCAGCTAAAACAAAACAAACGTAAGCAAAAACGAAATATGATAAGTGTACAGGCCATTTCGGGGGGCAGAGTCGTCTGTGCGGGGTAATTTGAATATTCAGACGGGTGGACACCTGGTGAACTGTAAGGTGACTTCTGACCTTGATGGGCAGCGAGGTATTGGTTACAGTCCCTCTGGGGATCAGGGGGGCTAGGAAACTTCGGCTCTGATAGGAACCTTCCTCTGGGGAGGCAAGTTTTCCACATAAATTCTTCCTACTATTTTTTAAAGCACCATTTTAAAAAGCATTCTGGGGTGGAAACTTTGTAAAATGCTGCACACTTACAGGCTGCCTTCACCAGCACGACCTAGACGTACACTGGACTTGAGTTCGGGGTCTTTATGAAAATTAGGAATTGCTTCGGGCTCTGGCCGTGTTCTCCGAGAAGGGCTGGGGCTATGGGCCTGCTTGTATGGACTCTGAGGCTGAGATGTGTGGCTTTGCGGACTATTTTTCCGGTTTTACCACACCCTTGAAGTCAAGCTGCCACTCCTTACCTCTCCAAAGCCCAGTTGCTAAAACCCACTTCCCATCCTCCCCGGGAAGAGCTGACGACAAGACCCTGCGGCTCCGCCCAGCCCGCCTGCAATCCATCAGCAGCCCTTGTTTCTACCCTATAGAATCCTAATTGCCACGCCGGCGGCGGAATCTGTTTATTCGCTGATGTTTCCCCTGCCCCTTGCATTGTGCCTGGCACAGAGTAGGCGCACAATGAAAATTTATTGAATGAGTGCATGCTTTCCACACACACACTGGTTCTGAGAGAACTGGGGTGCAGGAAGATGCAATGGCCTGCCTCCTGTGGGTCAGGGGAGGAGGGCAGAGCCTGAGACACAGCTGCTGGGCCCGGACACTCGCTCTCCCACACGTGGTTTCTGCTTCTCACATTCTGAACTTGACTTTCTTTTTGAGTTTTGTTCTCTTCCTATGATCTCGCTTCAACTCGCCTGTTCCAGTTCTCAGTCTTGTGCCTCAGTCTACATGGGATTCCAATCCGTGCGTGTTTTTGTCTGTCTCCTGGACATTCCGGCTGCCCCCCGAGAATCCATTTCTGGTGTTTTCAGTCACGTGACCCCACAGGCCTGAGCCCAACGGGGCCTTTTCCCTCTCTTCTAATTTCCCCCTCTGCTGTGGCCTAGAGGAGCCGAGTGTCTTGGGGTTATGTGCAAAGCCAGAGTGAACAGGTGAGCACCTGCAGTTAAAGGCTGTGAGGTGTGGGATGTATTTTAGCTATTGCTCCACAGCCTTTTAGGAACTTCCCAATCCAGCATTGGTGAGGCAGAGACTAGGGATACTGTAACCGAAAATCACCCCCATATTCATAGTCCCACTTTTTTGTAAATAGGGGGTTTGAAGTCTCCAGGCTCAGTGATGTTGCAGTGCTTGGGAGAACGCAGTGAGAGGGCCTGGCATTCTGCCCAGTGGATGTATACTCTGTAGGGCGGAGGAATGGGCAATCACTGGGGCATTTGGTCCAATCGGGGCTCCCAGCACCCCGATTGCCCAAGAATGCAGGTCCACCAGCCTCATGGCTGCCCATATCTCTGGGATTCAGCCACATTTTAGAATAACGTTTAGTTGCTGCGCAATAAGTCAGTGGAGTGAATCTCGAGTTTGCTTTTCCATTTGGGAGTTAGCCGTAGATTGGCAGGTATTGCGTGCTTTCTTCCTTCGAGTCGTCTCCTAACTACACTCTTTAGAGATAGGGATTGGTGTTGCCAGTGCCTTGATTTAGCAAGTGCAGGCCTCGCAATCCCAGCCATGCCACCTCAGCTGGTAAGTCAGCGGCCTCCGTGGGGTCTCGCAGTGTTGTCTGTGATGTGGTGCCCTTCACCATCCCGACCCAACCCTGTGGCTGTCCGAGTTTTCCTCCCTTTCCCTGTGCCTAGGAGTGCGTTACTGAGATGCGCCAAGTCAATAATAACAACAACAATAATACAAGGAAGCTGGTCATGCCAAAACACTGTAGTCTGAGGAATCTCATGCTGTAAGGAGCAGAAAACAAATCTGTGGCTGACACATATCTAAAGTGAGACTCCTAGGCTGAGAAATTCCATGCTAGCGAGATGCTGTCCGCTGGGAAACTCAGGCACGGTGGGACTGAAGTACCAACTGGAATGGCTGTTGCACTGAGCCCCTTGGGTCCATCTTCCTCCCAATCCTGGCTACCTCGCCCCTTCCCTGGGGCTCCATCCCCAAGATTAACTACTAAGGGATAGCTCATGGGCATAACAGGAACCTCCAGCTGCTATTTTTTCTGACGGTTGGTTTTTATGCTATAACTAGAGGCCCAGTGCACAGATTCATACACAGTGAAAGGGAATTAATTAGAAGGTGGCCAGTGGGGCAGGATTGGGCCAGATGGGCCAGACATGCCCTGGAGCCAACCTCCCACGGTCCCTCTCTGGCGTCTGCAGAGTGAACGGGGTCCCTCTGGCAGGTGGGGTCCCTTGGGCTGGCCTCCGGGGATCTGACCAAAATCAGCTCTCCCGACATCCCCCAAGAGGTCCTGGAATGTGAGCGGGCACTCTGCAAAGTTGCTGTCGTACAGGGTGTGGAATGCAAACGCAAGTGTGCAGTAAACCAGATTCAGGGCCGACAGGAGCCTAGAGGAGCCGAGGTGTGGAATTGCACAACATAACCCACGGCCAAAGGTGGAATTGCACGGCCCCACGAGGAATCGTGCTCCCTCCTCTCTGGTTTTGGGGTGCATCACCAGAGAACCGCTACTGCCAAGTCACTGCAGCTCTGCAGCTGCTGTGTTGAGCATCTGCCCCCTGGTGGTCAGTGCCCATCATAGCGACCAGTAGGACGGGAGGAGGGACACTTAGCATATTAGCCTTTTATATAGAGAGATAGTTATTAAATACTGTGTCAGTTCTGTGTATAGGAACAGACACAGCATAGGCTCAGCTGCAGAAACAAATGACCCTACACTCTTGGTGGTTGAGGACAGCAAAGATGTGTTGTCACTCACACCGCATGCCCATGGAGGGTCTGCTGTGGCTCTGCCCACGTCTCCTCCACGCGGGGACCAGGCCGGGGGAGCAGCGTGACTCCAGAGTCACCGAGGGAGAGAGAACGGTGGCCCAGTGTTGGCTAGGAAGGTGTTGCTCACAAAGTGGCGGGTGTCACCTCTGCACACGTTTTGTCGTCCAGGGCAGGTGCCTTGTCCCTGCCTGAGCTGACAGGGCAAGGACACAGAAGGGAACAGAGTGCTCTCACCTGCCACACACAGTGCGAAGGCTTCCCTCGGGCATGTAGCACCTTCACGCTCTCTTTGCCGACTCCTGGCCGTGCAGCCACTCGGCTGCTCCCTGACCTCCCTTGCCCTCTGGTCGAACCCCAGGCCCGCCCTGTGTCAGCTCCCTTTGCTTTCAGATGTGATCTAATTTATACCTGCCCAGCCCTAGCTGGTCTAGCTCAGTGGGTAAAGTGTCAGCCTGCGGACTGAAGGGTCCGGGTTAGATTCCAGTCAAGGGCATGTACCTTGGTTGCAGGCTCCTCCCTGGCCTGGGCCCTGGTCAGGGCGTGTGCAGGAGGCAACCAATCGATGTGTTTCTCTCACATCGATGTTTCTCTCTGTCTTTCCCTCTCTATTCCACTCTCTGTAAAAATCAATGGAAAAGTATCCTTGGGTGAGGATAAAATAATAATAGCTTATACCCGCCCAGCACCCAGGGCTCTGCTGTCTGCCGACTCTTCCCTGCTGCCCACTGTAGCCCGAGGCCCCAGATGAGTGGTCCCCAAACTTCGTTAATTATGCCCCTCAAGCAGGAACAGTTTTTGAGCATGTCTCCCACAAATGTGTATATTGCAACTATGATATATTAAACTATGAATCCATTTCCTAAACAATAAAGTTTACGTTTTTAGCTTTTGAAAAAGTGGAAGTTCTAAATTTTCCTAGTATATCCTACTGTTATGGGCTGAATTGTGTCCCTCCCAAAATTCACATATTGACCTTTTCACCACCAAGTCCTGAGAAGGTGGCATTCTGTATTTGGAGATGGGGCCTTTCAAGAGGTTAAGTTAAAATAAGGTCCAATATGACTGTGTTTTTATAAGGAAAGGAGATTTGGCACAGACACACAGAGGGAGGATGGTTTGGAGACAGCCAGCTACAGGCCATACCAACACTTCCATCTTCCAGGCCTCAGAATTGTGAGGAAATAAATTTCTGTTGTTTAGCTCTCCGGTCTAAGGTATTTGTTACACCAGCCTTAGCAAAATAATAACTATTCCAGATTACCCTAATTTCTAAAACATTTTCCCCCAAACATTCCTAAATGGATTTATTCAGTGTCTTAAGCTACAAAAATAGTAATATTACTACTAAATAAATAGCAGTTACTAGTTATTGATTGATTGGTTGATTTTTATTGATTTCAGAGAGGAAGTTAGAGGGAGAGAGATATATTACATCAATGATGAGAGAGAATCATTGACCGGCTGCCTCCTGCATTCCCCCTACCGGGGACTGAGCCCACAACCCAGGCATGTGCCCTGACTAGGAATCAAACTGTGACCTCCTGGTTCAACCACTGAGCAACACGGGCCAGACAGCAGTTACTATTTATTAGGAATCTTTTTAAGTCAGGGATCCTCAACCATGATCACTATGGCAGCGCCTGACATAGTAGATGCACAATAAATATTTATGAATGAATTGAATGAACTATATACTACCAGGGAAGCCTTGTGGTCGTCACCAGGAGACAGGCTCAGAGAGGCCAAGCAGTTTCCTGAGCATCACTCAGATCTGTCACTACAGAGTTTGCCCTCTGAATTCACTCTTCCCTTTAGTCATTCTAACCCTTCACAGCTCACCATCACCTCCTGCCCACCACTGCTCCTCCCCTGATGGAATGCACCACCTCAAGTTGTCACCCTCAGGCCAGGGAAGAGTGAGATTTCAGAACCAAAGAGCCAAAGTGATGAGCAAAGCGAACCTCATTTACAGATGAGGAAACCAAGTTCCAGGAGTGTTCAGAGAGATCTAGTGACTCCACACAACACACCCTATTCTTGGTCAGCAGCTGGCTTGCCGGAGGAATCATATTCTCTCAGTTAGAGTTCATGCTGTATCACCCTTAAGAGTGAGTTCAGGGAATGAAAAAAACAGTTCACAGAGCGGGAGAAAATATCTGCAATATAAATATCTGACAAAGCACTCGTGTCCTCAATATATAAAGAACATCTACAAATCAGTAACAGAAAGACAGGCAACCCAATAGGAAAACAGGCAGAAGACTTGAACAAGTCCAACATCAAAGTAGATCTCCAAATGACCAATAAACATATAAAATGATGCTCAGATAACTCAGCTACACAAAACATCAGGGAAATGAAAATTAAAACCGTAATATGATATCACCCCCGGTTGACCAGGAAGTATAAAATAAGAAGGACAGATGACATCAAGTGTGGATGAGCATGTGAAGCAACTGGAAATTGTTGCTGGTAGGAGTGTGAGTACGGCCATTTAGGAAAGCTGTGGGTGGCATCTACTGACATTAAACATAACCTATGACACAGCAATTCCACCCTTACACACGTAACCAACAGAAACACGTACAAATACTCACCCAAGAGACTATATAACAATGTTTGCAGTCACACTATTCATAATAGCTAAAAATTATAAATAACACAAGCATCCATCAATAGTACAATAGATCAATTTTTTTAGATGTTCATACAATCTACACTAATAAAAGAGAAACATGGTAATTGGCGTACGACCGCTACCCTTTTCATTGGCTAATGAGCGAGATATGCAAATTAACTGTCAGCCAAGATAGCAGCCGGCAGCCAGGCAGCTTGAAACTAACATGAGGCTTGCTTGCCTCAGTGACGGAGGATCGTTGGAGGAAACCAACGTTCTCCGCCTGCGGCTGCAGGCCTCTGAGCAGGCAGTTTAAGAAACATTGTAACAAATACCGCCGGACTTCAGCCAGCAGATTCGCAACATTGTAAGCAAAGGCCAGAAACCTACTTTCAGCCGCGTGGAGGCCTAAGAGCTGGAGCCAAGCCTCAAGGTAAAGCTGGCCCAGAATAAAAAAATAAATAAATAAATAAATAAAGGAGCGGTTGGGAACTTCAGTCACTCCCAGCCTGAAAACAGCCCTCAGCCCCTCACCCAGACTGGCCAGGCACCCCAGTGGGGACCCCCACCCTGATCCAGGACACCCTTCAGGGCAAACCAGCTGGCCCCACCCATGCACCAGGCCTCTACCCTATATAGTAAAAGGGTAATATGCCTCCCGGCACCAGGATCAGCGTGACAGGGGGCAGCACCCAAACCCCCTGATCGCCCTGTGGCTCTGTGTGTGACGGGGGCGGGGCCCCAACCCCCTGAGCAGCCCTGCTCTGTGCCTGATAGGGGGGAGCTCCCCAACCCCCCCCCCCCCCACGGGCCCTGCTCTGTGTGTGATGGGGTAGAGCCATAACCTCCCCATCGGCCCTGCCCTGAGTGTGAGAGTGGCGGCGCCCCAACCCCCTGATCGGCTCTGCTCTGTGGGTGATAGAGGGCGGTGCCCCAACCCCCTGATTGGCCCTGCTCTGTGTGTGACGGGGGCAGCGCCCCAACCCCCTGACTGGCCTTGCTCTGTGCATGACGGGGTGGCACCGCATCCTCCCCATCGACCCTGCCTTGAGTGTGACAGGGGACGGTGCCCCAACCCCCCAATTGGCCCTACCCTGAGTGTGACTGAGGGTGGCATCACAACCTCCCAATCTGCCCTGCTCTGTGCATGACAGGGGAAGGCGCCCCAACTCCCCAATCGGCCCTGCTCTGAGCCCGACCAGGGGCTGCACCTAGGGATTGGGCCTGCCCTCTGCCACCCGGGAGCAGGCCTAAGCCAGCAGGTCGTTATCTCCCAAGGGGTCCCAGACTGCGAGAGGGCACAGGCCGGGCTGAAGGACCCCCCCCCCCCCGAGTGCACAAATTTTTGTGCACCGGGCCTCTATCCTATATAATAAAAGGGTAATATGCAAACTGACCTAACAGCAGAACGACTGGGAATGACTGGTCACTATGACACACACTGACCACCAGGGGGCAGACGCTCAATGCGGGAGCTGCCCCCTGGTGGTCAGTGTGCTCCCACAGGGGGAGCTCTGCTCAGCCACAAGCCAGGCTGATGGCTGCCAGTACAGCGGTGGTGGTGGGAGCCTCTCCCGCCTCCTCAGCAGCACTAAGGATGTCCGACTGCAGCTTAGGCCTGCTCCCCGCTGGCAAGTGGCCATCCCCTGAGGGCTCCCAGACTGCCAGAGGGATGTCTGACTTGCCAGCTTAGACCCAATCCCCTGGGGAGCAGGCCTAAGCCAGCAGGTGGTCATCCCCCGAGGGGTCCCAGACTGCAAGAGGGCACAGGCCAGGCTGAGGGACACACACCCCCCCCCCCCGAGTGCACAAATTTTTATGCACCGGGCCTCTAGTAAAATATAATACTACAATGTGAACTTCCAGGGTGCTGTTAAAGTTCGATTTCTTTTTTTTAATAGAGTTTTTTTTATTGATTTCAGAGAGAGAGAGAGAGAGAGAGAGATAGAAACATCAATGATGAAGGAGAATCATCAATTAGCTGCCTCTTGCATGCCCCAACTGGGGATTGAGCCTACAACCTGGGCATGTGCCCTGACCGGGAATCAAACCGTGACCTCCTGGTTCATAGGTCAATGCTCAACCACTGAGCCACACTGGCCAAGCAAGTTCAATTTCTTGATAGACGCATTCACTTTGGGAAACTTTATCAAGCTGTGCTTATGATTTGTACCATGTTCCTGTATGTATGCTAAACATCAATGCAATTTACCAAAAAAAAAAAAAAAAAAAAAAAAGGAGTCCATGCCAGTCTTGTTCTAAATTGGTGTTTGAGTTGGCAGCTGATGTTTGGGATGTAGTCATTTACACTTGAAGTTAACGTGAAACCCTTGCAGGTGTGGGGACATTTGAGCATTTGGAGTCTCTGCTCTTGGCGGGGCGGAGGGGGGGGGGCGTTCTTGATAGGGGTGAGACATTTCAGTAGCACCAGCTCAGTCTTCCCTCCAGATAAAAATGGAAACTGCTGGCGTATGAGAGTTCCTGGGTGTGGTTCGGGTGGCTTTGTTCTCGGGGGCCCTGGGGATGTGGGGTAGCCACCGCGCACTCAGGGCCAGCGGGGAATGCACACTTCACCCCGTGCCCAACAGGAAGGAAGGAGAACTACGTCAGCTGTTCTAACACGAAGAAAAGTTGACTTCCTCCTCTTCGGAGCAGACTCCTCTGATCTCTTCTCTCGCAGTTGATTCAAAGGTAGGCTGAGCATCCAGGTACAGCGTGGGGCCATTTGGGGGCCGGGGTGAGTAGAGATTACAGCTGCAGTGACTTTTCTTAGATTGATGGCATTAAAAGGTGAGAAACAAAAGCAATGGTAAATTAAACAAAGGTGACTAGTCACTTTATTGAATAGCATACATTTAAAATTCAGGGTGATAATGATTTAAATGATATGGAGGAAGCATGTTAGAGTTACTTAAAACAAAAACACTATCCCAAAGCTAGATGGTGTGAATTTTTTTAGGCGGTGGTACAGTGTCCAATTTCTTCTTTGGCTTGTGCGTTACTGTATGTATAGTTTATTACTGTTTTGCTCTGAGTCTGCTGCATAAATTCTGTTTGCTTGGATCAGCCATAATCTTCAGTTTGGAGGAGGAACAGAAATACAATTTTAAAATAAAAAAATTAAATTAGCTGTGGTCTAATTTAAATTTCTTTCAATTAAACTTCCTTAATGCCCAAACCAATTTCTTGGCAAGAGGAGAGATTCTGAGAGGAAAATGCACAGCAGATATTAAGGCTCCATTGAGCTAGAATTGGTGTAGAAAAGGTTATCTGGCCAAGGAAGTGGGAAATTCTAACTTCTCTGCTCAAACAGAGCAGAAAGCTTTGGAGCTAAATGGACCCAGATTAGAATGTGACATCAGGTAAATTACTTAATCACGCCAGCCTCACTCTTCTCATCTGTAAAATGGGTGTATTTACTCCATCATGTTTGTTGTGTGTTGAAATGAGGATTGAGGTATGCAGAATACTTGGCACACTGTCTGGCCCAGAGTAAGCGCTAAATAAATAAATCATAGCTGTTGGTACAGTTGTAAGTAGTAATGACAATTGTAAGTAGTACCTATAAGAATATAATAACATTAATTCTCATTTCTTCACCCTTCCATAAGAAGATGTCAAGTATAAGCCATGAAAATCATGGACTCCTGTGTCAGTGTTTTACTCGGATTTTTTTTTTTGGGGGGGGGGGGCGGGAGGGGCAAGATACCCTCCTGCCTGGGAAGAGAAAGCAGGATCAGCAGTGCACTGTGCGGGCTTTCAGAGGAAATTCCCTTCTCAGCTTGGGTGGGTGTCAAGTTTTCTAGATTTAAGCCCATGTACACGCAACCTCACGTGTAACGGATGGAGTTTTGAGGGACCTGCAGTTACACAGCTTGTGGAGAATTCTTCAAGAAAAGGAATACAGAACTAGGTGCCAGGCCTTGGACAGGGCGTGCGGGTGAGGGACGCCAGGGCTGGCGCTCACTGGCTTGCGGAATACCCACCTCTGATGAAGTAACAGCAGAGCAAAGGAATTCATCAGCGCACGTGTCCGTTTCGGGTCAGACTTTGTGATGGGCGCACACGCCTGTCGTCTCGCCTTTGCAGAAACGAATCTGTCCCGCGTGCGAGTCTGGGCCCAGGTGGGTGGGAGCCGCAGACAGAAAGCTGCTCTCCATTCACCTCCTTCCTTGGGCGACGCCGCCTTCAGGCGGTCACGGCCTCCGGAAAGGATAAACACACGCCAAAAAGACACGGGTGGCGTTTTCCGTGGCCCTTCCAGGTCACCTTGGCCCCCAGCCTCCCCCTGCGCCAGGCTGCCTTCTCGGCGGTGCAGCTGCTCCAGGAAATGGCTGTGGCCAAGCCCCCGAGTGGCCTGCGCTGAGGCTGTGGCTTTGGGGCTCTGAGAACGTGCTGTCATTTCCCCTGCAAGCGGGGCAGCGATGACGCTCCTGCTCGCTCCTGTTCACACGTTCACAGGCCACACCCGGCCCCTCCGCCGTGCGCCACATTTCCAGCCTGCAGGTCGAGTCCCTCCCTCACGGCAGGGAGGAGTCTTTCTGTCCTTTGATTTCAGGGCCAGCTGCTCAGAGCTGGCAGGTAGGTGGGAGAAATGGGGGGGGGGGGGTGCGTTGCAGCCTGCAGGTAGATCGTTGGCTTTCCCATCCTTCCCCCCCCCCCCCCAGTCTCTCATTTCCGGTACTCCCTCCACCGCCCCCCCTCGCCCCCAGCTCTGTCAGGTCTAAAAGCCAAAGGCAAGAGCACTTTGCTCTTAGGTGGAGGAAAGCAAGCAAGCACGTGACTGGCAAAGTGGCCCTGCACACCCTCCCCCGGAAGCCCCCCTGACCCCCGCCCCCGCACCTCCACTGTCCGGTGGAGAGCACCTGCCTCCCCGTGAGCACTCCTTCTCTGTGGAGGTCGTGGCTTTTATACTCACCCTACATGTTGTCGCTTGTTTTCTGGCTGCAATGTGAACTTTTTTTTAATATATATTTTTATTGATTTCAGAGAGGAAGGGAGAGGGAGAGAGAAACATCAGCGATGAGAGGGCGTCATCGATCGGCTGCCTCCTGCACGCCCCACATTTGGGGATCTAGTCCACAACCCGGGCCTGTGCCCTGACCGGGAATGGAACCGTGACCTCCTTGTGCACAGGTCGTGGAATGTGAACTTCATGAATGCGGACACTGGGTCTTGTTTATTGTGGATCCTCACTGCCACGTGCTTGGCAGAGAGCAGGCTGATAAAGTCGGGCTGTTGGGCTGATGGACTAAACCCCGTGCTTGTCCGGATGCCCCTGTTCCACTGGGCCCGGCAGGACTGCACACGGACAAAACGGAAATGCAGGGATTGAAGGACATGCTGGCTTAGGGGGCACCCCACCCCCACCACTGCGGCCTGCATCCCTGTCAATCCCAGACAAAGACGTGGCTCCCGGCCTGGGCCTTGCTGAAGGGAAAGGGAAGACAGGCTGAGGGGAATCCTCCTGCATCCTCCTTGCTTTGTTCCAGCTGTTGGAGCAAAGGGCTGGACCCCGGTGATCCTGGATGCGTGTTGGAGCCAGACTGACGGCCAGATCTCCGCGGAGATGGCGGGTTTGGTGTAAATGCATCTCCCCGCGGCTGGCGACTCTTTCCTTCTGAGTGGTGCCCTGGTATAGGGGTCACTTCATTGGTGTCGAATTTCTTTGCCACTCAAAGTATTTTATTTTATGCATTTAAATATGGACGGTTACCCATCTTTCAATATAAAGATTTAAAGGAACAAAGGTTAGGAATCACTGCTTAAAGAGACTGATCCCTTGGGCGTATTCACTGCTCACCCACCGATTCATATGGATCGTAAGGACTAGGGTGTGGGTTTCTGTAGAAGGCCGACAGGGGGAGTTTAGCTTCTCGAGCATTAGAAGGAAGTGTTATCACTAAGGAATTCATGTAGATCTGATAACGAAACGGCATTGTAGAAAGTGCATTGACTCCGTGGGCTACACTCTCTGCATTTCATCACTACGCATCTGTCCAGTGTCTCATCCATTCACAGCCTCCTTGGTTGGGGGGAGGGACAGGCTGAAGGGGATGGCTGCCCAAGGCCACTGATTAGGAACAGACGTAGGAACAATGTAGGCAGAGCCTTTCGACTGGCAGTAGCAGAAACAGGACCCCATCGTGGGCAGCTGGTGAAACCACTGAGGCCCATGCATGATGGATGGGTTGAGGCTGTGGTGACATCTCTTCAGGCCTCCCTAACTGGTTACTCTTTTTTGAGTTCTGAAGTTAATTGTAAAAATAACAGCTGGCATCGAGGACATTCTCTGCTAAAATGTTTTCAATGGGGAGGTTGGTATTAAACACAGACCTTTCGCACCTCTAATCGCAGAAGAGGCGGAAGTCAGACTAGAAAGAGTCAAGTTTGGGAACTGGAGGCCTTTGGAAACACGAGACCAACTTAGTAAAATTTAAAACCTTCCGACATCACCAGGGCAGACAACGCAAAGGGCTCCCCGTGTGTGGAGGCGAGGCTGCAGGGATGCAGGCCGGGCGCCCTGACCTGCTTTTATTCTCTCCCCAGGCGCTGAGCCAGCTGGCTTTCCGCTGTCCTTCCTGGCGACCGGCAGATGTTTGAAGGGGACAGTTTGCCTCTGAGTCACTGACCGTCTCCCTGCTGCTATTTAAACCCCTCAGATTGGAGATAGGCCTGCTCCGCCGGAGTTATCTGGGTGCTGGGCCCGTGCCTCGCGTAGAGCCTGCTGGCAAGACCTCAGAGGAAGACACGCTCTTGCCTTGGACGGACGCCAGAGGCTGCGGCCGGTGAGAGCAGAGCGCCCGCCCGGTGGCCGGTGGCCGGTGGCCGGTGGCCGGGGCGAGCTCCGAGCGCTCTGTCCGGGAGTGCGGCAGGGAGAGAGGAGAAGCAGAACCACACGGGGAACAGGGCGGGAGCGCTTTCGGGAACCGGGGCTGCTGGACGCGGCCCCTCCGCGCTGCACGACGGGCGCTGGGCCATGGAGTGAAACGTCACCCCGTCCCAGAAGCGACAGCGAAATGGCCCAAGAAGTCAGTCTGGACTCCCTGCAGGAGCTGGAGCAGGAGGCGGTCCTCCGGGTGCTGCACCGGGACCGGGCGGTGCAGAGCATCGAGGAGGAGCGGGTCCGGTAGGTGCCCCTGGATGGGGGGGCCGTTGGGGTGGTGGCTTTTCCTGCTGGGAGCTGCCCCCGGGACATGGCATATGGCTCCTCGCTGCCTGCAGCCTCTGGTCTGACAAGCGCCCCTGGGCAGGGGGGCGGGCAGGGGGCAGGAGGCGGGATCACCTTTACTTAAGCTGCTTTTGTTACTCACTCAATGGTGCCTTTTTGGGGACACATTTGCCTACTTTGCAGGAATAACTCTAGGGAAGCTGACAGGCTTCCAGCACCCCTGGGGGCAAGCCCCCTGGTTAAAGGTTTTCCTAAATTATTTTCCGTGGCACCTGAAGGCACAGCAAATCTGCTGGAATCCATTCCTGCCTTTTTTTCTTTCTTTTCTTCTTCTTCTTCTTTTTTTTTCTCACTTTGGCTGTGAGGAAAGGAGGAGGATGTGGAACCCAAACCTGCTTGGCCTGTTCCCGCCCGTGGGCACGTCTTTCCTCCGTCTTTGTGCCGGGATCCGGTCCATCCTTGCTGTTTCAAGGGACCTGGCATATATGGCATACTGTTCTTAATATGTTTGCTCACCTTCTTGGCACTATGTGTTTTGGCTGGAGATCCAGATCTTTGTACAGCTGTTTGCCGTCAGCTAACATTTACTGAAGCAGAACTGGGTGTTTCAGAGCAGTGTCCATGTCAGCTGTCCAGCCCCCCCTTCGAGTGGGTCGGGAGGCCAACTGGACGCCGATGCTGTGTCTGTCCGCGTCTGTGGGGACGTGAGGTCCAGGAGAGCAGGGAAGGGCGGGGCTGTGGGCCGGGCTGGGCTCTCAGGGTTTGCCAAGGAGAACACCCGCCCAGAGCACACCTGCGGGCACCGCGTGCCTGAGGGAGGAGGGAGACTTCCCGGACACCTGGAAGGTGCTATGCGCTTTGCCTATCCCCACCTGCTCTCCCCAGACTCTCTAAACGGACTCACTTCCTTCCGCTAAGAAATGCAGCAGGCTGAGCATGGGGTGAAAGATCTCTCCGTGATTAGACCAGCGGTCGCCAGCCTTTCAGGGCTCACGGACCACTGGTTGGCGACCCCTGATGAGGAGTGTCGCTTTGGGTATCAGTGAAGAACGTGTACCTGGGGCCAGGTACCTGAGGCTGCCGATTCTGGGGAAAGCCTGAAAGTGGGGTGTAAGCGTGTGCTTGGAATTGGCTTCTCTCTTCTAAAAGCAGGTCACAGGGATATTTCAGAAAGAGTGTCCTGGGGTCCAGCGAGATAGCCCTTTGCCCTGGGCCTGCTGCCTAGGGGCTTGGCCACCGGGAATGGGCAGTGTCCGAGCAGAGCATCCGTTAAGCCATCTCAGCGGACGGATGGCAGTCGCAGGCGTGCCTGTTGCGTTACAGAGCTTCCGTGCCTTGCACATAGATTGTCATCCTCTGCGTGTTGTTTTTCCTCTCCTCTCTGTTCCTGCCTATCATTTTAATGCCCTTTGGGCATGAAAGGATAAACCCAGAGCAATGAGCAGCTCGCTCCTCTGTGCCAGGCCTCTCCCTGATGCTTTGCCCTTCACCCTCCCAGCAGCCCTGGGGTAAGGTTTCCCCTTCCCTGTTTCACAGCTGAGAACCCCCTGAGCCTCGGAATGGGCCATGGAGGGGCCCAGGGCGTGGGTGGCAAGCCCCTTGTCCCTTGCCGCGGGGGTGCTGTCGGGGCCCTGCCCGCGGGGAGGGTGTCTGGCCTCTGCCGTCCGCTCTGTGGGATCTGATGGAACTCTCTGGGCCACAGGAAGCTGAAGGCGCACCTGCAGCATCTCCGGTGGAAAGGCGGGAAGAGCCCAGGCCAGGGGCACCAGGAGAAGGCGTGTGCCCACTGCCGGCGGGCGCTGGGGCTGCTGCTGGACCGGGGCGCCGTGTGCCAGGGCTGCAGCCACTGCGTGTGCTCCAGGTGCCGCGTGTTCCTGAGCAGGACCCGCCTCTGGAGGTGCACCGTGTGCTACGAGGGCAGGTGAGGATGAGGGAGTCCTGGGCGGTGGCCCGAGACAAGCCTCAAGTGCAGTGGGCAAATGTTTGCAGAGCGAACTTCTGAGACTTGGAGGTCACCGTAACTCAAAATCCATTGGATTTCCCTGGCGGGTGGCTTGGTTCATTGGAGTGTTGTCCCGTGCACTGAAGGGCTGTGGGTTCGAATCCCTGTCAGGGCACATACCGAGGATGCAAACTTGATCCCCAGTTGGGGCTCGTAAGGAGGCAACCCATCCATGTTTCTCTCCCTCTTCTCTCTCTCTCATCACTAAAAATGTATCTTCTGGTGAGGATTAAAAAAAAAAAAGAAACGGGCATGCTTTCCATTCGTGATAGACTGAATCTAATGTATTTTAATCTTTTGGTGGTGTGAGGTTTTAAGCATTTTTTTTATCATGGAATTGGTATTTTTGAACTGTCCATTTTGAAAATGGTAAACATGTTGGGCTTGGGCTCCCACTGTTCCTAGCAAGAATGGGTTGTTTGTGGGTCTTTGCACCCCCACGGGAGTGTTTCTGGAGGCTGGGGGACAGCGTGTACCAGGCCACCACAGGCCTTGTGGGGAGGCCTTGTGGGGAGGGAGTGGTCTGCCCTGAGCCCGGGGTGGAGCCAGCGGCCCGGAGACGGACCAGTTCTCGCTCCGCAGTCGCCAGCTGCGGGTCGCTCAGTGTGAATGCAGCGGCCGGATTCCCGCTCCCCTAACTCAGGAGGGCTGCTTTTTGGGCGCCCTGGCACGAATCTCCCTAAATTTCCAGTCCCTTCGCAAGGCCTGATGCATTTCAGTCGCTCACCCAGAGAAAAGTGCAGCCATCCCACCCGATGTCTGTGGTCCTGAGCGGCCTACCTTCCGTCTCTAGCACCGACTCCTACCAGACCCACCTCCTCGCATCTCAGGTCTCCCGGGTTCGTGGGAGCCAAGCCCTCGGGCTTTCCTCGCTTGAGAGGAAGAAGCAGAATCACTGCGGCCGCCGGCCACACCTGTGCTCGCTCGTGCAGGCCTGGGCCCTCAGGAGGGTAGGTGGCAATTCATTCCAAAAATGCCTCGAGAGATCAAACGCTCTTCCTCCGTTTTAATCAGCCACAGACATTGAGGTCTAACGATAAACACGGCGTGGTAAGGCATTGCGTTCTTCAGCAATTTTCTCCTAAAAGTGAACTAGAAGCAAAAAGTCAAAACGGGGGGACGGGGCTGAGCGGCCGCCCAGACGCTGGCCGTGTTGAAATCTCGGCCCCAGCGTCGGGCCCTGGTGTTGAAACTCTGCCCTCTAAGGATGCTAAGTGTGATTTCTGTAACCCCAGCTTCCTTCTTTTGAAATAAAGATGTTTTCCAAAACACCTAAGATAATTGCATTGCCCTGTGTGAACCGACACAGGTCCCGTACGGGAGAGCTAACTCATTTCTAACATCTGTCCCCCCCGCCCCTTTCTCTTTGCTTCTTCAAAACCCTCTGCTCTTGCTCTGGTTGGTCCACTCTGGGCTGCTGTCCTCTCTCTCTCTCTCTCTCTCTTTTTTTAATCCTCACCTGAGGCTATGCTTTTCAATAAGAGAGAGAGGAAGGGAGAGGAAGAGAAAAAGAGAAGCATCGATGTGAGAGAGAAACATCGATCAGTTGCCACAACCCGCAACCCGGGTACGAGCCCTGACTGGGAATCAAACCCTCAGCCCTTTGGTGCACGGGATGGCCCTCTAACCACTAGACAACACCGGCCAGGGCATGGCCCCGCAAAGAGAAGGCCTGGTAGCCCTTTAGAACATTTGACATTCGTAACTGAATGGGGGCCTGGAGGCGGGTTTGAGCCCCGTCTGTCTCCGTGTCTGCTTCTTCCTCGGCCTGAGTCCTGCTCCCCGAGAACCAGGGGGTCTGTGGGCACCGCACGAGGGGCATCGCGTTTTAAAACCAAGGAAGGAGAAGCTCTGGGACCTCAATTACAAAGAAGCAGCAGCAAACCCAGCTCGCAGGTGCTGCAGCCAGTGCAGGCGAGGGCCGGCCTGGCCAGGGGCGTCCGGGGGGCAGCGAGGACCCCGCCTTCAGGGCAGGTGTCCTCAGGGGACCGCAGAGCAGCCCTGGCTGCAGCGCTGCCGGGAGAGGCCAGGATGAGAGGGACGGACACAGTCGGGAGAGGAGACACACGGGAGTGACAAGGACCGCCCACCACTGCGAGGGCGGGCGAAGCGCTCCTTGTCCTTGGCGCTGACTGTCGGTCTTAAACCTGGAGGCGGCCTCCTGGGGCAGCCACTGCTGTGATCCTGTGTTCCAGGTGAGGACACAGGGGCTTGGAGACACCAGATAGTTGGCCC
Organism: Myotis myotis; assembly: GCF_014108235.1. Classification (NCBI taxonomy): domain Eukaryota; kingdom Metazoa; phylum Chordata; class Mammalia; order Chiroptera; family Vespertilionidae; genus Myotis; species Myotis myotis. Next base: position 4,428,161 of record NW_023416379.1, on the reverse strand, counting down.
ATGGCCATGAGGTCAGAAAGACTGGGACCCGGTCTCCCCGTCCCATCTCCTCTTGCCTCCGCCCTCTCCTGTCTGCTGGGAGCTCCCCCGTGAGGACAGAGTCTTCAGAGCCGCCCAGAGAGCTGGGCTCGGGGACATATGGGCTTTGCCGGAGGAAAACCAGGAGAAGGGGGCTGTGGGGCCAGGCGGACTCGGGAGGGGAGATAAGGTAACAGGCCACGTGGAAGTCCTGGTAGTGAAACCAGACTCGAGGCGATGAGGCTGGTGGCGGTGGAGATGACAGATAGCCCGGCCGGTGTGGCTCAGTGGTTGAGCATCGACCTATGAACCAGGAGGTGATGGTTCGAGTCCCAGTCAGGGCACAGGCGGGCTCCATCCTCAGTAGGGGGCGCGCAGGAGGCAGCCACTCGATGATCCTCTCTTATCATTGCTGTTTCTGTCTCTCCCTCTCCTCCTCTCTAACATCAATAAAAACATTAAAAAGAGAGAGCCCCTGACTAGTTTGGCTCAGTGGATAGAGTGTCGGCCTGCGGACTCAAGGGTCCCGGGTTCGATTCCAGTCAAGGGCATGTACCTTGGTGGCGGGCACATCCCCAGTGGGGAGTGTGCAGGAGGCAGCCTATCGATGTTTCTCTCTCATCGATGTTTCTAACTCTCTATCTCTCTCCCTTCCTCTCTGTAAAAAATCCATAAAATATATTTAAAAAAAAATAAGAGAGAGAGAGAATGTGACAGACAGTTCAACAAAGGGGTGGTGGAAATGAGTTATGGGGGATAAAAGCGGGAACCACACCGCCATGGCCAGCAGGCTGCGACAGCCCGAGACCTTGTTTCGCTGGCCTTGAATGCCCAATACTTATCATCTCCATGTGGAAACGGTGCGTGGGCTCTCCGATTGGCCACAGCGCCCACCCCTCCCTGCAGCCTCACACCCAGCCCGCTCTCCTCACTTCCAGCTGCTGCCGGGGGCCGAGTGTGTGAGCGGCCGGCACGTCCGAGGGCACGATGCACGGGAGACCTCAGGCCGCTGTCTCAGGCTCCCCCGGTGCAGGTCCCACCCGATCCCTCCGGTTCCCGGGAGCCCCTGCCCACGTGGGATGTCATTCACTCCCCAACCCACACGCACTTCCTGGCCCCGCCGCGGGCCTCCATCATGCTTGGGGCTGTGACTATCGCCTCTCCGAGGCCAAGTGGGGGAGAGTTATCAATGCTTCGCACGAAGTGGTGGTGGCAGCCTGATGCAGTCGTTTCTTTATCTTCATCTCGACTCCGCTCCCGGTTACCTAGGATTTAATCGCCGCGATCAGTCTGTTTTCCTGTGAGAACGTTGAAATCAGATCGACTGGGCTGGTGCAGAAACCTCACTTGTGCTTTGTTAGTAAAAGCCATCTTAGACGCAAGAAGTGAAACGATTTTCGCGGAAAGCACGCGGGACCACGTTAGCTGGGACTCGCCCAGCAGCTGGACAGGCTGGTGAAGCAGTTGGTTGAGCTCAGGTTCACAGGGAACTCCTTCCCTGGGAGTTTGGCAGCTTGTCGGTCTGAGGAGCCAGGGGCTGGAGGCTGCTTTGCCATCAGGGCGCTGGGGGGAGCGCAGGCCACGCGGGAATGTGCTGCTTTAGCCGCTTGAGGAACCTGACTGCACAGGGCAGCTCCCACCTCTGCCCGTTGAGTGGAGCCACCCAGGGTCATCACGCTGACGTTTCTGGAGCAGGAAGTAGGGACAGTGTCGCCTCCTTCCGCTGTGACTGACCGGCCCCCTGCCGGCTGGCAGTGACGAGGTCAGACCGCGCTGCCGGGGAGCGCCTGTGCTGGAATTAGCAGAGCGCTTTCCAGCAGCTGCTTCGCAGGGCTCATGCAGTGACAGCGACCGCAGAGCTCCGGGCCCCCCAGGAGTTGATGAGGGTCGTCTACGCACCGGCGCTCGTGGTCATAATCACAGTGACCTGAATGCAGTTAGTGGAAAGGCCAGACCCCGAAAGAACTCAGGTCTCCTGGCCCTCTGTCTTCCAGTCCCCCCACCCCCCACCCTGCCACCCTAGATCTTACTTAAACTTTGCATACTTATTGATTGATTTGAGAAATTTTAAGGAAGCAAGTCATGGTTCTGTTCAAGAAACATAAAGGCGTTAGCCCGTTGCTAAGCTCAGAAACTGTTCCGAGAAGCTTCGTAGACACATTCTGGTCCGCCATCTGGGATGAGTAGGGAGTCCTCCTTCGGTTCCTGCGACGCGGGCTTTCCCGTGGGGCCCTGACCAGGACAGAGACGCAGGGCTGCTCACCTCGGTCTCAGGCCGTGAGTAGCAGCATTTATAAGCCTTACCCTAAGGAACCCACTTGTGTTCATATATGGCTAAAAAGAACCGAATGAGAACTACCTTCAGTAAGTGCTTTACAGAAGGGAATTGGCCGCGAGTCGAAGCTTCCATGTTTCTTACGTAAGCAAGGAATTGGCGGGGTTTGTGGCACATTATTTTAAGGGTATGAGCAATTTACAACTTCTGTGCATTGCCTCTCTACATCCTCAGAGGATGTGAACAGTTCTACCCGTCTGGGGCTCTGAGAGGTCGAAGGTGGTTTCCCCAGAAATTTGGAAACTGTCAAGAGTAAAACACGCTTGGGGCGTGAGTTCCAGGCAGTGAGCACAGGAGCGGCTCCCCGTGCGCGTCTCCCTGTGGCCGAGACGGGGAGCTGCAGCCCAGGGAGCACTGCAGGCCAGCTGGCCAAGGAGCCACTGCCCGGGCTCAGGTGCTCCGCCGGCCCCCAGGCCCCCAGCCGCCATCGAAGCACAGTGACCCCACGTCCCAGACTGCGGGGCCTGCGGGGCCTTCTCTGTTGGCTCTTGGTAAATGTTGTGGTAACTCAGGTTCACCCTAAATGAGGTGAAGTGACCCCTGGATGATCTTCCTCCCAGCGAAGAGGCCGCATGGAATGCTTTTCCTAGCGTATCCTCATGCCGTTGCTTCCTGCCATAAACGCGATACATTCTCTCCTTTTCCCCTCCCCTCCCCTCCCCTCCCCTCCCCTCCCCTCCCCTCCCCTCCCCTCCCCTCCCCTCCCCGCCACTCCCCTCCCCTCCCCTCCTCCCCTCCCCTCCCCTCCCCTCCCCTCCCCTCCCCTCCCCTCCCCTCCCCTCCTCTCTTCTCCTCCTGCCCTTCTTCTCCTCTCCTTCCCTCCATCCCTCTCTCCCTTCCTTCCTTCCTCACCCAAGGATATTTTTCCCATTGCTTTTTAGAGAGAGTGGAACAGAGGGAAGGAGATGGAGGAGGAGAGAAATATCGATGTGAGAGAGACACATAGATTGGTTGCCTCTCACATGCACCCCAACGGGGGACCATGAATCAAACCTGCAACCCAGGCACGTGCCCTTGACCAGGAATCAAACCTGTGACCCTTCGGCGTGCACGCCAATGTTCTAACCACCAAACAATACTGGCCAAGGCTCCTTGATTTTTTAAAAATTATTTTGGAGCAACGTTGGTCAATATATTACTAGTATATAAATTTCAGGTGTACAGCTTTATAATACAACATCTGTATACTCGATCAACCAAATTGATTATTTTGATGACAATTTTGTTTCCCCTTGTACATTTATTCAGAAAACGCGAAGTACTTACCGTGTGTTGGGCCCATGAACAGGTTGAGGTATATGTGTTACATGTACATATTACACAGACGGTAAAACACGCCCACGCAGAGACCCCACCCTGCTGCCACTGGTCACATGCTGAGCTCTCTGGGAGAGCGGCAGGGTCAGGGGCTGGGCCGCACGTCTGAACCCCGAGGTCCTTGGCCAGACTGATACTGTGTGACACCCCCACCTCCCTGTGAGGGGCCACTTCCCAGCCGACGCTCCTTCTGCTTGCTTTTCAGAAACGTGAGGATAAAATCCGGAGAATGGTTCTTTGAGGAACGGGCCAAGAAATTTCCAACTGAAGGTAAATGCGCTCAAAATCTTTACTAAATTAAAAATGATAAATTCCTTGTTTTAAAATATGGGGTTTAAAGCTTTTGAATGGAAACAACTCCACAGGGCGAGGTGACAGCATCACCCCCGTCCTCCTGGTGCTCCTGTTGGCGGTTTCCTGCCTCTGCCCTGCCCCCCCCCCCCATGTGCCCACCTTGGGTCGCGGTGTTTGCCTCACTACCCTGTGTCCCCGAAGTCTCCCCGACGCCCAGCTCCTGGGAGCCAGGTCTCCCTCCTCCGCACGTGTCCCCCAGAATCGCTGGGAGAGCCTTTGATCGGGTCCATATGTGCGCACTTTTCTCGCTCTCCACACGCAGAACCTGTCCCGTTAGCCCCTCGCAGCCCGAGCACAAGACCTCGTTCAGGATACAAAACCTTGACCGACACGATTGCGTGAATCACTGAAGAGCACGGCATGGGTGGGGCTAGAACTGAGCAGACGCTGATGTGATGAAGTCACCTGTCACGACCATGGGGGTGGAGGGAGGGAGTAGTTGGTCTGTGTCTTGTAGACCAGGCATGTCTTATAAAACAGTCGCAAAGTCGACGTGACGGTGTGATCAGCAGCTGGGGCCCGAACCCGTGGTGAGAACTGGCAGTGCCGTGGTTACGGAGGCGCCATGCCGGAGGGTGGCAGCGGGGCAGAGAAGGGAGTACCTACGGGGGCCCGCGGGCCCCGGCATCGCCCCCCTGCGCCTTGCTGAGCGATGGCGCCCCCCCCCCCCCCAGGCGCTGTGTCACAGCGGAGCCTGCACTGGCCCAGTGGGAACGGGGTGCTGGAAACACTTTTTCTTTTTCCTGGAAAAGTGATGGTTTGAGGTGGAGAAATAAGCTACTTGTTTCCCTGCGTGACGTTCTCCCCTGGGCTCCACTCCCGACTCTTCTTATCAAGACCCAAGGGTGCTTCCGCCGAGCGTGTTAGGATCGGGCGGGGGGACACCTCCAACGGGAGCTCGAGGAGCCGACGCGGCCAGTGTGAGTCCCGCTAGCCCAGGGTTCTCAACCCTTTCCCGCTGCCTCCTCTCTCCTGGCCCCACGCCTTGTCAACACTTTCCTTTAACTGCTCCCAGGCCCGGGGCCTGTGGCCCCAGATGTCCTGCCGGCCTGTTTACGGGCGGAGGCCGGGGGGCGAGGCACACACCATGTGACGGCTGCGGTGTCCCTCCTCGAGTTCTGGCCTTGAACGCGGGCGCTCGCCCCACCCGGAGCGCCACCGCAGAGCAGGGGCAGCTGGACAGCCGTGCATCTGCCCGGCAGCTCGTGCTGTGGTTGTAGAGGTGTGAACGCGGCCCTGCTCAGCCCCCGCGCCCTCGGCAGAGGCAGAAAGCGAGGTGCCGGTTTACACCACGAAGGGCGTCAGACCCGGGCTCCCTTCTGTGCGCCCCTTGCCTTTGGCCGGGAGCACGCGGCGGCTTCAGCAGCTTTATTCTTTCTCACGCCTGGCTCCAGCGGAAGGCTCGCCTGGGCTGCAGGGCAGCTTTCTCGGGGCTCAGGCACGCACCTGCCGGCCAGTGCTGCTGGCAGGCGCCGGGCTCCTCCCGCCGGGACCCCTCCACAGGGTTGCCGACCCCCCACGGCCAGGCGCCGGCTTCCAGCTGGTGATCCTAGAGCAGCCGTGGGCTGTCAGCCATGGGCAAACTACGGCCCGCGGGCCGGATCCGGCCCGTTTGAAAGGAATAAAACTAAACAAAAAAAAAAAGACCATACCCTTTTATGTAATGATGTTTACTTTGAACTTATATTAGTTCACACAAACACTCCATCCATGCTTTTGTTCCGGCCCTCCGGTCCAGTTTAAGAACCCATTGTGGCCCTCGAGTCAAAAAGTTTGCCCACCCCTGGCCTAGAGAGACGAAGACAGAGCACCGCGGCACCTTAACAATGGTTTTTAATGTGGTGGAACACATGCAACATTCAACGTAGCATTTTAACCATGGTTAGGTGTACGGTTCAGTGACATTAAGTGCAGTCACACTGCTGTGCAACCATCACCGCCATCCGTCTCCAGAACTTTCCATCCTCCCACACCGACACTCTCGTGCCCATTAAGCAGTAACTCCTGTCCCCCAGCCCCTCCCCAAACCCCTGGAACCTCTCTCCTACTGTGTCTGTCTCTGTCGACATGGCTTGGCCTCAGAGCTCACCCCGTTATTGCTGCCCCATCCCAAGGTTGCACAGGCCAGCTCTCTGCAGGGCGGGAGGCAAGAATCACCACGTGAGACTATCTGCAGGTCTCCATCTTGCTTTATAATTTAATTTAGCGTAAGCATGTCCCTGTGCTACCAAGACTTCTCCCAACGTATGTTGACGGCCGGGATGCGCTCCCACGTGTTCAGCCGGCCCCTCTGGTCAGCGAGCGGCCGTACTTGGACTTTCACGTCACAGATGACTCTGTGGTGGACGTCGGCGTCTCTGTCTGTGTCCGTCGGTGGCGTCTCAGAAGAATGACTGGGTGAAAGGCTTTGATGTTTTCCAAGTTCCTCTCTGGGCAGCGTGTGCCCGGGCACCCCCTGGCAGGGCGCGTGAGCCGCCCCCTTAAGTCCTGTCCCTTGAGACACGATTTCAAATTACATTTGTGATTTTGTTCTGAATGTAAAGGTAATATGGATTCATTTTAAAAATGGAAAAATGGAGAAAAGCGTAAACAGTAACATTGAAAATACAGTGACTTCACCCGGAGAATTATTGTTGACATTTTGGTAGATATCATTTCTGTTCTTTGGTGAATATACGCATCTACATTGGTGAGTATGTATGTACATTTTTAGGTAAAAATGATGAATAGAGGAAATTTTATATGAGCCAAACTAATATATCTTTGGGATCAAATTATCCATACAGACGTATTCTGATATCTCTCCACATAATATCATCATCACTGTTGTTGGATAGCTAGGGAATTTCCAGTTCTGCTGTCACATTTTTGGGAGTTTGTCATATTATTAAAGTCATAGTAAAGTGCAGTGAACACCCCTGGAGAGCGGTCTTTGGCACATCTCTGGAGAGTTCTAGAAACAGAAGGAAAGAAAGTGTTAGGAACACCACCTCAGAACACGTGCACCTCTGTCACCAGCAGGAATTACCCTTAAAAGCAAACAACTCTGTCAACACAGTGAAACCACTCCGGTGGCCCCCATGCTCCCCTGTTATTTCAGTTGGAATCACCTAATTATTGGATGGGCCATTTCCGCTGCTTTGACTCTCGGTAGATGTTGAGGCTCTCAGACCTTTTCAGCCGTGTATGCTGTACTGCGCACCTTTGTTGACATGCAGAAGTTTTTCTTGTTTGTGTTCCATTCCACCTGTTCCTGTAGAAGTTCTTTCTTTGCTTTTATGCGTAGAGACTTCTTCCTGGTCCTGTCATCGATACGGTAGCCACGCTTCTCTCCTAATTGTTATGAGCTCGTTTACATTTAAGTCTTCACCAGGCATCAGGGGCCTGATCTAATTTTTTCTGCCCATCACCAGTGTTCCCAGTAGTGTTTCCCAGTAGCCCCTTTCCCGCTGGTTTACAACCCAGGGCGAGTCATCGGCACAGCTGAGCCCTGAGTTCCCGGGGTCTCGGTCCCATGGACACCACACTAATGCTGCCCTCGCCGCCTGCAACTCTTGGTCCTCTGTCCTAACCAGGTTTTCAGTTCTTGGCGGGCAGGAGCTGTGAGCAAATGTACATGAATGGAAAAGTAAGGATAGGTTGTTTGGAGGTAAAATGTGTTGCTCTGTGTGGTAGCTTCCATTGTCAGAATTAGCACCTAGTAGGCACCTAAAACTGAAAAGTCGGATTTCTTTTCTTTTTTGGCACCCAGAAACCTAGAGCCAAATTTAAAGTCCAGTTGGACTAATTCCATCATCATGCCGTACGCTTTTACTTACCTCTATTTTAATGATCTAATTGGATATGTGCCATTTACAATAATTGCTCCAAAAATGTCCTTGAAAGTAGGGAAGGTATAAGCAATAATCCAAAGAAGAAGAATGAGGTGAACTGTGGCAGCTTGTTATGCTAATTCTCCAACCATTAAAAAGATTCGGAAACAGGAAAACTGAGCCCCAATTCCTTATTTTGCAGGGAGATGGTACATCGAGCATTTAAACATTCTCCTTTCCTTCATTTCTTTTCTGATTGTAGACTGTTTTTCCCCTCTAAGGTTTTATAAGTCAACATTTAGTGTTGTCTTTAAACAGTTCCTTACATGCCGTCATCGTCGTGGTTTCTCTGTGGTGCGTGAAAAGGTGGGAACGTAGGTGCTGGCCTGCACCCTGCTATTGTGCCCTCTGCCCCTCCACCCCTCCGCCGCCAGGCACCTGGCAATCTGCACAGAAGGTGTTTCCTGGGGCTTCTGAGACCCTGGCTCCGGGATCAGCTCTGAACTATTTTCACCTCAAAGTTCCTGACTCGGTGGGACCAGGTGGGGCCCAAGAGTGTGTATTTCCCAAGTTCCCAAGTAATTGTTTTCACGCACTTCAAGTTTGAGAGCCACCGGGAAAGTAGCAAAGCTAATGCGCAGGTACGATGGTCATTTTCTAGATCACTGGTACCCAGAAACCTGCAACAAGACATTTATTCTAATCCCCTTGGTACTTGCTAAGCATATAGAGATAGTGCCCTCTTCTGGCTCCGTGCTGTAAATGCGTATATTTTACAGCCATGACGTTTTTATTGCTTAATATTTGAGCTTTAAAGCAGAAAAATGGCAATATTGCCCCACTGGCGTGGCTCAGTGGTTGAGCATCGACCTATGAACCAGGAGGTCGCGGTGCGATTCCCGGTCAGGGCACATGCCCGGGTTGCAGGTGTCAGCAGGCACAGATGAGAGAGACTTTCTGCCAACAGGACTGTCCACCTCTCACTGACGCTCGCGCTGTGGGAAGGCATCGGCTGTGAGTCATGGCTGTGCGCTCTCCTTTAACAAAAAGAGAACATTTAGTGCTTTTTAAGGAAATGGTGTGTAAGAAACATCTGAGGAATAGATGAGAAAGAAACTGAAAATAAATGGCAAATCAGACAGAGCTCCTGGGCAGGCTTCTGAAATTCAGCACCAGGTTCCGATTCTGCAGGGCGGGGCCTGGGGCTCTGCATTGCCGGGGAGCGCCCCCAGGAGCTGGGGAGACCCATGGCCCACACCTGGGGAAGCAGGGACACGGCACACTAGGACCCGTCAGCCCAAACGGGCCCTCTGCCTGCTGTGTGTCCTGGGAGCTAAGCTAAAAATGAGTTTCACATTTTTAAATGGTCAAAAAGTCAAAAGAATATTCGTGACATAGGAAGTACGTGAAACTCAGTTTCAATGTCCAGTTTTGTCAGATCCCAGACACACCACTCTTTCATATTGTCTGACTGCTGTCACAGGGCAGTTAAGTACTTGGAACAGAGACCCTACATGGCAAGGAACCTAAAATGTTTACTAGTTGACCTTTACAGAAGGGTGCACCCACCCTAGCCGGGGTGCTAAGTGGTAGAGCGTCGGCCTGCAGACTGAAGGGTCCGGGGTTTAATACTGGTCAATGGCACATGCCCGGGTTGTGGGCTCAATCCCCAGTAGAGGGTGTGCAGGAGGCAGCCGATCAATGATTCTCTCTCATCATTGATGTTTCTATCTCTCTTTCCCTTTCCCTTCCTCTCTGAAAAATCAATAAAAGTATTTTTTATTAAAAAAAATAAAAATACATTTAAAAAAGAAAAAAGAAAGCTTGCACCCAACTCATACATAGGCCAAGGGTGCAATAGCCAGCAGGGGGCAGCAGAGAGCTGTTTCCAGGCCAGTGTTGACCTCAGGTTGGGTAATTAGAAATGTGGCAGAGGGAGAGGAAGCTATGATATGGGCCTGCGGTAGAAATGCCTGGGCAATTAACACGAGGTGAAGTGGGGGTAGGTAGGAGTGAGCAGGCAAGGCCCGGGGTAAGGAGGGCAGTCAGAAGCGATTCTGTTGCTGGAGCAGAAAGACAAGGCCTGCAGGGTGTCGGCAAGCAGGCCGAGAGGTGAGGCCAGGCGGGTGCGGAGGCCCAGGACTGCTGTGCAGGGCTTGGCCTTCAGGAGGAGGCAATAGGGAGCCACTGAGGGGCGTTAGGTGGTAGAGTGATAGCATCGCATCTGGGAGGACGGACTGTAACTCTGGTGGCTGTGCCCCTGGGATGCTGTTGCAACAAACAATCCAGGGTCCAGAGGATGAGGCAGAGCAGCCGCAGTGCAGGTGACACAGCCCGACCGCGGGAGGGCTCCGCGCTGTGCCTGGGATCCGGGGCGTTGCTGTTTCTCTCCCTCTTGCCCATTCGCTCTCTGCTGTCACAGCCGCTGTGACGCCTCCGGCCCTGGCCGGGACCTTTCCTCTTGGTGGCTCCTGCGGATGTGGCCTCGCCATTGCAGGCTGGCCTTGCTAGCTCGTTTCTGTCTCAGGGCGTGTGTCTTCATGGGGGAGGGCGCGCAGACTTCTGTTAGAATCTGGTGAGCACCATGAACCCCCGGGAAAAGTGCGCGGGCAGGGGGTCTGCATCTGAGATGCTGGCAGGGCCTGCACCTCCCTGAGGCCCGCCCAGTGGAGGACCCAGCCCAGGGCTGCACAGTTCAGGCTCGGCTGGGGGTCAGGGGGCAGCTGACTGAATGTCAGATGCTGTCTGCCCCCCTCCCAAAGGCCTCCCTGCCCACCCTGCTTCTCTCTCCACCTGCCCTTCCTGCTGTCTTACGGAGAGGATTTGAATACTTGCAGTTCTTTGGAACGCTCAGGACGGGAGCTGCACGGACTCCTGGACGGCAGGCGGTGGCTCTGCTGGTGTCAGGCTGCCTCCCGGCCTCCCCCCATTCACTGGGCCAGGAAACACTGTGTTCACAGAACTCTGACCACATGAAGCTCTATCTTGGGGTCTTAATACTTCATAAATCCCCTTTCCTTGAAACAAAAAGAGCTCTGTGTTCTTGTTTAGGAAATTATTAGCCTCTATAGCTAGAAATAAGGAGATTACATTTTTTAAAAGATTAATTTAAGCTTCGCAACAAGGAACATTTAAAGGGAATATAGTCATTCAATTATAAAATATTTCCAGAGAGCAAAATAGAAGCTTGGAAGCCTGAACTATTTTTCAAATTCTCCAGATTTAGAAAATCGAATCCAATATCAACTTTTAATAAAAGCAGCCATTCCCAGCAATTATTATGGTCTCTTTGTGTGTGTGTGTGAGTGTGTGTGTGTAACAATAGCTTTACTGGAATATATGTTAGATAGCATAAATTTCACCTCTTTTAAGTGCATAATCTAATGATTTTAAAGTAAATTTATAGTTATGCAGCTATCACCACAATCTAATTTTAGAACATTGCTATCCCTCCAAATCTTACATTTTCATTGTAAGACGTGACATTAGAAAAATGGTCACTTTATTACTTCTTGCATTTGCATCATCTGAGTTATAACCTTACTAACACCGACCTTTGCTGGTATCTCTCCAGGCAGGCGCGAGACCGCCGGGGCTAAGCTCCTGCAATCTTATCAGAGACTGAGGTGAGTGTCGGAGACAGACAGGCCGCCCTGGAACACAGACCCGCTAGGAGCTGAGGTCTCTGCACTTTCAGAGGTCACTGCTTTGGAATGTAACTTTTTTTTTTTTTAAATGATAAAGTACCTGGAAAAGATTCAGAGATACTGCCAGATTCTTATGAAAAGCCTTCTAGACACTAGCATGGTGTTTTCTCACCAAATGTTCTGTTTTGTTTCTTAAATTCTCCTGAAATGTCCTAAGGAAACAAAGTATTATTTTTGATGGCACGGTCAATGAAAGTCTAAACCGAGTCTTTGTTCGGAATCATTCATGCCGCCAATATCTTCGAATAAACATTGGTGGACATGAATAATGGCCTGAGTGAGGTGAACTTCTTTTTACAGAAAATATATTTTATTGATTTCAGAGAGGAAGGGAGAGGAAGAGATAGAAACATCAATGTTGAAAGAGAATCATTGATCATCTGCCTCTTGCACGCCCCCTACTGGGGATCAAAGCCTGCAACCCGGGCATGTGCCCTGACCAGGAGTCAAACTGTGACCTCCTGGTTCGTAGGTCCATACTCAACCATTGAGCCATACCAGCCAGGCAGATGTTAACTTCTTTACACAAAATTCTGAACAGCGGCAGTCTGGATGCCGGCAGGCGCACGCCTGGTTCCCCGGCACCCACCGAAGTGTCGCTGGAAGCTCCCACCAGCAGCTGTGTTTTGGCCACGATGAGATTTTCCAATCTCAGGACTTTTTTGCTTGTCACTCCCCCATTTCCCCCCCAACCCCAATGCTTGTCGCACAAGTTTCTGATTTTTCTCGTGGTGGATTTTTACATCCATGACATTTCTGGTGCTTCTACCCGTGTGGTTTCCAGAGGGACCATGCCATAGGGAACACGCATGTGGCTTCTGGATTCAGAGCCACCAGGCCGCCCGCCGGCCCTGAGCTCCCAGCTGCTGCAGGTCGCGCAGGTGACGAGCACGCAGACGCTGGTCTGCGCCTGCTGTTCCCACGTTCAGACCCCAGACTTCATGCCCTGCGCCCAGCAGCACATCCAAGTGGGGGTCGGCTAAACTCGAGGAAGTTAAAAACACACACAAAAGCCCCAAAGATAGAGAACGCCAGTTATAGGAGGAGGAGGAATCTTGTGTTTGTAAGACTAGTTCTTGCATCATTTATAACCCATTTCTTATCCCTGTATTTTTCCTCAGCAGCAAAATTTCCGTGGTTCCTCCCACCCCACCTCCGCTCAGTGAGAGCTGGTGCAGTGGCAGCCCTGGCAGGGTAATGGGTCTGCTCTGTGGGCTCCCCGGGGAGGAGGGCGGGGGACACAGAGGGAGAGAGGGGGCTGGGAGGATGGGTGGAGAACCCCAGGGCAGAGGGAGGCAGCTGTGGCTGGAATGGTCATGAATGAGGCCGATAATGGAGGGTTGATTGGGGGTCGGGAAGTGCTTGGCTCTGCCCAGTGTCATGCCACCACCAGGCTTTGGGGACCCCGGACCATCTGCATTAACAACCGACTCATCTGCTTCTACCCCACATCCTCACCTTCACCTCACACCCTCTCCTATACCCCATGTCCTCACCTGCACCCCACACCCTCACCCACCCCACGTCCTCACCTGCAACCCTGTCCCCATCTCTTTCCTTTTGTCTTTTCGTGGCCTCTCTCCCCTCACTGTGCTCGGTCCCATGGGTGTGGGGTCTGCGGAGGCTCAGTGTGTCTGAGGGTCTCCGGGGTCGAAGGGGAAATGCAGGTTGATTCACAGGAATGAGAGAGTGGGTGCCTCTAGAAATGTGTGTGTGTGTCTTCTGATTGTTGGCAGGTGCTAACGTAGACCAGGGCCCTTTCTGTCCAAAGAAATGAACCCTGTGATTTTGAGGGAGTTCCCTGGGTTCCCCCCTGAAAGGTGGAAGTAATGATACTCATCTGACTTGCCTCCATGACCGGTGTGAGAAATTAATGAAATCATGCCTATGCCGTACTTGGAAACTAACGTGCCATGGAGATGTATGGTCTTGATTATTTTCATTATTATTATCCTGTGAATGCAAGGGAGTAACTATATCTACATATAGAAGGATACACACTCTGGGGAGAGAAAATATGCACATTCTTTCATTTCAAACCGAGATGCTGGAATGACCTTCAAAATCCTGCTCTACTTTCTCCTTGCGATTTTAAATTCTCCAAAGATCTTTGAACAGCACTGCGCTCAGGACATATTTCCTGGATGGATGGGTGGATGGATGGATGGATGGATGGATGCATGGATGGATGCATGGGTGTATGGACGGATGGATGGATGCATGGATGGATGAGGGACAGATGTGTGCATGGGTGGATGGATGAATGGGTGTATGGACAGATGGGTGGATGGATGGATGGATGGATGGATGGTTAGATGGATGCATGGATGCATAGATGGATGGATATATGCATGGATGGATGGATGTATAGATGGACGGATGTATGTATGTATGCATGGATAGATGGATGGATGGATGGATGGATGGATGGATGGATGGATGGATGGACAGATGGATGCATGGACGGATAGATGGATAGACAGATGGATGCATGGATAGATAGATGGGTAGACAGATGGATGCATGGACGGACAGATGGATAGACAGATGGATGCATGGACAGATAGATGGATAGACAGATGGATGCATGGACGGATAGATGGGTAGACAGATGGATGCATGGACGGATAGATGAATGAAACTTGCAGAGGGAAGTGATCTCTTTTCTGTTGTTTTCTCTTCCTTTTTCTTTTTCTCTCTTTAGTTTTTGGAGGCAGAATTAACCCTTGGCTTCAGGCTGGTCACCTTGTGCCTGCTCCACTGTCAGCCCCTATGACACATGCGTTCTGCCCGGGTTGGCATCCCCTCTGCGCGGAGTGGGGATGAGATTAAAGGAGCAGGTTACTTGGGTACAATCTTTAAGCCAATGAAATGTCAGGCAGTATTTCGTAGAGGTCATTGTTGCCTTGTCAACAACCCCTTGATCATGCTCCTTCCTTTAATGTGGTGTCAAAACTCAGAGAGAAGCTGAGTAAAGAGGATACCTGTCCCTCAGGAGGACAGTGCCCTCTCCACTCCAGACATTTATGCACCCACTCCCACACCCGCACCCACCGAGCACCCACACCTGCATGCACCAGGCACCCACTCCCGCACCCACCGAGCACCCACACCCACTGAGCACCCACAGCACACACCTGCCGGCGTTTGGGGGTTGGCAGCCGGGAGGCTGCTGGGGCCGTACAGGTCTTCAAACATAACTCACTATCTCTCCTTCTGTGTCTGTTTTAGTTACAGGAACTTGGTCAGTTTAAAGGATTTAATAAGTCCGTGGAAAATTTGTTTCTGTCTGTTACCACCCACATGAAAAGTAAGTGGATGCCTCTTTCCATGTTCTTCCCAGCATTACCCGCGCCCCCAAGGCCCAGGCTGAGGCTGGACAGGGCCCCTCTCCCTGCCTCTGGCTTCTGGGGAAAGCCAGGGCCCCTGGTCCTGCACCCTCCACCCCCAGAGCAGGCCTCTGGGTCCCTGGGGAAGAGGACCCTCTAGTTTGCCAGAGGCCCCCCTTCTCCCATCCCGGGCAGACCTGCCCAGCAGCGCCCGGGGCCAAGGAGCTAGCTGGTGGAATGGGGATGAGGTTAAAGGTGCAGGTTACTTGGGTCCAGCCTTTAAGCCAATGATAAGCTGGTACTCATCCTCGCTCCTGCCAAGGACCAACACGAAAACAGAGAGAGAGGGTCCAGTGCGCCCGGAACCAGAGCCCCTCAGGCGGGCGGGGCCCTGGCCTGCCTTTGCCTGCAGTGCTTGTCTGGCCTCCTGTTCTCCTGGGTAAATTCATGTTCTTCGATTAGCAGTCATCATGCTCCCTGCAAGGACCCCGCCTGCTGCGTGGAAGTTTTGTTCTTCCAATGTTTTTTCTGCCCAGACATTTCTTCCTGTTTATCTTAAAATTCATCCAAGAGCAGGCCGGGTCTCGGCCTCCCGAGGTGCCCGGGGCGGGCCAGGCGCCCGGGGGAGGCTCCTGGGGCTGGGGCCCCAGTCCATTCTCTCTCTGCTGCCTGGCCCGCCCCGCGCCCTCTCTCTGCAGCGCATGTGCTGGTCTCCGTGTGGTACCTGGCCCGAGACAAGCTTATCGTTTTAATTATTCCTCTGTATTTCCCATGAGCCCCGCTGAGCTGTAGCCCAAAGACAATCAAGCAAAAGCCGCTTTCAGATCCGCACAGAAGTGACTGTGTCATGTGACAGTCTGTGCCCCTCCGCTCAGAAGGGGGAGCAGCCGAATTTCATGGCCTTTTGCTAATAGAGCTTGGAGGTTTCAAAACACCCTGCCACTCAGCCAGGCTCTGGGGTGCCAGAGGGGCTCCCCTCCCAAAAATACTGACGCAGCGGACTTCTCTGCTTTCTTTCTTTTTTTTTTTTTAGTATATTTTTATTGATTTCAGAGAGGAAGGGAGAGGGAGAGAGAGATAGAAACATCAATGATGGAAGAGAATCATTGATCGGCTGCCTCCTGCACACCCCCTACTGGGGATTGAGCCCCAAACCTGGGCATGTGTCCTGACCAGGAATCAGACAGTGACCTCCTGGTTCACAGGTTGATACCCAACCACTGAGCCACACTGGCTGGGCTCTGCAGTCTTCTTAGATGCACAGCCTCTCCCCAAATCCTGTGGCTTATGTGACTCCACCCCCACTGCCACTCTGGACACCCCTCAGTGTTGATTCGGACTCTGCTGCCCCTCAGCCTGACCCCCGGAGAGACAGGATCACAAATCGTCTTGTCCAGCCACATGGCCCTCCACGCGGGGACCACATGCGGGCGCCATGGGCGGGCTCACGCCCCACAGCTGCCCGATCACGTGTCACATGTTTGAGACTTGCCAGTTTAGTGCCCATGTTGCCAGGTCATTGTTATAGGGCAGCAGACCCAGGTGGACGCTAGAGCAACCCCTGGGGGACTCAAGCAGCTCCGGTCTCTGCCCCGGGACATGGACTGAAACCCCCAACCCGCACCCCCTCCCCCTGTCCAGGTGCCGCTGCTCACAGGACCCCGAGCCCTCACCCTGAGGCAGGGACACAACACCCAAACACCCAGCTTCCTGAGCCCCTGGGGATGCCTGTCCGCCAAGCCCCTTCCCTGTCCTTCTGCTGGGCCCACAGGACGGCCCAGGGCACACACTCTCTGCACTGGCTCAGCGGGGCTGGGGGTCAGGGAGCACCTGGCGGCTTTGGTGTTTCTCCCGCTTTGGGCTATGCGGCCCGAACCTTTCTCAATCCTCGTGGCTGCCTGCTTCCTACAGAAGTGCCTAGGGAGGGCAGCCTGTTCTGGGGGCGCAGGGGCCTGGGAGCAGGGGTGGTGGGGTGGGGTGGTGGCCTGAAGTTGCAGTTCCAAAATGACAGCCTCTGGCGGCTGCTGCTGCCCAGTGACTCCCGCCCCACCAGCAGGAAGAAATGAGTCACTCCGCCTGCTCTATGGTCACTGCCCTTCTGGGGACCTCAGCCAGCTCCTCGGAGCCGGAGGGGGACAGGGACCTCAGCCAGCTCCTCGGAGCCGGAGGGGGACAGGGACCTCAGCCAGCTCCTCGGAGCTGGAGCGGGACAGGGACCTCAGCCAGCTCCTCGGAGGGGGAGGGGGTCGTAGGCTTCTCGCTCAGGACCACCTGGGCTCCTGTTCCTCTCCTTTGTACCCCATCAGAAGCCTGTGAGAACCTGACTTGCTTCAGAAGGGCCCCATCCCCCACACGGTCCCCCCTCCCCACCCCCCTCTCCTCCATCTGTGAACATCAATAGACCAGAGGAAGGAACGGGTTTTGGGGTGAGTGCTAAATGCACGGCTCGGGGACATCTCCTGGCCGCTCACACCCCGTGAATCCAGGCCGGGGTCTGGCCGCATGAGGCGTCCTGTGCCACTAACTTGGGGGGCCTGTGGGTGCCGGGACCTTTCCAGCTGCCGGTGTAGAAAGATGCCCGGAGTGCCCGGATGGCCGACTTGAGAGCCGTGTGGATGGCGTTGCTCTCAGAGTGAACAGGCTCCACACACCTGGTGGGAAGGTGGGCACCGGGCTGGGGGCAGGTGGGGTACCCGCTAACACAGCGATTGTGCCCCCCCCCCCCCCGTGTGCCCGCAACAAAGATTGCAACCTGACTCCAGTCAGGGGCACTGACCTCGTTCCCCTTAGATTGTCAAATCAAGAAAAATGACAACAGCCAACACAACTATAGCCATCCAGTGTGACTGGATCAAAATGATAGCTTTTTTGTCAGATCGGCCAAAAATGTATATTTTTTGGTGTACTGCAGAGTTTTAGTAATTGATTTATGTGTGTCATGAGACATCGCTGCTCTAGAGAAAAGAGACGGGCCTCGGGCAGTGCGTGCGGGACCCCAATAAATAGCCAGGAATAAGGACGCACAGGGCGTCCTCGGGAGGGGTCAGAAGACGAGAGGGGTCGTGGGCTGTGCTGTCCAGTGCGGTAGCCGCGGCCGCGGCCACAGGTGGCTCGCGAAATGTGGTGCCTGAATTAAGAGTAAAAACACACCGGATTCTGGAAACTAAGTATTCAAAACTTAGTTTATAATTTCATTAGTAAGTTTAATATCAATTATATATGTGAGCAATGTGTGGGTATATTATAGTATTAAATTATTTTCCTTTGTTTTTTAAAGATATATATTTATTGATTTCAGAGAGGAAGAGAGAGGGAGAGAGAGATAGAGACATCAATGATGAGAGAGAATCATTGATTGGCTGCCTCCTGCACGCCCCCCACTGGGGACCGAGCCCATACCCCCCAACCCCAGCATGTGCACCTGACTGGAATCGAACCTGGGCCCCTTCAGTCCATATCCACTGAGCCAGACTGGCTAGGGTACCTTTTCCTTTTTAAAATGTGGCCAACATGGACATTTGAGGTGACACGAGCCATAATGGGCCACTGCTCTAAAGACAGCCTCCAGGTCGTCCTTTGAGAGCGGCTGGGATCTGGGGAGGAGCAGGGGTTCGGGGGGAGGGGGCTCGTTTGCGGTGTCCTCTCCCGGCTGGGACTCATCCTTCTCCCACACAGACCACGGTTACCTTGCAAACCACCATGTAAAGCCGTCTTTTCCGGTTTTGCTTATTGAAATAGTGTCAAGGACGCCTCTCTTCAAAAAGGACTCACTTGTAGCTGGTTATAAAGTCTTGGGGAGGACCCCCTAAAACACTGCTGTCGGCTGGGCTGTCGTCTGTGCGTTTGGACAGTCCGACACCTGGCGTGTGGCCCGGAGGCAGACCTTCCTGTAACTCCCGCCCTGACGGCGGCCCTCGGCCCACAGAGGGGGGTCAGGCGGTCGCCCCTTAGGGCTCCCGTCCTCTGGCCCGAGCCAGCACGCAGTGTCTGGAGATCCCCGTTTGTCTGAGCTCCCCCTACCCCCAGGGCCCGGAGCTGGGTGCTGGGCACACGCCACCCCTGCCCCTCCATTAACCCGCTCTCCTGGCACCGAGGGCCCTCCCCTCCTGTGTGGTTGAGAGAGTCCCCTCGAGGGCCCCTCGGGTCTGCGTGCCTGCCGGCCACCTCCTGTCTCTTGTTCTCTAGAACTCTCCAAGTCCCAGAACGACATGACCTCGGACAAGCAGCTCCTCAGCACGGGCCCCAGGCCGGGCGCCAGCCGGACGGAGCGGCGGAGCCAGAGTGACACGGCCATCAACGCCACCACCAGGGTACGGCCCTCCTCCAGGGACCCCTTTTCCCTTCTGACAGAGCACGGAGCGGTCTGCAGACATAAGCACAGGCGCCTCTGGGTGGGGGCTGGGCCACAGGAAGGTCCAAATTCAGGTCAGAACAGGGAAGGGCTCAGCCTCGTTCCCAGCGCCTGGGGTTCCCGGAGGCCCTCCCGGCTGCCCAGCATCGCAGCTCCCAGAGGCGGAGCCAGGAGCACAGCAGCTGCGTAGGTTCTGAGTCCCAGCTCCTAACGCCTTCAGTGTGCGCCCTGTGAGGTCTGTGTTCTCACTGACCCATCATGGATGAGGACCCGGGCAGGGAGACGCCGGGGGTGTAGGGTGGTGGGAAGGGCAGGGCCGGGTAGAGCCGGCCGCAGGGGCCACGCCTGCACATCTGCCGGGAGGGGCACAGCACCTCGAGGGCCTGCATGCTTCCCAGTCCTGACGTCACTGCCGCGGGGTGGCATCCCCGGCATCCCCACGCGTAGCCTGGGCTTTTGGATGCTGATAGAACCCGCACTCTCGGCATCCTCCCCGCTTCCTGTGCCCGGAACAGCCTGTGGGCCATCAGGAGGCTGTCAGGTGGGAGGCGGGAGGAGGCAGAGGAGGGCATGGCTGCGAGCTCCCGCTGTGTGGACGCTGTCCTGCAAGTGAGTGTCCGCGCCGCTGCTGCACTCTGGACATGCTGACAGCTTCCTGCAGGCCTGCTCTGTCCCCACCTCCCTTGAGTGAGGGTCTGGCTGGTTTTCTGTTTGTTTATTTAATCTTCACCCAAGGGTACTTTTTCCATTGGTGTGCTGTTTTCTTGTTTGTTTGTTTGTTTTTAGAGAGGGAAGGGAGGAGAGGGGGAGAGAGAGAAACATCGATGTGAGAGACACATCGATTGGTTACCTCCCGGAAGCACCCCGACCAGGGACGCAACCGAGGTACATGCCCGTGACTGGGAATCAAACCCTCGACCCTGCACTCCATGTGCCGATGCTCTAACTATTGAACCAAACCGGCCAGGGTGAGGGCACGGGTGTTTTAGAGGACAACTTAGCCAGTGTTTATAAAGTACGTGCCAATCATGGCATGACCTATAAACGCTAAATAATTACCGGGTTAAACTATAAAGAGTACAACCTCACATAGGACACTTGTCAGACGGCAGTTACACACGCCCTGGCTGGGGAGCTCGCGGAAGTTATGCCCACATTTTGTCGCAACACAGCGCCGTGCCCCCTGGGTGAGGGCTGTCGGCGCCCACGGTGCAGGCGGCCACAGCGAGGCACAGACACCGTCGCCGCTTTTCTCAAGGCCACATGTGACTCCGGGAGGTTGGATGAGAAGACGGCCAGGAGGCCCGCCAGGTCACTTACTTGAGCTACATGTTCTGAGATGTCCCTGCAGGGCCCTCCTGTGAGCTGGGCCAGCTTCTCCAGGAAGTGAGCTCTCACCTCTCCTTTGAGGCTCCTGCGCAGCCCAGGGGACCTGACTGTCCGTCCTGTTAATGTGTGGGTGGCCTGTGTGGACCATAAAAGGAGACCCATTAACCAGGAAGGGACGAAACACTCTGTAAGGAGGGGCTACGCCTGAGGAGAGGGCCGAGGACAGCGGTGGGGAGACTTTAGTTCACTCTGAGCACCTGGTGCTGTGTGATGTTTCTCATGGACTCCTGAAACCTACAGACCACCCCCCCCCCCCGCCCCAGGGCCTGGCGCTTCCTGAACGTCCCCACCTGCTGGCGCCACCTGGAAGGCTGACCAGCCAGAGAAGGGAGGCGGCAGCGCTGGGCTTCAACCATTAAAGCTCTTGGGCCTCAGACTGAAGGACCAGTGACCTTTCTGATGGCCCCGGAGGGGGTGTCTGCTTTTCAGCTGGGACTTAGTGGGGCTCAGAGCATATATTACTGGGTATTTTCTGGCACCCGAGTGAGTGAGCCTGTTAAAAGGCCACCCTCAGCCCTGGCCGTGTGGCTCCGTGGGCTGGGTGTTCACCAGGAGGTTGCCGGTTCCATTTCCAGTCAAGGGCACGTGCCCTGGTTGTGAGCTTGAACCCCGGCAGGGGGTGTGCAGGAGGCAGCCAATGTATGTTTTGCTCTTATATCAATGTTTCTCTTTCTCTCTTCCCCTCCTTCCCTCTTCTCTCTAAAAAATAAAATATAATAAAATAAAATATTCTTTAAAAAAAGGGTGGGGGAGCAAAGCTAGATGCAGTCTCGGAGGCGGCAGAGGTTGCTCTCCCTTCTCTTATCTGAGATCAGGAAAATCCCGAACACACGCACTGCGTGGTTGCATCGCTCGGTCAGAGCAAGCCTGATGCTTATGGGCCTCTCGGCTTAGACGTTAGACTTGCCTCTGTGCAGTGTGGGCCTCACGCAGGGCAGCCGTTGTCTCTGTGATCTGCCCCAAACCAGGTGGCTATGGAAATACATTATAAAGTCACTGTGGGGGGCGGGGAGCCGGTCTCAGCACGCTGACCAGCTGCTCTCTGGGCCTTGGTGCCCTTTCAGAAGGTGCTGACCTGACAAACGCATCCGCGTCCTTCAGAACTTACTGGGGCGGAGGTGACACCACGTGCCAAGGTGGATTCCTCAGTCAATCAAAATAGGCAGGTCTTCAGAATAGGACCAACTTTCTAATAATTTCAAATATATACGTCTGCACGGATGCTTCATCACCAGCTTCCCAGGACCCGGACCTGGAAGCCAGCCTTCCACACCTGCTCAGGCACAGTCCCACTGACGCCCAGGCCCCCCAGCTGGCATCAGCCCTCCCTCTCCTCTGTCCGTGGACGTGGCTCCTGCCTCCATGTCAGCCGCGTGTCTACTTCCTGATGGCTAGGGAGACCTCTGAGGACAGCCTCTGCATCTCCTCCCCCTTCCCCTTCCCGCTCCTCCTCTCTCTGCCCCCAGGACGCAGGGTGGTGGGTCGGACGTGGTGTTGCTTAACACAGGTCTGATGCACTCGGGTTGATGTTCTGGGGGCTGAGGGCAAAAACCGTAATTTGGAGGTAATCTCTTTCTTCATTTGTTCTGTAAATTCTCACTTAGCTTTCCATTCCTGAAAATTATGACTGTGGTATTTTCAAGTTCTACTTCTAAAAAAAAGTCTCGATTCAGAAACCTTTGCATCTTCAGCTAGATGAGTTTCCCCATCTGCCCACTGTGTTCATTGTTCTGTCCTCGCACTGTCCAGTGGACCATCTCAGTCACGGCCTCAGTGGCTCCGAAGCACTTGGAATGTGTCCAGTACAGCCAAGGAGCTGAATTTAATGATTTTATTTGATACCAATGAGTTAGAACTTGGATTTGAATGGCCACGTGTGGCCAGTGGCTGCCATATTGGAGAGCTTAGCTGTATCCATTATAAAAGTGCCCACTTTTCATAGAGTAGTCGTGTAAGATTTAGAGATATATTTTGATTTTTCCCTGTTTTCTGAGTTAAAATTCTGCCTGTCCAGTGAATATTACATTTCATGTGATTAAATGCCAGGGTCATTATGAAGGCCATTTCTTTTCTTTTTTTTTTTTTTTAAATATATTTTGTTGATTTTTTACAGAGAGGAAGGGAGAGAGATAGAGGGTTAGAAACATCGATGAGAGAGAAACATCGATCAGCTGCCTCCTGCACATCTCCCACTGGGGAAATGCCTGCAACCCAGGTACATGCCCTTGACCGGAATCGAACCCGGGACCCTTCAGTCCGCAGGCCGACGCTCTATCCACTGAGCCAAACCGGTTTCGGCATGAAGGCCATTTCTTTAAGACTTTCACTAATCCCTAGTAACGCACCCATACTGGTCGTGACTACCCAAGGCTTGGTGATGTCCGCTCAGGGCTGTGTGTGTGTGTGTGTGTGTGTGTGTGTGTAGGCATTTGCCCAACCAGGAGTGCGCCTGCTGGGGTTTGCCCATTACTGCCACTGGTCATAGAGGCAGGCTGTACTCGCCGAAGTCGCCACATTTGAACGAAAGTGAGCTGGGATGCAGACGCCGTGCTTAATCCTGTGTTTCCTTTTCCAGAAGGTCAGCGCACCCGATATCCTGATGCCACTCAGCCAGGAGAGTCCCAAACGCGCTACCAACCCTGTTTCCAAGCAAGGAGGTCTCTCAGCACCCCCAGCGCCCAGCTCTTCATTCTCAGGAGGCTCGAGGCGGGTGAGTCTGTCTGATAGCGTGGGCACGGGGTGTGGCTGCCGACCGCACGCGGAACTGGCTTGGCCGGCCGGGGTGGGAGCGAGTGCTGTTTGTGGAATGAACTGGAGCAGAGATGGCGCCTGGAGGTCCTATTGACTTAGGGAGCTGGGGGAAGCCTCCCTCTCGCTGATGGCGTTTCTTTCTTACGTCGTCTCAGTGTGAACATGTTTATATAGACAGAGAGGAATTAGTAACATATAATGGTGTCTTCGGATGAGAAGTTTTCCATTTCGATGAAGTTTGATTTATCAAATTTTTCTTTTATCGCTGTTTCTCTGTCTTGGCTACTCACAGATTGTAGACATATTCTCCTACGTTTTCTTCTAGAAGCGTTACAGAAGCTTAGCTTTTATGGACAGGTCTTGATCCAACTCACTCGTTGTGAATGGTGTAAGGCAGTGGTCGGCAAACCACGGCTCGCAAGCCACATGCGGCTCTTTGGCCCCTTGAGTGTGGCTCTTCCACAAAATACCACGTGCGGGTGCACACGTACAGTGCAAAGTTGACGTAAAACTTTAAGTAAAGTTTATTAAGTTAATTTTAGGGAACGTTGTGGAGTGAAAGAAGATGTAGTATCAAGGATTGAGAAAGATATATTGAGGTGGTTTGGACATACAGAGAGGATGAATGAAAGGAGAGACGAAACAAGTGTACAAGACGAGTGAGGATGCGAGAGTTGGAAGGGGTCGACCTCAGTGAACGTACCTCAATCAGATTGAGGACATTTTTAGCAAAGGACAGCTTAGGAGGACCCTAATTAAGTTAATGACAATGTACCAATATATATATATATATATATATATATATATATATATATATATATATATATAGTTTAAGTTTAAAATATTTGGCTCTCAAAAGAAATTTCAATCGTTGTACTGTTGATATTTGGCTCTGTTGACTAATGAGTTTGCCGACCACTGGTGTAAGGTAAAGATTGAGGTTCACTTTTTTCCTTACAGATACTCAGTTATTCCAGCACAAAAAACCCACACCTCTCATTTCTCCGTTCACTTTGGTGGCTCCGTTGGAAAAAGTGTGGTTCTTTCTCTGGCTTCTCTCTCCAGTGGTGGCCAACCTTTCGGACCTCACGGACCACAGTGGTCCGCAGACCACCGGTTGGCGACCGCTGCTCTATTCCCGCTCACTGATCTCTGCCCATCCTCACGTCAGCGCCACGCTGCCCTGGTTACTGAACATTTGTTGTAAACCTTGAAGTCAGTTTATTCCTCCAACTTTCTCTCTTTTCTCAAGGTTGCTTTAAACATAGTGACTGTTTATAGGCAGGCCTTTTATTTACTCATTTTCTTACTTAAAAGCATTAAAGAAATGCTCACTTTATGCCTAAAATTGTGGTATATTGTAATAGATCCTTGGATGAGGCGTCCTGAGGCCTCAAGTACAGTCAAAGTCTTTTAATTAACTAACTGATCTGAAATCATCATGAAATCATCATGAAAACTTTTAAACTTCAGAGTCCTCATCAAGGAAATGAGTATCAAAGTTGTTCTTTTTTAAAAAAATATGTTTTTATTGATTTTTTAGAGAGAGGGGAAGGGAGAGGGATAGAGAGAGAGAGAAACATCGATGAGAGAAATACCATCTATCAGCTACCTCCTGCGAGGCCCCTACTGGGGATCAAGCCTGTGCCTGACCCGGAATCAAACTGGTGGCCTCTTGGTTCCAGGGTGGATGCTCAGCTGCTGAGCTCCCCGGGCCAGCCGGGCCCAGCGTTGCTCTTTTTACTTCACTGGATTGCTTGGAGAATGAAATGAAAGCAGGGATTTCGTGCGTGATATTGTGGTTAAGAACTCAGCTTCTATATAGAAACCAAGCTCTTGGTTCACATTCCAGCTCCTTCTGGAACTGATCCAAAATGCTGCGCCCTTTCTGGGGAGAAGGCCCACGTCTGCATCCAGTTCCCAAACGAGTCTGTGCGTCCACGCTGGTCCGGGGCGCGATGCTCTCAAACGCAGATGCGGTTCACACGGTCCTCTGGCGGGTCCCTCCCAACTCCTGCTGAGGGCAGTCGCCTGCCCGGGACACGCAGGGGTCGAGTTCGGCCGCTGGGCTTGACTCTCTGCGTCTTGGATGCCCCCAGGCTGTGAGCTGGGGTGGCCCTGCCAGGATTTCAGCAGCTTGTGCTGGAGGACGCTCAGCGCCTTTAGGACCAGGCGTTGTTTATACTTGAGGATAATTCGGGAAGATCCAGGCACTGAGGAAACACATCCCTGGGGGCCAGGGAGGCAAGGGCCCCTCTAGAACGTTCTCTCCTGGGTTGGCAGCCTGTGTGGATGGAGACAGGGAGACACAGGGTGGCCTCTGAAGGCTTTTCTAACACTCCCCGGGCCTGCCTCTGCCCCAGGTGACGAGAGACCCTGGGAATCCAGCCAGCTTGGGCCTGTTAAGCCGATCCCCGAGGCTAAACCTTCCCAGAGAGCCGAGGGGCAGCTCTCCCTGAACTGCCCAGGCCCCACCAGACTGGCCTCTGAGCTCCTCCCTGGGCCCAAGCCATGGCTTTCTATGCTCGGAAACCCACACACAGACAGAGACCCGCCCACAATGGTCCACGGGCCCCACACGAGGTAACCCCCCACCCCTGCACCTTCCCCTCTGTTCACGCCGCTCAACCACACGGGCCTTTGGCTGGCCCTGGACCGAGTCAGACTCACGCCTGCTCTGGTGTTTCTGGGCTGTGCCCTCTCCCAGGCACCAAGCTCCTTCACTCCCTTCCTCCAAGTCCTGGCTCCAAGGTCACCTTCTCGGGGAGGTCAGCCCCCTGCTTGCCCCTGTCCTCACCTGCTCCCCACTCACGTTCTTATCACCTTCCACAGCCTGCAGCTGGCTTACCTGGTGTTTACTGTCTGTCGTAATTGCCAAGTGCCCAGAGCAGTGCCTGACCCTTAAATGGCACCCAGTAAATATCTGTGGGAAGGGTGCATTCATCCTCATTGGAGCTGCCATTTACTGAAAGCCTACTATGTGCTGACTATTGAGCTAGGTGCTCCACCTCCCAGTCCTCTCACAGCATCTCCTCGATGGGTGCTATTATCAAGCACGAACGGGAAACTGAGACTCTCAGAGGGGACCTGCAGAACTCTGAGTCAACCCCCAGGGGCCGTGTGAGTCGGAGCCAAGCTTTTTGTGTGACCCCATGGGATTGCTTGGCCTCTGAAACCCAGTGGTTTTCCTGAGCCCACCTCCTGGCCCAGCTGACAGCCTGGCTCCACGGCCGCCTTTTGAGCCACTGCGATCGCGCCCTCGGCTGCTCTTGGCGATCAGCGCTGAGGTTTACGGTGTAGCTGTGGGTTCTGGTGGTGCCTTGGCTTTTGTCAAATACAAGGGCATCGGGCCTGGCTCGCAGTCACAGTAGATAAGTTGTGACCTTCAGAGAAAGTGCCGAGTGCTCCCTCTCCTTTGCGGGCCTCCTGGCCGTCGAGTGTGGCTTCATTCGGCCTTGCAGCCCTGCCCTGCGCCCACGTGGACAAAGGTCGCCAAGGGGAGGGATGGCGAGTCAGGCTCACCTCACGGCGGTCCTCGTCTCCACAGCCACCCGGACCCTTGCTTCCAGCTGACGTGGTGGCTCTGCGATACCTTAAAGCAGTGCCTGTGGTTTATTCCGAGTTCCATTTGCTCCTGGCAGAAGGGTGGGTTGGTGCGATTCAGTCTGGCAGCCCGCGTGGCGCGCGCGATGGTGCCAGTTTCATTATCAGAAGTTCTCGGCCCCTCCGTCGGCCCACCGGGCATCTCCGAAGCCGCTCACGCCGGGGCCAGGCTTCCCCAGCCATTAGCCTCCATCTTCTCGCTGTCGGCCTCGCTGTCCCCGCCCCTCACCACGCATGCCTTGTAGAGTCTGGACATTTTTAAGTTGTTTTCCATTGGAGCGGTGGTGTGGGTGTTGGCAGGGGCCTTTTTCAGAGCCAGAGGCTGGGCGTGGCGGAGTTGGCTGTGTTCTTGGCGCTAGCTCGGGCTCGGGCCCTCTAATGAGTTGGTTTGGCTTTCATCTCTCTCTAGTGTGAGAGAGAGAGCCCAGGCTTGCTTCTCAGTTTCTCCCCAGGGTGTTGCAGTGTGGAGGAGCTACCTGGGAATTCGGAGAGGAAAACGATTAGAGCAGCGGGTCTCAGCCGTGGCTGCACATGAGAATCACCTGGGAATCCTATTAAAATCCTGATTTCTGGGCCTCGTCCTCCAGAAATTCTGTTTCTTTGTTATGGGGTGGGGCCACAACATAGTAACAAAGAAACAGAATTTCCGGAGGATGAGGCCCAGAAATCAGGATTTTAATAGGATTCCCAGGTGATTCTCATGTGCAGCCACGGCTGAGAACCGCTGCACTAGAGCTCCCTGTCTCAGAGTCAGCGCTGAGACTGGCTGCGTGCGAAGGGCGGCAAGTATCTAAGCAAATGTAGTCGTGACGAGGCAGTTTGCTTTGTCTTTTAGGCACAGGCGTCCCATTCCATGCGGCTCACCTACATCGTCTCAGCTCCCAGGGCCCTAACGTAGGATGGGTTTGGTGTTCATGTAGGTGCCCAAAAGAATGCAAACGTGATGGATGGTTGTCTTCGACTGCATACCTTCCAAACTGTATCCCACTCATCCTCGCCACAACCCTGGGAGACCAGTATTAATTTTTCCATTCGGACTTTGACACGGCTAATGGGTGGCAGAACCAGCAGGTGCATCCAAATCTCTCTTCCCCCTCCCCATTCCCCTCCACCCCCGCCTACGGCACTGAGCCCCACACGGTGCTGCCTTTTCCTTGGCTGTTCCTGCCACGGACACATTATCTGTCCTCTGAGAGTTCTCTTTGCAGAAAAACACAGGGGATAGTCCGCCTTAGCCCCCATGATCTGTGTTAAAGAATAAGACTCTGTAACCTTTGTTGCTAGGCAAACACCAGATCTGGGCAGGACAGGTGCTGCTGAGGGTTCCCCATCCCCTTCGAACAGAATCTGCGGTGACTTATTTTGGCAAAGAACAAACTCTAGCTGATAACTTCATGTGAGTCAGGACGCATGCTCCGTGTGAATCTTGATTGACCTGATATCTTGAAATCAGAACTGCGAAAGAATTGATGAACTGTGAGGTAATTTATTTTATCTCTCATTTTTATTTCAGGGAAGTTTAATCAGCATTAATAGCACTTGCACGGAGATTGGCAATTTTGACAATGCTGATGTCACTGGAGAGATAGAATTTGCCATTCGCTATTGCTTCGAAACCCGTTCTTTGGAAATATGCATCCAGGCCTGCAAGAACCTTGCTTACGGAGAGGAGAGGAAGAAGAAGTGCAACCCGTGAGTTCCTTTGTCTGCGTTTTGATGTAGATGACAGGCATATTAATTCTGAAGTTTACATGGAAAGTCCAAAATAGCCAACACAATTGTAATGGAAAGAACAAAAGGTAAAAAGACACACGTCAAGAGCCACTGTAAAGTTCCAGTCACTCCGACAGTGTGTGTTGGTGGGAGGCCAGATAAGCAGGTTGGTAGAGCAGAATCAGAAGTCCAGACACAGACCTGAGCGTCTACGGGAAGTCACACCATCAAGGGGCTACTAGAAATCAATGCATAAATGGTGTTGGAAAATTTGCCTTTCCATATAGGAAAAATAAAATTAAAATCCTGTCTCACACAATCTGTAAGCAGATTACATTTCTCTCCGACTGATAGATATGAAATGGTGTCACGTTATTTTAACATGCGTTTCCTTGATGAGTAACAAAGATAAGCAACTATTTATGTACCATCAGCCACTCAGGGCTTCCCGTCCGTGAACTTCCTGTCATCTGAACGATGGCCGAGTGGGAAGCATCAGGAATCCCTCTCCCCACATAGACAATAACGGCACTGGCAGGATCCGTCTGATGCAACTGTTTTGTAAATGGAGTCTTTGAAGGCTTGCAACTTGCAGCAGAAGGCTTCCATGGTTAGCTGGAGTTCGCATCAGTCAGTGCCAGCTCTCAGCGCAGTAGCAGCTACCCATCCTCCACCTCCAACCCCGTGGCGGGCAGCTGCGCACGTGTTCCTAGAGCAGCTTGCACTCCGCTTTCAGGAGCCAGGGTGGGCGAAAGGATCCTGTCCTCCAGAGATCAGGGATCTGTTCTCTGATTGCTGGTTGCTGCTTCTGACCACAGAGGTGCAGACAAAGAAGCATACGGCCATTGTTGCTTCATCTCCTCCCAGAGCTGCACTATCTCCCCCTCTGGCTGATGTAAGTTCCAGGGTTTATAAGGGCCAGTGCCCTTATTTGTCTCCCTTTTTCATTTTTCCCCCCCACCTGTAAGCCAGACACTACAGACTAGGACATTCACAAGTAACTGCATCACAAGAAAAATTAGAAAATAAACATGCATGCTCAGGGAAAGGTGCAGGCTCAGAAAAAAAGCCTGAGTTTACATCTCAGGCTTATCTTTGGCACAGGAGCAATAAACAAAATAACAAAAGACAGAAAGCCTTGGCAAGGGGGAGAATCTGATTTCCAGAGTTAACATGTTATTAGACACAAATGTCCAGTATTCAACAAAAATAAGACATATAAATAAACAGGAAAGTATGGCTCATTCAAAGGGAAGTAATAAATTAACAGAAGCTGTCCCTAAAAAAAGATCTGATGACAGGCTTACTAAACAAAGACTATACAACATTATCTTAAAGATGCTCAAAGAACTAGAAGAAAATGTGGAGGAAGTCAAGAAAATGATGTGTGAACAAAGTGAAAATATCAACAAAGAGAGAGAGAACCTAAATAGAAACCAAAAAGAAATTCTCCAGTTACTGAAATGAAAAAGTCACTGGCGAGATTTGAAGGCAGATATGAGCAGATGGAAGAAGGGAGCAGTAAACTTGAAGAAAGGTCAACAGAAATTATTGGGTTTGAGGAAAAGAAAGAAAAAAGATGGAAGAAAAGCAAACAGAACCTAAGGGACCTGAGGGCCACCATCAAGTGGACCAACATCGCATAAGGGAGTCTCAGAAGGAGAAGAGAGAGAGCAAGGGGCAGAGAGAATATTTGAAGAAGTAGCTAAAAACTTCCCAAATTTGATGAAATTCATGAATATAAACATCAAAGAAGCCCACTGAACTCCAAGTAAGATGAACTCAAAGTGACTCACCCTGAGACATAGTATTAACAAACTCTTGAACGACAAAGAGAATCTGGAAAGCAGCAAGAGAGAAGCAAATCCTCAAGATCTTCAGCAGATTTCTCATCAGAAACTTGTCAGGCCATCAGGCCAATGTATTCAAAGTGCTGATCTCTCTGTATAAAAGCCTAAGCGACCATGCGACTGTTCCACCGTCCCATCGGTAGCTCTGATGCGCAATGACATCCAGGGGGAAGATGCTGTGACCGGTAGCTGTGACACACACTGACCACCAGGGGGCAGACACTCCAGGAGCTGCCGAGCTGTGATGACTTGGCGGCTGCGGTTCTCAGATGATGCACCCAGAGCCAGAGAGGAGGGAGCCCAATTCTGGGGTGCGTCACCCAAGAACCACCCTCTCGCAATCTGGGACCTGTTGGGGGATGTTGGAGAGCTGGTTTTGGCCTGATCCCCAACAGCCAGGCCGAGGGACCCCGCTGGTGCACAAATCCATGCACTGAGCCTTTAGTATATAATAAGTACCTCCTTGTTGGTAATTACTTTACATGTACATGAATCAGACTCTCCAATCAAAAGACAGAAATCGGCACAGTGGGTAAAAACATAGGATCCAACCATATGTCATCTATAAGAGACTCACTGTAGATCCAACAAATAGAAGATATTCCATGCAGATAGTAACCAAAGAGAACAGGAGTGGCTATACTAGTAACAAACAAAGTTAAATCAACAAGGTTACAAAGGATAAAGGACATTATCCTATATAATAAAAACCTAATATGTGCTAAGGGTCCGGTCATCCATTTGTCTGTTCAACCAATCAAAGCGTAATATGCTAATGATATGCTAAGGCTGCTCAACCGCTCGCTATGATGTACACTGACCACCAGGGGCAGATGCTCCGACTGGTAGGTTAGCTTGCTGCTGGGGTCCGGCCGATTGGGACTGAGCGAGGGGCTGGACATGCCCTGGAGCCCTCACACGGTCCCTCCCTGGCTGGCCAACCTCCCGCGTCCCTCCCCGGTCCTGATTGTGCACCATTGGGGTCCCTCGGCCTGGCCTGCACCCTCTCGCAATCTGGGACCCCTTGGGGGATGTCAGAGTGCTGGTTTCGGCCCGATCCCGCAGGCCAGGCCGAGGGACCCCACTGGTGCACGAATTTGTGCACTGGGCCTCTAGTATACTAATAAAAGGTGTAATGCAGCAAGAAGATATAAAATATATAAATGTTTATGAACCTAATAACAGCCCATCAAGACATATGAAGCAAAAAACTGACAGAGTTGAAGGGAGGAGTGGATGGTTCCACAGTAATCCTTGGAGATGTCCATCCTCACTCTCAGTAACAGAACAACCTGCCAGGAGAAAAGTGAGGAAACAGGACTTAACATCGTAAGCCAGTCAGATGCATGGGTGTGATTTTGTTTCAGTCCTTTAAGCTGTGCAGGTGTATCTCATACACCCTCTTTCATGTGTGTGGGATCTGATGATGATCAGCAAGTTAAAAGTGAACAGTGAGGATCGGTGCCCACGACCTGGAGTACTTTCCCAAGAACTCTGATTGACAGGGAAGAAGAGGCGGAGCCTGGAGCTCCAGGGGGGACCCAGATGAAGGGAGGGCGATTGCTCTTTGCTTTGGGGAAGTTGAACCTGTTCCTAGCCTGTGGGAATGGGTGCCTGGTCAAGGGGGGTCATTGCCATGGACAAAGCTGCCAGAGGAGCCAGGGAGGAAAGTCTCCGGACCTGGGTAGAGGGACCGACCTAGAACAGGGTTTCAGGGGGGCAGAGGGCTGGTGGAGGTGGCCTGTCACGCCGCCCCGCCAGCTATGCTGCAGCCCCGAGTCCGCAGAGGGCTGGTCCGCAAGTCAGGAGGACAAGCTGGAGGACAGGCGAGGGAAGAGCCAAGTGTAAGGCACACACTTCCCATTTCCACTTTTCTTTCTGGGGGTGGGGGGGGTTGGATGGAGTGACAGGTGGGGAGGACAATTGGCTCGTGGCCTCTGCATCCAGAGATCCAGGAGTCTGCCCCCCTGGAGCCCCCCCTCCCCCAGAGCCTGGCAGGTGGCACCCACCCAGACACATTCCAGGGGCAATGGCCGCAGACTGTGTAAACAGAAGCGGCGTCCCCAGCATGGCATTGCTCACTGTCCGTGGTGGCCCCTGACTCTTCCTATCAGCGCCCAGCTCAGCAGCAGGCAGGGCAAAGACTCCCGCTCCCGCCTCGCCCAGCCTCACCCTGAGCCTCACCTGCCCTGTCTCCTTCAGGTACGTGAAGACCTACCTGCTGCCTGACAGGTCGGCCCAGGGCAAACGCAAGACGGGAGTCCAGAGGAACACGGTGGACCCGACCTTCCAGGAGACCTTGAAGGTACTTTCCGGACAAACGTTCCCCTGCAGAGTCTCCCGTCCTGGGCGGGCACAGGGCCAGAGTCCATGAAGGCTCCTCCACACCCTGAGTCAGTCCAACAGGAGCGCAGACACTGCTGATGCCCGCGGGGCTGGCAGTCGGGGCGCGGCTGGGTCACCCTTCATCCTGGGTGGGAGAAGGGCAGTCCTCGGGACTGTCCGGGAATGATTTCCGAGAAAATGGTGGAAAAGAACTTGGCTGCCCCTGAGCTTTTAAGACCAGGTTGTCCTGGCGAGTTTTTGTAACTCTCAGAGCATTCGCAGGCCGGCAGCCTGTACCCTCAGCGACTGGGTTACCGGCTGCAAAAGTGCCCCCTAATTGCAATATCTGGAAACCCAGCGTTCTTCTTCTTTTAAGAAACAACTTTTATAGAGGAATTGTTTGGGTTTTCACCTTCCTCGGTGCTAAACATGATTTGTGTTTAGGGCAGGGATGGGGGAGACTCCTCACACTGGGGGTGAGGAGGGAGAGGGGATGATGTGTGAGGCACGCAGGTTAAGTGGGGGAGGCCCCGCACCGAAGGACAGGCCAGACTCACGGAAAGTACCCATGGAGGCTGAGCAGCCCCGGGACCCCGTGTGCCAGGACTGGAAAGGGGAGGGCTTGGCTTGGCCTCCTGCTGAGAAGGGGCATTTGTGAACTCCCAGCGGGGCCATCCGGCAGCTGGCACGAAGCCCCGTCTGTTAAATATTCATGCTGCTGTTTTCTGTGCCCCTACTGTGGGCACGTGCTTTATGGACCCCCTGAGCTAAGGGTTAGACTCCCATCTACCAATGGGGAAACGGAGGCTTATTGAACCCGCAGTGGACTAGCCGTCCTTCTCAAAACTGATGTGCCCAGGGGTCCCCAGGGACTGCAGAGAAACGCAGGCTGTGACTCAGCAGGTGAGGGCGGGGCCTGAGATGCTGCTGTGGACGCTCCTAGCCATTCCCAGGAGACTGGTCTCAGATGGCTCTGCTTGCGGACCTGCTGCAGGAGTCGGCAAAGATCTGTCTCCTCACACATCCCAAGTCGATGTCTAAAACTGCTTCTCCGTTTCACTAAGGTGTTTTTGCTAGAGAGAGGTAGACGCGTATTTTACATTTTATGAAATGAGATCAAATTGAGGATGGACTACATTTTAGATACATATTTAATTGTATAATTTGATTTTTAAAGTTTAACTTGTTTAAAATGCACGCAGAATCTCAGAGAATCACCTAACGTTTTATGCGTTGGTTTTACCCAGCGTATTGTGAGTGCTTCGGTGGTGCCGGAAAGCTTCCCGGGGACATTGAAAAGAATCATTGTCCCTAATCTAATCTAAATCAGAGCATCCGGACACAGTCTTTACAGAAATGCATGGAGAAGCTGAGAGATCATGAAGAGTTCTGCAGAAATCAGTATTTCCAATTACCATTCGTTTAGCACACGGGGGGTTCGCACATCCTGGGGCCAGGTGCCAGATCCGGGGTGTAGGAGCCGCCTTCCACCAGTTTTGAGGCTCTAGAACAGTGGTTCTCAACCTTCTGGCCCTTTAAATACAGTTCCTCATGTTGTGACCCAACCATAAAATTATTTTCGTTGCTACTTCATAACTGTAATGGTGCTACTGTTATGAATCGTCATGTAAATATCTGATATGCAGGATGGTCTTAGGCGACCCCTGTGAAGGGGTCGTTCGACCGCCAAAGGGGTCGCGACACACAGGTTGAGAACCGCTGCTCTAGAAGTTGAGGTGGCTGCAGGTGTCCGTGTGGCACATGGGCACGCCCAGGAAACCTTGGGCCCAGGTGACTGTGTGCAGGGGCCAGGCGGTTCAATAGCAGCGTTCGCCCTGGCCGCGTGCACAGGTGGTGGGAACAGCGTCCCAGTGCGCCCAGGTTGCAGGTTTGATTCCCAGTCAGGGCACAGGCAGTTTCCTAAGCGGTGGGGTGGTGCGGGGGGGGTGGGGAGGGGGGAGGGGGACAAGGGAGCCCTCTCCCCGCCTCTTCCTGGACATCCACCCCCCACTGAAGGGAGGCCCCGCCACCTGGGCCCTGGGGCCTGGGCGTGCGGCCCTGGAGCGCAGGCTGACCTCCCTGTTCCGTCTGCAGTACCAGGTGGAGCTCGCCCAGCTGGTGACCCGGCGGCTGCAGGTGTCCGTGTGGCACATGGGCACGCTCACCCGGCGGGTGTTCCTTGGAGAAGTGATCGTCCCTCTGGCCACGTGGGACTTTGAAGACAGCACCACACAGGCCTTGCGCTGGCACCCGCTGCGGGCCAAGTGACATCTGGTCGGGCCTGGGGCCCGCTCCCACCGGGAGCGCTTTTCCGAGGGATCCAAGAGGAGAGGACCCCCCCCCCCCAGGAAACCTTGGGCCCACGTGACTGTGCCACGGGCCAGGCGGTTCAATAGCCGCGTGTGCCCTGGCCGCGTGTGCAGGTGGTGGGAGCAGCATCCCAGTGCGCCCAGGTTGCAGGTTTGAGTCCAGTTGGCGCACATACAAGTCTCAGCCAATGAGCATAACTAAGTGGAACAACAATTCTCTCTCCCTCTTTCTCTCAAATCAATACATTTAAAATAAAGTAAACAGCAGCTTTCTAGGGAGAAAAGGCTCCGTGTCAGACTCATCTGTGGGCTCACCTGCTCAGGTTCGTTCGGGACCCGAATAGCCCTAACCTGTGCCACCCAGTGCCAGCCTGGGTCCGGCCAGGGCCCAGCCCTTCCTCCAAGGCCGGTCACTCGGTGTCAGCTGGGGTGGCCTCAGCCTCCTCCGGGCTCGGCCAAAGTCCACGCCCTGTGCCTGGCTGCCCGCGGGCGGGGCCGCAGCTCAGGCCTTTGGGTGTGTTGTTCCTAAACCCCCCCGGCCCGCCCCGGACAGCGGTGAGCAGGACCGGGCCCAGTGCTGCCGGCTGCGAGGCTGCCCTGCCCGTGGGACGGCGTGCCCTGTGCAGGGCGGTGGGACAGGCCAGGAGGAGTCGCCGGGAAGGGAGAGGGCAGCAAAGGCCGGGGCTTCCTGCGTGGCCGCCTTGCACATTTCTGTGCCGAGATCCAAGACCCGGAGAGAGACCTAAGGGGGAAGGGGGAAACGTGGGCTCCACTGTCTCCTGAGAAATGACAGCGAAGGTGCAGCCCCGCCCGTGAGCCTTAGGGCCTGGGCCCTCTGCTTGTCCTCCCTGAAGCCAGAGGGATTGTCAGGACACCTCTGTTCCAAGTGGCCACTGCAGGGTCAGGCCGGGCCACTGCAGGGTCAGCCTGTGGCCACCGCAGGGTCAGCCTGCGGCCACTGCAGGGTCAGCCTGCGGCCACTGCAGGGTCAGCCTGTGGCCACTGCAGGGTCAGGCCAGGTTATTGCAGGGTCAGGCCAGGTCATTGCAGGGTCAGCCTGTGGCCACTGCAGGGTCAGGCCAGGTTATTGCAGGGTCAGGCCAGGTCATTGCAGGGTCAATCTGTGGCCACTGCAGGGTCAGGCCGCGGTGCCCAGCCGGACCGCCCCTCCCGCTCTCCTGCACTCCGCTCAGTGGCCTGGCAGCCCCTGGTGCCGGCTCTCCCTTCTCTCGCTCAGAACAGCCCCATGGAATGCTCTCTTCGCCCGGGTCCGCCCAAGACTCCATTTAAGACCCTCCTCTTCCATGAGGCCCCTGGTGTTCCTGCCAGATGTGGCCCCCTAGGCCCCTGAACTGGGGGACCCCACCCGTCTCCTCCCCCAGGACCCCACACTCGGGACAAGTGAGGCTGCCACAGGCCCGGCCATCGTTGGCAAGCGGGTTAGGAGCAGAAAGCGGGCCCGGCGCCCCTGCTGAGCTGGCGGAGAGACGGGGCCCGCACGCACGGGTCTAGGCAGCCGCCACAGCCCTGCCGCTTCCCGGACCCGGACCCGGACCCGGACCCGGACCCGGACCCGGACCCACACGGGAGGGCTGTGTGGTTGTCCTGTGCCGGCGTGGGTCCTGGAAGCGGAGGGTGAGGCAGCCCTCCCTCAGGGCGCCCCAGGCCCCCACCCCGCGAGGGGCAGCCAGGAGACCAGGGGCCACCGCGGCTCTGGGTGAAGCCCCTTCCCATGCCCCCCCCCGCCCCCCCCACGGCCAGGGCTCCGTGGTTCCCGTCTTCTCTCCGAGCCCTTGCCTCACTCACTTTCTGGCAAAATCACTCGTGTCCAGTCACGCCCCGGAGCAGCGGGGAGGCGTCCTGTCCCTGCGGGAGCCGGGACAGAGGGGACATGAGGGGCGACTCGCGGCCTGGAGGGCCCCCCTGTGCCCGGGCTCCGCGGAGCCCTGCGTGGCCCTTCGCGGCCCCAATCTCCCCTGCCCCTGCCCCCGTCCCCGCCCCTGTCCTTGTCCCTGCCCCTGCCCCCACCCCTGCCCCCACCCCTGCCCCCAAAGCAGGCTGCGCGGTGGCTGAGGTTTCCCAGCATTTGCCGTCTCCCACCGGTCCGCCTGCTCCCCTAAGCGCCCAGCTGTGGAGCCACCTGGGGAAGGGGCTCCCTGGAATGTGAGCTTGGAAGGGAATTGAAGGCCCCAGCAGCCCCCACCCCACCCCCCGCACTGGGGGCACCTCCCAGGGCCTGGCCGCCTGGCTGCGCGCCGCCTGCTCACCCCTGCGTCACGGCCGGGGGGGGGGGGGGGGCTCTTTGGGAGACTCCGGGCCTGCAAGGCTCTGCGAACAGGCCCAGCCCCCCACCCCCGCCCCCCCTCACTCGAGCAGTGGCTGCCCAGCAGGATGACGGGCAAGGACATGGGGACATGCGGAAGATGAGGTGGCCATGGCCGTGAAGACGGACAGTGAGCAGTTCCATGGTGCATTTTAGCGGTTTCCTGTTTGGCTGGCCCTGCAGACCAGCAGCACACACCCCCTGCTCATCTCCACCCCCTGGAACAGAGGCCTGGGCCCCCTTCGTCCAATCCCACTGGCGCCCACCCTTCCTCTCCCTGCGTTCTCTCGACTCCTCGGCAATCCCCGCAGCCTGGTCACGCGGCCGAGGCGCTGCTCCTGGGGCCTGTGGACTGTCACACGTCTTTGCTGAGCTACCAGGTGGGGGTGGGGGAGGGAGGGGGGCAGGTTGTGCGCAGGGAGGAGGGGGTGGGGGGTGATAGCAAATGGCGGCTTCTCTTCCAGCGACAAGAGATCAGCCATCATGTGACGTCAACTCTGTCTGGTGGTGCTGGGAGCCAGGAATTGACCGGTGCGGTCAGGTGGCACCTGAACTCCTGTGTCAGGGGGTAGGTATTGGGTTTAATAGAACATTATTTACTGGTAATTTACTATACGTATGGCATGGGCCTGGGGCAGTGGTCGGCAAACTGCAGCTTGCGAGCCACATGTGGCTCTTTGGCCCCTTGAGTGTGGCCACGAGGTTTCAATTGCACTGTACGTGTGCGCCCGCACGTGGTATTTTGTGGAAGAGCCACACTCAAGGGGCCGCAGTTTGCCGACCACTGGCCTAGGGAATACAGGAAACACCAACAAGGGTGAGCCATGTTAAACCCCCAGTGTTTTACCTTTCCCACAAGAATTGACTAAGTCGTGTTAAGACTCTGATCTCTGCCCTCGCCTGTTTGATTCAGTGGGTAGAGCGTCAGCCTGTGGACTGAAGGGTCCCAGGTTTAATTCCGATCAAGGGCACATGCCTGGTTGCGGGCTCAGTCCCTAGTAGGGGGTATGCAGGAGGCAGCTGATCAATGATTCCCTCTCATCATTGATGTTTCTATTTCCCTCTCCCTTCCTCTCTGAAATCAATTAAAAAAAAAAAAAAAAAAAAAAAAAAGACTGATCTCCAAAATGTGTGCTGAGTCTAGGTTTGGATACCGCATTGGTCCTCATCATAGCGAGTCAGCATTCACTGACTGAGCGGGAACATGGAAAAAAGGCGAGTTTATAAATATTTCCTCAGCTTCTGCGTCACATCTCCCTCTATTAACGGTAAGATGGGTGACTCAGCAGATTTCATTCTGACTTAACCCCAACCCTTAGGGTTAGGATTAGAATTTAGGGTTAGGGTTTAGGTTTAGGTTTAGGGTTAGGGTTAGAGTTTAGGGTTAGGGTTAGAGTTTAGAGTTTACATTAGGGTTAGGGTTAGGACTAGGGTTAGAGTTTAGGGTTAGGTTTAGGGTTAGAGTTTAGGTTTAGGGTTAGGGTTAGAGTTCAGGTTTTGGGTTGGATTTAGCGTTAGGCTTTAGGGTTATAGTGTAGGGTTAGGGTCAGGGTTATGGGTTAAGTTTATCGGTGCATCGTTTTCAAAAGTAAAGCAAATACCATTTTCCCAATTGATTTGAAAGAGAGAGGAAGGGAGAGGGAGACAAGCATCCATGTGAGAGAGAAACATAGATCGGCTGCCTCCTGCACGTCTGTCCGGGGTCCCAGCGGTAAACCTGAGCACGCGCCCTGACTGGGCACTGAATAGTGACCCTTTAGATGCACGGGACACGCCCTCCCAAGCCACCGAGCCAGGCTGCCAACTCCATTCTGATGTAGAATCGCTAAATCCCGGCAATGCCACGGTGGGAAGTGATGGCGACTAGTGCGGAGCGTGTCCTCACCCGGGACGGCTCGTATGGCCTTGGGGAGTTGCTTTGTGCTTCTGAACTTAACCTCCTGAAGAAGACAGGGCTAAAACAAGGTAAGGGGTGCGCCTGGTCCTGGGCCTGCTGGCAGGCCTCATACGTGGGCTGTGGCCGGCTGGGAGGCCGAGGAGGGGATTGCGCGAGGGACCACATGGCCTCAGCATCCCAACCGCCCCAGTGCCTGGTGCAGATCCCGCCAAACTCAGAGCATCCTCCCCAGAGGTCCTCTCCAAGCCTGTGGCTCCCGCTCTCTTCCATTTGTTTGTATTTTGTGGTGGACTTAGCCCTCTTCTTAGCTCTAATCATCTCCCTGATAAGCAAGTACCAAGAAGCCAGGGGGTGTTGGAGGGCGGGATGGCAGCTGTTTTCCTTCTCAGCTGCCTCTCTGCCGGACACAGGAACACTCAGGCTGCGTCCCGGTCCTGAAGAAGCCAGCGTATCTGCCCTGGTCGTCCTCCTGGTCTCCGACAGCGTGACCCCTCCCAGCGCCGGCAGGCCTGCCTGGGGCTGACGTCTGGGACCACCTGACCCGGTGTGCATGACCGCGTGCTGGGCGAGGCCAGGCTGGGACCCGGGGAGTCTGGTTGATGTTTATTGGGCCCGAGTGCGTGGTTGGTCCTTAGGGACTTACAGGGACACCATGAAAAGAAGAGGCACATTTCCTCGAGGGCAGGCGATGTCACTGGCTTTGGAGTTGCCTAACCTGCCATAGATGGAAGGTGCCGAGTCTAGGTCTGGCTATACAGCGGGGCGATAATACAGCAAAGCCTTTCAACCATTTAAATCAGACTTAGGATCTGCTAAGGACACAAAGGTTGCAGGCCTCCACATGGGCTGGGCACAGTACTTGCTTTTGTTCCTGGCGTCAATCATAAGAGGATTATTTGCGTAAAGGAAAATACCTTCTTAAACCATTCGACGGGCAGTTCAGAAAGGATTTCGTTAAGAGTGGGACAAAGGGGCATGCTTTTGTGTTGCCCAGCAGGGGCGCCTCTGACATTTTGTGGGGGACAGTCCTTCCTCGGGGCCTGAGTGTCCCAGTCCTCCCGCCGGTTGCCAGCAGGGCCCCCCAAACACTGTGACCACCAAACCACCTGCACACACTCCAAGGACAACCAGGGACCGAGGAAGATACACAGGACTCACTATTAAATTACAATTTGCTTTTAAAGAAAATATTGTGGAAAGCAAACCCCCTTCCTCTGAGAACTTACTTCAAACCTGGCCCCCGTCTGGGGCGCACACACCTGTCCACTGACCATGACGCGTTATGACTGTAGTCAACCCCCCTAGAGCGCCAGCCCACTCAGCCACCTGGTCCTCGCTCAGCTAACAGGAAGGAAAGGCTTTGAGGCCCCAAGTCCCTGGGAGGATGCCCCCACGTCCTCTCCTGAACTCGTTCCATTGGGGTGCAGGGGAGCCCTCTCGGTCACCAGTGGTTGGCGTTTTAACATGGTCTGAGTCGAGGTGAAAAATACTTGATCCTGTCCTTGCTGGTCCTCTTTTTATTTAGTTACTTTTATTTATTTTAAAAATACTGTTTCTGTTTTTATTGATTTCAGAGAGAGGGAGAGGGGGATAGAAACATCAATAAGGAGAAACATTGATCGGCTGCCTCTTGTGCACCCCACACTGGGGATCGAGCCCATAGCCCAGGCATCTGCTCTGACCAGGAATTGAACCCTGACCTCCTGGTTGATGGGTCGATGCTCAACCACTGAGCCACACCAGCCACGCCTGCTGGACAACACGAAAGCATCCTTTTTATTGTTACTATTTTGGTCCTTTTAAGCCGAGGAAAGGGTGGTGTCTGCAGGCCATGGTTACTCATTTCACTCATCAGAGGAAGATGTAGCCGGCGGCGGCACTGGCACAGGCTGTCACAGCTGCAGTGGCAGAAAGTTCTCTCCAGCCCCAACGTATGGACAGACACGACCCTCATCCTGCACGGACGCCAGGTACCAGCGCGGGCTGCCCGTGTGCCCGCTGGACTGAGGGTGCACAGCTGGGAAGCCCTCTGGAGGCGACCCCTCTGCCTGCAGCGGTCACGTGACAGAGCAGTGGTTACCTGCGCCAGGATACGATTTCAATGAATGCCTGTTGCCCGTCTCCCAGTGCTTATCCAGCAGTGAACACGGTGGCCGTTATGTGTGTTTCGAAGAAAGCAAAGGGGCTGGTGGGTATCTGATCCCTCGCACCCTCCTGCAAAACACCTCTGGAGGCCGGTCAGCCAACCCCCGAGAGAGCTGGGGGTGGGGAGGGGGACAGACTCCCACTTCGGGGGTCAGCTCTGTGGTCCAGGTGAGGGATGCCAGCCCCATGAGGCACTGCTGGCAGGACTTCAGACAGGCAAGTGGACACCCGCACTGTGCCTCGCTGTTCACTGTTGGGGGGCGGGAGAGGGGAGGGGAGACTGGTGCATCAGCAGAACCTACAGCGGGAGGGAGAGCTGGCATTGCCATGGCTTTCCAAGGACGTGGTAGAAAATGGAGAGAGAGGTTCTGTGGAAACGCAGACGCTCCCCGGGCCGAGGTGCCCGTGGCTGCAGCTGAATGAACGGCATGTGTGTGTTTCGTGTCGGA
This sequence comes from Myotis myotis, assembly GCF_014108235.1. Lineage (NCBI taxonomy): Eukaryota > Metazoa > Chordata > Mammalia > Chiroptera > Vespertilionidae > Myotis > Myotis myotis. The sequence continues at coordinate 4,386,184 of NW_023416379.1, read as the reverse complement.
ATTTCCGGTAGAAAACGGAAATGTGGGGAGTCGGATGTGACTACAGCGGTTACCGGCTTCATTACTGCCCTCACAATGTGACATGGTTTTCATGTTCTTTATTATTCTGTAAAAGGTAACAAAATATACAGAACAAGGTTTTCCCTTTTTAACTAATGTTACAAACCCATATTATTGCTTATATATAAATATTATATTCTATAGCTGATCATTATTAATCAGGTGTGTGAGCCCAACCATGGAGCCTCTAACTGAGTTATCTAAGCGTGTGCCCTCCTTGCTGTTTATCCGGAATGAGTGAGGACGCTGCTGCCCGAGGGAGGAAGTCACTGCTGTGTGCGCGCGTGTGAGTGCTTTCCACCAGTTTTCAAGCCTCAAAAACATAAATACAGAGATGCGTCCTTCACAGAAATCAAGTACAATCAATCAATCTGGGCTAATTTCAAACACAGACGGAATATGGCACGGACTGGAGCCGCGAGGGTGCTGTGATGGCACGACTCTCACACCCGCCAGCGGAGCGGCCCCTCAGGCGTGCAGTGGCCCTTTCCTTGATTCGATCGGCCCTGCCCCCAGCACAGACAGGAAATGATTCAGTAATAACAACAGTAAAAATCAGGCCGTTTGGCACTATGATACAAATGGGAAGTAACCAGGGAAGCCTCCCGCCCCAGCCCCGGAACCTTCCGCTGGAACAGCTACTCTCTTTAAAGGAACTGGGTACGAGGAGGGTCTAGATCAGAGAACTACGAATACGAGTTTCAGTCTGCGTGCGACCGCAGGGCCCAGGCGCGGGCCGCCTGCAGTGCCGCGGCCTCACATGGCCTCGAACTCGTCGATGCGCTGCTTGGTGTTGCCCTGCCGGATCTGCCGCAGCGTCTTGTACTTGTCGCGGCCCTGCCTCATGTTCTCGTTGTGGATGATGTCGTTGTGGGTCCTCTTGTTCTCGTCTCTGGCCTGGGACAGCTCGCTGGACAGAGTCTGCAAGGCAAGAGGCAGGGTCAGGCCCCCGCCACCGCCCTCCCCGGAGAGTGGGTGCTGGTGGGGGCTCCCTCGTGGCCCTCGGGCCGCCGGCCCCAGCGGGAAGCCCGGGAGCCCGAGAGCCAGGCGGTGCCGCCCGTCCCGCCCTCACCATCAGCTGCTGCTGCACGCGCAGGTTCTTCTCGGCCTCGGTGACCCGCTTCTCCTCGTGGCGGTCGTCCAGGATGCCCTCGCTGGACAGCTCGGCGCTGTAGCCCGAGTCCTCCGCGCCCTCCTCCTGCAGGTTCTCGCGGACGTGATAGGCCACCGGCTCGTACACAGGGGGCGGCGGGGGCGGCGGCGCCGTCATCACCAGCTGCAGCTCCTCCTTGGTCTTCACCAGGTCATCCTGGGCTTCCTTGGCCTTCGAAAGCGAATCGACAGTGAGCACGTCTCACACAGAACCGTGGCCTGGCCGCTTCCTCCAGAAGCACCTTTCTTCATGGAGGCGGCCGTTCCCCTTGCGGGTAAGGACCCCCCTCATCCCCACCTCCCCTTCCTCCTGGCAGGTGCGCAGCATGAGCCACAGGACGTGACTGTGCCAACCAGTGTCCCCGCAGCTCAGAGAGAAACTGATGCCAGGGTTTTACATTTTTCTAACTATCTTTTCTTCTGCCTATAATCCTAGCATATGCTCACTGTACATGTTTTTTTGGGGGAAAAATTTATTAAAGAAAAAATATCCTCCCGCCTGGAAAGAGCCACTCGGCGCTGGCGCCCGGCTTTCTTCCTTTCCCGTGGCCGCTGCTTGCCAAGCCCCCGCCCCCAGCACGGCGCTCAGGGAGTTCTCCCGTCACCCTGATCCTTCCAGCAAGGTCTCAGGGGCACATGACTGAACCCCACCCACTTCATCGCCACCCGAATCCCACGGATGAGCTTCGTTTATAGCTGGTTTGTAACCAGCTTTTCTCACTTAATGCTGTGTAATAAGCACTTTCTCCAGAAACCCAAGGACTGAGGCCTCTGCACACAGCTTTGCTGGGGGTGGGGGTGGGGGGGGGCAGGATGAAGTGAGGGGAGGCACAGGCGTCCTCACAGGGGCTGCCTCAGATGGGGAAGCGAGGAGGAGGAGGACAGGCGGGGGGTGGGGGACGGGGCCTAGAGCCCCCCACAGCTTGGCTGAGGCCTGTACTGTGACCCAGCCCCGCAGCGCCCAGGGCCTGTGCTCCTGGTGGACGGAGTGGCGCTACCACGGCTGCAATTCACTGACCTCCCTGCGGGGCCCTACAGCAACCTGACAGGTGGGCAGGAGTCCCCACTGTCCACAAGGAAACGAGGCTGAGAGGTGAGGCCCCTCGCCAGGTCACACAGCAGACGAGGGGCAGAGCCTGGGGACCTCCAGGCCCCATAGCTGCTCCAGGCTGCCTGTGCAGGTCGCTAGGGGAGGCTGGTTTCAGGCCCGTGGCTGGCTCACTGCTGGGCGCACCCAGCTAATCCGACTTAAAGCCAGTTTGGGGGGGGGGGGGGCTGCCTGGTGGGGCGGGACGCTCAGGGTGGCCTTTTTCTAAGTATCAAGGCGGCTCTTTGTTCCCCTGTGATCCCACAGGCCCGTTCCCGTGGGAGCCTCTCTAAGAAGGACCAGTATCGGCAGGGCATGCGAACCGCCCCCTGCACCTGGCAGCCTGGCCCGCCCGTGCCCGCCCCGCCCCACTCACCCGGTGCTGCCACTCCTCCACCTCGTCCTCCTTGCGCCTGCGCGCCTCCTCCAGGAGCGCGATCTTGGCGGTGTACTCCGCGAGCTCCGCGGCCTGTGAGGAGCCAAGTCAGAGTGAGTTCTGGAAGCTTTCAGCACAGCCTGCTTGTGAACGAAGCCTCCTGGTAAGGCGGCCGGCCCGCCGCCACGTCCTCCCTGACCAGCAGGCGGCAGCGGCCGCACCCACCACCAGCACCGCCCTCCCGCCCGCACTGGGCCCCGTCCAGCCGATCCGCTTCCAGCCCAGACAGAAATCATTGTCGGCAGGTGTCACTTTCGCGTCCCCAGAGGCGGCCCCTCCATAATTCAGCACTGAAACCGGGGCTCCTACCAGCTGCTCCTGGCTCTTTATCTGATCCACCGTCTGCCTCTCCAGCTCCTCCTTGGCGCGCAGCGCAGCCATGCGGTCGGCCTCCAGGCGCTCCGCCTCCTCCTGCGCCCGCTTCCGCTCCTCCTCCAGCTGCAGGGCCCTCTGGATCTGGTCCGAGAGCTCTGAGGGGACACAGCACCGCGCTGCTCCCGGCTCTGCCCCCGACCTGCAGCCGGCCCCACTCCCAGCCCAGGGCCGATGGAGAGTCTCGGGGTGACGGGACCTCTTTCACCCCCTCCCACCGTGTTTACGGGGCGCAGCGCCAGGATGCTCCACCCGCCGCAGAGCGCTGTGCGCGCCCCCTCCCGGCCTGGCGCCACTCACTACCCTGCAACCTTGAGCAACCTTTTCTGCCCCTAAAGCCTCACCTCCTCTTCAGGAAGACGGACCCTCGGGACTCACCTCCTCGGGCAGGGGGACAAGAGGATAACGCCCTAAAGCATTCCGCACCGATGGGACCTGCCACACAACTACTTCCCAGGCCCGTCACCACCTGACCCTGTCCCTCCACAGTCTCTATTCCGGGCGCTAAGCTGCATTCCTCCTGGTGTGGGAGCTGTCCGTCTGCGGGGCCGTGTGAAATGCAGGGAACACGCCCCGGGAGCGCGGCCCACCTTTCTCGGCCTTCTTGGTCTTCTGCTCGTAGTCCTGGAGCCTGAGCATCAGCTCCTCCTTCTCCCGCATCATCTGCTCCTTCTCTCTCTCCACGGTCTCTCGCCTCTTCTTCTCCGTTTCCAGCTGCTGCCTGTTAGGGGAGGGCAGGGAGGTTTAGGCTCCGCAGTCAGTCACCCAGCGAGGCTGCTACGCCCGAAGCCGCCCTCTCAGCCCAGCCATCGAAGGAGCAGCTGCGTGGTCACCTGCTGTCCCCAGGTCCTGGCGCTCCTGCCAGCTCTGCCAGCCCAGCCACAGTGAGGCCGCTGCGAGGGCCCCGCCACCCATAGTTACTACGCGATCTCCCACCGGCTCTCCCGACGTGGACAGCAAGGCACCGAGGCCGCCTGGCCGGCTGCACCCGCCCCACTGGCCGCCCGCAGCCCGCTCACCGCTCCAGCTGCTTCTGGTGCTTCTCCTCGCGGGCCTGGGCCTTCATCTGCTGCACCTCGATGGTGTCGGGCTTCCTGCGGCGCATGTACAGCTCGTGGTTCCCCATGCAGAGCTGCAGGATCCGCTTGTTGATGCGCAGGCGGGGGGCGTAGAAGACGAAGTCCTACAGGAGAGAGCAGGCGCTGACGGGCGCTCCCGTGTCCAACCCGCCGCACACAGCCCTGTTTCTAAGAGGACTTGCGGAGCCGAGAGCAGGGGCCAGACCGAGGCTTCCACGTAGGACACTGCCTCCCAACGGATGAGATACCCGAAACGCAGGCCTGGGCGCCGTGGGACACCTGTGCTCCAGGGCCAGCAGAGGGCGGGTGGGCACAGGCACGGATGCTGGGCTGCAAAGCTGCTCTATGTATGTAAGGTCGCAGCCTCAGGGCGCCCAGTGCCCCAGTGCCAGTGCGCCTGACCTTCAGGGTAACACCTTGCCAGCCCTCTCCAGCCACAGCCACCGCCACCACCACGCCCGCCTGGACTTCTGCAAGTTCCCCTGCTGGGCTCCTGTCTCCCTGCCTCAGCCTGCGCCTCCCCCTGCTACTCGCACAGGGATCAGGTCCCCGCTGGGCCTCAGATGCCGTCCTGTGAGCTCTAGGACCGGGCCAAACACCGTGGCCTGGCACACGCGAAAGCCATCCACCCTGCCCCCTTGTTCACCATATGCCCTTTTGTGCCTGCAATCATCTCCCCAGACAGTCCCTCCTACTGGGAATGTCCTGTCCAATGCCATACCCCCAAAGCCAGCAGCACGACCGAGGGAGGACACCATGGGGCCCCCTCCCATCTTCACGGCCTCCCTCCTCCTGTGCCCTCCCTGCGCTGACGCTCCTGGTACTGCTGGCACTCTGTCCGCTGGCTCGGTTTGGCCTCTGTCCCACTCGAACGGGGTGGGAGCCTTTTTGGACATTTATAAGGTCGTTCACTTAAGGTAAGTTTATGTTGCTCTGAAGACACTATTAGAATTATTCAATTTGGAGTCCCGCCTGCAGTTGCCTTGGCAGGGCCAGACCAAATGCTCAGGCCTGACACGGCCCGCGGGCCGGATGTTCCCCACCCTGATCTAGACAGTCAGCACCTGGAGGACGGTCAGGGGCAGTCCCCTCTGTTTCCCGTGTTTACTGGTGCTCACCGAACAACCCCCTGGTGGCTGACCGCAGTTCAGGCAGCGACACCACCAAGCCCCATGACCCTGAGCAAGTCACTTCGTCACTGAGCCTCAACCTCTTCAACTCTACAGTGGGGATGACAGCACCCCGGCTGAGATGACGAAGTCAGTTAATGTTCGTAAGGGCTCAGAATGCTGCCCACACCATGAAAGCGGGCTGGTGCCCCAACGCTCACGTAGAGGCTGCCGGCTGCCCTGTGCCCGCTAACGGAGCAGCTCGCGGGGGAGCAGCTTGCGGGGGAGCAGCCTTCTTAGAAAAGGGAGACGCTGCTTCAGGGAGCTCCGTGACTGGGGACCACAGAAGCTCAGGACACGGATGACACACAGCGGTGACCAGCAGGTGACAGAAAGGGAATGTGGGTTAGAAGCTCCTGCTACAGGTGATTGAAAATGCCTGCCTGCTGCTTCTGTCTTCCTTTCTCTTCTCAAACCGCAGGGCCCTCAGCATCGGGATGGATTCTGACCACTGGCCCAGGGAGAGAGCGGCCGAAACAGACAGTGCCTCCCGTTCCACAGCACCGTCTGGGACCGACGGGAGGTGCCGGGCAGGCCCATCCACGCGCCCCAGGACCCATTCAGCCTGCGAGCTCCTCATCTGCTCCAGAAACCTGGGAGAATGCGGAGCCCCGAGCCCACGGCTTCCTGGGTGCGGCCCTCCCCGGGGTCACACGTTGTCATTAAATCGTCAGGTTTCCCAGGGAGGTGTCTGCAGAGCCGGGGCAAACAGGTGTTTTTATCACCCACCCACCTCTCATTACACGAGAGAACAAGCTTGTGTTGGCTGCACAGACAGGCACACTCCCCAGGAGGTCTTGCCTGTGTCCCCTATGTATTGGCAAAGGAACTCTGATGAGCACCAACTCCTCTTCGGAAAAAAAGTCAGTTTAAAAAATCAAGAGCCAGGAACTGTGGGAACGTCCCTCGTGGCCTCCAGCCTCCGGGAGACGGACTGTGGAGCTGGGACACGCTTCGCAGGGAGGAATCCCTCGCGCTGCCTTTGAAGGACAGTCTGACTTCAAGTTAAAAACTAAAAACGGAAATTAATGATTAAAAGTGTCTAAATCCAAGCCTCCAGCCAGCGTGCTAACACAACCACACCCCGACGTGACCTGGGACGGGCATCCAAACTCAGCAGAGAACAGACCCCGAGAACAGAATCGAGGCACGAGCCAAATTCAAGGAAACAAACCCAAACAAAGGTCACCTTGGAAAGGGCCAGGGAATGGACAGGGAACTCCTAGGGCTCCCCGCTGGGCCCCACTCGGGGACCCCTGCCCAGGTGTGAGGGGTGGGGCGGGGGGCGGGGGGCAAAGGTCACCGTGAAAGGGGCTGAGCACAGAGCAGGGTCCAGCCCCACATAATTTCGCTTCTTAGATGTTTCAAAAGCGGTTAGAGCTCACTGCCTCTGCCTCTGCCAGGAGGCCACAGGGAGACGCAGGCTCAGCCTCACGGCACCGGGCAGGCTGAACAGCGACGGTTAAGGCCCCAGCCTGCGCCTGCACATGGCAGGAGGAGCCAGCCTGCGGAAGGACAGGCTGGGCACGGAGCTGCTGCAGAAACTGCCCAGCTGCCTGGGTGGGGGAGGGAAGGAAGCCCGTCTCGCCAGTCAGTCAACCTGCCTCTGGGATTTCCTTTCTATCTTCTAGGGAAAAACTGAAACATGGAAATCTGGTTTCCTGCTGCCCCAGGTGAGACCGGCCGCGAGGGGGGAGCCCTGGGAGATGTGGAGGGTCCAGGACGTGGTCTCTCGCCAGCTCCCACGTCACCCCCCACGGCAGCTGGAGCCTGAGCCCAGCCCGCCTCCCCCTCGGGGCCTTCGTGACCCACCCCTGGAGGCCCACATGGGCTGTGGCACCAGCAGCGCTCTGGGCGCAGGCCTGACTTCCTAACACGGCAAGTTGCAAGGACAGCGCAGGTTCTGGCCCTGGAGGCGGCAGCGATCGCTCCAGGCGGGGACCCGAGATGCTGCCAGGAGCCCCCGCACCCCAGCTGCATGGTCTTGGGGGCCGGCTGCTTTTTCCCGTGAACACGAGCGTTTCAAGCCCAGAAAGGCTCAGCTTTCAGCAAAGGTCAACGACGCAGAATGGCTCTTTTCCGCTAAGGAATGGAGACACCTGACAACTCAGGTGACAGGCAGCGGGACAGGCACTGGCCTCCACAAGAACCTCCCACACCATGGTCGGCCCCGTGTCCCAAGAGGTCCTGGACCCTCAATGTAACCTGCTAGCCCCCCCCCCCCCCCCCCCCCCCCCCCCCCCGCCACACACACACTTCTGAGCATCCCGCAGAGAAGTCTGATTTATCCTGGAAGCACGTCTGGCTGTAAGAATGGAAACCAGCAGCCCCGTGCGGACCCCACGCGGACTTACAGGCGCCTTCTTGTCGATGGGCTTGATGACAAACTTCTTGTCATTGAAGGAGATGTTCCTGATCTCACTCCACGGGAAGCCGATCTTTGGGGTCAACCTGAGGTTACGAAAGGTCAGATGTTAGACGTGCCCGGATTGACTAAGAGGGGTTTGCAAATCTATTCTTAGTTTTCTCTGTTCAATTTTAACAAGTATAAGGCTACCCAGGAAGCCTAATATGGGACATAGGTCATTACCGAGTGTTCTCGCGCGCCCTCGGAAGGCGGGGGGCTGTCTGTAAGGCTCCAGCTCAGGAAACCCCGTCCATTCCCACTCGTCTTTCTCGGTGTGAGTGTCTCACTGCATCGAGTCACCCTGGCTTTAATCTCAAGGTCATCTTTGATGTCCAGCCCCGCACGTCCTTGCACCCGTTTGAAATGTCTCTCACAACCATCGTTTGCAACCACCCTCACATCAGCATCCTAATCCCGCCGACAGCCGAACCAATTCCTCGGCGCCAGCATCTACGTCGGCTGGCTTGTCCGATTAGTGTTCCCTCTTCTAAAATGTCAGCAGGGCCCTTTCCTGCTGCCCCAGGTGGGACCGGCCGAGAGGAGAGCCTGTGAGTGCGGAGGGTCCAGGACTAGGTCCCTCGCCAGCTCCTCACGTCACCCCCACGGCAAGAGGTCCTACAGGAGGAAAGCCACAGCCCTCCCCTTCGCAGCCCCGCTTCCTGGTCGCCCCAGACTCTCAACACAGGGTTTCCTGGAAGCCCCTGGACGGGCTCCCTCCTGCTCTCCCAGCCCGACCTGCGCCACAGCCGCCCACTTCCTCTCCTTGGGCCTTCCCCCTCGGCCTGCACTCTCCTACGTAAGTCACTGTGTTACCACTGAGCTCCCTGAAACCCAGGAGGTGAGCTTCCTCGTGGCAGAGAGCACGTCTTGTCTTCCCCAGCTGTGCCGAGTGGCTGCTCGCCGAGGCGGCGGCCTTGGCCGGGTCAGGCCCCCATGTGCCTGTGGATTTTGTCTGGATGGTCCAGCCACGGCTGCAGGTGGGCACTGAAGGCCTCCATTCCTGTCCTGTTGTCTCCTTTCCTTCCGATCGGTTAGGATTTGCTCAGTCAGTCAGGTGCTCGGGTGCTGGGCAGGCACATGTTTACAACGGCTGTGCCTTCCCGAGGAGCTGAGGGCGTGGCATGGGCGCGACCACTCCTAACGAAAGCCCCACGGCCCTCTGTGGTCACTAGCGTCCACTACAGGCCGAGACCGGCTTTGTAATTAGCAACGCGGGGACGTTTATCGTATGACTTCAAGACCACTTGCTCTACTCACCTCCTGATGCCACCCTATTCCTCCAGCATGTCGCCATGGATACCCTTTTAGAAGGAACACAGGTCCTAAGCCACCACTCAAGGATACTGCCATCAAAACTGGTCTTTTCCCAGATGTGTAAAAACTCCCCATTTAGAAGTGAGCAGGGGTGGGGCGGAATGCTGCCTACCAACACGTTCAAATATAAACTATTGGGCACTGTAGTCTTGCTATGGCAGCAAAGCCAGGTCACGGCAGAGCGTGCGTGTGTGTGTGTGTGGGGGGGCTCTGAGGGACACGGCGTCACACACACACCTGGAGGAGTGGTGTCAGGGCACTGCCGGGGGGCGGCTTCCGTGTCACACCTTCTCAGTGCAGGTGCTTTTCCGGGGCCCTGTCCCCCAGGGGCCAACGTGCTCCCCAGCACCCCAACACACACGCAGGGGGTGCTGTCGCCCCAGCTCTCACACGGGACAGTAACTGTTAGAGGTGAAGCAGCTCAGGAGGTCACGGTCCTGCCGACTCCCGCCGTGTCCTCCCGCAAAGGAGGTTCCCTCCGGACACGAGAGCCACCACCGCACCGGAGCTCGGGGGCTGCCGCCCGGCTCCCAGCCAACAGGGCCCGAGGGTCGGCTGTCCAACCGCGAGTGAAGGCCAGGCTGTCACTAGGCCTCTCTGCCGCGGCTGGAAAGTTGGTCTCTTTAGACTCTGGAAGCTTGTGTAACACTGACAGCCATTCATCAGCGGGACTGCGGCGTCAGAGGATGAGGGCTGAACAAGAAAGTGGTGACTCACATTGGAGCTAAGAACCCCTTTCATGCCTGACCATGGTTGGAAATTAACGCCCACAAGGATTTCTTTCTTTTTCTCTTTTTTAAAGAGTTCACACATAGGACATGAACAGAGAAGGACCATCGATTTAAAGGATTTATATTGTGAGCCCTGCTCTTGCTTAGGCCACACATTTAAAAAAAAAAAGTGATATTCTTGACTAAGAGGGACCAGAGCTCTTCCGAGAAAGAGCTGAGTCCAGGCCTGGAGGGAAAGTGCAGGGCGACCCTGGAATAGTCGGATTAGTGTTCCCTCTTCTCAAATGTCGGCAAGTGAAAGGAAAGGGCTCAACAACAATGGCGTCAAAGCCACAGATGGGGTCAGAGCCCCAGGATAAAGCAAGCACGAGTCCCTGCAACAGAAACCACTGAGAAATGGGGAAGGGGAACTGTCCCCCGCATCAGCCTTCCAATGAACACACGCTCTCCTTTCCATGGCACAGCATTTCTCAAATACCAGAGGAATCACTGTTTCCTGCAAGACCCGCCAGGGATGCTAGAAGGAAAGTGCGGTAAGAACTGGGGTGCTTCTAGTTTCAATGTGTCCCCCCAACACCCGCATGGGTTGGGAAGGGAGGAAGTGCCGCAGGAGGAGTGCGGCAGCCCCACCTGACCAGTGATCAAGGTCAGCAGCACAGTAAGGAGGTCCTGGCATCACGGCCGCCACGCAGGCCACGTAGGCCAGACAGCACAGCACGCCCGTGGGGTCCTTGCCAAAATGCCAAACTCACCCGCTGGTGGGGCTCAGTGACTGAGCGTCAACCTATGAATCAGGAGATCACAGTTCAATTCCCAGTCAGGGCACATGCCTGGGTGGCGCGCTCAATCCCCAGCGGGGGCCAATCAATGATTCTCTCTCATCATTGATATTTCTCTCCCTCTCCCTCTGAAATCAATAAAAAATATATTTTTTAAAAGTACCAAACTTATCACTAACCCCCCACTGCTAAACCTGACTGGCTTTAAAAACAAAAAGTATCAAACTTGAATGTAACCATGAGAAAAAGACCCAAGTTGAGCAGCTTTCTACGAAGTTATGGTCAGTACTTTTCAAGCGTGAAGTGGGTGCCTGCCAGGCTTCTCCTTGCAAGCTGTCACGACAGACAGACAGACAGACTGAGCGAACTGTCCCAGATGGAAGGAGGCTGGGCAGGCGGGCCCACTAAATGCAAGGGCTGTTCCAGGTGGGACCCTGGGGCAGGAGAGTCGAGGACAGCCGGTTATGGCGGGGGACAGCGGTTATGGTGGGAGGACAGCGGTTATGGCGGGGGACAGCCGGTTATGGCGGGGGGACAGGGGTTATGGCGGGGGGACAGGGGTTATGGCGGGGGACAGCGGTTATGGCGGGGGACAGCGGTTATGGCGGGAGGACAGCGGTTATGGCGGGGGACAGCGGTTATGGCGGGAGGACAGCGGTTATGGCGGGAGGACAGCGGTTATGGCGGGGGACAGCAGGTTATGGCGGGGGACAGCGGTTATGGCGGGGGACAGCGGTTATGGCGGGGGACAGCGGTTATGGCGGGGGACAGCGGTTATGGCGGGGGGACAGGGGTTATGGCGGGGGGACAGGGGTTATGGCGGGGACAGGGGTTATGGCGGGGACAGCGGTTATGGCGGGGGACAGCGGTTATGGCGGGGGACAGTGGTTATGGTGGGGGACAGCCGGTTATGGCGGGGGACAGCCGGTTATGGTGGGAGACAGCCAGTATGATGGGGGACAGCGGTTATGGCGGGGGACAGGCGGTTATGGTAGGGGACAGCCGGTTATGATGGGGGACGCCCACAGATGGCCAGGTCTCCTCTGGGTGCTGACTCCCCGTGACACCTGGACGGGCACTCTGGGGCAGCTAAGAGAAGGGCACTTGGAATCTTTCGTATTTACTGGTTTTGAAACCTTTCAAAAATCTGAAATGATTTCAAAATGAACTAACGAATTTTAATTCAAAATATGCCAGAAGGTGATGGCAACGTTGTACATCTCGACAGGAGTTTGGATTTTTACAGGCATTTGTTTGTCTCAACTCAGTAAATGGAGACTTAAGAGGGAACATTTCATTATATTTAAGTTTTACATCAAATGAAAACAGAACGCCCTGCGCCCAGGAAGCCGTGTGCACGGGGGAGGTGCAGAGGCGGCAGCGCCCCCTGGAGACGTGCGAGGGAGAGGCCCGGGCACGGCCGGGAGGACAAGGCAGGTGGGAGCCGCCAGGGTCTCGCCGCAGCCGCACGCGGCGCTCACTGTGAAACCTTCCCAGTCTGCAATGAGCTCCGAGACTTTTCGTTAAAAAGAACAGTCTGGGCGGTGGGCTGGGCTGGAGATCACCGTGTCCTACAGAGCGAAGAGCCAGTCCCTGGCCAGAGGCAGGGATGGGGCAGATAACAGGGCAGGAGTGCGGCCCGAACTAGCGTGGAGGGAGGACTCACTGGCATGGCCTGGCCTCCCTGCGCCTGGAGGGGCCGCTCCCCCACCTCCCACCCTACAGCCTGCGGCGGGGCCAGGCCTACAGGCTCCAGGGGGTGGGCAGGCGTCTAACCACGGCCCAAACTCTGTCAGCCTGAGGCAAGCTCTGAAACTTCCCACTGGGGAGCGTCCCACGAGTCCTGGCCATAGAGAACTTCTATAGAGGCTAAGTGGCTGTTCCAGGTTCAAGTTCGGGTCCCAGAGTCCAGGAGAGAATGGCCTGGCACCTGGGGTCCCCGCACGTCTGGTAAAACAGACTCACAGCCAACACAACTGCCTGTGCCTCCTCCCTTTCACTGAGCACAACAGGGCACCTCCCCCCCGCCCCTCCCCCAGCCAGAGTTAACATATCCTGCCAACCGGGTGTGCTTTTGGAAACTGGAAATTGCCTTTAAAGTAGCTGGTTTATTATGTGCTTGAAACGTCCTTTCGAACGTGAATGAAATGGAAATCAGAGCATCTGACTGACAGTCCTGAGTAAGGAACCGAAGGGAAAGGACACTGTGCTGGCCTCAGTCCCACCTGGTCGATGGCCCTCCCCACATCCTCCCGCTGGGAGGGTTCCTGTGGGAGCAGCCTCACCCTCACCCCTCACCGTCCCTCCAGGACTACGAAACGCAGTGGCCCTGCTGCAAGGACTAAAGAACTAAAGAACGGGGGGGGGGGGGGGGGGATCGGGTTCCTCTCGTTCTTTGTCTCGTACTGTCGTTTTGTTCTTGGTCTGGATGCCAAGCAGAATTATAGCAGCTGATGTGAACTGTTCCCAGGCTGATAACGCTTTTCAGGGAAGGGCCTGGGTCTGCCAATTCCCTCCCTCCCGCCGTCTCCTGCACCGACCTACGGTTCACGGAGAGAAAGACAAGTGCTCAGTCCTGAGTCTCCCACATAAGGGTCACGTATACGATGAGCAAGGGGCCCAGGAGGCACTTCCCAACCGGAGCACATTCAACACTAAAAGGACATTTTAGTGAAATACAGGCATGTCTGTTTCTCTGCAGGGCACCCCGAACCTATCACCCAACTCACATCCTCAATGTACCCAGTCTCCCATCTGAGCCACCTCCAAGAATTCCACCCCTGCACTCCTAACCCTAACCCACCCCTGCAGTCCTAACCCTACCTCACCCCTGCACTCCTAACCCTAACCCACCCCTGCACTCCTAACTCTAACCCACCCCTGCAGTCCTAACCCTAACCCACCCCTGCAGTCCTAACTCTAACCCACCCCTGCACTCCTAACTCTAACCCACCCCTGCACTCCTAACTCTAACCCACCCCTGCACTCCTAACCCTAACCCACCCCTGCAGTCCTAACCCTAACCCACCCCTGCACTCCTAACTCTAACCCACCCCTGCACTCCTAACTCTAACCCACCCCTGCACTCCTAACTCTAACCCACCCCTGCAGTCCTAACTCTAACCCCCCCCCGTGCACTCCTAACCCTAACCCACCCCTGCACTCCTAACTCTAACCCACCCCTGCACTCCTAACTCTAACCCACCCCTGCACTCCTAACCCTAACCCACCCCTGCAGTCCTAACTCTAACCCACCCCTGCACTCCTAACCCTAACCCACCCCTGCACTCCTAACTCTAACCCACCCCTGCACTCCTAACCCTAACCCACCCCTGCACTCCTAACTCTAACCCACCCCTGCAGTCCTAACTCTAACCCTAACCCACCCCCCTGCACTCCTAACTCTAACCCACCCCTGCACTCCTAACCCTAACCCACCCCTGCAGTCCTAACCCTACCTCACCCCTGCACTCCTAACCCTAACCCACCCCTGCACTCCTAACTCTAACCCACCCCTGCAGTCCTAACCCTAACCCACCCCTGCAGTCCTAACTCTAACCCTAACCCCCCCCCGCACTCCTAACTCTAACCCACCCCTGCAATCCTAACTCTAACCCTAACCCCCCCCTGCACTCCTAACTCTAACCCACCCCTGCAGTCCTAACTCTAACCCTAACCCACCCCTGCACTCCTAACTCTAACCCACCCCTGCACTCCTAACCCTAACCCACCCCTGCACTCCTAACCCTAACCCACCCCTGCACTCCTAACTCTAACCACCCCTGCAGTCCTAACTCTAACCCTAACCCCCCCCCGTGCACTCCTAACTCTAACCCACCCCTGCAGTCCTAACTCTAACCCTAACCCCCCCCCGTGCACTCCTAACTCTAACCCACCCCTGCACTCCTAACCCTAACCCACCCCTGCAGTCCTAACCCTACCTCACCCCTGCACTCCTAACCCTAACCCACCCCTGCAGTCCTAACTCTAACCCACCCCTGCAGTCCTAACCCTAACCCACCCCTGCAGTCCTAACTCTAACCCACCCCTGCACTCCTAACTCTAACCCACCCCTGCACTCCTAACTCTAACCCACCCCTGCAGTCCTAACCCTAACCCACCCCTGCACTCCTAACCCTAACCCACCCCTGCACTCCTAACTCTAACCCACCCCTGCAGTCCTAACTCTAACCCTAACCCACCCCCTGCACTCCTAACTCTAACCCACCCCTGCAGTCCTAACTCTAACCCTAACCCCCCCCTGCACTCCTAACTCTAACCCACCCCTGCAGTCCTAACTCTAACCCTAACCCACCCCCCTGCACTCCTAACTCTAACCCACCCCTGCAGTCCTAACTCTAACCCTAACCCCCCCCCGCACTCCTAACTCTAACCCACCCCTGCAGTCCTAACTCTAACCCTAACCCCCCCCTGCACTCCTAACTCTAACCCACCCCTGCACTCCTAACTCTAACCCACCCCTGCAGTCCTAACCCTAACCCACCCCTGCACTCCTAACCCTAACCCACCCCTGCACTCCTAACTCTAACCCACCCCTGCAGTCCTAACTCTAACCCTAACCCACCCCCTGCACTCCTAACTCTAACCCACCCCTGCAGTCCTAACTCTAACCCTAACCCACCCCCCTGCACTCCTAACTCTAACCCACCCCTGCAGTCCTAACCCTAACCCACCCCTGCAGTCCTAACCCTACCTCACCCCTGCACTCCTAACCCTAACCCACCCCTGCACTCCTAACCCTAACCCACCCCTGCACTCCTAACCCTAACCCACCCCTGCACTCCTAACTCTAACCCACCCCTGCACTCCTAACCCTAACCCACCCCTGCACTCCTAACCCTAACCCACCCCTGCACTCCTAACCCTAACCCACCCCTGCAGTCCTAACTCTAACCCTAACCCACCCCCCTGCACTCCTAACTCTAACCCACCCCTGCACTCCTAACCCTAACCCACCCCTGCAGTCCTAACCCTACCTCACCCCTGCACTCCTAACCCTAACCCACCCCTGCACTCCTAACTCTAACCCACCCCTGCAGTCCTAACTCTAACCCTAACCCCCCCCTGCACTCCTAACTCTAACCCACCCCTGCACTCCTAACCCTAACCCACCCCTGCAGTCCTAACCCTACCTCACCCCTGCACTCCTAACACTAACCCACCCCTGCACTCCTAACTCTAACCCACCCCTGCAGTCCTAACCCTAACCCACCCCTGCAGTCCTAACTCTAACCCACCCCTGCACTCCTAACTCTAACCCACCCCTGCAGTCCTAACTCTAACCCACCCCTGCACTCCTAACTCTAACCCACCCCTGCAGTCCTAACCCTAACCCACCCCTGCACTCCTAACCCTAACCCACCCCTGCACTCCTAACTCTAACCCACCCCTGCAGTCCTAACTCTAACCCTAACCCACCCCCCTGCACTCCTAACTCTAACCCACCCCTGCAGTCCTAACTCTAACCCTAACCCCCCCCCCGCACTCCTAACTCTAACCCTAACCCCCCCCCCGCACTCCTAACTCTAACCCACCCCTGCAGTCCTAACTCTAACCCTAACCCCCCCTGCACTCCTAACTCTAACCCACCCCTGCACTCCTAACCCTAACCCACCCCTGCACTCCTAACTCTAACCCACCCCTGCACTCCTAACCCTAACCCACCCCTGCACTCCTAACTCTAACCCACCCCTGCAGTCCTAACTCTAACCCACCCCTGCAGTCCTAACTCTAACCCTAACCCCCCCCTGCACTCCTAACTCTAACCCACCCCTGCACTCCTAACCCTAACCCACCCCTGCACTCCTAACTCTAACCCTAACCCCCCCCTGCACTCCTAACTCTAACCCACCCCTGCACTCCTAACCCTAACCCACCCCTGCACTCCTAACCCTAACCCACCCCTGCACTCCTAACTCTAACCCTAACCCACCCCTGCACTCCTACCCCACCCCTGCACTCCTAACCCTACCCTAACCCGACCCTGCACTGCTCGTCTGCAAGGGCACCAAGTCCACGTGAGCACAGCCCGGAGTGGCCTCAGACCCGAGCCACAGCCCCTGGCTCGCCACGGACACCGTATTGTCCATATTTGTTTAAAAGGAGAAGCTGGGCCTATTGACTGAGTGAACATCTGCTTGTTTTCGTAACTGAAGAGGGATGCCTTCCCCAGCGGGGGGGGGGGGGGGGGGGCGGCAGGAAGTGAGGAGGTACGCCCCCAGCATTGTCTTTGGGGAGAAGGCCCCTTTGAGAGGGTCGCCAGTTTCATCGCTCACTGGGGGGAGGGGAGCAGGAAGAGGACCGGAGAAGCCAGCAGCTGCTTTTACTTGGAAAAAGCGCATTGTGTGCTGGGGGGTTACAGGCTGCCTTCACCGCGGTCCTGCCTAGGCCGCTGCTCGCAGCTTGAAAAACCTGTTTGGACAGCCCTGGCCAAGGCTGCGTTACAAACCTGGTCATTCAAGAAAGTTCAGAGGCAGTTTCCCCCACGTGATCCACGAGGCCTCCGCTCACGCACACGCGGGAAGAGCACAGGCCCCGTAACCCACCTCGAGTCTCTGAAAGGCCTGTCAGGGCGCATGTGTGACCAGCATCTCCAGCAGGGACCCCCAGCGCGGCCCGACCACGCCTCCACCCAGTTCATGCACCAAGTGGAGGGCTTAGGATCGTCTGACCCGGTCCCTGCCTGTACTTGGAGTTCTGGCAAGAACGCAGTGGCTGAGATTACAGAGAGATTCTTTTGTGGTATCACTTGTCAAAAGCAGGACTGCGCCCCTCAAGAATGCCAGAGAGGGGTGTGGGCGATCTGGAGTGTGGGGAGCTGAGAACATTAACCTCTAGGAACAGGTGGGGAGAGGGAGGCCCAGGTGGACATGCGGGAGCCGGGACTTAGAGGAACAGCCTGCAGCCAGGAGGGGCACCGGGTCAGTGGTCCAGCCTGGGCTCCGCAGGCACGGAGGCAGGAACCCAGGCCCAAGGGCGTGGTTTGGCATAAAGGCCTGAGGACAGCCCCGGCACCCTCACCCTCAGATCTGCAGCCACGCTCTGCTGGACGCCAGCTGGACGCCAGCCAGCCGTCAGGGCTGCCTGCACTCGGGAAGCTTCTGGTGGGAAGAATCTAGAATTTAGATTCAGTGAGGAGCCACCTCAGTGAATTAGAACCATGTTTTCTGTGTGGATTCTTGCCGGGAGCCGGTCCATCCTTGCTGTTTCAAGGGACCTGGCATATATGGCATACTGTTCTTAATAAGTTTGCTCACCTTCTTGGCACTATGTGTTTTAACCAAGGTCACCTCTCTGAGAAAGGTTGTTTCCCCAGGTAGGGATTTTCCCCTGAAGTTAGGGAGGGAATAAAACCCCTTAACTAAGTGCCAGGCGGGTAATTAATCACTTTAACTACGAACAATCATGCTTAAGCTACATAATCTTTACTCCTTGGAATGGAGATAAGAAACGCCCTAACCTTTGGAATAGAGATTGATAGGATTGAATCAACTGGTATAAATACAGATGTAACAAGACAACAGGAGACAGAACCTAGACACAGAACCTACACAGAACCTAGAGACAGAAGAACTTCACTGGAGAGAACATGGCAAAAGATCCTGGACAGAAACTGGCCACAGAACGTAGAGACAGAACCTGGCTACAGAACCTGGATAGAACATGGCAAGAGAACCTGACTAGAACCTGGTGACTGAACCTGGCTGGAGAACCTGGACAGAACCTGGCTGGAGAACCTAGCAAGAGAACATGGACACAGAACCTGGCTGGAGATCCTAACCAGAACTTCGCTGGAGATCCTGGCTAGGCTGCTGATCAACTGAACGCTGTTTCCGTGTCATTCCTTCTTCGCCGACTCCGACCACACCTTTGGGGACCCCTGGACCTGCTGGGGCTGGACCCCAGCAGATAGATTCTCAGCAGGAAAAAGGCCTGTGTGCGCGGGGATGGGCACATGGGGACGGGCACAGGCAGTCAGGGGAGCCGCTCCTTGAGCACCCTCACCTGGCCTGCTCCATGCCCAACAGACCACTCACCGCCCGGGTGGCAGAGGACCTGGTGGGCTGTGTACATAAAGGCTACTGTTTACAGGTCTTAGGGTCCCCAGCAGCCCCACAAATACCCCAGTTGGATTAGCACAAACCTCCAAGCTGCCGGGCTGCCTGGGAGGAGCTCTGGGTGGGCCGGCACCCCAGATAGGGAGCGCCTCGGTGGGAGTGGGGGTGAGGTCACAGACCTCCGTGGTCTCCCTGCGGGACCCTCCGCACATGCAACACGTGACGGTAAAAAGGTCGCAGAGACAGGAGAGAAGTGACGCACACTCCAGGCGCCATCACAGCCACAAGCCCTCGAAGACCCACAGCCCCCGGGCCAGCCGGCTGCCCATAACCGCTTCAAACGCAGCCTGCAGGCATAATCCCCATGCTCGCCATGGCCTCCAGGCCCATGCCCCACCAACTAAAGCTCAGTGTGAAGTTCAACTCACTTATCATCTTTCTCGTAAATATTGAGTCCCAGGGCATCCACTCCAAGCCACAGGTCTGTTCCTTTCTTATTTTTTATCTCAAAATAGTTGATCCCGTACATTTCCAGGTCTTGGGCGATCTTCAGGTACTCCAGCATGGCGCTGTCTCTGTTGGGGGGACAGACACGCACCATGGTCAGTGGGGGTGTCCCGGGCGGCCTGAGGCGCAGGCAGGTCCGTGGACGGCCAACAGCCACGCGCTCCGGGGGCTGTCCCGCTGCCGCCCACACGGTGCCCAGGTGGCCCCGATCTGACCACTGGCATCGCTCACATCGAGGGAACTGGACTGGCTCACGCTGGCTTCTCTGGACACAGACTCTCCTGTTCCATTTATTGCCAGATCCCACTTCTCTCGCCTGCGGGCCTGCGGGGGCTCCCACCATTTGCCGCACCAGCAGCCATGGCTGAGGCTTCGAGCTATTTCCCTCCCAGGAAGCAGCGTGGCTGGGACGGGAAGCAGCGTGGCTGGGACAGGAGCTCTAAGGCAGTGGTTCTCAACCTGTTTCTTTGTTATGGGGTGGGGCCACAACAATAGTAACAAAGAAACAGAATTTCTGGAGGATGAGGCCCAGAAATCAGGGTTTTAAAAAGATTCCCAGGTGACTCTAATGTGCAGCCAAGGTTGAGAACCACTGCCCTAAGGACACGTGTCTGCGAAGCCCAAACTCTAAAAGGCCTCTGAGTCTGGGACCACGTGGCCATGCCCGAGGTGAGGATTCAGGGACAGCAGAGACTGGCCATTTCCCACGCTTAACAGCAAGTGTTTCTGGCTTGGGATCAGTTGTCTGCACATACTTTTGAAGGCAGTCGCCTCACGGACAATGAAGAACCTGGCCCCTCTGTGACAGAGGAAGACAGAAGCCTGATGCTTAGGAGCAGTGCCCCGCCCCCTCGACTAACGGGACGTTTTAGGAGGGAGGGAGGGAGGGAGGGAGGGAGGGAGGGAGGGAGGGAGGGAGAGAGAGAGAGAGAGAGAGAGTGTGTGTGTGTGTGTGTGTGTGTGTGTGTGTGTTTGGGGCTTGAAGGCTTCAACTAACCTGCCTCTGCCTCTGCCCCCAGGCGGGAACACCTGGCTGTCAGGAAACCTCACTGTAGCTGGCTGGTCACCTTCCCTGGGACGGCCCTCGCGGGCACAGGCAGACAACAGGCCGCAGGCAGCCCGCCCGCCACACTCACTTGAGCATCCCGCGGTGCTCCGCGTGCCACACCTGGATCCGGTCCTCCCACTGGTCCCTGGTGAGCTTGTGCTGGTCCATGACTCTGATGGCAGAGGAAGAAGGCACAACGGCGTCACCCCAAAGGGCAGGGCTGAGAGGTAAGTGACAGGCTCTGTCCCCTCATGCAAACCTTCACTTTTTCTTTAAATAAAATCACCACGAAGTGTGTTTGTTTCTACTTCCTAATGTGCAATTCTACTTAGGATGAACTAAAATCTGATGATTTAGACTCGAAAGAGACAAACTCAGTCCTGCTGGGAAAAAACGTAAAGGACGTTTTATTTTAAGAAGCCTTTCTTCCCAAAGGGGTCATTTATTTGATCATTAGTGACTAACAACAGATTTATCGGGGCCAAACTATTATACACCAGGAGTGGTGAAGCAGTCAGGCCATGAAAACGTGATTACTTTGTAACACCCTCGAATAACACGCCGCCTACAGCCATGAGGACGTCCCCTCCCCGCTGCTGCTCAGCCCCCATGTCCAGGCGGATCACCGGCCTCAGGGCGCCGCGTGCGAGGCCAGCGCCTGGGACAGCCAGGCATGCGACCGTCACATGCCAGCTGAGGAGCGCTGCCCTCGACGTCGTGCTCTCTGCTGCTTCACCTGCCTGCCCCGCCCCAGGCCAGCCGCTCACCTCTGGGGGATCAGCCGCTCGGAGCTGAGGTACCCGGACTTGTGCAGCTCTTTGTTGTAGTCTCCGAACTTGGCCTGCACGGCGTAGGAGCCGAGGAGCACCGCGGTCTCGGGGGGGCAGTAGATCTCGTCGCTCAGAATGCCCTCCTTCACTTGGAGGAAGAAGAGCTTCTGCGTGATGTCCTGGATGAGCTCCTCAGGCACGTCCTCGGGGTAGAACTTGGCCCTGAACTTGAACTGCAGGGGGTTCTCCTTCCTGACCTCCTGTGCCGACACCTGGACAACAGAAGCCGAACGCTCACTGCGGGCTCAGGAGAGAAAGCCCTGCCCCCAGCACAGGCTGCCGCCCACGGCCGAGGGCCCTGCAGGCCAGTTTCAAACAGTGTTTACTCTGAAGTCACCTTCTACATGTAAGACCCAAAGGCCAGTTTAAGAAGTCCCACGACACACCCTCCCTTCGCGGGAAGCCTGGCGCCAGCCTGGCCCGATCTTCTGGGGATGGGGCGAGGGAGAACTCGAACTCGAAACACCTGCTCCATGAGCCTGGAACCTGGGGTCCGGCCACGTGGCCAGGCCAGCGTGGACCACGGAGCTCGCGCCCCTCCTCCTTCACCGCCCCGACCGCCCCTGCTGCCATATAATTTGGGAGGAGAGCAGGGTTTGGAAAAGGGACATTTTCCAAATTATTTGCAGAAAACACATTTTGCTTCTTGCTGTTCTCTATAATTGTTACTGGAATTATCCCGTCTTTAGAGTTGGGAGATAATCTATCACAGGTTCTGACAAAGCAGTAACAGGTTCTTGCAAAACAGTGGGTGATTCATGGTTTAGAAGATTAATAATCGCACTGTAAAAACAACGCTAAGGTCAGCTCAATACAAGAATTAACCCTCATACGCTCGGGGAGCAGCGAGGGGAAATGCCCGGGTCCGACTGCCAACCTGTATCCCCATTCACAGGAAACCTGCGACCTTTTTGTCTGGAAAAACTTTTACACAAATAAAAAGGAACAAAACCAAAGTCCAAGTAAGGTGCTCCAGTTCAATGCCAACAAGGAGGGCCAACACCCAGGTAACAGTGCAAACAGTTAACTGTGACTTACCTTTTTATCAAGTTTCAACCAGGTAGGAAATCCTTTATTATCTACGTACTGGAGGCCGAAGTACCACACTTCCCGCAGGCCGATGGTCTTCACCACCTGCGAGGGGGAGAGGGCGGGCAGGGGCGACAGCCATGAGACACGGAATGGGCAGTGCTACCAGCAGCGCCATCACGGGGGCCGCGGTCACGGCAGGGAGCCAGGTGCCGGCTGCCTGGTCACACCGAGCCAGCTAACACAGGCTATCCCATCACCCCAAAGCCATAACGCTTTATTTTTAATATCGATTTGAGCAGATTCTGGTTTACATTAAATCTTACAAAATGTTACGACCTTCTAAAATCTCACTCCTGCTCCTGAACTCCACCCTGCGCTCCCAGTCACTGCGAGCTGAGTGGCGGCGGTGCCACGGGAGTGCCTGTCGCTGCCAGGGGTGCCCCTGGGGAAGGAGCTGAACGCGGCCGACGTGAAGCAGAGGCGCGCTTGGTTCTCCTCGGGCTGCCCTGCCTCTCAGCCAGTTGGCCCGAGACCCTGCATCCAGGAATGGGGAGCCAGCAGCCCGGGGAAGACAGAGGCCGATGGTGGCACTTCCAGGGAGGGGCGGGGAGTCTCGGCTTCACACAGGCCCAGGAAGTTCATATTCTGCCCAGAGACGGAGACTTCACCCCTGGTCACAGCGAGGGGTTCACACTGGGCAATCCCCGTGTCACTAGGAAAACCTCTCCTGTGGCCCTGCCCAGCTGGTGGTCCGTGTCTCGGAACCAGACATGCAGCTGGGGACACTTGTTGAACACGGCCGGGGCCAGTCCAGAGTTCTGCTGTGCAGTCCTGAAGCCCATGGCGTACAATGTGAGGCTCAAAGAGAAGGGCCCTTAGCTGTCCTTCAAATGCATCGTCTGCCACACTTGGAGGGGAAGACTGAGCACACTAGCGATGGGAACCAGGGATCTAGAGCGCTCACTTAAAGGAAGCTGGAAATGCCCTTAGCCTCCTTCCCGAGCCTGCTTCCCGCCCTGGGGGACAGATGCCTGCGTTCCCCTGGTAGGGAGAGAGGAAAGAGCCCGCCCTCACACAGCGCTTGCCTCCCACGTCTTTTATGAAACCCGATGTCTTGTTTTCACGGCAGCCAAGTGTAGAGAAAGTCAATTCAGAGACCAGAGTCTCTATGCCCAAAGCCGCTGACTTCTTATTCCTGCAAATCTCCACCTCATTTGCGTGTCAGACCTGCCCTGCCTTCCTGTCTGGGTTGCTTCAAAGCTGCACAAGAAAGCCCACATTCCAGCAATCACCCTCTCTGTCCGGTCTCCCTTCACCCCCGACCGCAGCCCTGGCCCGGCCCTCCCCCCTCATCAGCCCCTGGGGGTGCTCAGGGCCACAGCTCAGAGTCCTCTCCACCTGGCAGGCGTGCCAGCCCCTTCCCGCAGCATCAGACTCTGGAGCCTCCCGTGGACAGAGCCCGGACTTCACTCTCTTGGTGAAAAGCCTGGTGCCTACTCGGCCACAGGCTCCGTGACGTGAACCTCCCACAGATTTCCGGGAACTCGCCCCTCCGTGTTTCCCAGCCCTGCTTCTATCCCGATGGCGCTCCCCAAATGACAAAATAGACTCGGAGGACCTTCCCTCCTGCGGTCTATCCTAACAGCCCTGCGGGGGCCCCCGACACCCCTAGAGAAACACCTCACTATCCCTCAGTGTCCTCGGCCCAACCCGAGGCTGAGCCCACGGGGAGGGAAGAGGAGCAGGCCTAGTCCTTCACCTCGGCCTGGGCGGCGATGTAAGTGGCAGGGGTTTGGGAAGTAAAGGCAGGGATTGTCTATTTCACTCCATCTTAAGCAGCAGCTGAAAAACACTCCTGACGGAGACACTGGGCACAGCCACAGGGCAAAACTCTGTCCTCGCCCCGCTGGACGCCAGCAGTGGGCAAGTGCCCTCGGCTTGTCAGGGATCTGCCTCCTGCGTGGCTGTTGACCTGTGACACGCTCATCCAACCAGAGCCCTGGACTAGGACCTAGTCACAGCCCAGTTACTGCAGAGACTTCCCGGGGTAGAGAGGAGGGGTCAGTCTAACTCACCACCTCGTCCGCTTTCCTAACATAGAGCCTCCCAGCTCTGCTTTAAAATAAATTGCTTGAGGCCGGCCTGGCACTCATTGAAGACAAGGACTGTCTGTGACTGAGGGACACGGTGGCTGCAGGCACAGCTAACACAGCACCTGGGCCCCCCCCCCGGGCCCCCCCCCACCCCCCCACCCCCGCCTGCACCCCCTGGAGCTCAGCTGGCTCCATGGAACGGCCTCAAGATTACCTTTCAGGTGAAACCTTTAGAATCTGAACCAAGTCCAGCCCCACCCAGAGCAGTAAATGTCTGGATCCTTGCTGGGCGAGGCAGCACCCGGAGAGCTGAGGTGTCCCCTCACCCCTGCAGGCACTGGCAGGACTGTCACCCTGAACCCCTGGGGCTGCTGCAGGGGTGGGGGGGAGAGGGGGCCCAGCGCAGGGAATGGGCGATGAGAGGACGTCCCACCCAGCAGCGGGGAGTCACTGCAGATTCTAGATTTGCTAAAATCTTACCCCCCAGGTCTCCCCATCAGCACCCACTCCACTTCCCGGGTTAGTGTTGATGGGAACATCGCTTTCCTCCCACTGGGGCCTCAGAAAGGCGAGCACAGCTCCAGGGCCTGCATACACCCCGTCCTGTTGCCCACTGGACCTCGGCCCTGGAGCACTCACTCAGCCCAGAAAGAAGACCTTGCTCGCTGAGAACTGTCCCGGGAAGAGCTACCGCAGGGGGCTCGGTGCTCCCGTTAAAACCCCACTTTCACCTTCAGGCTGCGAGAGGGAACGAGACGGGCTCCGTGGGGCCCAGCTCAGATGAGCGTCTGAGCGAGCTCAGTCCGAAGGAGCCGGGGAGGGTCACCCTGGAACCGTGGCCTGCCTGGCCCCTCTCGGGCCCGTGGGCGGTGTCTGATCTCCACTGCACCCAGCCCCACACTGATGCCCAGCAGCAGCCAGGTGACCACGAGAGCCGGGGGCAGAGGGCTGCCAGAGCTGTGGGTGCGGCAGAGCCGGGCGAGTGGAAGCACCGGCAGGCCTGGCACCCTGGGGCTGCCGAGGAAGCCTTCGATGTCCCCGAAAGCGCCCCTCGGAGCTGTGAGCGGGGCCACCCCCACAGAGTTCTCAGTGTGAGCCCCGCGGGAGGGGAAATGGGCTGCTCTACAGAGAGAAGCAGGCAGCACCCCAAGGAATATGCTTCGCAAACAAAATGATTCAGATGTTGCAAAAGTTTCTTTTCTAAATGGGAATTCTCTCTCAAGTTCACAGAGACCAACCTGGTCAAAAAGCTGCTTTCCTGTGGTGTTCGGCTGGATGGCGAACTCCAGCTCCGCGTCCATGGTGGTGACTCGGACATTGATCTAGAAAACACAGGCACAAATCACACTTAGCGAGCATTCTTTTCTCTCTTTTAAAAAATTTATCTTCATTGATTCCAGAAAGGAAGGGAGAGGGAGAGAGAGAGAGAAACATCAATGAAGAAAGAGAATCATTGATTGGCTGCCTCTGGCACAACCCTTACAGGGGATCAAGCTGGCAACCCAGGCAGGTAACCTTGACCGGAATCAAACGCGGGACCCTTTCAGTCCACAGGCGGATGCTCTATCCACTGAGCCAACCCAGCGACAACAGCGTTCTTTTCTCTTGATCCTCTCCTGAGCCTTCCAGTCACACGCAGGCTGTTCCTCTCCAACAGCCATTATCAGTCTTGTCAGCACACACGCGTGCACACACGCACACACTCCCCGGCAGATGAGTCTCGGCGCGTGCACAGTCCGGACCCGAATGCAGGCCTGCCTTCTTCAGCACCGCACATTCACACTCAGGTCTGTGCCCTTTTTCTACGAAAGTCCTCTGACTACGGTTAGTGGATTTCCCACGCACCACCTCCTTCTGACCCCACCACAGCCGAGTGAGGCTCCGAGAATTCAGACCAGGGCAGGAAGGGAGAGGATCCACTGGGTGGGCAAAAGTAGGTTTACTGCTGTTTATATGGAAAATTCAGCAGGTCCTCGGATGACGTGGGAGATCCGTTCCTACAGCGACGTAACTCGATTTTCGCCGTAAGTCGGAACCCACCTACATAAGCACCTGCGTCACTCATATGGAGCACACACACAGCAGTAATGAAGTGAAACAGTAAAAAAAATGTCAAAGAAAGATAACAATTCCTGACCTCTACTTGTGGTAAATAAATAATAAACATAAAGCACATATGTACATACGTTGAAATGACAGAACTTTTTTTTAATAAACATATGGGAGATGGCAACGTAACCATGAAACAACATACGTCGAGTCCCTGGGGACTGCCCGTAATTAACAAGTAATAATACAAGAATAAGCTGTAAGTGACCAGTGGCCAGGCCGCTTGACCTCAAGGGTGTGTGTGTCACCTGACTAGTCGTTACCCTGCGGTGTTTCCCACAAGGTGATCCTTCGGGCAGCACAGCATGGGTTTGCAAGACGACCTCCAGTCCTGCAGAATGGCCAGCGCCTAACCACGCACAATGTCCAGTCAGCGGGACACCCACCAGGACCCCACACACACCTCCACGTGCTCTCGGGGACAAAGGACCACAGAGGTACTGCCTTAGTCAGGGGCATGTTCAACAGTCCATGTTTATAAAGACTATGGAAATTACTTCCCAGTTTACAGATCCTTAACGACGTGCTGAAAGCAGCATAAACTTCTACCGAAATTTAAAATAAAACATTTACTCAGAAAACAGGACCATTTCTGTACATATTTTGGCCCAATTATCCAGGGGCTTTGAAAGAAATTAGGCTTTGGAAATGAAGGAAACTTCTAAAGCCCAGCTCCTTTCCAGAGTCTGTGAGAGGTTTCCATGCCCAGCAACTGGTTTCGGTGAACTCGACACGTGGTGAAAGCTGGCGCTCACATCAGCAGCGCCGCCCCAGCCATCAGGTGGGATCGTGCGGTTACGCATCAACGGGAGGTGGCCCACGACAGGTCAGAGGTGCAGGAACTTGAAGTCCAAACACCCAAACCTCGTGCAAAGACGGGACAAGAGCACATGCTTTGCAATTTGTATCGTCCTGGTGTGTCTCCTAGATCACACTTTCCCCAGAGGCCACGCTCGCTGCAGGAGGCGCCGCCAGCAGGCGTGGTGCGGGTGCAGGCGTGTGCAGGAGCAGCCGTCACTGAAAAGCTACCCGAGAAGGCTGGCCAACATACTAAACACCTCTCGACATTCAGTTTTGTTCGGAGAGGGTGGTGACAATTAAAGTTTAATTTTGCTCATGTACCCCGGGCCCATATACACATGCAGAGCCATGTGGCTGATGGTGTAGATAATTTAATAATTCATGTCTCCTTCCAAATGCTCCTCCATTGACACTCCGACACAGAGTCATACTGTGAGGTCTAAAGTGTCAGACAGAACACGTAAGGAACCAGACCTCATCCTACTCTGCTATTCATAATGGGAATTGATAAATAACGTTAGATAACGTTAGGGAGTTAAGTTAGGGAGTTAATTTAGCCCTCAATTGATTTAAAAAAATTAGGTCTTTCTACAACCATGTACTATGTCAGAATTTTCTAACAAAATGACTTATCTTAGACACAAGTCAGGAAAAGCTGGTGCTGCACATGCCCGAACCCCTCAAGGAAAATGAGGTTCCAATGGATCTATTTTTCACACTGACCACATTCAGCAGAAAACTCTTTTTGCCCCACACAGTAGCTAGCTTAATGGGTGAGCTGTATTTTTTATTTTTACTTCAGTAGGAGAGTTAAGTTTCTGAGCTCTTACTAGAATATCAGTATTTGCAAGAGACAAATGCCTAAAAACAGACCAAATCAACAAAACTGGCCAATAAGACTTCTTAAATTTAAGCAAAATGCAATGCATGTTTTGTTGTTCTTGTTGTGTGTGTGTGTTTCATGAATAATGACTAGAATTTCACAGGTATTTTGCTCCAGGTTACTTGACTATATAATGCATATCACTGAATATCAGGATTCAACACATAAAATTTCTTTGCCTTAGTTAATGAAGATAATGAAAACTTCACTGTCAGACTCTCTATCCTCCCTCTGCTTAATAATCTACTCTTTAAAAAGTTATACTTGCTGTTATTAGGGGTCAGCTCAGCTACTACACTACACACCTATGAACCATGACAGCATCGTTCTGCTGCTCCCAGCCCACCCCAGCCAGGACACCTTGCACCCTGTGAGGCTCATGTGCTCTATAAACCCCAACCAAACGCCTGCCGGGGATGCTGGCACCATGGGGGCCACTGGGGACAGAGGAGTGAGACCTCCCTTGCCCTGGAGCCACTTGACTTAACCCACAGAGATGGCCTCAAGTGGCTGTCGTACACCGCATGGGACTGGCCGTTAGACTCCCCAGAGCAGCTTTACAAACACCTGAGTTTCTGGGCCTCAGCCCAAGAACCTGTATAGTTTTTAAAGCCACTCAAGTGGCCTGAGGACTACCCAAGTCACTGATCAGCAGGCAGGAGCAGAGCAGCTGGGAGGCCTGGGTTCGAGACCTGGCGCTGTAACCCACTGAGGACTCAGCCCCTTATGTGCAAAAGGTCTGGACTACGTGTCCTGAGGTCCTTTCCAGCTCGGAAATGTGAGGTCTGGAGTCCCGAGGGGCAGGGTTAGGGTTAGAGCAAGAACTGAGAGTCCTGGGCCCACTCCTAGCGGGAGGCAGGGGATGCGGGGGAGGATCCCTGAGAAATAACTCAGAGGGAACGCTATCAGCAGGTGGCCAGGAGATAGCTTCAGGGACAAAAGAAAGGCTCAGCCGGTGCTCACACCTCCTGCAGGGGCTGTAACCCTCCTGGCAGGAGAAAGGGGCTACAGGCTTCATTGCTGCCATGTCAGCCATGTCTCCATTACAAAAAGGAGAATGGAAAGTATTTAAGCGCCAATCTTCTTCTTTTAAACGCCCGGTAACAATTCACCCCACTAAACAAAATAAACCCACTGTCCTCTCTGCTCACTCCCTCTAACTGAGCACTCATGAGACAGACAGACCTGGGCCTCCCAGCCAACCCCTGCCGGGCAGGCCGCAGTGTAGAACCAAGAGTATCTGTCAGGGATCTTCCCCTTTAACATCCTGTAAGTCAAACAGTATCTGAGTGCCTTCTGAGCCAAGTCAGCAGCTGAGTTCTCTGCAAAATCTCTGACGGTAAAGGGGGGGCCAGAGCGGTGATGCTCGGGGGAGGGGACGCAGCGGCATTTCGAGGTCACAGAAGTTAAGGCTGCGCTTCTTTTTTCTTTCTTTAACTGAAAGGCTTTTGAGTGTCTTTGCTGTTAATGCAAATTGTGAAATCCCAGGGCGGGCCCCAGTCTGCTTCCCAGGTTTCTTTTCCGTGGACAATGCCCAAGCACCAGTCCTTCCCGAGCACTCTCTGAAAAACATGAGTCTCCCAGGTTCACTTGTTAAAACCTCCCCGGAGCCTGTAGGAGAACACACGGAGGGACCTGGAAGTACCTTTTACTTCTAACCCAGGCAGAGGCTGAACTGTTGGTTGTCAAATGATCGCCCTTTATCATTCTCATTTTGGTAGATAAATATTTGGCAATATTGCCTTTGGGAAGTGCCCACTTCCTCCTGACATGCTTTCTCTTGGGTTGAGATGACCTCTCCTGGCAGACCTTTCACAGAACTAAAGACCAAGACAGGCGGGGAAGGCTCCGGCGAGTTCTGCCCCAAACCTCCCAGACAAGCGGCCGCTCCCGTCTCCTTACGGCGCCGGCGGCGTGCCAGCCGCGGGGTTGCTCTGTGCGCTCATTCAAAACCAGGACCATGAAAATGAGGGAAATGCACGTGGTCCCCTCTGAATGTTTGGCTTTCAGGCCGTGGCCTGAGTGATAAGGTTAATCCCTGTACTATCACACCTGCATTTGCTCAAAAGTGAGGAGTGGAGCTGCCCAGCACCAGGGCGATTGCACTGGGAGCCTGACCTTCACAATCACTTAAAATGTCAGCGCTGTTTCCCCACATTCCAGCCTCTTCCGAAGGCGCCACCTCAGCAACTTCGAACAGCTTTCAAATATTTGGCGAAGGCCTTTCAGATACGTAGAAAGGCTGATAGGAAGCAGGTCCGGCCGCCCGCTCCCCAGCTGGGGAAGGAGCAGGGAGCCCAGCAAGGAGCCGCTCTCCCCGCGGACAGCCACCGAGTGAGAGAGCATCGCGGATGCCTGTTTGGGTCACTTAATTGAAAAATTACACGGGCAATATTGTATTTTCATCTTCATGTTGAGTACTTTTAAAATTACAGCCTTCTTGAAGTATAACTTACAACCATAATATTTGCCCGTTTAAAGTAAGCAATTCAGTGGCTTTTTAGCATATTCGCCGAGTTACACAACCACACCACGACCTAATTTTAGAACATTCCGTCACCCGGGAGAAACCCGTGGCCCTCAGCAGTCCCTCCTGCTCCTCCCCCCGCCTACCTGGCACCCACAGTCCACTTCCGTCTCCACAGACTCCCTACTCTGGACAGTTTCTATGAATAGAATGGGGTCTTGGTGACGTGCTTCTGTCACTGAGCATGTCTTCCCGACTCATCCGTGCCCTAGCATGTCAGGGCTCCAGTCCTTTTTTCTGCCAACTAATATTCCACTGTCTGGGTAGGTCACGTGTGTCTATCTACGTTGAACTGGACTACCTATGGTCACATTGGTAAGGAAAAAATTAGGGGGGAAACAATGATGAAAGAAAGTAAATTTGTAAAAACTAAAATGCAATGTAAGTTCACTGTGTTTAAGTTGTAAATGAAAATAGTCTGTGTTCTCAGGAAGAGGCCCCAGCTGCCAAACTCATGTGAACACACCACCGCCCAGCCTGCTCTCCTGCCGCCAGAAGCAATGTTAGTCGTCCCGGATTCTAGCGACTTCCCTCCTCACACGAGGGCGAGGGCACGGCCCGGGAGCAGAGGGGAGAAGCAGGCCTGGGTCGGGTTCTCTCCGCACGTTCTAAGGGGGCTGACGGAGTCTTCCGCTTTACATTTTGTGGTGCCAAGCACGGTGCTCAGTCCGAGTAGCAAAACCCCCAAATCTCTCCCTGATCACCTGCACACGTCAGCCGTTCACCTGTCTCAGACGGTCCCTGGGGAAAGGCCTCGGAAGATGGCAGCGCCGCCCATGCTGCCCGACGGGAACGTGCAGAGTCACCCGCAGAGCCGGCTCAAACAGCTCCCGGGCCCCAGGCCGAGATCCTGACTCAGGGGGTTGGAATGCGGCCCAGGAATCTACCGCTCTCCCAGGTCACAGTGAGACCACACCCGGACAGCACTGCCCTGGGACAAGGCAGCATCGGAGAAGGCATCGCACTCAGGTGTCCCACACAGGGATGGCGTGCAGACCTGAGCTCCTTAATGAAATCTGTATCCAACGGATGGGTCCCTATCAGCGCTCTCTCTGGATCCTAAGCGCCTCACTTTTGAGAAAGATAAGAACCAGCCTCTACGAACAACACTCTCACTAAGTCACACAGTGGTCACTTCACAAATGCTGGCCCACAAGCACCGACCTGTGAACGACCCCGACTGGAAAGCCCACCGCCCTGCGGAAGGGGCCCCGCAGCTCCAGCCCCCGAAGGCAAAGTCGAGGCCAGAAGCCCCAAAGCCAAGGTCTGCTTTTCAGCTCTTTTCCGTATCACCCACCCTTTCTCGGGTGTCACAGTCATAGCTGCTATTTAAGGGATAGCTTCGTTTCTATCTATTTTACAGAATGAGACTCTCGTTAAGTGTGCAATGCTGCCCCCAGCAGCACTGTTTACACAAACAGGTGATAGGAAAGTAGTGAACACTGAAAACCCAGTGGCCATTTTTTACATTGTTATAGTTACTAGCAAACAGTTAGAAGCATCCATCTTCTACTCAAGAAAGGCCGACCACAAACCACCCTGTAGGACACAATTCTTTTAAGGACAGAGAGGCCAAAATAAAACCAGTATGTTGCTAATGGAAGGTATTTATCAAAATACCCAAACTATTGTACAGAGAAGACAAGTAAAATGGGAATGTGGTTCTAACACACAATTTTTCATTAAATGCAGTGAAGTCCACACTAACACGATCTTGCACCGGCCAAGACACCAGCACGGCTCGTCCGGCAACCGCTCCCGCCACCAGCAGCAGCCACACGTCACCATGTGCCCACAGCAGGTTGGCCTCAGAGTTAGAAATTCCAGAGATACATGTCTAAGCTCTAGCTCTTAACACCAGACTTCCTGCGGTTTCTCGACCTTTAGAGAGGGTGGAAAAACAGTATAAATATGTCTCACTGACAAGTTAGCCCTCTGGCAGGTCTGTAAACAAATGCTCTTCCTGTCTCTCCAGCTCCTCTGAATCTTAAGTTTAAATTATACCCAATCACATCACTTGATCTTTTCTCTTTCCAGGTTCAAAAGAACTTGAGTGAAGGTGAAGCGACTGGCTGGTCGGGCTTAGGAAAACTGGTCACCTGGCTCCACACATCTTATAAAAAGATTGTGTGATTAAAAATAACAAACATTGTCAGGTGATTCGGGAAAAGCCCCCGGCATCATTGTCTGAAGCGCAACAACCCAACAATGACAGACGGTAGGGCAGGTCCAGAACTCGTATTCTGATACCGTTTTCATATACTTATGTAATATCAGGGTAATATTCTAGTTTTTTATGGCCTGTGATGGGAATAATAGAGCCATCAAATGTCAGAGCTGACAAGAGTCCACTTGTGACGACTCCTGTGAGTAAGGTCCAAGTGCTGGCCCCCGTCTCGGCCATTCCTAGAGCTCGCCGAGGGGTCACGGATGGGCAGTCACGCTACTTCTGGGAACACGAGGTGCTGAAAGTTGCTGAGCAGGACTTTGAGACGTGGGTTAGCTGCTCTCAGGTCTCTTGGTGCCCATCACCGAGCTCCAGGTAACCCCGCGCCTCGTGACAGCTGTGTCTCCCCACCAGGAAAAGCCAAGCTAGGGCGCGAGTGGACGGGTGCTGACAGTTCCGGGAATGCCTTTCCCTGCAGGGAGTATCTATCAAGAAACTGAATCTACCTACCACCCAGTGCCTCCAGCTAAGTCATCCTCCTTCCGGAGCAGAGCGGTCCAGGCCTCCCTCCCCTTCCTTCCTGCGGGAGGTGCAGAAAGGTAGTTACTGGGCAGGGTTTGTGAAGGTGCCAATACTCACGAAAATCGAGTTCAGGTTCACATGAGCCACTGGGCTCGAACCAGGTGGTTGTCTAGTCGGGTTTCTGGGTTCAGTTTAAGCACAGCCCTTATTTATTTAGTTTTAGGAAGTGTGAGTGTAAACTTTAACTCGGGGGAACGGGGTGGGTGCGCCTCTTATCCGGAGAGCACTGGCCTCATTTCGCAGAGAATTCCATAGCACTTTAAGGAATTCTGAGGGTAACTTAATCATGAAAATTAACTCTACGCACCCTTACCTCCTTTCTGAGCTAAGCTTACAACTTAAAAGCTCAATTCTTAATATGCAGCCGATAACAGGACAGAGTGTCAACATGAAAGCCGGGCCTTGGAATTTCCAAACCACTTGTTTCAGATGGTTCTTTAACATTGTAAGAACAGAGAGGCCAATAAAAATGTAACCAACATCGTTACACCCATTACACCCTCGCTTTTATGGTTAATAATGTGTTCCAAGTGGAGCAAGGAAACAGTGACAAGGTGCTAGGGTGGCTAAATGGGATTGCTGGGTGAGAGGCGTCAAGCTACCCTGGCCTGAACCCCTTCTTTTAAACACGGGGGAAACTGAGGCCCAGAAAGGCTTACACAACTTCCTCAACTTCTGGTAATCTTCTAAACAGCTTCTAAAAAATTTATATTCGTATAGCTCTGAAACATTATTCCTAAGGTTGTATCTCTCAATAGTCAATGGTTTTACACTTTTGAAATGTCTGTATTTCCAAATTCCAGGGTGAAAACTTAGGTAAAATTATGCATAAGAGGGAAGTGCCCACATCTACCAACATTCAGCCCACAAATGTCAAGAACTTGTAATGAAATCCCCAATCTTTCTCAACAGCTCTTTCTGCCTCTGAATGTCAGCCACTTCCTGCCCCCGGCCCCACTTCCTGTCAGCCCAGGCTTGCAGCAATGCCCAGGGCGGACAAACCAGTCCCTCTGCACTCATGGTAACAGGGAAATCTCGGCCTTAGAGCCGGAGGCGCGTTCTCAGCTCCCTCCCCAGGAGCCGTGCGGGAGCAGCGTGTGCTGCTCGGGCTCAGGGGCTGCTGTGCGGGGAGGAAACGGACTTCTACACTGGGAATGGCCACACTGTGTAATTTTACTGATTTTTTTAAGAGAGGAAGGGAGAGGGAGAGAAAAATATCGATGTGAGGACGTTGCTTCCCGTAGGGGATCCCACAGGGGATCGAACTGGTGTAAGTGGCCTGACCAGAAATGGAGCCTGCGACCCTACAGTGCATGGGATGGCGCTCCAACCAGTGAGCCACACAGGCTAAACTAGAACCTCAGACACCACTTCACAGAGGAAAGGGAAAAGGAATCATCAAAGAACGTTATGTTCTGCAAAACTATTCCCTTTCAGAAACACAGATAATCTGCTTCAAGGTCACTTTATCTAATAAGCTTCAAGTCTCGATTCTGTAACACTGATTTCAGGTTTACTAGCTGGGTCATACATACTTCAGCCCCAATTTAGTTCACTGAAAAGTGAGGGTAATTCTATCCACAAGCTTAGGATCCCAGAAAAGACCAAGTACCGGACAGGGCCGGCATGACGACCTCATGCTACAATGGTTTTTCATTCTAGGCTAATAAAACAGGAAATTAAAGACAGACTACACTTCACTCCCCACCTGGAATGGACTGTTTTCTTTGTAAATTTAGAAGTCTGTCAAGAGTCCTTCCTTTCTAACGAGTGTGAGTGTGTGTGGGTGGAGGGAGGGAGGCCAAAACAAGGTAACTGCTCTGCTAACCTGTTGTTTTAGGAAAGGATTTATAAAATAAACCATGCTTAACTCTCGTGCCATTTCTGATATAAATCTTTGCCCCTCGTTAAGATCACATGTGCAGAAATAGTCTGCAGTGAAAGAACATTTCTCCTGTAAGAAGCTTAGACTAGATGTATCTGAACTTGAGCGAGAAGTCTTTACTTTTGCTTTACTTTACTCCCCATCTATCAAAAATGGGGAGTGAGACCCACACTAAATCAGCAAGCTTACAAAACCTGCTGGAATAAGCAGACTTCAGTAAAACACGCTTTTAACCACCTGTATATCTGAATTGATAGTTAAGACACACACACCCCTGTTTAATTTATACTTTGTCACAGTCAAGTCTGCTACATGCGGATGGGATTAAAACTGTGTATGTACTTCTTGATGGCACCAAGACCTCGTGTGCGGGTACGGCCATCCCCGCCCGCCCCGCAGCTCTGGTCCTGTGACGGCCCAGCCACCCGCAGGCTGCACACGGATCGTCTAGCCTGCCACCGCAGAATCTCAGCTCTGAGAAGGCGGCTATTGAGATAATGACCTATTTCCAGCTGGGTCACAGCACTCCCCCTCCCCCACCCCGAGATCGTGGGAACACGAGTGAGGGACTGGCCTGCAACAAGAACTCTGTGTGCTGCGCGCCTGCGGTGGGGAGAAGGCCCGCTCAGCCAGCTCACAAACCTGCTCGAACAAGCAGACTTCGTCAAACACAAGCTTCTAAGCCACCTTGCACATCTGACTTATGCTGTTAAAACACACACAGCCCCGTTTAACTTATACTTTGTCACAGTCCGACCAGATCTCCTTTAGTAAAAGGTGTGTGGGGGGGGGCGGGGGGGTGGTGGCCCAGGTGGAATGAAAGCAGCCCCTCACTGACCAGGACACAAAAGGTCTCCCCAGAAAGCCTGGCTCCACTCCAGGGACCCCGGACACAGTCGGGCGGGAGTGCGGGGGGCGGGGCGGGCCAGCCCCAGGGGAAGGAGCCGTGCCTGCCCTCCCAGACTTCAGCATTTGGCCACTTGGAAACGGGACAGCATCTTTCCCTTCCACCCTTATGTGCTTTTAGGGAACAAACTTCATTTTGGAAATTTGGAAACAGTTTAAGGAGCCCCATGTGTTCTCCACGCAGCCTGACGCCACTGACTTCCGGCATCCTTACTCACCTACTTTCTATCACCTTAAAGCAACGTCACTGGCGTATTCTAAGGCCGTCACACAGACTTCACTTGTGAAACACCAGCATGCGGCCCGAACGGACACACACCTCCACTATTTCCAACCTAATTCAAAACTGTCCTTAACATTTAAATTTAGTCCGTATTCAATGTCCCCCACTGCCTCCAAAATACCTTTCTCAGTGGACTCGTTCAGGTCACGGAATGCACTGCGCAGCCGTGCCATCACCTGCATTTCCAAACTGCCCTGTTTGGCCAGTTTCTTAATAATAAACATCAGATGTTCCCCACCCTGTCCGTCTCCCCACCTAAGTCCCACTTAGAGTCTCACCCAAATAGCAATGTGTTATGCAAGCAGATACTTCAACCACAAGCAACATCCGTAATTATTTAACCAAGGCCATGAAACATCGAGTAACAATACTGTACTGACACACACAACATTTTCATCGAGGCGGTTCTCAGCTAATATTTATATCCTAAGCTTTTATCAGTTTGCTCTCAAAAAGCATAAGGAACAGGCTGGCCATCCTGCTAAGACGACTCTACAGAAATCTGCAGACGCAGCCATGGCAAATACTCTCCCAAAAGGAACAAGGGCCCTGAACCGATGCCTGAGCAGTGACGGAGCCCACGGGACCCAGCAGAGACGACGTGCTCCCCACAAACCCATGGAAGCACGTCCTGGGAGAAAGATCCCCTGGGCTCCCTGTCCGATGTGAGAGGGACGGGCCAGAAACAAAAACAGGCAAAAGCGTCACGCTCTGCCCACTGGGAAGTCACTGGTTTCGCTCTTTACCCGCCGAGGAGTGAGAGGAAGAACAAAGGCCCCTCCCTGCGGCCCAGCAGGATGGGGGCCGACAGCAGCGGCCCTCCCTCCCCCTCCGGGCACTGTCTCAGCTGCCTGAGCATCTCAGGCCCCAAACGGGCGCACAGGAGGCACCCTATCTGCCGAATGAGCGCATGCAGGGATGTGGGATGTCCACTAGGGCGACGAAAGGACAAAGGGAAGGGTGAAACCTACTACTGCCTGTTAGGCGAGGTCAGAAAGAAGAACGCCTGTCCTGAGAAACGACGGTTTATCCCATCAGATTAGAATGTCGTGGTGACAGGTCGAGCTGTGCATTTACTCTGCCCTCTGTGGTGACAGGAGAGAGTGCCAGACACGGGCCAGGAGCGTCCCTGTCCCTGTCCCGTGGGTCTCATCAGAACCTCAGAGGACATCCCAGAAGAGGAAGCAGGGCCCAGGGAGGCGGAGACGCTCGCCCACCGGCACCCCTAAGAGGCAGCATGTCTCCCCACTTGGTCAGTCTCCCTCCCTCTACTCATCTGCCAAAAAGGCAAGAATTTAAAGTTTGTTCTGGAGCAGATAACGCTCCCCCCTCGCTACACACAAAGCACTATACTTTTCGCTGTCGCAGTCAGAAAAGACAGAGGCAAAGAAACAAGTATCTAACATTGTTACAGGTAGAAATAAGTTCTATGAAGTAAAATAAAGCGGGGTACAGGGTGGACAGTGAGGGGCCCTATTTTAGATAGAGTGATCTAAATTAGGGATTGATATGAAACCATCTCTAGTCAGAAATTCATACACTATGGTAGGTCCAAAGTTCACTCTAAATTGTCAGTGATAAAAAGGCCACTCATTTATGTAACATTCACCTTCCAACTCAAATATCAGGCACAAACGGCTTTCTTTTAGCACATGCCCACCTGTCATTGTACAGTGGTCAGCCAGGGCACGGGAGGCTGTCACTTCCCCTACAGAAGCAAGGCCACCAGAACACCTGCTTCCGTCCGGCCTCAGCACCACCTGCCAGCCCTGCGAGAGCTTGCCCAGTGTGTGTCCAGGCTCAGAGCCTGTGATTTCTTTCTTTCTTTCTTTCTTTCTTTCTTTTTAAATTAGAAACAGTGAAGTGAATCTGCTTCCAAAAATTATTAACTCAGGCATAAAACATATAGAAGGTACATGAAATGCTAAACAATAATTATTTTTGTCCTAAAGCAGAAGTTGGCAATTTTTTTCTATAAAGGGCCAGATAAATATTTGGGGCTGTGCAGGCTATATTTGGTATCTGTTGCATATTATTGTTCTTGTTGTTTTAAACAACTTTTAAAAACATAAAAACTATTTCTCTCTGGGAGTCCATAAAATCCAGGCCACACAGTCAGACTCAGCCTCTGCCTTCCCCCTCCTCGAGTAAAAACAATTATTTACAATATCTGTTATGGCAATTTTTAAAAATACAGACAGTCTTAAAGACCTCTCGGTTTAAAATAGAAAAGAAAATTAGCATATGGAAAGTGACTTCAAACTTAACCAAAGGTAAGCAAAAGCTGATATGTTTGGCTATTGCAGTTTGCCCTCAGGTGGTATCTGTTCCTCAGTTTATCAATAACAGTTAGGCCAAGATCAGAATTTTCATTTTGCTTTCAAAGTTTAAACTGTCATTTCTCAGGACAGGCATTCTTTTTTTCTGACTTAGCCGAACAGGCAGTTGGTTCTCATTAGATTAAAAAGATAATTATGTTAATGCAGTTTTCATTTCCTTTGAAACAGCAATACCATTAATCCTTAAGGTGTTAAAAAACAAAGGGAATGCGATTCATAATCAAAGAAAAACAGAACTGACCACTGCTACTACCTCAATGCCTTTCTGCCCTTGTGCACTGGTGAGCTCCTAGGCATCCCTCAACACCCAACTAAGCACCTCACCAGCTGGGAGGCCTCCTGGCTCTCCAGGGCACACTTTAAACTTCTTAGGTATTCACCTTTTTCCACACTGGCCACCCTGTCCTGCCATTCTTGGTTTACCTATCTGACTACCTTGTTAGACTGAGAACCCCTTAAAGGCAAAGCCTGTCTTCTGTATTTTTATAGCCCCAGCACCTAGCACCAAACGACATAGAACAGGGCTTCAGGAACAAGGAAGGATCCATGTGAACCACACGGGAATTCTGACAACTGGAAGATATAGAGATGAAGAGAAGCGATTTCAACAGGTGTGGGCCATAGCTACTCGTGAGCGGCAAGCCTTTTTAAAACATGCAACCCCTGACTCTAACCAGGGGCACTGACCTTTTCTCGTAGATTGCCAAATTAAAAAATGGCAACAGCCAACACAACAATAGCCACCTGGTGTGAATAAATCTACAGTATACCTATTTTTTGTCATATTGGCCAAAAATACATTTTTTAGCATGCCATAGAATTTTAGTAATTAGCTTATGTGTGCCATGAAATGAAAAAGGTTGAAAATTGCTGCGTTAGAGAAAATAACCCAAACATTTCACACGGCTGTTTTCCTTGGAAGGTCTATTGATAAACTACCTGATTGATAGCAACTTGGGAAGGGAAATCCTTAAGTCTTAGCCACAGGTTACACTGAAGTTTGTAAAACAAACTTCCACATCCACCCGTGACAGTGTCGGCCTGAACGGACACCGGACACCAGACACCACGCTGGGCTTCGCTGCTCCCACTGCGCGCCGGGACCCCTGGGTCTGCCCACACACCCACCAGTACCACCCATCTCAGGGCTTCACTGCCCTGTTTGGGTCCAAGAGAAAGGGATACAGAACGCTGCCCTTTTCTGATGAAATCAGCGGTTCCCAAACTCTGGGGGCATCAAACCACCTGGGAGCTTCTGGAAAGCACAGGTGCCGGGCCCTACGGGGCCGCGGAGAGGGGCCCCCGGCAGCGCTGTGCGGGCCGGGGCTCTGCCTCCACACGGTCAGCCACACCGAAGTCTAAGAGCTCGCACCCGAACTTCTAACTGCGTGTGTGGAGACATGTAAGATACTGCTGGGTCCTTCTGGCTTACGTGGATTAAACCCACACTGCAGCTGAAGTCGGTATGTGCACATCTTTTGGGAGGTAGTGGTTATGATTATGAAAGAAGGCAAGGACCTCTTTCATCAATCACAGTCCCAAGTGTATTAACAGCCTGTACAAACCAAACCCTCCACCTCCCCTCCCACACCTGGTCCTTCTCCAGGTTCCTTATCTCCCGAATGGCACCACCAGCCAGCCAGTTACGCAAGCCAGACCCCACAAGTCAGCCGGCACCGCCCTTGGCCCCTGCACATCCATCCATCACCAGGTCCAGCGAGTTTACCTCCCACCTGTGCCCACTCTCCCTCTGCACCACCACCACCACCCTGGCCCTTGCCATCACTCTCACCGGGGCCCCTCCAATGGTCTACCTTCTCCACCGCCGCCTCCTGCCTCCCACACGCAGCTGCAATGACCACACAGAAGGCCTCCTCCTGAGAGTCAAAACCCCCACTGCTTCTGGAGTTAAACCGAGTTCCGCCACCAGGAAGGCCCTGCACAGCTGGCCTCCGTTTTCCTCTCGCCCACGGTCTTCATCAGGAACCCTGACCTCACCTCGTGTCTGCTCATCTCAGGAGCCTCAACAACTGCACAGTGATGCAGTCAACACGCCGAGCTGATGGATGGAAGTACAGACAGACTCACTGGGCCTTGGAGTGATGACAGATGGCTAACCCGGCCAGCACTCCTCACGGCCACTGGGCAAGTCTGAGCTGACCATCAGCCCATGCTGAGGGGGGTAAAGGGGGTGGGAAACAGAAAATAGATCCCCTGTATCCTCCTCAATTGGTGGGAGGGATGGAAAATGTATCAGTATATTCAGTAAGTTCTGACCCTGTTAAAATATTTAGTGGCAGAGGCTGTGTATTCCCAGAGAGCCAAGGTAATCTCAGAAATTACCTTAGCGTTTTGGCACAGGGCAGAATGTGAACACACTGAAGGGAAAGGGCACTTCTGCATGAGAAAGGCCAGGCACCCACTGAAGCCACTTCAACTCTAAACTGGGAAAACAGCTTTAAGAGCTGGAAGCCCCCTCACTCCCAAGCTGGAGGGCAGAGGTTTTCCTTTCTAATGCCCACGCCTCCTTTCCATCACAATGAAGACAGCAAGTGGGGGGCTGGGGGGGAAGGAGCAGCACAGGCCACCTCTGGCTGAATCATGGGCACAAAGACTGCTTCCTGAGCCAGGAACCTGGGAACACCCCGCCTCCCCAGGTGAGGGGCGGGCCGAGCGGCCCTTCACTAAGTCCCTCCCTAGGAGCTCGGCCCTTCACTAAGTCCCTCCCTAGGAGCTCGCTGCAGCACTGTCTAGGCCAGCCGTGGGCAAACTACGGCCCGCAGGCCTGATCCGGCCTGTTTGAAATGAATAAAACTAAAAAAAAAAAAAAAAAGACCGTACCCTTTTATGTAATGATGTTTACTTTGAATTTATATTAGTGCACACAAACACTCCATCCATGCTTTTGTTCCGGCCCTCCGGTCCAGTTTAAGAACCCATTGTGGCCCTCGAGTCAAAAAGTCTGCCCACCCCTGGTCTAGGCTCAGGTCCCAGACTGCAAGCTCCCGGAGGCCAAGACCTGCCCCAGCCACCCGTGCAGGCTCCTTGCCTGGCTGACTGAGTGAACACTCAGTCCTTTTAACAAGTGGTGACTGGAGAGCAGTGTTAAGAGAGAAAGCAGCAAGTAAATACTTCATTTATAGTGTTTTATGGATAAAGGCACCCACTGACTCAGTTTAGACAAAGCAATCAAAAATACTTCATCAAAACTTCAAGGCGTCAGGTGGAAGCCCCCACCCCAGCCACTCAGACGTGTTCCTCTTTACAGGTGTTTGCCCCTGGATCCTGCTGTCACACCTCAAATCACACGAAGCCACCTAGCAAGATTCTTAGCTTGGACTTGAACAGTAAGATCCAATACACCTGCCCGGGCCGGTGTGGCTCAGCTGGTTGGAGGTGGCAGGGTCTGGGCACAGCCCCCGGTTGGAGCACGTGCGAGAGGCAAACCAAATGTTTCTCTCTCCCATGGATGTTTTCTCTTTCTCTTTCCCTCCCTCCCCCTCTATAATAAGATCAACTTAAAATCTCCAGGAAACCATGCCCACAGAAAAGGCCGCAGGTAGGAATTTCCCAAGTGGCTCACCTAAAGGAGATCTCCCAACACTGTTTTGAAAGTACAATTGTACATATTATCCTATCCTAGCCTATCCTATCCAATAAAACCCTGATATGCAAATTGACCAAACAGCAGAACAACCAGTTGCTATGACGCGCACTGACCACCAGGGGGCAGACACTCAACACAGGAGCTGCCCCCTGGTGGTCCGTGTGCTCCCACAGGGGGAGCACTGCTCAGCCAGAAGCCAGACTCATGGCTGGCAAGCACAGCAGCGGTGGAGGGAGCCTCTCCTGCCTCCACAGCAGCACTAAGGACCCCTCGGGGGATGTCCTACTGTCAGCTTAGGGAGCGGGCCTAAGCCGGCAGTCAGTGAGAGGGCACAGGCTGGGCTGAGGGACCCCCGCCCCCCAGGGCACGAATGTTGTGCACTGGGCCTCTAGTGTAAAATAAAGTCTTTCAAAACGTGACTCTGGTTATCCGGATCCTAACACACCAAGTGATGGCTACTATTATTCCTTAACAACTTAACTATCCTCACTTTGTCAGAACATTTTCTAAATTTCTGATCCATCATAAAAGACTGAAAGCAAAATGAAATTACAATGTACCTGCCATAGGAAAGAACCTTGCAAAGGAAGGGCATTCTGACACATGCTACAACACCGAGGACCTGCAGGACTTTGTGCTGAGCGAAATGAGTCAGACACCAGAGGACAAATACTGTGATTCTATTCTATGAGGTCCCTAGCCAGGAAAGGGGAGTTAGTGGCTGGGGAAGGTGATACGTATATTTTACTACAATAAAAACAGAAACATAAATTACAATTCCTTATGAGAAAAGAGAAGGAAAAGTAGTGACTGGAAACTGGTTTACTGACTTTTTTCCTGAGGGATATCTTACAAGCTGAGCTCCGCATCTTTTCTTTTAGCAAAATACCTGCGGGAGGTCGGTAAGGCCCTGCCCACTGCTCTGCGAGTCGCCTTCAGGCTCAGGGCTGTTCCCAGAAAAAGGACTGTGTTTCGGTCAGTTTCATGTCACAGGCACTGAAAAGCCTGGATGTCACGTGCCCCTTCCATGTTTGAAATGAAGAATTTTGTGTAGGAAGAGAATTTCCTGCACCATGAATGAATCATCTTGATGACGTAACTTAGGCAAAAACTATACTGGCTTCTGAATCTATTAGCATATTAACAAGGTAACTTGTTTAACCTAACCGTAACATAACTTCATTAAAAACTCCTTTTAGAAAATCTAGCGTTTAACAGTAGAAAAAGCACATAAGCACTGCCCACACAACTTGTTTGCAAAACTTTTCTAGGTATCTTTTCTTTCCATTTTTGATGAATCCAGATATTTTCTCCACCACGATTTAAAAAGTCAACTAAAAAACTGTCAACGTCGACTCACCAGTTCACCGTGTGAAAAGCAGGTGGAATACATGCAACTTTCTAAGAAACGCGCCGCACAAAGAACCTGCGTCGTCCCCACAACTTAAAGGAAAGCTGGAGCAGCCCCAGGCCTGGCCAGCCAGCCGCCCGAGATGGCGGCACCCCCAGCTCCGGGGGACAGGGGTGCGCGCACAGCAGCGCTGCCTTCAGCTGGCGTTTGCTGGGTGCGGCAGGGGTGCCGGGCCTGAGGGAGCCCGATAGAGGCCCCCTTATCGAAGTCCAGGGCCACCCGCCCTCCTCTGCAGCTCAGTCCGGGGCTAGCCCTGAGTCCCAGACAGGAATCCTGCTGCGCCAGCAAATTCCCGGGGACCGGGGGTGCAGGGCCAGCCCTCCACGGGGGCGGCCTCCTCCGCTGGGCCCCGGGGAGCGCCAGGGCCAGGTCGGGGTGCATTTGCCCGGACACCTGCGGGGACCGGGGTGGGTGCGCGTCCTCGGAAGCCACTAGGCTCTCTCTCCCTGCGATTCCGATAACTTTTCTTTGCAGGAAACAAGTTGCACTCGAATCCGCGTTTTAAACAGACGGCAGCCTAGTTTACCTAAAAGCCGAAACCTCGGCAGCCCGGGGGCGGAGGGGGGGCCGCAAAAGCAAAGGCGCCCCGGGGTTCCCCCGAGTTTACAAAACCACCACCCAGTGGCCGGGGAGCGGCTCCCCGCGCCTCCCTTCCCCCCGCCGACCCCGAGCCGCCAGGAGCCCCGGTGCCGGGCGCGGTGCCCCGCGGGG
Organism: Myotis myotis; assembly: GCF_014108235.1. Classification (NCBI taxonomy): domain Eukaryota; kingdom Metazoa; phylum Chordata; class Mammalia; order Chiroptera; family Vespertilionidae; genus Myotis; species Myotis myotis. The sequence goes on along the minus strand of NW_023416379.1, from coordinate 4,341,799 downwards.
AGCCGGCTACTCACCGGCTTCGGCATTTTCGGTTCCGGGGGGGTCTCCGCGATCCTCGGGAAGCGGCGCGGCGGCGGCGGACACGGCGGCGGGACCTGGAGACACAGGCGTTAGCGCTCGGCGTCCGCCCCGCGCGCTGCGGCTCGAGAACCGGCCGGGCGGGCGGGCGGGCGGGCGGCGCGGGGTGAGTCACCGCCCAACCTGCGGCTACGGCGGGCCGGGCGGGCGGACCGGGCGGGGGCCGGGCCGGGCGGGCGAGTGGGCACCGGGCGGGGGTCGGGGCCGGGCGGGCGGGCGGGGCCGGCGGTGAGCGGCCGCCGCTCCCAGGAAGCCAGGAGCCGGCGAGTTTCACTTCGTGAAGCAACCGTTGGCCCCGCGGGGAAACCGCAACCGTCGAGCCTCCGAGCAACACTTTCCAACACCCGTCCCGCCCGGCCGGCCGGCGAGGGGGCCCTGCCCGGGCTCCGCGGGCGCTTCGGGGGCCCCGAGGGGACGAGGGAGGAGGAGGGTCGCGGGCAGCCGGCGCGGCCACACCGGCAGGTTCGGCTTCACCTACCGAGTATTTGGGCCCAAAAAAGAGCCGAGCTCTGCGGGGCGGGGTGGACCCGACCGGCCGCGCACGCCGGGGCCCCGGGACCCGAGCCCGGCTCCCCCCGGGGACCCCGACCCGGGCTGGAGCGCGGCCCGCCCCTCCGCCCGCCGCCCCGGTCGCCGAGCCCGGCCACTGTCCCCCCGCCGAGTGCGCGGCGCGACCCCCCGACTCCCCGCCCGCCCCTGCGCCGGCTCACCGGGGCTGTGGACGGTGCGCTCCGCGTCGGTGCGTCGGCTGAGTGCGCGCCGCCCGCGCCGCCGAGAGTCCCTGGAGGGGCGGGTCCTGGGGCCGCGCCCCCAACCGCCCCGCCCGCCCGCCCGCCGACCTGCGAGGTGCGCCCGCAAGATGGCCGCGCCTCCGCCCGCGCCCGGGGCGCCCCGCCCGCCCCGCCCCGCCGCCCCTCTCCCCGGAGGACCCTTCCCTCCGCTGCCCCTTTGCCCTTGGAGAACCGGGCCGGGGCCGGGGCCGGGGCCGGAGCCACCTCTGGCCGAGCTGGACGGGGCGAGACCGCCTGCGCCGCGGCGGGCGGACAGAGAAGTCGGGAGACTGTCCGTAAACTGGGGGCGGCCGCCGCGCGTGCCGAGCTGCCCGTGGTCAGGCCGTGTCGGCGTCCTGGCGCCGGAGCGAGGCGGGAGCCCGCGCCTGGGGAGGCCTGTGCCTGGCCGCCCTGCCTCGCGCACGTGGCGGGCAGCCTGGGTGCAGGAGGCCCGGGTGCAGGAGGCCTGGGTGCAGGAGGGCTGAGTGCAGGAGGCCTGGGTGCAGGAGGGCTGGGTGCAGGAGGCCTGGGTGCAGGAGGCCTGGGTGCAGGAGGCCTGGGTGCAGGAGGGCTGAGTGCAGGAGGCCTAGGTGCAGGAGGCCTGGGTGCAGGAGGGCTGGGTGCAGGAGGGCTGAGTGCAGGAGGCCTAGGTGCAGGAGGGCTGGGTGCAGGAGGCCTGGGTGCAGGAGGGCTGAGTGCAGGAGGCCTGGGTGCAGGAGGCCTGGGTGCAGGAGGGCTGGGTGCAGGAGGGCTGGGTGCAGGAGGGCCCGGGTGCAGGAGGGCCCGGGTGCAGGAGGCCCGGGCTGCAGGAGGGCTGGGTGCAGGAGGCCCGGGCTGCAGGAGGCCTGGGTGCAGGAGGGCTGAGTGCAGGAGGCCTGGGTGCAGGAGGGCTGAGTGCAGGAGGCCTGGGTGCAGGAGGCCTGGGTGCAGGAGGGCTGAGTGCAGGAGGCCTGGGTGCAGGAGGGCTGAGTGCAGGAGGCCTGGGTGCAGGAGGGCTGGGTGCAGGAGGCCTGGGTGCAGGAGGGCTGGGTGCAGGAGGCCTGGGTGCAGGAGGGCTGGGTGCTGGGGGCCCGGGTGCAGGAGGCCTGGGTGCAGGAGGGCTGGGTGCAGGAGGCCCGGGCTGCAGGAGGGCTGGGTGCAGGAGGGCTGGGTGCTGGAGGCCTGGGCTGCAGGAGGCCTGGGTGCAGGAGGCCTGGGTGAAGGAGGTCTGGGTGCAGGAGGCCTGGGCTGCAGTAGGGCTGGGTGCAGGAGGCCTGGGTGCAGGAGGCCTGGGCTGCAGTAGGGCTGGGTGCAGGAGGGCTGGGTGCTGGAGGCCTGGGCTGCAGGAGGCATGGGCTGCAGGAGGCCTGGGTGCAGGAGGGCTGGGTGCAGGAGGGCTGGGTGCTGGAGGCCTGGGTGCAGGAGGCCTGGGGTGCAGGAGGCCTGGGCTGCAGTAGGGCTGGGTGCAGGAGGCCTGGGTGCAGGAGGCCTGGGCTGCAGTAGGGCTGGGTGCTGGAGGCCTGAATGCAGGAGGCCTGAGCTGCAGGGGGCCTGGGGTGCAGGAGGCCTGCGCTGCAGTAGGGTTGGGTGCAGGAGGGCTGGGTGCAGAGGGCCTGGCTGCAGGGGGCCTGGCTGCAGGAGGCCTGGCTGCAGGATTCGGCCGGAAGGACATGTTGTGATCTCGTTTGACCTGCCTGACCAGCACGGAGCTGCGGCAAAAGCCTCCACAGGGAGAAATTCTAGGAAGCATTATCTCTAACATGTATTTTTATTGACTTCAGAGAGGAAGGGAGAGATGGAAACATCAATGGTGAGAGAGAGAATCATGGATCAGATGCCTCCTGCACGCCCGTTACTGGGGACTGAGCCCGCAACCCGGGCATGGCGCCCTGACCCCTCAGTCCGCAGGCCCAGGCACTCTAACCACTGAGCCAAACCGGCTAGGGCTAGGAATCATTAATTTTTTTGCAAATAGTTCTCAGAATTTTTTACAAACACGTGTACTTTGGCGGCTGGTAGGGTTTGTAGCGCAGTGATTACTCAAAGCCAGCCGCCCAGGCTAGGAGCATCGCATCCCCGGGGAACTTGCAGAAATGGAAATTTGCGGGCATTCCCCCAAACCTAGCCCAACACTGTCTTCAGGCCTTTCAGGTGATTGTGATGTAGACTAAGGGTTGAGGCCAGAGCTTCTGAATTCCTTTCCTGGGCTCACCTGTATGAACCCACACAGTGTGAACCCAGCCAGTAACTAAAATGGCATAATGATGGCACCTATTTCATGGGGTGGGTATAAGGATTAAAGCAGTTAATTCATGTAAGATGCCTAGAAAAGTGCCTAGCACAGATAGTAGGCACTCAAATCTGTCCCTGTACAGAGTAACCAGTGACTTTGGGCAAAGCACCAAACTCCCAAATCACAGAACGGAGTCGTTAGCAGCAGCCTCCGACACAGGTGTGCGGGACTGGGCACGATCAGGCCTGCAACGAGCCTAGCACAGCCCCTCTGGTGACGCCTAGCCTGTCGCAGGGGCAGACCGCTTCCCGGGCACCCTTGTCAGTGGGCGCCGGGGACCCTCTCCCACTGCAGGTCCAGGGTGTTTCGGATTTCCAGGTGCAGAAGGAGGCCTTTCCCGAGATTTCCCCCCCTCTATTTGGGCAAGTCTGTTCCCTCTGAAAGACTGACTTTCTTTTTTATTAAAAATTATTGAAATGAAGATGTAAAGGTAACTGCTGTGGGAAGGAAACAATAACCTTGGTAATTAATTACGGTTCAGATGGGACACTGTCTCCGCCTCATATCATGGCCTCGAGCCTTGTTAGTCATTTTGGGTCGCACTCTGCTGATAGCACACCACCCAGCTTTTATCTCAGGGTATTGTCTTCCAAACTAGATGCTTGGGATCCCAGGCCCTGAACTTTATTTACCCTTCAGGGAAATGCTGGAAAACGCAGCAAAGGAGTCCCAGCACTCACAAGCCCGACACCTTGGGCAAGTCTCTTAACTGACCAAGCTCCCCCTCTTCAGTGTAAAATGGAGATGATCTTGTTCGCCTGTCACTGGGTCATAGAGCGGGAGCCTCTAACTTACTCAAATTTGACTTAGAGGGATACTTTTGTAGAGCAAGCATGTCAAACTCTCGGCCCTCGGGCAGCATGTGGCCCACAACAAATGTTTTTGTGGCCCAGGCAATATAACGGTAAGTAAGAAACGTTTTAATAAAAATTTTGTATCTTAATTTTTACAATATCCTGTTACACATAGTTATTAATAACGAACTACAACGTTCGCTGATGACTGATGACTATAATCGTGTGGCATTCATGTCCCTTATGCGCCTTACCCGCAGGCGCACCATTTCTCCCCACTGACACTAGCAGGGAAAATTTTCGCAGCCGATGGCCACATCATTAGTCTTGGACTGACTGGTGTGCGCACCAGGAAATATTTCACTTTCGGAGAACAAGAAAAATAGGTTTATTTGCGTTACGCTTATTAATTTGTGCAGTTATTCAGTGTCTGGTAAGTGAATGTTCAAGAAAAAATATTACTTTTATTAAAATGTTCTATTTATGTTAACAATCATTTATTTCAGCCCTTTGTATTCAGCATGTCTCTATCAAAATAAATCTACGTTTCTATGAAAATTGAAGCTTTTGTTTTCTTGTGGCCCACATCTACGTAAACCCTGTTTATTTGGCCCGTGTTAGCCTTTGAGTTTGACATGCTTGGTGTAGAATCCTGTTTTGCATATGCATTCCCCATATAGTATACATCACGTAAGCATTACACATTATATTGACATTCCTACACAGCCCCCTCCCAAGAAAAAAACATTTATACTGTACTAGTGAGCCGGTGCACGGATTCGTGCACATTGAAAAGAAATGGCTGGTGGTGCCGAAACCGGTTTGGCTCAGTGGATAGAGCGTCGGCCTGCGGACTGAGGGGTCCCGGGTTCGATTCCGGTCAGGGGCATGTGCCTTGGTTGTGGTCAAATCCCCAGTGGGAGATGTGCGGGAGGCGGCTGATCGATGCTTCTCTCTCATCGATGTTTCTGACTCTCTCTCTCCCTTCCTCTCTGTAAAAAAATCAATAAAATATATTAAAAAAAGGAAAAGAAAATGGCTGGTGGGGTGGGACTGGCCGGACACGCTCTGGAGCCCATCTCCTATGGTCCCTCCCCGGCATCTGCTGAGTAAACGGGGTCCCTCTGGCAGGTGGGGTCCCCTGGCCTAGCCTGCAGGGATCAGGCCGAAACCAGCTCTCCAACATCCCCCAAGGGGGTCCCAGAGTGTGAGAGGGCACTCTGCAAAGGTGCCGTACAGCGAGTGGGACACAAATGCAAGTACAATAAACCAGATTCAGGGCAACAGTGCCCCAGCAACAACATAAGGCAGACTCGCGCGGCCCCGCAAGAAATCGGGCTCCCTCCTCTCTGCTTTCAGGGCGCATCATCCGCGAACCGCTGCTGCCAAGTCACTGCAGCTCGGCAGCTCCTGCGCTGAGCGTCTGTCCCCTGGTGGTCAGTGTGCATCAGAGCAACCGGTTGGACGGTCAGGCACTTAGCATATGAGCCTTTTGCATATATAGATCTTGTGAGTGCTGTCAGGTGATTTTCCAGTGGTAATTTATTTTCACATGACTTTAGAACCTATGCCCTCCCACTCCAACCCCCACGGCCACTCGTCTCCCACCCCCATCCCCCAACACACACAGAAGACAACTCCAAGGACTCTGTGAGAACTGCTGGGGTGGTGGCGGCGGTTCTGAAACTTCGGTGCATTAGAGTCGCTCCCCCTTAGGAACTGGGGGTCATTAGGTCTCAGGCAAACCCTGGGACCTACCTCTTTAACAAGTCTCAGGTGAGTTTGACATACACCAACATTTGAGAACCCCTGATTTAGGGTGTGGCCTCTCCACCTTTCGTTGGCGACATTATCCCCCTGTGCTTGTCAGTCATGGCCCTGTTCATTTTTTATCATCAGTGCCAAGGAAGGGCGTGAGGAGGCCTGGAGCCAGGAGTCTCGGTCACCCTTCTTGCTCTCCTTCCGACTTCTGACCTTGAAGGACTCTTCAGCCAGAGGAGGGAAATCGTGTCCACACACAAGCCCGGAGGGAAGTGCTGGGAGTTCTTCAGGCAGGTGACACTGAAGCGAGGCAGGGAGCCCTCGAGGCACCTTCAGACCCGGGGCAAGGACAGCACGGTCACAGGACAGCCCCCTCCCCTGCTGCAGGCTTCCTATCAGGTCGCCTCTGCCTATCTCCTCCCGCTCCAGGTTAATCTCACCCTAAAGGAAAGTTCACAAATAGCGTGACAAGCTCTAGACTCAGTCACTTCAAAAGAACCTAAGTAGACTATAGGGAGCCCTTGGCACAGTAAGGATTTGGGGTATTTTTCAGGACTCGATAACCTTTGGTGAGAATTTCAGGCAGTGACGAGGCAGGGAGCATGAGGCCGCAGGGGGGTACAGGAGGCCCCGGCTGCAGTGACGGTGTTTTAAATGGAATGGCGGCCCGCCGTGCCCTTCAGAGCACCCTTTGTGCCTCTCTGTGGCCTGAAATATTTTATGACCTATTTCAAATGTAATATCGGGTAAGCTTGACATGGGCAGAGGTGACCATTAAAGGGAGCTACGCATTTCACGTGATCTTATAAAGCTCCGTGAGCTCAATGTGCAAATCCCTGGCACGATGTAACAGTTCCCTGGGACCTCGGGGGTGAGCAGCCTCGCAGTGTGGGTGAGGGAGCACGGGGTGGGAAGGACTCAGGTGGCCTGACAGGTGGCCACTCTGCCTGGAGTCGTCACAGGACAGTGAATGAGAAGGAGCCTCTAGGTCAGTGGTTCTCAACCTTGGCTGCACATTAGAATCACCTGGGAACCTTTTTAAAATCCTGATTTCTGGGCCTCATCCTCCGGAAATTCTGTTTCTTTGTTATGGGGTGAGGCCACAACATGAGTAACAAAGGAGGATGAGGCCCAGAAATCAGGATTTTAAAAAGAGTCCCAGATGATTCTAATGTGCAGCCAAGGTTGAGAACCACTGCTCTAGGTGCTATTTTTAAAAATATATGTCTTTATTGATTTCAGAGATAAAGGGAGAGGGAGAGATAGAAACATCAGTGATGAGAGAGAATCATTGATTAGCTGCCTCCTGCTATTTTGATGGTACACCTTATATAATTTGGGTCTGCTAAGAAAAATTCTGGCCACTAGGTATTCTATTTTAATTGCTTCCTTGGTTTTTAAATAATTTGCATAAATAACCATAATCATTTTTATGTAAAAGGGTACTGATGACTGCAAAACTTGTTAGACTAATAAATTCCCAAATAGCACAGCTTCTTTTATTCTTGATCATTTTATGGGGGTATTTTTTTGAAAAAAATTTCTAACTTAAAGTTTTCCATGTGGTGGGAGTAGGTCACGGGTGGGACCCTACACACCATCTATTTTGATACCCTCATAGGGAGGAAACAGCCCCACAGAGAATAAATTAATTGTCCACCCTCCGACGCCCCAATTTCTCAAGATTGCCCGTGACCGCCATCTTGCCAAATCCAGAGGCCAAACTTCTCTGCCTCCTCTTACCGCTCCCGCTCGCCTAAGCCACCTTGGACACATAGGGTTTCTGTTTTCTCCTCTTCCCCCTCCTCCTGCTTGCTTCCTTTTTTGAGGTCCCCCCACCCCACACCCACCCCAGGGCCCTTATCTGTGCACATTCTCTTCCTAAGTCACCTGATCTGGTCCCAGGTCCCAGAGGTCATCTTGACCTCTCTCTCCGCAGCAGCTGTGACTCGGTGTCTCAAGGATTCTCGGTTTTTCGAAAACTGGCCCCGCCAAGCCTCTGCTAACAAACAGCGCCGTGACTGGAGGGCGGGGGCAGGAGGCCCCAGGAAGGCACAGGAGGCCTCCCCAGACGGCTAAGTAACCACTGGCCTGTTACTTAGTCCCCAACCTAGAAGTCGGCCTGAAATTCCTCTCTTTCCCTGTGCACCCGTCCAACAGGCCATTTCAGGATCTCAGATTGTGTCTCACTCCCAACCCCCCACCAATGTTCTGTGTTTTTTTGTTTTTGTTTTTTTAATTTTATTGATTTCAGAGAGGAAGGGAGAGGGAGATAGAAACATCAATGATGAGAGAGAATCATGGATCGGCTGCCTCCCGCATGCCCCCTGCTGGGGATCGAGTCCGCAACCCGGGCATGTGCCCTTGACCAGAATCGAACCCAGGACTGCTCAGTCCGCAGGCCAACGCTCTATCCACTGAGCCAAACCTGCTAGGGCCCCCCCCCTCCCCCAGGCAATGCGGCTCCTGTCTGTCTAGCCCACTGCTATGTCCTCAGCAGCTGAAGCAGCGCCTGGGGCCTCGCGGATGCGCCAGGAATATGTGTTGATAAAGAAACAAGGAGCGCTGCTAGTCAGTGCCAGCCAGTCCCCGGTTCGCGCTCTTCCCCGCTCACCACCCTGCGTCTGCCGGATCCCTAACCTGGGGAACTTGTCACTAACCGGCATCCCAGCTGCGCAAACCACCATCGAAAACCAGAGACGGGAAAAATATGTTGTTAAAAATGGGAACTCCACTGTGTAGATCTCCTCGGTTTCTCTTAAAGCTTTTGAATTCAGTCCTAGGTGGGGTTCTAACAGGTCTGATTGGCCCTTTGCGGGCATGGCAGACAGGAGGGAGGGTGTGAGGTGCAGCGCACACCAGGCCGCAGGGAGACGCCATGCTGGACAGCGAAGAGCAGAAACTTACTCAGAGCAGATCAAGGCTCCAGCCCCGCTGACCGGGGTCAGTAGCCAGAGCCCCCCCAGTGTGATCCCGCAGGAGCCCGGGGCCGGGGCACGGGCATGTGATCACGTGGTCGTTTCCTCGGAAAATGAGGTCTTTCTGTCTGCTCCACACCGTGGAGCGTGTTCTTTTGTGATCTTTCTAAAATTATAAAATGTGGTAAATCTTCAGAAAATAATTCAATAGACAACTAGGTACCCTCTACCCAGATTTAACAAAGGGTAATATTTTATCACGTTTTCTTTATGTTTTTTAATAAAAAAATATAAAGAAAGAAACAAAGCACTCCAACCCGCCTGGCGCTCCTCCTAAAGTCGCTGTGTCTCCTCTGAGCAGGGCTTCATCGTGATGTTCCATATGGAAAAAATCCACGTATGTGAAACAAACAGTCTCCCAGTACATTAGATTTATTAACTAGCCGTTTAGTTGCAAAATATAAACAATAAACATTTAAAAACCATCATCTTTGCCCTAGATGGCTGCTCAGTGGTTAGAGCATCGGTCAAAGGTGCTGGGTTGCAGGCTCGATCCCCAGTAGGGGGCGTGCAGGAGGCAGCGGATCAATGATTCTCATCATTGATGTTTCTCTCTCCCTCTCCCTTCCTCTCTGAAATCAATAAAAATATATTTTAAAAATAAAAATAAAATAAAAACCATCATCTTCCTTTTCCTTTCTTTCCTCTTTTTTTTGGATTGTCAAAAGCTGACTTGATGAAGCCGTTAATGTTCTGGGCTGTCAGTTTATGTTCTGGGCTGCCGGAGGGCGGGGGGGAGGGGGGGGGGGGAGCCTGGCCAATCGCTCAGGGTTGTGTCCACCACAAACGAGGGGACGTGTGGACAAGGGGACCCCTTTTGTGTAAGTCCTTGACTTATCAAGAGTGACAATTCTCCAACTGTCTGCCCAGCTCCTCACTCGCCCTTTCTACACGCGCTCAACAAGACAGAGTAGCTTGCAGGTCTCCACACGGCTCCTCCCCAGCAGGTTGGGTTTTGCATCTGGACCAACAACGTCCCACAGCCTGTCACTGGCCTCTCCTGCGAACCCTGCAAGTCCACAGAGGTGACCTTGAACACCGTGTGCGCGTCGGACCCAGTCGCTGACATTCCAGGCTGCCTTCTTGTAAGGACACCTGACCACCTGAGGACACGGGACACGAGGCATGCGTTTCCTAAGACTTGCTTTCACTTTGAAATTATTTTTACGCAAGAAAAAGCAAAACTGCCCACCCAGTCAGGGGCTATTTTAAGCCTCAGAGCGGGGTTTGCCATCCTCTCTCCCCTCGACGTGAGGGCGTGGGCTGGGTGGCCAGGGGGGATGAAACAGATAGGAACGCGGACAAACTGGGTTTTGTGAATTTCCTGAAGCTCAAAATTCCGATGTCACCTCTTCTCTCCCCTTTATCCCAATGCCAGGCCCCCGCCTTCCAGAATTTACCACCGAGAAGGCCCCATCTCGGAGGGGGACACAGCTTCCGTGCGGAAGACAGGCCGTGTCCTTGCCTCTGAGGGCCGTGGGGCACACGGCCCTTCTGTCCCCTCCGTGGAGAAGGTCTCATGTGATCTGACTGGTGTGTTCAGAGGGATAACCTGGCCACAGGAGCCGGGCCCTACCTCTCTTTCTCTCGGGAGCCAGCCTACCGGCCAAGAGGATGCTCTGGCCCTTCAAACCACACATGTCCTAGGGCCTGGCCATCTGGGAGCCCAGGAAGCACAGGCCTGCCCCCCTCCACATCCCCCGTCCTCCCCCCCCCCTCCCCACACACACACTCACGAGGTGGCAGGTCTCTCTAGCTCTGCGGTTCAGCTCCAGGATGCCCCCTGGCCCACAGATCTAGGCTGCACACGGCCTGATCGACAATCAGCCCGCAGGGTTTCCTGTGTTGTTCAGAGCCCAGAGGGGGAGGGGGGGCATTATTTATTAGACGCTTTCAAACCGCCTCAGGTGCCTCTAATGTCTCTCTCCCAGGCTGTTCCACGCCAGCTGACAATGACCCCCCCACCCCAAGTTTCCTTCCAGCGCCATAAATGTCCTGCTCATTCTCTGTCTCCTGAAACAAATGAAGATTTCTTCCTATTAGAGACCTCAAGGTCCCCTCAACCAGTAAGGCTTCTGATCTATATGTCAGTGCCTGTAACATCTGAGGGGGGCCTGCTGTCTGTGCCCTCCAGGCCGGCCTCTTCCCTCCCACCTCCTGCCCTCGCAGCACCTCACCATCCCTACCAACTTCCCTCACTTTCTCCATCGGGGACACCCGTCTTCAGCAACGACATCGTTTCCCTTTTCAAATGCTACTCAGGAAACAAGCTTCCCCTAAATAACAAACTGGACTCCATTCTCTCAAATACTGTAGCTACTCTCAGAACATTTAAGACTAGATTTACTCGGCCCACGTATTGAAAGGGAATTTTATGTTAAAGCATCTTTTTTTTAAAAAAAAAAAAAATATGTTTTTATTGATTTCAGAAAGGAAGGGAGAGGGAGAGAGAGAAACATCAATGATGAGAAAGAATCATTGATTGGCTGCCTCCTGCACGCCCCCAACTGGAGATCAAGCCCGCAACCCCGGCATGTGCCCTTGACCGGAATCGAACCCGGGACCCTTTAGTCCGCAGGCCGACGCTCTATCCGCTGAGCCACACCGGCCAGGGCCGAGAGGGAATTTTTCATTAGTAAAAGGCTTCATTTAAGGCAGGACCGTGGTTACGGCTCCTGGAAGACGCGTGCCCTCCCTCCCTGGTCTGCTGGGGCATCTGGCCAGGGCAGTGCTCCGTCGAGGTTGCTACCCCGTTGGCGTGGTTTCCTCTGCGGCTCCCACAGTGGCGAGTTCTTAACGGTACCGGCCCAGATGCAGCAGTGGGGGAATTTCGTGGTAATTACTCCTTTTTCTTTCCATTTCTGTTTCCTCATCATCCTGTTTAATGAGTACCTCTGTTTATGTGTATTTTCTGCAAATGTGCGTTGTGTGTGTACACATCCTGTTAATGTACATGAAGGAGAAAAGGCCGGGCATCTCCCTCTGATTCTCCCCCCTCAGCACTGCTTTCTTATTTCTTATTCACCGTGTTGCGGGGGTTAGGGGGGCACTAATCCCCGCCCTGGCACCTGAGTCCTTCTTGTCTGTGTCCACACGTCTCAACTGTCCTCCCTCCGACGCCGGACATTCAGATTACCTCCACCGATGCCACGAATACTGCGTACACGTCCTGTGGACCTGAGCACTTCCGTGGGACAAACAACCATGAGTGAATTCGTTGATTCTGGGAAGGTTGCCATGTAACTTATCATCCAAGCGAGGACAATTCAGGGCATGAGAGGACAAGAGGCGTAGCCAAGACTGTCCCAGGCAAACCGAGGGGTCTGGTCACCTCATTGAGGAGTTCGAATACATCTATATCGACGGAAAAGAACCAGCATGGCTCCCGCACCGCACCCCCAGGCGGGCAGGGGGTGCCCATCGCCGCCCCCCACCGCACTTAGTGGTGACACGAGTACATAGCACTTCATTACTGTTTACTCTGCATTCCTCTGATCTCTAGCATGTCTGAGTGTCTCCACTCTGCTGGCCTCTCCGAGTTCCTTATTTGGAAATTATTCCTTTGTTTTGCCTATTTTTGTTGGGGTTTTCTTGCTGTTTGCTAGTTTCCTAGCTGTTAATCCCGTCAGTTTTAGACATTGCAAATATGTTCTCTGTTAGCTAAACTAATTTTGTCCACGCTGTTGAATTTGCTCTTTCTACTCAAAGTTATTCGGGGTTTTCCCCTTAGAGTTTTGTGTTTGTTTGTTTTTTGTTTTTAAATATATTTTATTGATTTTTTTACAGAGAGGAAGGGAGAGGGACAGAGAGTTAGAAACATCGATGACAGAGAAGCATCGATCAGCTGCCTCCTGCACACCCCCTACTGGGGATGTGCCTGCAACCAAGGTACATGCCCTCGGCCAGAATCGAACCTGGGACCCTCCAGTCTCCAGCCCAACGCTCTGTCCACTGAGCCAAACCAGCTAGGGCTAGAGTTTTGTGTTCTTAACATTCAATTTTAGAAGTATTTTCTTCCCCAATTTCAGAAAAACATTCTCCTTCATTTTCTCCCATTGACTTTTTATTTTTAAATATAAATTTTATTTTATTTATTTGAAATATATTTTTAATGATTTCAGAGGGAGAGAGAGATACATACATCAGTGATGACAGAACCATTGATCGGCTGCCTCCCGCACACTCCACACTGGGGATCCAGCCCACAGCCGGGGCCTGTGCCTCTGACCGAAACGGAACCCGGGACCCTTCAGTCCACAGGCCGACGCTCTATCCACTGAGCCACACTGGCCAGGCTCCCACTGACTGACTTTTTAGTTTTCCCCTGGAGAGTGCCCCCCCCCCCCCCCCGCCCCCCCCCCCCCCCCCCCCCCCGCCTCGGAATGTGGGAGGGAGGCGGTTTCTGAATTCCCTCAGGGCCCATCCTCCCAGTGATGTGATTTGTAGTCATCTTTATGGGGCAGGAAGTTCCCGTGTGTCCCGCTCCCAGTCCGTGCCCTCCTGCCCATGGCTCTGCGCAGATCCCCAGAACCCGCAGGCACGCCTCCCCTCGGTGTTCCTCTTGAACGCGGCTCCCCATGGAGTCCATAATGAGCCCTGGCTCTCATAAAGATCTCTGCCGGGCTCCGTCCAGGACAGGCTGAGCTTAACTCTTGTTTCTTACTGTCGCACTCACTGTTTGATCGATAACCCTGAAGGGTCCTTCACAAAGTTAAAAATTTTATTCTAGAATTCAGAGTGCTATTTCCTTCCCATGCAGTTATAATTTGGTGAACGTTTTCAGCGTAAACTCTGAAAAGTGAATGCAGCGCGCTGTGCCGTCCGCGAGGGGCCCGGGGTACAGGCCGGGACTGCGGGCTGGCTCAGCCTGGAGGTAACTGGGGGAGCAGCCTGGCCTTGTCCATTCCCACTCACTCGGAGTCGCCCAAGAATCCTGGCTTGTATTCCCAGGTCGCCGCCAGGCAGGCCACGGTCCCCACAGGCTACCGACCCCCAGAGTCACCCCACCGGTCTCTCCCCATCAGGGCTTCACCCAGGGGCGTCGGGCTCTCCCAGGCCACGCAGACGCCCCTGCCCTGGCCAGGGCTTGTACCTTCCCAGCGCCCCCACCCACCTCCTCACTCTGGAGGACTAGGCGCAAAGGCTGTAAGCTTTCCTTCCTCCTTGTCCGGGTTTCCCCAGCTGTTTTCCTGTAGAGCAGAGACTCCTTGGAGCTTCCTATCTGCCTCCATTAAACACTGCCCCGCCTGGCGCATGCGTTCCCAGGGCTGCGGTAACTACGTGTCAAAAACTTGGTGGCTTGAAACAACAGAAATGTACCGTCTCCCGGTTCCGGAGCCAGAGGCTGAGCCCAGGCAGGTGTCGCAGGGCTGTGCTTCCTGGGAAACCTGTGGGCGGGAGCTTCCCGGTCTCTCCCAGCTCCTGTAGCCTCAGGCAGCCGTTGGCTTGTGGCCACATCACTGCAGTCTCTGCCTCGTCACACAGCTGCGCTCTCCTTCTTGTAAGAACACCAGCCATATTGGATTAAGGGGTCACCTTGCTTCCATCGGACCTCATTTTACCTTAATTAATTACACGTGCAATGACCCCATTTCCAAATAAGGTCTTACTCAGAGGTACTGGGGCCAGGGCTGCAATGTATCTTTTCGGGGGAGGGGGGCCCACAATTCAACCCCTCACACCTGGTGTGAGAGTATCTGGCCCCAGGTCCATGCCTAAGGCCGGTGGCTCTGCAGGGAAACAGAGCCACCCTCTGTATAAACCTGAGCAAGATCCTAGGCCACCTGCCTGTCTCACCTGTACAGTCACCACGCCTGGAGTCACTGTGGTATTAATGAGAGTCAGTTCCCACAAAGGTGAGTGTCCAGGAAACCGTAACCATGATTATTAACAGTGTGTGGAACAGAGCAGGTACTCAGTGAATAAACGCAGTCACCACTTCCTCTAATAAATATTTACCGGCTGGCAGGCCCGGAACCAGAGCTGGTGAGCTTTCCCAGGGCAGGGAAGCCGTGGCCAAGGGCCCTGAGACCCTGCAGCTCCCGGGCATCGTGGGAATTGCTGAGGTGGCCTGTGGCAGCTGCCCATCCCTGCTCTGATGGAGGGGGATTTCTGGTGCGTGCACACACACACACACACACACACAGCCCCCACAAAGCATGGAACCCTGGCTGGCTCTGTGGGAATGTGAGGTTGGAGCAGACAGGGACTCCACACCCTGTTCCTGCTCTCTAGGCTGTGAGTGTGAGAGTGTGAATGTGTGTGTGTGCGCGCGCGCGTGTGTGTGTGTGTGCACGCGGGAGCATGCGGAGGGCCGGGGACACGGGCCAGAGGAGACAAGCATCTTTCTGGTGGAATATATTCAGCGGGAATGAAAGTGCGCCGCCAGAGCGTGGCTGGAGTTCGGGACCCTCCTGGTTTCGGTGAGGTCCAGATTCTCCTCCAGACAGGCCGGTGTGGGCACAGCGAGGGAGGTGGCACCAGAGCCCCGCGTCCAAGACAGAACTCTCCCTGGCGGAGCTGGGCGACCTCGTGACCCAAGTTTCCTCCTCTGCCCAGTGGTGCTGACCCCATCGGCTGCATCAGGAAAGAACACGGTTGAGGTGCCAGCTGTTAGTATGTATGTCCCGCTGTTGCTAGTCCTTGAAGATGCGTTTCCACAGCACGTGACAACGCACCAAGCATGGCCACAGCTTTGCTCTGTTGTGATTTTCATTTTTACAACAAGAAGTGAAAAATTACTATTAGACACGGCCCCGTGTTCATCGGCCAAGGCTCAGGCCTGCACCGCTCACCCTGTATTTCATCCACACCCACGTCATGCGCTTCCTTCCAGGGGTTTCCTCTGCTTAAGAACAAACTCTGACCGGCCTGTGTGGCCCCCTTGGACTTCAAACAAACAAGTCCTTCCACGGAGAAGCTCACCAGCAACTCCTTTAAGTTTCAAGGAGATACACAAAATTATGCGGATTTTCAGGAAAGAAGTTCATGATGGAATTTCAACCCAGACCCACACGGCTGAGTCAGACATCACTGCGTCAGGGACCGTGTGGGGCTCAACACTGACACTGCACAAAGCGAGCAGCTTTGCTGCTCAATGTGCATCTCCAGCAGAGCCCAGAGGGCAAGAACAGATGTGCACAGACACCCAGGGGGGCGGGGGGTGCAGAGTGCGATGAGGTCCAAGAGTAAAGAGCCCACGTCCTTTGGGGCAAGAAGAGCGCCCGACGTCCTTTTTCTCACGTGGGAGAGACCGGGGCCTGTAAAGAGAAGGGACAGCAAACTACAATGAGTCAGGAAAGCAAGCTCGGACTAGCATGGCCTGGATCCGAGTGCTACAGTGATTACTGCATTGTTTCCATTCTGGCTTATTTATTGCATTTGCATTGACTCAGGCAAGTGTAACTCTGCAATACAGGGCATGAGATTATATTGTCTTAACAGGATTTTGTAAAAGTGCTGAATTCCATGTTCAGAAGCCTAGATAATCATTAGCAAAAGCTGACCAATCATCTCACCAATAAACCACACGGTAAACACAGAGCCTATTGGAGAGCATTTAACTCACAGTAAAAAGTCCCTACACTTCACCTGTAGCTTGGATGGCAGCCAGGACGAGGTCAGTACTGGTGGCAGGTCCCCACACCTATTATGTTCATCACAGTCACATTTTAGGTGAACATGGCAACTCCTTTCAGAAAACCATTTCAGTACATTTTCAACAAATCAAAGCCATAATGAGATATCGCCTCACATCCCTTAGGAATGGCCTCCATCAAAATACAACAAAACAAAACAAAACAAAACAAAACAAAACAAAACCAAACAAAAAGCAGGAAGAACAGGCGCTGGCGAGGATGTGGAGACACTGAAGCCCGTCCGCACTGGGGGACGTAAAACGCGGCAATGCTCTGAAAACAAGACAGCGCTTCCTCGGAAACGGGCCACCTCCCTCAGCACCCACTGCAGCGCGCCCACCCGAGAGAACTGGAGACGGGGTCTGAAGAGACTGGCGCGCTGGTGTTGACGCAGCATCATTCCCCATCGCCAAGACGTGGAAGCAAATACATGCCCGTCAATGGATAAAGGGAACGTGGCCTGTGCACGCAGTGGAGTATTATTCAGCCTTGAAGAGAGAGAGCGATCCTGCCACGTGCGACAACGTGGACGAACCCAGAGGACATGGACATCGGTGACCCCTACGTGAAACAAACCAGCCACACAAAGGCAAGTATGTGGAAGCGGTTCCTCTTATCTGAGGTGCTAACTAGTCAGACCCTTAGAAACAGAAAGTAGAAGGGTGCTTGCTGGGCTGGAGGGGGAGAAGCCGGGGCGGTGGGGGGGGAGGGCTGCTATGCAATGAGCATAGTTTCAGTTCTGCAAGACGGGAAGTTCTAGAGACCTGCTGCACAGTACTGTCCGCACAGTCAACACGGCTGTGCTGTGCTCTTAAAAAGGTTATGATGGTCAATTCTACCTCATTTTTTAACCACAATTTTAAAAACCTCAAAAAATAAAATAATATGTCATGTTATTTCCTAATATTAATAGTTGTATTTCTTGTTCTTGTCTATTTTTGTTTTGTCATTAAGTGCAAATATAGGTGTATTTAATTTTGACCCATGTTGGGGGGATGTTAACTGCCCAAAAGCTATAAAGGAACCCTGTAACTTACAAATGTTAGATAATTTCAGATCACATGGAAGATACTCCGTCTGCCTTAAAGGGAACCAGGAATTGGTATGAACTGTAAGTAACAAGCCTTTCGCTGACACTCATCTCCTTGTCACTTGCAGTAATAACTTGCAGCAGTTCTTGCCATTATCGTACTATCATCCATTCAAATATCATTCGATGAGCGCCAGCTGAATACTAGTCACTGTCCAAAGCAGAGAGTCAGGAGGGAAGAGGTGCCTATAACAAATAATCGTGTTCCTCGGAAAATTAAAGACATAATTTAGCATAATTCAAGGCATTTACAATTTAATAAGGAATAGAGAAAAATAATAAAATAGTACAATGAAAGGTGTTGTAGCCACAAAGTGCTAGTTGAGCCTAGAACAGTTATATCTTAACTTTACCCAACATTCTTTCCCCTTCTTCCAGGAACAGAGCCAATACTTGTTCCCATCATTGGTCCATGCAGTTGGTGAGCTGACTCAAACCCCAGCTCTAGGTTTAGGCGTCTGACCCGGACATGGCCAGTGAGTAGGCAAATCTCTCACCCACAGTGACTGGTTTCAACAGTCATTCTCAGTTCCCCCAGTGGGACTTGATTCTGTATCATTTCATTTTTTTAACTCTTGGGGAGCTTAAAAACGGACTTCCAACACTTAGGATGTCAGCGTGGCCCAGGTGAAAGTTAAGTAAAAATGGAAGAAAGTACAACCAAGTGAAGAGAGGGAGGTGGGGGCCAGATGACATTGCTGGAGTTCCTGAGTCCAGCTTGGCCACCGCCCTGGATCTCTCAGGTAAAGGGAACTGAGACTCCGCAGTCACACAAGGCCTTTCAAACTGAGCAGCTGCAGGTTACTGTGACTGATCTGAGCCTGGGTGTGGGTCTGCGGATCACACCCTCACTGAAGCATCAGGACCACAGAGCATTGTTGTAACCTTCCTTTAAATCCTAAACCACGATGTGTAAGCATCATCTCCAATAGGTTCTATGAAAGGACATTTCGAATGCATATCAGTGCTTTTATTGAAAGAAGAAAGCTCAGACAAATACATTAGTAATTTTTTAAAACCCTGTTTTGCCAATACTTCCATTGCTAGGGTTTTTGAAAGAGAACATAAGCCAATCCTCTAAGAAATACTGTCGGCCTGGCATCTGTCACACCGACGACGAAGATGAACCTAAATGTGCGTGGCACCTTGGACCAGCTTATGGACTCCACATGTGCTATGTACGTGTGTGTCTGGTCCAAAACCTAAGATCACCTGTGAGGCACATGATTATTATTTTTTTCTTAGCAAACAAGCTTCCTAATTTACAACTGGGCTCAGATTTCAATTAGTTTGGATTTCCTGAGCAGACAATGACTGAGCAGAAGGAAAATTAAAAAAAAAAAAAGATACAATTCACTGAGAATTGAGTAGATCTAGAATTTCCAAGACTTTTCTATAATATTATCCAGAATTTTCTCAAAGTGCTGGCATTTACAGCAAATCTTTGATCTCTTACACTTGTGAAAACAGGCTTTCATCCCTAACCATTTCACATGTGGATAGCTGTGGAAAGGCACCTTGAAGAATTAAACCTAACAGCCTGACTGGTGTGGCTCAGTGGTTGAGCGTTGACACATGAAACAGGAGGTCATGGTTCGATTCCCGGTCAGGGCACATGCCCGGGTTGCAGGCTCGATCCCCAGGAGAAGACTTGCAGGAGGCAGCCAATCAATGATTCTCTCTTATTGATGTTTCTATCCCTCTCTTCCTCTCCCTGAAATCAATAAAACATAAAAATAAAGAATTAAACCTAACAAAAGTGCTATAGGTGCTGCAGAGGTGCAGCCACAGGAATCACGTTAGCTACCTGAAGAGCAGTGGGAGAGCTGGGCCTGGGCCATGTCCCTCTCCACAGTAAGTAAACGGAGTCCCTGTCAGTGATGTAGGCCCCGGGTCCCCTGCCCTGACACGGGTGACCGGTCCCTGGACTTTGTGGAAATGAAAGAGCAAGAACTAGATTCTCTTCCAACCAGTTTCCTCCCTGGCGAAGTGCAACCATGAGTTTTGACTCAGCAGCCCTCCCGCGCATCCTATTAAGCACCAAGTCCATCTTCCCATCTGGAAGAAGCAGCCCATGTCGCAGTGGGACCATTAGCATCTCACTTGGCTGAGGGTAACGTCACACTGGACAGACTGGCTCAGCGCGCCACGGTGGCTTTGGCTTCTGTGCCCCACACGAGGAGTCAGAGGATGGATGGTTCAGGTGTGTGAGGGCAGCCGGGGGCCATCCGGCTCTTTCTAGCCTTCTGTTTCGCGATCCTTTGCATGTGGCTTTTGTCCCCCACGCTGGTTGCCAGGTGATTGCAAGGTAAAGGCTCAGCTTCTAGAATCCTGTCAGGAAAGGGAGAGGGCAAAAGGTGACATGGCCCTTTTTAAAGAGTTTTCCCAGAAGTTCCACCCAGGAAATTCTGTTCCCTCTCATAGGACTGCATTTCTCCCAATTCCCTACCTTCCTGCCAAAATACGTATCAGCTGCTGGAATGTATAAATTAGTAGAAAAGAAGAATTTTAAATCTTTCCAGGGTGACCAATCCACACGGAGCTCCTCTCAGAACTGTAATCACTGAGCAACTCCAGGCTAAGCAATGTCTGAGGTCATTTGAAATGAACTGAGAAGGTGTTGCTCCTGTTTTTCAAAAAAGAAAAGTTCCTACACATCAGCTCTTGGGCACACCAGCTCCTGGCCCCTGCACAGGACCCTCTTCCTGATGTCTGACTCTCACTCCTCCGGGCCTCCGACTGAATGCCACTGAGAAGACATTCTGACTCACCTGAGCCATTTTGCCCAATGGGGTCAGAATCGAGGCGGCTAGTAAAGCGTGTGCTTGTGGCCAGAAGAGCACTTGCGAAGAATGGGTTAACGTTTCTATTTCCTCCCAATTTCCCTGCTGCTTAGATAGGTGCGGGCTATACTGCCCAAACCTAACTGAAAGACTCAATCTGTATCTTAAGATTCTGGCTTCCCCATTCACTCCAAATTCTTAAATACCTAAACAGGAAATTAGTTATGTTGTATTTTCAACAGAAATCAAGGAGGATCGCCAACAAGTCAGGCGGTTTCGGGAATATTAATCCCCCTCCCTTAGGGAGCTCAGTGCCAAAAGGCCAAGCGTAGAGTGAAGCAATCATTAAACCCCGGGGGAAGGCCCGGCCCCGGAGGAAGGGGTAGGGGCACCAGGACATGACAAGGAGCAGCAGTGATTTTCTCATGAAGCTGACAGCATCAGCTTGCTCTTCCTAAAAGGTCAGGACGGATGAATATCTAGTTATTGGTTTTGCTAAAGGGGCAGACAGCCTGGTCCTATTCAGTGTATTTCCTTCTCCAATCGTGATACTACTGAAACGGGCGAGCTGGGTCACTGTGCAAGTCTCGGGCTTCCGTCTGCCGTGAAGGTGACAGCATTTGCACATTCCTCTGCAAGCCCTTATCTGGCTGCGGTAGCATTTGTGTACATTTATGTGCCCGGTGGTAGGTCAGCAGCCCCACCAGGGCCAGGCCTCTAGACTCATAGCCCTCTACCCCAGCACAGGCCAATAAACACTTGGCAGATAAATTATGGAGCAGGCACACCTTTGCCCTACAGTCCTTCACTCATTCAACTAATTTAAACTAAGTTAGAAAGGCCTAGAAAATCCCCAGCCTAACAGTGAAATCCAGAAACTTGTCATGGTAACTAGTCTGATTATTTTAAAAAGTGAAACTCAGACTTACTTAAAATTCTCTAACTGTGGATGAGAGACTTTTGTGGTGAATAGACTGTTCAGTAAACATCCAGGAAATAGAGTCACAGTGTGGGAGGAAGAAATCAACTTTCACCGGTAAGAAGAGTTACTGAACAATAAACAACTTGGCGAAGTTTGTGTTCACAGTAATACTCGAATTTGTGCTGACACTGCCCATGGTCACCAATGCTTTACTATTTTCAAACATTACAGCTTGCCTCCCAGGCTGGAAAGTCTAACGGTCAGCGCGGACCCTCCCTCGTTCATTCGCCGATTCTGTCAACCAGTGGTCCCTGAGCCCGACTGCGCCGAGCGCCGAGGGCGTTGCAGTGACCGGATGCAGACGTGCTTCGGGGAGCTCAGCAGTGTCGATGGCGCAAGTTAGTGAGAAGTGACGCCTCCCATAAGGAGACGGACGTCCGTGGCGTCAGCGCTGTGAATGTGGGAGATTCGCCCTGACGTGGGTCCTTGAGGAAAGCGCTCAAGAATAAACAAGATGTGAAGGGAGGGAGGCGGGCTGACCGGGCTGCACGGAGGGAAGAGATTCCGGCAGGAGGAACCGCAAGCCGAGGCTCGGGCCGGGGGGAGGCCAGCGTGGCCGTGGCCGTGGCCGTGGCCGTGGCCGTGGCCGACGCAGGAGCCGGGCCAGGGTGCTGCCACCGCGGGAGCTGGACTTCTCTTTGGAAACTGGGGACCACTGGGCTGCTGGAGGCAGGCGGGTGGGGCGGGCCGAGCTGCGCAGGCCCTGATTCTCCTTCCCCAGGACTCTGTGGGGGCAGGACGGGGCGGCCAGGTGGACGGGGAGTAGGCCAGGGGGCAGGGGGCAGGAGGCTTGAGGGAGGCCCAACAGCCCCTCGCCCAGTTCTGCAGAGAATGATTCCTTCTTGGCAGAAGTCAGTGTTTTGCCACCAACTTAAAATAAAAACTGAAAATGTATTTCCAGAAAAACAAGGCAATGGAACACCAGGCACAGTGCATCCAAATGGTTTTTTTTTAAGTAATTGTGCTCCCCGCACCCACCACCCCAAAGCCTAAAGGATAGGAAATGTGTATCCTTGTTGTCGCATCTCCAGCTCACCGTAGCAACCGTGAGACGCTGTCAGTGAGCGAGGAAACACGGGCGGCCCTGCTAGGGCTGGGACCAAGCGCCCCAGTCTGGGCGGTTACACAACAGGCACTGTTTCCTCACGGGCCCCCAGGATCGCCCAGGCCCAGGTGTCGGCGGGGCTGGCTCCTTCTGAGGCTGAGGGGGAGGTCGCTCCGGGCTCCCTCTTGGCTTATCGATGAGTCTGCATCTCTTCCTGTATGTGCGCCTCTGGGAACAAACTTCCCCCTGTGATGACAACACCCTCAACCTCATCTGAACGCCCATCACCTCGAAGGGACCTCATCTCCAACGGGGTGGCCTTCTGAGGCCTGGGCATTAGGACTCTGACATTTGAATTTGGGGGACACATTCAACCCACAGCGCATGGGCTGTGCACTCTGGATTCCATTTCACAAGGCAGCTTCTGTTGTGCCAGCTCCCAGTGCCAGCTCCCGGCGCCAAGCCCTGGGGAGTGGAGCACAGAATGGGCAGAGCAGGGCAGAGAGGATTCCCTTTCCTGGTCCCTTCAAAGCTCAGTTCATAGCCATGAAAAAGCCAAACAAAAGTAGATGGATTGTCCAGGTGGCTACAGTTTTAATTGTGTCTCCCCCCCCCCCATGTCCCCCAAATTCATATGCTGAAATCCTAACCCCCCAGAATGTGACTATATTTGGAGGTAAGGCCTTTATAGAGGTAATTAAATTAACATTAGGGCATTGTGGTGGGCCCTAATTTAATAGGACTGGAGTCCGTATTAAGAGCAGGATATAGATATGTATATAAATATGTATAGTATAGATATGTATATAGAATCTTGAAGGGAGACACACAGCAAAGGCGGTGTCTGCAAGCCCAGGAGGGAGGCCTCAGAAGAAACCGAACCTGCGGAAGCTTGATCTCAGAGTCCTATTCTCCGTGATGGTGAGAAAAGAAATGTGCTATTTAAGCCCAGTCTGCGGTATTTTGTTACGGCATTCCTAGCAAACCAATATACAAACCAAACCGGTCAACACGCCTATTCTAAAGTCCAGGTTCATTTGATAGTTCCACTCTATGGTTCACTTCTTATTAATAGAGAGTCATGTTTCCTGAGCTCTTACCTTATGACAGGCACTGTGCTGAGGGCATTATCAATGTCATTTTATTTAATCTGTACAATTTGATCTAGACACAAGGACTGTTATGATCTTAATTTTTATGGGAAGAAAACTGAGCATGAGAGCTGTAACGTGCTTGCTGAGGTCACCCAGGGGAGAGGGGACAGAGGCGGGTCCTGGGGTCTAGGTCTAGACTCCAGGGGCACAGCCGAAACATCTGGGCGTTTAGATGATGAAGAGATTAACTTACTCCTTACAACTATTCCCCTCAACATGCAAACAAACCACCTGGTTAAAAACAGGCCAAACCTTAGCAGACCCCTCACCAAGGAAGATATACAGGTGGCAAGGAAGATAGGAAACGATGCTCCACATCCTCTGTCATCAGGGAAATGCAAATTAAAAGGAATACCCATGAGAATGGCCAAAATCCAAAACACTGACAACACCACATGCTGGCAAGGATGTGGAACAGGAATTCTCACTCATCGCTGGTGGAAATGCAAAATGGTACAGTCACTTTGGAAGACGGTTTGGTGGTTTCTTATGAAACTGATCATTCTCACCACACAATCAGCCACGGTGATCCTTGGTATTTACCTAAAGGAGGTGAAGATTTATGTCCACACAAAATCCTGCACGTGGACATTTAGAGCTGCTTTATTCCAACTTGGAAGCAACCAGATGTCCTTCAATCGGCGAATGAATAAACTGGTGTGTATAGACAATGGACCGTCATTCCTCGCTAAAAAGAAATGAGCTACCAAGCCAGAAAGGACACAGAGGAAACGCAAGTGCATATGATTAGTGAAAGAAGCCCCTCTGAAGAGGCTGCACGCTGTGTGATTCCAACTCTATGACATTCTGGAAAAGGCAAACCTGGAGCTGGTAAAAGGATCAGGGTTCCAGGGGCTGGGAGGGGAGAGATGAGTAGGTGGGGCACAGGATTTTTAGGGCAATAAAATGGCCCTGGATGGCACTGCAGTGATGGGCACGTGTCAGTATACACTTGTCCAGAGGACGGTCACCACCCAGATGACCCTGCTGTAAAGTATGGACTTTGGGTGATGATGATGTGTCAGTGTGTGGTCATCGTGTGGAACAAATGTACCGTTTGGTGGGAGGTGTTGAGAGTGGGGGAGGGTATGCATATGTAGGAACAGAGGTATATGGGAAATCTCTGTACTTTCACTTCAATTTTTCTGTGAACCTAAAAATACTCTAAAAATAATGTCTTTAAAAAAAAAAACCAAACCTACTTTTGTCTTGGGCCAGCTTGTGACTACAAATTCTTCTTCATTCTTGCGGGGATCATCAGCCCTCCATTAGCAGTAATGAAATTAGGCCCGCATTTCAGAGCCCAATTAAATACTTTGGCCTTTGCTATTGCCGCAAGTTGACGGAAAGCAAAGAAGATTGGAAAAAAATGACAAGTCATCAAATCACAAAGAAACCGGGGAATATGTCCTTCATGGCTGCAGCTGAAGGGGTCTGTGTTGGTGCCGGGGCGGGGGGGGGGGGGGGGGAGGTTCCCTGCGTGTTTACAAGCCTTTCCCGGACCATCGGCAGAGCAGGACGGACAGAACTCCCCACCATCCCGGCCCTCAGCGAGGGGAGGGGGTGAGGACCTCAGAACGCTGACAAGAAAAACACTGTAAACGTCTGCTTGGGAAAGGTAATACATGGGAGGGAGTGACAGCTTCATCGTGTGGAATGCTGAACCTTTCCTTGAATGTGAGCTGCCAGGGGGTGCTATGCCTGCTTTTACATCAAATTGCCAAATTGCTGCAATTTGCATTTGCCCACAATCAGTGCCCCTTTTGCTAGCAGAGCAAACATGGAGAAACAACAAACCCTGCTCTGAGACTAGGTAACCTGCCGGGCCATCCTCCCCAGCCGCAGTGCCCTCCCCGGGGACCCTGGCCACTGCTCAGAAACGCCTGCCACCAAGGACGAAGGAGGCAAGAGGAGTTCCCCGTACCTGGAAGGGTTAAGCACTGAGTCAACCCACAGCAGTGGCACACCCAGTGAGGTCCGCAGGGTGAAGTCATTTATCTGTGAGTCATATCACTGAGTCAATACACTCTGTTCTATACATTGTTGGTTAGCAACGCACTTCCAAACATCGTGCCCCATGGTTCTGTGACACAACATTTGACAGGGACAGGAACTGCTCACTTTGACGGAACACTGGGCAATGGCATGAATGAGGCATTGAAACGACTGGGGTTTGCCCCAATGGAGTTAGAATCGGACGCTGTGGTGCATGATTCCATTTTCTTTTCTTTTTTTTTCTTCTTTTTTAAAAAATATATTTTATTGATTTTTTACAGAGAAGATGGGAGAAGGATAGAGAGTTAGAAACATCGATGAGAGAGAAACATCAACCAGCTGCCTCCTGCACACTCCCCACTGGGGATGTGCCCGCAACCCAGGTACATGCCCTTGACTGGAATCGAACCTGGGACCTTTCAGTCCACAGGCCGACGCTCTATCCATGGAGCCAAACCGGCCAGGGCATCCATTTTCACACTAAGTGTGAAAGCCAGAGGAGAGGACCACCCTGGTGCCCCTGACTAAGGGGCAAAAGAGCAACACTTCTGAGAAACCTTCAGTAGAGTTAAAAAAAGTAAAGAAAAGGAACCAGCCCAGTGGTCCTCTTGTCTTATGTCGTGGCTTTTTCACAGGCTCTGACCACTTGATTATGTTCTTAGCAATTGACAGGACTTCATAATGACTCATGTTTTAAACTAGAACTGTAAAGGCAGTTCTTCCAACCACAGACCCTATTAAAAGAACCCTGCGTTTGTAAGTCAGGAGGAATGAGCAGGCGAGGGTGAGGCTGTGTGCTTCCACCACTGGGAGAAAGGTGTGAGGCATTGCTGTTTTGTTGCCAGGCAACAGGTTGCTTGTGACAACAATCCCTTTTCTCTAAAGGACTAGAGTGCCCTTTTGTTTCCTGAGAGCAGTGCATTTTCATGGTACAAGAAGTACACGAGGAGTTTACACTAATTCGGGCTGTAATCGTAAACGGTGGTTATGAAAGGGAATGTGGTTCTATTTTTGAATTCTTGTGTTTGCTTTCCATCGTAACCTGAGAAAGCGTTTGTCTGAGGAGACAAGTTCTTTCCTTTTCTCAGCTGATTACCACTGTTTGGCTTGTCGGATGTGGTTTGTATGCCTGCGGATTTCTCCAAGCCTCTAAACTCCCCCAGATGACTCGTGAATGGGCCTCTGAGCTTCTCAACAGAGAACATGTCTACATTCAGAAATGTTATAAGATTTGATTCTATAATTTCAAGCTAATTAGCTAATCCTGACGTGAACATGCCATGATACCTTCTGTGTTTGTTTTTATGTATTCTATCCCAGCATGTGTGTGCGTGTTGTGTACTGGTTATAGACTCCCCAGGACAGGGCCCTGACCTCCTGCCTCCTTACAGCCTCAGTAGCATCTAACATAGAACGTGGCATGTAGTAGATGCTTAATAAATGCTTGTTGAGTAGACGACTGAATGGATGCACAAAGACTGACATGCATCTTCCAGTTACATGAATTTTACGTACATCCAAGTCAGGCTCTGAAAATAGTGAGGTGGTGATTGGTAGCACAGCTACTGTAAAAAGAGACAGACAGCCCTAACGGGTTTGGCTCAGTGGATAGAGCATCGGCCTGCGGACTGAAAGGTCCCAGGTTTGATTCCGGTCAAGGGCATGTACCTTGGTTGTGGGCAATATCCCCAGTAGGGGTTGTGCAGGAGGCAGCTGATTGATGTTTCTCTCTCATTGATGTTTCTAACTCTCTATCCCTCTCCCTTCCTTTCTGTAAAAAACAAAACAAAACCAATAAAATATATTTTTTTAAAAAGAGACAGACACCTAAATGCACTTAGAGACCTGTCCTTCCTGCATAAAATCATACGTTTATGTAGAAATATCAATCGAAAACTCTTGGGAATAGTTGCAGAATGCTGATATTCTTTGAATTTTGAGAGATCATAAAGTTAACTCTAAAAATGGGAAAGGGCAGAGGCTCGACATCTGCCACGGGTTGGACATCTTCTCCTCAGATGAGTTCTCCTAAAGCATAGCTAGGGCTTCGCTGCCACACGCAGTCTACAGGTCCCCCCTGACCGCAGGCACTGGGTGTGCTGGCTGTCTTTTCTCCTTGACAGCGTACAAGAATCTTCGGGCAACCTCGCGGGTTTCAGAAGGAAGGTGCAAAAGAAAAGGAAGGAAGGTGCTTCTGACACCCTTTTGGACACTGGTTCTTACCCCGGAGAATAATGGTCATTGCTGAGTGCTTGCTACACGCTGTTACTCTAAGCCCTTCACAGGAATTAATCCCTTTAACCCTCACAACAATCCCAGGAGGTGGATGTTATCTTGTCCATTTTAAAGAGGAAGAAATGGAGGCACCAGAGGTTGAGTAACTCGCCTCAGGCGCTGCCTCTCCGACGTGGCAGAACTAAGCCGAACCCGGACAGGCTAGTCCAAGCTCCACTCTCTGGATCCTCCAGACACCCCTCTGCGACAGAGAAGGGGAGCCCTGGCACGCCCAGCTGCCACCTTCCCCACCTGCACTCTCCTGCCTGGTTCTGGGCTGGCCTGGGGTTCGTGGCTCACTCGCATTAAGGCTCAAGGGTCTTGCAAAGGTGAGTGAATGCAAGTGCTGGCTCAGCCTGAGCTCGCTTGTCCTGGAGCTGGGCTGGGCTGGGCTGGGCTGTGCGGAGTGGCCTCCCTGGGCTCGACTTGAGGGTCACCCCTTCAGACCTGCACCCTGAAAGCCTGGGACTGGCCGTCGTGGGGGGCCAGGCAGGGCACTCTGACGCCAACTGCACTGCCCAGAGGAGGTGCGTTCCCATCAAGGGCAAGCCTCGGGCTGTACCCAAGGAGACACGCTGACTCTCACCACAGACAGAACATTCTGGCCCTGGGGCCCTGCCAGAGGCTGCCAGAACCCTGCCCTCTCCTCCAAGGGGAGAGGGTGGGGAGGGTCACACCCCCCCCCACACACACATATACACACCACACGCACACACACACACACCACACACACACATATACACATACACACACACACCACACACACACATATACACATACACACACACACCACACACACACCACACACACACATATACACATACACACACACCACAGACATATACACACCACACACACATACACACCACACACACACCACACACACACATATACACATACACATACACACACCACACACACCACACACACACATATACACATACACACACACACACCCACACACATATACACATACACACACACCACAGACATATACACACCACACACACATACACACCACACACACACATATACACATACACACACACACACCCACACACATATACACATACACACACACACCACACACACACACCACACACACACATATACACATACACACACACCACAGACATATACACACCACACGCACACACACACACACCACACACACACATATACACATACACACACACCACAGACATATACACACCACACACACACACACACCACACACACACACACCACACACACATATACACATACACAGACCACACACACACAGCACACACACATACACACCACACACACACTACACACACATACACACCACACACATATACACACCACACACACATATACACACACACCATACACACACATACACACACCATACACACACACCACACACATATACACACCACACACACACACCACACACACACTACACACATATACACACCACACACATATACACACCACACATACACACCCCATACATATACTCACACCACACATACACACCCCATACATATGTACCACCGTACGCACATATACATACCATTCATATCCATATCCACCGCCACACACACATACTAGGATACACACCACACACACACCCACACACACTGTGCTTTATGTAACAGGTCTGCCTTCCACCAACTCTCCTTGATCAGCAAACACTCCCGAAGGTGCAGCCCACGCCTGCATTCCCAGACCACACACATCAGCCCCTCCCTGCCGAGGCCCTCGCTCCGCTCTGGTGAGTCACAGCTCCTGCTGCACAGCAGTCCCTGGTGGGCCCCGCCCTGCCCACAGGAAGTGACAAGAGTCAGTATATGACTTTTCTCCCAGGGCTGGTGCACATGTTCAAAAGGTGGTTAAAGCGAGCAAGAGCTGTCTGTGCAGGGGCCGCTCTGGAGAAGGACCAGGGCAGGGGCGGCAGAGCCTGGAGGCCTCCGATTCCCATCTTTCCTGAACCGGCTCTGAAACAGCAGAGCCGGCCTGAGGAGCCACGGGCTGCAGCACCACCAAGAATGCAGGGGCTTGGGACACCTGAGAGGCGGGGCCAGAGGGGGCACCCCGAGGGGGAATGTCCGAGGGGGCTGGAGTCTCTTTGCATTTAAAAAAATTCTCTTTGCATTAAAAAAAATCAAAGTGTCAAAAAAAAAAAGTAAAAAGAAAAATCAAAATGTTGTCTTGTGGGTGTGGCTCAGTGGTTGAGCACTGACCTATGAACCAGGAGGTCGCGGTTCTATTCCCAGTCAGGACACATGCCCGGGGTGTGGGCTCGATCCCCAGTAGGGGGTGTGCAGGAGGCAATCAATGATTCTCTCTCACCATTGATGTTTCCATCTCTCCCTCTCCCTTCCTCTCTAAAATCAATAAAAATATATATTTTTTTAAAAAATTGAAGTGTCGTTTCTTTCAGGAACCTCCCCTCAGGGCTCTGAGGTCCTCCAGGACCCAAAGGCCAAGGGAGCTGTTGCCTCTGCAGCCACTGCGCCCTTGGGTAGCACTGACGGTCAGGCTGCCACTCAACAGGGCTTGCCATGTGCCCCCTTTGGGGCAAGGACCCCAAATGGTCAGACCTATTCCCAGCATGCACTTTGGACCATCTCCAGTGATTGGGGCAAACCAACATTCCACTAATAATCCCTCCAAAAAGACAAAGAGCCACAAAGCAAACAGCTCTAGAACCCCATGGAACTGGATACGCCATGGAGAGGAGAGTAGAGGGGCTCGGTGCACTCGAGCCACCTGGGGTCTGTGAAAGTGTGGGTCTGCGGGAGTCTGAGATTCCACATTTCTCCCAGCCAGTGCCCATGGACCACACTGGAGTACTGGCATTGGGGGTGCTATAGAGCGTTCGGGAGGGGTGTGTCAGTCACCCTGATAGAACCAGGGGAGGAAAATGGACTCTAGGAAACTGAATCTGGCGAAGAGGCAGGTTTGAAAAGTGGGGATAGTAATGCCAATTCCATAGGCTTCTGGGAGGATAAAATGAGAAGATATAAGAAGGCCTTAGTATAGGGCCTGGCACAGACTAAGCAGTCAGTGAATAGAATACTTGTCGGTATTATTATTATAACTAGAGGCCCGATGCAGAAAATTTGTGCACTTGGGGGGAGTCCCTCAGCCCAGCCTGGGCCCTCTCGCAGTCCGGGAGCCCTTGCGGGATGTCCGACTGCCGGCTTAGGCCCACTCCCCAGTCAGACATCCTTAGCACTGCCGCGGAGGCAGGAGAGGCTCCTGCCACCACTGCTGCACTCACCAGCCATAAGCCTGGCTTCTGGCTGAGCGGTGCTCCCCCTGTGGAAGCGAACTGACCACCAGGGGGCAGCTCCTGTGTTGAGCGTCTGCCCCCTAGTGGTCAGTGTGCGTCATAGTGACTGGTCGTTCCACCGTTCAGTTGATTTGCATATTAGCCCTTTATTATATAGGGTTATAAATAGCTGAAGCAAAGCAGTGGAATGTCTCCTTTTACTTCCGAGTCCTGCACCAACACAGGTCAAAACAGATGTCTCCGGGGAGGCAGGAACTCCCCTCCCCCTTGTGATGCTGGACAGAACTAGATGACCTTGACCAGAGGGCAGAAGGTCTCAGTCCAAGGGCCTCGGATAGCCGTAGACGGTCCCTGCTCTGGCATAAACAGGGGCAAGTATTCAGGGTACTCGGGACTAATTCATGGGTAGGAAGGTTGTGCAGACATTGAAATGTTACCGCATAGCAGACCCTCCCTACTTTAGCCTCAGTACCCCAGGGTATGCTCCAACCCAGGGGCAGCCGGACTCAGAATGGGGATCCCTGGTGTCAGCCTTGCTGATGCTGGGTGTCTCAAGGGCCTGCTACACCCCACGCCCTACCTCCACCCACGGCAGCCAGGAGCTGTGCTTAGTACCAGGTCCTCTCAGCGGAGGGTGTGCAGTTCACTTCCCCAAATATTTCCCCTGGAGAGATAAACCGAGAGATAAAACGGGAGGTGTCAGGCGATGCCAAGCCCCAGCGAGGCCAGCCCTCTGGAAGAGCGACTGTGAATGTTGATGAAATGGGCAGAAGCTAAACAGCAGTGATTTATTTTCCAAAGTCTCTGGCATTTCTAATCCTATTTTTCTTCTCCTCCCCTTCTCTTAACAGGGCAGGGCAAGCAGTCTTAAGGCCAGCTGGCCGCACTCTCTGTTCTCCTCACAGATTCGTATGTGAAACGATAAAGCTTTGACGTGGCCACTCTCAGCCCGGGTCCTCCACTGCTCTCTCAAGGATGTGGCCAACGTGCAAAGATGCTTCCCAGTTTTAGAGGGGAAGAGACACAGGCCACCCGTCCTCGCTGTGCCCCCTCCTTCCCGGCACACCTGGAGGGCCCCACACCTACAGCCTGCTCTCCCTGCCCCACCCGCACCCAGGGAAGCTCCACTGTGACCTCTGGATGGCCCAGGTTCACCAGCCGGGACTTCCTCATCCCAAATCTCAGTCCAAGATGACAATTAAGTCATCTCACTCTTTTACTGGAGGGAGGAGGCCTCCCAGGTCCCACCCTCTCCTGGGGTCATGTATACATTCTAGCAGCTGCATTCATTGGCTTATTTAGCAAACGACCTGGCAGAGGATAAGCAGTCAGTAATAGAATCCTGTTGTTATTATTAACAACTGAAACCGAGTGCCACCCATATGCCAGGTACAGTTCAAGGGTGTTGGGAGATGAGCAAGATGCGTCCCTGCCTCTGGCTGTCTCCGGGCCATTGAAGGCGACTGACAAGGAACGTGCTGTTAAACTGAAGGTGATGGAGGCAGAGCAGGAACAGTGCGCTCCGTGCCCCAGAAGCGCATGAGGAATGGCTGACTACCCCCGAGAGTGAAGACCTCATGAAGGTGACATCCGGGCTCTGCTATGGTCTGAATGTGTCTCCCCCTGCCCCCCCCCCCCCCCCCCCCCCACCAAGATTCTTATGTTGAAATACCACCCCCGCCCCCAGATGAGGAGCAGGCCATAGGTGTGGGTTCTCCAGGTGTGCCGGGAAGGAGGGGGACATAGAGTTCGCCCCATCTACCATGTGAGGACACAGTGAGAAGGCTCCAGCTTGGAACCAGAGAGAGCTCTTACCACAGTGCAAGCGAGCTGGCCTTGCCCTTGGATTCCAGCCTCCAGAACCGAGAGAGGTAAATTTCTGTTGTTTACAGTCGCCCAGGCTGTGGTATTTTGTTAGAGCAGCTTGAAGGGCCTAAGACGGGCTGTTTCTCCAGGGCTGAGTAGAAGTCTGCCAGAGAGAGAAGAGGGGATTATAAACCTCTGGAGAACTGCTGCCAGATGCCTTCCATAGGGAACTATTACTCTAGGCTTGTCTGGTGTCACCGACAAGATAACTTTCTCCTGAGAATTTCCTGTTTGAACTTGGCTTTGATCTTTGCAAGTACTTTCCTAGAGCAGACTGAAATTTCTGGCATATTCATTGTAATAAAAATATATGTATGGCCCTAACCAGTTTGGTTCCGTGGATAGAGCGTCGGCCTGCGGACTGAAGAGTCCCAGGTTCGATTCTGGTCAAGGGCATGTGCCTTGGTTGCGGGCACCTCCCCAGTGGGGGGTGTGCAGGAGGCAGCTGATCGATATTTCTCTCTCATCGATGTTTCTAACTGTCCCTCTCCCTTCCTCTCTAAAAAAAAATCAATAAAATATATTTAAAAATATATATGTTCTTAAAAAAATCTGATTTATATCTTTCACTTTTCACTGACAAACTTTATTTACAGAAATAAAGTAGGACTTCCTAAAATCCCCAAATGCCAATAATCTATATTCCCCCATGCGAGGTTACTGAGTTTCTATATGCTTTTAAAGTTAAGTTTGATATACTTTATCCAGCATTTTTAGGTGTTTTGTAGTGAGATTATTTTCAATTTAGATTGTTCACCTTATCACCAGAAATCCCAGTTCTGAATACCTAGTTTGAAATAACTTGAGTAATTACGCTGATAGGAATACTTCTACTGGCCAGTGAGTTGTAACGTGGTCTAGGATGAATGCCACTGGCTCCCCCTGGGAAACTTCTAGTTGTTGACAATGCCTGGGAAGCCTCTAGACAATAGCCCATCTTGACCACCCATTCCTAGTTGTGTGAACCAGTTCCTTCCTGACAGGCTTTTCTGCTTTTTTAAGAGACAGAGGAAGAAAAGAGAAAAACATTGATGGGAAAGAATGAAACATCATTGGTTGCCTCCTGCATGCCCCCTACCCGAGAAGGAGCCAGCAACCTGGACATGTGCCCTGATTGGGAATCGAACCGGCAACCTTTCAGTGCACAGAATGGCGCCCAACCAACTGAGCCACACCAGCCAGGGCCTAACAGGCTTTTCACGCACCCGGTGAAGCTGCCCTGTCATGTATTCATGCATTTTTGTATGTATACTGTATATCTAGCTATCTCCTTTTAGCCAAGAGTCCCATGACAATCACCACAATATGTCAGCTACTGATCTCTGTCATTTGAAGTGAGCCTTAGAGAGGAGCTTGGAACCAAAAACTGTATGTATGTCCATAACAATTGCTAACTTTAGCCCAGAAGAGGTTATCTTACATTTCCGGCATTTTTAGGATTCCAGCTAAAGATTCTACTATCATGAACTCTCCTGCCCAGATCCACCCAATGTGATGTAATTCCTTAGTTTTACCGCCAAGGAAATAACTAAGATTCCGTATTGCAAGGCAGAGCTAATGGCAGAGAACATGTCTGTATTCCATTCCGATGGATGTGGAGCTGCACAGTCTCTGGACGCAGCCATTCTTGAGGAATCAGTATCCAGTGCCTTCCCCAGCTCAGACGCACCTCTGAAATGGTTGTCAGGTGTTCATTCCACAGTGTGCATTTCTTTTGGCAGGAACACCCAGCCTTCATCTTGCCAAGGGTGGTTATGATAGAACTAGTGGCCCAGTGCACGGATTCGTGCACACTGAAAGGAAATTAATTAGAAGGTGGCCAGTGGGGTGGGACTGGGCGGGACAGGCTGGACATGCCCTGGAGCCAACTTCCTGTGGTCCCTCCCTGGCTGGCCACACATGGCTCGAAAGGTGTTTGCTGAGTGAGTGGGGTCCCTCCGGCAGGTGGGGTCCCTCCGGCAGGTGGGGTCCCTCCGGCAGGTGGGGTCCCTCAACCCGGCCTGTGGGGATCAGGCTGAAACCGGCTCTCTGACATCCCCCGAGGGGTCCCAGAGTGCGAGAGGGCACTCTGCAAAGTTGCTGTCACAGAGGGTGTGGAACGCAAACACAAGTGTGCAGTAAACCAGATTTGGGGTTGACAGTGCCCCAGTAAAAACAACCCACGGCCAAAGGTGGAATCACACTGCTCCCTCCTCTCTGGTTTTGGGGTGCGTCACCTGAGAACTGCCACTGCCAAGTCATTGCAGTGCAGCAGCTCCTGCGTTGAACATCTGCCTCCTGGTGGTCAGCGTGCATCATAGCAACCGTTCGGGCGGGTGGAGGGACA
This sequence comes from Myotis myotis, assembly GCF_014108235.1. Taxonomy (NCBI): domain Eukaryota; kingdom Metazoa; phylum Chordata; class Mammalia; order Chiroptera; family Vespertilionidae; genus Myotis; species Myotis myotis. The sequence goes on along the minus strand of NW_023416379.1, from coordinate 4,306,708 downwards.
CTTAGCATATTAGCTTTTATATATATAGATGCACCTCTTTAGTGACTGTGGCATTCTGAATGGCAGAGTCACTGGCTAGGGCCTTGAACCAGCCATTATAAACTCCCAAACAGTTGCCAGCAGAGAGTCTCATCTATTTACTATTTCACTTTTGGATTAGGAAAAAATAGCTCCACTTAAATTGTAACCATTTAGGTAAACTTATTATTTTGCAAGTTTCTGGAAACTCATTTTACTTAAAATATATCTGGATGTGTAGTGACTTGCAAAGTTTTCATTTTTTCTTTTTTCTCGCTGGGAGGAGCTGGGGAAGGTTTTATGGAAGAACTGGCGTTCGAACTGAACCTTCAGGAGTCGAGAGCAAGTGCAAAAGGGAAAAAGTGAGTCCCTCCCCGGCAGAAAGCCCAGCAGGAGCCGCAGGGCACATGGGGTGTTTGGGGGAATGGCAGTTCTGTGTGTCCAGAGCAAGGCAGACAGGGCTGCAGAGGTGGTTCAAGGCCAGAGTAGCCTTGAACCACCAGGGCCTCTGTTTTGGTCAGATCTCTTGGGTTGCAAGAGACAAAAGACACAATCCCAAGAGGCTGAAATGGACAGAAAATCTACTGACTTAAAAAACTGAAAAATTCAGTTTACCGGCTTCAGGTAAAGCTGGACCTAGGGGCTCAATGATGCCACTTGGTCTCCCATCTCTCTGCGTCTCCCTGCGGTGGCCTCACTCTGGAACAGACCCTTTCCAAATGGAGGCAGCCCAGGCTGATACCTTCCCAATTCCGAGGCCAGTGGAAGGAAAGATTCATTTCTCCCCCAAAGTTTTCATTTTTGTAATAATATTCACTGTATAGCTGCTACACTGTGCAATACACACACAGCACATTTTATAACTTTATACTGGAAAAGAGGACTTAAAAGTCTCCCTTTGATTGATTAGCAGTGATGAAAACAAACTGTTTAACTGGTTATACAAGATTAATTAATAAAATTAGAGACTTTTAAAGGGAAAAATATCTCCTAAATTATATTTTAAAAGAAATGTGTTTAATTTTTGCTACTGTTACTTCCATACTTGGTATTTTGTGTTTGTTTTCCTTATTTGTGAATGTGTGTCTTGCTAGACTAAATTATTTTCATTAAGAATTTTGGCCAGCCCAGCCAGTGTGGCTCAATGGCTGAGCGTTGACCTATGAACCAGGAGGTCACGATTCAATTCTCTGTCAGGGCATGTGCCCGGATTTCGGGCTCGATCCCCAGTGAGGGGTGTACAGGAGGCAGCCGATCAATGATTCTCATCATTGATGTTTCTATCTCTCTCTCCCTCTCCCTTCCTCTCTCTGAAATCAATAAAAATATATTTTTTAAAAAGAATTATGGCCAGCCCTAACCAGTTTGGCTCAGCGGATAGAGCATCGGCCTGCGGACTAAAGGGTCCCAGGTTTGATTCCAGTCAAAGGCATGTACCTGGGTTGCAGGCACATCCCCAGTGGGGGGCGTGCAAGAGGCAGCTGAATCGATGTTTCTCTCTCATCAATATTTCTAACTCTCTATCCCTCTCCCTCTCCCTTCCTCTCTGTAAAAAATCAATAAAACATATTTAAAAAAAGAAAAAGAATTATGGCCAGAGTTAGAGCTTGGGACCAGTGAGAAAGAACAGATTATTATACCTTAAAAGTACAGTCTATTTCTCTAATGCCTGCTTGTGAACCACGCTATTTTGCTGAAATGTCTTCAGAAAGTTCTATTAAAGAGTAGCCTATGTATTATACCTAATATATTTTCAGTAACTATTTGTTAAATGCATGACAGACACAACTAAAGCTGAAGCTGTTATTTGGAAATGATGTTGTTGAAGTGTCAATAAGGACATTTAAAGTTATAAATGGTGATAAACGATCTTAATGTAAATTACTATCCTACTGAAACTCAGTACAGTATGTAGCTCTAAAAGGGAACAACAAAGGTATAGTCATCACAGCTACATGCTTTCCTAAACGTTCAGGAGAAGGGGCAAAAAAGAGAACTAACGTTTTTGGATATTTATATACACCACAAACTAATCCAGGAACTTCATAAATCTCATTTAATCCGTACAGCAAAGTAGGCTACATATAAAGGAAATGAGGTTCGGAGAAGTCTGGAAACTCACACAGCGTTCAATGCAGATTGCACACGGGCCTGCCTGGTTCCGCGGCAATCCCCGCTGCAGTGTCCTGTACATGGATTTGGAACCATCATCAAATAGTTCTGGTAGCTCTGGGCGGGAAAGGGTAGAAAAATGTTCGAAAGTCATTCTTATGACCAGTTTGCTTCCTGGTTCCTAACCAACCAAGGGGATTATGTGAGGCCACTTTGTACACAGTCGTCTCCATATCAACGAGCACAGCAGAACCAAAAATCTTTCCAAAGACGTTGTCCTGCGGGCTTACTATGGCCTGCTGCTCAGGGGAAGAGGAGACTGTTAGGACCCTGGCACCATTATTTTCCCCGAGTAGCAACCCTTTTAAAGCCAGCTGCTGGGCAAACATCTTCCTGAAGATATGTAACACTTACTGACTGATCTTACCTCCTTTTGTTCCAGCCTAAGGCTGAATTTCCAATTACATAAGGCAGGAGAAAAGAAACTCTACAAAGCTTAGTAGTTAAGGGCACAAGTGTCAGAGTCAGACAACCTTGGATTATGAATCCTGGCACTGCCTCATACAAACATAAAGTTATTCCATCTCTCTGGGCCTTCATTTCCTTTTCTGTAAAATTGGTTATAACAGTATCTCAATCACAAAGATTTTGTAAGGATTAAATGAAACACCTCTTAAGCATTTACAATGCTTGACACATTAAAAATACTTAATAAGCCCTAGCTGGTTTGGCTCAGTGGATAGAGCGTCAGCCTGCAGACTCAAGGGTCCCAGGTTCGATTCCGGTCAAGGGCATGTACCTTGGTTGTGGGCACATCCCCAATAGGGAGTGTGCAGGAGGCAGCTGATCGGTTTCTCTCTCATTAATGTTTCTAACTCTATCCCACTCTGTAAAAAAATCAATAAAATAAAAAAAAAAAACTTAATACGTGGCAATTCTTATTGATGTGCATGTTGAATAGTGACCAAGTTATGTTCTTTCTACATGCAACTGCAAATGATCTTCAAGGCTGTGAGCTCAGAAAACCTAGGCGGCCTTCATGAAGGGCTCTGCAACCAAAGGCAAGATTTGTGATTCTAAGGAGGAAACAGAACTCATTAACAGAATTCCTTTAGAGCTAAATTCCCATTTGATAGGGAGTGATGGCTGTAAGGCTCCTTTTTGCTTACCTGTTTAAGTCTGACCACGATTTTTGATATTTCGAAATCACACTTGGTATTTATTTAGTAACTTTCCCCAAAGAAGCTCAAAACCAGTTTGCCATCAAAAGAAATTTTAGAACCCTGAGACCCGGAAGTAATGCCGCCCGCCCATGATGGGCAGCCGGAATCCAGGGAAGGCCAGGCCTGGCACCGCGCTCCGCAGGGGACTGCGGTGCAAATGGGATCCTTTTGTGATGTCTAAAGAGTGTTTTGTTCCTCAGGCTTCGAGAAGGGTGGACAGCAGCGCTGCAGGAAGAGAGGGAGGCCTGGCAACTGTCTGCACGAGAAATAAGGAGGCTACAGAGTCCTCGCTGGGCTACGGGCGAGGTAAGGGTGGTAGGAAGACAGGTCCGCAGACGGAGCTGACAGCTCCCAGACAGGAAACGCAGCTCCGGGCTGGCATCGGTGAGGCCGCGTTTCCGCCCCGAGGCTTGTGAGGTGTCACACCACCCAGCAACCGCCTCCCAGAATCACGAGTGTTGGGTTCTTAGCAACCCTTTCCGACGCACACGGGCTCTTTCAGTAAAACATAACCCAACCGACAGATTGAAGGATGGGCATGGAGGGCGCACAGCACCCCTACAACCGGTGGGGGCCTCGGGTCCACGGCCTCCAAGAGGCGCAGTCCCACTCACCCGCGCGGCCGCCGGAAGTGCTCCTCCCCCGGATGTCGCCCCGCCCCGCGGCGCGCGAGCGTGTCGTCACTTGCGGTCGGCCAGTCAGGGCGCGCGACCAAAATAGCCCCCTATAAATTCTTGCGGGGCCCGGGCTGCCGGCGCCGTGCCGCTCGCTGGGTGGGGCTGCGCGCGCAGGTGGCGGGCGGGGCCGGGCGGGGTCGGAAGGGGCGGGCCCTGCGCACCTGTTTTTGCCCGACGTAGGCGGGGCAGGTTGTCCGGCTTCTCCCCAAGCCTCGCACAACCCGGGGTTCCTGTGTGAATAGCTCTGATGCGGCTGCGCGCTCGTTCCGCGGAGTCATCGCTCCCCTCCTACCGTTCCCTCTTGGGAGCAGCGCCCCCCGCGGCCTGCGTGGTCGTAGGGCAAGTTCAAGGACCGACGTGAACCGAGCTTCCGGTGGTGGCTCCTGGTCCTGCTGGGCAAATGGTAGTGCGGCCAGCGCTCAGCCCCGAGGAAAGTCTATCAGCGGTTCTCAACCTGTGGGTTCTCAACCTGTGGGTCGCGACCCCTTTGGCGGTCGAACGACCCTTTCACAGGGGTCGCCTAAGACCATCCTGCATATCAGATATTTACATGACGATTCATAACAGTAGCAACATGCCAGTTATGAAGTAGCAACGAAGATAATTTTATGGTTGAGTCACAACATGAGGAACTGTATTAAAGGGCCAGGAGGTTGAGAACCACTGGAAATGAACGGAGGCGGCTCTGCCCTCTTCGGAGGCTCCCAGCTGTGGGTGGAAGGCAGGGTCCGGCCCAGCGGAGGTCTGGTGATGAGATGCGCATCCTTCCCCGGAGGAAGAACCATTTCAGGGCGGGAGGCGGTCCTCGGGTCACCTTTCCGGGAAGAGGTGACTTTCGAGCAAATCGGTGGAAAAGCTAAGGCTTTGGCATCGAACACCCGTGGGTTCCAGCCTCTGCTCGGGCCACACTCCGCTCTGTGACCCTGAGCACAGCGGCCAGCCTTGGAGTGTTCCCATCCTTAAGACGCAGAGAGCAGCTCAGGCCCAATACCTTCCTGAGGCGCCCCCCACCCCCATCATGTTCATTTCTCTTTATGTCCCTCCCTCTCTTCTTTCCTCACTTCCTCTCCTCTCCATTTTCTTTCTTTTCTTCATTCCTTCATCTTCCTTGCCTTTTTTCTAATTGAGGTATAACTGACACATAATTAAACTGCACAGGTTTTAAGAGGGTAGCTGGTGGCCCTCGCCGGTGTGGCTCCGTGGATAGAGCTTCGGCCTGTGGACTGAAAGGTCCCGGGTTCTATTCCCCTCAAGGGCACATGCCCGGGTTGTGAGCTGGATCCCCAGTAGGGGGCGTGCAGGAGGCAGCTGATCCATGATTCTCTCATCATTGATGTTTCTCTCCCTCTCCCTTCCTCTCTGAGATCAATTAAAAAAATTTTTTTTTTTTTTTAAAGAGGGTAGCTGGGTGAACCTTTATGTATATATACACATGTACTGGTAATCAGCTCCCAGATCAAGATATAAGACATTTCTCTAACCCCAGGGTTCCACCTGCTCCTTCCCACTTAAAACTTGGCCCCCAGAGGTAACCACTGTCTGACTCCTACTGTATAGCAAGGTTGCCTGTTCGCTATCAAGTGGTTGCTATTTTCTGTGGTTTCTTCCACCCAACATGTCTGTAGGGTTCATCCATGGCATTGCATATATCAGTAGTTTGTTTCTGGATGGGTAGTATTCTATTGTATGAATATACTACAATTCATTTGTCCATTCTACCATTGATGGGCATTTTGGTTGTTTTTTAGTTTTTGGCTATGAACATTAATATAGTCTTTTGGTGAATAAATGTACTCAATTCTGTTGGATATATACCTACGAGCAGAATTGCTGTGTCAAAGAATAGATGCATGTTTTATTTTAATAGACACTGTAGATCAGCTCCCCCAAAAGGTTGAATTAATTTATGAAAGTTAGTTTCTTCACATCCTTCCTTGCCAATAGTTGGCATTAGCAGTCTTCAATTCTTGGTAAGTGTAGCAGTATTTCCGCGTGCTTTTCGTTTGTATGCCCCTAATGAATAATAATGTTGACTCCTTTAATAACTAATTAGCCATTTGGTTAACTTTTTGTGAAATGAGTATTCAAGTAGTCTGGTTTTTTAATGGGCTCATCTATCCCCTATGATTTCTAGGAATGCTTTATATTTTCTGGATATGAATCTTTGTTCGGCATCATGAATATATCCTCTTAGTCCAGTGGTTGGCAAACTCATTAGTCAACAGAGCCAAATATCAACAGTACAACGATTGAAATTTTGAGAGCCAAATTTTTTAAACTTACACTATATAGGTAGGTACATTGTTATTAACTTAATTAGGGTACTCCTAAGGCTTAGGAAGAGCCACACGCAAGGGGCCAAAGAGCCGCAGGTGGCTCGCGAGCTGCAGTTTGCTGACCACGGTAACCTAGCCTGTGCCTTGCCTCTTCAGTTTCTTATGATGTCTTCATTTCATTTTGTTTTAAAAATAAACATACAAGAACATTGAGTTTTTAAAAATGACAGTCTATGAGATTTGACGCATGTATAAATAATGTAACCATCACTGTAATCAGGATGCAGAACAGTTCTGTCCCTTCCCCAAAATTGCCTTGTGCTGACCTTTGTAGTCATAGCCTTCCCCCATCTGTAACCTCTGGAGAATCACGAATCTGTTCTTTGTTGCTATAGTGTTGCCTTTACCAGCATGCCATATAAATGGAATCATATAGTGTGGGTAGACTTTTGAGTGTGAGATTTATCCATGTTGTTGCATGTATCAATAGCCATTCCTTTTTATCACTCAGTGGTCGTCTATCATATGGATGCACCACTGCTTATTCACTTGTTGAAGGAAATTTGGGTTGTTGACACTTTTTGACAACCAGAACTTGCGCTGCTATAAACATCTGTGTACAGGTTTTTGTGTAAACATATGTTTTCATTTCTCTGGATTAAGTACCCAGGAGAGGGTTACTAGATCATTTGTGTATGTATGTTTAACTTTATACAAATATGCCAGTCTGTTTGTGTTCCCATCAGCAATGTGTGGGAGTTCCGGGTGCTCTGTACCCTCACCAACCACGTTATTATCACTGTTTCTATTTTAGGGTTCTAGTAGCTGATGGCGGTATTTCATCATAGTTTTACTGTGCATTCCCTAAAGGCTAAATTGTTGAGCATTCATTCTATGGGCTTATCTGTCATACATTTATTCTCATTGGTAAGATCTGTTCAAGCATTTTGCTCCCCCTTTTTAAAATCAGGTTGTTTTCTTACTGTTGAATTTTGAGAATTCATGTATTCTGGATATAAGTCCTTTGTTAAAAAGACTATCTTCCATTAAATTGACGTTGCATCTTTGTGAAAAATCAGTTTGCCATATTCTGTGATTATTACCCATCTTGCATGTTTACTTTTTCATTAACTTCTCATAGTTATTGTAAATTCCCTATCTGATCATTCCAAACTCTGTATCATACCTGTCAGGTTCTGATGCTTGCTTTGTCTCTTCAGACTGTATTTTCTTCTTGCTTTTAAACATGCATCGTATTTTTTGGTTGAACGCCAGACATGATGGGTCAGGCAGGAGGAACTGGGGTGATTAGGCTTTTAGGGTGAAGTTTTATGGTAATTGGACCAGGAGTTGGCCTGTGATTATTGTTTGCTATAGCTGGAGGCTTCTTCTAGTTTCCGTGTTTTTTGATGCATCCCTGTAGTCTTTGGGTTTTCCTAAGGACTCTACACAGAGGCTGCTTTGCAGCTAGCTCCCTCCGTGGGAACCCCCGTTGTCATGTACCGGAGCCCTGATGATGTGGGTAAGGTGTAGGGAAAGGGGGGTGTTCTCTGATCATATCATTAAATCTTTTCTTTTTAAGTAGGCTTGAGTCCTTGTGCTGTGACCTTCAGAAGCAGTTCTTAGCTTTTTCTTTTTTTAATCTCCTTACAAGAGACACGAAGGTTCATGGGGCTGGAGTTGACTAAATGCCGTTCCTCCAAACCAGATAAGACTCTGTAAAGAGAGTGAGCCTTTGTTATGGCAACCACACTGGGTGTTTTTGGAAATGGTTAATTTTCCCTTCCCTGCCTGAAACCATGGTGGGGCTCCTGGAGATAAAACCCATAGAAGTGCGGGGCCCCCAGAAGAGCTGAAACCATAAGGTCTGTTGATTAATTTTTATGTGTGAAGATTTTCCAGTTACCTTTTTCTTATTGATTTCTAATTTCCATTGTGGTCATAGAACGTATTTTGAATAATTTCAATGTTTAAAATGTATCAAGGTTTGTTTTAGGATCCCGGATACGTTCCGTTTTGGTGACTGTTCCTCAGGAAGGATGTGGTAGGAAATCAGTCGAGCTGGTTGGTTGGGGTGTTTTCGGTTCTGTCTCCTGGCTGATCTGCTTTTTGTTCTGTTGCTTGCTGAGAGGAGTGCTGAGCTTTCTGCCTGTAACTGTGGATTTATCCGTGTCTCCTCTTGGTTTTATTGAGTTTTGCTGCATCTTAGTGTCTCTGATTTAAGAGCGGACTGCTGCCGTGCTACAAGCACAGACCAAAGCCTGGCGGCGAGGGGCCATTTTTTGCAGAATGGACTTTGTCCACAAGCCGCAGTCTGACACTGACATCAGCCCTGACAGTGTGCGCCTCAATTTTGATGCCAGACACCTTATGCCAGGACATCTCGGACTTCCAGGAATTTCACATAAAAACCGTATGGAACATGTATGACATACACACATATAACATAAAGAAGGCGCGGTTACTTCTTTGATTGCAATGTATAAACACAAATGTAACCCTGCCATTCCCTGGAGCATTATCCCAATTCGTTGAGCTTCTGCTTCCCGGCATATGTCGCCAGTTTGGCTCAAATAAACTCACAAAAATTCTTTACAGGTTTCAATGGGTTTTTTTTTACGTTAACAACAGATTGAGTAAAACTGCGTGTCACACCAAGGATCCACAGAGCTGCAGAGCGACCGAGAGTGACACTAATGCCTTGGTTTTTTATCACATCTCTCAGCTAAACTGGGGACATCTGATCAAAAGGCAGGAATTATGGGGAAAAACACACACACATAAACACAGGCCCAAAATGGCCGTCATTCCTTCTAAAAGCCCACGATAACAAACCTAGAATGAATACCTGGTCTGATGGCAGTTTCAACCTCCCCCAGAAACACAATCAACCCGTCTGGGATTTTCTGGTCCAGCACCAGTAAGGTAACCTGTCACACAGGCCCTCTCCCTCCCCGCTGGCAACAAGAGGCAATCTGCATCATAAAAGCCTGCCTCCTTGGCTTCCCCCAAAGACATCTGGGCCCAGAGGTAATCCTTTCCTTTCTTTTGCTAATAGCGCCCGTGCCCCGCCCAGCTTACCGTAAACCCTCCCAGTTTGTACAACCTCTCCAGGGCCCTTCCAGTTGCTGGGTAGGATGCTACCCTTTCCACGAGGCTCTTAATAAAGCCAATGAGATCTTCAAATGTTCTCAGTTGAATTTTGTTTTCTAACAACATTCATATAAAGCTTCGAAATGTAGAAAATAATACCTAGTGTTTAGAAATATATACACAGTTAGTGCAAGAAGTCTATGGAGCCAAAACCGGTTTGGCTCAGTGGATAGAGCGTCGGCTTGCGGACTGAAGGGTCCCGGGTTCGATTCCGGTCAAGGGCATGTACCTGGGTTGCGGGCACATCCCCAGTAGGAGATGTGCAGGAGGCAGCTGGTCGATGTTTCTCTCTCATCGACGTTTCTAACTCTCTATCTCTCTCCCTTCTTCTCTGTAAAAAATCAATAAAATATATTTAAAAAAAAAAAAAAAGTCTATGGAAATCCCAGATAGGAGTGGCTTCTTGAAGAAAGAGGGAGATTAGGGTTAGGGTTACACGGGGAACTATTTTTGTAATGTTTTAGTTCTTAACCTGGGAGTTCTTAAACTGTGGATCGTATTACTTTTTATGCCTTTGTATGTGTTTAAAATATTAAAAAAAAAAAAAGAGCCCTAGCTGGTTTGGCTCAGTCGGTAGAGTTTCGGCCTTCGGGCTGAAAGGTCCCAGGTTTGATTCTGCTTAGGGCCACATGCCTCGGTTTCGGGCTGGATCCCCAGTAGGATAAATAAATAAATAAAATTAAAAGAAAGAAAAAAGAGAAGCTACTTGAGTCCCTTTCAGCCTTTGTGGATTGGCCAGCTTCAGCGGGGGTCGGGGTGGGAGTGTGTGGGGGGGACACACATTGTTGCCGAGATGGAGTTGACACCCTAACCTTGCCCCCTGAGGCCCCCCTCCTCTGCACTTTCCCTCCATCTCAGCAGTTTAGAGATTCCTGTGGGGCTCCTCTGTGCTTCTGTTAGTCCCTTCACCAAGCAAACACGGAAATCTTGGGAATGGAAAGAAAATTCCACAGTGAAGTTAAGTGTGAGAGTCATCCAAAACTCCGAGGCTGGGACAAGACTGGTTAAAAATAGTTCTGCGTTGAAACTCAATCTTGTAAATCCCATCGTAGGAAACTTTTACTGCTTTGATGTGAATCTAAATGTTTGAAAGCAGGGGTTTTCGTGTAGTGATTCTTTCCAGTCGCCTGTGATGCTGGCAGGGACGCAATCTCGGGAGACGCATGACCCTCACTGGGCCCCGGCCCGTCTGAGTCCCCTCCGGAAGGGACGCCTCCCTGAATTGCAAACACTTTCTCCGCGGGCTTCAGTTCCAGGCCAAACCAGTTCGGCAGCATGCTTCTGTACCTTTCCAGAGACTGATCCGAATCGGCTGGCCAGGCTTTAAAACCATTTAATTCTTTCATTTCTTGAAAGCCTCTTTCTTTTGAAAGCCTATGGGTGAATCATACAATTAACATCTGAAAAGACTTAGCAGCCATTGAACCCAGGGACCTGGGGGAGTTTGACCCACCCGCATGGCAGCTGACCTTCCAGAGCAACCTTGGACTTGGCAGGGGCCTTTGCAGGTGGGAAAAGGGTAGCTGCTGAGATGTGGGGGTCCCCAGGCAGGGGAGGGGAAGAGGGAGGGGAGAAGGGGCTGTCCCCTCTCCACCACCCCCTTCCCAGTTCTCACTGACTGTTCCTAGCAACCCCTCCCTCCTCCTTGTGTTTAATCCCTTCTCTGGCTCAGTTCGAAGCAGACATCAACAAATCTTTAGAGAAAGAACGAGGGAACCCCTTTTGAGTCACTGTTACGTCTCTAGATTTTTGATGACTTCGGTTGGTAAAATATTTTCGAAGGTGCATTTTCAATTCTATTCATAATTGTTCTACAAAACGAGAGACTGTAGACATTTGCTTTGAATGAAAAAGAAAAGATTGGCGTTAGGATCCCGTTCAAAGTGTTGGAGTAGGAGGGGGCCTCGTTTGCATGCAGGAGCTCGGCTGTGAGTTCCCCACTCCTTGTTGCCCTAGATTTTTCTTCACTCCCTGTCTCCTCTATCTCCCCGGCTCTGTGTGTTCCCTGAGAAGAGGCCGGCAAGGATGGAAGACAGTAACTCATCGTCATCATGGCCTCTGATGATTGAGTTTCTGCATCTTTAACCCCTCGGGAAAACCTGAGCCTGTCCCTACCCGTAGCCATTCAGGTGGGTGCCTGCACCTCCGCGCAGCTGAGCGATGGGTGGCAGGACACTGTGGAGAGCTGCCGCCCGCGACCAGATCACACTCAGGGAGCGACTTCCAGCAGCTGGCCGGCAGGAAGGGACTTCGACCGCAGGTCAGGCAGGGGTTGGTGCAGCCGAGGTGCTGCCCAGGAAGCTGGGGCAGGGTGGGGGCATGGTGCGGCCTCAGGCAGCCGCTGCCCACGGCGGCAGGTGGCCTTTGCACGAGGCGCCCGGGCCTTCCGCTCTCTTCTGACGGCGGCCGAACAGCCACTGCATGTAATGGGAGCTGTGAGCGCTGATCTTCACTGCCCGGCTCAGCTCCCTGGAGAAGGTGTTTGCTGCCCGCCACCCCCACCACCTGTTCGTCTCCCTGCAGCCGACTTCTGCCCGCGCTCGCCCTCCTGGCGGGTCCCAGGGCCTCTCCAGCCAGCCAGGGCTCCCGATGGCTCCGGCTCCGCTGCTCTGCTGGACTCACTCCCTTCGTTAAACTCCGCTCTTTTCCTTGCATCTCTGGCTTCCAGTTCCTCCGTCTCTGTCCTTTCCTCGTGGGTTGGCATTCCCCGACTCCTGGCTTCGAAGTCGCATGACCTGGGCTCAGATCTCAGCGCCCCTTTCGAGGAACCTGGGATGAGTCGCAGAGCTGGCTCCCCCTTCGGGTGCCTCCCTGTGAAATGGGCTCATCTGGCCCCTCCCTCCTGTGGGAGGAGGTTAAATACTTATAAGTGCCTCACAGAGTCTCTTACGAAGTTTTGCACGAATGCTCGCTAATGCCATTGTGAGATTTTTCTCACTGTATCTGCTCCTCCGTCCACAACAGGTGCCTGAGCCTCCTCCTGACTCCCACCCCGGCCTCAGCACCAGGAATGTTCCGGAGGTGGCACTCTGTTCAGAAAGGAAGGGAGAGGGAGAGAGAGAAACTTCCACCAGCGGCCTCCTGCAGGCTCCCCACCGGGAACGCAGCCCGAAACCCAGGCCTGTGCCGTGACCTCCCGGGTCATAGGCTGATGCTCCACCGCTGAGCCACGCCTGCCCGGCGGAGCACCTGCTTTTTAACTAGAAGATAGAAAGTGAGGTTTTCGTGTGAAAATTCGAGATGTTTTAAAGTGTCGGCAGGTAGTGAGAGCAAACTAACCGAGTGGGGTCCGAAACAACTTAGAATTTAGCTTTCAGGCTCCCGGTTTGTGATATCTGAGCTACAGTCTTGTTCTCCTGCCTGCTGCGGGAGGGCAGTTCTGAGGCTGAAATGGCCCCCACGGCCGTCCACCACCCGCGGGGAGGATGGAGGCTGCGGCTGAGACAGGACTTGGGGGGCTCCCACTGCTGAGTGGTGGCGGCTGGGCCAGAGCTGTGCCCTGGGCACGTGAAGTGCGTGGATGGCCCTGGGGTGTGCCCTGGGGTGCGCGCCCTCTCGGAAGAGCCACCAGGTGGGGACCCTTGGCTGAATCTTCACCCTGTGGCTCAGCCAGGAGGCAGCTGCCCCCACTTGACGAGGACCACGCGGGCCGACCCACAGGCCCTTCCTCAGTTCCCTGCTTGGGCCGCAGCCCCTGCACCTGCCCGCCGGGTGTCCGAGAGGGAAATCCCACGGCAGGGCTCAGGCCGGCCTGTGAGGGCCATCTGGACTAGCAAATAAGAGGGACAGACTCCCAGATGGAGTCTGACAGTGTGGGCGACGGGGGGAGGGATTGAGCAAAAGAGAAAGAAAAGCTAACTCATGGACACAGGCAACAGTGTGGTGACTGGGGGTGGGGCGGTGGGGCTGGGGGGTCCTGCCCCTGAGCTACCTGTAGTTGTAAGTTCTAGGATCTGAGTTCCGTGTCACCCTCCCCACGTGAGCAGAACCTGGGGAACCCGGCCGAGGCTCCTTCCCTGCACACACACGGCCGCCTGACTCTCCCTCGGTTTGATGGCTCCGTCACTGATTTTAACGCTTCCTCTCCCCTTGCCCGAGTCCCTCCTATGGGCCCCGGGTGCTGACCATGGAATGTCACGGTGTATTCACACGCCTCCTGCGTGGCTTGAAACTGGGAACTGTGGGTGCTGAGGCTGTCTAGCTCTAAGGCAGTGGTTCTCAACCTTCTTGGCCCTTTCAATACAGCTCCTCATGTTGTGACCCAACCATAAAATTGTTTTCGTTGCTACTTCCTAACTGTCATGTTGCTGCTGTTATGAATCGTCATGTAAATATCTGATATGCAGGATGGTCTCAGGCGACCCCTGTGAAAGGGTCGTTCGACCGCCAAAGGGGTCGCGACCCACAGGTTGAGAACCCTGCTCTAAGGCTTTCCTTCTTAGGCGCCTGGCACACTTGGAAATGGATTTGCTGGAAGCGGCGTCACTAGTACATGCTAACACCCGGTTCTCCAAAGGGCTGTTTGCATGGAGCGCACAGGGCCCAGCACACCGCGGCCCGTCGGAAAGGATGCTCACCTTCCCCACCAGGAGGCCACCTCTCATTCCCGAAGGCTCGCGGGTAGTTCTGGAAAGCTCCTTCCAGCTGTTTGAATTCAGGGCCGGAGCGGGTCACTGAAAGGGAATTCGTGGGCGGAGTTTCTTTGCTGTCGGGCTTCCTCGCAGGTGTCCCGTTAGACCAGGGCCAGGATGGCCGACTGGCCTTGAGTCCTGCGTTTCGTAGGTTCCCCGTGTCCTTGTGTTTGCTGCTGCGTCTTGGTGACGGGTGATGCCAGGGATGTGAGGTTCTATTAAACGGTGCCTTCCACCTTCCACTTGGTCTTCCTTCTGGGCCACCTGGTTGCAGCCTTGACTTTTCAGCTCATTTTATAGCTTATTTGACATAAAACATTGTCCACGAGTCGAATGGAAAATTCCACTCAAGGAGGCCGGCCCGCCTCGATGCGAAGGTTAGCTGTAATTAAAGCTGGCGCGTGGCTCCGAGTCCTATTTGCAATGAGGCTTGAAATCCAGGCCAGCTCCCCACCCAGCGGAGGCGGCCGTCCCGGCATCCCATCCCCACGCGGAGGCGGCCGTCCCGGCATCCCATCCCCACGCGGAGGCGGCTATCCGGGCATCCCCACGCAGAGGCGGCCGTCTCGGCATCCCCACGCGGCGGCGGCTGTCTGGGCATCCCCACCTGCCTCGGAGCAGCCTGGCCTCTCACCTCTCCACGGAGTGTGGTCCAAGTGAATCACTTCTTTCTCCTCCGTGTTTATCTTTTCCTAGAGGCCTGATGCACAAAATTTGTGCAAGGGGCTCAGCCCTCGCAGCCCCAGCTTCGTCTGAAAGGTCACCTGGAAGGTCGTTCGGCTGTCCGGTTTAATTAGCATGTTACACTTTTATTATTATAGATAGGGTGTCACCTCTTCCCAGTCCAGCCATCAGGCTGGCTGCTGCACGCAGAGGTGACCAATGGGCTAATGTCCCAGCCTCTGGCACGGACCACAGGGGCGGCCCGAGGGCTCCAGGTGGGGACATGGCAGCCGCATGTCTCACCTAGATGCCCCCAGGGGCCTGACCCACCGTGTGAGTGGGAATGGGAGGGAGGGTGACGCTATGCAGGGGGAGGGGGTCTGGGAGACACAGGGACTCTAAATGAAGAGGCTCTGTTTTGAAGCTTCTCTGTTGGAAGCAGATGCCCTTGGTTGAGCGTGTGTGTGTCTAACATATTTTTTCTTTAATCGTGTGATATATTCATTGCAAAAAATAAATAAAAATTCATAGAGGCGACAAACCACTAACATAATAAAGTACTACATACTAGAATTAATATCTACATATTTATACCTGAGGTCTCTCTATATATACAGGGGTGGACAAAAGCAGGTTTACAGTTGTGAGTATGTGAAGCAGAGTTTGTTCTAGTATTATTATTATTTTATTAATTATTGTATTATTTATTTGCATTACAACTGTATACCTACTTTTACATATACCAACTGTATACATATACCAATGCCGTATATATATATATATTTATTCTTTTATTCATTTTTTAATAATGGTATCATACAATACACACACGTCTACTACTCTTAAAAATGTATCATGTGCTGATCACTTTTCCTTTTCAACAAATATTAATTTATGTCATCATTACATGGTCTGTCAAAATGCATTTAAATAAAGAAGTTGCTCAGTGTGGCTCAGTGGTTGAGTGTTGACCTATGAACCAGGAGGTCACAGTTCGATTCCAGGTCAGGGCACGTGCCTGGGTTGTGGGCTTGATCCCTAGTAGGGGACGTGCTGGAGGCAGCCAATCAATGATTCTCTCTCATCATTGATGTTTCTCTCTCTCTCCCTCTCCCTTCTGCTCTGAAATCAATAAAAACCTATTTAAAAAAATAAAGAAGTTGCTTAGAGAGTTTCCAGCTTTGTGTTTGGGGAACATCTTTTCATATGGCTTTGTCAGTGTCATAAGGTGTAGACATAAGAATCTTCTCCTACCACCTTCATTTTTGCTGTAGAAGACGCTGAGCATTCTGGGAGAGGTGGACACCAAACCATGGACTCGGAGGTCTGGTGAGCACCGATGGCCACTGGGGCTAAAACCAGCCCCCCCTCCCCTCCATGGGATTAGTACCTGTGCCCCACCCTCCATCCCCAAGTGGCTGCACCTGTTGGGTTTTTGCGTCTGTCTCTCCCTTTCCCTTTGACGGCAGCCCTGGGTTCGAGGCTGTCCGTGTGTAGGAATGCGGCCTGGGTGGGACAGGAGCCCTGCAGTGACTGCACAGGGCAGAGGAGGACAGATGGTTCTGGAGGACACAGTCCTGCCTCCTGGGATCATTGCTTGAGAAGTGGCCATAGAATAAACATGGAATTTAACCAATTACACAAAACCGGGATTCCTCCAACAGGGACCCAGCCCAGACCGATGGGTGCCGGGAAGGCCTGGAAGGAGCAGGAGAAACAGCTTACCTCCTGGAGGGCACCTACGCTCGCCTCTTCGGCCACATGTTAGCCTTGGGCATCGGGATACAGTGTGACGTGTGACTCATCTCCCGGCGCTGGGCTCTGCGGAGCAGCAGCTGCAGGCGTTTGTGCAAGTGGTTAGAGCTGCCCGGCCACCCTGGGCCCGCGGGAGAAGACCTTCGGAGGCTTAGGGTGTGGGGGGCCTGCCGGGCCCTGCTGGGAGAAGTCAGCGCTCTTCTTTTACCGAATCATCACACCCGATTTCAGCAAGTTCAAGGGATTCAGAAAAGTGCCGATGCTGACAGCACGCGGCATCCAGCACTTAGGAGCGTGCTCCAGGCCCTTTCCTGCGGCTTTCTGCCCATGCGCTCACTTCCTCCTCACAAAAGCCCTGAGAGGAAGGTGCTGCCATTAGGCCACGTGTTGGGGGGGGGGGGGGCAGAGGCACCCAGAGGCCCTTGAGCCAGGCCCCCAGGGGCAGAGCTGGCCGGTGCCCGGGCAGCCGGTCTTGGCGCTCCGCTGTGTGTCTTTGTAGAGCTGTTTGCAGTCATTGATTCACGTGTCACACTAGAGCAGCGGTCCTCAACCTGTGGGTCGCGACCCCTTTGGCGGTCCAACGACCCTTTCACAGGGGTCGCCTGAGACCATCCTGCATATCAGATATTTACATGACGATTCATCACAGTAGCAACGTTACAGTTATGAAGTAGCAACGAAAATAATTTTATGGTTGGGTCCCAGCATGAGGAACTGTATTTAAAGGGCCAGAACGTTGAGAACCACTGCACTAGCCTCGTCTTTTCAAAACCCTGCCTGGAAAAAGTGCGGGGTGGCTCAGAAAGTAATGCTCTCAGCTCAGACGCAGAGTGAACTTTCTCATCCTGAATTTATTTACTTATTCAAGAAAAATCCACTGCTATCAATTACGTGCCAGACACTGTTCAAGGCACTTGAACTGCATTGACTGTTACAATAGATATACAGACAAGAGAGAGTAGCTACTCAATACAAAGACGCCTGCCCTGCTGGAGAGTTCCTCCTGCAGGCCATTCCCCTGGCGCTGAAAGAGGCGGCACAGAGGAGACCACTTACAGTAACAGGTACAAGGCCACCGTATCAGAAACCGAGAGCTTCAGAGGGGCCTACCCAGGGCAGACCTCCGCCAGGAGAAGTTGCACTTCAGTCCCTCTGCCAAACTCTCTTTGATTAAAAAAATATTTTGTTTTATTGATTTCAGAGAGGAAGGGAGAAGGAGAGATAGACACATCAATGATGAGAATCATTGATTAGCTGCTTCCTACATGCCCCACACCGGGGATCAAGCCCACAACCCAGGCAGTCGAACCATGACCTCCTGCCTCCTAGGTTGACATTCAATCACTGAGCCATGCCAGCCAGGCCTGAGTTTTCATTAGGTCCTAGCAGCCTTCTTTTCCTGCCTCCCAATGTGTTGTTTATCTTAGCTGGGAAAGGTTAAAACATGTGGGCGTGTGCTGAGGGTGCGGAGGGCGAGGATCTGCTGGGACTGCTGGGTAAGGATCAGGGCCAGAAATAGCTTTCGAGCTGTTAGGATGACTCGTTTATTGTGGTAGACCATTAAACAGCTGTAGCCGATGACCCAGGTGAATCATGAACGGATCCCGGGCTCACCGTGTGGGGCCCACTGAGAGGTCATGCAGAATCAGGAGCCTTCGTGTGGCCCCAACCTCAGCCCCTGTGCTCACAACCACCTTTGTCGCAGCCACAGGCCCCTGGTCTCCTCAGAGGTGACCTTGCCCAGGGCACAGGCTGCCTCTGCTGGCAGAAGCCAGTGGCTTGAGGGTTGGAAATACACAAACATTTTTAATGAAAGCAAAATGGGGCAGTGGGGTCTCGGCCATCGGGGATTGAGCTCAGGTGAGGCGGGGCGGGGCGGGCGCCGTGCCCGTGTCATGGCAGCCACAGCAGCCTGGCGACAGGAGGGGGCCTGCAAGGAGCACAGGCTGGCAGCTTCATCCCTGGGCAGGTGTGGAGGCTCTGGCCCAGCTGGTTCTGCAAACACCCCGAGGGCAGGCACCTGGCGGCTCCCAGAGCCTCCTCAGCTTAATTACTTAATCACACCCCACGAGTAATCAATCACCCCGCGAGTAATCAATCACCCCATGAGTATTTAAGCGTACCATGCTAGTGAGCCTCGCAAGCTAGGAGCCTCGCGAGCTGAGTGAATTATTGGTATTATATAATATTATTAGTATTATATAATAATATAATAATATATAATATTAATTCTAATTTATAATTCTTTTTTTAAAAATATATTTTATTGATTTTTTTTTTTACAGAGAGGAAGGGAGAGAGATAGAGAAGTTAGAAACATCGATGAGAGAGACACATCGATCAGCTGCCTCCTGCACATCTCCCACTGGGGATATGCCCGCAACCAAGGCACATGCCCTTGACCGGAATCGAACCCGGGACCCCTCAGTCCGCAGGCCGACGCTCTATCCATCGAGCCAAACCGGCTTCGGCCTAATTTATAATTCTTGATGAAGACAGACATCTTTGGTACCATTAACAAATAAAAATAAAATATCACTTTAGGAAACCCACTAATAGGGATACAAGATTAAAAAAGGAGTATCCTCTGCTCTAGGGATGTTTCTGAAGATGCTCTCGCCTCCAGACACTTTCCCTCCCCGCTGGGTGCTGCCTCCTCCCACAGCCAGTGACCTGGATGGTGGGAATGGTTGTGGACAAACTCAGCGAGCTGTCCTGCTCTCCGGTACCGCTAGAGCACTCAGCACGCACATGTGGCGCTGTGTTGCAGCACGTGATTATGATACAGTTTAACAGAATGGCCTTTAGAGCTGGGCCACCCTCATGACGACTGTAAATGATTAAACAAGTCAGTGCGGGCTGGGAGGCATGGGTTCCAGAAGCAGCTGACCAAGCTGCTCCATTAAAACATAACTTTTAAAAATATGTTTTTGATTTTTTTAGAGAGAAGAAGGGGAAGGGAGAGAGAAAAATATCATTGAGAGAGAAACATCAACCTCGATCGGCTGCCTCCTGATGCCCCCTGACCAGGAATCAACAGGTGGCCTCTTGGTGCATGGGTCAATGCTCCACCACTGAGCCACACCAGCCAGGCAAAACAACTTTCTTTAACTTGATGTTTTAATACTTCATTAATTTTTATTATATAATACCATTTTAACATTGCAATATTTGCTTTGGCCAATATTATCTAAAATAAATCCATCCCTACATTAGAATCTACATTTTTTCCAAATTTCTGAACAAACAGGGAATGTTGTGTTCATATTAATTTATAAATTTGTGCTTACCATTCACCAGTGTAAATAAGATATGACTTGGTTACAGTCACAATGATAAAATGATAAATAATGATAAAATTATAATGATAAAATGAGACACATTTGGGACATTTTTCCCCAACGGGCATGGACCGTCACCCAGGCTTCTGACCGGACACGAGGTGGCACTTGGCTGGGGGAGGTGGGTGGCGGGCCATAGCCCCTCTCCCTCGAGGACGTATACATGGCCCATCGTCCCTGCAGCCTCTGTTCTTTGGGGGCTGAGAGACTGGCGGGAATTCCTAGGGTCTGGTAAGCAGCTGCGAATTCTCTGGGTCCCATGTCAACACTGGGAAGCATATTCTGGGTCAGGTGACGATAAAGAAACCGCCATCTGGGAGACAACCCGGGAGGAAGCCACGCTGAGGTTTCCAGCTTCCAACCGCGGGTGTGCAGCTGCCCGGCCCACTGACGAGGGCAGCTTTAAACCCTGGTCCCAGGCCCGCCCAGCAGCTGGCTCACCAGGTCTGAAAAGAATGTTTCAAAAAGTCCCTGTAGGTGTATCTCACAGTGACCACACGGGCTGACGGAGCCGCTGAGGGTGGGCAGGGTTGTACGTGGTCATTTCCAGAGCAGGGCAGTCACTCCATTTGTTTGTTCACCATCGCGTCCTCGTCACAAGCACAGCGGACACACGGCAGGCGCTGCGTAATGTTGGTTGAATAAATCAGCCACAGACGGTAAGGAACAGGCTGTGTTCTCTCCCCAAGGCACAGGCGTGCTCTCCAGCCTCTCCCTGACCATCCTACCAACTAACGGTCATGTCTGACCGGCGGTATCAGGCCTTTTCTTCTGAATGCCATCTTGCTATGTTGCTTTCTCTTTGTTCTGGGAGGAGTAGATAGTGGTTTATGATTTTTCTGACTCAAATGAAAACGACAGTGTTAAAAAATGGGTTTAATGAGTCATCTATAAATCGAATAGGTAAATCAACCTCAAAATAGAAATCTTCACATTTTCATTTATCCCTTCTTTCCCCCTCCAAACAACGCACAGATGATTCAAAACGTTGTGGTCAAATCTTATTGATGCCAAAGGCCAAGCATGGTCTTAGCTAGATAAAGGAGGTGCCGGGTGAAGATACATATATGTAACATGTAAAGATCGCATTTACTGTCAGGCCGTTCTCTCCGTGAGAAAGTCTCGAGTACAGACCACACCGCGTGCTCTTCTGTGGACCCAGTTTTCAGGAACAGGAAGGGTGACCAGCGAGGGAGTCCCTGGAAGCCTGCGGGCTGACTCCCCCAACAGGAACGCACGCCTTTCTTCCAGAGTTCATAGGACATGACTCAGATAATGACTAATACTTTATACATGAACGACACTGAAGCCACTAAAGCACTGTAATCTCGAGAGATAAATTATTTTATGATTTTATTATAGGTGTGCCATTATGAACATGTTTCCTGTATGCCTAGCTGGTTTGGCTCAGTGGATAGAGCATCAGCCTGTGGACTGAAAAGTCCCGGGTTCGATTCTGGTCAAGGGCACATGCCCGGGCTGTGGGCTCAATCCCCAGTAGGTGTGTGCAGGAGGCAGCCAGCCAATGATTCTCTCTCATCATTGATGTTTCTCTCTCTCTCCTTCTTCCTTTCTGAAATCAATAAAAATATATTTTAAAAAATTTGTTGTCAAAATTATAGTGTCTCCGATGTTCCACCAGAACATTCCACCATCACAGGGAGGTTGCTCACAGACACTGGGGTCAGAGAGGGCTGTCTGGACAGGGCCATGTACAACCACAGGGATCACTGGTCACTGGCCGCTGTCCATGCTGGGGGGTGGGGGGCAGTGCTGCTGCGAGGCCACCGCGTCGGCAGCATTGCTCTCAGGCATCCTCTGGTGGCATCCAGCAGGCCGAGTGTGGCCTGCTTGGCTCCAGGCCTCGGGTCATGGCTGGCGCCAGTCTCACCTTAATTTGAGCCCCTGCCACAGGGGTCACCGGCCAGTCCCTATCCCGTGGGCTCCTGGAGGACCTAGATGTGCTTTGCACTTGAATTCCCAGTATCCACATGGCGGGCAGCAGCCAGTGCCCACTGCGTGAGGACACCCGCAGGACTGGCCAGAGAACGCCCACCGCAGTTTGGCTTAAACTTTAACAGAGCTATTGTACCAAGCCCACTCATTTCGTTATTTTCTATATTCTTCTGACCCCTTGATACGCAGGCACATTTTACACGTTATGAACCATGGTTGCCCAATGACCAGCACCTTGTTCGCTTTTCCCATAGCAACCTAGTTTTCATGCCTTCCCATGGTTTTTCCTCACTTTCTGCTATTGTCATTTGTTTTCGTTAAGATGCACATTTCAGATGTTACTAAAAAAATAAATTTAGGAACTGCTACTTGGTTAACTTCTTTGTCCTCAGTGACACAGCCAGGCAGCATGATGGTAGGTGGGCCCCCTCACCAAGTGCAGACACTTAAGCCGAGTATTTAAGGAGAAACTGAGAAGTGTGTCAAGTAGGCAAATGGTGTGGATGTGGTGGGGGTGGTTATAGGGCTGCAGGACAACAGGTGCAAAAGCAGGGAAGTCAGAAGAGGAAGTAAAGGCCAGGGCACTGTTAGTAACTGATTTGGTAAGATCAAAGGGGGTGTGTGTGAGAGTCCTGGGCATGAGCCTGGACAGACAGAAAGGGACCCGGTCACGGAGGGCCCCTCTGTTCTATTAAGGAGTTTGGACTTTCTACTTCCTACGTAACGGTAGGACGGCGTTTTCCAGGAGGCTCTCGGGGTGAGTGACACGGCCAGATACAAGTTTTGATGGGCTGCTGAGGCAGAAGCGAGGCAGACAGCGGCAGTGACTGAGAGCAAGAGTGTGGGGAGCCTCTATAGGGTTAAGCCTCGGACTGACCTGTTGGCAAAGTCACAAACAAGTCCCAGCTTAGAGGGCACAGTCCTCTTAGCATATTTAGGCTTGACCTTATGACGCTCCCTAGATCTTACCTGGGAAGCTAATGGGCCGAGGGAAGTGCAACAAGAACAAAAACAAGTGAAACTCACAAGAACAGTGTAACTTTGGTGACCACTGCCTTGTTTACCTCTGACTATAAAATAAAGGCTCAGCTTGTCTCAGGATCTTTCTCTGTGTCCTCCGCCAGGGACAGGAAGATCCACGGAGACTAAAGAGAGCTAGAGAGTTCTGAACGCTGTCTCCACGTAAAACATTCTTCCCCGACTCCGTCCACACCTTTGGGAACCCCTGGACTGGACCCCAGCACAAGAGAATGAACCCAGGGCTGGACCCCAGCACAAGAGAATGAACGGGACCCTGTTGAGCTGATGCCTGCACGTGGGATGATGTCAAAGAGACCCCGAAGCCGCAGGACGGGAAGCCACAGGCAGAAGAGCCTGGGTCCTCGACAGCATTTGGGAGGGAGCTGCTCAGGAGGCAACCTCTCAGGGGCATCTGAACTGCATTGTGCATAAGAGGAATACAGAGTTCTACTGTGTTTAAACTGAGATCTTTTGATTTGTCTTGTATTTTCCCCAGCTTTAGCCTATGCTGTGGTATAGGTGTAAATGAGTCAATGGTGGTACTATTTGTCCAATATATCGAGGACAGAAAGGAATCGATTCAGCAGGTGATGACGCATTTGGTTCAGCTATATACCGAACTTAAGAGGCCAATGCGATAGCAAAACGCAACTTGTTGAGAAGCAATTCTCTTGAGTTTCTGCACATCTTGAGAGCAAGGCACTGACTGCCCTTCATTTGAGACGGTCTTTTCAGGGATGTTTGTATGGCCAACAACCTTTGAAGGAAATCCACACAACGTTTGAAAAAAAAGACCGTGTCTCCCTCTGGAGAGAAGAGCAGGCTTCTGCCCGCCGTGAGATTTCAGTTTGCTAAGCTCAGGGTCCCTCTTCCACGGGACACCCCACTGCACGGGCATGTTTCACCTGACCTTCATTTCACCTTGTGAGAACTAGGGTTCAGGGAACCAGCATGAAACTGCTGATACTTTGGGTGCTGTTACTGCTGTGAGTAATCCACTGCCTTTTATCTCCGACTTAGAAGGCTTGTCTTTTACCAGCATCCTTGAAGCTCTGGCAAGCTGACTTGATAACTTGGATGCAGAGAAAACCTCATATTCTTTATAGTCTGGACAGAGCTGTCCAGAGATGGTTAGAGACACAGATTTGGGGCCCAGGACTGAGGTCCCATCAGAGTACAGGTGGGTTGAAGTCATAGGGTTGGTGAAGTAGCCATGCTAGGTGAGAGATGAGAAAGTAGAGAACCTTGAAGAACACTGGTGTGTGTGTGTGTGTGTGTGTGTGTGTGTGTGTGTGTGAGAGAGAGAGAGAGAGAGAGAGAGAGAGAGAGAGAGAGAGAGAGAGAGAGAGAGAGAGAGAGAGAGAGAGAGAGAGAGAAGGGGGAAAAGAGAGAAGAGCATATGGAGCCGACCAAGACAGAGATCTGAGAAATAAGAATTTGAGCTTCAAACAGGAGTGGTTAGGAATGTTAATTACTTGGACTTCAACGAGATAAGCACGCTGGATTTGAAACTTGAGAATCACTGGAGACGTTAGTGTGACTAGCTTCCAGGGAATGAAGACAAAGTTCAGAGTGCCATGGACTAAAAACCCCGAGGAGGTGAGAATGGGAGGACAGTGCAAGCCATGTTTCAAGAAGTGGGTGGAAAGGAGAGAGAGTTATAATTAGTGAGGGGTCTAGGGTTTTGGAAAGTGATTCTAGAATCACGCGCACACACACAGCTAGATCTCACCCTTGTCTCTAAGGTTTTCCAATCGGACAACAATTTACTTTTCTAAACCAATTTCACACCAGTTTCCATCATGAAGTACTAGTATGCATCTAATAGATTTACGAGCTCCATGCTTCTTCTCAAAACATCTAGCTTATTTCCACTTAATGCCTAAATGAACCCCAACCACCCTACTGAAGCTGCCCTTTCTTCAGTCAGGGTTTCCCTGCGGGCCACATGCCTCTCCTCCGGCTAACAATGAGGCTCCTACTGCCCATCTCTCTTTCCTGGCACTTTTTAAGGTTTCCCAGCTGTGCCTCAACTCTTACAGTCCAAACAGACGGGCTCTTCCTGAGGCAGTGTAGTATGAGTGGCTGAGAGCCTGGGCTTGAGGAGCAGACAGGACTGGAACCAGGCACCGGCTCTGCTGAATGACCAAGCAGACGGGGCAAGTCCCCTAAGTCCGCAGTCTCAATTTCCTCTAATGTGGACGGAGAGTCTCACCTTACAGGACCAGCGGGATGTTTACATCGGTACATACAAAAGGCTTGATATGGTGCCTGGCTCGTGTAGGTATGCAACTTTGTCCTCAAACATTTGCTGGGTAAATAAAACATTTAACTTTTGATTATCAAGAACAAGTTTTATAATTTTTGGCTTTAAACAGCTTTATGACTTGGAAGAATTTAAAAGGAGAAAAAGTAGAAGAAAGCCAGCCCTAACCGGTTTGGCTCAGTGGATAGGGTGTCGGCCTGTGGACTAAAGAGTCCCAGGTTTGATTCCGGTCAAGGGCATGTACCTTGGTTGTGGGCACATCCCCAGTGGGGAGTGTGCAGGAGGCAGCTGATCAATGTTTCTCTCTCATCGATGTTTCTAACTATCCCTCTCCCTTCCTCTCTGTAAAAAATCAATAAAATATATATATTTTTAAAAAGCCATCTTTTGCATGTCTCCAGATATTTAGCCTTCCTCATTCTCTTTATTACTTTTTGGGGATCCAACTTTCTAGCTGGTGTCATTTCCCTTCAGCCCGAAGAACTTTCTTTAGCATTTATTGTAATGTGGATTTCTTGGTGGTAAATTCTTCCGTTTTCTCTTTTCTCAAAATGTCTTTGTTTCACCTTCATTCTTGATGGATAGAATTCCACGTCCATTGTTTCTTTCATACTTTCAAGATGTTAGTCCATTCTCTTTTGGCAGGAATAGTTTCTGATCTCAATTCACCTGTTAGTTAAATCATCGTTTCTCAGTGTGTAATCTGTCCTTTTTCTCTTACTGCCCTCAAGATTTGCTATATATATATTAGGCTTTCCACAGCTTGAGTATGGCATGTCCTGCTGAGAGACTTTTTCTGTTTACTCTGGTTCCTGTTCATCGATGATCTTATAGTTTTCACTTTTTTTCCTGTTCTTCACACTGGATAATTGTTACTGATTGCTCTTCAAGTATACTTACTTATTATTCTCATTTCCATTCACCTGATATGTCTATCCAATAATTTAAAAATTTCAGATGTATTTTTCAGTTCTAGAATTTTTTCCTTTGATCATTTCTATTTCTTTCCTGAGATTTCTTAATTTTTACTTATTGAAAGCACATTTTATTCAACTTCATTGAGGAGCGTTGTAATAGCTGTTTAATATCCTCCTCTGCTAGGCACAGTATCTGGAATACCCTGGCAATGGACTTAGTGGATTTTCTTTTCTTTTGAGAATGTGTTCCATTTCCTTGGTTCGTTATGTGTTGGACAGTTTATTATTATATCCTGGATATTATGAATGTTAAATGGTGGACATTTTGGATTCTGTTATTTTTCTCTCATGGTTGTTATTTCTTCTGTTAAAGCAGGTAATTACCTTGTCTGTGCTTGAATTGCAAACTCTGTTTCTGGGTGACAGTCCACCTCAGTTCAGACACCCTTTCTCTCTTTTCTCTCCTTATAGAACTCCCTTATGTGTCTGTTAGTCTGTCTGTGACACCCCACTTGTCTCCGAGGTGGTTCAGTTATCTTCATTTTTCTTTCTGTTCCTCTGAGTGGATAATTTCAATCGACAACTTCAATTTCATTAATTCTTTCCTCTGCCAGTTCCAGTCTGTTACTGAGGCCCTGAAGTAAAATTTTCGTTTGTTGTTATGCTTTTCAACAGCTGGGTTTCTCTCTGGTTCTTCTTTATGATTTCTACCTCTTGATATTCACTATTTGGTGAGACATCATTCTCATACTTTAATTCTTTAGCCATTTTTTTAGTTCTTTGGACATATTTATAATAGCTGATTAATGTCTTTATCGAATAAGGTCAAAATCTAGGTTTCCTCAGGAACAGTTTCTATTGGCTGCTTTTTTCCTTTTGCATGGACCTTTTCTTATTTTCACACGTGTTCCAGTTTTTGGTTTAAATTTTAATACTTTAATGAGTTAAAATGTAGTAACTCTGACGTAAGGTTCTTGCTCCACCCTCCAGTCTGGGTGGTTGTTGCTGTTCTGTGCAATGTCTTTCCTGACCAAACTCTGTAAGTTCTGTGTTCCTTGTTGTGTGCGGCCAGAGACGCCTCTGCTTGGTTAGCTCAGCACCAGATTTCCTTAAGCGCCCGAACCAGTAAGCCTCTCACCCTTCGCCGATGGGCTCTAGATGTGCTGGGACATGCCTTCAGGATTTCAGCAGCTTACAACTCTGACTTAGCTTTCAATTCTTGCTGACGCAGAACCTCGAGGTAGGCCAGAGGTGAGTCTTCTCGGGGCTTTCTGGGCATGCGCACAGCCCTACGGAGCACCCTGCATACAGACCCGCAGGAACTGGTGAAGCTCTTCAAAGCGCCCGATGAGCATCTAATTCCCAAATCTCTCTTTCAAGGTTTGCGGCCAGCCTCTTGTTTGTTCCAACTGGTATTTCTGCCTCAGGCAGCTGTGCTATTAAACAAGTGCTGCTGGTTGTTTTTTACTTATTTTTTTTTTTTTTTTTTAATTAAATCTTTATTGTTCAGATTATTACATTTGTTCCTCTTTTTTTTCCCCCCATAACTCCCCTCCTCCCAGTTCCCGCCCCACCCTCCGCCCTCACTCCCCACCCACTGTCCTCATCCATAGGTGCACGATTTTTGTCCAGTCTCTTCCCGCATCTCCCACACCCCTTTCCCCCCCAGGAATAGTCAGTCCATTCCCTTTCTATGTCCCTGATTCTATTATAATCAACAGTTCATTCTGTTCATCAGATTATTTATTCACTTGATTCTTAGATTCACTTGTTGATAGATGCATATTTGTTGTTCATAATTTGTATCTTTACCTTTTTCTTCCTCTTCCTCTTCTTAAAGGATACCTTTCAGCATTTCATATAATCCTGGTTTGGTGGTGATGAACTCCTTTAGCTTTTCCTTATCTGTGAAGCTCTTTATCTGACCTTCAATTCTGAATGATAGCTTTGCTGGATAAAGTAATCTTGGTTGTAGGTTCTTGGTATTCATCACTTTGAATATTTCTTGCCACTTCCTTCTGGCCTGCAAAGTTTCTGTTGAGAAATCAGCTGACAGTCGTATGGGTATTCCCTTGTAGGTAACTGAGTTTCTTTCTCTTGCTGTTTTTAAGATTCTCTCTTTATCTTTTGCTCTTGGCATTTTAATTATGATGTGTCTTGGTGTGGTCCTCTTTGGATTCCTTTTGTTTGGGGTTCTCCGCGCTTCTTGGACCTGTAAGTCCATTTCTTTCACCAGGTGGGGGAAGTTTTCTGTCATTATTTCTTCAAATAGGTTTTCAATATCTTGCTCTCTCTCATCTTCTGGCACCCCTATAATTCTGATGTTGGTACGCTTGAAGCTGTCCCAGAGGCTCCTTACACTATCCTCGCATTTTTGGATTCTTTTTTCATTTTGCTTTTCCGGTTGGGTGTTTTTTGCTTCCTCGCATTTCAAATCATTGACTTGATTCTTGCGCTCCTCTGGTCTGCTGTCGGGAGTCTGTATAATATTCGTTATTTCAGTCCGTGTATGCTTAATTTCTAGTTGGTTCCCCAATATAAGATCGAGGGTCTTATTAGTTTTCTTGTAGATCTCATTAAGTTTATCGGCGGCTTCTAAACAGTTCTTGAGAGACCTTAAAAGTGTGGTTCTGAACTCTATATCTTCCATTGACAATTTTGTCCTGTTTCTTTGTCTCCGCATTTTGTTATGCTTCCTTGGTGCACCCCCTAGTGGTCTTTGTTCGCAGTCTTATAGTTAAATCTTGATTGTTGTAGCTAATTCCAGGGAGGGTTTGACCTCCAGGCCAAGTGGCTATGAGAATCAGCTGTATCAGCAGTGAGAGAACTTCTGTCCTCTAGGGAGGTGCTAATCTAGCCTTTGCCTGAGGCTATCAGGCAAATGCCTGTGTGCAGGGCTTGGGCGGGGCGGGTCGCACAGGATCAACAGGGTGGGCCGGAGAGAGCAGTTATGGCGGCTCTCAGTCCTGTCCCCAGGGGCTCTGCCTCTCTGAGTCCCAGCACCCGCTGCAAAGCTCAGAGAGAAAGTTGCACTCGCTCTGACCGAAGCCAGACAGTCCCGCTTCTCCCGTTTGAGTCTGGGTCCCTAAAGACTCTCCCGGATCTGGAGCTCAGATTCTGCGACTCCCTCCCGATTGAAAACGCCAACCGCGCCCTCCGCCGCCAGCCCGCTCCGCGCACTCCGCACCTCAGAATTTGACTTCAGCACTGCGCCTCCTCTGAGTGTCCGTATGCGTTTCTCTTTCCTCCTAGTTGTAGGACTTCCACTCAGCCAGCGTTCCGGTGGTTCTGGGTGATGTCCCTTCCGTTTTTTGGTTTCACTTTTGAAGTAGTTGTTCAAAGCAGCAAACTCCGGCGTTAACCTATGCCGCCATCTTGGTTCTCCAGCTCTGGGATAAAAAAGCTGTTTTTTACTTATTTATTAATTTTATAAATGCTCTAGTGTTAAAACTTTCCTCACTGAGCAAGCGCTGAGTCAGGTCAAATAAAGATAAGCCTGTAAATGCACTTTTCCAGGGAGCTGCCAGACAGGTCAAATAGTGACAAATTTCTAGGAATGTGGCTTTTGGGGGAGACCTAAGCCTGTTTGCTTCCTCCAGGCCGCTGGTTTCCTCAGTGACAATAGTTCTGAGTCTGTTGGTTTTCAAAGCTAACATAGAGCTGGGAAGAATGAGGGCAAGTTAAAATGCCACAGAACTTACTGTTCTTACTGATTTTTAGCCATTTTTCTTGAATGAGTGCTCTTCATTGTTGCAAATCTTTGGTTAATTTCCAAGCTCTGAAGATGTTGATTTTTTTTTTTTTTTAATGAGAGGGAGAGATAGAAACATCAATGATGAGAGAGAATCATCAATCGGCTGCCTCCTGCACACCCCCCACTAACATCCCTACAGAGCTGGCAGATGGCTTTAGGGCAAGATAAGGCATTCAGTGCTTCTTCTGAAAAAATAAAAAAATGAGCAATAAAAGGGCAATAAATACGTATGTATCAACAACTGAACCTAAAAACAAAATAAATGAACAAGCAGAGCAGAAACAGACTCACGGATACAAAAACATTTGAAGGCGGCCAGGTGGCGGGGGTGAGGAGGTGAGCAAAACAGTGAACGGCTGTTACAGAATAATCATGGGGATGTAAAGCACAGCAGAGGAATACCGTCAATAATATTCCAATAACGACATATGGTGTCAGGTGGATGCGAGGTTGATTGGGATGATCACTTATAAGTTATGTAATGGACTGGGGTGTACACCTGAAACTAATATCATGATGTATGTCCACTGTAATTGAAAATAAAAAATGATATTTAACAAAAGATATTCCATGTGAATCTAGAGACTCTAAGGAATACAATCTATTTTTGAACTCTGTCTACTAAGGTCTCTTTATGGTTATTAAATTATGTATGAAGTTGGAGGCAAGTTAATTTTACTTTAGGATTTTACTGACACCTAGTGGTAAATATGGATGTCAATCTATATATATAAGATAGATTGGGTATGATGCACCAGTGGGTATGACGCACACTGACCACCAGGGGGCAGACGCTCAATGTAGGAGCTGCTGAGCAACAGCAACTTTGCAAAATGCCCTTGGGAACCTCTCGGGAGATGTAGGACTGCTGATTTCGGCCGGATCCCTGCAGGCAGGCGGAGGGACCCCACCTGCAGGAGGGGCCCTGCTCACTCCGCAGATGCCCTTCAAGCCCTGGCACTGCCCCAGGTGGGGCCGGCCGGGGAGGGACCATGGGAGGTTGGCTCCAGGGCGTGTCCGGCCTGTCTCGCCCAGTCCCACCCCGCTGGCCACCTTCTAATTAATTTCCTTTCAATGTGCACGAATCCGTGCACCGGGCCTCTAGGATAATATAAAATCTTAGATGATAATATATACAACTACTAGAAAAATAAAACTATTCAGTATTTATAAAAATTGTAAGTGTACTAGTGATAAAAATATATTCATGTTTTTAAAAAATATTTTTGATTGATTTTTTTTAGAGAGAGGAAGGGATAGGGAGAGAGAGAAATATCAAGTTTCCATACCAGGGATTGAACTGCAGTCTGGGCATGTGCCCTGACCAGGAATCGAACCTGCAACCTTTTGGTGCATGGAACAACACCCATCCAACTGAGCCATACTGTGTTTTACACTCTATTTCCGAATGGATTGAAAATTGCTTCAATGTTATCTTTAAGATACCTTTATCCTAAAATGTCAAACTTGTAAGTATCTTGATTGATTTTATTTATAAATAACTTACAATACCAGTACTGTATCTTTTAACTCATATATTTCAGTTAAAGAATTTTCATGATTATGAAAAATAAAAAAATATCATTTAAACTATCAATTTATTAAATTTTAATTTGTAAGGTAACTGCAATCACTAAAACACAAAGGTAAATATGCCCGAATTCAAAGTGAGAATTATAGATACCAATCTAATACCATTAGGAATACTTTTTAGTGACAGTGACACACTATTTGTAACCTTCTTGTTTATATTCCTGACTGTGAACAAGCTTGTAAAGG
The DNA here is from genome assembly GCF_014108235.1 of Myotis myotis. Lineage (NCBI taxonomy): Eukaryota > Metazoa > Chordata > Mammalia > Chiroptera > Vespertilionidae > Myotis > Myotis myotis. The sequence continues at coordinate 4,275,167 of NW_023416379.1, read as the reverse complement.
TTGGTTCTGATCAGACTTAGGAACTATGACCAAGAAACAATAGGTGCTAATTGGTCTATGGGGCAATTAATCCATGTGGAGCCTTTCAGAATGCCTTCATCCCAAATAAACTGAGTAAATGGCTATGACTACTGAGCTATGGAATACAGACGCGAGTCATGATGCTTACCCACACTAGAGAAATTACTTCTACCGCACTGATCTGTTTTAGTGATATGAGAAGTTATGTCAGGGATAACAATCTCTATAAATGGATTACAGACCACCCATTTTATTACTATTTAGCTTCTGTTAGCTTAGTGTTAGTTGAAACAACAGAAAGGAATAGAACTCATAAGAAGGGTATTAGCAAACATGGGCAAAGTCAATGTGAATTTGAAGATTTTTATGCATTTAATCCATTTGCAGAGTTGCTTACAGTTACAAAAAGCTAGACATATGGAACCTAAGCATATTGCCTTATGATTTATCACTAAATAGTTCATGTGTTTGAAGAAATTCTTCATAAACTTTGAGAAAATTTAAAGTTTCCATTCAATATTTTTTCTCTAGATAATATATAACATATTTCTCTGTTTTTTTTTTTTCCCACAGGGACAATGCACTAACATCTCAATTACTTTTGTCTCTCTCTCTTTCTCTCTTTCTCTCTCTCTCTCTCCATATATATATACACACACATATATATTTTAATCCTCACCTGAGGATATTTTTTCCATTGATCTCTTCAGAGAGTGTGGAGCGGAGGGAGGAGGGGGGGAGAGAGAGAGAAACATCGATATGAGAGAGAGCCACTGACGGTTGCCCCCTGCATGCACCCCAGCAAGGGCCGGGGATCGATCCTGCAACCCAAGTACATGCCCTTGACTGGCAATCAAACCTTTGGTCAGCAGGCCGATTCTCTAACCACCGACTAAAACTGGCTAGGGAAGATTTCTGTATATTTTAATAAACTGAGTTAACTTATGGAATTATAGAGCACAAGCCTGAATGTTTTAGCAAAGCACCTGAGAAGTGCTTAGTGGACTGGGTTATTGTAAAAAAGGGTTAGAATTTGTAAAAGATCATCTCAGCTCCATTCTGAAAGCATTCTTAAGATTATAGGTATTTTAAAGTCAATAGTAATAATAATAATAATGATCAGCAACAACCCTAATTTTAAAATGTTTAGGTCTTCTTGCCAAAATCAATCCTACAAATTTGAGCATGATTATGAAGACTGCTAACCCAGCAATGGATAACAGGTGCAATTCCAATTTTAAAAATGCTGTTAATACAATAATTTATTCAACGTTATTCTTTGTAACCCACAAGGACTCAAGGTTGTTTAGGCAGCAGTTCTCCACCTTCCTAATGCCACGACCCCTTAATACAGTTCCTCATGTTGTGGTGACCCCCAATTTCATTGTTACAAACTGAACATAATTAAAGCATAGTGATTAATCACAAGAACAATGTGTAATTATATATGTGTTTTCCGATGGTCTTAGGCGACCCCTGTGAAAGGGTTGTTTGACCCCCAAAGGGGTGGCGACCCACAGGTTGAGAACCGCTGGTTTAGCGGAAAGCCCACTAGATGAGAAGAAAGAAGGCTTGGGTCCCAGCTTCCATCCCATCACTCGGTAGGCTTGTCCCTGTAAGTCCCCGGCTGCGGTGTCCTTACTCGCAGCCGTTCCATGTATCTCCGCGGCTACATGGCGCCGGGCACACAGCAGGCACTCGGGAGTGTTCGCTGGTAACGAACGAATGACTGAGGCTGACAAGCAGACACTGTCACTCACACTTTCAGAAGGGGTGCTATGAGGTGTCACTGATACAGCGATGGGTGGGAAGACGCTTGGAGAACCACATAATGCTACATAGTCATACAGTGCAAGTCCTTTTTATAGCTGGAGAAAGATATTCCTCTCCATTGTTAAAATATGGACATGTTTTTGGTACCTAATTTAAGAAGAAATTGAGGTAAGTGTGTCAATAACTGCAAGTTATTTCAAACCACTACAGCTTATATATCTATACATATTCTGAGAGAAATAGGCTACATCTACCCAAAACCTGAGAAGACTTCAGTGACTGCTGAAGAGTAACATAAGCCCTAGCCGGTTTGGCTCAGTGGATAGAGCGTCGGCCCGAAGACTGAAGGGTTCTGGGTTCGATTCTGGTCAAGGGCACGTACCTTGGTTGCAGGTTTCTTGGCCCTGGTCAGGGTGCATGCAGGAGGCAACCAATCGATGTATCTCTCTCACATCGATGTTTCTCTCTGTCTCTCCCTTTCCTTTCCACTCTCTCTAAAAATCAGTGGAAAAATATCTTTGAGTGAGGATTAAACCAAAAAAAAACCCCAAAACAAACAAAAAACAGTAACATGACTTTAGAGATAAAACATCTGATTTTCAATAGTGCCACTAAATTCTCCAAACAAGTTCAGATTAAAAAGTCAAATGTGGCCAAAACCGGTGTGGCTCAGTGGATAGAGCGTCGGCTTGCGGACTGGGGGGTCCCAGGTTCGATTCCGGTCAAGGGCATGTACATGGGTTGCGGGCACATCCCCAGTGGGAGATGTGCAGGAGGCAGCTGATCGATGTTTCTCTCTCTTCGATGTTTCTGGCTCTCTATCTCTCTCCCTTCCTCTCTGTAAAAAATTAATAAAAAATATATAAAAAAAAAATAAAAAGTCAAATGTGAATTCTCTATACTATAGCACAGTCATAATTCATAATATCTGACCATATTTTAATGAGACTTATATGTACTAAAGTTGAAGGTCTGCCCTGGCCGGTGGCTCCATTGACTAGAGCATCGTCCCCTACACCCAAAAGGCTGCAGGTGTGATTCCTGGTCAGGGCACTTCCTAGGTTTCAGGTTCAGTCCCCGTCCCAGTATATACACGAGGCAACCGATTGATGGTTCTTCTTCACATCGATGTTTCTCCCTCTCCCCTTCCCCTCTCTCTGAAATTAATTAAAAAGAAATTCTTGCAGCCCACTGGTGTGCCTCGGCATACCAGCTGAAAATAGCTGCTACAGAGAAGGGAAGCTCAATGGCTGACATCTCTGATATCTAACATTATAGATCATATTTACTAAAAAGACCCAAAACCCACAAATTAGAAAGATTAAGGAAAAATATGTTAGTTATATATAAGCATAATTCTCATTAGTTTATAGATTCTTGATATTCTACTATTAAATAAATGAAGTATTTAAACTTTACTTACTGTTAGTTTTATTTCAACATATTCGATTTGCCCAGTCCATTAGAGAAAAAGACACGTTGACTAAATTCCACATAATTTGCATAGCCTGAGGGACCCCCCTCATTACCTGATTGCTTGCAATGCTGGTTGGCTGTAGGCTGGTTTCACCCCTCCCAGGATTCTCTGCCTTGAAACTGTTCTTCCCTCCCCAGGGATCTCCTCAGTCCTATCGGATCTTCCTCCTCCTCCTCTTCCTCTATTAGCTTCTCATAGGGGGCCTCTGTGCTTGGGAGCGACCTCTGCTCCTGGAATTCATCACCCGTCGTGGGGTCTCTCATGGGTCCAGGACCACCAGGCCCGTCCTCGGGCTTCAGAAACGGATGCTTGTCCTCCTTTTGCTCATACGTGTTCAGCCTCCTCTCAACCACTTCACGAATCAACACTGAAAATTGTAGGTACAGAAGTCACTGTGATTTTTTGTATTTTGGTGGTGATAATGCTGATGTGTGGATGCACATAAATATTTACCAGACCTCGGCCCTTCCCCATGTCAGAGTCTTTTATACAGTCAGTGCTCTTCCTTTCTGAGCCACTTAATGAATCGAATATGAGTTACCCTCAATGCCTTTTTAACAAGATACCACTCATAAAGTAACGACAAAAGAGATGAATTCTGATTAAAGTATAGAAGAATAAAAAATAATATTGAGGGTAAAAATGTGCATGTTGGTTAATTAATATAACTGATGTACTGAAAAATTAAGAAGTAAAACTAACTGTAAAGTTAGCATCTTTCTTCTATTATTCTTTCTACTGAAAAATTTGAGATGACTTTTAAATAAAATAACTTACTGTCAAGCACTGTCCTTCCCACCATGCTGTGCTCCATGGTTTTGTCAACTTCGTTCATTAGCCACGGAAGGAATCCGAGCTCAATATCTACGATAAAAAAGTTAATTGGAATCATTAAGTCATTTTTATGAATCATTATAGATAGGAAGAATCTGCTTTTCCCTTAAGGTTACAATGTCAATATTGTCAAAATTGTTTTCTTAATACAAAATGTTAAATAGACTCACACAGCATTAGTTTTGCCATATTCTCTCTATATGTACTGGCCCATTTCCTGTCTATTGAGTAGAAATAGTATTTTCAAAACTATGAGGCCTTCCTTAGAATTGGCTTTACAGGTGCATCTGAGATGGAGCAAGGAGGTGGGGGTGGGAGGGGTGTGGACTGGGGAGAAGAGCAATCTACATGCAGAGCCAACCTGGGATTGAGCAATGCCTGGAAAAACACGCCCCACCGTAGCCTGGGCCAATGGCTACTGATCAAGACTCAGAAGAGTACAGTTCAGGGGCAACTGAGAAGAAGGGCCTCTATAAACTGGGGGTTGCCATAGTGATAAAGCTGTTCAAACTAAAATGAAATCCACTACTGTGTAAGCCTTTTATTTGTTTTTATTTTTTTAATATATTTTTGTTGATTTCAGATAGGAAGGGAGAGGGAGAGAGAGATAGAAACATCAATAATGAGAATCACTGATCGGTTGCCTCCTGCACACCCCCCACTAGGGATGGAGCCCACAACCTGGGCATGTGCCCTTGACCAGAATCGAACCCAGGATACTTCAGTCTGCAGGCTGATGCTCTATCCACTGAGCCAAACCAGCTAGGGCTATGTAAGCCTTTCAAAAATATGTAAGCCTTCCATTATAATATACATTTTAATGTTCAAAAATAGTTTTTTTTGAGGGTAGGCATCTAATTTTTATTTTTCAATTGGGTGACAACAGTGTGATAGAATATTATATTCATTACTATAAATAATTTCAAGCTAGGCATGAATCTCTGTACAAGCTTTTAAATGACCTATAGGGACTTTTTCAGAACCTCATGCTAAACCCAGCAAGGCAGTGGCAGGCAGCGTGGAGAGCACTCTGGGCCTGCAGTGGAGGGTCTGGCCGGTCTGAGCCTCCCGCCTCCCGCCTCCCGGGGGCGTGGTCGGGAGCAAGGCCATGGGAATTAATGGGAATTAACCTGCCCTATCCACCCCACAGGGTTACTGGGAGGGTCACATGGCATCACGTATGAAAAACACTATATAAGTTAGAAAGCACAATATAAATGTAAACCAATAATATTTGTGTGTAATCTGACCTCTGCACATTGAACTGAATATAGAATCAGTGAACCTGCACATTACTAACATCTGCCCCAAATACTACTGGCCATTTGAAACAGCACCCGTGCACGCAGCGTTGTGGATTTAAGCACCTCTGAGCCCGAGGAAGGAGGGTGGCAGTGAGAAATGGCAGCCCTGACCGCCATTGGCCAGATGAGCTGAGGGGAGGGGCTCCGGCGATGCTGGCAGTTTGGGTCTTCAAGGCAGCGATTAGTCAGTCGCCTTTTTATCTCCAATACCTAATGCAGTGCCTGGGATAATTAGTCAGTCGCCTTTTTATCTCCAATACCTAATGCAGTGCTTGGGATGTGCCGGCACCTAACTCAATAAATAAGTGACCTTACTTGCTGCCCTGAAAAGTTTATTTTATTTTATTTTTTTTTGCAAAGTTTATTTTTTAAATATATTTTTATTGATTCAGCGACAGGAAGGGAGAGGGATAGAAACATCAATGATGAGAGAGAATCATTGATCGGCTGCCTCTTGCATGCCCCCTACTGGGGATCCAGCCCACAACCCAGGCATGTGCCCTTGACCAGAATAGAACTGGCTCCTGGGTTGACATTCAACCCCTGAGCACACAAGCTGGGCCAGGGGTTTTTGATTAGAATAGTAAGTCAGCTGAGAAAAAGTTAATAACAACAACTTATATATACAGTGCTTTATAGCTTACAAAAATTTCATGTGGATTATGACATTTAACTCCTAAGTAACCCTCATTTCACAGTAAGAAAACTAACGGTCATAAAGCTATTTAAGGGTGAGGCTGGGTCCCAGACCCAAACTTTGTCACAGCAAGTCTGTGCTTCTTCCCACCATCCAATGTGCTTCTGAGTAATGGCAAACCGGCACCCTAAAATCGAGATCCTTATAATCCACTGATTAGTAACACCTTTTACTTAAAACAACTACAATTGACTTTTAAATCTGCATCAGAGATAGGAAATCCCATTGGGAATAAAGTGGGCAGGAGATACACCTGAACTGTGAAGAAGACGCCGACAGTCACAGGGTTAAGCTAACAGGAACCTCCACAAACCTCTCTCAATCGGATCAAAAAAGTAGCCGCCCTCCTTGAGGCTGTCGAACACGGAGGGGAGCAGGTCGGCCAGGTAGCGCTGTGAGAAGGCGCGGGCGGCGATCTTCTGCGAAGTCTCCTTGTGCTTGTGCATCACCTCCCACTGCTGCTGCTTCCGGCGCTCCTGCAGGACAAATATGCGTTCATGGTTACTCGGCGGCCACGACCTCCCCAATCCTGAAGCGAGTTCGAGGGGGAATTTGGACTTATATTTGTATCAAAAGAACGGACAGCAAGATGTCTATTAAAGGTTCCTAGTTTCCATCAAGATGGTAATGAATTTCAACAGCTAGTAGGTACTGTCAGTGTTCATTTTATATTTGTAAACAAATAGCGTAGCATTTGCACCATCTTAACCATAAGCCGTATGCTCTTCCCACTGGGAGGGAACTGAAAGTCCATTTGATGAGGCACCCAGTAGCCTATCCCAGCAGCTAAGCCTTCCTGCGCAGTCAGGGGCTCTGGGAAGCTGTCCGGCTGTGCCAGGGGTCCCAGGGCTCCGTCACCATTCATTCTCCCAGCGTGAGCCAGACACACCAAGCCTCGTGTTTCCTAGCTGGAGGTTAGGGCATATTTTAAAAATTGGATTCTAAAGGTTTCCTTCTGAAAGGCTGTAAAAACCTATAATTTTAAAGATGTTCTCTAAGGACCCAAGTGGTTCTGGGGTATCCCTAAGGATATGAGAGGGTCTAGCCGCTGAGAAAGACCCAGAACCCTACACAGATCCTCTGTGTCTTATCGCCCCCCATTCGGATACACTTCCCTTTTCCGTCCACACCTCCTGCCACTAACTTTTGGCAAATTGGTCTGTTCTTTCACTGGGGCTCCTGCTAGTTAAGAGTGCCTTGCACTGGGACACACGTAACTTAAATAACCTCGGAATTGCTGGTACTCCATTCAGGTGCGGTTTCACATGCTGGGATTTAAAAACAGGACTCAGCTCACAAAGGACCTACGATCTGAACACAGGAGCCGCCTGAACAAATACTACGCGCATTTCTGGCACATTTCCGCAGACCTTCCCGCTGGAACAGACCACGTGTTTCACAGCCAAGGACAGCCTAAGCAGGACTGTGCCCTGCAGGCACACACGGAGCCTACTTTTTCCTCCCGGTGTCGCCGCTCTTGCTCTTCCAGCCTCTGGACCTCCGCCAGCTCCACGTTGCGCAGCTCTTCAAACGCGTACTGCGTGGCCCGCAGGTCGGCCAGCTCCTCCTCTTCCATCACCTCCAGCAGCGCCTGCTCAATGGTCTTTCCCACCAGGACTTCCAGCATCGGTTTCACTTCCAGGTCAAAGTCAAAGAGCTTCAATGCACAGAACAAAGCAAACGTCACATTTCAATCATGAACCACATGCTCAATGACACACACCCAGAATGGCAGCATGAGCGTCTCTGTGTGCCAGACCTGTGCCGGGCTTTGTCTATGGCTCCCAGTCCTCACAACAGCCCTGCAGGCACACAAAGGAGCATTCTGTTTGCAGGCAAAATTAAGTCAGAGTTACAAAAAGATCCATGCAGTCTTCAACATGAACCCCGATACTCAACAATTTTAAGGTCAGACTCTAAATCCCAAGAGAAATATCCTTTTCTTTCTCATTCCCTGCCTTTTCTACTAAATTTTTACTGGTTGCTTTTGATAACAGTTGAAAAACCAAGGAACAAGAATAATGGGCATGATGGTGATTCATCTCTAGGATTTAAAGGCAAAATATACTCTTCTATGTAGCTTATGAAGACTTATTTGACTTCTAAATTTCAATGACGGTTCTTTCAAGTTCCTTCAAGTCTTAATCCTCAGTTAAGTCATTATGCACAGAAGCATTGCCTTCTTTTCTTACATTTCAGAACACATTCCACATTGATATGAAAATGTAATTATTTTAGAACTTTTTGACATAGATTACCTTCATAAAAGTTATATAATCTATAAGCAATTAACAGAGTCTTTTATCTCAGAGATATTATTTTTCCTTATTTGGTACAAGTCTACTTATACTCATACATTAAGCAAGAATGCAGACACATAAAAGCAAAAAACATTGCTAATGATTTTTATCTCTGATCAGCAAAGAGGGGAAATCAGAACATGGCATTTAAAAATATTTCTGGGTACTTCAGAGATAAATTTGGAAAGAAATTCAGTGAGTAGAATCTTTTTGATTGTGCAGTGGTTGGTATTCCTATTAAGATTTTAACTAAGCCTAACTTTACCTATTTATAATGAAGACAGAAGGAAGTCCAAATAACGTACTATACCTCTCCTTCTAGGATTTGGGTGGCCACATCCTGGCCAGTTTTGGCAGGAATAAAGAGTGGTGTTGGTGGTTTGTCCAAAAATGCATCTGTCTGGCATTCCATATCAGCTTCTATTATGCGGTCAGCAATTTCTTCAAGGTATAATTCTAAGAGAATACCATATACATTGAGTTTGACATTCTGGTCTATTTCAAGCATATATCTGTATCTGAAACTTCAGCTCCTTCAAAATAGAATTAAATGGATCAGAAAATAAGTCTTAGAAAGTGCTCAAGTGGGGTACTCAATTCACATGTTGTACTAAGCATTTTTATACATTTGGAAGACCAGAGAGTCAGTCAGGCTAGAATATACTGAATGTCAAGAAAGCACTGAGCTTTATATTTGAAAATGAAACTAACACCACAGATGTATATAAGATGCAAAGTATAATATGAGATGGAAAGCTAATAATCCTATAAAATTGAGTCCTAAGATAATAAACATATAAAGATTTGAAAATTCCTGTATATTTAAAAGTGTTATGCCCCATGTATAGTCTCTGAGATATAGGAAATACTCAACAAAAGGTGGCTACTGCTGTATCACCTAATATGCTGCTGATATAGATAAACGTTAAAATGAATCTCTCACAGAATGACAACTATACGGGCCAATCACAGACTTATTCATTCTAGACTTGGCCTCAGGGTAGGGAAGAAGCATGTCATAATGGTTCTCCTCCTTTTGCCTTTACTTCCCGGAAACAGCTCTGATGAACACACTCACCATCGTGGCCGGGTGCAAGGGGCACCTTGAGTGGTTACGTGGCCGCCATGGAAAGCACCAAGTACTGTCTGATTATCAAGATTCTGTCAACCACATGGCTGGACCCATCGGTCCGGGAAGCCCCTCCAGCTAAGAATAGTCAGCCCGGCAGGAAAGGCCTGGCGCTCGCCGGCGGAGGCCACGCGGCCCGGGAGCGCGTGAGTGAATAGAACGGTGGGGAGGACAGACGAGGCCGTGTGACAGGCGGAGGGCTCAGAGCTGAAAGGGCTTATCCCTCTCACGAGACAAATTAAATGCCCAAACTGAACTACATCGCTCTCCTCTCCTGTGAGTCCAACAGCGATTCATGCTGGACTATAAAAAAAAAGTGAGAAATAATCCCAGTTTGAAAATAAATATGTAAAAGGGCTAAGAGAGAATTAATCTGGTCATAAAATTCTTTTAAAAAATCTCACATTGCCATGTGTAGCCAACATAATAATGATACATAACCTAGGAATTTTTTTAATGAATTGCCTTCTACTAAGTGACTGGGGAAGTACTGGGGAGCATAACAGATGCCTAACTAACAGGAAGGCCAAACAAGAACTGGCAGGAAACTGGCAGCCAAGGCGCCAGCGGCCACGGCCCGGCACCCACCTGTCTGCACGTCCACGTGCTTCCTGCCCTCCACGGGCTCCGGCGTGCGCGGTCGGAGCTGCTCCTGGGCTCGCTTTTTGGCGGCCGCCCTCTTCTTAGTCTCCTGGAGCTTCTGAACGTGCTCGTCGATGGCCTGCCCGCGCTGAGAGTGACGGAAAAGGGCCTACAGTTTAGAAACTATTTCTCAAAGCAAACAGAGTGCACTGCAAAAGTGATTCCTGGGGAGAAGCAAAGCGCCCGCATCACGGCTCCTGAGCAGCAGGGACCTGGGGATGGAAATGTCACTTGCACTCTGCCAGGTGACTATAAAGGTGTCTGACAAAGCACAAAAGCAACTCGAAAGTTCGACTATGAAGTGGAATAAATAGTGCAGAATCTTATCCAATAAATCCTTTTCCTCATTCAAGTATTTTTAGCAGGATTTCCTCTCATGCCTAGTAACCTAGTATCCTATCTAATAAAGAGGGAATATGCTAATTGACCCTCACACCCTCACAAGATGGTGGCGCCCACAGCCAATAAAGAGGGAATATTCTAATTGACCACCACACCCTCAAAGATGGCGGTGCCCACAGCCACAAGATGGTGGTGCCCAGTTCCCTTAGCCTCGCTGGGGTGGAAGGTGCACGGCACAGCTGGGCCCACCCCCAGGTGGGTCTGGCTGCTCCGCGCACCTGCCTCTGGAGTCCCCCAGTTCCCTCAGCCCCCCATCCGCCCAGGGCCTCCCGAGGCTCAGGTAACCAGAGCCGGCTGAGGCTTGTGCTGCTGGTATTGGCAGCAACAGAGGTGTGATGGGGGCGTTGCCTTACCGATTGCCAGGTCGCCTCCCACCCCTGAGGGCTCCTGGACTGTGAGAGGGGGCAGGCAAGGCTGAGGGACGCCCCCCCCCCCCCACATCCAGTGCATGGATTTTCATGCACTGGGCCTCTCGTACTGATATAACCATCCAGGTATAATACATTTTAATATACAGTTAAGAAACTGAAAAGCACTAAGGTTATTTTTCTTTTTCAATGACGGCTGACAGTGTTATTTTACATTGGTTTCAGGTGTACAGCATGGTGGTTACCTATTCCTATCTTTGATTTGGGTATCAGGGCAATGTTGGCCTCATAAAATGAGTTGGGAAGTATTCCCTCCTCTTTTATTTTCCAGAAGAGATTGTGTAGAATTGATGCAAATTCTTTTTTACATGTTTGGTATAATTCTCCAGTGAAACCATCTGGGCCTGGAGATTTCTTTTGGGAAACTTTTAAATTAGAAATTCAATTTCCTTCATAGTTAATAGGACTATTCGTTTTTCTAGTAATCCATTTTTATTTTATTTTATACATGTTTTAGTCTGCAACAGATTAGAAATGAAAACAAACAAGCAAGCAAACAAACCGGCTCTTCACCACATGCAGCGAGAAGCTTTTCTCGAGCTCTACTCACCTGCGGTTCTGTGTGCAGAGCGTAAGTGTTGCCTCGGATCACCCTTCTGTCATACATGATGTTTCCGAACGGCAAAGGCTCGTCCGGTCTGTGAGAGAGCAAATTCTAAATCACTGCTGGGATCTATGGAGTCAACTCCTTTTTTGGGAAGACTTAGACTAAGATGAAAATATTTTAAGGAGATAGATTTCTGTTTGAGCACAGTCCAAAAAATAAGGGGACAATGGCTGCCACTGATGGAATGCTGATGATATGCTAAGACTTTCACAAGTTATTTTATTTATTGCTCAAGTTAAGCTTAAAGTTGGGAAATAGAATCCTCATTTGAAAAAAGAGGAAGTAAACTCAGAAAGAAGTCTGTTAGTAAGTGGCCGAGCTGGATTTGGGCTGTAAAACTTTAAACTACTTACCATTAAAAATTGAAAAGGAGTCTGGCCGATGTGGCGCAGTGGTTGAGCATCAGCCTATGAATCAGGAGGTCACAGTTCGATTCCCAGTCAGGGCACATGCCTGGGTTGCAGGCTCCATTCCCAGTAGGAGGTGTGAAGGAGGCAGCCGATCAATGATTCTCTCTCATTATTGATGTTACCCTCTCTCTCTCTCTCTCCTTCTCCCTCTCTCTGAAATCAATAAAAATATATTGTTAAAAAACAAAACTGAGCCCTAGACATTTGGCTCAGTGGATAGAGCGTCAGCCTGCGGACTGAAGGGTCCCAGGTTCTATTCCAGCCAAGGGCACATGCCCGGGGCTGCGGGCTTGATTCCCTGTAGGGGGCGTCTCATCGTTGATGTTTCTATCTCTCTATCCCTCTCCCTCCCTCTCTAAAATCAATAAAAATATATATTAAACAAAACAAAACAAACAAAACTGAAAAGGGGTCTGCCCTAAAGAACTGACAAAAGTTTGATTCAAGGACTAAAAAATTACATTAATAAAACAAATTAAATTTCTCATTGTTAACTTCAAAAATCTTTTAAAATTATATTGTTTTAACCTGGAGTATAATGATCAAATAGTGAAAAATACAGTTGGTATTTCATTCAAATTTCTTTAAATGATATTCTACTTATGGTTATAAAGCCAAATATCTAACTATACCAATAGCAGTCTCTATCAGAAATGATGCTGAGGGGTACTACGCTGCTTATGCAGCACAGATCGGAACCCCACTGGATAACCTGACTTCCTATGACTGGAACCCAGCCATCGGTACTGCTCGTCCTCCGCACGGTCAGCTCCGCTGGCCGCTCCTTCACTGACCCCTCCCTTCCAAGCCTCTGGGATACACGCACTCCCCTGGTGGAGTTTCTGCTCCTCCTCGCACGCTTTCTCAGCCTGCGTGGACAGTGCCTCCTGTCCTGGAGGGTTTCCTTAGGGCTCAGCCTGCCCGTGTCCTTAGTTAAGTTCATCCATTCTCAAGGCTTCACTTACGACCCGTACGCTTAAAACTCCCAGTTTGATGTTTAGCTCAGAACTCTCCTCTGAGCTCCAACCATGTACAGCCAACTGATACGTTCGGTGACATCTCACTAAGACGTCTCAAAGGCAACCTTAAAGCTGAACTATGATTCCCCCACTCCACCTTGCTGCTCCTTCAGTGTTCCCTATTTCACTTGGCTTAATCTAGAAGCCTGGGAGTCGTCACAGTTCTTTCCTATTCCCCACTCCCTACCTCCAGCAAGTCCAATTAATTCTAACCCGCAACCTTTCTCACATCGTTCTACCCATTGCTCTACCCCACTGTCTTTTACCTGGACTATTGCAAAAGTCTCTCTTAACTGTCTGGAACAAAATTTCTCCCTCAATCTGGTCTATATATTGTAGCCAGACAGCTGTTAGAATGGAAAAATCCAAAGGTAACTCTTACTTAATTAAAGCCTCCCAGTGCTAATTAATGTAATAATGAGGGCAAACTTTAGTTGAGCTTTATGCTATCAAAAGCCAAAAAGAGCCCTACCCGGTTTGGTTCAGTGGATAGAGCGCTGGCCTGCGGACTAAAGAGTCCTGGGTTTGATTCCGGTCAAGGGCACATGACTGAGTTTCGGGCTTGATCCTCAGTGGGGGACGTGCAAGAGGCAGCCAATCAATGAGTCTCTCTCATCATTGATGTTCCAATCTCTCCCTCTCCCTTCCTCTCTGAAATCAATAATATATATATATATATATATATATATATATATATATATATGGAAAAATGTAATTTAAAAAAAAAACAAAAAGAGCCTGGCTGGTATGGTTCAGTAGTTCCATGTCAACCCATGAACCAGGAGGTCATGGTTTGATCCTGGTCAGGGAACATGCCTCCTTTGTGGGCTCGATCCCCAGAAGGGGGCCTGCAGGAGGCAGCCGATCAATGATTCTCTCTCATCATTGATGTTTCTATCCCTCTCTCCCTCTCCCTTCCTCTCTCTGAAATCAATAAAAATATGTATTTGTTAAAAGCCAAAAAGAAAAAAAATATCCATAACACCTATTGCTGGTGAGGAGTTGGGGAAAAGGATATGTTTAAACATTCCTGGAGAAAAGGTATATTGTTCCATCCATTCATATTAAAAATATACACGACCTAAAAACCCACTCTGGAAATCTGGCTCATAAAAACAAAGAGGCCAGCCCTAGCTGGTTTGGCTCAGTGGATAGAGCATTGGCCTGCAGACTGAAGGGTCCCAGGTTCAATTCTGATCAAGGGCACATGCCCGGTTGCGGGCTTGATCCCCAGTAGGTGGCGTGCAGGAGGCAGCCAGTCAATTATTCTATCTCATCATTGACATTTCTATCTCTCTCTCCCTCTCCCTTCCTCTCTGAAATGAATAAAGTATATTTAAAAAAAAAAAAATAAAGAGGTCAATACATAAAGTTGTTTATTGAAATCTCCTCCCTTTCTCTCTAAAATTAATAAAAACACATCCTCCAGTGAGAATTAAAAACAAAAAAAGAAATTAGAGCTTGTAAAAAAGTGGAAAAGATCAACTGCAGAGTAATATGTGTTGTATGATTCTATTTTGGAACTAAAACTTCTAATTAAATGTACATATGCTCATATATATGTGTGTACCAGCAAGGAGGTGTAGAATAGTAATATAAGATTGTTAAATCTGTTTACAACATGGAAGTGGGAGTAGAGGTGAGTAAGAGATAACGAACATTGCTTTTATTCATCCTTATTTTGTATTTTTCCTTTGTTTCAAGAAGCAAATACTGCCCTAACTGGTTTGGCTCAGTGGATAGAGTGTTGGCCTGCGGACTGAAAGGTCCCAGGTTTGATTCCGGTCAAGGGCATGTACCTTGGTTGAGGGCACATCCCCAGTAGGGGGTGTGCAGGAGGCAGCTGGTCGATGTTTCTCTCTCATCAATGTTTCTAACTCTCTATCCCTCTCCCTTCCTCTCTGTAAAAAATCAATGAAATATATTTTAAAAAAATCATTCCGAATGAATCACCAATGATTCTTATTTCCTCTGTTGGTCAGATTTCATAGTAATGACTTATAAGCAACCACTTAAAGGCACCAGAAAGTGTTTTTTGTTGTGCATTTTTTTAAAAGGAAAGGCAGGGTCCCTACCCTTTATTTTTAATTAAAAAAAAATTGTAAAATTGATTTCAGAGAGGAAGGGAGAGAGAGAGAGAGAGAAACATTAATGATGACAGCGACTCATTGATTGGCTGCCTCCTGCACACTCCCTACTGGGGATGTGCCCGCAAACAAGGTATATGCCCTTGACCGGAATCGAACCTGGGACCCTTCAGTGTGTAGGCTGATGCTCTATCCACTGAGCAAAACCGGTTAGGGCCAGAAAGTGTTTTTGAAAGAAATGCCTTTTGAAACAGAATCCTTTATCAATATAAATAATCTCTCTCCAAGTTTAAAGTTTCTATTTTGGGTTTCTTAAAAGTGATAAGTATTTATTAAAAATGCCTTTGTCAGAATAAGATAATTATGAATTTGGACTCAGTTTTTGAAATAAGCACCAAGAGTTATAGTGCTGATGCCGGATCATTAATGCAGCAGTTTGTATTGAGAGCTTATTGTGCCCGGCATGGTCTGGGTGAGACGACAGACATGGTTCCTGCTTCCACAGAATCTTCATTCTTGGGAAGTTCTGATGATTCCAAAAGTAGATGCTCATGCAAAGAACTTCAAGAGAACCATAACGATTATGGTCCCTTTAAAACATAGATATCTGAATATTAGCAAATGCTCATTAATGTAAAAATACCATTTGGGGTCCAGCATGAAAGGATCACCTGATTTTTGACCAAAGCCTGGCCTGGCTCCCATTTTGGACATGCTATTACTGTGACACTTTTGTGCCTGTTTCCTTTCTTTCTTTTTAAAAATATATTTTATTGATTTTTTACAGAGAGGAAGGGAGAGGCATAGAGAGCTAGAAACATCAGTGAGAGAGAAACATCCATCAGCTGCCTCCTGCACACCCCGCACTGGGGCTGTGCCCGCAACCAAGGGTTGTAGCTGTTTTCTTAGTTGCATCATGGAGTTATAAAACCAACCTCACAGCCCCGTGGACTCAGTAAGAAAATGTATGCAAACGACTCTAGGAAGGTGCTTGACACACGCTTGGCCATCAGTTGAGTCAAACTTTGTGAAACGGGTCAGCAATTCCCGATCCCTGACAGTTCACCGCGGGAGGACACCCAGGGCCCTCTGCCCTCTCAGCACCTCCGTTTCGGGGTGTGGCGGGTAGGGAAGCGCAGAGGCAGGTGTGGATGGGGGCAGGCGGAGGCACCGGGGCCAGGGGCTCACTCACTGCTGCGTCAGGCCGTTCCGGTAGCGCAGGCGGCAGGGCGGGGCCCGGGGCCGGCTGGTGTAGGTGTAGGTGGTCATGGTCCCAGGGGCCGCGCCGGGGGTCGAAGCGCTTCGCATTCAATGGAACCTGGCGTCGCAGCAGGTGGGCGCGACGGCGTGGTGGGGCCCGCAGAGGTTTAGGGGGTGCCAGGGCAGGGGTGCCAGGACGCCGGCAGAGGAGGCAGGGCAGGCGGCGGGCGAGAGGGAAGTTGCCAGGGCGAGAGGTGGGAGCCGCACTCCGCAGGCTACAGCGGGAGCACAGAGCCGCCGGCGGCGCCCGCACCGGTTGCCCAGCAACCCCGAGTTCCGCCAGGGGGCGGGGCCTCCAGGCGTTTCCAGGGGCGGGTTTCGTGGGAAGGGCCCCGGGGCCGCGCACTTCCGGCTCTTGACTCCGCCCACCGCACCTCCCCGGCAGGTGCGCCTGCGCGTTAGCAGCTCTGCGGCCGGGACCGTGGGCGTGGCGCCCCCTGCGGTGTCCCTGGCGGATGCGGGCGCGGTTCCGGCCCCGCTTCAGGGTGGCTTTGGGGCTGGTGTTGGCGCCGTTTGCCCGGCCCTCGCGCTCCCTTCCGTGGGGGCCTCCCCGCTTGTCTCTCCTGCTGCCCTCCCGCTGCTCGCCACCCGGGCTGTCCGGGAGGGTCCCCCGCACACCAGTGGCGCCCCCGCTCCCCTCTCTGTTAACCTGCGGGCGGCAGGGCGCCCCTGGGGGTCTCCCAGCACCCCGCCTCCCCACCGCGCTCCGCAGCCTTGGCTGCATCCCCGCCTTTCTTTCTTTCTTTCTTTCTTTCTTTCTTTCTTTCTTTCTTTTTTTTAATATATTTTATTGATTTTTTACAGAGAGGAAGGGAAAGAGATAGAGAGTTAGAAACATCGATCAGCTGCCTCCTGCACATCTCCCACTGGGGATGTGCCCGCAACCCAGGGACATGCCCTGGGCCGGAATCGAACCCGGGACCCTTCAGGCCGCAGGCCTACGCTCTCTCCACTGAGCCAAACCGGTTTCAGCTCTTTCTTTCTTTTTAAAATATGTTTTTATTGATTTCAGAGAGGAAGGGAGAGGGAGAGAGAGACACATCAAGGATGGGGGAGAATCCTTGATTAGCTGCCTGGGGCGGACTGGGAACTGAGCCTGCAGCGGGCATGTGCCCTGGGCTGGAGTCTGAAGGCCCCTCCTGGCCCGCAGGTCCCCGCTCGGCCTCGGAGTCCCCACGCCTGCTGCCGGCACCTCCGAGGCCTCCGGTCCACCCAGTGGCAAGGGCCGCCCACAGACATCATTTTGGGGATGGGGTGGGCGCTTTTTGAGTCTTTGAGGCTCCTGCACCTTCATGTGTCGGCCCAGGCCCTGAAGAATTCTGTATCGTGGGGTGGGTCTGCGCTGAAATACCAGCAGCTTCGGTTTTCGTGTCACAACGTTAACAATATTGTCTGCGTGTGAGTGAGGTGTGCTTCCCCGAGAGCTCTACCGATGGGGCGTAGACTCTGGAACCGTAGATGATTCTTCAGAAGTGTTGCTGTTGTCGTCACCCCTCAGTGAAGTGCCTAAGGCCTGCGGACCGTCTTCCTACTGAGAGTGGGTGGTAGCAGTAGCACATGAGTTTACAAGTTTTTTTGCCACAAGGTGTGACCAATACTTTGTTAGCTTTAGGCGATAAAATAATTGCAGCCCAAGTGTACCTGGCATGAAGGAAATACTGTTTTTATAAACTCACATTTACAAGGCAGGCCAATGAGAAGGTAGTTATTTACATGGTGGAAGGCTCTCTCCGGAATGTTTGATGTGTGTACGTAGCACCGCGTACAGCGAGCCTGGGCACCGGGCGGGCACCCTCAGAGCAGGGTGTGGGGCGAGGGCACTGCATTTGGAGTTGGGCACTAGAGCTGAACCACGGTTTTGCACTTGCTAGCTGTGTGGCCTCAGGCAACATTTAAATGATTCTTTGTCTTCTTGACAAAGACAACATTTTAGTTGTTATTTTAAAATAACGTAATAGCCGAAACTGGTTTGGCTCAGTGGATAGAGCGTCGGCCTGCGGACTGAAAGGTCCCAGGTTCGATTCCGGTCAAGGGCATGTACCTGGGTTGCGGGCACATCCCCAGTAGGAGATGTGCAGGAGGCAGCTGATCGATGTTTCTCTCTCATCGATGTTTCTAACTCTCTATCTCTCTCCTTTCCTCTCTGTAAAAAATCAATAAAATATATTTTTAAAAAAAAAAAAAAAAAAAAAAAAAAAAAAAAAAAAAATAAAATAACGTAATAGACACTGCTTTACTTGTATTACACCATTATTTTGCATACCGAAAGAGAGAATGTGTATAAGAGTGTTTGGTGTTGTGCCCAGAATTCAAAGTTCCCAAGACCCCCCAGGGAGCCAGTCAGTCCAATGCAAAAGCAAAGAGTCATTTATTTCAAACCTAGGTTTGGCTCCCCTGCCACACTCACTGATGCAACGGTAAGCTCCAGTGGCCGAGAGAGAGACGCCTGATGGGACAGGGGGTTTTAAAGGGGGGTGGAGTGAGGGCAGGAGAGGGGACTGTGGGCCCCGCTGATTGGCCAGGCGCGAGTCGGTCATAGTGATGGCGTGCACTTCCCTTGATTATTATTGGTTAGTCCAGAGAAATCCTGGGTGTGGCTAGTAGCGGCTTCTTCCCATGAGGAAGCACATGGCACCGTCCCAAAATGGAGGACCCAAGGCAAGATGGAGGGCGCAGTCCTTGCCTGGCTCCTGCTGCTGCCGCTCGAACTCGCCACAAGGCAGGATGGCCCTCCCGCACAGCCCCGCAGCTGGCCTGCGGGCAGATGGACTCCAGCGTGTCTGGGCGGCACAGGCCCAGCAAACGGGGTGCGGCCGGTGGAGCGGCCCAGCTCTGGAGGAGCGGCATCCGCTCGGAGCAGGCCCGGCCATGGGGCCGGTGCACTGCAGCATGGCGGCCTCCCCGAGCTAGGGCACGCGCCCCACTCCGCTGCCGCCGCTGCTGCACTGGGCCCGGTCCGGGGGGCAGCGGGCGGGTGGCTGGGGAGCCAATGCCCCCCCCATGGGGCCCAGCGGCTGGCCCACGCAGGCCCCGGCCCCCCCGACCGGGCCCCAAGGGCCGCATGGACCCCCGGCCCCAGCGCGGGCAAGCGGGGAGCCGACCACGGGGGAAGGGAGGGAAGAGCCAGGCGGTGAGGCCTTCCGCTCCCATGACCTCCCCCGGGGTCGGTCGCCGCCCGGCCCCACCCCACGGCCCGCCGCCGGCCACCACGCAGCCGGCCCGGACACTCGGACCGCTCCGGGGAGGCCGGCGGCCGCGGAGGGATCCCAGAGCCCAGCGGCCAGACTCCTCTTCCCGCACTGCCCGGAGAGGCGGGCGGCGCGCCTTTCATTTGGAAAATTGTGAAGTATTATGTAAACAAGATTTAAAACAATTTTTATGAAATGTAGGCCTACCTTCGTAGCTATGTAGGTATGACATTAGGCAGTTATACTGGTGACGATTCTTGGTTGCATGTGGTAGAAACCCATCTGAACTTGCTGGGCAAGAGGAGAATGTTTGAAGTGTACCAGGGTGGTTCCTGTGACTTCAGGAACAGCAGTGTTGTGGGGATGGGGCTTCAGTGTGAGCACCCCCATCCTGTCCCCCATGAAAAATACTTGAAGACTTCTGCTACCCAAGGCAGCAGTTAAAAACGAAACATTCAGTTTGGCCGGCGTGGCTCAGCGTTGAGCGTCGACTTAGGAACCAGGAGGTCACGGTTGGATTCTAGGTCAGGGCACATACCTGGGTTTCGGGATCAATCCCAGTAGGGGGCGTGCAGGAGGCAGCCACTCAATGATTCTCTCTCATCATTGATGTTTCTATCTCTCCTTCCTTCCTCTCTGAAACCAATAAAAAATATATTTTAAAAATGAAAAGCTCAGTGATGAGGACTTTACGGTCCACTAGGATTTATAAGACCAACCTCCTCATTTCGGACCAAAGTGCAGGTGTGCGACTGGCCTGCAGAAGCCCCCAGGGCTGTTGCTCCGGACGCTGCTGCCATTCCCCAGAAAACGTATTTCTCACATCACGGGCTCTACTCCATGTTTCAGAAGACGTCATGTTTGATGACCTCTTAGGTGACTTGGTTCCAGTATCTGTTAATATTGGCGCAACTCTTTACCTGGTGGAGATACGATGCTCAGAAGGAACACCCCCCCCCCCCCAACCCCCCGCCCTTTCTCCAAGCGAGAGCAGAAGGGGGCCGTGTATTGATCCTTTTCATGGGCAGGGTGTCACATATTATTCTGCATCTTTTCTGATTTTTGCCTGACTTGTTAGTTGGGTAGAACTAGTGAACGGTGTTTCAGTTCTCAAGCTTCTCTTTATCTTCCTTCCCCCGGGACTTGTGAATGTCCCAGCATTGTCAGTGGGGGATGGGGGCAGTTTTCATTATGTACACAGGATAATCATGTCTAGAAATGTTGCTGATCTGTTGTTTTTCTGTTCCTTAAAGAAAATCTCAGAATCTCAGACACACTATCATTTCCTCTTGATCTAAGAAGTCAGTGACTCACTTCAGTAAGAAATATATCCTTAAAGGCACAGAAAAAAAATACTAAGAATAATAACATTTCTATTTCTGTGTAACTAGTTGCCCCAGAAATGAGTGGCTTAAATAATAACCATTTTCTTATGCCCCCAGGTTCTGTGGGCCAGGAATATGGAAACAGGAAGCAGGGGGCGTGCTGTGTCTCTGCTCCAGGAGGTTTGGGAATGACTCAACTATTAATGTTGAAGAGAACCTCAAATTTTAATCAAGTAAGCTAAAAAATTAACTTTTATTCTCTCAACAGAAAATATTACAAAATTATTTAAAAAATAATTTTAAATTGATTTTGAGAGAGAGAGAGAGAGAGAGAGTGAGAGAGCGAGAACAAGGGGGAGAGAGAGAGAGTGATTGATTTGTTCTTTGACTTATTGATGCATTCATTGATTGTTTCTTGTGTGTGCCCAGACCAGGGATCGAACCCAAAATCTTGGCATATTGGGACTATCTGATCAGGGCTACAAAACCTTATTTATAGGAAGAAGTGACTAAAAAGGGTATGCATCCTAAAGCTGTACAGAAAGGAGCGTTATCGAACTGTCTCTGGAGTCTGTAATGCCACTCCTGGGGGCAGTGTTAATAAAAATATTGTGTAATTTTGAGGGGGATTTTGTTTGTTATCAAAATACAGCTTCATTAAATTTACAATTTATTTAATGTCAGCTTCATTACATTGATGGCGTGTGGTGTTGTTTCTCGTAAATATTAGTGCTCACTCTTGAGTCTGTATTGGTGACTTTCGTATTCTTTTTCCTGTAGGACAGCGGTTCTCAACCTGTGGGCCACGACCCCTTTGGCGGTCGAACGACCCTTTCACAGGGGTCGCCTAAGACCATCCTGCATATCAGATATTTACATGACGATTCATAACAGTAGCAACATGACAGTGATGAAGTAGCAACGAAAATAATTTTATGGTTGGGTCCCAGCATGAGGAACTGTATTTAAAGGGCCTGTATTTAAGAACTGTATTTAAAGGAACTGTATTTGAGAACCACTGCTCTAGGAGATGGGGCTTGAAGGAGCGAAGCTGTTGCTTGGCTCTGAGGCTCACACTCAGGGTCGGAGCTGCTCTGTGCTTCCGTTCCTCCGGGAGCTCAGAATGAGGTGTTTCCGATCATTTCCTTCTGATGGAGGAGCCTCCGCAGCTCCCAGGTCGGGTGAGAGGATGCTGCCACCCCACAGGGCAAAACCGTGACTCAGAGCGTGAGAAAAGGGCGCTCAGGTCCTGGGACGTTTCCAACTCAAAACCACGCCGGGCTTTTGAATAAAAAGTAAAATTCGAAGCCAGCGGATGGAAACTTCTTGTAAGGAGATATAAAAAACCCCGACCTCTTCCTCTTCTGAAAAATGAGAGTTGTTTTTGTGAAAGGTCTGAGCCTCGAGTAGATTTCTTTGAGATGAACCTGGCAGAAGCGATCCAACCGGGAGTCAGGGACGTCATCCGGGGCAGCCCCTCGGCTCCCCCTCTGCATGCGCTGTGCCCCGGGGTCTCAGTTTCACCGGAAAAACGGACGCAGGCCATCAAATCGTGCTAGAATCTACGTGGTTTTAGTTGAAAGCCAGGAGTTCCTTGGCCTTTATCTCTGATCAAAGGTAAACTTCACCCATTTTGATGGAACTTCTCTGTGGATTTAAAAGTATCTCAGGTCTGTGGAATAGAACAGATTTTATTACAGAAAAAAACCCTACAACCAGCCTCGAATATGTGCCCCTCATCCCGCAGGCTGGGACGGAGGAAAAGAGCCGCCGTCAGCAGGTGGCCGATCAAATGCCCACTTCCTCTCGCATTAGCGTGTGATCAGGGGCGAGTTACATCCTTTTCTCACATATAAAAACATGGATATGAACATTCACCTCATGACGTCGTGACAATTAAATGAAATGGCAGAGAATTTAAAACAGAACAAAACAAAGAACTCCCCATCTAGTTACGGCCCCTGGCATCCACGCGGAGCTCAGAAAATGCTGAAAGTAAGAAAGGAAAGAAAGGATAGCGCCCAAAATCTACCCCCGCCCCCCTCGCGGAGTCTGAATCCAGACCAGACCGAAGAGAGGACCTCAGGAAGGGGGAGGGGAGGGGCCTTCGGGGGCGGTCGGTGGCAGCAGCCTGGAGAAATCCCAGCTCAGAGGGTTTTCTGCGAGGCCGAGGTGGGAGGAATGGCATAGATAGAGGGAACCCTGTTGTATTTTTGGGGTTGAGTTCTTTAATTCCACAGCTGCTGTGGTGCTAGGATTTCCCCCATTTCATGGGTGAAGAAACCGGGGCTCAGACTGTGGGCGCCCGGCCCCCGGGGGCACTTGTGGGGTGTGGACTCGGGCTGTGAATTCAGGCCTCATCTCCTCCAGAGATGCTGTCGCTCTGAGTTTGCTCTCTGCTTTCTGCGGCTGTGGCTCCCGGATCCCTCTCTGCCGCCTGTAATAGGAGGGGGGCCGCCCCCCCATCTTCCCTCCCTGACATGGAATTTGTACCCGGGAGTGGACACCACGCAGGGTCTGAGTCTACAGTTAAAATAGTGCCAGAAAGTGATTTGTTTCCACCTCTAGCAAAATGTTTGTACTCTGATTCCTCAGTAATGTGCCCTCTGCAGATGGAGAGTTAAGATCTTACATAATTCAATTAAAAATCTCCAAGTATGTGAGATCCAGCTGATGTGGGTTTCTGTCTCCTTGACCTTCAGGAGGAGGGCGGTCCTGGCGCTGCCTCCAGGGAGATCACAATCAGGACAATTCAGCAGAATTTATGTTTCTAACGGTGCATTAGGACGACAGCGCTGGCCGCGCTGGCCGCTCTCGCCTATGGCCGTGGGAAGCACGGGGCCTTCACCGTGGTTTGCTTCATTAGCACGACGAGCCGTGGCTGCCACGCCCACTGCCCAGGGACCCCGTGTGGCCTCTGTGCTGTTTGCTGAGCAGTCTCGCTCAGCTCTGGTGCGAACAGCCCTCCTTGGTTCCATCTGCAAGTCGACGTTTCTGGACCACGTCGTGGGTGGTGCTGGGGTGGGCTCAGTGTGTCACTGCAGGCGGTCACAGTGCATCGCCCCTCCCCTCTGTGTGGGAGGAGAGAAAATTCCCTGCCTTCCCCCGGGGAAGAAATTCTAGTCTGTTCTGTCAGATTCCAGGACACTGAGTGCTGAAGTTTTCCCGCCTCTCGCTTGGTAAGAGGGCCGGGGTCCTCCTGAGCCAGGCAGGCCCAGCAGGCGAGGCAGGGGCGCTCGGAGGCCCAGGCGCCGGACCCTGGCGATCAGGCATGGATTTAGGTTGAAGGCCCTACGGGGAGTCAGGTCCCTTGGTGATGGTCCCATTTGGGACTGTGGGGCCCGAGGAGGTCCGTGGACAGAAGGCTGGTTTCCTGGGTCCTTGCCTGACGTACCATGCTCCTATCACCCATACCTCACTGTAAGCATGCGCCCTCTGTCTACGCATTAAAAACTGTCCGTGTCATCAAGGTATTGGTAGGTATTACCTATGAAACTTGGTGTAGTGGGTTGAATGGTGTTGCCCCCCCCCTTCATTTATTTGTTAAAGTCCTAACTCCTAGTATCTCAGAATGTGACTTTAAAGAGGAAAATGAGGTCATTCGAGTGGGCCCCAATCCAATATGACTAGTGTCCTCACAAGAAAGGGAAGTTTGGGGACAGATACACATAGAGGGAAGGCAGTGTGGGGGACAGAGAGACAACCATCTATGGCCAGGGAGAGAGGCCTGGACAGCTCCTTCCCTCACGGTCCTTCAGGCACCAGCCCTGCCCAGACCTCCATCTCCCTCCCAGCCCCTAACACGGGAGACGACATATTTCTGTTGTCTGAGCCACTGCTTGTGGCGGCCGCGGCAGCCGGGCCGGGCCGGGCCATCCTGTCATAAACGAGGAGTGCGCACAGCACCCTGCAGTGTTGGAACCGCTGGCCCGTCTCCACCGCTCGGAGACTGTCACGGCGATGGCATGTGCTTCACTGCAAGACACGCCTACATGTCTGTCAGCAAACTGTGCTACCGGCCACAGGCAGAGCTTCCAGTCGACGCCTGCCTTTTCACAGTAGGAAACTGGGGTAGGGTTTTCGTGGTCTGAGCTGGGTCACGGGGAGGTCTGGTCAGTGGTGGAGTGGAGTAGGTTGGAGGCTGCCTACCTTACAGTCTTACCCATCGTTTGATGAGGATTCTCTGATTCTCAATAAGAAGTTGCTAAAAACATGATGGGAAAAATGTTTTCAGTCTGAAATACTTAGCACAGCCCTGGCCACGTGGTAGAAGCTAAAAATCGTAACTATTTCTGGTAGTGTCCAGTTCTGGAAAAGGATTGCTTAAGTTAGCAGTCGGGGAGGTGGGGGTGTCTGTCCTTGAAATCTACACATTATCGGTGGTGCTTAATAAAGTATTTTTTTATGATATTGTTGGGCCTCAATGTGCTGCCTTCAGCAATCCGAGTTATAGCAGTTTTAACTTTGTTACATTATTAATAAACCACCTCTGAAAAAATAGGTCTTCACCATCTGGTAGCTAGTCTACACAGAAATATTTCTTTAACAAATATAACTTTCAGTATTTTATGAGAGAAGGTGATAAAATAAGGAAAATTTCCAAGTATCTCTAACTAATTATCATTATGTTTGCTAATAAAACAATAAAAATAAGGTTTAATTCACTAAAAAGACAGGAAATATGGTATTTGCTATCGTCCTGTTTTGCATACTAAATTTTCTGGCCTGTGCATGACCATCTGCTGAAAAATGGCTCAAGTGGGTACATTTTCATGGTTTTGCAAACCTCAGAAGAACAGGGATTCTCTTTTCCCAAACATGAGACCCCCAGCTTTGCTATTAGTCTAGAACAGGGATTCTCAACCTTCCTAATGCCGCGACCCTTTAATACAGCTCCTCATGTTGTGGTGACCCCCAACCATAAAATTATTTTCGTGGCTACTTCATAACTGTAATGTTGCTAATGTTATGAATCATAATGTAAATATCTGATATGCAGGATGTATTTTCATTGTTACAAATGTAACATAATTAAAGCATAGTGATTAATCACAAAAACAACATGTAATTATATATGTGTTTTCTGATGGCCTTAGGCGACCCCTGTGAAAGGGTCGTTCGACCCCCAAAGGGGTCGCGACCCACAGGTTGAGAACGGCTGGTCCAGACTAACAAATGCATATATTCAGCAAGTGCTTGTTGAGTGAATCAATGTGTGAATGATTTTCTTGGTGGGGTTCTGTGAACAGAGGGAAAGGAAGTAACCTGTCAGTGAGGAATGAACATTTTTAGCCCTAGCTGGTTTGGTTCAGCGGATAGAGTGTTGGCCCTCGGACTGAAGGGTCCCGGGTTCGATTCCAGTCAAGGGCATATTCTCTGGTTTTGGTTGGAGTACGTGCAGGAGGCAACCTATTGATGTGTTTCTCTCTGTCTTTCCCTCTCCCTCCACTCTCCCTAAAAATCAATGGGAAAATATCCTCAGCTGAGAATGAACAAAAACAAAAAAAGAAGGAACATTTTTACTGTGAAAAAGGCAGGCAATTTATTGTAGTGAGATTATACTGAGTTTATATACGACTGTGATGCATATAAAGTACCATCCTCCACACGCCTGGGAAGACATCCCTGAACCGCAAGGAAACTCAAAGTGCTATCGATGTGATGCGTTTTCACTAACCGATCCCATTAGAATCACATGATTAGAAGGACACATGGAAGTATTTCCATACATTTTCATGACGGCCTTTTCCTTCCCCAGCGTTCGTGGTGCCCTGACAACCCCACAGGGTCCCTGCGGGTGAGTCTGCTGCTCCCCTTCCTGCGGTGACGAGCCACCCCCCTGCTGCTTAGGGCGCTGCTGACGAAGAGTTAGGCCTTCCCCTGAAACGGAGCTCGTGGAAACTATGAAAGCGGGCATGACATTTGAAGCAACATAAGAACAAGAAAACATTAGTTTTAAACACCAGCAGGTAGAAAGTGCCCCCAGAGGGGGAGAAGAGCACTGCAGTGCACCCCAAGTTCACAAACAGATACAGACACGTGTTTATGTGGACATTTTTGCACCCGACGCCTTGGCTGGAACACACTTTATACATGTGCTATGTGTGCACGGATCGGTGCACGCAGCCGGCACCGAGGGCTACACGATGCCTCGAAGGAGCTTATTCTGGACTTTTAGAAAACAGTCTGGAAGCAGTTCATGCGGCCACTGCATCTGCCATGGGCGTGCCACACGCCTGGCCACCTCCTAGATGTAGGACTCCTTGGCGTAGAGGAGCTGGTCAGCCTCGAAGGCCGGCTGGCTGCAGCGCCCCGCCAGGCAGTCCCACGGGCTCTGCTGCGTAGACTCGGACACGGTTCTGAGCTGATGCAGCTCGGGCCTCCCAGTGACGGCCACTTGTCCAATCGTCTCCACGGAAGCACAGCCGGCCCTGCTGTGGCTCCAGCTCGCAGTCCTGGGCGAGAGTCTGTGCCCGTCGAGTGGCTCTTGGCCACACGCATTCCCTGAGTCCCCTCCGTGGTGCCCGGGTAGGCGAGGCGGCAGCCCCGAGTCCAGGCTGAGCATCCTGGCCCGCAGGCTGCCAACCGTCTGGCTCCCAAGGGCAGTGAGCGCTGGGGCCTGGCCCCGCACGGCCTCTTGGTAGGAGGGTGGGCTGCCGGGCCTCGTCCTGTCCACCAGCCGGAACACGTCCTCCCCCGACAGGGCACGGGATCTTGGGCTAAAGTCCAGAGCTGCTTGGCCGTGGGTTTCAGACAAGTTTTCCCGGACGATTCGCCCGGCGAGCTGGCTCTCCCTTCTGAAGTCTTTCCTGCCGGGCTCTCTGGCTCTCACAGACAGGCTGGGGGGCTTGGGGAGTGCCCTTTTGTGTGAGGCGAAGGAGAAGGACATGGAGTGTTTTTTTATTTCTCTGCTGGGCTTACTTTTATCTGTCTTCGTGAAAGACTGATGTCTGCTGAAGAAGCTTCTCCTGGGGCTGGAGGGGGAAGCCGGGGGCGAGCTGTCAGAGGAGGCGTCCGGGGAGCCTCTGGAGCAGGCCGTGGGCGCCCATCCCTGCGGGGACACTGCGCCGGGCGGGGAGCTCTGCACCCGCAGGTCCTGCAGCCTCTGGCTCCCGCTGTCCACCGCGGGAAACACCTCCTCTGGGAAGGGGTCCTCGGCTTCCTCACTGCCTGACCGGGAGGCCGGCCGGGCCCCGGGGGAGTCCTCGCTGCGTGTCAGTTTCGGGTTAGCTCGCCGGCTCCCGCGGCGCTCTGGTGAGGGCGACACGCTGGGCTCCGAGTGCCTCCTGTCTGGGTCACCGAGGGAGCTTCTCAGCCGGGCCACAGTGCTGGCCACGGGCTCCACGCGGGCAGCTGTGCCCCAGGGCCCGGGGGGCAGCCTGGCCGGGGAGCCCAGGGCGCTGCCGCAGTCCCCGTCAGGGTCGTTGCTGTCATAGGCCGAGTCATTCTGCAGGGTCGACGCGTCTGCAGACATGAAAGGGAGGCACGAAAGGGAGGCTGAGCTTTTGCTCAGGTTCTTTCAGAAATGAGCTTCCTATCGGGGGTGGCAGTGGGTAATTAGGTGACGCTACTTTGGGGTTTGAAAGAAAGATATTTGCCACATTAAATATGTGTTTCTTTCAAAATCAACTGTCAGTGGGGACAGGGAGGGAGGTGGGGAGGGAGAAAACAGCATTTCACTGAAAATGGACTGATCTTCACTTTAAAAACGACCCTTCGGATGGCCTTCTTGGGTTCATTTCCATTTTAACGGACCGTATTCCAATAGTGGAAACAGAAGGGTATGACCCGCCCTCTGGCTCAGGTTCATCAGCAAGACTAGCAGTTTCTGCTGTGGAACAAGCAGGGGCCCAGGCGCAGCCCCAGTGAGTGCCTGCAGCCCGAGGAGATGCTGCAGGGAGAGCCAGGAGCTCAGTTAACCTCTTCCCCCCGGTGAGTCCACACTCAGCCCGTACCCTGTCACAGCAGCTCCTGCCTCATAACCAGGGACACTGGACACTGGACACGCAATGCAACGCGAGGCCGACAGCACGCCCATACCTGAGCCGTCCGTGTGCTCCAGGGAGTCATCGGAGATGGAACTGGAATGTGCCGGAATGTTCTCCCCAAAGATTTCCAAACAGTTGTCGATGAGAAATTCCACCAAAGTCTTCACCTGGGAGGGCACATGAGCAGATGGTCAGCTTAAAGGCATCTTTATTTTCTTAAACGGAGGGGGACAGGGCAGGGTCAGCTGCCAGGGCGGTGCCACAAGGAGCCTAGAAGTTGTGTGTCTGGGAAGAGCAGACAGAAAATGTGGCAACCATCTCTATATTAAAGTCATTTTCGAGACATGCACTTTTTATTTGGGAATTTGAGAAACTTTTAAAGTAACTGAATTTTTCCTTTAAGTGAGGAGTGTCTCCAACCCACAGCTGGACGGAGTGTGATGCAGAGAGGAGAGAAGTGGGGGCGTTCTGCCTGGGAGATGGATGTGAACATGGGAAGCACTAAACTCTGCCTCTCTTGCCGAAACCGGTTTGGCTCAGCGGATAGAGCGTCGGCCTTCAGCCTGAAGGGACCCGGGTTCGATTCCGGTCAAGGGCATGTACCTTGGTTGCGGGCATATCCCCAGTGGGAGATGTGCAGGAGGCAGCTGATCGATGTTTCTCTCTCATCGATGTTTCTAACTCTCTATCTCTCTCCCTTTCTCTCTGTAAAAAATCAATAAAATATATTTAAAAAATAAATAAATAAATAAACTCTGCCTCTCTGAGATGGAAGGCCACGGCCTGGGCTTAGTCAGTTCATTAACTGCCCGTCTGATAGTGGAACTGTGACCGAGACACCCTGCGTCTCCCACCTTCACTGTGAGGGCGGCCCAGTCAGAGACGCAGAGGCACTGCATCACCTTGATGTGCAGACGGACGGGCGGGGGGATGAGAAACGGAGTTTCCCAGAAACAGGCTGGAACAAACCTGATTGTTCAAGTCTTTCTGGGCTTCCAGCGAGAGGTTCTGGTCATTCTCCCGGGTCAGCATGTTGGGCCCCACGCAGATGGCGAGGTTGCTGGCGTCCATCTTGCTGACCTCGGCGTTCTTGCTGACCAGGTAGAGCACGGAGAGCAGGTGCTTGAGCAGCAGCAGGTTGGGCCGCGGCAGCTTCTCTGCGACCCTGCAAAGAGGTTCAGGGGGCGGCTCAGAGGCTTTGCTGGCTGCAGTGTAGCAGCCGAAACTCCCTCACCCAGACTTCCTTTAAAATGAGGAAGGTGCTGCTTTCACAAGTAACATTATGAAATGCTCATTCAGACTCTTCCAAGGGCAGCTGACATGGGATGAAACTGGCTAACCAGACATCGTGACAACCTACAACACCGACACCAATGACTCATCCTGCTATTTACACAGACCCCAGGTGTGGGAGCATTCACTCCTGCAACAAATACCAGAGCTTAATATTTTGAAAACCATTTTTGTATAAGAATCTTTTAGCTACGAACAATGCCTTTTTGTTCCCAACACTGCAAGACTGTGTGTTTTGTGTGTGTTTTTAACACAATCATTTGCTTTTTTTCTGACCTGTGACCATGGAACAAAGATGAGACATTTTTGCACCATTCTGAGAAATCTTTATGGAGAAGAAATCAGTGTATAAGGCATGTTCATAACTATGGTCAAGGCAGCATTTCAGCGGCAACATTATTACTAACAAATAATAAATTAGGCTTTTAAAGCCTCTCTTTTTGAAAAAAAATGAAATGGTGACTCTAATATATGGATCATTTTCATTTTTCATAAGACGTTGTTCTGAAAGAGCTTTATGTCTTTAAGTAGAAAGTAATTTTCATTTTGGGACAAACACTCTAATGTCTTCAATTCTATAAATATTTCAATGAAAATATTTAGCCATGTGGGCAATTATAGTATATAGGCACACTCTCATAGGATTTGGCAAAAGTGCTGATATTTTAAAGTTAGGCATTTAAGATTCTCTAGTCACCAAGAGGTCATACTTTCATTCACATATGTAATTATTTTCGCTGTCACTGGAGTTTGTTTTTATATAGTTTTCATTCTGGTTAATTAGAAGAATATGAAATATATTATGGAATTTAATGAACAAAACAATCCCTTCTAGATTATTCTCTGTGCTGTCAGGGATGCTTTCTGGGAGAATGGTTGTCTTGCAGGACACCAGTTGGTATAGGTTAAGGAAAACCCCAAATTCCTACACCTGGCTGGCTAGCCCGTTTTGAAGCTTTCATCTATGATTCTGCTTCATACCTTCTCAAACGACTTATCTTTTTAGACTCCCCCACCTCTTGTGATTTGTACTGAAGCTCATGTTCTACTTTTTGAAAAAGCATCTACTCTCCTTTGGCCGAAACAGTGTTTGTAAATGTCCAGGGTAACGCCTGATTTTCATTCTGGGCAGATGAGCAGTTCCACACGGGTCCCCTCATCATTACCATGTGCAGGAAGCACCCTGCCATGCGATGAATGGAGAGATGGAGTCCAGGTGGGAGGACCCTGACGACTTACTGTTTCAGGGCCTCGATCCTGTCCTCCTCAGTTGGTCTCTCCAGGGCACCCATCCAGTCCTCAAACAGGTCACAGGAGAGCAGCTTCCGGGGGATACTTCGGAGGAAGTCCTGGAGGATGAAGAAAGGGTACCGTTTGGCCTGTCTGTGCTGGGTAATGTGCTGGTGTCTTTATGTCCACTTGGTTTGTTCCATCTCAGGGAACCTATGCTCATCTTGCCACAGGCTGTGCCCCTTCCTTCCTGCATTTGGTTAGTTTGAAGGAGATCTCTCTCTTGTGTTGTCTCTCAGCAACTTCCTACAACAGGCACAGTAAGGGCACCATCCAAGGGGCCACAAGATTCAGGGGTATGGACTTGGCCATAGGACAACCCAAGTCCCTTTCTCCTCAAAATGCTGGGGAACTTTAAAGCCTTATATAATAAATAAAAGGCTCAACTTAAGCAAAATGCAAGATCAGTGTACTTTGGTTTGTAGAGAGGAGAACCCATTTCTCGTATCCTGAGCATTAATGTATCAGAACCCATTGGCAGGTTCTTTGGCGCCAATGCTGTGAACTCACCTTAAAGACCACTGCCAGGAGGTGCACGGGGAGACTTTTCAGATCCACCATGACTCCCGAGTTGAGCTCCTCCTTGAGCTCTTTGCGGGCTTTCTCGTTGGCTGCTTTCCTAAATATCCCTTCAGTGGAAGGGCCTTTCAGGCACAGGATAGTAAGAATATCCTAGAGGAAAGAGGTATAGGAATAGGAAATGGTGACCCTTGGTTTGAAGACATACTTTGCTACTAATACACCAGAAAGCTATGTTTAGGGAGGAGAAAGAGGAGGAAAAGAGTGCACCTGCACAGTAGCTAACTTTATCTGTCATAAAACATCCTCTCCATTAATGTTAGTTCCCCACGATACTGAGTTAGTCTTAACAAGTGGCCACTGAGGCCAGCTGTTCCCTTCAGTCCAGTTGCTGTCAACTCTTCCTCCACCCTCCACTTCTCTGAGAGAAGGTGCCTTGTGGAAGCTCTTATTTGCACATCCTAGAACTGCTCCGGCCTCCTCCCTGGACCCATTCCACATACACATTGGATTTCGGATCAGATGTGCTACACCACATCTCTGTCTGCTGATTTTTCAGAAGCCACACATTTTCAACATTCTTAACTCTAGGAAGTCAAGGACAGAGCGACCATCAGTCTGAGCTCATTGGCAAATACAAGCCATTTCTAGAATGTAAGCAGCCAGGGACTGTCCTGACTGCACTCCCAGCAGAAACCATTTCTAAGAGGGAAAACACGAAAGATCGGCCTCAATAAGCTCAGTGTGAGGATGACATTCAGGCTGCCCAAGGACTTTTCAATCTGGCAGAAAGCTGAAGTAGGGTGACAAGTCAACGCGCGCCTACCTGGATGGGTCTGGGGAGGGTGTCATCGTCACCACAGATAATTGACAAGGGCTGATCAAACAATGACGCTTTCAATTCTGGCTCTGAAGCCCCAGAAAAATCTGATGGCGGAGAAAGCCTTCTCATGAGAAAGGGCCAGGACAGCACCTTCTTTCTCTTCTTAATTTCTACAGCCAAGAAAACAAGGCAAGGTGAAAATTTAGATTAAAATATTAACAAACAGAGATCCATGTCAGACAGTGGGTATCGCCAGTCACATAATGTCACTTCTGGTATGCCATATGGGAGAAATACTCTTGCAAAAACTGAGAAAGCAAAGGGCATGCATCTTAATCTCTAAACATCAACCCAGAAAACCACCACGTTACCAGGGCAACCAGCCCCTAAACATCAACACCAGGGTTCTTCAGTCTCCACCTTTCCTGTTTTTACCCGCCACTAGCTGTTGGCTACAAAAACTGGCAAAACCTAACTGTGCGGGTCATAAACCACCATCTTAACCTATTGACCTTAACAGCTGGGTGGACATCTTTCATGTGAAATACATTAGTTTAATCTGCTCCTTTGAAGAAAATGAAACTTATAAAGAGAGGAACTGACTTGCTCAAGATTATTTTGAAG
Organism: Myotis myotis; assembly: GCF_014108235.1. Lineage (NCBI taxonomy): Eukaryota > Metazoa > Chordata > Mammalia > Chiroptera > Vespertilionidae > Myotis > Myotis myotis. The sequence continues at coordinate 4,241,727 of NW_023416379.1, read as the reverse complement.
ATCCTTAGTGGGGCGGGCTGCAGCCATGCTTGCACCACCGGCCACTAGAGGGAGCGACATCACTCAGCCTGTCTGTAGTTCCTTCTCCAGGGTTGCAGCCGCGGCTGCCTTAGGACCAGGAGAGCACAAACTGCTGCAGAAAGGTCGGAGCCCAGACACGGCAATTGGGAATTATTAGTGAACACCACCAAGAGCTCTTTGCGGGCTTGTGTGTGCAATGGGTACTGCCTTTCACAAGTTTCCTTCTTTTTCTCTTTTCTCTTCCTCTCCTTCCCCCCCGCCAATTAGAAAAGCTGTATTTTCTAAATGCACCGGCATATGTTTCTATACAATTTATACTGGCAAGTGGGAGAGGCTGGGTGGAGAAGTGGCTTTTTCCCATGGTTCAGGAGAATTGGGTCAAGGTTATGTTACCGTAATGCACTATGAAAAGAGTGAAAAGTGAACCGTGGGCCCTAGCCAGTTTGGCTCAGTGGACAGAGTGCCGGCCTGCAGACTGAAGGGTCCCGGGTTCAGTTCTGATCAAGGGCACATGACTAGGTTGTGGGCTCGATCCCTAGTGGGGGCATTCAGGAGGCAGCCATTCAATGATGTTTCTATCTCTCTTTCCCTTCCTTTCTGAAATCAATAAAAATACAATAAAAACAAACAAAAAAAGTCAACTGTGGGTTCTTTGGAATTCAATGTCAGCAAAGATTGCTACGTAGGTTCTTAGATTCACTTTCCATTAGAGAAGTAAGGAAAGGAAAAAGGCATTGAGTGTTTTTCATATGTCCATATGCCTTAATTGTCAAAACGGAACGGCCAGGACATCTGTCGCCCACGAGGAGCCCCTGGGAGAGTGGGGTGGCTCTGAGGGGTCTTTCCTGTGCTCTGATGCTCGGGGGGTTGGGGCCTCCCCTTGAGAGTGGATGGTCTGCGGTCTTTAAGAGCACATCATACAGATAATTCCTAGTAGAGAAACATCCTGTGGTTTTGCAAACCAAGAACATTTGCTGTTAGCACTTACATAAAAGACCAGTATGTTTTCAAAACTCACCAATTAGCTGGCAAATGCTATCTTCACTCTCACATGATGCCAACAGAGGATGTTGCTTGATATCACCCTAAAAGCAGGTTTACTTTAGTTACAATAATGACTGAAGAAACCTACCCAGGCTTCCCCCACAAAATGTTCATATAACATTTTATTCATATTAAAAATTAGCCAAAGAGTCCACTGATTTCTTTCTAGCTTCTAGAACAGGGGTGGGCAAACTTTTTGACTCGAGGGCCACAATGGGTTCTTAAACTGGACCGGAGGGCCGGAACCAAAGCATGGATGGAGTGTTTGTGTGAACTAATATAAATTCAAAGTAAACATCATTACATAAAAGGGTACGGTCTTTTTTTTTTTTAGTTTTATTCATTTCAAACGGGCCGGATCCGGCCCACAGGCTGTAGTTTGCCCACGGCTGTTCTAGAATCAATAGTAAAGCACTGATTGTTTCATATAAGAGTTTAACACACTGCATTTAGGATACTAATTTTCTACTCTAATAATTAAATAAGCCAAACAATATTCAGTTAAAGCAGAAAGTTTTTCCTCTTCTCACAGTGCAGATAAAAACTTTAAGAAATTGCTTTCTTACCTCTGATTGACATTCAATTAATGTCTCCATATTATTGGTATTTAGTGTTTTCGACTAAAAGAGAAAAAAAAGTAGGTTAGGTAAACATTTGGCTCAAGCCTTTGGAAAATATGAACGCGTGAAGATGAGAGCGGCACATACAGCATTGCAGCTGCTTGTCAGCTTCATCAGAAGTTTGGCCGACTGTCCCGCTGAAGTCCCCTCCCGTGCGGCCTCGCTCTGCCTACGGAGAAATCACATGGGAGAGAGTCAGGGGGGACACACAGGGTCAGCTGGCCGATTTCAGTGCCACTTCGCCAGAGCACGAAGTCTGAAACTATTGGGTAGGAAAGTTGTCATTTACAGTACAGTGTGTGACCAGATGTCTTATGCTATTCGGAACAGCGTCTGATTACACATTTCTAACTCAGTTAAGCCTCAGCTCACCACCAGGCCAAATTCTGTTCTGCATTATTACATCCCCATCAAGAGAGAATCTGGATGACAAGTCCAGTAACAACTTTTTTGGGGGGGAGAGCTCACCTTGCGTCAGGTATCATATTAAGAGCTGTGCATGAATTTGCTCATCTGACCAGAAAAGAGAAAAGCTCAGACATGACACTAAGGGAACATTTACAGAATTCCTATGCCCCAGAGAACAGGCTTCTCCCGAAGCAGAGCTCCCCGTGCTCAGAATCTTTATAGCTCTGCTGCACCCTCCACCGCGCAGCTGTTTTCTTTCGGATCAGATCTGAAAGCCCAGCGACCCGCTAGCAGCCTGCCGTCGGGTGCCTGCGAACTGATGGCACTTACCCGGGGGGTGGAGAGGAACCCCAGCCAGAGCTCCTCTACCTCCGGGCGCTGCGGGGATCGTGGGGACTGGGAGAGGCAGCACGACACCCGTTAATCCGCTGGCAGAGAGGAGACGGACTGTGTTGCCTTCACGTGTTCTGCATTATAAGCGAGGGGCGGGCAGGTGGAAATTCACCATCTGCTGGGACCGGAAAGAACATCATGGGCCGTCACCCTGCGGAGCCAGACGCCGGAGAGCACCCGCTTCCTCATTCCTTTTAGGGCAGCTCTGGGTCTTTTTATTTTTTATTCCTTCCACTGGAGAGTAAAAGAAAATCTGTAAACTGCCGGGGGTGGAAAAGATGACACATGGCCCTAGGTGAAGGCTCTGATTAATGTCACAGGTGGGATGTGTGATAGAGAATGGGTTATTCTGGACGTAAACATCATTTTATTTTCTAACGTGGTCATTTCTGCCCCACTTTTTTGGCATCCTGTTTGAGGGCTGTCTCCCCTCCCACCCACCCTATACTATTTTCATCTGTCACCACACTTTAATTTTTTTAAAATATATTTTGTTGATTTTTTACAGAGAGGAAGGGAGAGGGATAGAGAGTTGGAAACATCGATGAGAGAGAAACATCGACCAGCTGCCTCCTGCACACTCCCCACTGGGGATGTGCCTACAGCCAAGGTACATGCCCTAGACCAGAATCGAACCCGGGACCCTTCAGTCTGCAGGCCGACGCTCTATCCACTGAGCCAAACTGGTTAGGGCTATAAAATTTTTAAACTATATTTTTATTGATTTCAGAGAGGAAGGGAGAGGGAGAGATAGAAACATCAATGATGAGAGAGAATCATTGATTGGCTGCCTCCTGCACACCCCCTACTGGGGATCGAGCCCACAACCCGGGCATGTGCCCTTGACCGGAAGTGAACCCCAGACCCTTTAGTCTGCAGGCCGACACTCTATCCATTGAGCCAAACTGCGAGGGCAACACTTTGATTGGCATCCTCTGGGTGCACGATGCTGTCCCTCCAAGAAACCCACGCCGTGCCGCGGAGAAACGGCCACCACCAAAGGCAGGTCTGTTTCCTCTGGAATCAGGAAGAGGAAGAGTCCAGCAGAGCAGCTGTCATCCTGGTAATCTCGTCTCGTCCCTGACTAGTCAGAATCACTGACACTTAATTCCTATCAGCTCCAATCCTGCCGTGGAAGGAAAACAGAAACTTCCTGTGATCAGACCAGCTTCCAGGAGCAAGGAGCTGGTGAGCTTCACCTGAGGCCCCTCCTCCTGGCGGGCAGAGGGCCTCTGGTGCTTCCTAGGGCTGCGAGCCCAGGTCTGAAATGACTCAAATGCACAAATCGTGACGTAGCCACACAGTAGCACTGAGGATGTGCAGCCTAAAAGGACATTCAACCATATGGTTGGGTCTCACAAAATAATACCGAGCAAAAGAAGCCAGAGCCAAGAGAGCACATCTTACACAAAACCATGAAAGCAACCTATGCTGGACCTAGCCTGGGACCAGGCACATAGTAGGTATTCAACAAATAAATTCTGAATAAATACATTTACTTAATACATATTACTGTATGTGTCACCATAACATATATTCTTTGCTAATATGTATTTCAGGAACGTTTTTTTCATTTGACATGCTTTCTGGATTCTTCTAAGAAATAATGTTTATGCTGCTCTTACAACTAAAGTGTCAATCCCCAATTGAAATATTTGCCCTCTGGCGGGCAGAGGGCCTCTGGTGCTTCCTAGGGCTGCGAGCCCAGGTCTCTTCCCTGACTAGGGAAATATTTCCCTTTTAAAAACAATGAAGACTATTTTCTCTAATCCTTAGGGATTCTTCTGTCATCATCTAGCCCCCACAATACACATTCTACCAGTGATTTAAAAACTGTTTTTTCTTTCCTTGTGGAATTCTATAGTCAAAGGAAGATAAAGTATATAGAATCCTGATAAAACATGGAAAAGTGTTTTCATGTTCCCTAGTGGGTGAGGGCTGGGGAGAGCATTGCCTGCCTGTCCCTTTTGCCTTCTGAGAAGATCAAGCTGGGGGCCCTGGAAGAAACTCTTGAAACCTCATAGGTTGGGTCTATATTAGCAGCTCCCAAAGTGCATTCTGGGAGCCTGGGGTCCCGAGACCTTTCCGGGAGGGCCCACGGGGTCCCCGCTACTTTAGTAACATGACTGAGATGCTATCTGCCTTTGTAAACCACTTTCACAGAGTGGACACAGTGGAGTTTCCAGAGCCACTGCTGTGGGATGTTCTGAGAGGCCGGAATGCAGGCTGTGCATTCTTTTGCTTCTAATTTCTCTAAGGTACACGTTGGTAGCTGTAACTTACATAAATTAAAGCTCGTAAGAGTTGCCCATAATTTTGTGGAAAGTGTTCTTGAAGCCAAAACGTTGGAGAACTCCTGATCAACACCACACCTTTGCCTGTGAGGAAATTCTACCCACGTGGCATGTAGCATTGACCGCTTACGTTCACCCTATCTCGCCAGAGCCATTTTCAATGCCCATTTTTTCAAGGTGTATGGCCTGGCCACCCACCCTGCACACTGCTTGCTGTTTGTGGACAGTTTGAAGAGCTCACTCAGGCCCCTGCCCTAGGATTTGCCCCTTTCCCAGGACAGCTGTGCCTGAGCGGGGCCCACGGGTCCTCAGCCCCCGGCTCACTCCCAAGTCTCATGTCTTCCTGGTGGTCACTCCACTTCTCAGTTCCTATAAGGAGCATGTCCCTTACTATACACTCAGCCAGCAACGGCCTCATTTGGGAGAATGAGGAAGTTAGTCAGATATAAGAAAAGCACCATTTCCCTCTGGATATGTAATTCTAAAATTTTTTGAGCCTTTAAAGGAGATTTGGTCATTGTTAGGGTTCTATTTTTCTCATGTAGAGGATCATGTCTCTAAGTTTATTATTAAATAGAATATGAAATAGATATGTAAATATATTCATTCCAGTAACAACTCTTCTAAAAAGTAGGATAAGAGGTTATATGTTTGTTAACGATGTGGTAACTTTGGACATCTTAAAAAATAATTAAAATGCAAATGTTAGGAATTACATTGAATTAAAAATTCCCTCTAATCTATCCCCCCTCCCCTTCTTTTTTTTGACACTATGAGTCAGATTTAGGGCATAGTCTTGAAACTTCAAAATCTCCTGTCAGTTCCATTAATAACAACAAATAGAATACAATTTACATCACTTTAAACCAATACAGAGCTCGTGACCTGTGAGAACGCTGCGTGCATTTCCCACTGTGTACCTCCTCCATCGGCCCACCATGCCCACTGTAGCGGAAGGGCGTGCTGAGCTGGCGGGGTTGGAGGTGATTAGGAAACACAACAGAAAGAGTGAGTTAGTGCTCTGGCGGTTTTAAAGCAGGAATGCCTGTGGGCTGTTCTGATAGAGCGGTGCCCCTGGGAGATGGTGACAGTCATCAGATAACTAACAGGTAAGTTTTGTAACTGACAGAAGGCCACCGGAGCGGGTGCCCATCCTCCGTGCTGCGTGCCGGCACGTGGTCTCCGCCGCAGGGCGGAGTGGTGGGGACAGGCCCTGCTTCTGCAAATCGCAGAGTAGCTGAGTGCAGTTTCCTGAACAACAGCAGAGACGCCTGGAACCCCAGTGCGGAACGGCAGGCAGGCAAACGCATGCTCACTGGGGTGAGACCGATGGAGGAGCCGTCCCTGCAAGCCTCGCCCACGTGGCCAGAGGACGCACATTCATGCCAGTGCTTTAGAATTAGGCCCTTGGACTCTCTCATTTTGCCAAAATAAGGAGGCCTCACCTGAGACAGGCTTGAGAGCACAGCTCTCAGCATCATGAGTCCTGGACAGCGACTGCTGTCAGTGACCTGGGGCGCAACCACTGTCTCCCTCTCCCCTCTCCTGGGCCCGAGGCCTCACCTTCGGCACAGAGGGGAAATCCCTGCTGGCCCCATCCTGGTCCTCTAGCTTCATCCACCCACCAGGGTGGGGACATCAGACTGTGCCATGTCCATGCTGTGCACAGGCTCAAGCCTGCAAACCAGGCAGGGGAGTCAACAGGGGCCCACGGCTCGGCCTCCCTCTGCCACAAACTCACTGCTGTCCTGCCCAGTCCTCCAGCCAGACGGGCCTAGTTCTCTCTTTAAATGAGGGCAAGGGATTCATTAACCTGCCAAGCCCTTTTCATACAGGGGCGCTGTATAGTGAATTAGCAGTAAGCTCCCCGCCTGCCGCTTCTCTTTGAAACTTGGAGGGAAGTCTGTGGTGTGTGGGAGGGCGGGAGCCATCCCCGCTCCCCCAGCCCCGGGTCACGGAGGCTGCCCGCGGAGAGGGCAAGTAGGGGCTTGGCCCGGGCTGCAGTACATCCAGCCATGTCCTCTCAGGTCATTTCTTTTTTCCTGGCCGGAGCAGGGCTGTCCTCCAGCCAAATTCTAGCTCACGCCATGGCATGAGGCTCACCTGACTTTCTCCCAGGTTCGCTGGGACCACAGCACCCCTGAAATGCGGCAGTGTCATTGCGTCTCACGGGATTATTATTCCCCGCAGCACCCACAAATGCCCGCATTTCTGCAGCGGACGCACATATTAGATTCGCCTCTCAGGTCTTTGAGATAATTAATTAATCTTTGTCCTGGCAGACAAAAGAGCCCCCGCATACAATAATATGTGAAGAGCTCTGTGTTTGCAGAAAGCTGGCTTGAAAACTAGGAAGGTTAGAACGCAATGTTCTTTTTCAACTGCCTTCCCCACTTACTGAGATCAAGACGAATAATTAGAAATAAAACATCCTCAGATTAGGTGATTAGAATCTGAAAACTGATGATAAAACTACCACAGAGTCATGGGCAATGCGCCAACACACATATATCACCTTAAGAACTAAAGAATCCTTCCTTTCTAATGACATTTTGGCCCCAAAATTGCACAACACACACACACACACACTGTAATGTCAAGATGCAACCTTACCATCAGTTAATACAACATCATCCAGCAGGTTGTCTTTAAAAGAGGAAATTATGAAAGCTGAGGCTCTTTGTTAGCAGTCTGCAAAATTCATGTGCGGCATTTATAAAAAATTTGAACAAAAAAAGTAGAAACGATGGGAAAATATTTAGTTAGCCTCATGCTTTTTAAATGCCTTTTAAAGATATTTTCTCCAGTTTACTTTGATTTTTTTATTTTACTTAGTCCTTTTCTCACTTGTCATATGAAAGAAATTATGCAGGCTTTTACCTCCTGGTTTAAGTTTCAGAAGAGAAAAGCATTTGTCATGTTGAATGTGTGTGGTCCCTGCCGCAGATACTGCGCCTTATTTGGTGTCTCCTGAGGAAGTCCTGGGCATGGCCTTGGGGGGCCTGGCTCCGGGCACGGGCGCGACGGGTGTGGCCTTAGACGGGCCGCGTGGCCAGCATCCACGCAGCTCCCATAGGAATAAGGGGCAGGGGGTCTCCATCAGACTCGCAGCCTGGCCTGGACGAGCTCACCAGTGACTGGGAACCCTGATCACTGGGTGGCTTGGTCTCATTTACACTTTTACAAACATCTTTTTATTGATTTCAGAGAGGAAGGGGATGGAGAGAGATAGAAACATCAACGATGGGAGAATCATCGATTGGCTGCCTCCTGTACACCCCCTACCAGGGATGGAGCCTACAGCCTAGGCATGTGCCCTGACCAGGAATCGAACCGTGACCTCCTGGCTCATTGGTTCACACTCAACCACGAGGCCACGCCGCCGGGCGCATTTGAACTCTTTAGTTCGTTCAGCTGCCAACCACAGCACACTCCTCACCCTCAGTGGCTGACCCTGGGCAGTGATTTCTTCTCTTGGTTATGAGACCTTTTCTGATGCACCCGACCCAACAGTTCTGACTGAGACCCAGGACTGGTCCAGGCTGCGGGTGAAAGCTCCGTAATCTCCCACGCGAAAGGGCTTTGGATGAGAGAGGGCAAGGTCAAGAAATGATTCTGGAAGCCTGACACGGACTCCTATAGAGAAAATGAGTGAGTGGAAATGAGCCGAGAGAGTGAGGACAAGGGTGTGCTGGATGGACGAGGGTGTGCAAGACCGGAATTGATATGCACAGTGGCCCAGCCCTCCCCTTCCAGGGTTGGATGGAAGGCCGGGCCTGTGGTGCTCTTCACACCCACACTCCCGGCTCTACCGGCAGAAAAGAGAATCACAAGCTTTTCCTCCTGCCTCTGGCTCATAGACCTCATGCAACATGCCAGGAACTCCGAGACACACGTTAGAAGGTCTCGTACCTTTCCTAAAGCTTACGTCTGTTCATCGCACAAGTGAGCCCAGGTGCCATCTCCCTGAGAAGCATTCCTTGCGACTGCGGTAACTCTCAGAGGGCAGCCACGTTTCCCACATGTTGTGTAGTGGTGATCGGCAGCCTCCCCTGAGCCCACGGAACCCAGACGTGGGCCCCGCCCCCAGCTCTGAGCCAGCAGGTCTGGCAGAGGCCTGAGAGCGCGCAGGCCACGCTGACGCAGCTGGCGTGGGACCACATGGGAAAGACTGCGGAAGAGCCCGAAGGAGTGAAGAGCCAGCGCACCTTCCTCCCGCATCCTGGGCAATGGAGGCGCGCTTTGTGGCACCTGCAGAACCTCCAGGTTACCCCACGGTCCCAGCACCTGCTGGCTCCCCTGCGCGCCTGGCCCCTGGAACGGGCCTGCAGCCCCGACGAAGGAGAAGCTCATGCTGACACTGAGACGAGCCGGAGCCACAGCAGGAAGCTCACAAATGCTCACTTTTAAGAATGAGCACAACGACCGGCCCCCAGGCGGAGGTTCTGCTTCTGCTCTGATCAGACCCCTGGGTGCACCTGCTTCTGGTCGCTACGCTCGGCGCTGTTTCCCAGACAGAAAGCTGCCGGCTGCTGCGGAGGACGCGTGCCAACGCCCGTGTGCGGGAGAATCCTGGCACCTTTCCTCGGGGGCCCCAGAGGAAGGCAGGCGCTGCTTGCTCAGAGCCCCAAGATCTAAGGCGACAGATCTCTGCTCATTTTTATTTTACTTTTTTTTCAAGTACTGCGGTGTTCCCCTGTTGGTGACTCACTTCCAGTGGCCCCGGGTTGAGGAAACCGAATGGACCACAGGGTACATGGGCGCGTTCTGAACCGTGCAGCTGGCACTGTGCCTGCAGGGTGTCTATTCCTTATTAAGAATTTGTTCCCCACAAATGACACTTCTGCAAATCCCTAAGCACTGAAGGCAAGGCTTCTTTATTATCATCTACCAGAATGTGCAGTGTGTGTGTGTGTGTGTGTGCGCATATGTGTGTGTATAACACCCTCCTTTTGCTTGCACATCACAAATGACAGGTAAATCAGTGCTGCTGGACTCTCTCGCTGAATGAGAAAAGGCAGTTTCAAGTGGAAGCACCACATGAGAACCCCCCGGGGAGCTTTAAGAAGTCCCAGTACCCAGACCACACCCTATGCCAGTGAAACTGATTTCTGGAGATGCAGTCCAGACACCGGGATTTTTTTTTTTTAAAGGGGAGAATGATGATTTTTATTTTTTTAAAATATATTTTATTGATTTTTTTATAGAGAGGAAGGGAGAGGGATAGAGAGAAACATCGATGAGAGAGAAGCATCGATCAGCTGCCTCCTGCACACTCCCTACTGGGGATGTGCCCACAATCAAGGTACATGCCCTTGACTGGAATCGAACCTGGGACCCTTGAGTCCGCAGGCCGACGCTCTGTCCACTGAGCCAAACCGGTTAGGGCACCAGGATGCTTTAAAACTCCACAGAACATCAATATGCAATCAGATTCCAGAACCAGTGGTCTCAGCAGTCAACCGTATCTCAGCAGGCACCAATCTTAGAAGCAGCAGGTGTATTCCTGCCCAGGGTGGGAGGTGGGGCTCAGTTTCCCTCCACAGATGAGCACCAGCTCAGGAGGGCTTCCCTGACTCACACAGAAAGTGAGAAAGTTGGGGTGACTTGGATCTGTTGCAATCCTGTGGTTGATTAAATGGGGCCAGAAATTCTTTGTTTCCATCGAGAGACGGCTCCCACTTCCCCACTCTTTGAAGCTGGGCTGGTTTTGTAACTTGCTCTGACCAGTAGAACGCGGCAAAAGGGCTGTGGTGTGAGTGCTGGAGTCCAATAGGACAGGTGCTCCACTGGGTGTGGAGACAGGAAAAGGACACGGTTCCCAAGCCCAAGGAGCCCGTGTCGTGTTCCCATCGTGTCCTTTCGGTTTCCCAAGCCATTAGCTGCCAACAGCATGTAATCTCTGTCCCTATGTGGGGAGTCACACCTGGCTCTCATAGAAGGTCCCGGGTTCTCCAGTGCAAAGGGGGGCGGGGGACAGTGTTCCCATCAAGTTAAGTTCTAGGGATTGGAGACCGGATCAGGAATGAGTGGGATCTTCACCAACGACCTTGAGGGGCTTCTCCTGGGCAATATGCTCATGTAATTCAGCATCGAGAACTAATTAAATGTGAAGGCTTTGCCTGGCCACTAACCACTCCAACTGTATCACCTTCTTATATGGATCACTCACACACACACACTCACTAAGGTTCCTATAACACAATACCACCAGCTGTGTGGCTGAACGAACAGAAATTTTTCTTGCAGCTCTAGAGGCTACAAGTCCAGGGTCAAGGTGTCTGCAGGTTTGGTTTCTCCTGCGGCCTCTCCCCGTGGCTTGCAGATGGTCGCCTTTTCTTTTTTCTTTCTTTCTTTTTTTTTTTTTTAAATATATTTTATTGATTTTTTACAGAGAGGAAGGGAGAGAGATAGAGAGTTAGAAACATCGATGAGAGAGAAACATCGATCAGCTGCCTTCTGCACATCTCCTACTGGGTATGTGCCCGCAACAGAGGTATATGCCCTTGACCGGAATCGAACCTGGGACCCTTCAGTCCGCAGGCCGACGCTCTATCCACTGAGCCAAACCGGTTTCGGCCAGATGGTCGCCTTTTCACTGTGTCCCCACATGCCCCTTCCTCTGTGCTTGAGTATCCCTTGTTCTCCCTGTGTGGCCTCATCTACTCTTCTTAGGAGGACACCAGTCCTATAGGCTTAGAGCCCTTTCTCATGGCCTCATTTCAATGTAATCACCGGCGAAAGCCCTCTCAACATACAGTCACCTCCTAAGGTGCTGTGAAAAAAAGGAGATGTGCGGATCTATTCTTATTTTCCATTGATAGTAAGTGTGCCTGCATCTGTTTCTCTGTCAAGGGGTTAGCATTGCTGTGTCTTATGTCAAAACCTTCAGAGACAGCCCAGCCGGCGTGGCTCAGTGGTTGAGCATCGACCTCTGAACCAGGAGGTCAAGGTTTGATTCCCGGTCAGGGTTGTGGGCTCGATCCACCGTGTGAGGCGTACAGGAGGCAGCCGATCAATGATTCTCTCTCATCATTGATGTTTCTCTCTCTCTCTCCCTCTCCCTTCCTCTCTGAAATCAATAAAATATATTAAACAAAATTAAAAATGAAAAACCTACAGAGACAGTACAAATGGGAGAGGGAAGCAGGTGGCTTGAAGCCGCACATGCTCATGCCTGAATCCCTGAAGGTGAAGGCAGGGAAACTGCAGGAAGTCTGGGGCTGGAGGCCACACAGCCCAGCGCATCCCACACCCGCTGGGCTTCTCCAGCCGGCAAGCCAGGCCAGGCATCTTCCACCCCTCACCCCTCAGGGCTCGTCCCTGGGACACAAACCCACCCCCTTCAGCGAGGTTGCTCAAGTTCCTATTCAGAAATAATCATCAAAGAGGAAATTACAATTTTGGCGGTTCTGTTCTCCCTCCTCATTTTAAAACTCTCCTTTCTGTGATAGGCAGACGGGACTTCCTTAAGCCAGTTGCTTAGTTCCCATTTTCTCTAGCTGGAGGCATTTCAGATAAAAGGCCAGGTTGTGAGACACACCAGCCATACGTTTCTTAACTGCAGGGGAATTCCACAGATAACAGGAAACCTGGGAGCAGGAGGGAGGGTGATTGCGAGAATCCAACATTGTGTATTCACGCACAAACTCAACAGGTTGTGTTAGAGAATCTATCCAATGCTGTGTCTGAGGGGACCTTTGCTCCTCTTCCCAGTGGAGCCTTTGGGAGGCGCCCGGGGAGACCTCCCAGGCCTCCCCCACGAGGGGCTGGAGACATGGCAGTGGGAGGGGCCGCCCTCCTGCGGCCGGGGAGCAGGGGAGACAGGGTTCCAGAAAGGAAATCAGAAAAGCCTACCCAGGAACACACAGTGAGACAACCTGCATCTCAATCCTCAAACTGGAATTGTCGACAAAAGCGGCCAGATGAAAACCTCAGACCCTGCAGGCACTGAGTCCCGGGGCAAAGGTCAGGCAAGGAGACTGGTGCATGCCCATGTCCCACCCAAGTCCCAACGTGGTTTTAGTTCTGTAGTTTGCCATCCTGCATCCACTTATCAAGGTGGAAGAAATGGATCTCTGTAGGGGCCACTGGTGAGCATCAAGCACACAGCCATGACTTTGCAGCTGATGGTGACGGGAGGCGGTTAGATCACAGGCATCACTAGCTGGGCCCATCCAGGCGGTAGCCCGTCAGCAGGGAGGAGGAGCGGGTCATGCTCCAGCTGGGGGGCTGAGAGGGCGGGGAGAGGGCATTTCCTGCGCCTGGTTTTCTCTGTGCTCCATCTGGGAAGTGACTTGGACAGTGTGACCAGAGAGCAGAAGCCTCTCCCAGCTGCCCCTCGGAGGAACTTTTCCGAGAGCTCAGGAAGAGAGCCTCTGCCGTGGGAACAGGCGGCCGCAGAGCAAGAAAGCGCCTGGTCTCCGGGTCTGAGCTGGACGGGGGCTGCCTCACTACTGGGGACCAAGAGGAGCCAGTCTCCCCCCAGCAACAGGAAGTGATGTGCCGTGACCACTAGTGACACTTGACTCATTGGAGGGGATATAAAAGCTTTCGAGTTCAAGTTCCTTCACATCTTTCTCAGAGCTGGGTGTTTCTCACAGTAATAAGCCTATTTTTCTCTTAAGAGGAAGAAAACTATCCCCAAGTAAGAACTGCTTTCCCCTTCTGCTGTGTCCAGTCCTCTGCGTCCTTTTGAGTCTGGAGACGGGGTGGCTGTGATCTAGAACAGTGGGGCGCGGCTTCCCGACATCAGAGCGCTCCAGGCTGTCGGAGCAGCCCTGTCCCCACAGGACCGGGCCAGTTTCTCTGTAATTCTTGGATTCAGCACCCGCATTTTTTCAAAGCCCTCAGGAGTCCTAATGCGAAGCTTAAAGTAAACCACAGTCCTCAAATGCAAAGGTTTTGATAAAAAAAAAAAAAAAAAAAAGGCCAAAGATTTAATTGGAAAAGAGTATTTTTCTCATATTCACGTAACATAAAAGCTACCAAGGGATTCCCCCCCCCCCCCCGAACTTTCCATTAATAAAAAACAAAACAAATTTATACTGAAAACAGTAATGAGAAAATTCAGCCCAAAGAAGAATTTTCCAGAAAGTTAGGGCAAGTGACAAAAAAAGCCTATCATTGAAAAAAACCTGCTTTTCCAGGAATTGCCTTTTAAACCTGTTTGCAGTGAATGTCTCGTTGCAAAGATGGATAAACAGCATTTGCCAAAAAGCCCCACCTCCGGCTGCTGCTGAGAAGCTTGGTGTCGGTGTCGAGTGGTGGAAATGCCCACGACAGAGTTCACTCAGGCTGACTCAACGCGGGCTTTAAAGAAAAAACGAACAAATGCTTAACAGTAAGAGTCCCCGTGGGTAACAAAATGAGTAGCAGCAAAGTGACTAGCTGAAAAGGACTGTCTTGATAGCAAGGTCTGAGGGCTGATCCTGCAAACACAACTTTCTAAATCAACCTTCCTTGTGATGGCAAGGAAGCGGGTCCCCCTCAGATGATACTGCGTTCTGCCTGGGCCTGACCGCCTCTCATTAGATGATACTACATTCTGCATGGGCCTGACCGCCTCTCATTAGACGATACTACGTTCTGCATGGGCCTGACCGCCTCTCATTAGACGATACTACGTTCTGCATGGGCCTGACCGCCTCTCATTAGATGATACTACGTCCTGCATGGGCCTGACCGCCTCTCATTAGACGATACTACGCTCTGCCTGGGCCTGACTGCCTCCCATTAGATGATACTACGTTCTGCATGGGCCTGACCGCCTCTCATTAGACGATACTACGTTCTGCATGGGCCTGACCACCTCTCATTAGACGATACTATGTTCTGCATGGGCCTGACCGCCTCTCATTAGACGATACTACGTTCTGCATGGGCCTGACCGCCTCTCATTAGACGATACTACGCTCTGCATGGGCCTGACCGCCTCCCATTAGATGATACTACGTTCTGCATGGGCCTGACCGCCTCTCATTAGATGATACTACGCTCTGCATGGGCCTGACCGCCTCTCATTAGACGATCCTACGTTCTGCATGGGCCTGACCGCCTCTCATTAGACGATACTACGTTCTGCATGGGCCTGACCGCCTCTCATTAGACGATACTACGTTCTGCATGGGCCTGACCGCCTCTCATTAGGTGATACTACGTTCTGCATGGGCCTGACTGCCTCTCATTAGACGATACTACGTCCTGCATGGGCCTGACCGCCTCTCATTAGACGATACTACGTTCTGCATGGGCCTGACCGCCTCTCATTAGATGATACTACGTTCTGCCTGGGCCTGACCGCCTCTCATTAGACGATACTACGTTCTGCATGGGCCTGACCGTGTCTCCCATGAGATGATACTATGCTCTGCATGGGCCTGACCGCCTCCCATTAGATGATACTACGTTCTGCATGGGCCTGACCGTGTCTCCCATGAGATGATACTACGTTCTGCATGGGCCTGACCGTGTCTCCCATGAGATGATACTACTTTCTGCATGGTCTTGACTGTCTCTCATTAGGTGATACTACGTTCTGCGTGATCAACAGTGAAAGGAGTGGGAACAGTGTCTTGGGACATATCAGTTAGTGACCCAGCCTGAATGCGCCAAGTAATTGTTACTCCTTCGCTGTACTTTAATCTGGCACAAAACACTGACCTCACCCACAGCTTCACATCAGTCCTGCGATAAAGCAGAAATCCCTCAGGCCGCCATGCAATCCCTTTCCTGATGAGGTCACACGTGCCTTCCCAGCCTCACACTTCACGGGCCTTCTATTGGGCCGGGGTTCTTATGCCTCCAGAGAAGAGGCTCAATCACAAAGGGAGCCCAAGAGTCTCCCCAACTCTTCCAGGTTTTGCTTCTTCCACTGATGGGCTCTTCCTATAGGCTGAGCTCTCTTAAGCATTTACAGACTTTATCAAACAAGCTCCTTACCATAAACCTGGGAGGTGGGAGTTAGTGCTCCGCCTCCCTTAGAACCTCCTGGCGCAGCTGCAGACTCCTCCTGAAGACATCAGGGTTTGCTCTCTAACGTGAACAATACCTATGCTCTCAGGTGCTGTGTGGAGCGGAGGTGCAGGTAGATGCTATTCCTGGGTCACATGGTTTCTTTGGATCCTTTTTACTGAGCATAATGTCTGTGAGGGCCTGGAGCTAAGCAACCAGAGCAAGGCCGCGCTGGAACAGCTCCGCAGGAATGGGGGTGGAAATGTCCTTCAACATTTCTCTCTCACTGCTGAACTCAGAATTGGGTCGTGGCGGGACAGCGGCCATGATGGGGGTAACTTATGGAATAGCAAGGAAGGACCCTCAGATGCAAAGTGCAGCCCACCCCTCCGATGCCATGGCTGGCCCATCTGTGTGTGCATGGCTCTCCTGGAATGCCCTTCCTACTCCTCTCCCATGATCCAGTCTTGCCCTCCCTGCAAGGCCCACCTCAGATGCCACCTACTCCCCACCCCCCAGTCCTCCCCTACTTCTCCATCATGAGGTTAACTGCCTGTACTGGGTTGAATTGCCCCTCCCCACCCCATATAAGTCTAAATTCTAGCCACTGGTACTTATGAGGGTGACCTTATTTGCAAATAGTCTTTGAAAATGTAATTAAGCTAAGGATTCTGAGATGAGATCATCCCAGGGTAGGGTGTGTTCATGAGAGCTAGGAGACACAGGCACGAGGGGAAGCCATGTGAGGATGGAGGCAGAGGCTGATGCATCAACAAGCCAGAAGCACCAGGAATTATGAGGACTGAACGTGAGGAAGCGGCCTGGCAGACTCTCGCTTAGAGCCTCCATAGGGCACTGTCCCTGCAGACACCCCGCTCTGGACTTCTGGCCTCCGGAACAGTGAGAGAATATATATCTGTGGTTTCAAGCCACCGGTCTGTGGTGATTGGTTACTGTAGCCACAGGAAACGACTACCCTACCTTTCTCTGCGCTCTCCATCATCCCACCGGACTTCCTCTTGAGACCCAGCACATGTGACTCTGAGTTTTACTTCTCACGTCCATGTCCACCTTCTCCTGGCAGATCCAGCAGGTACCCTCAGGTCTCTCACAGGCCTTCTGCAGCGCTGCTGCTCTGACAATGTCTGCAGGGCGTGCATAGGGAGTTGGAGCAAAGACGGGTTCATGCTCTGAAAGTGACTGGAATAACTCGGAAGAAGGCTTGGCCTCCGTGTGGCTCTTCCCTCCATGGCGGGAGCCAGCCCAGTTCTGAAGCCCCTTTGTCACGTCAAGACTTTGGGGTGCCCTTGTCTCACTAGTGCACTGCAGGCAGCCCTGGCTGAGGGGCTCCATCCCGTGCCTCCCGCTGTCCTTATTGGCAACTTTGCCCATTTTTCAAATGATCTCCCCAAGCCCTGCCTTCACCAGACGCACTGCAGGCTGAGGCCAGGGGCCACGACTTCCTCTTCTTTGAATTTCCATAGCTTGGTACTGATGACATAACAATGTCCAGCCCTTAAGGATTGGTCTCCAATTAGCTTTTTAGGATCTTTTGTCTTATTTGTTCATTCTGGCTGTCCCTCCCCTGGCCTAAACTCTCCCACTGCCAGTCAGTGATGCCAGCCTCCTGGTTATGTGTTGAATTGCTCCCCCTCCCTGTCCCCTCAGATTCATGGCCTTTTTTGGAGAGAATATATTTACAGGGATAATCAAGTTACAGTGAGGCCATCAGGGAGAGCCCTAGTCTGCTAGGACTGGCGTCCTTATAAGAAGAGAAATCTGGACAGAGATCGGCGCAAGGGAAGGTGATGTGAAGACACAGGGAAGACAGCTGCCTACAAACCAAAAAGAGCGGCCTGGAGCAGGTTTCCTCAGCCCTCTGCAGGAAGCAGTCCTGCTGACACCTTGATCTTGAACTTCAAGTCTCCAGAACTGTGAGACAAGCTCTGCTGTTTCAAACACCCCCCCCCCAACCCCGCCCCCGCCCCAGTCTGTGCACGTTATCATGGCGGCGAAAGCTGACGAATACGCTGGAGTTCTCAGACACCAGCCCTCCCTCCAGCCTTTGCATGTGCTGGATGCCCGTCCACGCTGCACATGGAAAAGCTCAACTCTTGCTGAGCACAGTTACGTGGGAGGCTCTGTGTTGGGAGGTTTACGTACACGACCTCATTTAATTCTCGTAACAACACGGTACCTGGGAGTTTCTTTTCATAAAAAGAAGTGTTGCATGTGCTGGTTGGCCTGTACTGACATTATCAATGGACTTCGCCTGGCTGAACCAAGAAGAGCAGTTACATGCTTTCCTGATGTCCCAGTGACCACGTGGGCACCCTAGCCTGGTCCAGCATGACACCGGGGCCTCTCCTGGTCACCTGAGATTAGATGGGTGGGACTTCCAAAGATAGTAAGAGAAACCATTTTTGTGATTTAGAGGAAGCTGTTATGGAAAAAGGAGATCCATGAGATGCCCAGTTTGAAAGCCTCTTACTCCACATGACACTGGGGTGTCTGTGAAAGAAGGGAAGTGGATGGCTTGTAGGTCAAGTGTTGAGAACGGTGCTGGGCACGTGCGAAGCCTGAGTAACTGCTGGCTGATGTCAGGATTGCTCTGTGAAGTCTCTGCCGGGGGCGTGTCACAAACATTAGGTTTAGCTCCTCCTTGCATATGCGCGCTGAACCTATAGTTTATACCAGTGATGGCGAACCTTCTGAGCTCGGTGTGTCAGCATTTTGAAAAACCCTAACTTAACTCTGGTGCCGTGTCACATATAGAAATTTTTTGATATTTGCAACCATAGTAAAACAAAAACTTATATTTTTGATATTTATTTTATATATTTAAATGCCATTTAACAAAGAAAAATCAACCAAAAAAATGAGTTCGCGTGTCACCTCTGACACGCGTGTCATAGGTTCGCCATCCCTGGTTTATACGATCCCAGTCATCTACTGCAGGATGAAGTGGAAACCATTTTGAAAGAATCATGTAGCAAGTAAAGGAAGGTGACACAGTGCCGCCGCTTCCTCCCAAGCCCGAATCTGTGGCTACACACTTTGCAGGCTCTAGTTCAGTATGGTGATGCTCAGTGAGCATCTAGGTTCTTGCGTGTGACCCCCAAACCTGTCAGGTACATGCCAGACCTCCTCAGGGCCGCAGAGGGACCCCTCTTCTTGGCCCCCTCCTCTGCAGGCGCATGTGTGTGCTCTACACCACAAAACCCGTGTCCACACTTTGCCGTTAAGTGGTTCTCCAGAACAGTTTGAAGTAAGCTGGGAGTTGCTGGGAAGTTTCTGAAGAGACTGAGATCAGAAACTTTGAGGGACAATCCAACCTCATCAATCATCTTGGCCAGGAAGCCCATCTTCCTTGACCTGGAGTTTATCTTCCAAGAAAAACGCTTAGCAAGCGCCATCTGTATCAGGCACCTGCTAAGCGCTCAGAATCTCATCGAAGCCGCCTCACTCTTCCATCCTCAACGACATGCGCCGACAGCGTGTTTATTCCTCCTCACAACTCTGTACAGCAGATACAGCTATTTCCTCCACAGAGGAGGGCTGCTGGGATAATGCTGTGCACGTGACATCAGGGCTTTGACACACACAGACCTGCGATCCGTAAGCGGGCTTCTCGTGGCGTGACTGGAATCAAGAAATCAGCACCCCATTTCAACTCTGTGGGCAGAAGCCTTGGTCGCTCTGACCTTCTCCTGGAGGAGGGGAGAGGGCAGCTCCGTTGCCATGCCAACCTTCCTGAGTGACAGACTTCCTCACGGGGCTGAGGGCTCACACCTGGGCTCTCAGGAACAGAAATGCTCCTGTTTGTCTAACCAACACCTTACAGGGAAAGGAAACTCAGAGTGGGCCTGAGTCCTAGAATCAGTAGTGAATTGCCAAAAGCCAACAGTGTCTCCTCCTTTCTCATCTTTGCTCACAATCTGCTTTTTATTCCTTTGAAAGTAACGAATTGGCAGGAAAAAGCAACAACAGACTCAGAGGCAGCCCTCGGCTAGTGACAGTGCAGGCCCTCCTCTGATTCTCGAGGGGAGACGTCTTCACATTCTGCGGTGAGGACAGGGCAGTCCTGAGTAATTAAGGGGCCGGCATCCTGGTGCTGTAAACCCGCCACTGAACGTGGAGGCCCTCACGGAAACTTGGTGACACAAGGCTAGAGGCCACCGTGCAGAAGACAGCGTCTTCTCGGCTGGTGACGAGGTTGTGTCCTCATACCACTCTCCGCATTTGTCACAGGAGACCCCGAGGTCAGAGAGAGAGGTGGCTTCGGTTTGAATCTGCAGCTCTTAGAAGACCTGATAAAACCCAGAAACACTCATTTGAAAGAATACATGCACCCCTCTGTTCACTGCAGTGTTATTTACAATAGCCAACAGCCCTACCGCGGTAGCCTAGCCCTAGCCCTAACCCTAACCCTAACCCTAACCCTAACCCTAGCCCTAACCCTAACCCTAACCCTAACCCTAACCCTAACCTTGTATTCCCTGTTCGACTCTGATGTTCAGCAGAAAAGCTCCAAGGAAAGCCAGCCACCTCGTGAAACTCCTGAGCAACCCCATTTAGAAGCTCAGTACTGTCGCTTCTTTTCTACCCACAGCTGTCATCTGAGCAGTCCTCACTGCAGAACCCTGACAGTGCCCAGAAGAAGGGCAGCGCCGCGAACACTGCTGGGTCTGCAGTGTGCGCTTGGGGAAGAAGCCATCGTCCTCTGGCTCACCCGCCAGGTCCCCGGTTCAGTGAACGGACTGTGCTTGAGATCTGGCACCAGGGACACATCCCCTCGACAGGGCTGAGGAGGGAACGTCCCTACCCAGCCCCATCTTATGCAATGGCTGACTCAGGGGCCGTGTTTGGTAATGAAAGCAGCAGTGATAATGAGGGTGACTGTCCTCTCCATTACTTTTCTTTGAAAGCATCAAAAGTAAAAAGAAAGGCAGCCAAAGGCCAGTGCCCCACCTCTTAATGGAGAGACCCCTAGCTACGCTGGAGGCATAAATAAAAGCGAAAAGTGATAGTGCGAAAGAAAAGCGCAAGGCCAGGCGGATCGCAGGCCCTTACCAATGAAAAGAAAGCTTACGGGGGAATCGGAACTTATTAGGCACTCTGAAGGATGAACTCCTCAAAAAATTAAAAATGGAATTGCCTTATGATCCAGGGATTCCACTTCTGGGAATATCCCCAACCCCAAAATACCATTCGAAAGAATATATGCACCCCTAGGTCCACTGCAGCGTTATTTATAATAACCAAGGTTCGGAAGCAGCCCAGTACCCCTCAGTGGATGCGTGGATAAGAAAGCGGAGGCACATTTTCACAGTGGAATACTACTCAGCCATCAAAAGAAGGAAATCTTAACTTTTGTGACTGCATGGGCCTGGAGAGCATTATGCCAAGTGAAATGAACCAGCGAGAGAAAGGCAAATGCCATATGATCTCACTTATATGTGGAATCTAATGAACAAAATAAACTGACAAACCAAACAGAAACAGACTCATAGACACAGAGAACAGGCTGACAGCTGTCCGAGGGGAGAGAGTTGGGGGGCTGGATGAAAAAGGTGAAGGGATTCAGCAAAAAAAACACACAAAAAACAAAGACACAGCCAAGAGGAGGGTGACTGCCAGAAGGAAAGGGGGTGGGGGAGGTGGCAGAGGGCAAAGCGGGGGGATAAATGTGGTGGAGATACTTGACTTTGGGGAGTGAGCGCAGGATGCAGTATGCAAATGATGTATTATGGAGTTGTCCACCTGAAACCTGTATGGCTTTATTAACTAATGTCACCCCAATAAATTCAATTAGGAAGAGAGAGAGAGAGAGAGAGAGAGAGAGAGAGAGAGAGAGAGAGAGAGAGAGAGAGAGAGAGAGAGAGACAACTCGAGAGTACACACGAGTGTTGAAACATGCCTTCTTGACAAGGGCAAACTTGAAAGTTCCCCTTTCGATCTGAGTGGCCACCGCCATGTGCCTTGTCATAATTATTATACTGTAAGGCAGGGAAACAAATTCTGAAAATGCAAGAAATATTCACCCTAGAAGATAGTTCTTGACTTCTGGACTCCCAGTTCTTTCAACTCAACATGAGAATTGCTGGCAGAAAAACAACTGTGGCTTTGGCGCCAAGTAAAATGCTGAGAGCCAGGGTGTGGGGGCCTCCTCATCCCCGGGCTTAGGAAAGAATGGCTTTATCTTCACTAGCAGATCTGAGCTGGAGAAGGGGAGTGGAATAGACAGCAAGTGCAAAACAAGGGGCCATAAATATCACGTAGCCTCAGCATGTTTTCAAAACATCCCAGCCACCCCAGAAGCGCATGGCCGCCCCAACGCCTGACGGCAAAGCTTGTGGTGCCCAGGGCATCAGAAAGACTCCTTCCTGCTTGTCGTGGAGGGGAGGTTGAGGGCGGAGAGAGGGTAGGGGCAAATCATCGTAGCAATCCCCTCATTTTCCCAAAGATTAACGGAAGGGATTCTATTGGCCATCTGGGAAAAACCCAGCTATCTGTAGGGCAGGCTGACCCATCAGTCCTAAATAAATAAATATATATATATTTGCAACAACATTTTTTTTTTTTGCTTAAAATAATAAACAAGGACTATGGCTGCATTTAGTTTTTCTC
This sequence comes from Myotis myotis, assembly GCF_014108235.1. Taxonomy (NCBI): domain Eukaryota; kingdom Metazoa; phylum Chordata; class Mammalia; order Chiroptera; family Vespertilionidae; genus Myotis; species Myotis myotis. The sequence goes on along the minus strand of NW_023416379.1, from coordinate 4,219,364 downwards.
TCCTATTTGTGTTATCTCGGCCCTTAGGTTATTAAGACTGCCGGGATTGAGGACAAGTGGCCAATGGCATCCCCAAGTTAGGTACCAAGGACACAAGTTACCGTGCATTTTTCTGTGGTTCTCATCACTGTGCAAGTTCATTCTCCTTGAGGTCACAGACTCTGAGCCATCAGACTGTTCTTTGGAGGTAAACAGCCATCTACGTCTTCCTCTGAGAACTGGAGAGCCTCAAGGACCCAGACTTGGCGAGAACAGCTGTCTTCAGTGCCTTCCCCCCCCCCCCCCCCCCACCTCCTCCGGCCAGCACATTTTTGTTCTCAAGAGAGCTGTGTCTTGGCACGGGCACCCTTTGCAAGTAACACATCCCTCCCTCACTGCCTGTGGCCTGTCAAGAGCAATGAGAGATGCCGGGTGTTTTTAAACTCAACTCCACATCCTTCTACAATTTGAAATTTAAAAAATATGCTCTTGATACTCAACAGTGGCTCTCCCTTCTCCCACTCCACGCCCCTACCATACCAGCCACTGTGTTTTATGACCTTCACGATGGGTTTTTGCCAACCACCTTCTCCAGGGGCGGCAGGCGGGCTTATTTTGTGTTTGTTTGTGTTATTTTGGTTTGTCTCTAGGTGGCTCTCCAAATGACAAGCCAAATCCATGATTTCGCCCTTTTCTACAAACTTAGCTGACAGCAAGACAAAAGGATACTTCAACCCAGCAAGAGGCCATGCTTTTGTTCATGTAAAGAAATGGTCAATGGTTTCTCTTCTGGAAGGTAGTGGGGGGGGTACTTATCCCCCCAAATCAGCTCTTGGCTTTTTTCGGGGGGTGGGAGGCTTTGTTTTTATCTGCACCAAGACAGAACACAAGCTGTGGAAAAACAAAACCAAACCACAAGCGGTGACATATGATTATAAAGTAGTGACATGGGTGCCAGAAATGACACAGAAAGCTGTCTCCTTGCTCTGTAACTACCCTTCACATGTCGTCATTAAAGCGTGAAGGTAAATGGGGGAACTTCAATGGCCCAGGCAGGCAGGGCAAGGCACAGGACCGGCCTTTCCCTGGCGAGGGTCCCCAGGATGTGTGGGGTGGTGACGCTGCACTCTCTGAAGTGCCTGCCACCTTGCCTCACTCCTAGGAGGTGATGAAACCATGTGGAGTTGGCTCAATCGGTGTCCTCAGCTGAGAGACAGCTCGGAGCATCCCGGGGACTCTCACATGCCCGCGGAAAGCACTGCATTGCTGTTCCAGGGAGACACCTTTTTTACAAGCCCCAGGAGTCAGGGATTGTGCAACAGGGATGTCCTCCCTCTGCCACGCGAAGATGGCAGCCGCATGGCTGTGCTGCCTTGAAGAGGTTAGAAAGGCAGAGGCCAAGGCCGGCATTCCCTCAGGCTAGGGAGACATCGCTGAAAAGGTAGATTATCTGTAAGCTTTCACTAGTGATGTTGACTGAACAGCTGGGTGGGGGTTGCCTATGTATTGGGGGGAGGTAGGTAAAAGTAAACTGGGTTCCCCAGTTAAATGAATGTGATCTTACTAGTTCATTGGGTTTCATTAAATACTGCTGTTTCTGCCTTAGCCAGTATTCATGGGTCAGGAATCTCATGATTATATCTAATACCACACTTCTAGAATTTTTGCTTCCGGTTGCCCCAAATTTAAGCTCTTCTTGGAGATCTTGGTTTATAAGGGAGGAATGCTTCGCCAGGGGGCCCAACAGCGGTCCCACTGAATCAGCAGCTGAGGCTGCCATCTGATCAGTTGGGGCTCCTCATGTCACTGAACCAAAAGGAAAAAAGGGGATTACCTGTGAAATCACAAAACATATACATCTTTGTCTCTGCCCCAGTTCCTGGCACAGAGCTTCTAAATCCTTGTAATGTCCTGAGTGATAAGAGCACTTAGGAGCATCTTTGATTCTGCTATGTGGCCTTTGACCCTGGTTCCTGACACAGCTGCTAAATCCCTTGGCCTTTCCTGGGTGACAGGGGTGTCTTTTGTTCTAACAGGGTGACTTCGTGGGCTCCTGGAAAGCTTCAGATTGGGGGTCACCAGAAAGACCAGGCCATGAAGATAAACATGGCATTTCCAGCTTCTTACCCCCGCCCTCCCGTCATCCTCTGGGAAGGGGAGAAAAGCGCTGGATAGCTAACAACCCAGTAGAGAAATGCTTCAGGGGTTGTGCAAGGGGGGGGGGGGGGGGAGGGAGGGAGGGAGGGAGGGAGGGAGGGAGAGAGAGAGAGAGAGAAAGAATAATTCAAAACAACAAATAGGGTAAGGACAAATTTTGGTGAGACATATTTTGACGGACTATCATGTTTTCCAGAAATATCTCACATTTTTGTGCAAGGCAACTTTGGTTTTTGTTGCTGATTACAGAGCAGCACTATACATTCCACTGTGTGCTTCTCTTTTATCTTTTTTCCTATTTACCAAGTGTACTGGGTAATAATGCAGAGTTTTTTCAATAGATGGAGTTACACATATGTTGATGTATATGTGATTTGATATGTATGCTATTTTGTTGTATTGACAAGAAGCTTCAAAACTGCATATGTCAAATTTGCTGAAGGTGTTAACATCATAGATATTTTTACACTTAAAAATGTCTAATTTCGTGCCAAAAAAAGAGCATTTGCGGGAAGTTATAATTCATTACTTTATTTTGAAGAAAAGTGCTGCTGAATATTTCGGGAAGCTTATGGTGAACATGTTCCATCTCAAGATCTTGTGAACACTGGTTTAAACGCTTTAAAAGTGATGATTTCAATGTGAAAGACAAAGAAAGTCCAGTTCAACCGGAAAAGTTTGAAGATCAACAATTACAAGCATTATTGGATGAAGATGTGTGTCAAACTCAAAAACAACTTGCAGTAAGATTAAACGTTGCTCAGCAAATAATTTCCAATCATTTACAAGCAATGGGGAAGATTTTAAAGGAAGGAAAATGGGTGCCACATCAACTGAACGAAAGACAAATGGAAAACTGAAAAGTCATCAGTAAAATGTTGCTTCAACAGCACGAAAGTCTTTTTTGCATCAAATTATGACTGGCGATGAAAAATGGACTTATTTTGAGAATCCCAACTGCACAAAATCATGGGCTAATCCAGGTCAACCATCAACATCGACTGCAAGGCCAAATGGCTTCAGAAAGAAGACAATGCTCTGCGTTTGGTGGGATCAGGAAGGTGTGGTGTATTATGAGCTTCTAAAACCAGGTGAAAACATTAATACTGATTGCTACTGTCAACAAATAATCAATTTGAACCACGCTTTGATCGTGAAACGGCCAGAATGTTCTAGAAGACACAGCAAAGTAATTTTGCTTCATGATGATGCACCATCACACACTTCAAAACCAGTTAAAGACACGTTAAAAGATCTTGCCTGGGAAGTATTAACCCACCCGCTGTATTCAGATGACCACTTGTTCCGATTGATGGCACACACACTTTCTGAGCAGCACTTCAAAACATACGAAGTAGAAAATTGGGTCTCTGAATGGTTTGCCTCAAAACAAGAAAAGTTCTATTGGGACGGTATCCACAAATTACCTGAAAGATGAGGGAAATGTGTAGCTAGCGATGGACATTACTTTGAATAAAACACTTTTGATGTTTCTCTTGAAATTATCATGTTTTGTTTGATTACAAAATCTGCTATTATTAACCAGTATACCTAGTACAGGGGGAAAACAAGAATAAAAGCAATTCAACAGAGAACATATATATACAATGGTGTCTAAATTTCGGACTTGACAAAACAAAACTTTAGTATTTGAATTAATCTGGGAGTACTCTGTTATTGAGTACAACCAGGGTTCAAAGTCATTGAAGAAAAAAAAAGCTATGTTCACATTACTGATGCAGAGTGATGCTTTGCCCCCGGTCACACACACACAGCAGTGAAGTAACATGACAGGGAACAGGGTGTCTGCCCCCTGGTTCTAACACTCTCACCAGCTTCACAATCTTGACATTTGATCTTTTGTGACTTGGCAAGCAGAGCTAGGAGAGCAGTAACAGAAGCAACCTGGTGGCGAAAGCTCTCTTGTGTTTCTAAGAGTGGTCTACTTTCTTCTGTTCAGTCAATATTTGATGAGTGCCTACTATGTGCCAGAAACTGTACTAGATGTGTGGGAATAAACAAAGCCTCTACCTTCATTGGAGCTTACTGGAGATTAAAAAAACATTGTATCGGACTTTACACATGTATTTAAAAAAATCTATGGATATTTGAATTCTTAATTATTCATGGAGATGAATAAAATAATATGAAGATATCTTGTTGAAAAATAAAAAAAAACACCCCCCCCAAAAAAACCCCCCCAAAACCCCAATCATAGTAGTGGGTGCTAAAGTCTGGAAATCCAACCTTCTATATATCTAGGCTCTCCATCTGCCTGTGCATCTTCTTCCTGCAATTCACTCATCCATTCGCTCAAGTGATGCTAGATGAGGTGGCAGAGCTCTCTGCAAAGGCGACAAAGCAACGAGCTGCAACTTGGTGAGAGAATGGTGGTATCAGTGGGGTTGGCTGAGGCGAGAATTCCCAAGAAAGGGAGCAGCAAATGCAAAGAACCTGAGCTGGGGAAGAGCGCATTCCCTTTGCTCCCAGGCTGCCAGGCTGCCATAAGGCACACGTCACCATCATTCACCCGCGAGAGACTCGCCATGCATGCGTTCGCCTCTTCCCTTCCCCTTATCATGATGACCAGCCGCGTTCACCTCTTCCCTTCTCCCTTATCATGACCAGCCGCCCGCGTTCACCTCTTCTCTTCCTCCCTTATCGTATGACCAGCCACGTTCGAGATCGAGCCTGTTTCCTGAGCTGTGTCCTGGGGTGAAGGAGCTGCGGCCGAGTCCAGCTGCACCGCGGTGGGCACGCAGCAGGAGCAGGAAATAAACTTGTGGGTCCTCGGCCACTGATAATCTGCGTTGTTTCTCACAGCATAAGCTGGCCCACCCTGACCGATACAGAAAATCACACTCTCTTCATGCGAGACTCCACAGATCCTTGACAAAACTGCGGTGTCGGCCTCTCAAGATGGGATGGGGATGAGTGTACTGCCTTTCCCGGTCCTAATGCCCAGCGATCTCTTCACTGAAGCATCTGTTGGGGTTGAACGGCTATTCCAAAGAAGACAAGAAAACGGTGCTCGGTTTCTCCAATGAGACTGAAAGCCCCAGTGTACACCCCGGGACGAGCATAGTGTCCAGCACAGGATGAAGTTCAACGACAGCTTGCTGGAAATAAAAAAAGCTTTCATCCATCCTTGCCACCTCCATGTCCACCCTGTGAATGATTCATTTCTTTATTTGAAGTACCAGTTTCTTGCTTTGGGGACCAAGTTAAGTACTTGATACCTCCCGCTCAAGTCGAATGAGATCCAGCCTGGTTGTGGAACTACCATTGACCTCTACAGGCGCACCCTTCCCGGAGGCGAGAGCTGCGTGAGGACCAATTCCCAGACGAGCAGGGGAAGGTAAACGCTCAGGATTCCAACGCTGACAACTGGGCTGGAACCTCTGGGCAGCAGAGATGTTTTAAGGCCTGTGCTGATTTTAGAAAATTCTACCAGGTCTTCAGTTATTAGAACACTTTCTGAAGCTCTTCAAATGGGATGACAATAGCTTCTTAAAAGATGGGGTAGCCCAGCCGGTGTGGCTCAGTGGTTGAGCATCGACCTATGAACCAGGAGGTCATGGTTTGATTCCCAGTCAGGGCACATGCCCGGGGTTGTGAGCTCAATCCGCAATGTTTGGGGGGGGGGGGGAGAGGGTGCGGGAGGCACCCAACCCATGCTTCTCTCTCATCATAGATGTTTCTATCTCTCTCTCCCTCTCCCTTCCTCTCTGAAATCAATAAAATTATATTTTTAAAAAGATGGGGTGAAGGGGAAACAGTGTTGCCACAGGGAAAGCCACTGTAGGAGAGAGAGGACCCAGTGTTCAGAAGAGAAGGGAGCAGCGTGGTGGCCTCCAGCTCCTGCCCAGACCTCGGCCTGTGATTTCCGCTGCCCTGGGCTCCAAGGGGGCGGCCCTGAGCGAGCAGCACAGCGGCCCTGCAGCGAGTGGGAGGACAGGAAAAGTCAAACCACGGAGTGGGCTTCTGGGCTGCTGGCGCAGTGGCCACTGTCCTTTCACTTGAGGGGGCTCCGGAGGTGGGGGAGGCCGGGAGGCGGGTGTGAACGTGAAGGCCCTGTCACGGTTTCCGTGGTAAACCATGGGCTTTCCAGACCTTCAGTTCCAGCCCACCCCACGGTGGCCTCCCGCCCAACGCCTCTCCGGCTGCCCGTGTCACTGAGGAGGCGGGCACTTGGCCCCCTTCTCACTGAGGAGGCGGGCACTAGGCCCCCTTCTCACTGAAAAGGGAAAGCACTTCTCAAGTCAGATTTTGATTTGTAAGCAATTAAGGAAAAATAAATAATAAAATTAGAGCTTCATGGGTCCAGAGCTTTTTCTTAAGGTGGCATTTAATGGGTCCTTCCATGGCCTGGCACTAGGGTCAACATTTTCCATCATTTTCTCTCCACGGCCACTTGCCGGTCCTGTTACTACTTCTGTCTGCATGGGAGGAAATGGCAGCCCCCTGCCGAGATGGGGCTGAATCCTTCTGCTCCTCACAGGGTGCCGCCTTGCATGGCCCTGACATTTTCAGGCTGAAACAGCCAGCTCATGGGCTCCGCTCCTACCGGCCAGCATGCCCCACCTACCCGGGGAAGACCTGTCGCTCCTGCTTTGAGAGCCCACCTGACCTCACTGTGTCCAGAAGGTGCCTGGGATCTAGTGTGATCACAGGAGACAAGGCATTCCCGCAGGGGGGACAGCGAGGTGACGACCCAGAAACAGGGTCCCTGGGTGTTTTGGGAGCTGTAAGTATCCCTGTGCGCAGCGGGGTGGGGAGGGCGGGACACCGGAGAGAAAAGTGACCTCCAGGCCAAAGCTGTTGGGCTTCGAGCAGAAGGCGTGTGATGTGATTGGCAGTTTCACTGAGCTGATGTTTGACATTGAGGACTGGAAGTGATGGGAGGGAGGTGAGGTGGGAGGCTCGATGGGATCGGAGTCATAGAGCGATGAGCTGCAGATGAGATGGGGCTGGCAGGCAGCGAGGCCAGGGCAATCCCAGAGGAGGGGGGAAGAGGGCCTGGAGTGAGGCGCAGGGCACGGGGCAGTTTCCTGGTCGGAAGTCGCTAGAGAGACAGTGGGATTCAACTGGCAGCGATGGCTTCACCTCCCTTTCTGCCTTTCACCTTTCACCTACTCACCGCTGTGGGAGCTCCGCTGGGTTATGGAGGTTAGCATTCAGGGCTCAGGGTTTGGCAGAAAATCAAAACATCTGGCACTTAGTAGAAATAGATGTGAGAGACATGCAACGAGGAAACATTAGCCTGGGACAATTCAAGGATAATCTCTCTTCCAGGACATCTGAATCACCAAGAATTAAAAATGCTGCTGTCAGAGAACATGTGTATGTACTGTAAGATGGGGAGGAGGGGAAGGCAAATTTCAGAGGCCTCTTTAAAGACCCTAGGTAAAACTGGGCTACAGCCTCCTGGGACCAATAGTTTATTTTATAATTTTTCCTTCAGTTTTGTTCTGCAGTCTTTCCACTAGCTCTACCAAGAAAGCCTAGGTCACATCCGGGCACAGTCCTAGGAGGCCCCATGCAGCAGGAACGCATAGGCTCGGGGGTTGGGCAAACTGGGTTCAAATCCTACTTCACTGCCTACTCGTGCTGCGGTTTTAGGCAGGGAAGCCACCCAAGCATCGGCTTCCCCATCTTCAAACTGAGAATAAAAATACCAATGATGGTTTGTTGTGTGGATCGAATTACATAAATATAAAAATGTTAGCCCAGAGCCTGGCATATAACCAACATGGAGTAAATTCAACCCATACTAACCAAGCTCATGGGCACTGGCATTCGGGTGCCCTGGTAGGCTCACAAAGGGCTCGTGGCCCAGCAGAGCTGCCACGCTTAGATTCTCTCTGGAGGGAGGTGGGCAGCCACAGTTCCTTGTGGTCAGGAAACAGACTGGGCCAAGGTGCATGCAGCATAGAGCTGGACACATGCAGGTGCGTTTCAGGTCGTGCTGTAACAGCACATTAGTGCCTCACCAGAGGCAGGGGGCCCATCTAAAATAACCCTGGGCTTCCCCTGTCCCCTCCCCCTCTAAACTCTAGGCCTGTCCCATCTGTGCATGGCTGGAGGTACAGTAGTTCCTTTGTTGACACTGGGCCACTTAACTGCCCACATCCGGTAGTGGGACAGTGGGCTGGCCAGGGACTGATCACGGGGTTCCCCTCATAGAAAGGGCTGTGGGTGCACACACTAGCTTTTGAGAAAGGAAAAGACCCTTCTTTCCTCTGAGCTAGTCTAATAATATTCCACAAAGGGAAGAAATAGTCTTCAAAAGCTTGTCTTGACTGTTTTTGCACATTAAGAATTTAAGAATCAGCTGTACTTTAAATATCCCCTGGGGATACTGACTGGCACAATTATACAGTAATTTGGAGGAGAAATAATAACTTCACAATTGAGTCTTCCCATTCATGAATACGGTGCTCCATTATCCAAGTCTTCTTTTATTTCATATTTAATTAAAGCTTTCTCTATAAAGTCCGAACATTTAAAAAGATTTATTCTTATATTTTTAATGATTTTGTTTGCTACTGCAAACTAGATATTTTTCCTTATTTTTACTTTTACATTTAAAAACTGTTATTTACAACTTTTCTTTTTCTACTCACCTTGATGTATTTTAATTTTGATTCTCTACATTTTTTAGTTAAATGGTTGATTCATGTATTATCACTCTCTTTTATATTTTAACAATTGCATTTTAAAATAAAATATTATCTAACATGGGCTAGTTTTAAAATTTTATATCTAACAGCAAAACAAAAGATCCCATTTTTAAATAGTAAATTTATTTTTAATAATATGGTTGGAACTTTTACCACAGTTATATTTAAAGTTTTTTGAAAACAAAGATACACTTTATACATGCAATTATCTGCAGCTGAATAGAAATTAAGGTAGAAGTTTCATAAGTGAGATATAGGGTGTGTATCTCAATTGTGCAATGCCATGTCATAAGAATACTTTTGTGTCTATGAAAGTACTAAGGTTGCATCACCTGCATATGAAGTAATTACAACTTCATCTATTTTGAGGTTAATACAAGATTGTCATTTCTCGCCGAAACCGGTTTGGCTCAGTGGATAGAGCGTCGGCCTGCGGACTGAAAAGTCCCGGGTTCGATTCCGGTCAAGGGCATGTACCTGGGTTGCGGGCACATCCCCAGTAGGAGATGTGCAGGAGGCAGCTGATCGATGTTCCTCTCTCATCGATGTTTCTAACTCTCTATCTCTCTCCCTTTCTCTCTGTAAAAAATCAATAAAATATATTTAAAAAAAAAAAAAAAAAAAAAAGATTGTCATTTCTCCTTTAATGGCGTTTTCTTTGAATTATGTTTCATAACCCTTTAGCCTATTATGATTTGATCTGGTCAGGAATAAGAAACCCATTGATAGAATACAAATGACTATATTTCCCTAAAATTTTAAGATTTCCCAAATTTGAATCATTTTGCTTACAGAAAATCAAAATGTCAAAAATTTTAAATGTAAAAAAATCCTTCTCATCAATGTAAATTAAAACAATGAGATATCACCTCATACCTGTCAGAATGGCTATCATCAATAAATCCACAAACAATAAGCTTTGGTGAAGTTACGGGAAAAAGGGAACCCTTGTGCACTCTTGGTGGGATTGCAAATAGGGGAAAACAGTATGGAGTTCCTTCAGAAAATTAAAAATGGATCTGCCTTATAAATACCCAATAATTCCACGTCTGGGTATTTACCTAAATAAATCCAAAATACTGGTTAAAAAAGATATATATTCATTGTAGCATTATTTATAATAGTCAAAATATGAAAGCAATTTAAGAATCTTAACATATGATTGGATAAAGAAGATGTGGCACATATAAATAATGAAATATGACTCATCCATAAAAAAGAATGAAATCTTACCACTTGAAACAACATGAATGGACTTAGACGGTAATATGCTAAGTGAAATAAGTCAGACAGAGAAAGACAAATACTATATGATTTCACTTATAAATAAAATATAAAAAACAAAATAAATGAACAAACAAAATACAAACAGACTCATAGTTACAGAGAACAAATTGATGGTTGCTAGAGGAGATGGGGTTTGGGGTCTGGGAAAAGTTAAAGGGATAAATTGGTAGTCACTGGGATGTAAAGTAGAGCATAGGGAATATAGTCAGTAATCCTATATAATAAAAGGCTAATATGCAAATTGTCCCCTTGGGAGTTTGACAGACCGGGAGGAGTTCGACCGCCCGCTATGATGTGTGCTGACCAACAGGGGGTGGCACTGAATGAAGGAAGGCCCTGGCCAGCAGCCAGAAAGCTCTGATCAGTCCTGATCGCCAGCCAAGCCTAGGGACCCTACCCATGCATGAATTTCGTGCACTGGGCCTCTAGTATAGTAGTAACTGTACGGTGCCCATAGGTGGGTATTAGACTTATCAGGGGGAATCACTGCATAAGTGATATAAATGTCTAACCACTATGCTGTATACCTAAAACTAATATAATACTGAATGTCAACTATAATTGAAAAAAAGTTACTTAAGGACAAAAAAAAACCCTTTTCTCATCAATTTTAATTATACTCATCTTATTTTTGTTGTAAGCACTTAATGTACAGCTATTAAAAATTTAAAAACATAAGTTTAAATTTTTCATTTTTCTGATATCATTACTTTTTTATCCATTGCCTACAAAATTGGTTACAAAATGTAGAAAACAGTTTTAGAAATTTATTCCTTATACATGCAAATGGAGTAGATTTGTAGGTTCTGATAAAAATTCTCAAAAATTAAACTCAATACCTGTAAAATCTTTGGAATTCCACGAATTAAAAATATATATATTTCAAACTATATTTAAACATAGTCAAAGTAAAACAGAAAAACTTCCCATGAATCAATTTTCAAACAGTGGGAAAATTCTAGTTATATTTAAAAATTATTAATTATAAATTATAATTATGAAGTTGCATTTTTTCCTCATTGCAGACAATTTGAAACTATAGAAACATATAAAGAGAATAAAGTTTTGGGTAAGTAGTGGAATTTTATAAAGATTTTGGGAGTAACCTCTATTTGGGGGTATAAGCTTGACAAGTGATGATTCCACCCCTGGCCTGGAGTAGGTGCCCTGAACAAGCCTGCAGGTAAGTGATCTCTAGAGCCACGATCTCTAGATTCCCCTTCCCTGGCCTTTCTCCACTCTGTCAGACCTTTCCTGTGTCTTCCCAGCCCACATGAGTTTTTTCCTGTTCCTCACTAAGCTGCCCTGCCTAAGAGCTTGGCTTCTGGGGCCAGTCTGCTTGGGTTTAAATGTCACCTCTCCACTTCACATTAGTGGAACGCTGGCACGTCTCCGAGCCTCTGCTGGTGTCCTCATCTTTAAGGTGAGTATAATAACAGCACCTGTGCGGGATTCAGTTTTTGGCCTCATCTTCACTCCACTGCAGTGGTATTAGACATCCATACTCCTGATGTGGCCGCCTGGTGGGCAGAGTGCACATCCCTGACCCTTGACTTTGGGCTTGGCCTTTGGACTTGTTTAGACAATAGAATGTTAGTGTATGTGAAGCAAGCAAAGGCTTGAAGCAAACTTGTGAGGTTGGGTGTGCCCTCCCACACTTCTGCCATCATCCTTAGAAGCATAAACCTTTAAGGTCCCAGAAGAATACTTCACACTGGGAAATGCATGAACCTGACCTGTGTGGTGGATGCCCATGCTCAGCTCAGCCCAGTTAGACCAACCAGAAACGAGATGACCTGCAGGTGCATGAGCAAGAAGTAAATGCTTGTTTTCATTAAGCTACTGTATTTTTGAGAGATCTATTCTGTGTCATTTTTGTGACCTTAGCTGACTAATACAGTACCTGATACATAAGATGATTGTAAAGATAAAATTGGTTAACAGTATGTAAAGGGCATCGTGTTCATCACACGGTAACCGCTCAGTGAGAATTAGGTTTTGGTCTTTCCCAATCTTCTGTCATGCCCTGGCTTCCTAACTGCCTCCTCCCAGTGTGTGATTTTCCAGTGTGTGACTCTCTTGTGAAAGGCACCCAGATGTCCCTACAGTGGTCATGTCCCCAGGATGATTCCTCAGAGAGAGCCCCACAGTCAGAGGGCTGATACCTATAAGTAGGACCCTCTATCATACAACCACTTCATAGTTTCTGCTAGCAAAAATGAGAACACTACGCACTTCAGAGACTCTTATAAAGAATTTAGAAATAATTTTTATTTCTACTGCCTTTTTCCTCACCAGTGCTCACCGGAGTAGTTCAGATCATCCCCTATTCCTGTGCATGGAGATTACTTTTTCAATGAAGCCAATGACCCAAGAAAAGAATATTTAACGCAAGTAGAATGAAACTTAATGTCAGCTTCCCATTTCTTAGTAGTGCCCAAAGGAGCTAGCGTTTGGTTTTAATGATTCACCTGAGTAACTGTCACTTGACAAATGGCCACGTGCGGGAGGCAGGACTGTGGCTTTGTGACCAGAGCAGGTATGCAGGTGCGACGCAGGGACCGTGCACTGCAGAGCTGCTGGGGCACCTCAATGGGGACGACGTGCAAAGTGATGAGCAGGGCATCGGGCCGGCGAGGGCCAGGTCAGTAACAGGTGTTCTGTAAACCTGCATAAGCTAAGTGGAGACGGGGCAGTGGGTCACTCCTTCCTCAGTGGCCAGCAGAGAAGGTGAGAGCGGGGCAGCCATGGGAGATTTTATATTTATCAAACGAAACGCATTTCATGAATAATTATGAATAAATATCCTGGTATGTCTGTTTCTATTTTATCTACTTGAATCACATTGAAGACGTTCTTTTGGCCAGTTTGTCACATTATTTTGTTTCAACAAGAAGAGCTATTGATCCTGTAGCATTATAATGGCCATTTTTTTCTTCAAGATCCCTAATTCATAAAGTGAGTCTGGATTAAAGCTGTGCACTCAAATTCTAGTACAACTTGTGATTACCTCAAACAGAGACTGACAAGAGCTAAAACTTAGTGAACTAATTGTTTCTGAGGTTTTTAAAATCTGACTTCAATTTGGTATGTTATTTAATATGTTAATACTAGTTAATATTTTAATTATCTCTCAATAATTTTCATTATAAATATATTTTGAATGAGAAGGGTGCTGACTTATGCCTCACAGTAAACTCCAATTAGATAATTTTAAATCACTAATTAGATGTTTTCCTCTGGTTACCAATGACCTCCCATCACCTAAAACACTTCCCAAATTTCAGTTCGCTGGGGAAAGGGGGAGAGGGGCGAGGCAAAAATAGGTTTAAAGTTGTTCATATAGAAAATAATAGAAAAAGTAATAAATAATAATATAAGAATAAACTGTTTCACGTGCTCACTATAAACCTACTTCGCTATGAACTGACAGTTCCTTTTACCCAATTCTACTTTTCCCCCCATAAGCACATACCATTTTCCAAAATACTGGATCACTTACATGTTTCTTGAGTATTTTCTATCTCCCCTTGCTAGAACAAAATCTCTGTAAGAGCAGAAGTCATTGTCTATTTTATCCCAAGTGCCTAGAATAGTGCCTGCCATACAGAGATGCTCAAAATGTTCACTGAATGAACAGTTACGTAACCAGCACTATCGCCTGGTGGCAGAAACATCAAGGCCAAGAACCTAAGAAGAAACAATACTGACCATGGATCTTACACACCAGATCAAATGACAAATATCAATTTATACACCTCCATTAGTTTGCTGATTTGCTGAACTTGGGCCTTTGCAGTTCCTTCTGAGCAGCAGAGTAACAAAGAATGCAAGCTCTAAAACCTACCTGCCTGGGTCCTGGGTCCAGCTCTATCACCGCCAGCTCAGTGACCTTGGGAAACTGCATAACTTCCATGCGTACCTATAAAACAGAATAGCTTTTCAGCGTTGAAGCATCCAAGGGTCGAGTCCTTGGTCTCTTCTCTTTTCACATTCACTTTTTTGGTGATTTTATCTGGTCTCATGCCTTTAAATATAATATATTAATACGACGGCTTAAAAAAATCTGTTCATGAACCCTTTGGTATATCTTTCCCCCAAAGGTGAAGCTGACCTTTCTTTTTCTTTGAGTGTGGGCTGGACTTGTTAACTTGCTTCTAAAAACAGACTATGGCACAAGTGATGGGATGTCATTTCCAACTCGATGGGAATTTTTTCTAGAACTAAATGAATTACTACAGGAAAGGCTTAGACCAGTGCTTGGCACAAAGTGAGCACATATTGCTACGTTTGCAAGAGTCAGCAGGTTCGCTCGTTGGGCCAGCCCCGAAAATTTCTCTTTTTAAATGGGCTGCCTTGATGACGAAGATTTCCCAAGGTGTGGGAATAAACAGGTGTCTGTTATTTAGTCAACAGAAACAGGTAACCTAACTTCCTCTAAACCAGCTGTGGGCAAACTACGGCCCGCGGGCCGGATCCTGCCCGTTTGAAATGAATAAAACTATTGAAAAAAAAGACCGTACCCTTTTTTGTAATGATGTTTACTTTGAATTTATATTAGTTCACACAAACACTCCATCCATGCTTTTGTTCCGGCCCTCCGGTCCAGTTTAAGAACCCACTGTGGCCCTCGAGTCAAAAAGTTTGCCCACCCCGCTCTAAACCCTGCTGTTCGATAGCGTAGCTTGTAGGAGTGCTGGGATGGGCTATGACAACAGTGAATGAGAGCACATAGTGACATCTACACTGAACTCACATTTTCAGACTAAAACAATGAAAACCATTCATTTAAATTCACAGAAAACATGAGATATGTACTTACATAACTTTTATTTTAAAAATAATGTTGATGCTGTATTTATTTTATTCTAAAATGTGATTTTTGGAAAAGAAATGACCTCTTGCAGAGTGAAGTAAATGTGATATATTGATAAATGTTAGTAAATATGTCAAGTAAAGGCCCTAAGCTTGGAAGTTTCTTACGTGAATGACGATGTTAAAATACATCAAATCCATAAGGGGCAGCCAGGGCCAACCTCATGGACATGTGACCTTACAGGCACACAGGTCCCCAGGCCTACAAAGTGCCTGTGCTTGGTTTCATGTTCTGCTCTTTGAACAAAGCACCTCCTATTTTCATTTTGCCCTCAACTCTGCGAATTATGTAGCCAGCCCAGGGTAGTTATCTATTGTGAACTGCTACCGCCTTGGGGTAAAAGGACATTTCAAAACCATCTGGGTGTGTTGTGAAATACACATTTTTTGTGTTTCATACTATTTATAGTAAAATGCAACCGAAAGCATTTGCCTTTGGCTGTGGAGGCAAAGGGTGTGTGTGTTCTTGTCAATAGAGGCTATCATTGATTTTCATCACGAATGCTAATCACACAGGCCTGAAAATAACTCTCTGGCTCAGAGTTCTACAGTGCTATAAAAATCAGACATAGAATCCTGTAAAAATATACTAAAACATCTTTAAAATAGTTTCTTATTATAATATTAGAGGCCCAGTGCAGGAAATTCGTGCGGTGGGTGGGGGGGAGGGGAGGCCGGGAGGGAGGCCTTTAGCCCGGCCTGCACCCTCTCCAATCCAGGACCCCTAGGGGGATGTCCGACTGCTGGATCGAGCCTAAACCAGCAATCAGACATCCTTCTCACAATCCGGGACCACTGGTTCCTAATGGTTTGCTTGCCTGCCTGCCTGATCGCCCCCTAACTGCTCCCCTGCCAGCCTGATTGACCCCTAACTGCTATGCCCTGCTGGCCTGATCACTCCTAACTGCTTCCCCATGCTGGCCTGATCACCCCTAACTGCCCTCCCCTGCCGGCCTGATCGCCCCTAACTGCCTCTGCTTTGGCCCCCACCACCATGGCTTTGTCCGGGAGGACATCCAGAATATGTCCAGTCTTATTAGCACATTACCCTTTTATTAGTATAGATTTTAATAGGGTATCAAGTACATCTTGAAAATATATAGAAGATTCTACTCTAAATTAAACAGGAGTTTCACTCTTTGAGTTAAAGAAACACATGAACTAATGAGTTAGTCATCATTCCTTTGCTTGGTCCATCAAGGCTGGTGGATGTTAAACTTTCCTACTACAGTATAAACTGCTGGGGAGCCTAAACCTTCTGTCTTACATACCAGGGTGTAACCTTCTCTTCTCATTTTGGGCCAAGGGTGTGGCCCCAGAACCCTTCCTGGAAAGCACTAAAGAAAGTGACTCCTTTTCACAGTAAACACTTCCATGCGCCAGGCCACTTCTACGCTTTGTACCTGTAGTCTTTCCTTTGTGGAGGTTCTATGGAAAGTCACCTCACAGGGTGACCTGATCATGAATTCCTAACTGGGCGGGTGTGGTGGGTAGCCATGCCCCAGCCCTTCCATTGTTTTTGTGCATTGAGGTCAACGCATCTTTGAAATACCTGAAGGGGATATTAACCCTCAAAAGGGCACGTAATCTTGTCAACTATCCTGTACTCCAATCCCTGCCATGCTTTCTCCCACATCCATGTACCTTCCCTCCTTAATTTCCATTAAGTAAAAGAAGCTGCAAAACTATTGTTTGAGATCTTGTTCCCCATCATATGTCATCAGTTTGGCTCACATAAACTCTGATAAAAGTTCCCTACGGGTTTGGACGTTTCTTACTTCAACACTTTTCTTCCTCGTTGCAATCCACCCTGTGAGGTAAACAGTATTTTCATCCCATTTTACAGATGAGGAAATTGAGGCAGTTAGTGAATGGCAGAGCAGGGACTCGCTCTGAGCAGTGTAGTTCCAGGGTGTGTGCTTTGATTGTGCACCGAGAATGGGTTAGAGCTGGCCACAGTGAGAGAATGCGCCTCCCTGGTGGCTGGAGCAGCAGGAACAGAGGTGCAGAGGCAAGAAGGAGCTGGGCTTTTAGAGGGGATGAAGATGCGGCATAGGGCTGGGCCTTGGAGTGTGTGGACATCTAATACGCCTAGAAAGTGCTAGCGCCCTAGTTTTCCTTTGCAGAAGCAGAAAAGAAGGATCCCTGTGTTATCCTTTGGAAGCAGGGGGCTGAACGCTCAGTCCAGGGCCTGGGGTGCTGGCTTTGCTACGGGCCTTGCAGCCAGGTGGCCAGGTCTGGTGAGGTCTTGAGCTGAAGTCACCTGGTGCCTCCAGCCAGCCCACAGCGCCTCTGAGGGGATTGAGGGGGTGGGGTCCTCAACAGATGCCGGGCTCTTGGAGCTGAGCGGGCCTAGCACCCCTTGCGTGTCCTCCCCTGGCACCCCTCACTGCGGTGAGTACAGCCTATTGTGAGGAGGGATCCAGGGTGTCGCTGGGACGAAACCGAGCTGCGGTTCAGCACGCGCTCTGGGCAGACCAGGCAGGAAGGGGCCGGCTCAGCTCTCGGGATGTGCTGGGCAGGATTTCCCCTGCGCCTGTTTGTGTCTCCGGGGATTTCTCAGGGCTCTGAAAACAACACATCCCTGGCCAGGCGGGATCTCGGGGGAGGATGCCAGATGCGTTTTAATTCTTTGAAATCTCTAAGCCTCTAAAAAACATCATCCTGGGGGGTAGGTGTGAGAAGTTCGTTAAAACGTGGCACACTTCCCCCTAAAGCTCAAAATAGAACTTTTCAAGAGAAATTCAAGTGTAGAAAATCTGTAGATGCCTCTTCCTACAAAACAGAAGCACAACGTACAGCCCCTCCACGCCGTCATCGTCCACGCACACCGAGTCCGTGCCTCCTTCCCGCAGCTCTGGGCCACGCTTTGCATGAAGTCCCTGCTGCTGATGGGGGGACATCAGAGCTGCCCCTCGGGGAGCCCCTCTATTTCCCTGATGAACCGCACAGCCCAACGCCTGTATCTATCCCCCTGCCCGTCCTGCCAGCGTGAAATTCCCAGAAGGCCGCCGCACACTCATTCCCTCCACCTGTCCACGTCTCTCGGAGAAACAGGGGCGATCCTGTCTGATGTGTGTGTGCCCCTGGGGAGCCTGGCTCAAGTCGGGTCCCCCAGGATCAGGGGGGGCTGTGCCTCGGGGGACAGTGCTGCACCTGGAGAAACAGGGTGCAGGCTCACGGCCTGCTTCCTCTTGGTGGGACTGGGGGCCAGCACTCGGCCTCTCTGCGCTTCACCCGCCCCATCTGTGAAACGGCGTGAGGACTGAGCAAGCTGATGTGTGCAATGTGACGGAGGGCGGATAGCGGGTGAGGAGCGAGGCCCCCAAACGGCAAGCTGCCAGGGGCTGACTTAACTGGGGTGGAAGTTAGCAGAGAAAACACCCAAGAGGCTAATCGCAGGTTGTTTTCCTCAAACCCGAGCTTTAAACAACGGATTCACAATGAAGAGCAGACTGGGGGGTGGGGTGGGGGCGGGGGTCCTGCCTCAGTGAGCGCTAATAACGCTTGCTATTGCATATGCAGGGTTCCTGAGAACTTTAACCCAAGGCAGTGCTTCCCAAACTGTCACTTCGTAGCACACACTATTCACGGCATGACGATGTTTGCACCCGCCCCGCGGGGCACAGGCAGGGAAGGCCCACTGGCCCACCCGGGCCGCGTGCAGCCACCCCTGGGGCCTGCGCAGCGTGGCGGGCATGGCGGCCACTCACCTGGGGCCTCATGTGGGTGGGAAGCGCTGACTTATTCACGTACTTAGGGACGTTTCCCTGAAGTTGCAGAGGCCGAGGTCGGCCTGCTGGGAATCTAAACGAACGACTAGATCAGTGGTCTTCGTCCCCACCGTCCTTTAGCAGGAGTGCAGCGCTCACCGCACCCGGGAGCTCCCGCTCCAGCGGTCGGAATTCCCGGCTGGACTCCCAATCGTCCCCTAAGGACTCCTGCAACCCCAGAACGGCTTCTTCCTGCCGCTGCCTCACAGCTTGTTCACTTCCGGGTCACTCACCCCGTCTCTGGCACACACTGAGGACGTGAGCAGGCAGCGGCACGGGCGTGCGTGCTGTGCGTGCGTATGCTGGTGTGCGTGCGCATGCGCAAAAGGAGGGCCGGATAGAGACCTTTCTCGCGCTCTGGAATTAGGCCGTAAAGATGGCCACCTGCTGGCTGTTAAGACTTCTGCTCACGTGCACCTCTTTTCCTTGTCAAGACAGCAACACTAACTCCGGGCAGCAGCTCTCTTAGGGAACCTTCTGCTTAATTCGAATGTGGTCTTCAACCAAAGCTGTGTTGGGCTTAAGGACACGGTTTTGTTATGAAAAGCAAACATGACCATTTCTGACACCCAGTCTTCTCCAGAAATGAGTGGTGTGGTGCGAGGCCCTGGCTGAGCTCCTGATGAGAAGTTCCCGCTCCAGCGCCGCTCGGCTCTGACCTTTCCGCCCACCACACACCTCCCACTGCCCTAGTCTAGTTCTTGCACAAGAAGGAGGTGTCCTCATGTGCTGCGCCCCCAGGAAAGCGGGGTTCAGAAGTGAGCTGTTTGCAACGCCCTCTGGTGGCTAATGAATTAGGGAGAGGAACAGGACGCAGGGGTTGGGGCTAGAACTCCCTGCTGTTTGTAAATGCCTTTGGGTTTTCTCTTTATTTGGGAAAATGCCAGATGCTATCCATATACGTGAAGGATTATAACGCACTAGTATGGAGTTCAACTTTGCTATTCTTTTTTTAAATATTTTTTTTCAATCACAGTTTACATTATTTTGTATTAGTTTCAGGTGTACAGCCTAGTGGTTAGGTAATCATATACTTTACAAAGTGTCCCCCCCACCCCCCAAGATATTTCCAGTACCCACCTGGCCTGGTGCATAGTTATTACAATTATTGTAATTATTACAGTTATTATTGACTACTGGAGTACAACTTTGTCTGTCTGTCTATACCCATCAGACACTGCCTAACCCAGAGTTTGCACCCTCAAATACCTGGGGGGCCAGGCAGGAAAGGTGAATGGGTGAAGTGAAGTGAGTGGGGATTGTGGAAACGGCAGAAGCCATGCTGTGTCCAAAGGGGCAGCTCACTGGCACCACATAAGAATTTGCACTCAGTGTTACTGCCAATTATTTCAAAAGTCACTAAATCAAAATTCTATTAAATGCTAACTACTTCTAAGCATTTATTTCAACACAGCGGGGAGAAACGCTCTGACCTCTGGCCTTCTTCATCGCGTCATGTGCAGATTTAGAGCACGTGAAAGCATTCAGATGCTACAGAGCCTCTGGTGATTGGGGCAAAATGTTTGAGTGTATTTAATATGATATTTATAAACCATACTGAGAATAACAGATCTAAATCTATTTTATAGTCTAAATTATTCATGTGAGCTTTTAAAACCATGGACACAGATAATCCATGACCAGTAAAAGGAAGTAGTTTCTTCACAACTCTGCTCTGCCAAGTGGCTTTCCACATTTTAATCTTGGTCTAGACACTTTCCCCCCCTTCGCTTCTCTTTTCACTGCTGTCCTCCCCCTAGTTGCCCCCTCCCCTTTTTTTGCATCTCTTTGAGGTCCCAGAAGAGCACCCCCACCCCCGCCCTGGGCTTTAGTTCCACACCCAGAGACGAATCTGAGTGAGGTCAGGAAACAGAAAGCAACCCGTGTTAACCATATTTCACAACAAAGCCTCCTCAGCGCTCTCACCCGGGGGGAAATTTTTGAAACGCACTGAAATAGGAAACAAGTGATGTAGCAAGTACCTGGTGAACGGAAATAATTGCCCCTTTGCCTTTCCACGTGGTGCTGAATTTCCAGCCCTGGGGGCTGGATGTGGCTTCTCATAGTGAAAGTGCTGGCTGGCCTCGCTCTAGTGACACCCAGTCTGCTCCCCAGAACCCAACATGTGAAATGATCGAGTATCTTCAGGGTCAGTGTGTGGCCTGAACAAGCTCGGGGAGCATGCCTGAGAGGGAAGGGAAGGCCGCTGGGTGCCCCATGGAGGTGGAGTCAACATGCTCCATGCCCGATGTGCGGCTCACGGGAGCAGGGCACATTGCTCCAGGCTCTTCCTCAACCTGAACTCCTCTCCTGTGTCTGTGGGTTTGGCACAAAGGAATGGAGGGCGACGAAGAATCTGGGGGTTCTCTGAATGACTGGTGACCTTGTGAAAGGGGAGCAGTGCTGTCAAATTGATTTCAGCAGTAAGAAGCCTGAGCATAAAGCCCACCTTCCCTAGGGGTTGGGGTTGGAGGCAGCATGGGGGTGGGTCCTCTAGAGACTCCACACAACTGGGGTTGCCCGCATTTGCAGGCACTCTGAGTGAGGCCATGGGCACACGTCTGTCTCTGTAGTCACGTCTTGCTTGTTTGTATGTATATTTGATTTCAGAGAGGAAGGGAGAGGGAGAGAGAGAGAGAAACATCAATGATGAGAATCATTGATCGGCTGCCTCCTATTGGGGATTGAGCCTGCAACCTGGGCATGTGCCCTGATCTGGAATTGAACCATGACCCTCTGGTTCATAGGCCGATGCTAACCACTGAGCAACCGGCCAGGCTCTGCAGTCATATTTTAATGTGGTTTCTCCTGAGGTCTATGTGCGGCCTTGTTGCCCACCACTAGGGTTGCACAGCAACTCATCTTTGCTCATTCCCTTTTTCTTACTATTTATTTTCAGGCTTGACTCTAACCTATAGCATGAATTATCATGTCCTTTGAGGGAGCTAACCTTTATTGAATGCCTGCCATGTGCCAGATTAATCTCGCTACTCCCATCCTATCTAATAATAGAAAAACATGGTAATTGACCGTACCTCGCTATGCCTCCCATTGGCTAATCAGCATGATATGCAAATTAACCGCCAACAAAGATGGCAGCTAATTTGCATACTGAAGGCGGGGCCGGCAGCGCACGATGCTGCCCGCCTGACCTGGGACCCGGACCCCTGACCCGGCGAGGTGGGACCGGCAGCGCGCAATGCTGCCCGGGGGATCCAGGTCTTGGATCCGTGACCTGGCGAGGGAGCAAAGTGGCAGAGAAGGGCGAGAGCCCAGGTGGCACAGAAGGGAGGGAGCCGAGGGCTAAACAGCGAGGGGAGGGAGCGAGGCAGTGGAGAAGGGAGCGAACCGGCCTCGGTGGGCTTTGCTCCTTTCTCTGCTTCGCTGTGGTCTCAGGAAGCCCTATTCTTGCAGGAATCTTCCTGCAACGGGCCTCTAGTTCTTTTGTAATCCTCACAACATTTTCATATAACTAGACCCATTTACGGATGAGGAAACTGAGGCTCAGTGCTGTCCCGTCCTCTGCAGCTCACACAGCTGCCAAGTGGCAGAGCTGTGAGCTGGAGGCAGGACGTTGCCTTCTCCACGTGTCCAAATTCTGTCTCGCAGATACTTCTCACTTACCCCTTCCTTCCTTTTCATCTCAAGCTCCAAGCTCTCGGGAATGTTGCCTGTATTACTTAAATAGCTTCTGATGGTTTCTTGATTCAGATCTTAACTCTTCCAATTCCATATCCCCCGCCATCTCTCTCATAACTACCTGGGGGATTTTTTTAAAAGCTTAAGCCCCTCCCAGACTTAAATCCTGCAGTGCTCCCACCGCCCGAGACTCTGTGTGATGGCCTCCTGCCTGGCCGTTTCTCATCTGATTGTCTGCTGGTCTGTCTGTCTCCTCCGTTGTCATGAAGGCTCACTTCCACACCCAGCCAGTAGCTGGACGTGGAAAACGCACGAGTAAATGAGTGAATGAAGCACAGACGTGTTGAACCGCACTTGAACTTGTATGTGCGTTGTTTAATCTGCTTTCCGCTGAGGCCATCTGGATGTCTCTTGTCCTTCACTGGCTGCTCCCCCATAACCACTGTGAAGCCTGAGGCAATGTGGTGGCCTGATGGGGAGAAGCAGCAGCTGGTGGAACCACAGGGAAGCGGACTCCATCTGGGGCTCTGCTCTCGAGCAGACAAAAGTGGGGTGATGAGGACAAGAATGGAGCCTGGGAGGCCTCCATTACAGGGTGGCCTGGCCAGGCTCACCCACACAGCCTCCCCATCCTCGCAGTCTCACCGAGCTCAGCACATCTTTTAGAATAAAAATGAGCACGCACTGGGCACCTGCTCTGTTCAGCCAGTGTTCCAGGAAGCGCTGAACTCTCCCCTGGAATTACATCGGGGGTCCTTTTCTTTCCTTTTCCTTTCTAACCGGTATAATAAACAAAAGTATTTGTGAGACCTTGCAGCGGTTCTCAACCTGTGGGTCGCGACCCCTTTGGGGGTCAAACGACCCTTTCACAGGGGTCACCTAAGACCATCAGAAAACACATATATAATTACATATTGTTTTTGTGATTAATCACTGTGCTTTAATTACGTTCAATTTGTAACAATGAAATTGGGGGTCACCACAACATGAGGAACTGTATTAAAGGGTCGCGGCATTAGGAAGGTTGAGAACCACTGCCTTATAGCAAGTGGCAGACGCTGTTTATTCTCTCTACTGGGTGTCTGGCCTCTAATTTTTTTAATGTCAAATTTTTATTTTGGGGTTACAGTTGCCAATTTTTTCCTGTGATGTTATCATTCGTCCTTTAATATTTTTTCTAATAATAAGGTTTAGAGTTCAAAACACTTTCACCCTATCAGCTCACTTGGCTTTAATTCTCATCTACCTTGTGGACGGCGCAGGAATCCTCAGGCTCTCTTCACAGAGGGGCAGCCTGAGCTCAGGGCAGGGGAGGGACAGAGAGGTCAGTGGTGAAGGAGGGTGTAGGTCCAGGTCCCCAGATGCTCAGCCTACGTGAGCACTTCGGCCTGTCCAGTATGTCTGCTTACTTGTTGACCGCTTCATGGACCATGTCCAGAGCCGTCATGGCCGGAGGCTGTGGTGGGAGGCCCCTCCTCTGCACCCCTCCCTCCCCTGCTGCCCTGGGACCCCGAGAGGCCACACCAGTCTCTGCCAGCACCACCCCCTTGGCCGATGGTGCGGGGAGGGCCGGCTACATCCCCAAGGCTGCCTGCCCTCCTGTCCCCTCCCCTCCCCTTCACAAAAGCTGTGACGTCGAACCCATGACTCAAAGGCACCCATAGGCAGCAGGGGAGGGAAGTCTCCTCAAATGACAGGAGAAGGTGAGGGAAGTCCCAGCGCCCTCGCTGCGCTGCCTGGCTTCCTCCCTGCTGCTGCCAGCCGGCTGGTGTGGCCAAGTGGGACCGCCATGCGGAGGGCAGGCTGCGGGCTATGGGCACCGGGCCCCTCTGCCGGCTGCAGGGTGACGGCTGGATTGGAGAAGCCAGGCCCTTCTCAGCACGAAGGGAGCATGTTTGGGTTTGGGTGGGCATTTCCTTTCTCGTGGTGAGCCTGAGTTTCGACAGGAAATCCACTGCTGTGTCATGACGTGGCACAGCCTAGCCCTTCACGCAGGCGTTCGGCACACATTCATACAGCTGTGCAGCCCACACGAACACACTTAGGGTGACCAAGGGGTGCAGCATCGCTCTCTTCCTGCGGGTCCTAGAGACCGAACGGCCCAACCCGGCCACACGCGCTAGCTGTGCAAGCACTACGCATCGCTCTTCTGCTGAGATAGGAGGGGCTCCCCTCCTTGTTAGTTTCTCTTTCTGTATTTGTGTTTATTGAACGTTGAGTGCCTACCATGTGCAAGAAAGAGCCACATGAGAAGCAAAAGTTGTCCACGGGATTCTAAGTAGGCGTCTAACCTGAGTTGAGCTGACAGTTCTCAGAGAGTCTCTCTCCAAAACTCATTGGTTGGGATCTCCCCCAAGTGCATGGACTCCAGGGGAAGAAAAAAGGGCACAGACTTGGAAATAGCAGCGGTCTGGGCGCCAGGTGCACCAGCGCATCCAGCTCTCCGCTCGCCGGAAGGAGGCCAGCCTGTGCCCCTCCTCTTTCCCACGATGGATCTCTAGTTCCCCCTGCTGGCAGATCTGTGCACTGCCGCGGGTATTCCCGAGGCCTCAATGAGCTTAGATAGACTGGACGGTCAGGGTCGGTAGAAGTTTTTTATTCCGTTGTTTCTCCGGCTGAAGTGTTGTGGCCAATTCTGAAAAACCTCTGAGTTCTCTAGAGGATCAAACCTTTGCATTTCGGTGATGATCTAAAGCATAAGCATATTCCGAGTTACGTGGACGGCCGCTTTCTAATACGCATCACTGAGACTCGTCTGCCCCTGTGTGTGTGCTTGTGGCCACCTGGTGCCAATGTTACTAATTCCACTGCCACGGGAGGCCCCGCGAGGCTCGGGCTCCTCGTACCAAGGAAGGCTGCGCAGGCTGAGAACCGCAGGCAGCATCCCTGGGTGTGAGCAAGCCCCGTGCTACAGGCCTGCCTGTCAGCACCGCACTGCGGGGCCGGGGCAGGGGCAGGGGCAGGGGCCGGGGCAGGGGCAGGGGCAGGGGCCGGGGCAGGGGCAGGGGCAGGGGCAGGGGCCGGGGCAGGGGCAGGGGCAGGGGCAGCGGCAGGGGCAGGGGCCGGGGCAGGGGCAGGAGCAGGGGCCAGGACAGGAGCAGGGGCCAGGACAGGAGCAGGGGCAGGGGCAGGAGCAGGGGCAGGGGCCGGGACAGGAGCAGGGGCAGGGGCCGGGACAGGAGCAGGGGCCGGGGCAGGGGCAGGGGCAGGGGCCGGGCCAGGGGCAGGGGCAGGGGCCGGGGCAGGAGCAGGGGCCGGGGCAGGGGCAGGGGCAGGGGCAGGAGCAGGGGGCAGGACAGGAGCAGGGGCCGGGGCAGGGGCAGGGGCAGGGGCCGGGACAGGAGCAGGGGCAGGGGCAGGGGCCGGGGCAGGGGCCGGGGCAGGGGCAGGAGCAGGGGCCAGGACAGGAGCAGGGGCAGGGGCCGGGGCAGGAGCAGGGGCCGGGGCAGGGGCAGGGGCAGGGGCAGGAGCAGGGGTCAGGACAGGAGCAGGGGCAGGGGCCGGGACAGGAGCAGGGGCCGGGGCAGGGGCAGGGGCAGGGGCCGGGACAGGAGCAGGGGCAGGGGCAGGGGCAGGGGCAGGAACAGGGGCCGAGGCAGGGGCCGAGGCAGGGCAGGGGCAGGGGCAGGGGCGGGGTCGTTCAGAAACTCTCCCTCATCCTAGGTTTTCCCCTATTGAGTCCTATTGGTGCGTAGTGTTGTTATTTATTTTTTAAATGTTCTTAAAATGTGCTTTGGTGATACTACAGATCTATAAGCCTACATGGTTTACACCTTCTCTTATCACTGTGCGTATTTATGTGTTACAGTAAACATGAAGGAATCCAGCTGGGCAGATCTGCAGATTCTCCCGTTAAAGGGCCCCTGCTGCCCACGCTGAGCGGACACAGCGCCGGCCGGGGAGTGCCGTCCTCCCGCAGCACCCCGCGGCGGGCGGTGGCGGGACAGAGGCACGGAGAGAGCCGTCGGGCTCGCAGGCCTGTGTTCCCTCCACGGGGCCACCGAATGATCTGGATTAAAAAACCCACGTTGATGTAGACAAGCCCTGCTCTTTGCTTCGCGTTGTCGGTGGAGACCTGATCCGTAATCGTTTAAAAAGAACAGATAGTTGGGGGATGTACTCCTTTCCATGTTGATTCAAGTCAAATTGTATTTCTCATTGCTCAGCGCACTGTTCTTAGCACCGTAGGACGTACGCGACTCTTGCCCGGGAACACTTTATAAGAAAATTTGGGGAAACTGTGTATGGAACTTTAAAACAATTACGTGCAGCAAGGTAACGCTGTGAGTGGTCCCCTGGCACCTTTGGTCCCCCGCCAGGCGTCTCTTAACGCTGCATTCCTTCCTGCATCCCAGCAGTTACCTTTCTGTAAGGTCTCCCGTCCCCTTGGCACCTCAGGTGCGCCTGCCCAGGCCCTGCCCCGCGCCTGTCCCCCAGCAGCGGTGGGAGCGCGCCCAGGCCCCCGCGGGAATGTCCCCGACTGGCCTCTGGGGGAGGCCGGCCTCTGCTGACCACACCACACGAGACACTATTGCGATGAGGCTCCTGGGCAGAGTCCAGGCCTGCAGGCCGAGGTGGACTTCTTCCCTCAGCAATTACGCAGCCGTCAGCCGCCGGGCAACCCGGCTAGGAGCAGCCAGCTCCCTGTGCGTGGCCAGTGGTCCTGTCACCCACCAGCGGGGCTGCACATGCCAAAAGCACTGCTACCACGAGAGTGTGCATGTGTGCCTGCATGCGCACGTGCCGGTGTGCCTGTGCATACGTGTGTGTGCACACGGGCACATACATGTGCACGGTTGTGGGCGGCCTGGTGGTTTCTACACAGCTCGGGGTAGAGTTTGGGTGTTTCAGGCAGCAAGTGATGCTCCATTGGGGACCCTGAGAGTGGTGACTGCAGTGGGGTATCCCTGACTCAGTTTGGACTCTCAGAGATAATGTGACTCCACCCCAAATCCCCCAACACAGGGGTTTCCTAACCCAGGCTCAGCAGCTGTAAGTCCAGGTGGTGTCCTTTGAAGGCACACACGTCCTGGATCTACAACATGAGTAGTGTGCACAGGTCCCGGAGTCTGTGAAAGCCAGGACGGTGCCATTCACTTCCAGTGCAAAGGTCCCTTCTTTCCAGACAGGGGCGTTTTATTGTGTCTTTCCGCTGGGTGGGTAGGCCAGCTGGGCGTGGCCGACAGCGGGACGATGCCACCCCTCGTCCTCTGACAGGCCGGCCTGCGCTCCTTCGCCAGGTACCTGTCACCTTGGCTGATGTCCCCGTGGCCAAGACACGGGGCTCCGGGGACAAAGGAGCCACAGAGTCACGTGGCAGAGGGTGTGCATCGAGGGACTGGGGCTCCTTGGGACTCTCCCACATCCGAAGAGCAAAGATGAAAACACCCTCCCCACCCTCTTAGATTCAGAGTTGGGGTGCCCTGACCCAGTGTCAGGCTTCAAGCCAAGAGCGCCCCCAGTGGGCCCCTGTGGTGGGTGGAGACCGCCGGCAGGTGCCTGGGAAGGTGACTGCAGGCTCCAGCCAGTGCCCTGATCGGCGGCGAGGCAGGTCTGCAACCTGGCAAAGCGGCACCGAGCACCGGGTGTCTGGGGTGGGGAGCGGGCTGCTGGAGCCGGGGGTGGGGGGTGGGGGGGAGTGGGTGGTGGGGCGGCTGCCAGGAGAGGCGGCAGAAGAGGCAGCAGCTGCCGCCCATTTGGCTTTAGCGCAGAGAGGGAGCTGCCTGGGTGCTATTCTTAGTCTCTCTCACATTCTTGCTCAGGTGACTCTTGAAATTTTACTAGCAAGTTTATCAAAAACTTGTACAGCTCTCCCCCCTCTCCCCCCGGCATTTACTGGTGTAAGTGACACCGTAGAATGAAAAGTATGTGGATGGATTTATGGCACTGTCTAAGGTGATTTATTCAAGCCCTTTCAGTTTTAGGTGATGTTGCTATGCGGTGGGAGTTCCCTTCCTCATCCCAGTCATGTGACCAAAGGAGAACACTGAGAAATTTGTAGCTGAGGCGGCTGCAGCCCAGCTCCTTGGCCGAGTCTGGCCCGAGGATCCCGGCACCCCGAGAGCTGACAGTGCCGAGATGTGTCTGCTGTGGCCCGCAGCCACGGCCACAGAACGGATTCTGCTGGGGGCTGCAAAGCAAAGGGGCCGAGGACTTATGGAGGCACAGGCTGCGGGGCGTCTCCACCAGGGACTGAGTGTGCCGGGTGCTCCTGGCGACGGGCGCGAGGCGACAGATTAATGTTGCCCTCTGCTCCTCGGTGACACAGACCTCCTGCCCACCCCTTCATCCTCTCCTCCCCCCACGCGCCTCAGTTTCCCTCCCTACTCCTTCCCTCTCCTCTGTTTCTCTTCCCCCGAAAGGAGGAAGTGGCGGTGTCTGCACCCTTGGGAGTCCCGTCCAGCCGTGCAATGGTGTCTGCACCCTTGGGAGTCCCGTCCAGACGTGCAATGGACGGACCGGGAAGGGAAAGCATGGCCAGCAGGACACAGAAACTGCAGGAGGAGGCTCAGAAACAAGAGTTTGTAATATCACCTTTTTCCTGTTTGCACCCCCCTCCCCGCTGAGTTCCTGGCATGTATTCTAAGGTTTGGCACTGGGTGCCGGACGAGGGAGAAAGAGCGCGGAGGTAGGCAGTGCCCTCCTTCTCAGGCCTCTGTTTGCTCGAGGGAGAGAGAGGAAGAGAGCGGGAGAGAGGGAGGAAGGGAAAGAGAGGGCACATGCCCGGCTGTGGGCTGCAAAAGACAGCTGATCAATGATTCTGTCATCATCGATGTTTCTATCTCCTTCTCCCTTCCTCTCTGAAATCAATAAAAAAATACTTTTGAAAAATGTACCGGTGGGACCTCTGCCCCGACCAGTAAGGGCACAGAGAGAGATAAGGCAGAGTTGATGTCCTGGAGGGAATCGGATCCTGTTTGGAGGTGTAAGACTCATGTATTATGTGAGACACTAGAGGCCCGGTGCATGAAATTCGTGCATGGGGCAGGGGTGTCCCCGTAGCCCAGCCTGTACCCTCTCCAATCCGGGACCCCTCGGGGGATGTCCGACTGCCAGTTTAGGCCCGATCCCAGGCAGTCAGACATCCCTCTCACAATCCTGGACCACTGGCTCCTAATCGCTCCCCTACCTGCCTGCCTGGTCACCCCAAACTGCCCCCCTGCTGGCCTGATCGCCTCTCACTGCCTCTGCGTGCCGGCCTGATCATCCCTAACTGCCCCCCTCTGCCAGCCTGGTCACCCCACACGGCCCCTCCTGTCGACCTAGCCTGCTGTTCAGTCATTTGGTCATCCCCCCTGCCGGCCTGGTCATAGGCAGCCATCTTGTGAGGACATGAGGGTTAATTTGCATATTACTTCTTTATTATACAGGATTAGCCCATGTTGTCATCAGCAGGTCATTCTTTGCATCCCCCCTCCCCCGCCACCCCTGCTGTGGGAGCTGGAGCTGGAGTGGCCAGGTGGTCCCTCTGTTCTAAGTGTGACACAGAAGTCCCAGGAGTGCCACCAGGATGGAGGCTGGTGTGTCAGGAGTGGGAGGTGTCTCATGGGGATCCGGTGAACATGCAGTGGGGGCCCAATGGGCTCTGCATCCTCAAAGCTTCCTAAATGTAGAGGCAACTCCCAGGAAAGGAGCGGGAGACCTGGTGCACTGAGGTCACATGGCTCTCACCTTGGCAGGACGGGGAGTCAAAGGAGAAACCCAGCTGAGGTATAGAAAGCAAGACCGGAGACCATACCCACTACACACAGGGGTACGTGCCAAATCGGTGGAGCGGGAGGCAGCCCCGTGCCGTTTCGTGGGCATAGGGCACTTTCATGGGGTCAGAGAGGCTCCGACATGTGTGTGTTTTCTTGTATAAAGTGTCTAATGTCTCAGACCACCAGGGAAGTAAAAGAATTGGTTAAACCAATAAATAAGAAAAACCCTATGCAAAAATCTTGTCCTGATTTTATGCTTTGCTTTGACTTGCTTTACTTGTAAGTTTGCCCAAGGCCAAGGCATCCCCAATTCAGAGTGGGTTAGAGGAGTCTTAACAAAGCAGAGGCAGGGCAGCCTCTTATTTTTATTTATTTACTAGAGGACTGGTGCACGAAATTCCTGCACTGGGGGGGGGGAGGGTCCCTTAGCCTAGCCTGTGCCCTCTCACAGTCCGGGACCCCTCGGGACCTAAGCCAGCAGTCAGACATCCCTCTTGTAATCCAGGATCCCTTGCTCCTTACCACCTGCCTGCTTGATCCTTACAGCTGTACTTGCCAGCTGTGAGCCCGGCTTCTGGCTGAGCAGCACCCCCTCCGTTGAGCATCTGCCCCCTGGTGGTCAGTGCACCTCATAGTGACCGGTTGTTCTTGTCATTCTGCTGTAATGGTCGCTTAGGCTTTCATTATATAGATTTCATTTTATTTTTATTAATCTTTACCCAAGGATATTTCCCCATTGATTTTGTTGTTATTATTTTGTTAATCCTCACCCGAGGATATTTACTTCATTGACTTTTAGAGAGAGTGGCAGGGAGTGGGCGAGACACAGAGAGAGAAACATTGATTGCCTCCCACACATGCCTCCCCACAGGGCTGGGGATCGAGGCTACAACCGAGATCCATGTCATGGAATGGAATTGAGCCCTTTCAGTCCAAGGACCAATGCTCTAACCACAGAACCAAACCATCCAGACCAGGCCAGCCTTTTAAAAGCAAAATATCTGAGGGACTTAATTTTTATGCACATAAATGCCTCATGTTTACTGAGTCCCTAATCTGACCCAGAGCTAAGGTGGCCTCTTGACCTTTTCAAGATAAACAAGGTGGGGGCCTGTTTGCCTGGCTAGTGACTCCCCCTCACCTTCCCTTCCTGGTAACTCTTGAAATGAAAGATGGGTGTGTCGGACCCTTGCTTCTTAAGGAACATCTGTTATCAATTTTGTTTCCTATCTATAATATGGGGAGAATGATATCGGTATTGCTAATTATCAAGGCAATAGAAAATAAATTAATCCTTTTAAAGACTTTGGCTTTGACCAGAGAAAACCAATGCTTTCTAGGTAGATAATGTTGGCTATAATATTGACAGTGATAATGTTGAAAATGATATTGATAATAATAATGTTGACAAGTTCCTTGTGTCAGTCAGGGTTTGATCAGAGAAGCAGAAACACTAGGGAAAATAGATATATCTCCCTATCTTTCATCTATCTACCGAGTGATTCTGCCTACTTATAAATAACTGAAATGTCATTTCCTATGGTGGGTTGTCTAATAACTCATTTAGTATTGTTAGACTATAACTGGTTTGTATTAAGTTGCCAAAGGCAGTTGATGAAATGGCTCGGTGTCAAATTAATTTTGTTTCTGAGTGGAGTAATTCACAAGGATATGAGCCACAAACTTGGACTCCAAGTATCCCCAAACTGAGTATTCTCACAGGATCACCTTAGCAACTGTAAATAATGATGTAATGGTGAAATGCCAGCAACAAGAAAGGTGAAGCATGTCACAAAAAGTTCCCCTAGCATCATGTTTGCCGATGACTTTATTCTTACTTTAAATCTATATTGGAAAAACCAGCTGTCAAGGTAGAACAATGTGATTTGAATTGAAAGCATGTGAAAAAGAATTCAGATTCTCCTCTGGGCAAATGCCATCATTAAAAGGAATAATGGTCCTAACCGGTTTGGCTCAGTGGATAGAACGTCGGCCTGTGGACTAAAGGGTCCCATGTTCGATTCCGGTCAAGGGCATGTACCTTGGTTGCGGGCACATCCCCAGTCGGGGGTGAGCAGGAGGCAGATGATCGATGTTTCTCTCTCATCGATGCTTTTAATTCTCTATCCCTCTCCCTTCCTCTCTGTAAAAAAATCAATTAAAAATTTTAAAAAAATAAATAAAAGGAATCATGTAGGTTTATTAGCCTGTAGGAAGAAACATGCCCAGGTAACTTATGGACAATGGGAACCAAACATAAAGATGAATGACAGTGAGCACTCAACCACCAAAAATCGTGTGTACCAGGGAGAGTATGGAGAAGTGCAGTCATGCTGACCACCCACATCTCGACACATGTCCTGCAGGGAATAAAGGAAATGCTGTACACGTCTGACTGTCACCTCTCTCCTCACTCCACCCGCTCCTGCTGAGAAATAAAGAGGAGTGGGAAGTAGCCAGAGGAGAGAGAGTGATAATGCTGGGGCAGGGGTCTCCAGAGATTTTCCGGAAGAGCAGGAGTGCTGTTCAAAATATTTGACAGCGAGTACTGTAATGTAAATTATCATGTGAAGTAGAATTAAATTAATTACCACCACCTGTTTTATAAGATCTTAGAAAGGAAGATTACTTAAGTAAATAAAGTGGTGTTTTGTTACTAAGATACGTAGAAAAGATTGCCTTTCCTGTGCCAAACAGTGCAACTGACAGCCTAGAGCCAGAAAAATTGCCAAGCGCCTGAAATAGACCAAGGCTGGTTGCCAAAGCCTCCTGAATGGCGGGCGGATGTGCGTGGACATCCATGCTTCTTTCATTCCACAGTTAAGAATGGTGTCTGCCCTACATAGATTTTTGATAGATACTACTCATCAATTTATGCAGTCTCCTTTGTGTTTTTTGAGTGTCCTAAACATTTTTTTTAACATGAGGGGATAATGAATTTTATCTAATACTAGAGGTCCGGTGCACGACATTTTTGTATCGAGGGGTGGGGGAGTCCCTCAGCCTGGCCTGCACCCTCTCGCAGGCCAGGAGCCCTTGGGGGATGTCTGATTGATGGCTTAGGCCCACTCCCCATGGGCCTAAGCCGTCAGCTGGACATCCTTAATGCTGCCACAAAGGTGGGAGAGGCTCCTGCCACCGCTGCTGTGTGTGCTTGCCAGCTTTTGGCTGAGTGGTGCTCCCCCTGTGGGAGCACAATGACCACCAGGGGGCAGCTCCTGCGTTGAGCATCTGCCCCCTGGTGGTCAGTGTGTGTCATAGCGACCCGTCGTTCCACCGTCCGGTCGATTTGCATATTAGTCTTTTATTATATAGGATTTTTCTGAATCAAATGAGAAGACCATATGGCTCTTCTCCTCTCAGCTGTTAATGTGGTAAATTACACTTATTCTGATGTTAAATCTCCCGAATTCCTGGGAAAGAGAAAATTATGGCAAGATATATTTTCTTTTTTATGCTTGTCTGAATTCGGTTTGTTAGTGTTGTTTAGGATTTTTGTAGCAATGTTTACCACTTAGATTGTAATTATTTTTATCATGCCATTTTTATCTAGTTTTTGCATCAAGGCTGTATGAATTTCATGAGGTGCTGCCAGAGGAGTAATTCTGCATTTTCCATCTTTTAGAAAATTGGAACAATTTTTTGAAAGTTATTTAAGATTTGCTCATAAAATTGACTAGGGCTGCTATTTTCTTTATGGGAAAATTTTTTAAATTCATTTTTTAAATGTATTGATTTGAGAGAGAGAGAGAAAGGGGAGGGGAGAGAGAGAGAGAGAGGGAGAGAGAGAACACATCGATTTGTTGTTCCACTTATTTATGGACTCATTGGTTGCTTTTGTATGGGCCCTGAACCAGGACTGAACCCAAAACCTTGGTGTACCAGGATGATGCTCTAACCAACTGAGCTACTGGCCTGGGCTATGGGAAGATTTTTAACTACTGATTAAATTTCTTTAATAATTACAGGACCATTCAGGCATTCTTTTTTTTCTTGAGTCAAGCTAAATATGTCAAAAATTTCCAGGAATTTATTTCACATAAGTTCTCAATTCATAATATTTTCTTTTCTTTTTATTTATTTTTTTAAAATATATTTTATTGATTTTTCACAGAGAGGAAGGGAGACAGAGATAGAGAGCCAAAAACGTCAATGAGAGAGAAACATCGATCAGCTGCCTCCTGCACATCTCCCTACTGGGGATGTGCCCGCAACCCAGGTACATGCCCTTGACCAGAATTGAACCCGGGACCCTTCAGTCTGCAGGCTGACGCTCTGTCCACTGAGCCAGACCGGCTTCGGCTTTCTTTTCCTTTTAATATCTGATGTTTGTGCAGTTGTGTCTGTCTTCTATTCCTGTTACTCTTTATTTGTGCCTTTCCCCCTTTTTTCTTGATAAATCTCACTAAAGATTTGGTTATTATATGTATTAAAAACCATTTTTTTTTTCAGGATTTGCTCTTGATTGTAACTTCGTGTTCCTTTTCATTAACGTGTATTCATGTCTTTATTATGTCTGTCCTTTTTCTTTAATGAGTTTATTCTCTTGTTCTTGTCCTAACTGCTAATTGGACAGTCAGCTTGTTTTCAATGTTATAATTTTAAACACAAGTGTTTAGGCTATGTGTTTTTCTCATATGTAAGTAGGTAAAGGTATATATTTTTCACCTTTGCAACATCCTACAAGTTATGATATGAAGAGATTTATTATTGTTCAGTTCTGAGCATTTAAAAATTTCTGTTATGATTTTGTTAATCTTCAATTTCCAAAAATAGATTTTGAAATTTTGTATTTTGATGTTGGTCTCTGATTCATTGCACTGTGATAAGAGAACATAATCTGTATGGAACCTTTTCAGGGGCCCCCTCCTGCCTTCAGAGCAAATATAATCTCCCCAGTGCTGTTTCTATGCCCTTCTATTACCAGCACCACCCGACCTTTAAACCGGCATCGCCTGCTCATCCCTTTCTCGCATCCCCCAGTCCAGCCTGCGCTTCTCAAACCTCTCCCTCCCCTTCCTCTGCTGGTCCCTCTGGTCAGCATGTCCATCATCTGTTCTGGGTTATCCTTCCTTCAAAGTCCGGGTCAAATGCTGACCCGTCCGTTTGCCTCCTCAGCTAGGCACGCTCTTTCTCCTGGCACTACGCAGTGTGTGTATGCACACACACACACACACACACACGCACAGGGCACAGACACACAGCACACACACACACACACACACACACACACACGCACAGGGCACAGACACACAGCACACACACACACACACACACACGCACACACACACGCACAGGGCACAGACACTCACACAGACATTCACACAGACACACACACACATACACACGCACAGGGCACAGACACACAGCACACACACACGCACAGGGCACAGACACACAACACACACACACACACACGCACAGGGCACAGACACACACACACAAACGCACAGGGCACAGACACACAGCACAGACACACACACACACACAGGGCACAGACACACAGCACACACACACACACACACAGGGCACAGACACACAGCACAGACACACACACACACAGGGCACAGACACACAGCACACACACACACACACACACAGGGCACAGACACACAGCACACACACACACACACACACA
Source organism: Myotis myotis (assembly GCF_014108235.1). NCBI lineage: Eukaryota > Metazoa > Chordata > Mammalia > Chiroptera > Vespertilionidae > Myotis > Myotis myotis. The sequence continues at coordinate 4,183,633 of NW_023416379.1, read as the reverse complement.
GGGCACAGACACACACACACACACACACACACAGGGCACAGACACACACACACACACGCACAGGGCACAGACACACACACACACACACACAGGGCACAGACACACAGCACACACACACACACACACGCACAGGGCACAGACACACAGCACACACACACACACACACAGGGCACAGACACTCACACAGACATTCACACAGACACACACACACACACACAGCACAGACACTCACACACGCACAGGGCACAGACACTCACACAGACATTCACACACACACACACACACACACACAGCACAGACATACAGCACAGAGATAGCACAGACATACCCACAGACACCCCCCCCACACACACATACAGACACAGACACACAGACAGACACAGACACACACACAGACACACACAGCAGAGACACACATAATACAGACACAGCACAGACACACATAATACAGACACAGCACAGACACACCCACAGACACCCCCACACAGACACACAGACAGACACAGACACGCACAGCACAGACACACACAGCACAGACACACACACAGACACACATAGCAGAGACACACATAATACAGACACAGCACAGACACACCCACAGACACACACACCCACACACTCACACACACACAGCACAGGTACACCCACAGACATACAGAAATATACAGACACACACACAGCACACACACAGCACACACACAGCACACACACACACACACACAGTACACACACAGCACAGACACACCCATAGTATAGACACACCCACAGCACTCACACATAGCACACACACCCACACCCACCCACACACACACACACACACACACACAGCCTCCCTCAGGTACTAAGTGCTCTGTATTTGGTCTCTGAGCTCCTCTCCCCTTCCCCTCCTGCTCTCACGCTGCTTGTCAGGCCAGGCTCCGTGGCATCTTTGCAGCCTATCCCCGTTCCCTCATCCGGCCCCACCTTGAATCTCTCCAGCTGCAGGTGGAATGTGCCGGAGGGACCTGCGCGTGTTGAGGGGAGCAGGACGGAGCCGCCCTGGGAGAGAGTGGTCAGACCGCACGGCTCGGCCAGCAGCCCGCGGCCTTTCTGCACGGAGGCTGGGGCTGACGCGGGGACAGCCAGTGGGTGGCTTCCGTGGGCTTCATCCTTTCACATTTTTATTATTTCATTCCCCCATTACATTTTATCCCCTCCCTGCCCTCTTCCCAGTGGATTTAAGTCTAAGAGCTAAGAGGTCCCTAAAGGAGAGAATGTGTCCAGAACGGGGAAGAGGTGGGGCCGGGTGCTGCTGAGCGGTCACAGCGTCGCTGGTTACACAGGGGCTGAAGCTGGGACGGAGAAACAGGGTCCCCCCAGGAGGGGACCCACAGAACTGCGCACGCACCCCTTCTTCCTGAGAGGCCACGGAAAACATGACAGACTCTCACGCGGGAGCTCTGCGAGCGAAGCGCGCGGGTTTGAGGGCCGGACTCCTGGACCATTTCCTCCTGGAGGCCGGTGGTCACGCCGCCCGTAAAGGAGGCGAGGGGAGGGCTTGCTGTGCTTCTCGGGTGTGGCCCCGGAGACTTGGTTTTAAGGCTGATGTGGACAAGGATGCTTTTTGTAAAGCCAGGACACCCAAGCGCAAATAGAGACCTTAGTCCCCAAAGCCTCCCCGCTGATGCCCGGGCTGCTCACTCTACCCCAGGGAGCTGGTCTGCCACTGGCCTGTGGTGCCCAGAGCACCGAGTCTGCAAATAGAGCATCCATCGGGCTCGCCCCTGGCCCGGCGCTTCCTGCTGCGTGCACAGGGGCTGGCACAGGCCCCGAGTACCCAGGACGAAGCCCTATCAGTCACTCACATTTCAGCCGGCAGGAGGTGATCAGATCGTCCCTGGAAGGAATGTTGGCTGGGCGGGGGAGGCAGGATGCCAACGGACCGTGCGGGTGAGTGTGAGAGAGGACACCACCCAGGAGGAAAGGGGGTGGGGGGGGGGGGGCACCGACACGCTGTCCTGGGGCAGCCCGCGGAGTGCAGATGGCGACGCTGTCAGTGCGCGTGGTGGGAGACACGTGTGGCTGGCGGGACCTGCCCCGCGCACAGCAGCTCGGTGCCCACCTCCGGAGCACCCACCCATCAGCCGCAGGGCCCTGCTCTCCACAGAGGGTGGGCGGCCAGGCCAATGCAGGCTGGAGGGCAGCCAGACGTGTGTTTTCCCAGCACAATGCCTGGGCCAACTTCTAAATCTGCCAACTGCAACTTGAAGACTGTACATTTTTGAGATCTTGTCCCACCCTGATTTATTAGCGCCGCCTCCCACAATGGGCTCTTGCAGCCCACAGCGTTAGGGGGCGCACCCTGATGTTTGCCTACAGAAGCAGGCACGCTCCCGGTTAAAAGCCTCCTGGGAGAAGAAAGAAAATAAGAGAAGAGAGAGGCAACATTTAGAACCATTCCCATCAACTTCATGTCTATCTTTGTAAAAAATAACTTTAAAAATATATGTTTTTATTGATCTCAGAGAGGAAGGGAGAGAGAGAGAGAGATAGAGAGAGAGAGAGAAACATCAATGATGAGAGAGAATCATTGATTGGCTGCCTCTTGCACGCCCCACCCTGGGATTAAGCCCTCCACCTGGGCCTGGGCCCTGACCAGGAATTGAACCGTGACCTCTTGGTTCATAGGTCGACGCTCAACCCCTGAGCCACACTGGCCAGGCCAGGGCCTAACTCCCTTGGCGATCTGGAGTGTAATTTTGTTTGTTTGTTTTTCTCTTACTTTGATCTTGAGCTCTTTGAGGCAAGGGCTGTCTGAGTCTCAGTGACCTGTGGATCCCCAGGTCCTAGCTAGCACTTTACTTGACACAAAAACAGGTGTTCTGTCAGGTCGCGTAAAGGAGGGATTAACCAGAGGTGTCTCTCGCTGAGGCTCCAGCCCCTGCCCGTGGACAAGTGGTGGGCGACAGAACAGGAACATGTAGCTGCGTCCACTGCAGTGTGTGCCTCGGGCCTGGGCCCTGGACAGAAAGCCAGCACGCAGGCCTGTGGCCTTTCACATCACGGCCACAGAAACACTCTCAGTTTGAGTCCTTAACCGTTCACACACTGGGCCAGGCATCTGACATCTTAATCCTTTGGGTTTCGCTGATTCCCAGTGTATTTGCACAAGAGGACTTGCCTCGGCACTGCCTCGCAGCGAAACAAGTTCGGACTTCTGTGCAGCGGAAGTTTGTTGCCGCAATGATGGATTTATGGCTTTTTTTTTTTTTTTTTGAGGAGCATCATTTCTTTCCCACGCCTTCCAAACCTTCCAAACCTTCCAAACCCTGAGAAGATGAGTGGTGTGATATGAGGTCTTGTGCAATTGTTTGCTAAGGATCGCTCACCATGTGGATGGTGAGGAGGTGCCTCAGATAAGTCTGTACTGGACACCGGGCCTGCGACACGTACGCGGGCTCTCGGCTCGACCCCGGTGCTGTCATTGAACATCTGACGGGGGGGGGGGGGGGTGCTCAGAGGTGCCCCGGTGCCATGGAAATGGGCCTGCACTTGGCGTCAGATAGTTCTCACTGGACTCGCACCCTCAGCAGTCCCTGCCGTGGGGGGCAGAGCCACACAGCCGCTAGGAGCCCTGGTTCTCTCTCTAAAATCAGATGAGTGCCTCTAAGGGCATTGTGGGAACCAGAGCAAAGTGCATAGGGTGCCAGAGAAGTCTGGCAAACACTATTGTATTTGATGGCTGGTGAGAAGCAATCTCGACCTTCCTTCTCCCATGTCAAGGTGAAGTCTACATGCCGACCTCTGTTTTCTTTTCCCTTCCCCACTGGACATGGAATCCTGGCGACCGCTTTCCTCCAGGTCTGACTTAGCGATCACCCCCAGCCACCCAGCACGGTGGGCGCCCCCTCTCATTCCTCTTGACTCCGTCTTTCAAAAGTTGAGCGCACATCACCGGGTGGGAGCCTTGTCTAAGGTCCTGTTGCTGTCCCAACATACGACAGACTCACATGCGGTGCTTCACACGGGCTTAAAGACACAGAACAAAAGGGCCTCATGTCGGATGATGGCATGAGACATGCGCTTTCCAACTCTGCTGGAGTTTCTCCTGGTCATTCACGCTTGGTTGTCATTTATCCACACAAAACCCAGGCTGGCATTCAGATCAGCCCCACCGTCCGGAACTGCCACGCCGACATGCATGGCGAGTGCTGGTCTCTGTGTGTGGTGGTAAAGAAAACAACCAGAAACCAGAGATGCTGTGTGATCACAGACAGACGGCGAAGCTGGGAATAAGCCACAGGAATAACCGGGAGGCAGGCTGGTGAAGGATCACAACGAAAACGCTGACGACTTCCGCTCTGGTTTTGATAAACAAAACAGAAGCAACAACCTGGAGCTGAAGAAATCATGTGAGAACGGTCATGTCTGTCAGGACAATAGTGACGCTCAAGTGGACTAAGAATTGACTGGGAAGGAAGAGGACTTCGGAGAGCTTACGAGGATGTTTTTGAGATGGCCAGGCTCAGGACAGATGACTGACTTTTAGGTCAGGTTTTTGGAGTCTTTTAAGCCTAAAAGTGGTGACACCTTTGACGTTTTTTTATCAGACGAATGGAGAGCGGACCCTCCGTGGGAACCAGGAGGGAGATTTCTGGAACAGAAGGCTGTAGGGCTCTGCTCCGTGCGGACGCTCCTCCTCGGGCCGGCGCACAGCCCGGGGTGAGAGGCACGGTGCTCCTCTCTGTCTCATCCGGCGGCAGTTCACTTAACGACCTTCCCTCTCTGCAAACGACACACATCTGCTCACGTTTTGGGTTGTCACGACGGAGGGCTGACTCACCTTCAGGTTGTCAGCTTCAGCCTGAGCCGATCTGCGAGGAACCCCGGGGGCGCGGACAGCAGCGCGCGGCGCCAGAACGCGGCCCGCGGGGCGCAGGTGTCCTCGTGGCCTCCAGGGGCGCTGCGATCCACGCGGAGGCCCGAGGCGTCCAGGGGGAGCTGGTCACACACAGGTGGGATTCCGAGCAGGGAGACCCCAGGCGGGTTCCCATGGCAGGAACGGGGTCGGAATCGGGGGTGGGGGTGGGGGTGGGGGGAAGCGAGGCCAGGCGTCGCGCACGGGGCTCCTCGCGCGCTCAGAGACCTGCCTTTCAGAGCAGCTGGCGCGGCAGCAGGAGCGCAGGATCTAAGGCTGATAAAGGCCCTCCCGGTGCAGGGGGCGGGGAAGGCGCGGGGAGCCGGAGGAAAGACCACAACGTGCGGATGGAGGTGCAGGGGACTGTCCCCTGTCCCCGACGCTGAAACCAGCGGCATTTATTTAAGGGGACAAGGGGCATTTGTGGGTGTGGCAGCAACTGGACGCAACGAACCATTTCCGAGCCAGGAAACGAGCGATTAGACAATGGAAGGGACTTCCGCGGCCACATCGACCGCACGGCAATCGCCGAGTTTCAGAAACGCCCCTCGGGATTGGGGCTATCGGGCACCTGGAACCGGGGCTGCGCCACCGCCACCCCAGCAGCCCCGCCGCCCCGCCGCCGGCAGGGGGCGCCCGCGCGCGACTAAAAGGCGCGGTCGGCGGCGGGCGGCCTCAGTGCGGAGCTGGGCGGCCGGGACGCGGGCGGGGAGAGATCGGCGCGGGCAGGGGCGCGGCGGGCACAGCGCAGAGCGCACAAACCGGCACGAGCGGCGGGACCCGACGGTGGCGCCTCCTCAGCCGTGACTCCGGCCCAGCGCCCACCGACCAGCCGCCGCCCCCCGCCCAGCCCGCCGCGCAACCCGGGCTCCCCATGGCGCCCGAGGCCGGGGCGCCCCCGTGCGCGCGGCGCCTGCTGCCCTGGGCGGCGCTGCTGCTCCTGGCGGCGCTGGTGCCAGCGCTCTCCGCGGCGGGAGCTCCAGGTACGCGCAGCCGGGGCTGGGCTGCCCGGCTCTGTGCGCCTCCTCCCGCTTCTCTGTCCGCCTCCACACACCGCCCGCCCGCCTGTCGCGCTGGGACCGCCGCCCCGCTCCGTGTTGGCTGCGTGTCGTGTCACTAACCTGTGCGTCCTCCTCGCTCACGGGCCAGGGCGCAAAGGGGCGGATGGGGACGCGGGACCTGGGCACTCGGAGTCCCGCGCGCAGGAGGAGGGAGCGGGGACGCCGTCGGCGCCAGGGGCCCTCGGTTTCATCCTTGACCTCGAAGTTTCCGCGCCCAGGAGTCGGGAGACTGGAGCTAACTTCCCGGGGAGACTCAGCAAGCGTGCAGTGGGGGGAGAAGGCCACTTCTTGGAGTTGCCGCGGGGGCATCCTTTCCCCTCCGTCCACCTGCCCCGAGGCGGGGTGCCTGTTGGTGGCGGAGAGGCAGGACTGACCGCCCCAGAAGCGCGCGCTGCCGCGGGCGGTGGGGACCCGGGCGCCGGAGGGAAGCCGCGCGTCCCGGCGGGAACCAGGGGGCCGCGAGGGGACCCTGGTCTCGGGCGCAGGGAGCGGGCCGGGGACAGTCGGTTCCGGAGAAGCGCACCCTTCCCCGGAGGCTGAGGCTGGGGACGGGGTGGTGGCTGTTCTCTGTGGGACTGAAACGTGAGCGGCGCCGCTCCGAGAACGCCAGCGCGCTCTGTCCGCGCTCCTGCCCGTCTCCCTCCGAGAGACCCGTTTGCGGCGGGGGTTCGGGTTTCCTCCCTGCGCCTTTGGTGGCCCTGGTTCCCACCTCCTGGGCAGGCATTTTCACGCTTGAAGCCCTGCGGCGTTTATTCGTGCCATCGGTTTGCGGGAATCCGAGAAGTCGACTTTTTTGTCGACACTGCTCCCTCCCAGCTGGGCTATGAAAATTCAGATTCCAGTGCGGGCTCCTTGTTAAAGGATGCTACTTAGGGCCTCTGTTGCCCATGGCTACAAGGGAAAGGGAGACGGTGGGGGGTCACTTCGCCTTCTGGTTCTTCTCTGAGGGCGCATCCTGCACAATGCTCGCTGCCGGTTTGCGCCAGGGGCTGGGGCACCAAACGCCACTTTCCCCATAAAAGACAGTCCAGTTGTAGTTGCTGTTCTCCTCTCTGTTGGCCTCTCTGGGAAAGCAGTCGCTGAGTCTGTTGCTCAGTATCTACGAATAAAACTAAAGCCTTTCGACTTCTCCTACAACCCATGCTTTTCTCTGTCCTAAACAAACCTTTTCTGAATGTTGAAAGAGTTTTTGTTCCAGAAGACGGACTGCAATGGAGCCGATGCCAAACAGGCTTCGCGATGGCTCCAGCTTTGTCCCTGTTAGATTCCCCTGCCACCTGCCTAGGGCTCTGCCAGGGTGTGTCTGAGGTGGGGGCTGCCCCGGCATCTCCTCCCCTGGCCCTCCGCCCTGCATGGCTGAGCTGTGAAATGCTGGGGCTGGAACCCTTGCTGGCACTTCTCTCTTGCGTGTTGACGTGGAATTTGCAGTAAAATGATGACCAGACTAGAAATGGACAAAGGGGGACAGGCATGCTCTGAAGTAGGTATTTACTGCACTGACTGAGAGGACTGAGGGAAGAAGCAGACGCACCCTGTGGCGAGCTCCCGGGCTGGGAAAGAGATCAGGGGGCACATAATTTGTTTCATCTGTTGCTCTGAAAGGCATCCTGTCTGCATTCTGAGTCTGAAGGCAAGGCCATGGCCACGGTGCTCCCTCTCTGGCTGAATCAGTGCATCGCCCAGCAAGCTGCTGGAGCCGGGCGTCCCCCTGCCCCCCCAAATCCTTTGGGGCCAGAATCCCTCCAATGAAACCACGTTAGCAGTGGCAGACCTCACAGCTCCAAGGGACTTTCCTTAAAATAGAAGTGGTTTGCAGGGCGCACTGAGGATCTAAATAAGCCCTTCAACTTGGTGGTCAATTAAAACATAAAACAAGCAGGTGACACCCCCCCCCACCCCCACACACACACACACACACACACACACACGCACACACACACCACGCTGGTGCTTGCCAGGAGACCTTTTTCTGAAAACATATGGAGATACACACACTCACATGTATAGTGGTTTTCTTAGGGTAGCAGTGGGCGATTTAAATTTTTTCTTTAAAGCTTAAAGACCCTTTTAGGGAACCCGCAAGATCAAAACTATTTTCAAAGTGGTGTTAAGACACGTCTGCCTTCTCCCCTGTGTTGCTCTGCAGGGAAGGCGCACGGGCTTGGTGGGTAAAACCGCGGGTGCTTTAGCGTGAATCTAGGCATTGGCACCATAATGAACTAGTAGTCACTGCATTTTCTGCCTCTGACGTTAAGAAAAGACGTGCCAGTTCCAGTTAAGAATGTCCTTGGTGCCACAGTAAAAATTGTGAATTTGACCAAACCTCTACCCTTGATGTTCTGTGTGAAGAAGCAGGAAAGGCACACAGAGCACTTCTGCTGACACCCCCAGGACGAGCACTTGTGCGACGGTTTGAGCTGTGAACGGAACTGGCTGCTTTTCCCCAAGAACACCACACTCTCCAGAAAGAACGACTGCGGACAATCCAGCTATTCCGACCTGGGTATTCGGCAGACGGCCTCTTAAAAATGAACGAAGTGGGGCCGGCCACTGCTAGGAAAATCACTGCTGGGAGGTCCTGCCAGGGGTAGCATTTGAGCTTTCAAGTGAAAATTAGAATTTTGCCATCTCCAACATCATACATTTAGAAGCTTTTTAATACTTAAAACCCTTTCTCACAAGACCAGTGGCGGCATGAATGGGGGTGATGTTTAAACACTGTGCTATAACACGTCAGCTTGTAGCTGGTCTGCACGACCGAGCGAACCTGTGAATCCAAGTGACCGGTGCAAGGTGTTACCAAGTCTTGCCTGTCTGAGCAGTCCGTCCGAAATTCGAGCGAGCCCAATGGACTTTTAACGTGACAAAATGTCAACATTTTCTTTACATGGTTTCAGAGTCTACATTGCAGCTAACCTCGAGGAAACTTCTACTTGATGAGTTTTGGGGTGGTATCAAAGATTTTCCAGAATTACCCATAAGGCTGTTACAGAGTTTGATCTCTGTGAGGCTAGATTTTTTTCAGATACTTCCACGGAAACAGCATGCTGCCGAGACTGAGGGATAGTGGACAGGAGGCCCTGCCGCCTTCTATTAAAGAGATTTGCCAAAATGCAAAGCAGTGCCACTCTTCTCACTATTTCTTTTTGTTTAAGAAAACAGTTATTTTTTTTCATAAAATAGTTGGGTTTTTTTTTTCTGCAAAATGCTTTATTGTTTCCATTTGGTCCAATGCATGGGAGAGGGCTCCAGGGCGGTTAAAATAATGGCCAGTGGGTTGGGGCAGAGGCTCAGGCAAAAGCCAGACCCCAGGGGAAGGCAGAGCGGCACCTCAACGGCCTCTGGGCTCCACAGGCTCCTGGTCGTGCTTGAGGGGGAGCCTTTCAAAGAGATACTCACCCAGCCCAGCCTGGGGGCCGGCAGCCTGTGGCGGTGAGTCAGGTGTCACCCATCTCCTTGATGAGTTTCACCTCCTCACCCTGGAAGTAGTTCTTCAGGAAGTCACAGGGATAAGGGCCTGCAGCTCCCGAAGGGCCTGGGTCAGGTTCCTTTCCAAGGCCAAGGCCGTCTCCATGGTGCCCCGAGTTTTGCCCACTCATCGTGGGGAGGTGTCAGCACGTCCTGGAAGAGAGTGTGGCCACCGTGCTGGTTTTGCATCTTTAAGAGACCTGGGTGCCCTCGCTGGGAAGCAGTGGCCCCGCCCTCGTGAGCCACATCATCCTGGCCGGGTGGAATTAGAAGCCCAGAGAGAGGTGGGTGTGGGAGGCCCGCGGATGCAGGCTGGCCAGGCGGTTGACGGCAGCCTCCACCTCGGAGGAAGAACTCTGACAAGTTTGGGAGCTCATGGTGGTTCAGCAATGAGAAGTTAAGGTAAAAAAACAAACAAAAAAACCAAAAACGGTGTTGGCTGGTCTCTGAGGCTGAAGATGGCTGCGATGGTTCCGAAGGTGGGAAAGATGGTGGAGGGTGGCCGGAGGCTGGAAGAAGGGGCGTCCCTGGGCCTGTCCTGTCCAAACACTGTTGAAGCAGGAGACAGAGCTGGGACCGCCGAGGGCATTCCTAACACAGTATTTTCATGTCAACATGTAATGGTTTACTCTTGCTATTTTAAAAAGAAATCAACACAGAGTTTAACCTCTTCCTGGTTTTAATTTCTGGCCAGTAGTTATCGGTAGATAAAACCCACATGGACAACTTCTGTAAGATCCGCATTCGTTTGAGTAGAAGGGATCTGGAGAACGGAAAGTTGGATGCCCACTGGTTTATAGGAGGGAAGTTGCCTCAGCATCAAGACACAGGGCTGGAGCCTGGGGCTGTCATTCACCCGCTGGTGGCCTCAGACAGTGAGTCAATCTCCACTGGCCCAAGAAGGTCCCGGGCCAGCCTGCCTCCAGCTCTGCAGCGTGTCCCTCCTCCGGCTGTTCTTCTCTTCGAGAGCAGTGGTGAGCACACCCTTCCCTTGTACCTGTGCCCTGGAGCCCACACACGTGAAAGACCTGTTTTACTCATCAGCTGAGCACACGGTTCATTACTGTGCAATTAGAGGTTGCAACAGGATTGGAGAGACACCATTCATGTCCTTGGAAAGACATCACCGGACAGTTCCAGAGCATTATCGATATGTCCTACCAAGACCATTCATATCTTTATTTAAGTCATAAAGGCCCATTCCCTGAACACAGGCAGGGGAGTGGCAGGTTGCATTAGTTTCTATTGCTGTTGTAACGAATTACCACAAACTTAGGGGTTTAACATCAAACAAATGTATTCTCTTAGAAGTTCGGAGTGTCTCATGGGCTAACATCAAAGGCTGTCTCCTTATGCAAGCTCCAGGGCAGAATCCAGCCCCTCTCCCAGCTTCTAGAGGTGCCCATGTGCCTCCACTCTGAGCCCCGTTGGCAATCACTCCCCTTATATCCATAGGGTTCCCACTTTCCTGTCTGCTCTTCCACTTACAAAACCCTGGTGATTGCGTTGGACCCAGGGACAATCTCCCCACCTTCAGACCTTTCATTTAATCACATCTGCTAAGTCCCTTTTGCCCCCGGGAGCTCACGTGTTCACAGGTTACAGAGATGAGCCATGCCATCTTTGGGGGCCATTGTGCTGTGGCAGGGTGAGGGTGGGTTTCAAGGGGAACCCCACCCTGTGCTGGTTGGGGAGCAGACTTCTTTTCACCGTTCCTTGTGGAAATTGGGGATTTCTTGAGCTAAAATTAAACATCTCATCAGGAGCTTTTATTTTAGTTAGAAAATATAGAGGGGATATTTAAAGGTATACAAATATAGGCGATAAAATAATATATGTGTCTAAGTACTTACTTGTTAATAGAACACTTACGTTAGGACACACCAGAAACGGAGCGTGGGTGCCTTAGGGGAGGACGGGGTAGCTGGGGTGGGGCACGTGTTGCTTCCTTATTTCTTTTCCTAATTTGGTAGACATGCTAGAGCATTCGGAACAGGGAGGTATTGGTTATACATATGAGCAGACATTCTCTTTTCCTTTTAGAAGTGATCCTTGTTTTAGTTACAGGAAATATGAATTAATTCAAATCTGGGGACTTGTGTTATTACTAAGGAATATTCCCCAGTATGGGACAGAGGGTTAAAACTTAGAAGTTTTGAATGTGGTGTTTTTGTGCCACTGAGGGTTAGGTGACGTCACGTGGAAGACAGATTTTCTGCCACATTTTCTCCTGCTTCCTTTCTTCTCTGCTCCGACCCGGCGGCGCTTGCGCCCCTCGGCCCTCAGAGGGCGCTCCCGGCCTTCCCGCGGCCTTCCCACTGCCCGCTGACCCCAGGAGCTGTGGCTTTCTGGATTTCAGAGAATTAGGTCAAACGTTCACTTATCTGCTTTGGTTTTCCCCTAGTGTCTGTCCTTTTTTTCAGTGTTGCTACTTATTATTCATTTCCTGCTGACCACTGGTGAGAAAGAATTCGAAGCCTAAACCTAACGCTGGTCAGCAGCCCGTTAGCAGGTTCCTGCCAAAGCTGCAGCCACTGGACTGAGGAGGGGCCAGGGCCACCTGAGGGGTGTAAGCGTCTCTGCGCATGAATGACAGTTTTGAGCGAGTTTTGATTAATCGGTCTCATGACGTACCCCCCTCCACCCTCCGTGGGTTCTTTCTGTATCTGGGAGAGTGATGCAGATTCTGAGGCAGGTTTATAACTAGCAAAACCCCGAGAGCTGCACGGACGACCCACATTCCCTGCTGGGTCTCCTGGACGGAGCTGGGTCTTGACAGCGGCCGGGCATCAGTCAGAGCAGGAAGGCAAGGAAGGGCATCAGGGGGAGGAACCCCCATGCTGCACGTGCGAAGGCACAGACGCCAGAAGCTGCGTGACATGTTTGAGGAAACAGGAGTGTTCGGGTGGCTCCTGCAAGGTGGCCGGGGTTACAGTGGCATTCAGGATTGGGGGGTCAGCAACCACCAGCCCAGGAAGGCCCTGGGGTTTGGCCATAGTCCAAAGCGAGCGTGGCCAGTGGGGGAGCGCATGGCAGCTGAGCGGAGGAGCGCGCTGGAGGCAGGCCAGAGGGGGCGGATGGTGCCTCCGCCGTGGCTGCGGGCTCTGTCCTACCTTATTCATCTGGACTTTGGGGATTTCTTCATTACAATATAGACACGCTGACGGTCTTCACCTTCAGCCCTCTCTGAAATGGCTCATGTGTTCTAGAAAAGCCCCATTTGGAGCGGGTCCCAGGGTGCTGGGGGTGCCATGCACTCGAGGTGGGCACATGGGCAGACCGTACAGTTAAGAGAACTGAGCAGTTGGTACCAGGGGGTCCGTGGACAGAATTCCACATGGTTTATAAGGGGAGATCTGTGTAATTGTAGGAGTTGCTAGAACTCCACGCGCTAAGTCATTGGCTTAAAGAGGAAAGCAGTAGATATAACGGATGCAGATTTTTACAACTAGAGAGTGATACTAGCTGTAGTGACGGTCAGCTAAGCATCGACTCCTTTCAGGGTTCAGAAGCCATTTCGTCGCGGACAGGTGGCTGGGTAGAACCCACAGACCCAGACGGGGACGAGGCTGTGCTGTTCTCGGAAGGGTGGGCAGTGGGTCCCCTGGCGCCAGCGCTGCTGTTGGAACTAGTTAGCATCGTAGTGAACAGTGTGACCAGGGTGTGTATCTGTGGCTCCTAATTTGAGATGACGCCAAGCAGGGCTGGAGAAGAAATTCCATGGACAGTCAGTCAGTTGTGGCCAGAACCCCTGGGGCTGGGCAGGGTGAGGGAGGCCAGGGACCCGAATGGTCGGGTGTGGCCTCCCAGGAGCATGAGAGAAGGGCCCTCCTCCGGGCCTGGCGAGGGCAGCCAGTAAACACTGGTTTACTGTGGCTCAGTGTCAGGAAGCCTGGCCTGGCCATTTATCAGGCGTCCGCCGTGGTGCACCCCTTTCTCCCAGGCATGCGGCCGGTGCTTTTAACGTCCCCACAGCTATAGAAGACTACTAATATTTTTAAAAATGGTTTAAAAGTTTATGAGATAGTTGAAGATTCACATGCAATTGTAAGAAATCACGCAGCAGTCCCACGCGCCTCCCACCGGTTCTCCCCGTGTCTTCTGTAAGAGGGCTGGTCCTGGTGGATTAAGGGCAACCCTAATCAAGCATGACATCATCTTAACTTGATGACACCTTAAAAAAACCCCATTCCCAGGTCCCGGGAGCATATCCTTGTGGGGGGGGACACAGTTCACCCATCACAGGTGGAATGCCGGCCACCATGCTCCCCGTGTGTGGGTGAAGGAATTCACATGGCTCCCGGCGCTGGGGCGCATCCCCGGGTGGGACTGCGTGGGCTGCGCTGTCAGCCCCGAGTTCCAGAGTCCCACGCTCATCCAGCGGGCCGTCCGCAGCTCAGGCCTGGCGAGGGCCTTCATCCATAAAGTGAGCGATTGTCATCAACTCAGAGCTTCTGTGGGCGACCCACTGCCCCGCTGGAGGCACGGGCCACACACACTTAACAAAGACACTGGGGCCAAAGTGGCCGGAAATAACCGCATCACTGTGGCCAGTGTTCAGCCCTGAACGCTTCACACGATGGACAGACGTAGAATTCCAAGATCAGCGAGAGAACCCACACATTTGTCTGAGGACTTTGCCTGGAGGGCGCACTTTGATGTTGACTCAATCGACGCCTCTTTTTCTCCTTGTCAGTAAAATGTCTGCCTTTCTTTTACACAGATTTCCTCCTCCAGCTGAGGCTTGTGGGGGTGCGATGGGCAGCCTTGTTCTCCCACAGAGGCCTGACTCTCTGACTTTCTGACGCTGGGGAAGCCGCCATGCTGCCCCCGGCTGGCAGATGCCCTGGCCCTGCTGTTTTAAATGCCACTTTCTGCCCCGCCCCCCAATCCCTCCTGTTATTTTCTGATGGATGGGGAACTGAAGCATCTGCCGGCGGCTTCTGTTTCATACCTGCCCCACCGCGACACTTGTCTGGCCTGTTTTCTAAGACTGTTTCTCAGGGAGCTTTCTGGGTAAGATGAGTGGCGAGTTTAACGACAGTAATGCCCAAGTGTTTAGCATAGTTAGACAATGACTTTCACATTTTGGGAAAAGGAATGCATTTTTAGGGAGTTGTTTTTGGCGGGCAGTTTATAAGTAGGCTGAGGTTAAGCCGGACCAGCAGGCCATGGTAGTTCTTTAAGAAACGATTTCTCAGCTGCGAGTTGAATTTGAAAAATGTGCAAAAGATCCCACAAAAACCTGGAAAGGACTGGCTTCCGTGTGCAGGTCTCTGATGCTCAACAGCACTAGTCCTGCGTTCCCTGCCCGTCCGGAGGCATTTTCTCTGCAGGGCCCCTTGTTTTCTCATCGCTGTTACAATTAAATATATCGATGGAGTTCCTCCAACTTCATTTCCCTAGACCATTCGGGAAGCTCGTGACTTAGATGGGAAACATCCTTGTTTTTCTCTGGAACAGTAGCTTTCGCTTACATTGGTTCCTGAATAAAATGGCCAAGAGCTTAAAAACCTTAAATCCTAATGATCAGGTTCCGCCAGCTCTGCTGGTGAAATTCACTCTAATTTCTGGCTGCATCCTTCTCTGGACAGATGTACTTACTCAAGTCCATGGCGTAGCGACAAAGAAAGCACGGACATTGTCAAAACCAAATCCCTTACAAACAGCACACAGAAAGAAATTCAAGTTAAAACAAAGCAGCTTGCACTTAGAAATCAAGAAGAAAGGTGACTTGATTTTATGGATTCAAAGATGATGCCACCAGGTGGCAATGGACAGAGCTGCCGAGAACACACTATCTGAGTAACGGTGGCTGAACAGGTCAGGGAATGGCTTATCTCACTTGCCAATAAGCCAGGGAGCAGAAGCTCTCAGGGACCCCGGACCTTCCCATTTCCCACTCCTGCATCCCAGGCCAGGTCATCCTTCTCAGACTCGTCAGTTCTTGTTCCAAGACGCTGCTGCACCTCCAGGTGTCATGCTGACATCCCAGAGTGGGGAAGAGAAGGAAGATACAAAAGGCCAAAAGCACATGACAGCAGATCCTGACCCCTTTATCATGCTTTCCTAGTAGTGGCAGCAGCAGTCACTTCCTCACAGGTGTCATTGGCTGGAATTGATCACATGACCACCCCTAGCTGCAAGGGATGCGGAGGGTACTTCTATTGTAGAAGAAGGCAAGGGAAGAAGTAGCAACTGGGGATGGCTCTGGGGTACCCAACCCACAGTGTCTGCCATGGCAGTGTCTGAATTCAAAGCAAGCTGCGAAACTGTCATAAATCAGCTGGTGAACTTGACCAAAGAGGCTACTAGAAACTTTAATTGTCTTAGAAAACATCTTGAGGAGGAAGGCAGATTCCTTTTTAGAGTAACCTTTGGGCCTGAGAATTCGATTTTAGTTTTTCCACTGTTATTTTGAAACGGAATTTCTTACCGCTTCATTTTATTGTCCATTTTTGTGTTTCTCTGCTTTTCGGATCTTTCCCATGTTAGGAGGTGGGAGGAGATTGAAAAGATAATGAAGGGGAATCATGTGAGGCAAACTGTATTAACAAATATTTGGTCTTTCTCGCTTCACCTGTTTTCCCCACATACAAATAACCTGGAATCTAGAACATTCTAGGCAAACTCTGTCCATACCCTTCAGGTAACAATATAGCATTTGAACCACAGCCTTTGTTTACCAGCATCCCAGGATGGTGGCTGCATCGAGGGCGCCTTGGGTGGGAGGTTGGGGCCAACGCCTGAGGAGAAGGGGAAAGGAGAGAAAGTGCTGCCGGGCAGCGTCAGGGCTCTGTCCTTGGGAGGCTCCCACGTGCCTACCGCAGTGCCTGGTGACCTGGGCAGGGCCGGCCGTGAGCAGCACCAGGCAGAGCCGTACTGAAGCCAGTGCGAGGCCCACCTCTTTCTGTGACACGTGGCCACCTGAGACTCCCCAAGGTGGAGACACTCACAGAGACCAACGAGGGTGGTGGCGGCGCTGGCAGTTTGTCAAGAATAGACATGGATTCAGACAAGCTGTACTTAACGACTGGGAGATTTTGATGGCGCTACCATGCGGCTTCTTTGAGCTGATGGGGAAAAACGTGATCACCATTGTATTCAGTGGCCATCTAGTGCCCTTATAAGCACATTGGCATGTATGCATGCTAATGTGGCCTTTTAGTGAGAATAAGTGATGCTTTGTTGTTATTAAAATACTGGAAAAGGCCTGAGAGTGGGAAACAACCATGGAACTCAGGTTTCGAGGAGGCCATGGCAGAGGTGGGCAGGAGGACACATCGAGCCCAGCAGCCCAGCTGGCATCTCTGTTCATTAGGAAGCGCTGAGGGCAGTGAGGGACTGGTACCCAGCCACACACAGCAGCCTGGGACATTTGGAATCTTCTAGGTTCTCACTGCACTGGCTTACCCCCTCACCAGGTCAACAGGACAGCACACTGGGCATCGGGGTAGAATCCAGTCAGTCACGTGACACAGGGCGATGGATTGGGTTTTGAGGACTGTGGACTAGGGGTGAAGTCTGGAGAGCCCTGCGCCCCCCGGCTTCCCAAGGGACCGGGCCAGCTGCTGGCCTTGGTGTTTCTCTCTGACGGGAGGACAGTGCTGTGGGGCCTCCCGTGGTGGGGTCACTGGCCCTGTTTGCAAAGCTCTTTCAGCTCCCTGGAGTGGTTTTTAAGTGTAAAGACTCCAAAGACCTAGATTTTGGTTTCATTCTTTATACTGTTACCCCTAGAGAGCCACGCCAACTGTGGAAAACTCCCACTGAGCCCCGGGCATGCTGGGAAAGGCCAGCGGAGGAGCCAAGCACTATCTCAGGACGCAGCGTGCCCCCCGCAACAGCCCTCCAGGTGGAAAAGCAGCCCACCACTCACAGCTGTACATTTCACTGGGACCAGGCTATTCCACCAGGTTGCAAAACAACCTCTACTTTCTGCTTCTCCCTCTTTCTTTCTTTCTTTCTTTCTTTCTTTCTTTCTTTCTTTCTTTCTTTCTTTCTTTTTTTTTGGGGGGGGGCAGAATGGACATAATTATTTGGCAAATATAATCCCAACATCCATTTGAAAAATTATTTAAAACGCAGTCATTTCAGTGTTTTGCCCACACGCTGCCAACCTTCTGGCTGCTCCTACATTTTGGACTTATCCTGAGCTGTCTGGTGTCTTATGGACAATGGCTGGATTTTCCCCCCTCTCCTCGGAATCCGTCTCAAAGTTGAAGGTCACGTTGATGCCTCTCCCTGAGCTGTCCTGCGATGTTAGCACATCCCGACCTTTCCTGGCCGACTGCCTGGATTTTTGGTCAAACACTCATGGTTTCACTGAGATTTGTGTTTTCTTCATTTCAGGGTCTGGGAAGTATTTGGCGGTTTCCAGTGGAAAGTAAAACTAGACTTTCAAACAAAGATGAAGCAGGGAGACTTACATAAACACGAGGGTTTGTTGCATTAAAGAGCAATCCTTGGAATACTTAAATGATTTTTGAATTTTTGGGGTTTTAAGGGTCTAGCTTATTTCAAAAGCCCTTAGCATTCCTTCGGGGTTTTCTTCTTAACCGAGGCTGGCTTTTCCTGCTCCCGAGCGAGGGTCAGGCTGGGTGGGCTGCCGGCGCTCGGTTGGGAATGGCAGCCGTCCCCGCTGGGCTGGCTCGTGCCTTCGGCTCTTCGGGTGTGTCTGCACTGGCAGCCTTTTGGGACCAAACATATTGGCTGCTGGGGCTGCTTCAAAATGTTATTTTCGACTTTCATAGAAGATCTTGATTAATAGTCTCTTTGTCGTTAGGGTCTGACTTTGAGTGGCAAAAACCCAAGTTGAACTAATCTAAATCCCAGAATGTCTTGGCTTGGAGCTGGGTGTTGGGGAGCGCAGGGGATGAGTGGGCCCCGGGGATGCCTTGAACCAGGGCTTTGCTGGTAGACGAAGCTAGGATGTGCCCTGCACACAGCACAAATTGACTCTACTTCGCCTCAGCCAGAGAAGACCCACTGAACTGCCCAGATGGGGTCTGGGCTCCCTACGCAAACTCAGTCTCCACCACCTTTCACTGGGCTTGGTGCTGAATCTTCAGGATTCCCAGGAGTTAAATAACTGAATCCACAGCCTCTCACTCGCCTAAATTCTTACAGCCCGAGATGCTAAAATCTCTGTGGACGTTAGCTTCTTTAGATTGAAATGAAGCCATAAGACTGAGTAGGCTTCACCCTCAGACTTTAACTATACCCAGGAATTCTGTCATGGGAGGGGCTTCTGTTGAAATTAGGACGTTGCTATGTGGCTGGGATTGTATTATTGGATTTCTCTGTGCTGTGACCTCAACTCCTTTGCTGAAACTCTGCTGGGCTGCTGTGGACGGCATGAGCTGGGCAAAATTTGGGATTGGAATGGGACAGGCCAGGAATGGATTTTCTGCCTAGATGTCAACTTGGCTTTGGAATTAGCTAAAGAATGAGTCTTCCTCATTTTTGAAACTGGGGGGCGGGGAGGGGAACCCCACCCATAACCTCAGGAAGATACTTGGCGGGTCAGTGCTTAAGACTGGGAGGCCCTGGAAGAAGAGGCAGGTGGTCCTGGTCCTCGCTCTGAAGGGAAGCCACGACATGACCTCAGGTTGATGGTCATGCCCAGTGGTGTCAGGGCACAGCCTGCTGGGATATTAGGAAACTTGCATCTGTCCTCATCCCTTAGTCTGTCCCCTCCATGAGGTATCTGTCAAAGGTGCCAAAACCCGAAATCATGCCTCTTGATGGAGTGCACGTGCCGGGATATGTCTTCGCTCATCTGCTTGATCCTTCTGGTCCTTGGAGGTGTTTGGGCTGGAGACCCTCCATTGACCTCATTGGTCTAAATCCTCCTAACATTTTTTTTTCTTGAATCCATCGGCATTTTACGTGAGTACCGGATATGTGGGCATACTGGGTGCCAAGAGAGATGCCAGAGTGTAAAGATGAGGGAGAGGCAGGTGAGGTATGTGCCCCTGTCTACCATGATGCATGGACTATGAAGATATTGGTCAGGCCAGGCTGGCCCTGGGGACCTAGCTCTGGACTCAGGCTTCTGAGAGCGCTGTCAGCCTTGGAGGACCCCTTGAGGCCACTCTGCAGAAGCTGAGGACCCTCTGAGGACAGATGTTGCAGAGCCATTGGAATCTTGGTTTCAATCCTAGAGTAGACAGAGACCCATACTTTGACCTTGAACCCAAGTGGCCTGCGTGGATAAGACCTGGAGTTTGGAGCTGGGTCAGAGGGAAAACTAGGCTCTGGCTGTGCCCTCATGTTCCGTTCCCCAGAAAACCAGCAGAGGCCTCATGGGAGCCATGGCATGCAGCTGTCTCGCTTGGCAGTTGCCAGGTATCTGAAAGGTCACCAGAATATCATCTTGCCACTCGGCACCTGGCAAAATATTGTTGAATGTGGATAAAGATCACTTGTATGAAGCATAGCAATGCCTCTGTCATGGGATGAAATGGCCTGAGCCACAGCAGACCCAGTGGTTTCCTCGTTCTGTCTGGAGCACCTCGGCATCTGTCCCCATCAAAGACAGCCTTGGGTGGGGGGGAGGGGGAAGGACACGGACAGGAAATTCTTTTTACTTCACCCCAAATCCCTTTGCTGCAGCTGCAGCTCATTTCCTCACTTTCCATCCCGTGGAGGTGAAAACACCGCTTGCCAGGGCCCTAACCTGTCTTGTGGGCTGTGAGGGACCGCCAGTGATCTCTCTATTGGGCCTTTAACTCCTGTGGCCCTGACTGGGTTTGTCCTTTTTGTCTGTAGAGTGGCTGTTCATGGGAACAGAGCTTTGCAGAATGCTGAAAGATGAGAATGCCGAACACAGAAGGTCATGGGCGTTGTTTGTCCAGCCGAGAGGGTGGCCTGTTTTAAGTTTCTGAGGACACTTGAGCATAGCAAGGAACCATGTTGTTCACCTTTAGTTCCCAGAGTGTGATCCCCTAACACAGAACCCAGCACGCATCCCACAGCCCCTGAAACCAACTTCATCTCCTTATGCCTTCACTTCACATTTAAGGGATGAGGTCACGAGGCCTACACAGTATGACTGGGAGTAGAACATACTGTCATGTTTCTAGCCCCAGGAATAAGCTTTTGGATCCAAGTTCACGCACATTGGTCCTTCCTCTTCTCGTCCAGTCCTTTCTGAGTAAGGCAACCATGATAGTCACTAGGAAGCATCAATCATGATATCAATCTGAAATATCAAAGTCAGTGTGAATCCGGGGAATGAAAAACCTGCTGCATAAGTCACTGTGGTGTCTTTTTATTTGACCCAGTTTGTGTGTGTTGGGGTTTATTGGCCTAAGGACCTCAGAGAACCTCACATTCAGAACTGATCTTACAAGGAGACTGACCCCAAGCTTTCCCTGAAGGTATGATTTCAGGGTCCCCCAAAGGTCTCTGTGTTCAAAACCAGCCTTCACCGGGCCACTGTGTGAGGCTGCAAACGCTCCTGTCGGGAAGTCATGCCTCGGGCTAAGGTTTTGCTGTAAAGATGCAGACGTCCCTGAGAGGGCATGAGTCATGGACGCCATGTATTCCAGAGAGGAGGGGCGAGGGCACCAGCACAGGGGAGGTGACTAGGGATGGGGGCAGGAGTGCCCCCAAGTGAGGAGAGTGGCGTGGGAAGGTGGGGTAGATGGTGGAGGAAGTGGTTCACACAGCCATGGAGGGTTCCCAGTTGGTTCTAGGAGGGCAGTGGCTTCCTAGCTTAACTCACATTCAGGGAATGCAGTCACTGGTCCTTTATGAGCAGGGGCAGTCGGGAGGTCTGTGAGCCGTGGGAGCTGGGCAGGGCAGCAGTGGCTTGGCTCCTGTCTGGTGCCACGTGTGGCTCTGGGCCGTTCTCACCTCCCTGCTCAGGCCCCGCTTTCCTCACCTGCAGCACGAGGGAGTCAACAGCTCCTCGCAGGTCGCCCGTGTTGTGAGCACCTCCTGCCATGGAAGGCAGAGTGGGTGGCAAGTGGTAGGCATGCAGTAAGACCCCTTTTCCTGTCCATTTCACGTGCCCATTTTTAAATACTAGGTGTAGTTTTACACCATCCGGCTTTTTAAAAGTATGTTCGAATGCTGGTGCAGGCACATATTGAATTGAGATGCTGCTTGATGGTACTTGACCACTGGCCAGAGGAGAACAGCCTGGGCCGGTTGCTCAGTAGTTAGAGTGTCGGCGCAAGGACTGAAGGGTCTGGGGTTTGATTCCTGTCAAGGGCAAGTACTTCGGTTGTGGGCTCGATTCTTGGCCCAGTCAGGGTGCATGTGGGAGGCAACCAGTCGATGTGTCTCTCTCACATCGATGTTTCTCTATCTCTTCCCCCTCTCTCCCTCTCCTCCAGTCTCTCTAAAAAAAATTAATGGAAAAAATATCCTCGGGTGAGGATTAAAAAACATAAAAAAATAAAAAGAGGAGAACAAACAAACTCATTTGTGGACACACATGGAGATCTGGCGGGTAAGCAGGACGAACTGACAGTCATTAGGTTTTGGCGGCTGCTCCTTGCCCTCCGCCTCTGTGTTCATGTTATTGCAGCTCTGAGATTCGGCATCTCTCCTGACGCCGGGCTGATGCAACCATTACAGCGTGCGTTCTCGTGTGAGTTAGAAATTCTATGTCATGTCCCAGGGTGGATGCAAAGCATTGCCGGGGAGACCCCTGCGTGCATGAATAGGGTGTTCTTCTGTCCGATGTCAGTGATAAGAGTGGATGGTTTTCAGGCCCAGGCCGCTGTGCGTGGATTGGATCACACTTGCCCAGTAGAGAACGTGGGGAGAGAGGGGGGTCTCTCACTGCAGAGTGTGGGCCACAGTTTCTTAGGGAGATTGGAAACTGAACCGTAAAGGAAAGTGCTCTTCGCGCATTCATTCGTTTCCTTCCCTGGGAGAATCGCTTTGTGGTTTCCGAGACTTGCTTTGTCTCCACTGTCTTTGGGTGGGTGTGGAGCCCGGGATTCCTGGAGCGATTCCTGCTGTTCCGGGAAACAGGGATTGATGGCAACTAGAAAAGTTAGTCGGCAGGTGGCAGAGAAGGTGGAGTTTGTAGGGAAGCCCCAGGGGAGACACAGGGAACCGAGGAAGGGGAAGCCCTGTTCTCCAGCAGAAAACCCTGCAGGTCCTCATGGGCCAGGAAGGGTTCATGATAGCGAATGGCGAGTAGCCATGACTGCTCACCTTCCAAGCCCAGAAACCACTGCCCTGCTGTCCTCCTCGTCTCCCTAGCCGTGTCCTCGTCTGGCCTCTCCCATCACGGTCTGCACGGGCCTCGCCGCTGAGGCCGGGGAGGGACCGCTTACGGGTTGCACCCGCAGCCCGACATCGCGCTTTCGGCTCCAATGTGGCACTTTCTGTCCCTGATGCTTTGAAATCATTTTCATAACTTTTTTTTTTATTCCTTGAGTTTCTCTGGCAGGGAGGCCACAGGAGTTCTCTCCTTTCCTAAATGTTTTTCTCTAGAGGCGGTCGGGCAGTTGTGGGAAGAGTACGTGATGGGTATAGAATCAGCCATACTTACCCTGTGCAGGATTTTCGTCCGGTATTAAAACCACATACTAACCACTCTGTGTGTCATCACCAAACGCTCTCCCTCCCCTTTCTCCTTCCATGAGTGTCCAAATTCATTTTTTCTTAAGTTCAAAGGGTTCTGGCTTTCTTTTTCTTTTTTTTTTTTTACTCCCTCTCCACCCTCTGAGAATGCCTTGCATCCTTGAATAATCAGTTTCAGATCCCAGTTTGCTCCAAATTGGACTGTTGTGTGAATTGCTAGCATATATTTATGTTATGTGGCATTGCAACATCAGTTACATATTGTGTTTCATTTTGGCTAATTTTTAAAAATTAAGAAAAAATTTTTTTAGAACCTCACAACTGAAGATCAAAGTGTAATGTCCTTCTTAATAACTTGGTTTTCTTCTGTGACAAAACAGGAAACACTTAAATTCGCTGCCTGCAGATAAACCAGAGGCGCGCCTGCCTCTTCAGGCGGCGGCTCTTTTGTTGTGTTTGCAGAAGCCAGCGCCTCTGCTGCCTCATTTCAGATACGGTGCACGTTCTTCCCGGTCGGGAGCGCTCCAGGTCATTCTCCTCAGAGGCGATGCACAGGCTGTGTAACGGCACCGTGCAGCGTACTTATTAACGAGAAGAAGTCACTGAATACATGAACGCCTCTGGGGAAGGTGTCAAATGACCAATTCGTTATTCTAGCACCAGCGAGGCAACATCAGCAAGTGGAGAAGGCCTAGGTTTCTTTCGGTTTGTTTCACGCTGGCTTAACCTTACCACCCACAGTCATCCGAAACACTTCAGAGCTTGTGGGTTTGGTATGTTTGCGTTGCTGTCATTCTGTAACGATGTCCAAACACGCCCGCGCTTAGAGTCTAAAGGATCAGAGTAAAAGCCACTCGCTGTCTGGCTAACAATGTCAGAGAACAGTGGAAAAGTGCCTTTCCCCCGCCTGCCATTCCCATCAGTTGATAGTTGCGCTGTCTGCATAGCTGACCACCCACTGAAACCACGGCACGTGAAACTGCTGTCCACTAAGATGGGCCTGAAAGTCACGTGGGACCCACCCAAAGATGCCACCAGTAGGCCCGTGGAGCATTACAACCTTGCCTACGGGAAGTCACTGAAAAGCCTTAAGTACATCAAGGTGAACGCGGAGACGCAGTCCTTCCTTATTGAGGATGTGGGTAAGTGGCCCTCCGCTCCTGTTCCCATCAGCACCGACTGTGCACCTCGCTCCCCGTTCCGCTCTAAGGTGACTGTGAGCCAGGGTGTGGCCAGGCTCAGGTGGCTCCTTGGGAACGGGAAGCCAGGGGCGTGAATCTGTTGCGTCAAGGCCTTCATCCTGCCATGGGCCTTCCCGCCCCACACTTGAACTCTAGCGTTCCTGGGCCTCTCTCCCAATTGATGCCGGAAACAATTTTTAGTTTTCTGAATGTGTTTTTTTTGTCTCATGGACACTTGACTAGTAGACAGCTAATCTGGAGATTTCTCAGTTATGAACCATTTTATAATTAGGGATTTCTCAGGTGACACGTCCCTATAAAGGTGTGTATGCTTAGCCACATCTGTTCAAAGATGTTACATTTCTCCCCATGCAATTCATTCTGGAAGTTCAGAGTATTTTAAATTTTGCCCAAATGCATTGTGCAAGTGCAGGTGCAGACGGTTTTGAACGTGAGCTTTGGGTTGCCTCCTGTGGGTCCTCTGTCTTCTGCCCTTTTGATCCCAGGAGCCTGCAGCTCCATGTACTCTCCAGTCATCTCATGGCCCAACCCTAAGATGCATCATGAGGAAGTCAGCATGTGTGACATCCAGGTGCCCCCGAGCCACAGGAGTGTTTTGCCGCCTTCCTTCAGAGGATCGGAATCCGCAGTGCTCCCCAGTTTCCTGGCCACAGCCTACCACACGTCCCTTCCCCGCTCTGAGTTACAGCATTAGGCTTTCTGGGCATCGGGGCAGAAGGTGCATAGAAGGGAGGCAGGGGGTCAGATTCCTCCCTCACGGTTCCATACATTTCTCTGAATCCTTCCCACATCCCTCCGGCCCCACAGAGTCCAACTGTGGGTTAAGTGTAGGTTCTATTGGACCAAAGGCCAGTGCAGGCTCACATTTGCTTGCTCAGAGCTTGGGCTGTTCTGGTGGCCGCAGAGAAGAAAAACATGCCAACGGAGAGACTTGGAGCTCCCTGAGAGGCAGTGTCTCCCAAGCAACTCCGATGAGATAACTCAACGGAAGCAGAGACATGGATCAAATGTCTTTGAAATACAAATAAGCTCAGGACAAAGAGAGAAAGTGCCTGGCAGAGCATAATTTTACATTCAGTCCGAACCTGAAGCATTTCCCAGTTAGTCTGGCAGGTTGTGCCAAACCCGAAATGCCACCAGACCCTGCCACGGTCAGAAAGAAGCCATACCAGTCCCGACAGCAGGTGTCCCCAACAGTGCGGCTTTGTGGCTGTATGCTGGGGCTCTGGCTGGAGCACTGAAGCCGTTAGCGGGACACTCTTCACACTGAGGAATGCACATACCACGATGGCCTTTGATGGAACTAACTCTAACCTCTCCAACATCCATCCCCTCCAATGCCTGCCGGCTTCCAGCTCTTCAAGGGCTGGCACCTCCACTTCCCTTTCTTAAGATAGTAATTCATCTCAAGGAAAGCAGCAGCAATAGAATGCTTTTAAGGCGGCAAGTTCAAGGCACTCATGTCCTAACCTGGTGTTTGGGTTCCCTTCCACATCCCAACAACTCCAGCAGCTCAGCCAAAGACACCACTGCTGTTTGACCTTGACCCCTAGATCCAAGTCAGAAAGTGAAGCCCAATTATTTCAAGATTAGCATTTCCAAGATTCCAGGAAGTATTTTTTTCTAGGTATTTGTTGGAAGAGTCAAAGACCACATGCAGACACAGCAAGGGGACTGTTTAAATATATTTTTATTGATTTCAGAGAGGAAGGGAGAGGGAGAGAGAGATAGAAACATCAGTGATGAGCGCGAACCATTGATCAGTTGCCTCCTGCACGCCCTCTACTGGAGATCGAGCCGGCAACCCAAGCATGTGCTCTTGACCAGAATCAACCTGGGACCCTACAGTCTGCAGGCCAACGCTCTATCCACTGAGCCAAACCAGTGAGGGCAGTCAGTGGTTGGCAAACTGCGGCTCGCGAGCCACATGCGGCTCTTTGGCCCCTTGAGTGTGGCTCTTCCACAAAATACCACGTGCGGGCGCACATGTACAGTGCGATTGAAACTTCGTGGCCCATGCGCAGAAGTCAGTATTTTGTGGAAGAGCCACACTCAAGGGCCCAAAGAGCCGCATGTGGCTCGCAAGCCGCAGTTTGCCGACCACTGAGCTAGGGCAAGGGGACTGTTTAGTTATGAGAAGGAACATATTTCATGCAGCTTTCTTGACTGCAGTGAAGATTCCCCAGGTGCTAAATTTTATGAGTTATGTTGACATTTCCTAATTATTTTTTGAAGCTTTCCATTTGGGGCTTTCATGAGGAAATACTGTTTGTAGTTACAGACACGGTAGGTTGAAACATGGATTTAGTGGACAGTGTGTTCCTACTTCCTACATTGATGTCACGTTAAAAGGCTTAAAAGCTTTCTTGTTGACTGCTCACAAACCCAGGTTTATTTCACATGCCATGTACTTTGTAATACATAAATGTTGTGTTCTCTGGCCAGGTGTACTTCAGTTGCATGGGAGGAATGTTAGTATTTTGATTAAAAATAAAGAGAGAAAGCTATAGGTAGACTTGTCACTAAATTCAAATATTTATATTTGGTTGTAACTGGTATAAGGAAGACAGCGAATCAAACTGTCGTTCTTGGAGATTTGAAACGGGGCTTGATACGAACCGTGTGTTTCAGAGCCGGGGGTAGTGTACTTTGTGCTGGTTACTGCAGAAAACCACAGTGGAGTGAGCCGGCCCGTGTACAGAGCGGAAAGCCTGCCTGGTAAGTCTCACCTAGAACTGGAGGCTGTGTTTCTGTTACTAAGATTGGGAGAAACGTCCCTCCCTGCTTCTTCATGTCAATACAAGTTTAGAATTATTAAAGAGTTCCTGAATTTTTAGATTTGTAGAACAAGCTGACAGACTAAAAACTAGGAGAGATTTATCCCTCCTTTCATAGTCAGTTAATGTAGGTTGTTAGCGTTTTGTCCTAAACTTTTGAGTGCTCACTAGAATAAGCCATGTGCAAAAGACTAAGAGCTTAGGTGCTGAGTCACTAAAATGGCCCGAGGCGATCCCTTTCAAGCCGTTGAAAAGGCCACTTAGAGCAACGTTAGGGATGCTCCGAACAGTTAGGGATGCTCCGAACAGTTAGGGATGCTCTGAACAGTTAGGGATGCTCTGAACAGTTAGGGATGCTCTGAACAGTTAGGGATGCTCTAAATGTGGACGCTCCTCTGGTTTCTAACTATCAGGTTGCATTTTCCTAATTTAGGAGGTGAATGGATCCAGATTGATGGTTCCCCCATTAAGGGTCCAGGACCATTTAATGAAACCGTCACAGGTACTATTTGCTCATCTGGTTCATGTCTTCACTGAAGCACCGTCTCGCAAGAGGGTCGTGCTTCTGTCACACACATGTGCTCACAAACCTTCATCCAGTCCCCATCGCTGAACTAACGCACACGCAGCACAGTGTTGGTCGGTCTGCCGTGCACCCAGTGGACCAGCCGCAGCCAGTGTCGCTCATTCTCACTGTTCCCTCGTGTCCTGGTGTGGGGAGGTGTCTGTGTCTACAGCTGGGGGTACCCTGTGCTATTAACAGGCAAATGTGGTGGCGGAGATGGCAGTCCTGGCCTGATGGGGATGTTTGCAGCTCTGTGACCCGTGGGCGGCATGAGCAGATGGGACCCACCAAACAGTGGCTTTTATTGGCTAATATGCTGCATCAAGTATTTCTTTTCGTAAAACCATGGGCTAGTTGGTGACATGTTAGATGACCTGCCTTCCATCTCTGCTCCATGTTTGTATATGTATGTTTTATCATCTGGATGTTGATGTTGTCTAATCATGTGGTTTTACTTGTTGAGAGAAGTGTTAACATTTCTGTGTATTCTTTGACTATATTTAATTAATGATGCAAAATGATGCAAAACGCATGCAGTTATTTTCAAGTATGTTGGCTACTGTCTTGAGGCCACAGGTTGTGTCTTATTTTCATAAACCATGTATTTAAATACATCAATCTTATGCTATTGAGAGGAAGGTGAGTATATTCAAACCAATGACTCTAATCTGCTTCTCAGTTAAGATTTGGCGGGTGTGGGCAGCATTCAGTCTTTTTACATGGAAAAGGAGGGCGGAATAAAACATTAGAAAAGGAAACGGGCTGTGGAGGAGAGGTGATACGTTCTTCAAATATGCCGGACGGAAGGTGAGCGTGGGGCGTGGTGCTGGGGATGCCTGTAGCGTCCGCAGAGGAGGGAATGAACGTTGGAAGAGAGAAGTCAGAGGCAGACATGGATTTAGGAGGCACGCTGGAGTGAGTTGAAGGAGAGAGGGTACATGAGAGGGCGAGGGTTAGGAGAGATGGGCAGAAGGCGAGGAGCAGAGCTTGGAAGGCAGTGGTAGTGAGACAGTCAGAAGGGAGCATACCGCGGCCGTGTGTAAATGGGCCGGGAAGTCTATTTCAGAAGTTGTCTACCCTGAAGACACACAGGTAAACATTCGCACAGATGCACACAGCTCCCTTCGAGATGCACAGCCAGATCCCTTTGTTCTGTCCCCAGGGAAGACATGTCCAGGTCCTGTCACATATTGGATCCCATTATTGACCCTCCTGCAGGCTTCTCTTCTGAAGTTGCGTTAGCTTTTTCCTGTCCCTGGATCTGAGCTAATCTGTTACGCACGGAGACAGGCAGTGGGGGGCGGGGCCAGGAGGCCCCACTCTGCTTCCCACAGGCAAGGCCACCGGCTGCCAGTTCGCCTGCCTTCGCCCAGGTCTTCCCTGGGAAGTTGTAGTCTCATTGGGATCATATGCAGTTTTACTACCACTGCGTCAGGGCATCCTCAGCTAATCCTGGGGCCAGGCCATGGGGCTGCTGAGTGCCCAATTACCAATCAGACGGTGTCCTCTTTTCACAGAGTTTAATTAAGGCCTTCGGCCAATGGGGAATGAATATTGTCTGTGGCATTATTTCCTTGTGCAATTTTAAGTTTTATTAAGTATGCAATTTGCAGAGCAAAACTCAGTTTCCGGTCCATGGCCTGGATGGTGAGCCCCTCAAGGGCCGGTCTCTTAGATTCACTCTTCTCCGCCTCCTGGGCCTGGGACAAGCTCATGGCACACGCTCAATACGTGTTTAGTGGAAAGGCGTCGGAGGCTGCTTCTTCTGAGTGTGCCCCACAGGGCAAGTGTGTGTGGGCCAGAGCCAGGTGCTGAGCGAGGCAGGGCCGGGTCAGAGGTCAGGGTCACCTGTCGGCCAGCTGCTGATGCTGGGGTGGTCCCGGGCAGGCCAGGTTGTCCGCCACTGAGTGGTGCTCTCCTTCATCTGAGGTCCTAATTTTTGCCTCTGGTCACTTGGAGGGGCTGGTGAGGAATGGTGCTGACTGCAGCTGAGGACTGGAATTCCTCAAGGCTGGCTGGGCTGTGAAGATGACCCGTTTACACAGTCAGGTCTGCCGGCGTCAAGTCCTGGCCACGGGCTCTGTCTGCGGGTGCGGAAGTGGGTATAGTGGCAGTGGCGGCCCGGCCCATGCAGTGGGAGTCCGGCAGGGCTTTAGTGTAACCTTGGTAGACCCACACTCAAGTGCTGGATGGCTGAGCTCTGAGTGGGGGTGGGGGTTCCCTCACATTGGTGTCCAGATGGAGTCCTGATCCAAGTGTCCAGACCGGTGGTTTTGGTGTTCTGGGCCCTTCCTCAGGGCCCCATCTCATTATCTCAGTCTTGACACGGCACTTGACGTAGCTGTCATGGCTACAGTGAGCCCGTGCTGGATTGTCAAAGGCGTCAAGTAAGTCCGTTCTGCTCTTGTTCCCCACAGTCAGGCAGTCGGGCCATCGCATGGCTGACTAGGCTCTTCCTCGGATGGTCTTGCCTTGGGACCCTGCAGCATGGCCACCTGTCAGGGGACGAGCAATGTTGGATCTGAGGGGACACGTGAACGACCTCCCCTGAGGAGCTCCGGGCCCCGGGGAACTTAGCCGACGTTTCCTATAAGTGGGGACCCATGGCACAGAAGTCTTGGATGGTGACTCCAGGTGCCACAGGCCAGATCCTTTGCCAGAGACATCCGTGGCACCGGGGGGCCTCCTTCCAGAGCAGGCACATGCCATGCCACAGCACGGCGGGGCTCCGCACAAGAGCGGCGCGGGGGGACTGCACACTCGGCTCCACGACAGCCGAGGGCCCACCTGTCCGGCTCCCAAGTTCTCCCTTCGCCTCACCTTCTCTGTCTATAAATGGGGTGTCATGATGTTACTGTGAAGGTGTTTGTCACCTGCCTGATGGCTGGTAGGGATCCAATAAGTTATGAAGGTGGGTGACATTCTGACGGACACTATTCCAAAGTAAAAAAATGAGATCCCCTTCCTTATTGGTAGATAGCTGGCCCGCCCAAATGTCACACAAGCACTCGGTAAACAGTGAAAGTGTCAGGGTGGCCTATTGGAGAGGAAAACGTGCTCAAGAGAGACGTCAGCGTGAGCACTGCAGGTGCTGGGCGTGGGAGGGACTTCTGAGAGTCACAAAGGTCTCAAGAACTCGCCCGGGAAGGAGCCCTTGGCAGACAGAGGTGGGAGGCATTTGCTAACCCACCTTGGCAGCTGTCAGTCAGCTCTGGGCCTGGGCTCGTGTCCGGGGCAGGGAATTCAGACTCTGAGTGGGGACAGCAAAGCACATGTCCTGTGTTCTGGCTGTGACCGATCACCTTCACCCTCTCCAACTCATACCCCCTCCCGCTCCCCTCTTCCTCCTCTGTGATTCATGCCGAGCGCACTAAGCTCTGGAATGGCGCCGGCCTGACAGGTGGGAGCCCAGGGCGTGGCTTCAAGCCGCCCAGGCGATCGCGATGCACGCTGCAGGTGAGGACCGCTGCTCAGCCTCGGGGTGGCGCCCCCTGCCCTACAGCCAGTGTCCCTGGTGGCCCTGAGCCTTGATGTTGGGGATGGTGGGGACACTGCCTGGGGCTGAGGATGGGCGAGCAGAAGGCCAGTGAGCACACGGGCCTGCCTTTTCAGGGGGTGAGGATCCAGGCCCTCTTTGCACAGCTTGGAGGTCAGTGCAGTAGGGTGTCAAGGGCGTGAGAGGGTCAAACCGCTTACTCTTCAAAGCTGTGGACCGCACGACACCTCACACTCTGCTGGAGAACGAGAAGGCCCTGTCAGCCGAGACCGGGCCCAGGAGGTGGCCGAGTACTCACCTTCACGCCAACAAAGAGTAGGAAGGGACTCGCTAGAGCGACCGATCACTGCCGGGTGTTGATGAAGACAGTGCACAGCGCTCTCGGTGTACGGTGCACAGAAGCTGTCTGGGTACAGACAAGCTCCTATTTGAGGTTTTACTGTAAAAACCTGTGACACTAAGTATCTCTTTCTCTCATGCTTGGTCCTTTGAAATACATGTATTTGGTGTCCCTTGTGTGCAAGGCATTGTGGTAGAAATCTGTAATGGGACCCCGGGTTCCATTCTCGGGGGGCTGCCCACACATCCAGTGAATCTGATGAGGGGTTTTGTTTTCTATCACAATCGCAACCACAATTAGCAATGAATGTGTGCTTCACATATGCTTTACGTGACTTAAATTACAAACACAATACGCCACACACCACTCTCCAAGGGAGGTAATGAGGGTCAGTGGGAGCCTCACAGTCCCGCAGACAGGGGGCCACAGACTGGGACCCGACTTGAGAGCCTGTGGAAGCCCAAACCAGAAGCTGCCAAGTTTAACGGGCACCGAATTGTAAACCTAAATGGACAAAGCATCGTGTTGAATTTGGGATTTTTTTTCAATCAACAGGTTTTGATTCTGTACAATTTAAGAGTCTTTGCCAGTTTGTGTAGCTGACGACACAGCCTAGGAGACGTGGGTGTCTGGCTCTCTGAAGTCTACTCTAGTCTCGACGGCCCTTGTGTCCTCTGCTGACCGTCCGAGTGGACGGCTGTAATTAACGGTATCACCCGGTTCTGAGTGAGGTCCACCTGGTGATGTGGCGAGCGCGGTGGAGGTCCCGCATCCTGTCACGTCACATCCACTCGGCAGTCCACTCGGGAGAACGGGATTGCTCCCGGCAGTTCTGACTTTTGTTTTCAAGATAAAAGACTCACTGGGATTTATTAGAAAATTTCAGGAGCCTCTGCGAGGCTATTCCATTTGGCTTAGACAAACACTTAAAAAATCTCAGCACCAGTGAATTCGAACCATCTGGATAGTTTTTCTTAGTGTGCACATCCACTTGACAGAGGGTTACCAGGTGCTGTAACAGATCCATGAAAGAGGTCTGATGGTACGAATAGCCCTGGATGGGGAAGGGACTTTTTCTCTTGAACTATGCGAATGAGCACATCTGTCATTCCCAGAATCACTTGGTGGTCCTTGATTTTTATAGAAGTCACACCTTGGAAATGAGAGTCACCTCGGAACCTGAGCACAAAACTGAGATCAGTTCCAGACCCCAGTGAAAGTGGCCACCCTCCCAGGTGGCCCATTGGCTACACGATTAGACTCAAAACCAAAAACCTTACTAAGTCCTACTTGGTAGAGTGGGGGAATGTTTGCAGGACCACTCCATGGCGCGCTCTGAGGAGCTTCGGGAACGGGAAGCCCAGGGACTGGCCAGGTAACTCCAGCTAATGTCCAAAGGGGTGTTCCCTTTGGCGGATGCGGAACACTGGAACAGGGTGTACCGCTTTCAGAAGAGCCACCTCCCATGGCTACTGATGTACTTATTGCGTCACTGGAATTCATACTGACCCGTGGCATTAGGTTGTGTTCTTACATCGTAGCCTCCTGGGAATTTTCCAGTCTAATAGAATTAGGCAGCATTGATGATGGGGTTAATGTTTATGGTGGAGGAAGAATGCCGGGGAAGTCCCTGGCTTACATAACTAGAGATTCTCTCAGTGGCCTAATGGGATCCCCAAATACGACTAGGAGGTGGTCCACTGTCAGCAATGGACAATGTAGTCGTCACGTGATCTGTGGTCCTTATTCCCAAACTTATCAGTTCTTCATCGATGTAAAAGCAAAGCTTTAAACACTAAGTACTGGCCCCCAGAGTGTGTTGCTTTGAGAAGGCTAACAATGAGTGTTTCTTGAGCTTGATCATTTTAGCAAGAGGATTTCTCAAAATTTAGAAGAAGGAACAGCGGAGACTGAGATGGCAGCAACGGCGGGGCAGGCCCCAGGTTTGTCTGGAGGGCAGATTAGACATGTCAGAAGAATTAAGATCAGAACCAGAAGCCAGTTACTATGTGGGCCGGAGTGATTCACCGCAAAGGCCAGGAAAGCCCTTCCCAGCTTTACAACGAGGCTTCCTGCAGGGCAGTCATAGCAGCACCTACTGTGTGCTCACTGTATTGTTATGCTGACCTCTAGCTCTCACCAGAGAATATATAGTTTTGGACTTAAAGGGGAAAAAGGAAGTAGATGAAAAAGAGCATTTGTAGAACACCCAAGACTTCTGGATGGCAGTCTCACGTATGGTATGTTTTCATTTGAAGTCCTCAGGCCTCTCGGCCTGAAATATGGGAGGAACATGTGCACCCAGGGTCGGTGCCCTTGGGGGGACAATGTTCTTTCTGGAATTGGTTACCAAAATGGATGTTTTAAATCCAGCTGCGTAATTGTTGTGGCTTAGTCTCTGGACAGACTTCACGTACCCGCTGGTGGACTCCGAGGGTATACTGTTTAATAGTTTCTGTGTCGTGTCTTCTTTAAGAAAAGGAAGTGCCAAACAAGCCCTTGCGTGTCCGAGTCCGATCCTCAGACAACCGGCTGTCCGTTGCGTGGAAGGCGCCACGCCTGTCTGGAGCCAAGAGTCCACGCAGATCCCGGGGTTTCCTTTTGGGCTACGGGGAAAGTGGCCGGAAGATGAATTACGTTCCACTGGCACGAGACGAGCGAACGCATGAGATCAAAAAGCTGGGTGAGTTGAACGGTAACTGGTGCTCAGTATTTGATGCTGTTTCCCATCGTTTCGTACTTAGGAGCTCATTCATGACCAACATCACAGTTCAGTTGTAATGTTTATTTTCCAGGTATTATAGTTATTCAGCATGTTCTCTGTCCTGTCTTCCGCCTGTGCCTCCATCCCTTTAACCTGCAGTCAGCGCAGGACACGGCTGCTTTTGCGTGCTCACCTGGCAGCTGCTTCCTGACCCTGCAGCACAAGCCCTGGAGTTGGGCCATTTTCCTGGACACGGGATGGGCGCTCATGCTTTCTGCCTTTTGGCTCTGCTTTCACCCATTTGCTCCTTAAGCTCTGCCTTAGATCCTAGGACCCTGGACCTGGGTCCCGTGAGATGAAATGTGGGGCCGCTGATGAAGCCTGCAGACTGGCCTGCTGTCCTCCCTCTTCGCAAACCCTCACTGGGGGGAGGAAGCACTGGCCGTGGACGCTAAGGGGACAGTTGCTGTGACCAGGAGAGGCTCTGTGCATCATTCCAGGCTGGGTCAAGGCCTGGCCTTTGCTGGCCTTGGTGGCTGACAGGCCTGGACATCAATGTGAGAGACACGTCAATCGACTGCCTTCCGTACTCGCTCCGACTGGTGATTGACCCTGCAACCCAGGCGTGTACTGAGCCTCTGGGTGCACAGTACGATACTCAGCCAACCGAGCCACTCTGGCCAGACTCTGGTGGTTCCTGATCCATGCTGGGCCACCGCCCTCCAGGCTTAGCCATTTATGCACGTCCCTGGATCGGGAGATAAATGGCAGCGTTCTTCCTTTGATGACTTGGTGGGTTCCACTGTCAGTGGCACCAAGAAATTAAGGGATCTGAAGTGAGTCCTCCACCAGGGCATTGACCTGGCACTGTGGCTGCTCTTGTCTCCTCTCCCTTCTGTTTGATGACAGCTGAAGACAGAGTCACTCTTGTCTCTATTTAGAAAGAAAAGGAAATTGGGGGACTTAAGTCGGCATTATGCAATCCCATCCTTTTTAAAACCTTATTCATCTTTCTTTGATGCTGATGAGATAGAAACCCATTTTCCAGGAAGTACAGGTGAAAATCACCTCCACGTATCCTACCATAATAGTGTTCTTCTTGAGTTTAGTTCCTACCATGCTCGGGCTCATATTTAATTGTCCGGAAGAAGAGGGGGAGGGGCCGAGGACAGAGAGATGTGTCCGGGAAACCAGCCGCAGACCCTCACTGCCTGTGCCTCATCCACAGCCTCCGAGTCGGTGTACGTGGTCTCCCTGCAGTCCCTGAACTCCCGGGGCCAGAGTCAGCCGGTCTACAGGGCCGCCCTCACGAAACGGAAGATTTCAGGTATGTTTCTAAGGACGCATCGGTCAGCCATGGTCCAGTGTGAGTGCAGCGTTGTTTCCAAACGATGCTGGCCGGGCGACCAATTCCATGGATTTTCTTGAGGGGAAAGGGAACAGCAGGGTGGCTTGGCCACATGTTAGATTCAAGTGTGTTTCTTTTCTACTCAGAGGGAAGGTACTCTCGTGATGAAATATATTTCTCTGTGTATACTGAATGTCTTTACTGTGCCTTACATTTGCCATAATAAGAGCAGCCAAACATTTATTCCATTTAAGGGCACAGTGAGATCCACATGGAAACATCCCCTGGTGATAGACTGTGAACAGAGAGAGAGGAGTGAATGGGGTAGCGTGCAAGAATGCAGTGAAACGTTATTTCCACCAAACTTGAGTAACAATGCAGTGAGAGAAGATGTAGCGATGGTGTGCTGCTAGCCCAGTGATGGCGAACCTATGACACGGGTGTCAGAGGTGACACGCGAACTCATTTTTTTGGTTGATTTTTCTTTGTTAAATGGCATTTAAATATATAAAATAAATATCAAAAATATGTCCTTGTTTTACTATGGTTGCAAAGATCAAAAAATTTCTATATGTGACACGGCACCAGAGTTAAGTTAGGGTTTTTCAAAATGCTGACACGCCGAGCTCAAAAGGTTTGCCATCATTGTGCTAGCCTGATCTAAGATATTTTTTCCACATTTGTCCACAGATTTTTTTTTATAGTACTCTTGTGTTAACAAATTACATATACCTTTTCTGGTTCCTGGGTCTTACTTAAAGAGGTAACCTATAGCATAATTATTTTCATGAACTTACAACTTATTTGTTAATTATAATTTTATATTACACAATATGTTATTATATAACATAATGTTATATTATTATAATTTTTACATTGTATACAGAAGGCCCACATACAGGATGTTTCACCTTTATTAGTCATTAGTTGCTCCTCTCCAAGAAGTCACTATATCAGTTTCCTAACAGGCTAAATATTTCCACCTTTTCCTACTTGTAGTTAAAGCCACAAAAAACAGAACAAAAAAACCCCCAAACGCCTAAGAGACTCAAAAGCAAAGTTGAAGACATCTTTTGAGTTTCAGTTGGTTAGTGATTGAACAGAACTGTGAGCCTGTGTCTGTGATGTGTTCTATCGGAAATCGCAGGCTGAAAGCCCTTTTGTACCGGAATCTACCTGTTCGTTTGCCTGGGCGCCCCATGCTCTGAAATGTGCGGACCCGGAGCCTCACAGCATGTGAGATTCACGCTGTTGTTTGCACCCGGATTTTCGCTTCATGCCACGATCGCCGAGGCAATGCCTCCCCGAGCTTTTCTGCCCTTAAAGTTTTGCTTCCTGTAAGAACTGTATTATTTCCCAGAAACTTACAGTGTATGTTGAGGAAACCCTGAGTTACTGGGAGTATCTCTGACCAAGGCACAGCCTCCCTTTTGTGCTTTATGTCCATTGGGTTGGGCAGTTTGCAAGTGAACTGCCCGCATCTTAGACTGCACTTGAGAAGCAGTGCCGTGCAGAGTCAGGTTTCTCTGCAGTGACCAATCGGATCATTGCTTAACTTCCTATTCGCTTCATTTCATCTACATCGCGCATAAGCGATTTACTCCCCGGGTGAACATAAACTCGGGGGGCTAGAGGAACCAGGATGGAGCCTACTGTCGGGACAGCCTTCCCACGCGCCCATTGTCATTTCAGAGGAGGAGGAGCTGGACGTCCCTGAGGACATCAGTGTCCGGGTGATGTCATCCCAGTCTGTGCTTGTAGCCTGGGTGGACCCTGTCGTGGAGAAGCAGAAGAAAGTTGTTGCGTCCAGGTACTTTCCTGACTTTTGTCTTTCTCTTATGCATGAGAGATGTGGGTTTTGTGGCCCTACACAGACATGTATTTACTTGAGGGATTTTCTTTTCTGACATATTGGCATGCTGGTGTTTTTTGTGACCGGACAATAGACTGTCCTGTGGCCATGTAGCTAATCCTGAGCGTGGCCACACATTCCCCACAGGCCACATGCTACCTGGGCCTCGTGTGTGATGCACTGGGCGGGACCTCACATCTCACCTTCTCCGCCTTATCCTGAGTCTGCAAATGTCCTAGACCAGTGATGGCGAACCTATGACACACGTGTCAGAGGTGACACGCGAACTCATTTTTTTGGTTGATTTTTCTCTGTTAAATGGCATTTAAATATATGAAATAAATATCAAAAATATAAGTCTTTGTTTTACTATGGTTGCAAATATCAAAACATTTCTATGTGGCACGGCAGCAGAGTTAAGGTTTTTCAAATGCTGACACGCCGAGCTCAAAAGGTTCACCATCACTGTCCTAGATCCTATTTCTCTCTTTGCCTCCATTTGCTTTGCCGTGCCTTACTAATTCTCTGTTTTATAAAATGTATGTTTTTATTGATTTCAGAGAGGAAGGGAGAAGGAGAGAGAAATACAAACATCATTGATGAGAGAGAATCATTGATTGGCTGTCTCCTACACACCTACTGGGGATTGAGTCCGCGACCAGGGCATGTGCCCTGGCTGGGAATTGAACCGTGACCTGGTTCATAGGTCGATGCTCAACCACTGAGCCACACCGGCCAGGCATTAATGGTCTATTCATGTGCAGAAGCTACGGGCCCATCTGAGGAGGAGCCTGGCCCTCCTGTTACCCGTGAAGAGTGGCAGCAGGAAGGCTCTCATGGGAGTGGGGGGCATCGTCTAACCCTCGCGCCCAGCAGTTCCTCTTTAGACGTCCCCAAGCACCACCCTGCCTCATGTGTAGCACTGTGCATAGCAGGTGAATGTATTTTTCCTCAAGTCACGACGTGGCGCTATTCTGATTTTGATATCAGTTTGCAATAGCAATAGAAGAAAAAACAACCATAGAGTTAAATGAACTTTGGTGCTAAAAGGGCCACTGGGGAACACCAGTTCCAGTTAGTGGTGGATTAACATAGTCACCAAAAGCTGCTGTGTCAAGTGACTTAATAGTTCATACAGCCAAGAGACGGCCACAGATTTGGTGGCTTGTCGTTATGTATTGATCTTTGAACCTGTCTGCAACCAGGAAAAGTGAATGTACTTTAAAAAACGAATGAGGCATAATGCTGAGAAATACATGCACCATATACACTGCCATTTGATTTAGCTGAGTTTCTGCCTCTGACTGACAGTGAAATAAGACACCTGCTTCCTGGAAAGACCTTCGAGGTTCATGGGACTCTCTCACGGTTCATGGTGATGCTCCCCCTGCCCTTGGCCTCCTCAACATGAACGGCTCCTGGCTCCTGGGGGCTCTGATGTCCAGCATCATGAAGAGAACAAAGAGGGCAGAGCATGTCTTCTGTCTGGGACTGGGGAATGCTCGCTCACACATGTTTCTTTCCATGACATCCTCACACTTGAGGTCTTTTTATCAGCTCCTCCATCCTGCTCTGCCTGTCACACACTGTTGCTCCTTCTCATGGTAATAAGTTTACTCAAGACCCCATGCTGCCTCCCCCTTCACCTCAGGGAAACATGCCTGATTTGGCATGAAGCGAGTCTTTCTGTCTTTCTTTTCTGGAAAGCCAAGCTACCTTGGGCCAGTTCTGATTGTTCCCTGGCCCTCTCCACACGGCACACAGGCACAAACACGCGCACACACCCCTGATAAGGCGCGTGCCTCGTCAAAGCCACCTCCTTCTCCCCCGCCTTCTGAATCTCTGCTTCAGCTTTCGAGCAGTATGAGTTTCCAGTCTTGAAAAGTCATCTTCCCTGTCTGCTTTAGAATCTTCTCACATTTGAGCCCCAAACATAGTCCGAAGTGTAGGTCTTTGTGCTCTGATTTCCCTGTTTCCCTCCCAAAGTCATCGTTTCCGGGGCAGGAGTCCGTGTTCCGCAGCAGAGAGCCGGCCCGTACATGCTGCCTGTGTCTCCTTACAGGCAGTACACGGTGCGCTACCGAGAAAAGGGGGAACTGGCCCGCTGGGATTACAGGCAGGGCTCCAACCGGCGCGTGCTGATCGAGGGCCTGCTCCCCGACACCATGTATGAATTCGCGGTCCGCATTTCACAGGGGGACAGAGACGGCAAGTGGAGTACCTCCGTCTTCCAGAGGACTCCGGAATCCGGTCTGTATCGAAATGGCTTTTGGAGTGTCAGTTTGGGAATTCCCCTAAAGTAAGACTCAAAGACGCTTTCAGCCAGCAGTGGTAAAGGCCAGCACAGGCAATGTAAAAAGCGAAATCAACCGTAAATCTCGGTGGTGTGTCTACATCTGAACACTGAGAAGCTCGGGAACTATTTCCGGGGTCCATGTCCCATCCTCCGCTGGCTGTTTCCATGAGCTTGTTATCCTGACACGCGAGCACCTCACATCCCAGCCTGGAGCACTGACTCACCGCTGTCCGCGTGGACGCGGGACCGTCCATGGCCCTGCCGTGTAGGGAGATGTCTTTCCTGAGGCTGAGGTTGTATTTGAGTCTGGGGCCAGAGGAACTAGGGATCATTTTGTTCTGGATCCAAAGTTATAATTATGTCTTTTTAAACTGTGTCTTTATTTTATAAAAGCCTTGATTTTAATCTTCTTGGAATATTTTAATATTGAGCAAGGAGAGAAATCCCGAATTCCGGAAAGCAGTTTGCCTGCTCTGTCTGCGCTCACTCTCGGTTGGTGGAACGGATAGAAATCACCGGGTCACACGAGAGCGAATGCAGACTCTCCTCTCATTACGATAAAAGTTACCAGGTGGCTCTGCAATAAACTGCACGCGAGGACCCCGTGCCGTTTACTTTAGAAGATGCACTAGTGCGTTTTCAAACCTTGGACCCTTGACCTTCCTTTTGCAGCTCCTACGACGGCTCCGGAGAACTTAAAAGTCTGGCCAGTCAATGGCAAAACCACAGCTGTCACTGTAGCTTGGGACGCGCTGCCTGAGACTGAGGGCAGAGTGAAAGGTAGGAACCTGGCGACTGAGGGCACGAGGTGCACATGGGAGTGAAATCCCTCAGACACTGTATTGACTCTGAGAAGCCCCGGTTCCAATCACAGGCCTGGTGGCTGCACTAGGAATAGGGACGCAACACACGTCTATGCGGTGCTAACCCAACGGACGAGGAGATTTCACGCAGGGATTTCTCATTGTCGGTGAGATCCAGGGAGTCACGAAGGTGACTTCCACCTTCTGTATGCGCAAGGGTCTGGGTACTGCTATCAGGAGGGGGTTTTCTGTGTTTGATTGTATGGGAGTGACATCCTAACCTTTACCCACACAAATGACCCTGGTTTTTCATGTTTCAGGTCTTTTCATTGTGCCAGCAAAATCCCGGAAAGTAGGAGTGAGCAGGAACCCCATGGGACCATAAGTGTCTTGAATGGGACCAAAAATCTTTTTAATGGGATTGAGAACTCAAGTATTAAAATCAAATGGAATTTTTTCCCATTTGTCAGCTTTTAAAATTAATTACTTTGGGGGAGTTGAGGAAAATATGTCCTTAAAATAATAATACTGTAGATTTAAAAATAGGGTAAAATATTAACAAATAGTTAAATTCAAAAGTGTCTGTAGAGAATACTAAATAGAAGCACAAATCTTTTCTTTTCAATGTAAAAACATCCAAGAACCTTCCAGAAGTCTGTAGGAGATATTGTGAAGGGGCGTACTGAACTTTTCCCTTGACATCACTTATACAAATGTACTCTAAGGGCACTTTTTATTGTTACACAATCTTGGAAGACAAATTTAAGTCTTCAGAAACTATGAAACTTCGTGTCCAGAAACTATGAAAAGTTTGTGTAAGCTTAAAGAAATCCAGCAAATTACCACCAATCTTCCTTGAGAATCTCTTAACTGAAATAAATAACTTGTTCTCTTTTGTCTACAACTAAGGACCTTTTCATGGGACAATAGAAGGAAGGTAGACATGAGATAGTCTTTTCTAAACTTAAGGTTTTCCCACTTTCTAGTTTTTTTAAGAAGAAAATATTGTACTATTCTTACTCATTTTTTCTCTAGTGGAATAAATTAGAAACAAATGAAGAGAAGAAACATTTAGTTGGCCCTTTTAAATAATTCTTTTTATGAAAGTTTGAACATTGGCTCCTTCTGGACTAAGTATTGTTGTAATGCTGGGAAGTGAATAAGGGCAGTTTTTGGCAGACTACTCTTTTTAGTTATAAAAACATCAATCATTGCTCCTTTCGTGACATTATTACCATGCTACTTTTATTTTCTTTCCCTCTTCCACGTCTTGGTTTATACTCCTCTCTCTGGTGAAAGAAGCTCCCTGGTAGTCAATTCAATATTACCAGAAATAATAATGGCTACTGAGTTATGTCCAAAAGAACTCACAGATTTTCATAAAGGTGTGGTAGTGGGATTGAAAATTCAAAATTATACCAGGACATTTTTTATGTATGAGAAATATAAAACACAATAGAATATAATTTGACATGGTTAACTTTTTTCCAAATGAAGTGAATCCATAAAAATATCTGAATTAAAAAGGAGACATATGTAATACTCTTAGTAATACTTTAAGCAATAAAACAAAATTTGAAAAATAATAAAAAAATAAATAAAATCAACAAAAACAAACAAACAAAAACATCTGAATTACCAAATTTCATAGACAGGCATTCTTTTAATTTTGACTTTTAACCACCACAAATGACCAGTTTATTCATTTTCAACAAGAACACTTCTTTTTGTCCTACAAATGCTTTAAAAATGCTTTTTAAAGATTAGGTCCTCGGTAAAAGAAAAGCTCTTACCTGCCTCCATGGGAAGTATGACAATTGCTTGGTTTTTCTGTAATTCAGTTTTTTGTTAGCTCCCAGTCATATTAATTTGATAAGTTTTGTGAATCTTGAGTTCACTGGGAGGAAATAGGCATGGCAGTTTTTAGTTGAGGGTGAAAATTGTGCTTTAAAACATGGTTTCCTTATGGGACAGTATTTCCATATAAGCATGGAGATATATGAGGTCCTTGGACTGAATTTGCTATGATGTCCAATAAAGGGCATTAAATGCTTATAAATGTAGTCAATTGAAGATAGAAACACTAGATAATGCATAAATCTGTTACTTAGCACCTTTTCCTTACAGTTTTAAATACTGTGAACTATCCTTATCTGCATATATTCAGTTTTTATAATCCATACAAAGGTAAAATTATATTCCAAATATGAAATTTAATTGGCTTAAACTAAACCAGAATTGCCCAGATGAATTCATTGGAACCCTGGGAGATGTCAGTAGCTATTCAGAATCAGTTCCTAGAAGCTGTCATTTCTTTTCCCACAGCTTCTTCCACTCAGGAGATAATTCTGTCATAATAAATTAGCATAGAACTACGATGCATAGAAAACCCAAACACGGCATAAATGTCTTTTGTAAACTATATGAAGACTGGCCTCTTGGGTTCCCTATGCTGAATGTCCTGAGAATGGGCAACGCCAGCTCATTAATTGGTAGTCTGTCCCGCAGCCGGGCGAACAGTACCCCTTGCCGGCGCCTTTATGCTCCGACTTGTCCTGGCGTGCTTGTCGGTCCATTCACCTAGTGATGCCCGCTCCAGCCCATCCTGCCCTACAGTCCATTCACCTAGTGACGCGCGCTCCAGTCCATCCCGCCCCTCCGGTCCATTCACCTAGTGACGCGCGCTCCAGTCCATCCCGCCCCTCCGGTCCATTCACCTAGTGACGCGAGCTCCAGCCCATCCTGCCAAACAGTCCATTCACCTAGTGACGCGCGCTCCAGTCCATCCTGCCCTACAGTCCATTCACCTAGTGACGCGCGCTCCAGTCCATCCTGCCCCTACTGTCCATTCACCTAGTGACGCGCGCTCCAGTCCATCCCGCCCCTCCGGTCCATTCACCTAGTGACGCGAGCTCCAGCCCATCCTGCCAAACAGTCC
Organism: Myotis myotis; assembly: GCF_014108235.1. Taxonomy (NCBI): domain Eukaryota; kingdom Metazoa; phylum Chordata; class Mammalia; order Chiroptera; family Vespertilionidae; genus Myotis; species Myotis myotis. Next base: position 4,140,338 of record NW_023416379.1, on the reverse strand, counting down.
ATTCACCTAGTGACGCGCGCTCCAGTCCATCCTGCCCTACAGTCCATTCACCTAGTGACGCGCGCTCCAGTCCATCCTGCCCCTACTGTCCATTCACCTAGTGACGCGCGCTCCAGTCCATCCTGCCCCTCCGGTCCATTCACCTAGTGATGCGCACTCCAGTCCATCCTGCCCCTCCGGTCCATTCACCTAGTGACGCGCGCTCCAGTCCATCCTGCCCCTATAGTCCATTCACCTAGTGACGCGCGCTCCAGTCCATCCTGCCCTACAGTCCATTCACCTAGTGACACGCGCTCCAGTCCATCCTGCCCTACAGTCCATTCACCTAGTGACGCGCGCTCCAGTCCATCCCGCCCCTCCGGTCCATTCACCTAGTGACGCGCGCTCCAGTCCATCCTGCCCCTCTGGTCCATTCACCTAGTGATGCGCGCTCCAGCCCATCCTGCCAAACAGTCCATTCACCTAGTGACGCGCGCTCCAGTCCATCCTGCCAAACAGTCCATTCACCTAGTGACGCGCGCTCCAGTCCATCCTGCCCCTCTGGTCCATTCACCTAGTGACGCGCGCTCCAGTCCATCCTGCCCTACAGTCCATTCACCTAGTGACGCGCGCTCCAGTCCATCCTGCCCCTATAGTCCATTCACCTAGTGACGCGCGCTCCAGTCCATCCTGCCCTACTGTCCATTCACCTAGTGACGCGCGCTCCAGTCCATCCTGCCCTACAGTCCATTCACCTAGTGACGCGCGCTCCAGTCCATCCTGCCCCTATAGTCCATTCACCTAGTGACGCGCGCTCCAGTCCATCCTGCCCTACAGTCCATTCACCTAGTGACGCGCGCTCCAGTCCATCCTGCCCTACAGTCCATTCACCTAGTGACGCGCGCTCCAGTCCATCCTGCCCCTATAGTCCATTCACCTAGTGACGCGCGCTCCAGTCCATCCTGCCCCTACAGTCCGTATTCGGGCACAGCACTGTTTTCACTGTCCTCCTTCCAACCGTCTGCCAATCGTTACAGAGTACATTCTCTCCTACGCCCCCGCGCTCAAGCCCTTCGGAGCAAAGTCCCTCACCTTCCCCGGGGAGACCACTTCTGCCCTCGTGGACGGTCTGCAGCCTGGGGAGCGCTATCTGTTCAAAATCCGGGCGGCCAACAGGAGAGGATCGGGGCCTCACTCCAAAGCCTTCATCGTCGCTATGCCAACAAGTAAGCATTGCGTGTCTTCCCTCTCTTTTTGCTTCATGCATTGCATTCCTTATGAATCATGGCTCTCGCTTGGGTTTTTTTAGGCTAAGTTTGCACTGTGATTTATAGAACGTTTGATAGTCCCTTTAGAAAGTAGTCATCCCAAAGACTAAAATGTTAGTGATTGCTAATAACATCAGTCACTATTATGATATTACACAAACATGAAAGTATGAGCTTTGTGATTAATCTTATATCGCTGTGTAACCGGGGGTTATGATGACAGGGAAAGAGCATTTTTACAAGTGTAATGTGGCCTTGTTAGCTGTCAGCTCTCTTCAATTTCCAAGTAGCATTTGAAATGCGTAGTTTGTATTGCATTACTCGGGAGTGCAGCTTGACTCAGAACTTCAGTACCTTTGTTTATCTGATCGGGATCAGAACCAAGCAAGTTAATGAAACCCAGAAATGGAGTGGACTGATTCTGGATGGTGACCCCTGTCTGCCTCCCCCATTCACACCATATTGGTGGTTCTTTCCTCCAAGATGTACTGTGAGGATACCCAGGGCACCCCAAAGTCACACAGTCTGTCTTGGAAGGAAATGAAATAGATGTCTGCTCCCGGCTGGGCTCCCCTTTGCTATACAGATTCCCAGCCCTGACAGCACCCCTTTCCTCCTTCAGTTCTGCTCGCAAGAAAGGGGAAAGCATAGGGCGCACTTAATGTGTTGCCTACCTCGGGAGCCTTTATTTTTGGCTCTATTTTGGAATTACAAATGTATTTATTACTAAAGAGATTGTAATAGAGGAGAAAGCAAGTAAGGGCATGTTAGGGGGGACAGGCACTCTTGGTAATGCTCAAAAATTACAAATCTGTTTCTCGCCTGTCACTTCCCAGGCATGCAACACATCCCCACGCCTCTGCGTGTAGAGGTCATTTAACATTTCAAACCCGGTTCCTATAAATTTCTTGCCTACATTGTCAAGAAGGGCTATGGCGCATTTGTAACATACCGAGAATTCGTTTTATTACAAAAGTCCTATGTAAGATCTTGCTTTTGCAAAACCAATGGATGACGTCAAAGTACACATTTGAGAATTCCTTCAAATACTAAGCTGCGACTAACCTAACTGCATTCATAGAAATTCTCACCCATATTGTTTAGAGCTGTATCTATGGCTTAAAGCAAAAGAGGACTTTCAACGCGATGGCTGTAACTGAGAAAAGTGTCCAATGTTCTGAAGAATGAGAACTTGTCAGTTACAATTTCCTCTGAAACGCCTCCACTGGCACCTTTAACACTCACTTTGTGTTACAAAGCTTTTGAATTTCGTCTCTGATGGCAAATTCTTTCCCATCTATTCCAGGCAGGACCAGTGAGCCCGATGCCCGGCAGAAAGCTGGCGCGATGGAGAACTGGAAGCAAGAAACCTCGCAGCCTCCCTCGCCTCCCAGGGCCGCAGCTCCCTCGAAGCACGCCCACCTGCCCGTTTCTCCCCAAGGCAGACATGCCAAGCACCCTCCTGACTTGAAGAACAAAATACCGGCCAACGGCGGGGTGCCCAGGAAACCCCAGGCGGCAGAGCTCACGGATGCGGAGGAACTGGACCCCCAAGGGGACCCCCCGACCTTGCCCTCCGAGACCCAGGACCAGCAGCGCCAGCGCAGGCCGCCGGGCAGACCCGTCCACCCCGGCCTTGCTGGACGGACTCCGGGGAGAGTCCGAGCGCCAGTGCTGCCCCGACAGGAAGGCGTGGACAAGCCCGGCTCCTCGCCACCCTCCCACCCGCGAGGGGCATCCCTGTGGGTCCCCCACGCGCCCACCGCGGGCAGCTCTCGCCGCCCGGCCCACCTGCCGTCCAGCTCTGCGGACAACGACTCGCTGGACTGGGAGGAGGGAGAGCCGGCCACAGGCTCCCTGGACCCCAAAGACGCCTCCTCGGAGCGCCTGCACCCCGAGAGCGCGCCCGCCCGGCCAGCCCTGGGGCCCGGCCGCCACCCCGCCTCCAGCGCGCGCCCCCGCGGCCCCGCGCTCCAGGGCGCCAGGCCGGCCCTGCCCGCGCGGAGGGCGCCCTACTCGGAGGCCGCACCCCACGGGGCCGCATCCCGGCTGCAGCCCACCGAGCCCCAGCCCGGGCCCCCGCTCCCCCGGGGCGGGAAGGACGGCCACGACGGCCCCGCCGCCAAGTCCCACGCGCCCTCGCGCCCCACCAAGTCCTCACCGGTCTCCTCGCGTGTCGCTCCCAGGCCGCAGGCGCCGCGGAGGGTGGATGGCGACAGTGACGCGGACGATGCGGTCCCGGGCCATGTCGGTCCGCACAGAAACAAGCCCTTTGCCGCCCACGGCAGGTACCCGAGCCGCTCTGGCTACGGCCGAGGCCCCCGCCTCCAGGCCTCCGGCCCCCCGGTGCCCACCGGGACCCCCCGGGCGCACGCGCGGGGCGCGGAGAGCGAAGCGGAAGACGAGAAGCCACTTCCGGCCACGGCGGTGCAGGGCCACGTGCCTTCCTCCTCCAGGCAGCCCGCCTCCCGGGGCGGGGACCACCCGAGAAGAGGCCCCCAGCGCGGGACGAGCCTGGCACCGAGGGACCCCCTGGCAGGGAACCCCGAGTCCGCCGGGACCCGGGCCGCCGCGCACCTGCCGGACAAACCTCTGCCCTCGAAGGCGCAGGACGTGCCGCGGAGCGCGGACTCGGGGGCGGCGCAGTCCCCGCACCACCCCGGGCCCAGCGCCCCCAGGAGGAAGCCCGCATCCCCCCTGGCGGGGCGCCCCCACCTGGACCCTTACGCTTACGGGTCCAGGGGCAGCCAGTCGTCCCTCCCCGAGGGTTCCGAGCGCAACTCTGGCGGGCGCCACGCGGACAGCAAAGACGCAGAGACCCTGGGCATCAGGGCACACGCGGCCCGGGCCAAGGACGCCGCCCCGGCCCCGCCCAAGCACCGCCAGGTGGAGGCCCCCACGGGGAGCGCGGGCGACGGTCACCCCCGCAGGCCCGCGGGCGCCTCCCCGAGGCCCGGCCACCCCCACGCCCACGCCCGCGCCAGGGTCCCCGGGCGCGCGGAGCCCCAGGAGGCGGGGAAGAAGGACGGGGCGTCCAAGAAGGAGGCCCTGACCGCTAAGTCTCCGCAGTCCGTTTCGGCCGAGGAGGAGGCGGAAGAGGAGGAGGAAGACACGTGGTTTCTGAAAGGAGGGAAGGACGAGGACCCGCTGTCCGCCTCTGTTTCTAAGTGGCCCCCCTCCTCCATCCCCAGGGGCAGCAAATACACAGACAGGGGCAGCGCGGAGACGGACTCTGCCAGCGCGCCTGCTGCCCCCCGAAGGGGCTCCCCCCGGGAGGAGCGCCCCACTCCCCCGCAGCGGCCTCCTTCTGCAGGCAGCGCCCCCAGAGCCTCACACCTCCCGCCCAGACACCCCCCTCGCAGCCCCAGCACGGCCAGCGCCCCGGTGGGCACCCCGGCGCGGCCCCGGTACACGACGCGCGCCCCTCCCGCCTACGCCTCCACCACGCCCATGCTGTCGCTGCGGCAGCGCATGATGCACTCGCGGTTCCGGAACCCCTTCTCCCGAGCGCCCGCCAGGCCCTCTTTCAGACAAGGTACTGGTTTTGTCTCATCCTCACTGTGCTTTTCAGTGCTGTGCGCAGCGATTCCTGGAGAGCGTCCGTGTTTTCCAGCGTCTGCGATGCTCAGGCACCGGTACGCAGCTTTGCAGATGTGACGGGATTCCATCCTCTTGACCTTCTGGTGGGGTTTTCAGGGTTTCTCCTGGTTTCCAGCTGAGGCGGCTGGGGCTGCGGGGTCTGTGCGGCTGGCCCAGGTCAGACAGCCAGGAGGGCTGAGCGGCAGTCCTAACCCAGCACTGAGTCCCCCGCCCTGGCCGCTGCACTACCCCACTCGCCCCTGACCACTCGCCCTGCTCTTCACCGTGAAAAGTCATGATCCCAAAGCAGGTTCCTGTACTGGGGCTACTTTGAGCTGTTCCCGTGCCCGGCACATCGGAGGAGTCAGTAAGAAATGTGCTCCTGTGTGCCTGGGCCGTGTTCTTGTTGATTCTGCATACAAAGCCTCAACTGAACACTCGGGACAAACTCCGATGTCTTGCCATGAACTGCTTAGACGTTGCAGTCAGTGATGTTGTTTAAAACTGGTGGGAAATACACGGTCAAGACAATTGTCACCTAGAGTTGGAACAGGCGGGTGTGTGATTACATTGAGGAGGAAGGTAGACAGCTGTGAGCCGGAGTCTATATGGACCCCAGGGAAGGACCTAAGTAAAGTATTTACGTGGCACTTTGCACTCACCCTGCATGGAGCCAGGGCTTGACAGAGCCTCTCTGAGCGAACATAGTGGCGTTTGTTCATCTGTACAAGGTATTGTTCATTTAGCTCAGTGGAAAGATGGAACACGTGCCTCACACTGACGTCAGGGTCCATTAAAATGGACTGTCTTAAGCCTAAGACCCTGGTGACAAACAGCTCACATGCCCTTGTACAAAGTACTCAGTACGTGTTTAATTTTCATTAACCATCTGAGCAAGAGAAATAAGTCTGACCTGCAGGTCATTGTCAGGGAGCCCAAGCCCTTGATCCCATGAAGGGGCGGGACCACAGAGTGCTCCCAGCAGAGCCGAGGGGACCTGCGGCTGAGAAATGGCAGGAGATGGAGAGGAAGGGCAGGAGACAGGAACAGGCCGACACAGCAACCGAGAGGGCCGCCAGCTGGGCCTTGTTCTTCCTCTCCAAGCAGGTGCTTCCCAAGCGGTGGCAGGGCTCAGCACGCCGAGTCAGCCCCACGCATTTGTCCTTGGCGGTTGACGGTGGGGACCGGAGTCGTCTAGGGCTAGTTGTGCTGAGTAACCCTGCTGAGGAGAGCAGGACAGCAGCTAGCACGTTTCAGAGACAATTTTCTCCACCCCCCCCCCCCTCCAACTTCCAACTTGTTAAAATAAAGCTACGCGACTAAGGCCTTTAATCTTCATCTGGATAATTTACTTATGCTGAACACTCCCGTTCCTCCAATACAGCCAGAAAACCGTGACTTTACTGTGCTCTCGACATTCGTATTTGTCATGTAGAAATCACAGTTTAGACTATCATCATCTCATGGACATGAGCTGTTGCTTTAAAGTTCTGTTCGTGTTTCTGTTTGAAATGATGTTAACGCTTATGGACTGGCATGAAGCCAACTCTGAAGGCATGTGGCATTGACCAGGTTCTGTTACTTGTTTCCTGTGCAGGTTATAACGGCAGGCCAAGTGTAGAGGGGCAAGGACTGCCCGGCACTAACGGAAAACCAAGCGGACAAAGAATTATCAATGGCCCTCAAGGAACAAAGTGGGTAGGGTGAACTTCTTTACACATCTCAGTTCTCATGCTGTTGGGAAGAGAAAAATGGTGGACGTTGTGTACCAATAACGAAGCAGCCTTTTCCCTCTTTTTCTCTGGTTTTAACCACTCATCTGTCAATATGCTGTACTATATGCATTCTTCTAGCGACCACAGAGATCTTTGATTCTCCTGAGTAACTAGGTTTTTTCTCATAGCTAATAAGATGAGGCCAGGGCACTCAGACAAAGGTATGGCTCACCACAGCTGTGACACAGAACTTGAGGCACAGCCTCTCAAATGAACTTCTATTTTCCCAGTTTATTTTTTGTTTATTGTTTAGTTAAGTACACATATTTTCAGCAAATTGTCTCAAACCCTTTGTCAAAAGGAATTAGAGTGAAAATAAATGAACAAGCAAGAAAACCCTGAATCAAACAGGCAATTTTCATCAGATCACCGTTTGAATCTTCCAATAATTATTGTTTGTCTAAAATAACAAATAGGTATCAGTATTTGATGTACGTTTAAGTTAAATGACTAACTTCTTGGGTTTAAGATAAATGTTTAGGGATTTTAGGTGGCTTGAGGGTAATGAGAAGAACACTTTATAATATTCAGAGATTTGAAATATTTTTTCAAAGAATCAGAAAAGTATTCATGGTGGAATTCCCAGTCAGCACTTCCCATTTATAACAATAAGGTTTAGGAAAACGTATTGGATTTCATGAAATGTTCAGTACAGCTTATTTAAAGATAGTTCTTCTCGTTTCTCAAAGGAACTGATATTTATTCCAGGAAGAAATGCATAGTAAAGCAAATGTCATGTAAACAATTTTGAATTGAACTGTATGGGTAGATTTCAAAAGTAGGGTTTATATCAATGAGCCTTACTTTCATTACTGAGTCAGGACCCAACAAAGTGGCCTGCTGGCAGGGGCTCCTTCGCTGGTCTGAGCATGCACAGTCGTGGTTCTCAACGTTAGTGTCAGAATCCCTGGGGATTTGCCAAATATGGTCTCAGATATGGCCAGGTAATTCACATATCTGACAAGTTCCCAGGTGACACTGAGTATGCTGGCCTGGGACCATACTTTGAGAACCACTAGGGTGGAGCATGAGTTTGTTCCTTAATAGGGATAGCAATACCTTTTTTTCAAGTTTTATAATTTCTTAGGGTATTCCTTTTTGCATACATACTATATTGGGCAATTTAATTCCAAATTAAGTTGTTTTTGTTATATTAACCTTGATTTTTCACATTGACAGTAAAATAGAAGCATATCATGTTTTTAATATATTAGCAATACATGTTCATTGCAAGAGGTTGAAACAATTCAGAAATATGTGAAAAATATAATAAGCATTCCAAAGCACTTTTTAAGGATCATCATTGTGAGCGGTTTGGGATGTAGCCTTTAGATTATTTTCTCTGCAGTTTTAAGCTTATAGACACCAATGAATATATTTTTATTTTTGAAAAATAATCATCCCTGTAATCTGAATTTATATCAGTATACGCCACTATCTGTAGAAATTTTCAATCCTTTTCACTGGCTGCATAGTATCCCACTCTATGGATGTGCCACAGTGTCTGTATCTCTGCCCTCCATCGGTGGACACTTAGGTTGTTTCCTATTTTTCAGCAGTACATCATCGTAATAAATGGTAGTCTGTACATATTTTGTATATTCTAGAAACAAAATAATTTACATGCTGTATGGGTAAGCAATTATAATAGGAAATACAATTGTTTTACACTTTATTCTCATTCAACCTTATGAAGGATGCTGACAAAAATAATGTTTCCTGCTCACTTTAGTATTTCCTTCTGTGGAAGCTTCATGCATGTATTCCTGTAGTTGGATGAATGTGACCATTTTGAATGTCCAATATAGTGTTTAATCTGTGTCGTGGATTTAGGTGGTGGATCTTGATCGTGGGTTAGTATTGAATGCAGAAGGAAGGTACCTCCAAGATTCACATGGCAATCCTCTTCGGGTTAAACTAGGAGGAGACGGTCGAACCATTGTGGGTAAGTGAGAATGGTTCTTATGGAACAAAAGTGTCCTGACTTCGCCCTGATTTTTAATGGGTGCCCTTGGTCTAGTTACTTTTGACCACGTGCTTTTCCTTGGATATAACTGTCAGCAGTATTTCCAATGGAATCCACCCTCTTAGGAAAGGTGGCACTCAACTTTGTTCTGGAAATTGGCATCCTTGAGCAGGAGTCAGCCAACTCCGACCCACTGGCCAAACCCTGCCTGCTGCCTGTTTTTGTATGGCCTGTGAGCTCAGAAGAGTTTTCACATGTTTAAATGATTGCAAAAATAATCAGAGAATGATAATCTTTGTGACATGTGGAAATGACATGAAATTCACACTTCCGTGTTCACGCACAGGGGCTCGTGGGACATAGGAACACTCGCCTGTGCACTGCCTGTGGCCTTTGTCCCCTGCAGGGCAGAGCTGAGCGGCCACAACAGGCAGCATCTGGCTGTAAAACTCCAAGTGCTTCCTCGAGAAAGCATTTGCCACCCCGGGCCCCAAGGAGCACTTTTCCTCCTCGGGTGTAGGGATGAGAGGGGAAAGAGTCACTCTCCTTACTAAAGACTAAGCGTTGTATCGGGTGATGGGGCAAGGGGATACATGTTATTCATTTAGACGAAGTAGCACAGAGCAGTGGGCAAGCTGGTGAGCCCAGGGATGTCTGGGTAGCAGCAGGTATGTCTGCCTCAGCGAATAGCCTTTCAAATGCCCTTTCTTTGCCTTTTTCCTGATTAAAATACAAGAATAACAAGCTTTCAGGAGACATTTCCACTTGCTTTTTACTTCCTCTGATTGTGTCCCCTCGTTGCACAGACTGTATTTGATCTTGTTTCAGATCTGGGAGGGACCCCCGTGGTGAGCCCTGACGGGCTCCCCCTCTTCGGGCAGGGGCGACATGGCAAACCCCTGGCCAGTGCCCAGGATAAGCCCATTTTGAGTCTTGGAGGGAAACCTCTGGTGGGCTTGGAGGTCATCAAAACAACCACCCGTGCCACCACCACCACCACCACCACCACCACCACCACCGAGAGACCCACCACTACCCCTCGGCCCACCACGGCAACCCTGCGGCCCAGGACCACCACCCGCCGCACCACTACCACCACCACCCGCCGCACCACCACCACCCGCCCAACCACCACCACCCTGCGCCCAACCACCACCATCCGAACCACCACCCCGACAACCACCACCACCCCCGAGCCCACCACAGCCGTCCCCACCTGTCCCCCCGGGACCCTGGAGCGGCATGACGAAGACGGCAACCTGGTCATGGGCTCCAGTGGGGCCCCGGAGTGCATCCCTGAGGAAGGTAACTGTCTTCATCTAACGGTGGCCCACGTCACTGCCTCGCTGCCTGTCAGCGGGGGGTCTCACAAGCTGCAGGGAGGGGGGGCAGGGGGACAGAAACTAGGGGTGTTTCTAATCCTACAAGGTTTGTTCAACAGCACTGTGCCACAGCCAGGGTTGTCAGAGTTAGCAAATAAAGATATTGCACAGGACATGCTTACAATATAAATTACGTGTCATTTACCTAAAATGGTAAGTGGGCATGCTATGTTTTATCTGGCAGCCCTTTCCACAGCCCAAGCCAAAAAATTAGCTAAAACATGGAACATTATTAGTTTGGACTAGCATTTCCGAAGTGTGTCCCTGGGTATCAGTAGGTTAGTATTTGTTAGGTAGAAAGATGGATGGATGGATGGATGGATGGATGGATGGATGGAGAGATAGAGATATGTAAGCTATATGTCTATGGCTCTCTGAGTAGCTATGTGATTTAAACAAGGTTAAATGACTGTCTTCCTGTTGGGCCATTCGGGCTATTTTTCAGTCTCATGGTGAGTTTCCGGGGAAAGTTGTTCCCCAGCACATTGGGCAGGGGGACACTTTTTGATCAGCAGGAGGGGCTTCCACTGGGGGAGGGGACTGCACCAGCTCCCGGCTCTGGGACACCCACTCGGGCCGTGCTCTGCCCGTGCGGGTCTTCCTCCTGACAGCGGAGCTGGGACCCTCAGGGTCAGGGTGCGTGGAGCTGAGACGCGTCATCTCTGCGGCTGCATCAGGTGTGGAGGAGGCGAAGTCCTTTTCTCCCGCAGGGAGAGGTGGATTGCGTGTCGGCTGCAAAGCTTATGTCTTTTTAAGCTACTGCAGCGTGAGGACCTTCCTTTCAGCCATCATTCGCAGACCTGGGATTCTCTCACAGCACCGCTGACCGTGCCAGGCTCCAGCCAGTGTCGACTTGAATGCCGTCCCCGAGGGGGGCATTGTGTTTGAAGTCCGTCTTTGCACGAACAAGTTCCAAATAACCCTGTCCATTTGCCCAGTGCATGCGAGCTAGACTCACCTTCGGGTTTCTGGTACCAGCACCTTCCGTACGTTCCTTGACCTCGTCTGCATGCATTAGCATCTTATCTTTAAAAACTGAGCTATAATTAGAATGTTTACTTAACAATTAGCTGTAAGCAGAAGAGTGACTACTTTGGATTTCGCTTTCATTGCCATTATCAATATTTTGAATTTTCTTTTGTTGCTTTTATAGGCTTTATTGCTGTTCCTTCATTTATTTTGTATTTTTGGCCTCTTATTTGGCATGAAAGTGGATATTTTTCTTGGCATGTTATTTCTCCTTTTCTTTGCAAATCCTCATATATACACAGGGTGGGCAAAAGTAGGTTTTCAATTGTGAATACACAAAACACAGTTTATCCTTATATTATTAACTTTTGTATTATTTATTTGTGTTACAATTGTAGTCGTACTTTTGCCCACCCCTGTACATATATTCTTTTCTGCATCCATGTCCCTTCTTCTGATTCCCTGATATTCAAGTGTCAATAATGACTTGCCTCTAGGCAGCATTTTCAAAATAAGTACAAATAAATACAAAGTTCTGGGGAAAAAATTAAATGTAAGGGAAAAAGTGCATCATCTTTAGATAAGATTACAATGTATTACAATTCATTACTTAAAAAAAACAGTTGACCCTTAACACGGGTTTGAAAGGACAGGTCCACTTATATATGCAGATTTGTTTTTCAATAAAAACTATAAATGTATTTTCCTTATGATTTTCTGAACATTTTTTCTCTAGCTTACTTTATCATAAGAACACAGTATGCAACAGATATAACATACAAAATATGTGTTAACCGACCATTTGTGTAATTGATAAGGCTCCCATCAGCAGTAGGCTCTCAGTAGTTACGTTTTGGGGGAGTCAAAATATACTCAGATTTTGACTGCATGGGTGGTCGGTGCCCCACCCCCTGCATTGTTCAAGCATCAACTGCAATTTGAAAATCAGTCAAAATTACTCTAGGAAATCCTGTGCATTGTCTACAACATGCAATCGTTTTCCCTTTCTTGGCTGGACACCTTGCGTTGGCCTGGATGTGCCAACACACCCTGCGCGCTGTGCTGACTCAGCGGAGACGCTTCCAGAAAGGGGCTCTGATGGCAGCAGAGCCATGTCCTAGGTCTCCCCGACCGAACTGCAGGACCACCCACCCCGGCTCCTCCGCTTCCTCTGCTCCGAGTCTGTGTGTTCTCACACCCTCTCTCTTGTTGTACTGAGCATACATGAAGCAGGGGAGTCCCTCGGGGGTGAGGACGACGGAGCCCCAACGCGCTAGGGCGTCTGCATGCACGACTCCGGGGACCAGGTTCATTGACGCAGATCCTTTTAATTGAGGAACTACAGGGGTATATATAGCATGAGGGGACCAATCAGAGGGAGACACGTTGCTATAGGTGACCAATCAGAGGGAGACACGTTGCTATAGGTGACCAATCAGAGGGAGACACATTGCTATAGGCGACCAATGGCTGAAAGGCTGGGGTACTGTGCACGTGGCTCTAGGAGTTAGTTCAGGCGGGCATTGCTACTTCCTGGTGTGCCGAGGAAGCATGTCATGGTGGAGTGTGCTCACACCATTGCATCAGCCACAGCGCTGAGACATACTTCCCGAGCTCTACTACACATACAGTGCGCACTTCCAAGGCCTGGGGTCCATGTGGGCACAATTAGTATTTACCAAGCACTTCGTTTATTGTTGTGATAATTACGATTTAGAACCAGCATTAGTGATCAGGGAATGCATATCTGCTTATCCAAGCCCCACCCCCCGACCCTCATCTGGTGGACAGTTGTCATACGCCATTGGCAAAGTCCTCAAGTTTTGTTTCTAGGCCTCCAACTTTAAAATCTTCTTCTCAGTCTCAGGTCGTGGCTCCTCTGGTTAAAGCATGCCCCCTTTTCCTTGGAAACACGCGTTCAAGTGACGTTCTGGAATAACCTGTATCGTGCAGCCATCCCAGCAATGCAAGTGTTTATGTCCTTTTGCGTTTGTCACGGATGCAGTCCTTGCTTGTGTCTTCCTGTGGGCATGGATGCAGATTACACGCTTGTTTCCAGCGTATTGCTGCTTCCACTTCTCTGTTCCTTTCTCTCCACATGCACACACACACATCCTTTTTACTTGCTCTGACTGCAGTAGAGAGAGTGCTTTCCTCCCGGTACCTGATCCTTCCTCTTCGGTATCTAAACACCACCTTGAGCGAGAGGCAGTCCCCATTTCTACCTGCGGAGTAAAAGCCTTGTGCTTCAGGTTCCCTCTCTGCAGCGGGTCTGATGAGGTCATGTGTTTGGAAATGGGAGGCGCCAGCTCAGCATCTTTGACCATTTGTGGGGCCTGTTTCAGTAACACAGTCATGTTGGAATGCCCCCCCTGGCCACGCTCGCTCCCAAGACAGAAAAGACGAAGAGGATGATAAAAAAGTCACTGGAGCTGGACCAACCGTACACTTTGCAAATGTCCTTGGTTTCAAATGACCGTCATTCACCTCCTCTCTGAACTATTAAGAATTGTTTTTATAGTTTTCAAAAATATCTCTGGAGCTAAGGCCTCATTTTTAGAGATATTTTGCACTCGTTTTTTTTAATGGCCATTTGAATAAGTCACTCAAGAGAATAAACCAGGGGTCCTCAAACTACGGCCTGCGGGCCACATGCGGCCCGCTGAAAACATTTATCCGGCCCGCCGGGTGTTTTTGCCGCCGCTGTGTGCATAGGAATTTGTTCATAGTTTTTTTTTAAACTATAGTCCGCCCCTCCAACGGTCTGAGGGACCGTGAACTGGCCCCCTGTTTAAAAAGTTTGAAGACCCCTAGAATAAACCATCCACCAGGGTTGGTGGCTGGCAGTTACTTGTACATGAAGAAGTGGAAGCTTTTGACATTGGAGCAGGGTTGACTCATACAACATCCACTTTTACGTAGTTCCAAGTGGTTGAAAGGCATCAGGAGGGGCAAATTCTATGGTCAGCTTAAAAATATAAATACACTGATTCCACCTTGGAAGTAACTTTTACTTGGAATCAAGATGGTGCTATTTTGGAAAAATCTGCCTGCCTTTGTTTGTTTGTTTTTTAAAGAAGGAGCACTGCATTACTCAGTATGATGATTACTTTTGCCAGAAGACGGAACTTGCTCACCTGAATAGGGGACCCTTTCTTGCGGGTACCAGGCGCCATTTCTGTGCCCTGCTGCTGGGCTGGGGTACTTCAGCGCCTCCAGGAATTGTACTTCACCCTGGGCATCCACGAAGGAAACCCTACACTTTCCCTTCCCTTGTTCAGTCTGAGATTCAAAAATTATATGACTTATTCATTTGTGACTTGGCCAAAAATAACAGTGAAAAGAAATGGGTCTGAACCGATAATGAGGAAAAACAAGACTCTGTTCTTAACAGTTCAATGGACGAGGGAAAGAAAGAGGCGTTTCTGGAAACAATGGCAGGATGACCTCCAACGCTAGGTGCCCTGAACTTGAAAACTGCTCGACTTGACCCAGCCCAGGAGTAATTCCTCTTGGATCCAGGCGTATTGACATTGGAATGACCGAAGGGAAATCATGTCTAATGGTTTTTCGTGAAACGACCATTGTGAGCCCTGAGGGTGGATCATTCACTTCTCTCTCGCGGACACCCATGGGCCCCATCAGAGCATGCCCGGCGTTAGCGCCGAGAGGGTGAAGTGGGTGCTGGGCGTCCCCCAGGCCCCGGTGGCTTCGGGCTTTGCCCTGTGTTCCTCAGAAGGGCCGGTGGCCAAGGTCCTCCGCTGGCGGGGTTTGTTTTGGCGCCGTTGCACTCATGATGTTATCCAAACCAGCCTCAAAGGAGGCCAGTGGGCTGAATACTGGGGAATGATCAATGAGTGTCTCACAATGAAAAGTTCAAATTGGTGCCTGTAATTTTTTAGGGGAGGGGTTTATACACCTTCCACTTCACCTGCTCCTTTATTAAGCTGTGGAATGGTGATTCTAGTAGCGCAGCTTCAGGTTTACAAGCGACTTCATGGCTTAGTTGAACATTTAAAAAGTGGAGACAGTTTATGAAGGATAAAGTACACAGTCTTTGGAGCCAGAGGGTTTGAAGTTCGAGTGCAGTGTTAGCTCTGCCTTCACCAGCTGTGGGGCCCCAGGCACATGTAAGTCCTTGATGTCCGTAGCTGCCAAGCGGGTATGAGTCCTTGCATGTATCTTCCGAGCAAGTGCAGGAGGCCCTGACTCTGAGGACTTATGCCTATGAACCGGCCACAGGGGGAGAACCATTGTGCCCTGGACATGGTCCTGAGCCGCCTGGGAAGAAAGCCGGAGCCCCGGTGACCTTCTCTCCCTTCCTCTTCCCTAGATGATTTCTCAGGATTGGAGACAGACACGGCCACACCCACGGAAGAGGCCTACGTTGTCTATGATGCAGGTACTAACTGGTTTTAAGCACATTATTTGGATAATTTCTTTCCTGGTGGGAGGACCTTATTTTAATCCCTAAGTGGATGTTCTGAATTGCAGTTTCCTTCCGAACCCTGGGGCGGGGGCCAGGCTTAGGGAAGGTGGTTGCACCCCACACTTCTAATTTACCCCCAGTGCATATCTGATTCAAAGGAAGAGTGTGCGTGATTGAAAATACAGCTTCCAAACAAGTTCCCTCTGCTCCCCACCTCTCCCTTCCAGCCTCTCCTTCCTCCAGAAGTTCTCAGCTGCCCCGTCTGAGCCTCCCCCTCCTCCGCTCTTCGTAAAACTGACCAAGATCTCAGCTTCCTCTCTGGGCTCTTCACATTCTTCCCTGTTCTCTCTTTTTCTAATTCCATGGCAAATGCAATGCTACGGATGTGCTGATTTTTTAAATCATAGAATCTTTTCAAGTAAGGGTAAGCGTATAAGATTAAGAGTACAAAACACCTTGGGTAGCATCTGGAACTGTTTCTCAATGAATGGTCACAGTGGTGTTGTTATACTTACGACCCTGTGACTCGTTGGAGAAATTCATGTCGGCATCCTGTCCCCACCCAGGTGGCGGCCTTTGACACTCAGAGGTCCTCACTTTTGCCCTTCACCTTGCCTGCTATTAGCCATCGCTCCAATGGTCTGAAATCACAAATGTGGGAGCAGTGTCTCCTTTGCTGCAGTCATAATACAGTTTGATGCAGTGGTTGAATCTTGCAAACAAAAATGAACTTAAAAGAAAACATCAATGTCAGAAAGCAGAGGAAGGTTTCTTAGCACCTTTGCAAACACTGTGCAGCTTCCCTTTACCTTTGAGCAGCTGAAAAGGGAGCAGTTTTATTTTCTTTTTTAAATATTAAAAGATTATTTCTCTTAGTGAAATTAATCCCACCTCCTTCTCAGAAAAAAAGCCAAAGATGATAAATAGCAAACAATCAAGTTTATTTTCTGATGGGAATCTGTTATACTCTAGAAGGGGAACTGATTTAGGTAGAGACTGGCCTTGGACAAGGACCAGGACCGTGCTAAACTGGATGAATTCTAAGACTCTCTCAGCTTTGATTTAAAAACTTCATTTTTTTCTGGTCAGATGTGGTTCTTTTTTCCCATCCTCTCTTTTCTCTGCAGCTGCTTTTCTGAGGGGACTGAAATGGGGAAAATACTGTTTTATTAGAAATAAATTATGTTTGGGCATGGCATTTATCGTGGGGTGTGTGCGCGCACGCTTTAATCTAGAGTGTGGTCTTAGAAAGTCTCTTTTGGCTGCAAACAGCGCTCCTTTGCAGGGAGTGCCCAGTTACAGAACCTTCATCCTGTTTCAGATTATGAACTTGAGACCTCCAGGCCACAGGCCTCCACCAGGCCCCCCACCACGGCTGCCACGCCCGCCGTCATCCCAGCAGAAGGCACCATTAGCTCCTTCCCCGAGGAAGAGTTCGACCTGGCTGGGAAGAAGCGATTTGTTGGTAAATAGACCTTTCTTAACCAGAGGAACGGGGTTTTAGCTTGGGCCCTTTGAGGACGCACATAGCCGGTCCCCTGGCCTGGCCAAGGAGGTCCATGTGGAGCAGAAACTTTCCCAGAGTGAAGTTTCCACTTGGGGCGACCAGCGAGTCACTCCTGTTGCGACCACAGGGACTCTCTGCAGACAGCAGGAGAGGGGCGCATGCAGGGTACTTGGAATTGGACAGAGTAGAGATGGGCTGATCTGTGCGGCCTGAGAGTAAGGGACACGTAGGGAGTATCAGGTCGGGAACATGAGTATTTTTGTCGCGGCCAGTGTCTGAGACGGGACTTCCTCGGGGCTCGCAGAGATGAGCACTGACCGACTGATGGTAGCCCAGAGCCAGGGCTTTCCTCTGAGTCACTGCCTCTCTCTCTCATTAGCCTCGAGGCCTTGGGACCCATGAATTTATCCTCCTCCTTTTTGGCAGCTACGGAGACAGTTTTGAGAGGAAACTGTTTTGCTAAACTGTGTTCCACTCCCTTTGGGAGTCTTCTTTTCCCATGTCCTTAATGAACTTCACTAACGAGGCACTTAGATTAATATCTTAGTAGAAAAAAATAATATATGACTAAGTAGACTGGCAACAGCTTAAACTAATATCACACTCTTTTGTTTCCAAAACAAATGCTCTGCTATAAGCAGAGAACAGCTCTTGCCAGCCAAGATGTAGTTCTGAGTGTCTCAACGACATGCACTTGAAGAGTGAGAGTAATTAATGTGAGGCGGCATTCCTGCGGGAGGTGCCAATGCTGGCCCGTGGCATGCAGCAGCCGGCTGAATTCACCAGATCCGACTCTCTAGTTGCATGCCGGACTCGGAACTCCTGCCAGCGCTGTTATCAGCTGTCCCAGAGAACTCCGCTGAAGACGGAGAGGCTGCCGTTGTCTGGCTGTTTCTGTGTGTCCGTAATCTATACAGCATAGATTGCTCTCCAAAACTTCCAGATTAGATCCATGGACAAGCCCTGAAGGCCCAATTTTATACAAACTATTGGAAATAGAGGAGCTAAAAACTGCCTTTGGTCGGAATGGCCACTGAGAATGAGCACCCGCACCAAAAGATGCAATGGAACACTTAGAAAGTACTAGAGCCCTGGCCCGTTTGGCTCAGTGGATAGAGGATTGGCCCTTGGACTAAAGGGTGCTGGGTTTGATGCTGGTCAAGGGTCCATACCTCTGATGCAGGCTTGATCCCTGGCCCTGGTCGGGTACATGCGAGAGGCAACCAATCGATGTGGCTCTCTCACGTAGATGCCTCTCTCTGTCTCTCCCCCTCCCTCCCACTCTCTTTAAAAATCAATGGGAAAATGTACTCAGATGGGGATGAACAAAAGAAGAAGTGCTAGAATGAGAGCACTCTGGAGCCTTATGTGTATAACGCCCGGCCCTGTGTCCCTGGCGTTTCCAACTTCTCACAGAGCACGCATCTCAAACAGCTGTGGGCTGGAGGGAGAGCCTCCTGTTGGGGCCCTTCTTTCCCGGGCCCCCCTCAGTGTCAACAGACTCAGCAGGGCATGGGACATCAGTCCAAGTCCTGCTTTATTCCTGGTGCCCTTGTGCCCACTGAGGTTAGTGTAGAAAAACCTCGAACCTGTTCATAAATGTGGGTAGCTATTATTGTGCTGAGCAGAGTGTTGTAGAAGGCTGTTCAGGCCTGGCCTTTGCAGACATTCCAGATGGGGATGGGGGTCACGGAAGCCCTAGAGAAGGCCTCCCAGGACTGATGCCAGAAGCTGTATATCTTGAACAGTGTATATTCCTTTCTGGTCCCATGACTGTCTAGGGCAGCCGTGGGCAAACTACGGCCCGCGGGCCGGATCCGGCCCGTTTGAAATGAATAAAACTAAAAAAAAAAAAAAGACCGTACCCTTTTATGTAATGATGTTTACTTTGAATTTATATTAGTTCACACAAACACTCTATCCATGCTTTTGTTCCGGCCCTCCAGTCCAGCTTAAGAACCCATTGTGGCCCTCGAGTCAAAAAGTTTGCCCACCCCTGGTCTAGGGAATGAATTTTGTTCTGGGCCTGATTCACACTTTTCCAAATGTTTGGGCATAGGAATGGTAAAATGCTGCAGATCTAACTTATGTTAAATGAATTGCAGTTGGGGATCTTTCATAGTCATCAATGTTCATGGGGCAATAGCATCTTTTGAAACCACGAGATTAACAGGTATAAATGGGTGGGTCCATTAAGGAGAGCTAGGGATGTGCTTCTGGGTTTGCTATGAGGGCCGATGACCTTGGAACCTCTGTCTAGCATGGAGAGACTGAACAATTGGTCTGCTCCATGGAGCAGAACTTATGTTTCTGCCTCCAGAGAAAGCCTGCAGCAACCCGACTGGGTGTCTGTTCTTTTACAGCTCCTTATGTGACGTATCTAAGTAAAGACCCATCCGCCCCTTGCTCTCTGACCGATGCTCTGGATCACTTCCAAGTGGAGAGCCTGGATGAAATCATCCCGACTGACATGAGGAAGAATGACCTGCCTCCGCAGCACGCGCCCCGCAATATCACCATTGTTGCTATGGAAGGCTGCCACTCATTTGTCATTGTGGACTGGGACAAAGCCACCCCGGGAGATGTGGTAACAGGTGTGTCCAAGGCAGATGTTCAGAGTTCCCATCAACATGTAGGTGGGACATACAGATAAGAACGGATGGACAGATGAGGATGAGTATATGGAAGGATGGATGGATACATGCATGGATGGATTGGATAGATGGATGAGATGGATGTATGGATACATGAGTGGATTGGATGAATGGATGAGTAGGTGCATGGGTGGACTGAATGGATAAATGCAGATGTCTTCTTTCAAAAGGATGAAATATACGCAGGTAGGGAAGTCCTGTGGGGCAGTATGAAGAGCACTAGATGGAAGTCAGAAGTCCAGAATCCTAGTCCAAGATAGATTTGCATGACCTTGAGCTACCTACTTCATCTCCCTGGACATTTGTTTCCTCTTATGCAAAATATTGTTACATCTTTTGAATTCTGTAATCCTGCAAAATGGCCAGGGAGTCCATGTAGCCACTTGTAAGATTAGATCCTACAGTGTGATGGATGATGAAGAGCTCCTACTGTGTGCGACCTTGTGACTCTGCCTCTTCCACTTTCCATGCCTGCTGGGTGCTCCCAGATCAGTCTTAGTGCTTCTGAGTTGCTCATGTGGGAATTGGATGCGATGGAAAAAGGCCCAGGCATCTTGAGCCTCCTAGATACTTGGCCTGTGAGATGATCATGAGTTCATCTGACTCTGCCAAGGATATATTTGAGGAGAAATATATTGAAATAAGTTTTTACTGAAAATAATTGATATTTTCTTTGAAGAGACCCTTCCTTTGTGAGTGATTTCTTCTGAGCCTGCAAGTTGTGTAAGAGGAAGGGATATGTATGTGTGTGTGTCTTGGGCTAGATGGGTGATGGTGGTATAGTTTGACATTATCTGTCACTATTATGCTAATGTAGTTCATCAAAGTCATAGTACTTTTGCTTTATGTCCCTAATATTATCTCTTAAAATGAGAAAAAAAAGTATTCAAGAACATCCAAAAAGGAACTTTTCTTATGGAGTCTGCAAGTAGCGCAAAAGCCAGGATAAGGGACACAGGAAAGAACGGCCCCGGTATTGTGCCAGGTGAGGTTGCAGGGCCCAGAGGAGCCATGATGGTGCAGGATCAAGGAGTTTGAGCCTTAGGTGTAACTAACAGTGCTGGTTACTCCAGTGTGCATGCTGCGTGGGCTGCTGCAGCCAGTATCTATGAAGTCCAACATGCATCTAATAGGAAGCGATAAATCAATGGAAGAAGGAAAGCTTGCAGTCAAAACATCCAGAAAATTCTTTTCTTCATTGAATATGGTTTTATGAAGGGCAATTTTGAAAATCAAGCAAGCAAGCATACAGAAGAATCATTGAAAACCTTACCTTGTACTGTTTAGCTTTTGATCTCTTGCACAACAGAGGTTACTTAACATAAGTATACCACTGCTCCCTGAGCCCTGGGGCATTTGAGAAACACAGCTGAAGGATGAGAGTTATCAGTTATCCTTCAGTGATTGCCCCATTTGAGGACCCCAGGGAAGCTCTCCGTGTCCACCATGACTAGGTCTCCCTTCACACCCCTGAGAGCACATGGACAGATCCTTCATAGTTCCAGTCACAGCTGTGTTATTCAGTCTGTCTGTCTGCTCTACTGCTCCCTGAGTCCTCAGCACTTAGTATAGTGTCTGAGCAATAGTGGACATGCAATAAATATCTGTTAAATGAATTAATGAATGAACTTGAACAAGATACTTAGCCCTCCTCCAGGGTTACACCTTTTGCGGGGCGTGGTTCCTTCACACTCACTGGGTTCTTCCTTCTTCCCACACGCAGGCTACTTGGTTTACAGCGCATCCTACGAAGACTTCATCAGGAACAAGTGGTCCACCCAGGCTTCGACGGTCACTCATTTGCCCATTGAGAACCTGAAGCCAAACACAAGGTAGGGCATGGCAGTCACTGCAAAACCAAACAATGAGACCTGTGGACACAGTGACAGGTATCCTTGGGCTGCAAAGGAAAAAACCCAGCCAAAATGTTTTTATGATTTCCTTTGCATCCTCTTTAGTTCCCATAGCGTATCCATGGACACTTAGATAGGACAGGTAGTTTCCTTGGAAGAAGTTACTGTGGTTACTGGAATTGTTAGTCTATTGTGTGGACATTTTGTTCCCTGGTTTCCAGAGACTCAACACTGCCTACCACTGGGTAAGCAAAGATATTCTGTACTGAAAAGGAAGTGATCCTTTTGTCATCACCCATGTGGCGGCGTTAGACGGCACACCCTCCACATGTGACATCAACGGAGCAGCCATTGCTAAACGTTTTAATTCACTGGTACTCAAACTCTATGATGTAGAAGTTTATATCATTCCAGGAATTAAAATAGGTTACAACCATGTCTTTCTACACCAGGCAAGTGCTGGCTGGGCAGAGGGCCATCTGGGAGCCAGAGTTTACAGCCTCAATGTGAAAAATGCAAGATGTATTCCCAGGGTACAGAGCAGGGGAGTATGCCTTTCTGCTTCTATATTTTTGAAGGTGATGACCGTCAGGAAAGCTTCCCTGGTGGGTGAACATGGTGAAGCACGAGCACGGATGGCCGAGCAGTAGTGTGCCTGCAAACCAGCTCTCTGGGGAGAAACAGCGCTCCCTGGTGCGTGGTGTTGGCCAGTGCTCCCACCAGGGCCAGTGGTTTTCATGCCTAAAAATCGGTTTAAGATGCCATTAACCAGGAGAAGGAGGGTGGGGCAAGGCCAGGTTGTTCCAGGCAGAAAGTTTGCTCAAAAAGACGGTGCGTTCTAGGTAGGAAAGGAGGCCAATAAGGCAGGAGGGGTGAGAAGGCTGGAGGCTAGACGCTGGTCCCAGAGGGCCTGCGGAGCCCCTGGGGCCTTCTGTCCTACTGTCCACCCACGGTCAGCTGCCTGGTGGACAGACCGGAACAGCAGCTGCTATTGTGGCCTCCCCAGGGTGCCTTCCCGGCCATTCGTTCTGATGGGGAGTGCTGCCCAGGATGCGAGCACTGTGCCTTCTTCCACATGGGTTTCTGAACAGCTGCCAGACTCTCTGGGCCAGGGAAACGCTGTGATGGGAGGATGCTTTTCCCCTGAGTGACCCTAAGGAGGAGGAAGAGAAGTGGGGGACTAGCAAGTCTCTGGGGGTCTCCCTTTAGGAGCCCAGTGCTTCCTACCTCATCGCTGTCCCCAGGCTTCCCAGACGCCACCCTCAGGGTCCCCCAAATCGGAGACACAAGAAGCCATGGATGCAGAGGAGCCAGAGTGTAAACGCAGCTGTGGCTCTTCATCGCCGAGTCTTGGGTTTGACTTCGCATGGGCATATTCACCAGCTCTACCAGCTCACTTTCCGGAGCGCGTATTTTAATCCATAAAGTCCGATGATTTGTCACTGTGGAGTCGATTCAAAAGCAGGGCCAAAGCCTATGTAAGGTGGCAAGGCATGGATCGCACCTGCTACTTGGGCAAGGCAGACACTCTTCAGAGTATAAATGTATATTTCAGCTCATAGCAAAAGCTTCATGTGTTTTTTGAAAATAGGAGCTTCACTTTCTTCATAATTCCAGGTTGCTTTTCAGCGCAGCGTATTTAATTTACGTGGACACAGTAGGTGAAGTTCAAGTGGAAGCATGTCTTTGGAGTTGGGCCACGTGGCTTTGCGGAGGATGGAATGATGATGCGCCGGGATGGTGGGTCTGGAGATGCTGAGGTGTCAGAGGGAGACCTGCTGATGCAACAGAATCACTAGACTAGCTCCCCTTCGGGGACTGGCGTCTCCTCGGTGCACAGCTGAGCACGGAGCTTGGGGAAGGGGCATCAGGCGGCTCCGGTGGTGACTCAAGAAACAGTCAGGAGGAATGTCCCCTGTAGCCTCAGAATGTGCCATCCCTTGGGTGACGTCCTGTAGTTCCCTTGGGCTTTCATTTCCTTTTTCTTAAGGAAAAAAGAAAGTATCTGTAAAGTTTGACCAGAATCACAACAGCCAGACCCACCACTTGGCCAGCTGCAGTTTCGCCTTAGATTCCTCCGCAGCCACCCACGGAAGCACACACCACTGGGAAAGCGTGAACTGCTGAGCAGCGTGACATCTGGAGACGTGTGTTCTCAATTGTGCATCTTTTTCTCAAATGAGACTTAGAAAGGATTCTCCCCTTAAGGAGACGTGAATGACTTTCTTAAAAGGCTTCAAAGAAGACTAATTTTACTGGGTGGCTTCATCAGCTCAGCCATTTTGACCAGCTCTGTTTCATCAGACACAAAATCACGTCCTGTCTGTAACTGTGAGGCCGAGGGCTCCTTGGTGATCACAGACGCTCGGAAGCGTGGAGCCAGGACACAGCCTTTGCTCTCCGCATGTCAGTAATTCACCTTTAAAACCCAGTGCCTTTTCATCAGCACATGTAATCTGTGCGCCTGACGAAGAATTCTGGAATGAAGTGTGACTCCTCTTAGTCAGAGCCACAGGGAAAGGCTCGCCATGAACTCTCCAAAGCGGTGCAGAGCCACACTCGCAGGATGTACCCCTTCCTCGCCTGCAGTAGCCCAGGAGGGCACGGGGGAGGGACACACAGAGCTTCACAGAGACGGAGTGAGGACTAGGTGGTGCTGGGCCCCAGTCTCTCCAGCCACCACTTTCATCCTGTAGCTCCCAAGAGAGCAAAGCAAGATGTCCCGGGACTCCCACCCCCGGGAGCCTAGCAGCCTCCCTCCAGGTGGACGAGCTGATGTGCTTGCTGCCCATTCTCTGTTCCAAGACCAAGGAGAATCCTCGAGAAGTTCTCCAGGCCTGCTCCCCATCCCTTCCTGGACTCGCTCCTCTCTCCTGGAGGCGCAGAAGCTCGAAACTCTTCTAAGGCTTCCGAGCCAACCACAGCGCTTGTCATGCAACCAAAACACGTTGGTTGCCTCTGGACTCCACCTCTGGACCAGTTCTCCCTCTCTGCCCGCGGTCATGGTGGGCCACACAGCCTGCTCTTCCACGCGGAGCCCAGCGGCGCCCTCCAGGGCCCGGCCCTCCAGCTGGGCCCGAGCAGGACAAGAGGAGGTTCCTCCCAGGGCCCAGTTTCACGGCAGAACCACCGGGTGCCCTAAGGGACACACTCTCTCAGTGACACCCCGTCTGCTCCCAGTGGCCACAGGTCTATGCTGTTCATTGTATTATTTTGAAAAGTTATTAGAAAATGAGAAAATTCAGAGAACAATGAAGAAATAGCAGGGATGTGTGCATTAGTAAAAACAAAAAAAAATAGGACTCAAAGTCTGCTACAGAGTAAGGAGTTAGGAAGTCTGTCTTATTCCAGAAGTTAGACAAGGGTCTCTCTCAGCAAGCGTTTTCTTCCCATTTCAGGTATTATTTTAAAGTTCAAGCCAAGAACCCTCAGGGCTATGGACCCATCAGCCCGTCGGTCTCATTTGTCACGGAGTCAGGTACGGATGCCTTCACTTCTCATTTCTCCCTTTTCTCAAAAACAAATAATTTGGAATAATGACTGCAATAGAATAAAAACTGGAAAATTAGAATCCTAACTTTTCTATTTACTGAATTCATATTGGCTATTGCTTTATTAAATAAACATCACTTTCTGCTAGGTTAAAACATGGACAATAATATTCAAAGTAGTCTTTTTTGGAACTGCCTGGAAAATGGAAAGGTCAAATTCCAGTGAAAATGGGGATCTAGTTCTCAGCCATGCAGGAAAGGTAGTCTGAATCTCTCTGCAAAAGATTTCGTGGCAGAGGTGATTTTTTCATTGCAAACAGCTGAAGAGCATAACTAGCCTGCGGCCTGAGAGGCAGCTGCTTCTAACAATGAGTTACGTCTCTAAGATGCTTATTTAATTGTTTAAGATTTTTCTTTTCTTTTTAAAAAATATATTTGTATTGATTTCAGAGAGGAAGGGAGAGAAATAGAGAGAGAGAAACATGAATGATGAGGGGGAATCATTGATCCGCTGCCTCCTGCCTACTGCATCGAAACATGGAGAAGAAAATGAAATCTTTCTGAGAATATGCTCTATACTGGAAATGTAGGTGAAGGACCTCAACAGCATTTTCACCTATTTCATCTAAGAAGTGTGTTTCTCATTAGTAATCAAGAAGAAGCCATTATCAGTGGTTAATGTGCTAACGTAGGGAATGTGTCTATATTTATGGCTACATTTCCTAAAAAGAAAATGGACTTTTGGCAACTTTCAGGATCAACATGATAAAAATCTATAAGAAGAAAACCAAATTATTCACATTTAAGCATCTATCAAGAACCTGATGTCTGAAATCTGAGGGTAGGAAGGCACATGTGTAGCTCATTCTCGTTTATTACTCAGCAGCATTCCTTGCACGGCGGCTGCACCGCAGTGAGCTTCTCCACTCACCTGCTGGCAGACATTGGGCTGTTTCTGCTTTTTGACTATGAAAAATAAAGCTGCTGTGGGCATTCATGTATAAAAGTGTTTTCTGGGACATGTTTTAATTTCTCTTGGGTAAGATCTCAAGGCCGCAAAGGGTGGATTGTACAGTAGGTGCATGTTTACCTTTTTAAGAAACCACCAACCTGTTTTCCCAAGATGGACACGTTTTAAAACATAATGAGTATTTCATTTCATTATTTTGTGGTACCCAGTGTCAAAGTATTCAGAGACCCACAACTTCTATAAAAATAATGAAGTATTTCTCAAAAGGAAGTGCTCAGAAAATAAAAACTAACAAAAATGTTGGCCTTTGACAAAGAAACCGTATATTTTTTCTTTGCTACTCCAGTTGGGTTAGCACTCTTGGTTATAATACACATGTAAGTCCTGGCATGGTTGTGAAATGTGATAATGGAGTCATTTTTTTTTTCATTCTACAGACAACCCTCTGCTTGTTGTGAGGCCACCAGGTAAGTCTGTCTTCTTGATAAACTCCATATTTGAGCAATCATGTTGAAGACTGACTATGAGATTGTTACAATTACAAGTGCTGGACCATTTTTGCATTTTTATAATATTAGGACAACATTGGTGGTTTCTTTACTCCCTTCATCCTAATCCAGGGAAAAGTGATCTGGGAATTTTTTAATAGCAGCCAACATCGATAAAAAACCATTATGGGTGGCCAAGCTCTCTGAGAACAGATAAGTTTATTTTCATTCAAACCCCTTTGAATATTTTAAATATTTGAAAAGGTAGCAAAATGCATTAAGTGTATAACAAAATTTTACTTTGTTTTTAAATAACCTGAGAAAGCTCTATTGCTCAAGTTCAGGACGGGTCTTCTGAGTGACAAGAACAGTAGGAGTCTAGGCAGAGGGACCTGGTGGGGGGTAGGATGGCATGCCTTGCAAGATCAACTTGGCCTCTATAGCTTATTTCCCATAATGCCTTTTTCTTGCTCTGAGAATCTCTACACTATGTTTGAGTAAAAGGAACTCCACAGCTGTGTTTCAGTCCTAAGAAGGCAAAGGAAAGAGAAAGAGGATGCCCACTGGGAGGTGGGAAAGCTTTGCTCAGGGAAGCCTTGAGAAAGAAGGCCCAGCAAATAAGTCAGATCTCTGGTACTTGTGCGAGAATAAACACTGGAGCGCCATGTCCTGGTGTGTTTTTGTTGTCAAGGCGGAGAGCCCATCTGGATCCCATTTGCTTTCAAACACAACCCTGACTACACGGACTGCCACGGCCGGCAGTATGTGAAGCGGACGTGGTACAGAAAGTTTGTGGGCGTCATTCTCTGTAACTCACTGCGGTACAAGATCTACCTCAGTGACAACCTGAAAGGTAGGTCTTTGAGGCTGGTTGGCTATGGGAGGGTAGGAAGAATTTTTATTTTATGAGCTACTCACTTGACATAGCAGGTGTGTGAAGATATATTTAGGTTTAGCTCAAATACAAACCAGCTTGGCAGGCTCTGTTTTAGGGTGATTCGTTCCTACACTGGCACCCAGAAAGATACATGTTTTAAATCTACCTTTTAGGAATTCTGACATAAATTTAAAGGCCAGTTTTTTCTGTTAACGCAATAACACGTATGAGTATAAGCTGGAAGTATTGAGGAAAACACTCCCTTCGTTTCCTGCTACTTTACAGAGAAAAAGACACAGATGGTAAAACATGCATTATCAGTACCATCTTTTCCAAATAAAAATTACATCGTCTTCATCATGGGTGGGGAGTAAAACAAAGGATAACACGCACTTTGACCTACTAACATTCCAAAATGCCATTTGACCCAGCTGGCTTTGCCTCATTCACCTACGCAAATTTTTTTTAATTTATTTTTTGGGTTTTTTTTTTGAGTTTTTCCCTTTATTTTTATTGTTGACACTATTACACATGTCCCCTTTCCCACCCTTTGCCTGCCTCCACCCAGACCCCAAATTTTTTTTATTTCAAAATTTGCACAATTTTTAGTAAATACATTTTTCAATTTTTCCCCAGCTGCTCTATATTTTATTATGGGTTTTTTTGTTGTTGTTTGTTTTTTCTTGCTAGTGGCATCATGTCAAGATAATGTCAAAACAAAATCTCCCTTACAGTCCTCCACGCTGGCAGTTTCTCAGTGTGTATGCCTCTCCCGACACTCACTGTCTGTGTCTCTCTGCCCTTCTCCTTCTGTGATTCGGAATTCCTAGGAGAGGTGCACAGCCTGCAGCATCCCAGGGTTGAGAAAAACAACTTTGTCCTACTGTGCAGCTGTGTTTCAGCACCACGGACAGTGCCTCATGCCACTGACACACACTCTACTAGTTATAAATGAAAATAGGTTCTTCTATTTTTATAGGTCTTTGTACCTTTCACAACGCAGCCTCTAGACTAGATTAGTTTCATCTGTTCTTTTTTTAAAAACCAACGATTAAAAAAGTATACCATTTATAGTCTGAAACTGCCTGTAATGGTTTCCAGTTGGTGAACACTTGTTAAGTATTTAACATACATGATCTCTGACACCTTAAACACTTATGGGTTGGTACCATTATCACCAAGTTTCAAACATGGAAAGTATGACACACAGAGTTGAGTAATGTACCCACTTCAAATAGTCTCCAAAGCCCAGGCAGACTCCTAAACCATCTGCGGCACTTTTTGAACAGTCACTGACTTATCTTATTCCTCCATGAAGACACATTCTACAGCATCGGAGACAGCTGGGGAAGAGGTGAAGACCATTGCCAATTTGTGGATTCACACCTGGATGGGAGAACGGGGCCTCACTCCTACATAGAGGCCCTCCCTAGCATTCAAGGTAATGAGAACACAGATCTGGCATATTCCACTGGGGGTGAGAGAGGAGGACTGATATGGGGAGAAAGTTCACCATGGCCCTGGCTTTGGTGTACTGCTTGATGACAGGTTGTTGGTAGCATTATAGCTCATGACAATCAAACATTAACAAAATACACCTACTGTGTGCTGGAGTTGGGTAAGCCTAGGGAAAGAAGAGCTCAGTGGAATATAAGACCTCATCCCTACTCTCAGGAAGATGGTCCATGACCAGAAAGAGAAGCTAAGTATCTGAAAGGCAACTAACAGGTACAACTTAAACTGTAGATAGTGACAGAGTTATGTCACATGGTCGTCCTGTTGTCAGGCGATTGTGCAGATTACAGCCACTGTCTGATATGAGGGAGGCCGGCCATCGGACACTGTTGGGGAAGGTTTTTGGAAGAGACAGAGTCAAAAAAGAGGCCTAGACACACACAGAGTGGAGGGCCTTTGTGGGGAGAATGGCAGGAACAGTAAGGAAGAGAAAAATAAACAAGTGCAAAACAACCGTGACCTGCTTCAGGAGACAGTGTATCAGCTATTTGATGATGGCTGTTTTAAGGTGGGAACTAGTGTATTCACTAGTGTATTCACCCTGCAATATGTTACTTACTCCCCCAACAAACAAACAATCAGAACTGAATGAAGTCCAGCTCTTTTCCCCATTATGCACTCAGTTCTCAACAATCTGGCATTTTCAAGACATGAGATGTGTTCTGATCCATTGACATTTTTAGCTCGGGGAAGAAAATGGTACAAAATTATTCATTTTCAAAGAAGTAAAATACAATAAAATACATAAAACAATAAAATAAGTGTATTAGGGTTCTCCAGAAAAACAAAACCAGTGCGGGGGTGGAGGGGGCGGGGGGAGGGAGAGAAAAAGGGAGAGAGGTGCTTATTTCAAGGAATTGCCTCATATGATGGTAGAGGCCGGCAAGCCCGGAATCTGCGGGGGCCAGCAGGCTGGAGACCCGGGAGAGTCTGTTTCCATGTGAGTCGCTGGCAGAACACTGTCCTCTTCACGGGAAGGAAGTTTCTTTAGGGCCTTTAACTGATTGGATGAGGCCCACCCACCATATGAAGGGTAACCTATTTTACTCAAAGTCTTGCGATTTAAATGTTAATTTCATCTAAAACACACATTCACAGAAAGACCTGAATAATAGTTGACCAAATATCTGGGTCCCATAGCCTAGCCAAATTGAATACAGAAAATTAACCATCAAAATAAACATTAAAGATAGGGTGTCCCAACAAATGTGTACGCACACTTTGAATAATTATAAAGGCAGTGTTTATTAAAATACATCCCATTTTCAAAATTGAGCTATCCGCTGTTAAAACATGTACACGTTTTGGGGAGACACCCTATATACAGGTGTAAGTGCTTTTCCAAAGTCACCTTACTAACATTGACAGGTGTGGTTGAAAGGGGTTTGTTACCAATATCAGGACTCCTTTATTGCTCTTATCACTTAGGAAACCTCATGGATTTTAGGAACGCTGTGCCGGGAACAGGGATAAAGACCAAATACATATTTCTTACTATAAATGGCAGTATCACAGACACATTTCTCTCCTCTTTTTCCTTTTCCCGTTCCAGGCTACTACCGCCAGTATCGCCAGGAGCCTGTCCGCTTTGGCAACATTGGTTTTGGGACCCCCTATTACTACGTGGGCTGGTATGAGTGTGGCGTCTCCATCCCAGGGAAGTGGTAACCACAGGACGAGCTGAGGAAAGCTCGCCCTGCCCGGCCCCCGGGACTAACTCGCACTGAGGGCTGAGCAGGAAAAGGAAGATGGCGCCTGTCCCAAGCCCCTCTGCCCCGTGTCAGCAAGGCCACAAGGTGGACACTGGATATTTGGGGCATCTTCAGTCTGGACTCGGCCCCACTTCCTGGCCTGGACCACACACGGGATTCAATGTTGCTGTTAAGTTTGCTTCTCCACACGTTTTGCTTATAATAGCACATCCCAGAGACAACCAAAGCACACAGCTACCAGGGATGCCCACTGATTCAGGGTGATTTTCACACTTCTTAGGCACAATATCTAGACCATCGGTATCTCCAGAGAACAGCAGAAGCTGGCTTCATGGGATGCTACACGCTCTCTTTTTTCACCGGACTCCTCCAAAACTAGCTGACGTTATGCCCCTGGCCTCTTTCTCTGCAGGAGAACTGAATTACTCAAATCCTCACCCAAGGAAATATATCCTGCTTAAGATTTATCCATGGACTCACCCACTGCTAGACCAAATGTATCAAATCTTGGTCAATCTCATTTTGATATATATATGTATATATGCATATACATATCCACACTTGTCTGCAAGAACGTTGATTAAAATCGCTAAATTTGTACCTGTTTACTAGAGAAACATGTGTGGGACTTTTGGGAGCAAAGGTGCCATTTTCGAACATCTTACTGAAGTGTCCAGAGCATGCGTTCTCAGCAGAGGAAAGCCACGCCTCCTTCCTGTGCGTGCTGCTGAGCTGTGGGTGGCGGGGGTACTGCCGCAGGGTGGCAGACTCGTTGCAGACGGAGTGCCTTCGGTCTCCCACACCCGTGTGGAAACTCACGGCTGTCTCTATGGGGACAGACCTAGCATGTTTGCAGATTAAGAGTTTAGGTCCCGAATGATTCGAAAATCCAGTCTTAAAGAAACCCCTTTCCCTCTCCTGCCCGTCTCAGTGTCTACTTCTTGAAATAAAGCACCTTACCCCTCTTCGCCGCAGCACACGTGAGTTTATTTAAAACACCGTGTCCGGTCCACGGGCCTGGCTCCTCCGTGTCCTCCGGCAGCTCTGCGCAGTGAAGGATTTGTCTCAGACAGGTTTACACGTACGAAAAGCAGGGCTGGAGGTGGATCTGTTTCTGGGCCCACTGGTGTTTCCCTCATATGAACGATGTGACGTGGGATGCAGTCCAGGCTCCTGGAGCCAACCAGTGCAGGCCGGCGCTGTGTTGAGGGGACGCCTGGTGTATTGTGTAGGCGTGAAGGTAGAACTTACAAGCAAACAAGTAACTTTGCAGGCCGCTGCATTGGGGCTGTGATAAAGGACACTTCCCTCAGCTCCCACCATCCCCTTTGCACAGTAAACAACAGTAGAGACAGTGTGAGCAGGCAGACAGCTGGGAAAATAGAGAATTCCTTAGGAGGGCAGATCAGACTCCCAGCTCACGTGCTACTCACATGTTCATTTGCAAAATAGCATAATGCTCTCCAGGTCCATCCATGCTGTTGCAAATGGTAGGAGTTCCTTTTTACAGCAGCATAGTATTCCATGGTGTAGATATACCACAGTGTTTTAATCCACTCTTCTGCTGATGGGCACTTAGGCTGTTTCCAAATCTTAGCTACTATAAATTGTGCTGCTATGAACATAGGAATGCATATATCCTTTCTGTTTGGTGTTTCTAGTTTCTTGGGATATATTCCTAGAAGTGGGATCACTGGGTCAAATGGGAGTTCCACTTTTAGTTTTTTGAGGAAACTCCATACTGTTCTCCACAGTGGCTGCACCAGTCTGCATTCCTACCAGCAGTGCACGAGGGTTCCTTTTTCTCTGCATCCTCTCCAGCACTTGTCATTTGTTGATTTGTTGATGATAGCCATTCTGACAGGTGTGAGATGGTACCTCATTGTCATTTTGACTTTCACCTCTTGGATGATTAGTGACTTTGAGCATGTTTTCATATGTCTCTTGGCCTTCTGTATGTCCTGTTTTGAAAAGTGTCTATTTAGGTCCTTTGCCCATTTTTTGATTGGGTTGTTTATCTTCCTTTTGTTAAGTTGTATGAGTTCCCTGTAAATGTTGGAGGTTAAACCCTTATTGGAGATAACATTAGCAAATATGTTCTCCAGTGCAGTGACAGAAATCTTTAAGTAGCTTTTGGGGCTCTTGTACATGAAAGGGGGATTTTTTAAAAAGAAGGATGTCTAAAATCATCTTATATTTTACTCTTATTAACACTCAAACAAACTTCTTTCAATAAAGATAAGGTCTTTCAGTATAAGTGAATTTTTCTAATAAGCAGGTAACTGGCTTTGGCACCCACCAGCTGGCCATCACCATTGCTGTTGGAGGGAGAGAGGCTCCAGGCTGAGGCCCCTGGGAGAGCCTGCAGTTTGCAATTTCCTGAGTGTTCCCTTGGGTATGAATCATTCATTAGCGCTCAAGCAGGCGTGCTGGGCTGTCCCACAGCCGCCTGGTCGCGGCCTCCTCTGGGAGAGATGGGGATCCGTTCAGCAGAGGAGCAGGTGCCTCTTCCCTTCGCGATCCACACTCTTCATAACCACATGACATGTGCCCTGCTCCTTTCACACACTAAGGGCTTCCTGCTCACTCCTCAGAAGCACATGGAATCCCCTGGTGTTCACTCAACAATGAACACCAAGCCCGTGATACTGGAGGCTGTATTTCATTATAGAAACCTGCACTTTTATTAGAAAGAAGTGTTTGTGCCCTGGCCGGTGTGCTCAGTGGTCAGAGCATCAGCCTGCGCACTAAAGGGTTGTGGGTTTGATTCCTGTCAAGGGCACGTTCCTGGGTTGCAGATTCCTGGCCCCCAATGTGGGTACGTGTGGGAGGTAACCAATAGATGTGTCTCTCTCACATCGATGTGTTTTTTCTCTCTCTTCCCCCCACTCTCCCTCCCTTCCACTCTCAAAAAAAGAAAAGAAAGAAAGAAATGGAAAAAATATCCTCAGTTGAGGATTAACAACAACAAAAAAGTGTTTGCAAGTTTTGATGGAAATTACTACAAACCCCAGATGATAGAGCAGCCAAAACAAAAACACCGGCTCTGAGCCAAGGTGGTACGATTACCAAAATTCTGTCCAAACGTGGTTACGTCACAGTTCACATGAGTGCTCGTGGCCACATCCAGCTCCGGGTCCACTCAGGAGGCCACGTTTCAGAACGCCATGGGCCTGAAAACCACTTCGTGTCAGATCAGGAGGACATTAATGGGGCCGTTTTCCTAAAGCCTTTGTCTATTTGAAAGGCTCAAAGAAGCAGCGAGTTTGCCAGCTCTAGAGGCAGAAGTAGCATAGGTGGGGATTCAAGAAAAAGAACACGTGACTCGCACAGCGAGGAGCGAGCCTCCTTGGGAAGCAGGGAGAAGTCCGTCCCTGAGAAGCCTGAAATAGCACGAGAAAGGTCTAAACTTGTGCCCGGAGGCCCCGGCCTGTGTTCACGTGGCCTGCGAGCCCAGAATGGCTTTTCAGAGGGCTGTAAACCAAACAAACAGACAAGCAAAAAACTCAGTATTAGTCAACAGAAACCATATGTGGTTCACAGGCCTGAAATATTTACCATCTTACCCTGTAAGAAAAAGTTTGCACAGCCTTAGGTTAGAGTTTTCCTGGGTTTAAAGACGGTTTAAGCAAAGTCCTAGTTAAAAACTATCACATCACATAGGACTTCATAGATGTTTGTTTTCCTCGTACTTGAGTTATGTTTGGAAATTGATGGATATGCTCAGGATAAAAAAGTCAAGGAATTCAGTGTGTGGGGGGGGGGCAGGGGGGATTCAAAGGTGGGTCTGCAAGCTCTGTATGGGAGCTAGTCCTGCTCTAGAAAACGTTCGAGATTCATGCGGGGGGTGGGGGGGAGGGGGGTGCTCAGAGCTCCCTGGCACCACGTGTCCAGTCTGGCTCAGCACCTGTGGGCTCCGATGCAGACTGAGGGGATGTGGGGGGCGTGGACACAGCACGTGGTCATGTTTGGAAGCAACGGCAGGCTCTCTTCATGGCCCAGCATTTCTCCACCCTTCCTCGACTTCCACAGCTGTCAGTGGCCTCCGTGCCAGGCAGTGTGCGGACATGTGCACCTCAGCGTTCACAGTCTACACTAAAACAGCACTGGAGAAGCTGGGCTGGTTTGAAAGCTTGGGGGGTGATACCTACGTGATGGGCTTTTTGTGTGTTTGTTGCTCTGGTGCTGACATCTCTGCTGTTCTAGCTTCATCGAAGCCCAGCTGCTCGGAGACTTGGTAAATTCCGTTCACAGCATTTCTGGGTTGCCTCGCTGTATCGGAAATATTTGTTTGGTGACCACAGCTTCGTTCTGTTTTTGATGCTGAATTGGAAAATGCTGTTTGTCCTTTGGGAATGTTCTAGTTAATGAGGAACAGATGGTGGTCTGAGTGGTACAGAACTTGTTGACTAGTCAGAAGATCCTCTTGGTGTACATTTAGGGCTTTCTCTGTAGTAGGGATATTTCTGAAGTAATGTGTAATTAGTGAGTGGAAAATAACTTGTATCCTAGTTCATGGTTCAAATACAAGGTCAATATTATCAATGCATCCATGTATATACTAGTACATCTGTAACAGACAACTTTATTAAGTCCTTCCTAAGTGTCAGGGACCCTTCTGAGTACAGATTTATTCTTTGGTGTTTTTTAAAAAAATTAAAAAAACACATACCAACCATTTTAGTGAGGCATGGTTGGCATACAAAAGGCTGTATATAATTAATGTGTACAATGTGATAAGTATATATACCTGTGAAACCATCACCACCATCTGTACCAGAAACACACCCATTACCTTCAAAAGTTTCTTCCCACCCTCTCAATTTATTATTGTGTGTGTGTGAGATAAGAACACTTAACATAGGACCTCCCCTCTGAGCAAGTTTTAAGTGTGCAATACAGTATTGTTAGCTACCGGCCCTGTGCTGTAAGGAGACCTCTAGGCCTTACTCGTCTTGCATGGCCAAAACTAACACCTCTGCATTTCCTAACACCTCCCCAACCCCTGGCAACCACCATTCTCCTCGCTGCTTCAAGAGTTTTTTTTAGATTCCACAGGTAAGTGGAATCATGTGATATGTGTCCTTCTGTGACTGGCTCATTTTACTCAGTCCTCTGGGTTCATTCATGTTGTCACAATTGGCAGGGTTTTTCTTATTATTAAAGGCTGAATATTCCATTGTGTGTGTGTGTACCACAAGATTTATAGTGCACACTCCTGAATTTTGACAAATTTATAGTCATGTAAGCACCACTATAATTAAAACAGACAACAGTTCCATTACCCCCCCCACACACACACACACAAATTCCTCCCCCGCCCGCACCCCCACTCCCCCTGTCATCAACTGATCTGCTTTCTGTCTCTGTTCTTGCCTTGTCTAGATGGTCATGTAAAAGGACGGTTCTATTTCTTCCTTTCCGATCCATTTGCATCTTATTTCTTTTTCTTGCCTATCACTCTGCAAAGACCTCTCTATACTGATGAAAGAAGACATCTTCGCCTTGTTCCTGATTCCAGAAGGAAAGCTTTTGGTGTTTCAACGCCAAGTATGATGTTAGCCAAAAGCCAAGTCAAGTTGACACGTGAAACACCGTCATGAACTGGAACGCCGAGAGGTCGGGGATGTAGCGTGCTGAGCACCTGGACCATGTGCGGCTCACAGGTGAGGGAATGCCAGACTCCGTGCTGGGCCATGTGCATGCTCTAAACCCAACGCAGGAGAGACCCACTCCCAGAGTTACACAGCAGGCAGGGGTGCAACTGAGATAATTACTCAGAAGACCATTGTGAGGACTGAGCAAGATAATTTGTTTAAGGTACTTAGTGCCTTGCATGTAGTCAATATTCAATAAATTGCAACTATTATCTGATGAACGACAGTGTACCTTAGTTCTCTGGTCTCGAAAACCCGACCGCATGTTCCTAAATGCATGTGATCTCCTTCACTTGCCATGTTATGGTGGATAAACTGCTTAGACTGTTATGGGCTCATTAATCGTTCAGAAAGCATTGTTCATATGCTCTGGGTTTGATTAAAATTCAAGTGCATTTACACATCCTCTTTCTTCAGTTTCAATGCCATCCATCTGATAATAGAAACTGGATCCCTACACTGATGATCCACCTATATCTCATTGACTAGAATTCTATTCAGTTGGAGCCAAGAAGATGGCCTTTTCTTTGTGATAAAAGCAAACGCCACATTTTTGCAACGGAGGAGTAACAAAAATCTGAATTCAGTCTGAAGTTCTAAACTCACTAATTTTCAGTGGCTTCTAACCTGGGCCTAAAGAGATAGCCCTCAGTTTATAAAATATTCATACTTCCTCTGTTTCTGCTACGCTAACTGGTGCAAAACAGACATCTCTAGATTCATCCCCCCAAAAAAGCCACCAAGATGCTCTAAGACCTTTCCAATGTCTCATCACATATGGCTGATGGAACCTCCTTAAAGAAAACCCCTGAATTTTGAAACCATCATAAAATGAGTTCTTACATTTCTTCCATGTGGGAATAAAGTATGTATATAAGAGAGGGGTTATAACGTTATATATGCCTGTTTCTACAGGAAAACCAACTTCACTATACATGTCTTTTGGAAAAAACCCTGAGTGAAGACTGCCTGTATACCCTTTTTCAACATTGTCAACCCGCATTCAGCAGGGCCTGAGCACCGGGAGAATTCACTAAGCACTTAACATTTAATGATTCACATTTACAGTCACGCAGGTCAATACCGAGCTTTTGTGCATGCATCAAGTTGAGGTGGGTTTTGAGACTTGAAACAGAACCCTGATGGATACGCTTAGGAAAACCAGGAACAGGGGGAGGAGTCACAGACTTGCCCATCCCTTAGGCTCCCCCAACACAATTCTTAGGTGCAAAGTAAGAGAGGTAACCAGATGGCAACAGTGTGTGCTGAGTGACATGGGAATGGATGGCCCCGATGTCTTATGGGCTGAATTAGTGAGCGAAGGCGCTGGAGCAGCCGAGAGACAAGAGGGACTTTTGTGAATGACTCTCAGCTCTGCGACCTCACCTCCGCTCCTTTGCTGATGTCCCTTCTTCAAAAGGGTCAGGAACGCTAGACTGCCCCTCTTCCCACACTCGGCCATGGGCTGACTGTGGGTGTGCCTCCAGGATTCACATGTTGAACCCCTAATCCCAATGTGAAGGTGTCAGGAGACAGGGCATTTGGAGGGTGATTAATTCGTGAGGGTGGAGCCCTCAGAAGACAAGACACCAGAGGGCTTGCTCCCTTCCTCCCCTGCCCTGGGAGGACGCAGCCAGAAGGCGGCTGAACCGGGAAAAGGACCCGACCATGTGGGCACCCTGACTTGTGGGCACCCTGACTTCCAGCCCCCAGACGGTGAGAAATACTAGCAAAGATCTGATGTTCAAGCCCCAGGTCCATGGGATTCTGCTTGAGCCGCCAGAGCAGACTCCAAAACATCTCCTCTCTGCTTTGCGTGGAGAGTTGGAAGCTATTGAGGAGAGCTGGGAGCAAAGGCCTCTGGGAAGAGACAGTTAACTCAGAAATGACATTTGGGAAGAGAAACCCCACCCTCATGATGCTGGCAGATCTGTGGTGCCAGCTCCTTTCTGTGAGCTAATTCGTTCCTGTTTCTAACCATCCATTTCCAAGTGTCTGAGGATCAGTTTCTCATGATCTTTCCCAGCTTTTCATGATGCTGATAACTCGGCAGCCAAGGACAGCACAACCACAGAATACATTTCATTTTGCTTAGGTTTCATTTTGCTCCAAGACCCTATGCTTTGACACCCTACAGACAGAAATTTTTTGGAAATCCTGTGCCAATTTAAACTAACTTGTTGGGAGATCGTCTCAAATAAATCTAGAATGTTTTTATTTTTGCTACAAATATTTTTGGCCTCTGAGTGGATGTGTGTTCCCTGTTGAGTGTTTACTTTGATGTTTCATTGGAGATAAACCATTTATTTCAATTTGATTTGATTTGATTTAGTTCAACTCAGCTAAATTCCATCACACTTATTATTTATTAATACCTACATTTACATATAGCAATTTGCTAGGCATTTCAGTCCCAGTCCCCAAATTTGAAAACTCAGAGTCTAATTGGGAAGAAGGGAAATTCTAAGATAATTTTTAAGCCAAAGCATGGTGCTTAGGAGAGGACAGGGCTGACAAAGATGAGCAACCTCACCTCACTCTCCTTCCACGTCCGTGGCAGACACTGCTGGTCATCACTGCATCAGCTCTATGCCAGGGGAGTCCCAGCATCTTTCTCAGTCAGTCACTACCCAGCGTTCAGCAGCGGTATGGTACCCAAGGCCCTTATCCATCCCTGGAAAAAATGACACAAATGCTCAGATGGATTCCAAAATGGGAGAACTTCGCTTGGGCCTGTGTCTGTAGGCTCTGTGCTTAAGACAACAGAGCAGCTTGGTAATTTCAAGGATTTGATGGTTGAGAATGAATTAGAAGAAAATGAATCTTCACTGAATTTTTTCCAGTCGACTCACAAGCATGAATTTATACACACGACTACAAAGAAGCATTTGGGAGATTAATGAGAGTTTTGAAATCTGAAATGGAGACTGTAATTTCCAAATCTGCAAAGTGTATTGAGACTCAGATGATCAAGCTCCTATTGTACTTTCCCAGTAATTAATCATGTGATCTTGGGCAATTCTCAACCCTTCTGTGCACTTGAGCTTCACCATTAGGGAGTGTAATGTTTTTACAGCATTTTTAAATAAATGATCTGAATTCGGCACCTTAATATAAATAACAGATAAAAGTGCAAAGTGTCTGGCTGAAGATGAGGCTTGGAGCCTGGCCCTGACCCCCATTATCTTCCCCTCAGCCTCCACCCCAATCTTATGGAATCCTCTGGAATTTCTGCAAGGAATGTTAGCAATTAAGGAACACATTTTGATAACTAAACAAGAGATTCTTTAGGTACTGTTCCAACTCTGTACGTGTTAATGAACATAAATCAGCTAGATCTGACTCAATACAGTGTGCCGGGCACGGGTGGCAATAAGCTCCGGAACTCCTGGGTCTGGGGGCAGGTGAGCAGATGGAGCACATAGTCAGGCCCCTGCTTTGCTGCGGGCCCCGCACCTCTACACACTCACTCATGAGGTCCCCATATGGGACCTTCTGTGCAGCCATCTGATTGTTTTCATATTCCTCTGCTCCCACTGCGTGTGACAGGTGGCGGTCACCTCTGTGTATTTAAATCAGAGGAATGAATAATCTTCTAATGGGCTTGGAGGCCAGATTGTTAACTTCACTCTGTCTTTAGTATCTTGACATTTTCTTCTTGACACCAGTTCAAAAACAAATTAAAAGACCTTCCAGGGGCTGTATTTATAATGCCACAAACAGACTCATTGGATCCTGTGCTTCACTGGGCTATCAAAGAGTCAGGGCCTCTGAAACGTACTGTGTGGCTACCTTCTTTAAATCATATATAAGTACATATGCGATTAT
This sequence comes from Myotis myotis, assembly GCF_014108235.1. Classification (NCBI taxonomy): domain Eukaryota; kingdom Metazoa; phylum Chordata; class Mammalia; order Chiroptera; family Vespertilionidae; genus Myotis; species Myotis myotis. The sequence goes on along the minus strand of NW_023416379.1, from coordinate 4,100,439 downwards.
AAAGGTTTGTGCTCTAATGAAGCATAGCAGGTGTCTGGTGATTTGGTCCTTGCATTCAAGGTCTCCAGTTGCTCAGGCCTTGACCGGCTAGGGCAGTGGTCGGCAAACTCATTAGTCAACAGAGCCAAATGTCAACAGTACAACGATTGAAATTTCTTTTGAGAGCCAAATTTTTTAAACTTAAACTATATAGGTAGGTACATTGTTATTAACTTAATTAGGGTACTCCTAAGCTGGCCTTTGCTAAAAACGTCCTCAATCTGAGGGGTCGACCTCAGCGAACGTACCCCCACTTCTTCTAACGCCACTTCTTCAACATAGACTCGCCCAGGCCGAAAACCGACTTCTGCGCATGGGCCATGAAGTTTCAATCGCACTGTACGTGTGCGCCCGCACGTGGTATTTTGTGGAAGAGCCACACTCAAGGGGCCAAAGAGTCGCATGTGGCTTGCGAGCTGCGGTTTGCCTACCACTGGCCTAGGGGAGTGCTGGAGAGCATTTACAGGTTCCTAACACCATCCCATTTATGAATTCAGTCTTGCTGGATTTGAAATTGAACTCACACAAGGTAAAAAAAAAAAAAAAGGCAAGTGAAGTCAGTTCACAAAACCCTGCTCTTTGATCACTCACTCATAAATAGCTAACGAGGCCTCTCTAAAACATCCCTTCTGGTGTAAACTCACAATTTTGCAAGCTCTATGTTTCTGAAGAAAGTGGATTGTTCACAGGGGACCCAGGGCCTCACACAGATCCTAGTAAGTAGCAAAAAGAACATGAGGATAAAGAAGCTTAGCCAACATCCAGCCGGACTGGGACCCAGTGTCAGGGGCACTCACTTGAGCTGGAGGTGAGGAGCATTAGAACTTATTTTAAATGAGAAGTCTCTTTAAAAGGAGAGGAGTCCAAGAGAATCGTAATATGTCGGGCTCCCAGCTCAGAAGAGGGTTTTGGAGCTGGAGAACAGATCAGACTTTCTCTAACTTGCATTTCCTCGTCTGGTCTCCACCCTGATACGCTGACAATTCTGTAGCCCCGTGGACTGCTGTCTCGATGGACAGAGCCTTAGGAAACCCCCTCCCAGGCCCGCCTCAGGCCTCCTGAACTAGTTTCTGCAGGCAGCTCCTAGAAAGAAGGAAGTGGTTAAGCTGCCTGTGTGTGCCGACACTTGCTTAGTGAACTCCTACTTGTCCTTAAGATGTAGCTTAAGCTTTGCCTCCTCAGGTAGCCTTCCCTGACTTTGCTATAGAATTGGCGGCTGATTATAGATTTGCATGATTATTTGTTATTATCTGTCTTCCCCACTCGACCAAAACTCAACGAGAACAGAGTTTAATAGAATAGTTAACATTTACTGAATATTAATACCATATGGACATGGATTGGTTCACTTGATTCTCAGAGCAGGGGCTCTGCTAGGTGCTAGGAAGTTAAAGGTAAGTATAACCTTGTCACCACCCTCTGACCTTAGAGTCTAGAACTGTGGTCGGCAAACTGCGGCTCTCGAGCCACATGCGGCTCTTTGGCCCCTTGAGTGTGGCTCTTCCTAAGCCTTAGGAGTGCCCTAATTAAGTTAATAACAATGTACCTGCCTATATAGTTTAAGTTTAAAAAATTTAGCTCTCAAAAGAAATTTCAATCGTACTGTTGATATTTGGCTCTGTTGACTAATGAGTTTGCAGACCACTGGTCTAGAACAATGGTTCTCATTGTCATTTAGCCTCCCAAGGGACATCTGTCTGACAGTTTTGGTTGTCACCCCTGGAGGGAGGAGTGTGCTGGTGGCATCCAGTGGGTAGAGGCCAGGGATAATGTTAAATATCCCGAAACACACAGGACACCCCCCACAGCAAAGAGCTATCTGGCCCACAATGTCAATAGTGCAGAGATGGAGAAACACTGGTTGGGAAAGTGAAATCACATGTAAGACTCTACGTGCAATCGTGTTAGTGTGTGATGGAACCAGGATTGTGGGGACGCAATGGACAGGGTGACCAAATCTATGAGGAGGGAGGGAGGGAGGGAGGAAGGGAGGAGGAAGGGAGGAAGGGAGGAAGGGAGGAAGGGAGGAAGGGAGGAAGGGAGGAAGGGAGGGAGGAAGGGAGGAAGGGAGTCTGAATCTGAGAACGCAGGAGAAAATGTGCTACGCGGGTCCCTGAACAGGAAGTAAGTCACATAAAGCTCTGGCTGATGCAGCCGACAGACTCTGCTGAAAGCCTGGCAGGTATTCCACCCTCTTCCCGGGGCACAGGGTAGGGTTACAGGAACATGTGCTGGGTAACTGATCAAACCATAAAAACAACAGCATAGAAGCTGAGAGCTTTGACAGGTGTGATCCCTTTCAGAAGCCTGGCTGCAGACTCTCTTTGACACTGGTGGGAAGGGGAATGGGTACGGGAAGCCCTCCACTCGGCAGCAGAACTCCCACTGCCCGCTCACAGGACGGCCTAGCCAGCTGCTGGCTGCACGCACCGTGGGGGCAGGGAAGCCCAGAGCTCGTGTTCAAATGCAGGAGGCTGCACCCCGGCCCACTGCTGGGAACGGACCATAGGAGGAGCCTGGCCAGGGAGGGCGAAGGCACGTGTGAGGCTGTGAGGCGGGAGGGGAGGGAGGGAGCAGTTTCTGAAGGAGAGAAGGGCCTGTGTCACGGGTTGAGTTCTCAGCGGCAGGGGCCACAGATGGCCTGTGGGCAGGAGCTTCTCCTGCCGGGTCAGACTGTGGCGAGAAGGGCAGCCCACAGGGGCAGGAGCCCCCGCGTCCTGTACAGCAGGGCTGCTCGGTCCTCTCTCCAGGGAGCACCGCCCTGTGTGGCCCACTGAGCCGAGCCGGCGCCACGTGCCTGTCGCAACCACCAGCTCAGGGGACGCTTGTGTGAACGGGGTGGAATCCCGTGATTTGGAAAACTTGAGTTGTAATTTAAACCATCGCCTCCTGTCTCATTTCCCTAGATTCTTCCTTCACCCATCAATCTTGCTTTTCTTCTCCTGCCCCATCTCCTGGGGCGGGAGGAAGGGACTGTCACTGAAGGGTCCGCATGCTCTGGGCAGACTCCACCAGGAACGAGTGTGCCCAGAACAGAGGCCCTGTGGGCTGAGGCCCCACCAACGCCAGCTCCCCCTCCCCTCATCCCAGGCACGGAGCCGTGGCCTTTTCCTCACTCATCCCGCAGGCCGGTCCACCCACCTGGAGGGGCACCTTCTCATCCACCAGGGCGCTGCGCCTGCTCTGCTCCTCCCGTGGGGACTCAGCTCGCAGGCAGGAAAGCAATGCCCTTGCCTCCCCGCTCTCTGGGGACAGTGCGGTTGTGTTCGGCTTCGGGACCCCCAGCACCACCATTCGGGTGCGGCTTCCTGGCACAGCTGATGGGGCCCGGGATCCCCACGTGGGGAGTGGCTTGGTGAGGGCCAGTGGGGACCAAGAAGCACTGTGGGCACAGCTCCCTGTCTGTCTGGTCTGGCCCTGCCTCAGGCCGGTCCATGTGCCGCCCCATCAAGCCCAGGTTCCCCGCCCCCGCCCCGGCAGAGCTTAGGTGGACTCAGGTGGCCTCCGCTTCCCAGGGGAGGTGGTGCGCACACGCGATCACGAGTGGGCGGGCCTCCCCTCCTCGCCCCTCCCCCTCCTCTCTGCCTCGCTTGCTTTGATTCCACTCTCAGCTCCCTCCATTCTAGATCTGTCCGTTCTCACCCTCGGTCATCTATGCCCGACTCCTCCCAATGACTGAAGAGGGAAAACACGCTGACATGTGTTTCTCCCCAGTGGGCCTTCTTCGCTGGGCTTCCCAGGGATCCTGTCTACATGGGGCCACTTAACCCGCCGAGAGGCCCCACTTCCTGCCAACGCGGCTGCTGGAGCCAGACCCCTCCCCGAGGCCGGCCAGTGGCTGTGCCGGGAGAGGGTCCCACGCGAGCTTCGTGGCCTCTCTGACCTCAGCGGCAGTGGCGGGGCAGTGTCGGGGCTCTCCTGGCCGACGTGGGCAGGTAGGCCGGGCTCCTGTTCGGGGCCCTGCAGGAAGGTTTCTTATCTGCCCCCAGAGCCCAGGGCAGCTACTGCAAGTGGCCATTTATATTCAGCTTATTATGGCTCATAAAGCAAACCAACACCAAAGTGTGCTGTGACTTCTTCATAAATACGATGCTTGGGCATTTGAATAATGGTGCTCGATGGGAAATTAAAATATGAGGTATTAAAATTTAAAAAGTAAAACAAATGTCTTAACTTTTAAAAAACACTTAAATAATTGGCAAAGCCTATTTCGTAAGAGCAATTCACATGCAAAAATATTGATGGCGGTGCTAGCAAAAGGGCCTAGTGCTGTCTAGACAGAGATAAACTTGGAGCGGCTCAGATTTGGAAGAAGGGGAGCCCTCTGTCAGCCTCGGTTCAGCAACCTCAGTTCTTGAGTTCTGGCTGAGAGAGAATTCAGAGCCAAGACTCAAATTATAGGAGAAAGTTTATTTAGAAAGTCACAGAGGAAGAAGTGAGCTGGAGAAATAAGCTCAGGAACAAGTTACAGCAGAAGACGGACGCTGGGAGCTTAGGAGAGAGATGCACCTTGAGAGATGAAAGAGGGATGAGAGGGTCGGGGAGTCGCAGGGGCGGGGAGGGGGGAGCACCCCTGGGGAAAGGAGGTGGAAAAGGTGCTGGCATGTTCCATAGAGAGAGCTGGGTCCTCCATCCTGAGTCCTTATTTTTGGTAAATTTTTTAAAAATTGATTTCAGAGAGAGGAAGAGAGAGGGAGAGCGTGACAGAAACATCAACAATGAGAGAGAATCGTCGATCGGCTGCAGCCCCCAAGCGGGACATGTGCCCTGACGGGAATCGAACGGTTGACCTCCTGAGCCACAGGGCTGGGCATCCTGAGGCTTTTATAGAACATTCACCAGCTCTCCTGGTGTGTCTCCTCGGGGTCATGGTCTCCACTGATTGGTCGGCACGAGGGTCATTAGTCAGGGCAGCTGGTCCTAATGTCAGCCATAGCGTCGCCCGCCTGGTCTTGCTGCTTTGCTGGGCCTGGAGCTGACACACAGCTGATGCCTGCATCTCATCTCCAGGGGCTCGTGCTTCAGGGAGTGGTTGTGCACGGGCTTGTAGTTTTGTCCTTGTTAGGCACCTGGGCTCTCCCTGCTGGACCTCTACCCTGGCCCATCGTCCCTGAACTGCTAAGTTATTAAATGAGCTACGTTATTACACTGGTGAGCATGCCTCTGGCCCAAGGTCCAGCAGGAGTTACTGGAGCGCTGCTTCTGAGAGCAGCTGGTGGTGCCATCGCTGTGGTGTTGATAGGGTGGTTTCCTGTGCATTAAACCACTTCTGCAGACAAACATTTAGGAGCAAAAGCAGGTGGAGGAGATAAGGTGTGAGCTGAGCCATAACAAGGTGTATCTGGGAGCTTTTCTGAAGGTACTGTAGCCGGAACCAAGGTCATCCTGGTTTTTCTGTTGAAGGTCAGCAGATCTCCTGGAACAGGGATGACTGAAAGTCAGAGCCTGCATCTTTTGAAGTTCGTTCCTAGGATTCTTACATTTATCTGCAAGCTACATTTTAGTCAGAGTCTACATTTACGGAAATAGGTCAAAAGAACGGTAGGGCCTGGAAGGCATGCCTCAGTGGTTGAGGGTTAACCTATGAACCAGGAGGTTACGGTTCAATTCCCAGTCAAGGCACATACCCGGGTTGTGGTCTCAACCCCCAGTGTGGGGCGTGCAGGAGGCAGCCGATCAATGATTCTCTCTTATTGATGTTTCTATCTCTCTGTCCCTCTCCCTTCCTTCCTAAAATCAATAATAAAAATATATTTTTCAAAGAAGAATGGTAGGGTAGGTTACAAATCCCCACTGTTAACAGTACCAGCATAGAGCAGCTCAAGGTAACACACACTGCTACTGCCAGGAAGACAAAGAGACTTTTCCAGGAGTTTAATGCAATCAAAAATCTACCCCCAAACAGATTCTTTTTAATTCCCTGTAATTATTTTAATGTTCCAGCCACTCATGGTTTTTGTTTTTGTTTTTAAGATTTAAAGGTAAAGCACCCCTCCAAAACAGCTTTATATCTATTTAGAACTGGCCTCTACAAATGCTGAGTTCTGGATGCACTGTATTTTGTGTGTCAGGAAAGGAAGGTTGTCTTGGATGTTGATAAACAACATATAACAGGAAGTATTTTCCTGCTGGAATCATGTTGCCTCCCTGTCAGATAAGATCTCCCTGAGGTCCCACCCACTCTTTCATCTTTTCTTTGGTCTGGACCTGAAATGAGTGAACCAGATCCGTGGTATGAACATCATCCTCTGTGGAAGGCTGAGTTGGAAGATGTCTGGGTTCCGGTGCCTCATTAAATCAAACACATGTTCTGAGCAATTAAAACACCCTTAGAGACACTATGTTTGCATGTCTTTCTTCTAACAACAAAGGAAACTGAGTGAGTGAGACTGGACGTCTGGGCCGCATTGCCATCAGCAAGCTCGGGAGTCCTCTGAGAGTTCAGTCTTTGCTTTTCGGGTTTCCTGTCACTTCTTCCAATAAAGACTCTCCTCATGTCCAATTTCTCGGACTCCTCCTTCCTGAGCTCTGAATTCTCTCCCTGGAATATCTGTCTGGCCTCTCAAGAAGTTTGTGGAGTGTCTGTAACTGAAGCTCCCTGGTCTGAGAGGTCCTGCTACCTTGTCAGTGGCAGGCTGATAAAATCATGAAACTTGTCATTCTCCTTCAAGAATGAAACCCGCAGCAAATCTAGTTTCTATTATTCCTGCAGAAAGATTTAACTTTGTATGTTTTCTACTTGGAGGGAGTCCTTATACATAAAGAAAATTGACAACAGAGTTATGTCCCCTCACTTCAGAGTTAGATGAGGTGATTCGTTCTGTTGTGAGGTGTGACAGCAGTTCTGCAAGTAGTGACTTTGGCTCATGATTAGAAGGTGAAAACAGACACCCAGAGTTGGCCCAAGTGTTTGCCCAATACCCTTGAGGTCTTATGTGTTAGTTAGTTAGTTAGTTTGTTTGTTTGTTGGGAATTGTATACAAGAATAATTTATTTTCCCATGATTTTATATCTTTAAGTTCCACAGAAAAGGAAATCACAGAGTGTGAAAAGTCTAAGAAAAGATGGAAATAGCGAATAACTAAGTGGCCTAATTCAATTTATAAATTTGTTGGATTTGCTTAAAAAATGAGAGCATACTGTTCTTCATAGCTGAATAGTGGGAGACTCATCAAACTCCTCCCAGGCTCACCATCTGCCTCTGCGCTCAGCCTCTGCTCACTACAGGGGGAGGACCTCCCTGTCTTGGGATGCCCACTTCCCACAGGGACAGACTTACCCACCCGCCTCAAACAACTAATAAAACAGAAACAACGGATCTGTTGAGAAATGTTTCCCAAGACTCTGGGCTTCGGGGAGTGACAGACAGGGATCCTTGAGAAATGGGAAACAAAGGAAGAAAGGCTTATAATTGCCCCAGCTTACTACCTGAGTCTCCAGGATGCAGGTTAGGGAGGGGAACCTGGATGGGGCTGGGAGCCAGCCTGAGTGAAGAGGCTGGAGCTAAAGTCCAGGGAGAGCATCAGGGAGAGCTCACAGTGAAAATGTGTGTGTGTGAGAGAGAGAGAGAGAGAGAGAGAGAGAGAGAGAGAGAGAGAGAGAAGAAGAAGAAGAAGAAGAAGAAGAAGAAGAAGAAGAAGAAGAAGAAGAAGAAGAGAAGAGGAGAGAAGAGAAGAGAGAGAGAGAGAAAGGACTTCACACGAAGAGACAGGCCTAGTAGGTCTGCAGAGTACGCCTGAGTATTCAGCAAAGAACGGATCAACTCATGCACGTGAAAAAATACAGGAGGCAAGGAAAAGAAACATCCAAAAAGATGCGAGGAGAGAGCGCCCGGAATTAACACGGGATGTGTAAGAAAACCCTTTCACTAGCCCCGCTGGACACGTTCACCCCTCTGGGCACTGGGTCGAGTACTCAAAAGGGACTCGCCTCACCGCAAGGCGGAGGCTGTCGGGCCAAACTACATGCTGTCTACAAGAAACACACTTTAATAATAAAGACACGACTAAGTCATAAGTAAAAGTCTAGACAAAGGCATACCAGGCTCACACTAATCAGAAAAAAAAACCCGAAGGTGGCTCTACGAATATTAAACAAAGTACATTACAGAGGGAAAAATGTGAGGCAAGCAAAAGGGTAATTTCATGCTGTAAAGGGTCAGATGATCAGGACTGCTTTCCACAGCCCAGTCCGGCCCGTGGCCAACCTGAGGTTTGTTTTTCTTGGTTCGCTGCAGAGATGGTGGTGAGGCTCTAAGGCGGCCGGTCCTCCGCCTAATGGAGAACAGGACACGACCGCGTTGCCACAGGAACGCAGGGGGAAGGACCAGAGCAGGGAGGAGGCGGGATCCCCAAGAGAAGGGGGCGGCGTGCACGTGTTTGTGCAAGGAGGCCTGACCGGGGTTGACGCTCAGAGCTGACCCCAGGGCCCCAGGGGCTGCGTGGTTCCTGACCAGCTTCAGATGAGACCGAGCCTCTCAACCCTCGGTCCAGAGAGGCAGGGCCACCGTCTCCCCGCTGGGCCCGCCTCCAGGCGACAAGGAGAAATGAAAGCTTTATAAACCTATTGCACTCAGCTGCGTCAGAGTCTCTACTGGGTATAAAATACAGAGAACACACGTGTGCGTGGGGATGCCTCACTCCGTGGCATCAGTATGATCTTGAAGTAAATTTTATCAAACTGTATCGACCAGTATGGATATGGTCCCTGAATAATTAAACTTCTAAGCATGTAACAACTTTAAACTGTTTTAAATTTTAAAAATTATCTTTTCTTGGAAAAATCTGAACAAAACTTCAAAATTCTAAATAGCAGGGCTGCACAGCAGCCACGGTTCTTTTCTGGTTTGGTGAAATATGTAAAGGTCAAGTCACTGGCAGACACCTCGTCCCGACTCCTGCCTCCATGCGGGTCCCACACACTGGGGGACCTGGCTACATGCGGGCGTGGGGCCTGAGCTTTTAGACCTAGACAGGCAGGCGCTGGAAAGGGAGAGGAGAGAGGAGGCCTCCGCTCAGGGACCCCCAGCAGCGGGGCGGAGGGTGTGGTCGGCGTCTTCATCAGCCAGCCTCCCCCTCAACAGCTTTCTAATAGTGAAGGGACCAGGCCGGCTCCTCCCTGACCCCTGGCTCCCGGCAGAGAGATGCATGGAGGCCGAAAGCCCAAACTGGTGTTGGAGGGCCACGGACAGAACGCCACTCACTGGCTGTGCGACTTTGGGCAGGTTTCCCCACCCCTCTGAGCCTCAGTTTTCCTACTGGTGACAGCGCCCTTGCCGCAGAAGTTGGTGGTGAGGCTGAGTGAGTGAGTGCAGGCACAGCGCTGGCATGGAAGAGCATCACGCGGGTGTGCCTGTGGCTACTCAGGAGCCTGTCTCCTGAGCTGGGAGCTGGGGAATGACCCATGAGGAGGCGGTTCTCTGTCACCACCCACAGCCTCTGACGCAGCCCGGGTGATGCAGGTAGCACTAGCTGCCTGGTCCCTTCACTCCCTCTTTACAGGTCAGCACCTTTGTTGCTTCAGTTATCATTTGCTCAATGACAAACCACCCGAAACTCAGGGGCTCAAAACCACGGCCGCCTCACTGCCCGCGATGCTGTGCTGGGGAGTTTGGGCAGGACTTTAAGAGAAGCTTTAATCTTCCCTCACCTGGTGTCAGTGGGGTGGCTCCATTCTCATCCACGGGGCCTCTCTCTTTCCCTGTGACCTGTGACCGCTCACCATTCACGGTCTGGCCTGAGTTTCTAAGCTGGCAGCTGGCTTTGGAGAGGGTGCAGATGAAAGCTGGGGGCCCCCTGAGGGCCAGGCTCAGAGGTAGCACGTCATCACTTCCGCCACATCCTGTGGGTCAAGCCAGTCCCCAGCAGCCCTGCGTCAGGGAGGAAATTGATTCCACTCTTGACGGAGGGCGGCACACGGACACGGGTGGGCGCTGTTGGGAGCCTCAGCATCTGCCCGTCCTGCAGACAGTGTCCCTCGGGCTCTTCGTCTATGTGCCTGCATATGTGCTCCCCTCTCCATGCCAGCACCGGACGTGCATCCATGTGTCCTCAGGGCAGAGCACAGGCTGACATGCTGAATGCATGCTGTTGAATAAGGAAACACTTGAATCTCGGTTTTTACCTTAATTGGACAATAACAGAATAGAATATTCATTTTTGGAAAAAACAACAACACTCAAAGCCTTAAAGACTGAAAATGTCCCACTTTTTTTGTTAATTTTCATGCATGTATTTCTCTCTCTTTCCTTGTGTTTAGTCTTTGGGCACCGCAAGCAGGAAATCACAGTTGTGAAAGGATTCGGTAAGAAAACGCGTGCTTCACTGAACCCGAGGAAATGGCTTGACTGGACGCGGGAGGAGGGGGGACAGGGCCCTGGAGCACCACCCGCGAGCCCGGGGGAAAGATGAGGTGGGCTTTGTATGACACACATGTTAAACACTGCAACCTCACAAACGTACACGAGTCTTAGAACAAAGTAAAATTTGAGCAATAAAAGCGAATCCTGGCCTCACCTCCTAGGGAATCTGCACTTCAGCCTCCAGCACATTCTTGCCTGAAACCTCAGTGACTAGTTTCCCTCCTCACAGGATGCTAGAAGGCAGGCCCAAGTCCTAACTAAGCTTTGTTTTTATCTTCGCCTCCAATTGCATCTTCACGTCCAAGCTTGACAGCGGGCAGGCCTTGTGTGTAGGCGGAACCCCGCAGGAAAGAGTGAGGCTCTGCAAGGGCGCAGAAGCCAGCAAAGCCGCTGGGCTCGCCACCGTCCCCGTGGCTCTCACACAGCCCGGGGCCTCTCCCCACGGCCACACCAGCAAGACACCCGCTTGCTCTGGTGGCCGTGACTCCTGGCCGTGTCCTGGGCCAGGACTGGGAAAAACAGGGGAGGTAATGGGGATGGGGCAGGGCAGGGGGCTCAGGGGGAGGGTCCCACAAACTTTCCACTTCACAGTGCACTTGGAACAAGACAGATCCCTAAATGGTCACTGCAGTTGAAGGAACCTTAGCCATGTGGAAACTGGGGAGAGGCCTGAAGCCAGGACCATTTGTCAAGCGGGTTGGGTTTCAAACAGGAATCTTAATAGTCACTGTTAAAGCTCCTCGAGCAGCTGTTCTTCCCTTTAACGCTCTTGCTCCCTGGCTTGGGTTAATCCGTGAGGAGTGCCCTGGCACTGGCAAACTCCAGGTTGGCCACGTTACCCCATCCATGTGGCACCACGACACTGCGGGCTGGGAAGTTGGGGCTGTTCCTTGCTTACTTGTGGGGAGTGCTGGCTTCACCCGGCAAGGGGAGGGGTAGGACACAAGCTTTGGGGTCTGGCACTGACTAGGAGCCAAACCCCGTGACTGCCACTGAGCAGCTACCCAACCCCCAAGGTTCTCTTTACCTGCTCTGAGCCTCAGTTGCTGTCTGCAGAGCAGAGGAAACAGGACCCCTCCCAGAGTGGCGGGGGGACGGGTGGAGGGAGGACTTGCATTGGCACCAGGCTAGGGCTTTATAAATACGAACTCTTATGAGTTACCAAAGCCATTTCTATATCCCTACTGGTCACGGAATTTTCCCACAATTAGAAGTTCATTAGCACAGTCTTCATTTCATAACAAAACAGAACAGAGAGACCATGTGAGGTAAGAAGAGGACATTTGAGCTCAAGGGTTTAGACCTCGTGAGAACCAGACTAGCAATTATCAAATGCCTTTTTCCCTCACTCACTAAATGGAAACTTGTTAGAAGAAAGCTCTTCACTCCATGGGTGGCTGTATTCGTGTGGACAACCTCAAGGTAAGTTAGCATTAAAGACATGAACATCCCTGCAGTGTTTCCTGGGGAACAAGCTCTCAGGGCAGCAGGTGACTGAAGAGAAGCCGCGGAGAGGGACCTACTGAATCCTTCCCCTTTGGTGCGTCTTTACCCAGTGGTGCTCAGGAGTGTGAATGATGTAGAGTTTCTCCCTTACAGGACAATAAACAAGAACTTCTTTGTAATGTGAAAATGTGTGTTTTAAGTTAACTGATAGAGAAACCATTGTTCACATCCTGAGTGTGATCCTATAGATGAATTTTTAGCTCTTCCTTTTGGTTGGTTCAACACCTTGTCAGTCAAGGGTGGACCCAGAGCTACTCAGAAGCTGTTAGGTTGAAAGTATCCAAAAGAGTTGATCAGACCAGTGGCGAGGCTGCCCTGGGTGAGCTGGCCCACGGAGGGCATTGTGTCCCTGAGAGGCTGTAGACCGGGACAGAGACGCCAGCTGGCCGACCAGCAGGGACAGGACCAGGGAGGACAGCAAACCTTTCACAGATGAGAGGACCAGCGAGAAGAGCTGCCTTAAGAGAGACTCCTGACAGGGGTCAGCTTTATTAGGGAGCCTTTTACCCAAGGTTCAGAGCAGGCTATTCAATCGTCCCTGCACAGTGACTCTGAAGAACTGAAGCCAGACGAGGCAATACTAGGTCTCTCAAGAGAAGTAGCACTCTTTATCAGACCGTCGACTTGCATGCATCCAGAGAGAACCCTGAACCCCACCGAGGACCTGCCCGGATCCCTGGGCTTCCTCCTCCTTGGAGAGCGTGGGCGCCAGGCCCGGAGAAAGCCAGGGCATTACCGTCCTCAGCTCTGCACACAGGAATCCTCGTCCGGACGCATCTACCTGAGGCTACGGCAGGAGTCCTGGACCTCGTCCATCGGGGACTTGGCTTGATGCTTCCAGCAGTAGAATCTGGCAGTTAACCCAAACTTTCTCTGTGGGCCCTGGTCCTTTCTACCTCCTGGTGCAATCAGAGCCTAGACTCCAGCGTGAAGCTGACCTCAGACTCTTCACTCTGGCCTGCCTCATTTGGGAATGAGCATGCTGATGGAGGATACATATCAGGGACAACTTCTCAAAGGTTTTAGAGGAGAAGTGAAATACTGGATGATCCACAGAAAGTGAATTAACAGAGAAACAGACTAATTCTCCGCAGAACCACAAGAATCCCAAGGAACTCTTCTACCGTTATAGGAAACTGGGGTCAAACCAGCTCTATTAGACTTGTCTTCAATGGCTTCTCCAAATGTGACAGCTGTTAAGAATATCCCGTGTGCAAGGGCTCTTATTGCCCTGGAAGAGGGTTTCACGGGTGCAAGTCGCCGGCTTCGGGAAGAACTGACACACCTAAGAGCCAGGCCAAGTGGGTGTCGTCCTCCTATTGAAGAATATGCTCCCCCCCGCCCCCTCCCCCCCAGGCCAATGCATTTCTGCAGACACCATCATCTCAGGGTCAATATGCTGCCCTCGAGGCAGAACCACCGTAAGTTTGACAGAGTTAGACTATTGTAGCAAACCTCAAATTGCTGCAAATACTTGTATATTTATCTATGCACATCTATGTTACTTTACCAAAAACAATGAGCACGAAAGATGACCCGATTTATTTTCTTAAGTCCTCAGGAAAAGTGGATAAATTATTGTCATCGTTGCAGTCCTATAAACATGTGTATTCTGTATGTTTATATACCTAGAATATGCTTTTCAAGTTCAGGCGTGGAATTATTTGCCTTTGTTACTTGGCCTGCCCCATTTATTATGGTCTACATGGTGTCAGGGTTATATCAACAGGCTTTCAACTTGCCCTTCCCCCGGGATGTATAGATTGCGTGTAGTCAGCCCACAGAGACGCTGCTCCCGCTCCCGCTGGCTGTACTAGGAACCCCTCCCGGCCCCGCTGAGAGCCCCACCTGCTAGCATTTGGGTTGCTCGACCTTCCAAGCACACCTCTGGGTCCGGGAAGCCTCAGAACCTTGAAGATTGCCCCCTATTCCAGCCACAGCAATAGGCATCTTAACCCCAAATTCCTTACACGCCTCTAACCCTGTAACTAAACCCACAGGTCAGCACCACACCACTGTTGCCCTCCAGGTTTACTGAGATGTAACTGACAATGACATTGTGTAAGGTTAAGGTGTACAATGTGGTGATCTGATACGCATCTATATTACGAAGTGATTACCACAGTAAGTTTGTTATCATCTCACACAATCTCTATTACGTTATTGTGGTGACAGTGGTGAAAACATTTAAAATGTAGTCTCTTAACAACTTTCAAGTATACAATGTACTATTGTTAACTATAGCCGCCATGTTGTACATCATCCCACGACTTGCTTATCTTATGAAACGGGAAGTTTGTATCCTTTGACCAACATCCCATTTCCCCCACCACCCGGCACCTGGCAATGGCACTTACTGTTTCTATGAGTTTGGTTATTTAATATTTCGCATGTGAGATATGCCTTCAAGGTCCATCCCCTGGTCACAAACGGCAAGATCTTTTCTTTCTTGTGGCTGAATAATATTCTGTTGTGTGTGTATCTCACATTTTCCTTATTCACTTTTCCGTCAGTGAACACTGGGCTGCCTCCACATCTTGGCTGATATGAATGATGCTGCAATGAATATGTGGGTGCGGGTAGCTCTTCGAGACACTGATTTTGTTTCCTTCATACGTCATACCCAGAGTGGGATGGCTCAATCATATGGCAGTTCTATTAATTGGTTTATTATTTTTTAAGAACCTCCACGCTGTTGTCACTGATTGCACCAATTTACATTCCCACCAATAGTGCACGAGGGCTCCCTTTTCTCCATATCCTCGCAGCATCTGCTACCTGGTGTTTCTGATGCCGTTCCAGCAGGTGAGGTGTGACATCTCGCTGTGGTTTCACTAGCATTTCCCTGGTGACTAGTCATGTGGACGGCCTTTTCCTGTGCGTGTTGACCACTGGTATGTCTGCTTTGGAAACATGTCTAGTCAGGTTCTTTGCCCATTTTTAATTAGATTATTTGATTTTTTTTTTTTTAGTTGTATGAGCTTCTTATATGTTTTGGATATTAATTCCTTATCAGATGTATGGTTTGCAAATATTTTCTCCCGTTCTGTGGGTTGCCTTTCACTTTGATTATTTAGCTGTGAAGAGCTGCTTAGCTTGACGAAGTCCCACTTGCTGATTTTCACCTTTGTTGCCTGTGCTTTTGGTGTCATATCTAGAAAATCATTGTCAAGATCAGGGAGCTTTTTCCTTGTGTTGTCTTCCAGGAGTTTTACCATTTTGGGTCTTATGTTCAAGTCCTTAATTCATTTCAAGTTAATTTTTGTGAGTGGTGTAAGATACGGCTCCAATTTCACTCTTTCGCATGTGAATATCCAGTTTTCCTAACACCATTCACTGAGAGACTATCCTTGGCTCCCTTAACAAATACTACTTGACCATATATGCTTGGATTTATCCCCGGGTTTTTGATTCTGTTCTATTGGTCTATATGCCCATTTCTATGCCAGTACCATTTGATATTGTTACTCTAGCTTTGTAATACAGGCAGTCACTGACTTATAATGGTTTGACTTAATGATTTTTCGACTTGACAACTGTAGGCAAGTGATAGGCATTTGTAGAAGCTTTACTTCTCAGTATTAAACTCTCCTTAATCATCCCCATTTACTGTGCCGTCTTTTCCTGCTGGGATGCTTGGAGTTGGGTTTGCCCTGGGACCTGCTCCTTTATAGGGATCATTTCTAAGGAATGTGAAAGGTGGATATTCAAGTACCAAAGTTTGCAAATGATTTATTTCTATGTCCGTTAGAACTGATTTAGATATATGCCTACAATGGCACCATCCTGCCCTGCATTCTTCTCTGGGTTCTTCACAAGAGCGAAGGCTGGAAGGCGTGGAGTCAGAGCCATCCAGCTGGACTTGCTGTGGGTGTGATGGGTGTGACCAACCGTGTTCTCCCATCTTTCTCCCTAGAATGGATTTCCTGACCTCAGATCCCCTTTCTGGAGGATGCCCTGTGTGCACACCCCTGGATGAATGAGTCCATTCCAGGGAATGAATGACCGAATGTCTGAACACCACGTGGGGGCACAGCCCCTGTCCCACCCAGAGTCCCCAAGCATGCCTTCCCCACCCAGCCTCGTTCCATTAGCCATTGTTACGTCACAGACACAACTGGCTCCCCTTTGGCCTTTGTAGAAAAGCATGAGGAGCCCTCGCATGTTTGGCTCAGTGAATAGAGCGTCAGCCCATGCACTAAAGGCTCCCAGGTTCGATTCTGGTCAAGGGCACGTACCTCGGTTGCAGGCCCCTCGATACCCAGCCTGGTTGGGGCGCATAGGGGAGGCAACCAATTGCGTCCCTCTCACATCGATGTTTCTTTCTCTCTGTCTTTCCCCCTCCCTTCCACTCTCTCTAAAAATCAATGGAAAAATATCCTCGGGTGACGATTAACAAAGGAAAAGAAAAAAGAAGAGTGTGACGGATACTAAGGAAGTTAACTGAACACACCCTGGGAATTCCTTAGCAAATACTCCTGGGTTCAGTTGGGTTTCTGTCCCCGGCTTTGCCTGGGCACATCAGATTCATAGTGAAAAAAATTGTTAAAAGAAACCGCCTGGTGCTATAAAGCTGTGTTTGCAAACATCATAAAATGTTCCAGTTGGCTGACAGGTAAGAAGTGATCAATTACTAACGAAAATGAAAAGCAGCGTGTGAGGAGCGGAGGAAGGAGAAGGGAGGCCACAGCTCAGCAGTGTAGGCAGGTGAACCCCAGTCTGTCCGCAGCAGCCCCGGAGACCGCCCCCCGAGGTCCACCCTCTCGCCACAGAGCACAGCCAACAGTCAGAGATGGTCACAGTCTGAGGCGAAGCCAGGGAAATGGAAAGAGATCGACTTACAGAGGGGTCTGGGAGGGAGAGGGGGAGCTTGGTCAGTTTGGTTAGAAGGTTCAGGAGCCAGTTCTTTCTTCACAGTCCATTTCCTCCTCTAGCAAATCTGTTTCTACAAAAGACTACTGTCCAGATTTATTTAACAAAAAATGGAACTTAATGGTTATTTTAAAAGCTTGTAATTGTAAATCAGATCCATAGTTTCTCCTTAGCATGAGATTTGTGAAGATCCTTGGTAACTAAATGGCCCCTTTAGGTTTTAAGGCATTGTATATGACTGTATTTTAAGCATAATATGACCATAATGTGGTCTCTTTTAGCATAATATGACCACACTTGGTACCCAATTTGTATTGGGCCACCCAGAATAAAGGGTCCACAAAAGACATATGAAGGGAATGGAAACACACCATGAACTTAGCCAACATGGAAGAAGCTATTTTATATGTTTTGGAGATTTATATCATAAAAGAGTGTTTTTCAAACAGTAAAAAACTAACGAAACCAGTAGAGCTCTTTCTATAAATGAAATCTCGCCCCCGCCCTCTCCCCAACACACACACAAATACACACACACACACACACAAACACACACACACACACGTAAAGCTGATGGAGGTCTGTGGGGTGCGGACCAGGCCCGGCACCACCCCACCCCCACCTTCCCAGCTCAGAGGTTGGGAACCTGGCCCACTTCAGTTTTTATAGACACTGGAAATCCGGGTTGTAAATGTGTAGGAAGTGAGCGTTCTTGAGTGCGCATAAATTTTTTCCAAATATTTAAACATTGGCAACTATTTCCTAATTTAAAAAATGAACGTAGCACAACACTGTTCAAGCAAAACAAAACACGTGGGAGCCAGAGCTGGCCCGGGACTGCCAGTGTGTGCGACCCCTTTGCTTCTCCCCATCATCAGGGACTCCAGCCGCTTCCGCCCCTGGCTGTGCTGGCCTCCCTGACAGGCTGTCTCATGTCTGCCCACCCCAGCACCGCAGCTATCAATGCCCGGTGGATGGTTGCTGCCTGACTGAATGAATGCATGCATGAAGGGGTTCTGGAATCTTCTTGTTTGGAGGCTCTGAAATGGGAAATGTTTTCCTTCTCCCCGGGGTCTGAGTTGTGGTCCTGCTGAAGGGAGAACGAGGAACCAGATACTTTAGCTCATCCTCATTGGAACAAATGTTTCTGCAAAACATTCATTTCCTGCTGGCAAAGGGAGATACGGAGGGTTCCCTTCAGCGTTGATGCTAAAAGTTAAACCAAAACAAAAGAAAAATACAGTGAGCCCTGGCCGGTGGCTCAGTTGGTGGGAGCATCATCCCATAAACCAAAAAGTTGCTAATTCAGTTCCCGGTCAGGGCATACACCTAGGCTGTGGGCTCAAGCCCTAATTTCGGTTGGGACGTGTACGTGAGGCAACCGACCAATGTTTCTCTCTCATATCAATGTGTCTCTCTCTCTCTCTCTCTCTCCCTCTAAACAAAAAACTATTACTATAGGAGGAGGTCACCCCAGTATGCAGTCAAAAATGTAGGAAAAAGGATATTATAGTCAGGCAGCTAATTAGTGTGATATTTCTCTAGACCTTGTGTTGTTTTACAATGGACAGCTTTTTTAAAGTTGTAATATATTGTGGCTTCTTTTCTCATTCCAAATGAATATCATCACTTTTGTACCTAATTTTATGTTCAAAATTTTGTATTCTTTTTCTTAAAGAGGACCCTCCCAACCTGTTAAGCTTCGGGCCCCACAAAACCAGATCCACCCCTGCCCTTGGGGGAAAAAGAAGACATTCAAGAAAAATGTGAAACACACATTTTCCTACTGGCGAAGGAGAAAAAAATAAGGTAAAAAAAATGCTAACAGCAAAATAACCCAAAGCAGGAAAATCTGAAAATGCCCAATCCAGCCAAGGACAATGAATGTACTCGCCAACAGGTTTGCAGCCTCAGCCTCAGCCATCTTTCTTACAGCATCAGCAGCATCCCCAGGTCCAGCCTGGATCACAGAAACCAAACAGGCTTCTCCCAGAAAATGTGCACTGGCTGTAGGGAGCCCGAGCCTGCCTTCTCCCCCGCAAGACCTCGGCTGGCCCTGCAGCTCAGGCAGGAGGATGAAACCCCGCCTCTGCCTTGTGGTCCTCAAAGAGGCTCCTTCCCCGCAGGCAGGTACTGCCCCTCGAACAACTGGGAGCAACAGACCCAGGTCTGAAGACCTTATGGTGCGTTTCTTTCCCACCAGGGAGTGAAATTATCCTGAGCCCTGATGCTCGCTGAGTGATGGCTGTCCATTTAAGCACCCAGCATCCTTTCCGGCCTGGCCCTCTCAGTATCCCACCTGACCCCCCCAGAGGTCATGCGTTGACTGAGTAGTAATGCAAGCAGAGGCCAAACATGTTTCCTGGGCAAGGCAAAGCTTTCCCGCCACCCTGCACATCCCCTCGCTATGGGTCCTTATTTGAACTTGGTCTGGTCTTGCTAACTCTAGATCACGACTCTGACACCAGCTCCTGGCCTCCCTTCTCTCCTGGCAATGCTCTAAGCTCCATTCCTGGCTTGGGAAACTGGATTTGCTGGGCTGGGTCAGCCTTCCTCTGCCCTCTCCACCAGAGATGAGATCAGTGGGCCCTGCCGAGGTCCCTGCGCCTCACAGGATCTCCTGGGTCCCCGCCTCCTTGTCCCTCTGTGAGCCCTCCTCCTCGCTCATGCTGCTGTCCTTGCATGCAGGGCTTTTCCTCCTTTCTGCCCAGCCCCTTCCTATTCCTCCTGCTCTGCCTGTTCGATTCCCGAAGTTGTTTTTTTGCTCTAGGTCTGCAGCCCCATCCCTCCTGCATGCAAGGCCAGCCCCTAGGTCAAGGCCAGATCCCTGGAGACCAAGGGAAGAAATACATCTGGATACCTCAGTTCAGCTTTGCTTTTTCCCTTGGTCTGAACTTACATGTTGCCTGGATGAGCACACCCACACTCTAGCCTCCACTCTAAGGAATTCCTCCAGCTCACCTGCCCCCATGGTGGGAGGACAGAGTTTGGCAAATAAGTTTATGAGGATAGAAGAGTTGGGAGTGATCTGGTCCAACACTCAGCCTGCAGCTGCAGCTCCCCAGCATCCTGTGGTACCCAGCTTTGTCAGCCCTGGGTTCCGCCAGCTCGCCTCCTTCCTGGTCTAGAAACCAACCAGTGTCCCAAGACCAAGAATGCCTCACACAAAGGCCTACAGGAAATTCTCACTCTGCAGGGCCCATGCCTGATTTAACCTTCGTCCCAGGACATCTGAGGGAAGGGAAGGCTGAGAAAGTGGTCACACATAGGAACCCCTTTATCTTTCTTCACATCTAGGTAGTGATGTATTGGGGGGGGAGGGGGGGGGATTCTTTCATAATAAGGAGATATAAATGGCTGGTATATTCAAGAAAACCTCCCAAACAGTTAATGCTTAAAATAAACTTAGTCCAAATGCTTTGATATAAAGCAAATTAAGAGGAAAAACCCATTTTTGACAACAATGTGGCCAATTTCCTAAACACTGCATTTTGTTCATTGCAGAAATCTTCTCTAGCATTTCCTCAAACTTTGAGGTGTGTCAGCAGAACTCAGCATCACAAAGGCGGCTTAAAAGGGAGTGCCCGCCAGCATTGTATCTGAGAAATAAAGTTGAAAGGCTGCGGAGAAATTAAGAATACTCCAAATCCAACTGTAGACTTTGAAATACGCAAATTCTCCACTTCAACTGGATTTCAACCAAGAGAAAACATGGAGGAATGAGGTCTTGATGTTAATCAAAGTAAAGCCAAGACACGTATGGAGACTGGCGGGGTGGTGGGAGGAGGCGGGGGGGGGGGGGGGGGGGGGGGAGGGGCGGGCCAGGAATGTAGCAACTTCCTGAAAGCCCTTCTTCCTGGGCTTTCTCCAGGCCCCTGTGGTGGGGAGCCTTGCTTGGAATCGCCACTGTCAGGAACGGATACCAAAGATCACATGTGGTGAGAGGACCACAGGCCAAAGGGACGCTGCCAGCATGGGTTGGCCCGTGTTCTAGCCCACGTTCTATACTGAATTCCCTTTGCAACAGTGATCCCAACCAGCAGGCTGGGGGGAGGGGGGGGGCGTGGCTGGCCTCCAAGGCTTCAGAGTTTAAAGTGGCTGATATTCCCTTAAATGTCGCCCCCATATGAACTCATTTTGGATGGATTGTGTCCTGATTGCTCCAAGTCTTTCTTGAATAGATGTGTTCCGTGTCTAAAACCCCTCTCTGCACAGATAGGGCTCAGAGGTTCTGGTTCCTCTTGGGAAATGAAGTCCCCAAACCCAGGCCTGAGCATGGGCTGGGGTGGGGGGTGGGGAGCTGCACTTGATCATTAGATGCCATGAAAGGAGCCAATGGGATCAACTCCTTTTGAATAAACTAAAATCAGAGACATGCACATGGTCCAACTGAGTCACTGGTACAACAAGACAGGCAGGAAAGCAGTGTCCAGGTGGGCAATCAGACAACGAGAGAAGAGAGAGAGGTGCTGAGCAAAGGGTGAGACACATCGTTTTGAGAAATAAATAATTCACAAGCAACTTCTCAAATAACCAGGCTCTTCTAGCCTCATCAACCTGTGACTACAAAATTAAGTGCTCTTCTTTTTAATATATTTTTATAGCAAAAGTTCTCTAGTGCCCAAATTGTCAATAGTAATGCCTCCCAATCATGTATCCCCAGATATTTTAGCATGTTTTTAAGGTACTACATATATCAGTTATTGCATAACAAATAATCGCAAATTAAAGGTTTACAACAACATTTATTCTTGCACAGTTTCTGTGAGCCAGGACCCCCGGCACGGCTCAGCTGAGCCCTCCGTTTCAGTGCCTCGCAGGCTACAATGGAATTTTCAGCCAGGGCTGGGGTCTCATTTGAAGGCTCCCCTAGGGAAAAAGCCACACCCAAGTTCAAGTGGCTGCACGCAGGATTCAGTTTCCTGCTGGCTGTGGGCCTGAGGTCACCCTCAAGTCCTTGCCGCATGGCTTCCAACATGGCTTCTTGGGGTCTAGTCAAGAAATCAATAGATCCCAGACAAGAAAAGCTAAAGAAGTTCATTACCACTAAGCCAGTATTACAAGAAATGTTAAAGGGGCTTCTTTAAGGAGAAGAAAAAAAAGACCAAAACAAGGAATAATATAATGGCAGTAACTACAGAACTATGAACAATGACTTTAAATGCAAATAGATTAAATGCTCGAATCAAAAGACATATGGAGACTGAATGAATAAGAAAACAAGAACCTTACAAATGCTGTCTACAAGAGAATCGCTTCAGATTGAAAGACACACACAGACTGAAAGTAAAGGGATGGAAAAATATATTTTATTCAAATAGAAACAAAATAAACCCCACTGGGGTAGCAAAATACTTGTATCTAACGAAATAGACTCTAAAATAAAGGCTGCATAACAAGAGATAAGAAGGACCCAGCAGCTCCACTTCTGGGTGTTTATCTGAAGAAACCCTAAACACTAAATCGAAAGGACATTTGTATCCACACGTTCCCTGCAGCATGATTCACAACAGACAAGATATGGAAGCAACCCCGGTGTCCATCACAGAGGAACAGATAAAGAAGATGTAGCACACAAATGGAATGTTTGTGTCATAATAAGGATGAAATCTTGCCATTTGCAACATGGATGGACCTACAGGGTAATGTGCTAAGAAAAATACTAGGTGTACCGCTTAATAATGGCGGATTTTGTAATCAAAGAAAACACGATAATTTCAAGAGAAACATCTAAAGTGCTTTATTCAAAGTAATGTCCATCACTAGCTACACATTTCCCCCATCTTTCAGGTAATTGGTGGATACCATCCCAATTGAACTTTTCTTGTTTTGAGGCAAACCATTCAGAGACCCAATTTTCCACTTCTTCGTACGTTTTGAAGTGCTGCTCAGAAAGCGCGTGTGCCATCGATCGGAACAAGTGGTCATCTGAAGGAGCAAGGTCTGGGGAATACAGAGGGTGGGTAAATACTTCCCAGGCAAGATCTTTTAATGTGTCTTTAACTGGTTTTGAAGTGTGTGATGGTGCATTATCATGAAACAAAATTACTTTTCTGTGTCTTCTGGCACATTCTGGTCGTTTCACAATCAAAGTGTGGTTCAAATTGATCATTTGTTGTCAGTAGCGATCAGTATTAATGTTTTCACCTGGTTTTAGAAGCTCATATTACACCACACCTTCCTGATCCCACCAAACGCAGAGCATTGTCTTCTTTCTGAAGCGATTTGGCCTTGCAGTCGATGTTGATGGTTGACCTGGATCAACCCATGATTTTGTGCTTTTGGGATTCTTAAAATAAATCCACTTTTCATCGCCAGTCACAATTTGATGCAAAAAAGACTTTCTTTCGTGCCATCGAAGCAACATTTTTCTGATGACTTTTCGGTTTTCCATTTGTCTTTCATTCAGTTGATGTGGCACCCATTTTCCTTCCTTTAAAATCTTTCCCATTGCTTGTAAACAATCGGAAATTGTTTGCTGAGCAACGCTTAATCTTTCTGCAAGTTGTTTTTGAGTTTGACATGCATCTTCATTTAATAATACTTGTAATTGTTAGTCTTCAAACTTTTTCAGTTGATCTGCATGTTCTTTGTCTTCCACATCAAAATCATCACTTTTAAAGCATTTAAACCAGTGTTCACAAGTATCTTGAGATGGAGCATGTTCACCATAAGCTTCCTGAAGTATAACTTTTTCTTCAAAATAATGAATTAAAACTTCCCGCAAGTGCTCTTTTTTTGGCATGAAATTTGACATTTTTAAGCATAAAAATATCTATGATGTTAACACCTTCAGCAAATTTGACATATGAAGTTTTGAAGCTTGCTGTCAATACAGCAAAATAGCATACATATCAAGTTGCATATATATCAACATATGTGTAACTCCATCTATTGAAAAAAATCCACATTATTAACTGGTTCACCTGGTAAATCAGACAGAGAAAGATAATGCCATATAATTCACTTATATGTGCAATCTAACAAACAAACTAATGGTTGCCAGAGGGAAGGGGTGAGGGAATGGGAGAAAAAGAGGAAGGGATTAAGAAGTACAAACCGCCAGTTACAAAGACAATCCTGGGGATGTAAAGTACAGCACAGGGGATATAGTCAATATTGTTGTAATAACTGGGCACCAGGCTTATCAGGCTGGTCGTTTCCTAAGTTATAGAAATGTCTCATCACTAGGCTGCACACCTGAAACTAATATGATATTGTATTGTATGATATTGTCACACAGCTCGAGCTCCATGCGTGAGCCGCCAGGGAGAGGGGACACTGCGTGACGACATTGCCCCAGCGTCCAGCCTCCCACACTCCAGAAGGCATTTCGCCGGCTGCCTGGTGGGGGAGCCGCGTTTGTGTGTGTCACTTTGGGTGGGGAACGGATGGTTAGGAAGATGGAGAGGGGACAGTTGGGGGGACTCCTGTCTGTGAGGGCCCAGTGATGGGGGCCACATCCCCTTCTTGTCGTGTGTGAAAGGGCTGGTGGGTAGAGCCTCGGTGTGGAAGGTGGAGGGTTGATGTCCCTGCGTCAGCTTGGTCTGTGAAAAATGAGCCGATGTCAGGCGCAGGCCTTGCCAAGCACAGATTCATACACTTCAAAGGCTTTTATTTTTTCTATCAGGAGAGACATGAAACTCCAGACTCTAGAATCGCTTTTTCAGTTCCAAATTGTCAAATTGCTGATGTTGCATCTCCCTGCGAATTTGTTTGGAGAAAGTAGCAAATGCATGAAAAGGGAAAACCGTATTTTACCCAAATGGGCTCCCTGAGTGTGTAGAGCATATTATTAAGCAAAGCTGTGTTGGGACCAGAAGCGTTTTGCATTCCTAAGGGGTGATACTCTGATTCTGGTTCTCAGGGCCTGCCGAGCTCTGGAGAAACGGCAGGGGAGGAGCATTCAAACCAACAGAGACTCTAGATTTCAGTGTGGGGAGGCGGGAAGGCACACTTTTTAAGTGCTTGCCTTTGTTAGCCATAAGTCTTTTGATTGGAGCATTTAATCCATTTGCATTTAAAGTAATTGTTGATTGGTCTGTAGTTACTGCCATTTTATTATTCCTATTCTTGGTCTTTTTTTTCTTCTCCTGAAAGAAGCCCCTTTAACATTTCTTGAAATACTGGTTTGATGGTGACAGCTTTTAGCTTTTTCTTGTCTGGGATCTATTGCTTTCTTGACTTGCCCCCAAGAAGCCCCTGCCTCCGGGCGCAGGGCTGGAGGAGCTGGCCTGGGTCTGGAGCCCCCATCACCCCAGTCTTAGGCGCCCAATGTAGGAAACAAACTCAAAACTCTCCCATCATTCAACGCCCCATTCATGGCACGTGGCCACCTAAGTGGGAAAGTCATTCCCTCCCCGAGCATGAAATGAGCACCTCTGGTGTAACACTCAAAGGCCCTGGGAAACGGGGGGGGGGGGGGGGGGGGGGGGGGGGGACAGATGTGTGAACACCTCTAAGTCCCTGGCTCACTGGGCTCTGGGGGAGGGCGCTTCAGGCAGAGGGCAAGGCCCCCAGGGTGACCTGCCTCAGGTAACCCAACACAGGTCCTTTATGTTTAGGATGGTCCTTGGCATGTAGGCCTCTTTGTGGTTTTATCTCCAAGTTGCCTTTATTGGAAAAGAAAAGAGAAGGGGGGGGAGGGGAGGGGAGGGGAGGGGAGGGGAGGGGAGGGGAGGGGAGGGGAGGGGAGGGGAGGGGAGGGGAGGGGAGGGGAGGGAGACTATAGTGACCCGCAATGGCTGCAGCGGCAACGTGAAATCAAGTTACCAGCCAATGAGTCATTTCATGGGTCACTGGCTGCATGTCTAACATTGTCCTGGGCACCAAGGACACCAAAAAGAATAACAAAACCTAGAGAAATAAAGACACAGCTGGCCCTCAGGGCACGTGCTCTCTGGTGAAGAGGTGCCCTGAGAACACAAGTGATGGGGGGGGGGGGGGGGGGAATGGGACTCTAGCAGGAGGCTGGGTGAGAGGGTGCCAGGTGGGATCAGCAGAGGGGAAGCTTGAAATGTCTCCTAGAGAAAGTGTAGAGTGAGCCCTGCATAAAAAGGAGGAGATTCAGACAGGGGCCAGTTGGTGCAGGGCTGTGGCAGGTCCAGGACAGCTGGGTCAGGCCGTGTGCGGGTTCTGGGAGTGGAGTGCAGGTGTGGGGATTGGGGTGAAGATGCAGGGAGTAGGGTGCAGGTGCAGGGGTGGCTCTTCCACATGAAGAGCATGACCTAGTGTGCAGTGTCAGCTCATAAATTCAGAACTCTTGTGAAATATTGTCAGCAACCAGGAGCTGTTCCTCCCCTTGTCCTCGGCTCCTTTTCCCGATGTCTACGGTCAGCCTAGGAAGGGAGGAGAGAACTCAGAGGCCAGAAGCCTATGGGTGATATGAACATTCTGACAGGCCTCGAGGGATGTGCTGACTTCTGGTCCAAGAAAAGGGAAATCCTAATCTCTCCCTGTCTGTCTCAAGTGATCATGGTATTTTCAGTTATGACATGCGGTGACCCCCAGAATTCTCTTTTCACTGTGGGAAGGCTCGGTCTTTGAAGTGATCCAGAGCAAACTCCTCCCCTGCTTATGAGAAAACTAAAATCCCGAGACACAGGGAAACATGCCCAGGGTCACTGACCTGCTGAAGGAGAGAGGGGCCCAACCTTCTCCCTGCTTCCAGGCTCATCTCTTATCGCTCTGACAACTTCTCCAGCCCCCTGTCTCCTTCTGATGCTTCATAAACATATTCCCTATAGGCAGAAACTATTCAGATTATTTCAGCATCAATGACATGAAAGGTGGAGTTAATCCTGCAAATCACTTCAATATGCTGATGTTTGGCTTCAGAAACCCAGGGTGCAGGAACAGTTATATGTTCATTTTGCAGAAGTTAATTGTGCAAAAAAAAAAAGTGGTTAGAATTAAGTGTTCTCATTTTAAGAGGAGAAAGCAAGAGCCACTGCCAGAAGGGCAACTATGTATTTACTCACTTCTTCTTTAGTTGAGGACTTTTCAAGCATACAGCAAGAGAGAGAGAACAGTGTAATGGGCCCCCATGCACCCTTCATTCACCTCCAACATTTTGCCAATCCTGATGTCAGAGAGCTTTTAAAATGCAACCTAACCCACAAAAACGGTATTTACATTCAGCTTCTCATGACCAAATCTACTAAGAAAGAAGTTTTCTTTCTTAGTAGAAAGAAGAAAGAAGTTTTAACTCATTTTCTGATCTGAATGGATGGGAAAGATTGTACTTCTCAGTGGGTTCCTCGTTGACTTAGTTCTCAAAGGGCCTCTGAGCACACAGTCCAGGCCCCAGGTGGACAGAGCTCCTGGCCCAGCCTCCATCCCCCGCTGACCTGAGGCCTAGACAGGCCACCACAGCCTGGGGCCCTGCAGCCCAGGGAAAGCCTGCAGCCAGGAATCGAGAATCCTCACCTTGGCCGTGCTGAGCACCTGTGGGACTTCTCCTGGGCATTAGTGTCACAGGCCCGGGGTCTCCCTAGCGACTCTAGCTCCTCCAGCCACAGAATGGGCCTGGCTGACACATACCCAGGAGCCCCGCAGAGGCGTTGATCCAGCACTCTGAACAGCCACTGTGCTGTATGGCACTGTGCGCACATTTCCAAAATGCCCGACACTAGCTCCACTTTCTGCTTCATGTGCCTCTTTGTCTGTTCTGTTCTGTGTATTGTCCATCTCCTCCCTAGAACGTAGAATCCTTGGACAGAGAGTGGCCTTGTCACCACGGACCTCTGTGAAAGACCGTCACTCCTGGATCGGCTTGCTGTCCGGTGAGTCTGATGGGATTGCGCATAGAGAAACATCAGGCTCAGCATCTGCAGGTGAGGCTGCATTCGCTGTGCTCTCCAGACATTTCTCCAGAGCCTAGCAGGGAGGAGAGCCCAGCACTCAGCTCACTTCTCTTCCAATTGGCCGGTCTTTCTGGGCTTTCGCTGAACTGCTGAACCACACTGTACCCCACAGGAGACGGGAGTCACCTGGGTCTCGTGGAGTTCCATCAGCATTTATTCAGGAGGGCTTGTGCCATTTAAGGCCGATAATGAATGCACGTCCACAGGAACTCCAGGGCACACGGAGGGTACCCACAGCAGGCTATACTATTCAGAGGTGGCTGAACCAATATCTGCCCCCCCCCACCCCCTACGCTCTCACAGTGCAATGAGAGGGGGAGTCCCTGCACCCTACCCTTGAACCAAGGCCTCTGTGACCCCTTGGCCAGTAGAGCACGGCAGAAGTGACTGCACACCTGTCAAGGTCACAGAAGGTATACAGTTCTGCCTGGCTCTCTCTGGGTCCCAAGACGGCCACTCTTAGAAGCCAGTCAGCACGTTGTCAGGAGCCCAGGCCACACAGAGATGTCACATGTGGGTGTCTGGCCCACAGCCCCAGCTGGACCCCCGGCTAACAGCCAGCATCAGCTACCAGATATGACTGTGATGGACTTTCATATGACTTCAACCCCCAACCTGTTTGACTCCCTTCTGAGGCCCCAGAGGTCACGTGGCAGAGACAGGCCACCCCTGCTGTGCCCTAACTGAAATCCTGACCCACAGAAACCGTGAGAAATGACAAAGAGGGATTGTTGTCTCAGTCACTCAGTTCTGGGGTCATTTGTTATGCAGCAACAGATACCTAATACACAGACTTCTAGAGACCACTCAGCTTTCACTCCCAGCATATATAAATCTCAATATAAGAAATAATGGGGTCTAGGGCTGGCCATCCAGTTAGAAGAAGGGCCTAGAGCAGCAGTTCTCAACCTGTGGGTCGCGACCCCTTTGGAGGTTGAACGACCCTTTCACAGGGGTTGCCTAAGACCATCCTGCATATCAGAGATTTACATGACGATTCATAACAGTAGCAACATTACAGTGATGAAGTAGCAAAGAAATAATTTTATGGTTGGGTCACAACATGAGGAGCTGCATTTAAAGGGCCAGAAGGTTGAGAACCACTGGCCTAGAGGCTCTGTACTGGAGCTACACTCTCATCCCAAGCTCACTAGTTTCACTTGGGTGTCTGGAGGTAGGGCATGATGGAGATGCTGCTCCTTGGTGTCACTGTGCCTGTGCAAACATCTCTGCAGCTGGGTCATCCTGTACGTATATTGGGTGTCTGGAGGTAGGGCATGATGGAGATGCTGCTCCTTGGTGCCACTGTGCCTGTGCAAACATCTCTGCAGCTGGGTCATTCTGTATGTATATTGGGTGTCTGGAGGTAGGGCATGATGGAGATGCTGCTCCTTGGTGCCACTGTGCCTGTGCAAACATCTCTGCAGCTGGGTCATCCTGTACGTATATTGGGTGTCTGGAGGTAGGGCATGATGGAGATGCTGCTCCTTGGTGTCACTGTGCCTGTGCAAACATCTCTGCAACTGGGTCATCCTGTACGTGTATTTACTAGCCCTTCCATAACGTGGTGAAGACAATCTAAAGCTCTTTAGACTTACCCATAATAATAAGCTACTGCCTTGAGAACGGCATATTCTTGGGTCTGTAATATTACGGGGGTTCCCAATGAATAGAAGTGGACCTACCGCACCACTATTCCCACCCCCACACTGAACTTCCCACAGCAAATGCTAGGAATGGTGCCAACTCCAGTTCAGAAGGCCACGCCATTTGAGCCACTGGCTACGAAAAGACAAGCCCTGAGTTTTTGGAGCCCAACACCATCGTGACCGCCAGCGTTTTGTGTGGATGTTATGCATCTGGAATAAAAACAGGGGAGTGTGAATGACATCATAATAGTCAAAAAGCCCAGAGAAGAAATGGCTTCCAAAAAGTATGCTCCTTAGACGCCTGCAAGTCTCAATGCTGGCTGAGTAGCAGCGGGGGCACAGGGCCCGGTGCAGATCAATCGGCAGGTTTACCCATGTCTGCAAACCAAGGGCCTTCCGCGTGCTGGCCTGGCACCGTCCAGCAGGAGCCTGGGAGGCTTGCCCCCTACAGACTTCTCTTAGGAGCGTAGTTTTCAAAGGAGTCAAACTGTAGGAAAAAGGACTAGAAACCAAGCAGCTTTGGAGACGGGGTAGAATATAACCAAGTTCTCTCCCCCGCGGACCTTGCCTCCTCCAGGCTCTCACAGTTCCCTCGCCATCGCCCTGAAGGGGAGTTATCTCTGCTTCACCTCTGGACGCACTGAGGCTAAAGCATAAAAAGCTGGGCTTGCAAGTGTCACTGATGTGCGGGTGGGGGAGAATGCGAAATGCAGGGCTACACCCTTTCTAGGGAATGTTTGAAAACTGGCCATTGTTCCTGGAAATCTGCTCTCAAAGTTTGAGGAGGAAGAGGAAAAGTTTAGAGCTCTAACAAGGGAGAGGGGGTAAGTTCATTCTCTGCATCGATAGGTTACCTTACTGTTGACAAATCCGTGGATGAACTGGGAATGACTTTTTCTGCTTATTAGGTCAATGTCAGTATGACAGACTTGGCCAGTTCAACTGTGCCCTGCCTCAGAAGTGGCACTGCATGAAGAAAAATTACTGCTAGTAAAAATATAAATGAAAACCAAAATCATATACTAAAATTAAAAATGAAAACGACAGAACCCTAGTGATCTCTGTATGATATAGAGCTGGTTGCAGAAATAACTGAGAAGAAAACTGACAAGCAGAGGGCTTGCCTTCCCTTGTCATTCATCTGTCTTGGGGTTCCAGCCTCTGAAGGGTAGGATGTTTGTTTGTTTGATGCAAAATGGATCCAGAAACAAATATCAAATGTCACATGGATTTTAGTATCTTGGGCAGACAGAAAATCAAGAATGCTCCATGAAGTATAGAAGGTGATTCTAAATAAACCCTAGAACTACAGTCAGTCTCTGTGTAGTGTTGATACTGTATGTAGGGTAAGAAAATTATTTCTGCCCTCCCCCGCCTCCCCCATATTACACACTAAGCAATCTAACCAGAAGGGCTCGGATGACTTTGAGATTTGGCCTAAGCTCATGTAACTTCCGAACGATACCTGGGCCAAACCATGGAGGTGTCACAGTGCTGGGGAGGTTCCCTGCTTCCCTTCCCTTCCTACACTCACTGTGCACAGTGGTGTGGCTTGGTAGGTGCAAATAAGCATAAACCCCAATCCCACCATTGTGAGCTGTGTGACTTCAACCAAATGAGTTAACCACTCTGAGTCACAACGGGACATTTAAAAAACCTGCATGTGAATTCTTTCTTTGCAGGGCTGTTGCGAGATTTAAGACAACATACACCTAAAGTGTCTTGAGTAGTCTTTGGCACATAGTAATTGCTCAACGAATGCAATTTTAAGTTAGAAAACTACATGAACTAACTCTGAGGATAAACTTTTCTGTAAAAATTGTCATAATTGTCATTATTATATGTCAAATGATCATAAGCTAGTCTGTGAAGCATCATCAGCATCACTCACAGGTATTTAGTAAACCTCTCCTCTGGGCTGTGTGTGTGTGTGTGCGCGCACATGCCTAGGTGGGTATGGATTATGTGGATGTGGGCTGTGTTTGCGGGAGGCAGCGTAGGGCAGGTTTTAAATAAATGTGACCTTTGGGCTAAGCTTTCAGGGAGTTTCCAACCTTGTTAAAGAGATAAAATCCCGACATAAAAGTTACCAACAGCTGGATAAGATGTTTTTAAGTGAGTGATAGAAAGAATAAGCCCCCGGGAGCTGATAGAGGGGAGCTCTGCCTGGCTGGAGGCCCCGGAGAGCTTAGCTGAGGAGGGGCTGTGCTTGCCTAGAAGGAAGAGGAAGATTGCACAGGCAGAGGGGCAGAGCCACAGGCACGCTGGTCCAAACAAAGAGAAAAAAAGGGAAATCCTCTCTCCTCCTGAACTTGGCACTCGACAATCCACAAGTCAAGAAGGAATGAATGTCCCTGTCAGAGAGCATGGATAGGACGAGGGTGGGGGCCCTGCAGGCGGAGGCAGCAGGTTGGGCCTCTGGACCAGTGACCCCTCTCTTGATGACTGACAGGCACTTTGTGAAACACGGAGTCCTGGGTATCCTTCAACAGCCCCACTTCTGCAAGCAGATAGCTGCACCACAGGCAGGCCCGGCTCCAGGGCCAAGGGCTTAGCAGGAGAGCATGGAATTTCCCAGGCTGCCCTTCGCCTGGTCTGCTGCCTCTCTGTGTACGCGGTATGTTTGAGGGAGGGAGCAAAGGAGAGGTGCACACTTCTGCACTCTGGCTTCACAG
The DNA here is from genome assembly GCF_014108235.1 of Myotis myotis. Taxonomy (NCBI): domain Eukaryota; kingdom Metazoa; phylum Chordata; class Mammalia; order Chiroptera; family Vespertilionidae; genus Myotis; species Myotis myotis. The sequence goes on along the minus strand of NW_023416379.1, from coordinate 4,068,473 downwards.
TGGTAGCCACCTGTTGCCGAATTGTAAATAGTATTTATTCTCCTTTTAGCCCTCAATAATCCTTATTGTATCTTTTCAGTGTTCTAGAATTTGGAGATGTTATTAACAGTTGATCACAGCCAAATGACATTGATTCCACCTCTGAAAACACTATTCATAATATTATCCCACACATTCACCCGCCCAGGCCCCACTGGCCCCACACAGAGCTCAGCCACGGGGGCTGTGGGGAGCGACTCCTCTGGTAGTTCCAGAGCTCTGGAATGTTTCTGAAACAGACACGAGGTGTGATGGGTACTTTTATGTGTCAACTTGGCTGGTTTGTGGTGCCCAGTTGTTTGGTCAAATACTAGTCTAGATGCTGCTGTGCAGGTATTTTGTGGATGTGATCAACATGTTTGATTGGTTGGCTTTAAATCAAGATTACCCTCCATACTGTAGGTGGGCTTCATTTAATCGGCTGATGGCGTATGGGGCCAAAACGAAGATTTCCTAAAACGAAAAAATTTACCATAAAGACTACAACATAAACCCTCTGCCCGAATTTCCAGCCTGCTGGTCTACCCTGCATATTCTGGGCTTGGCAGCCCCATAATCATGTGTCCATTCCTTAACATTTCTTTCTCATATATATATGGCTCTCCTTTTGGTTCTGTTTCTCCAGAGAACCCTGACTTATGGCTCCCTGAATAATCTCACAGCACAAAGGAAAAGGGTAAATGGAAAGATAAGGAATCTAAGGTGGGGAAGGAGTGGCTGAGTCAGCTGAGAGACACGCAGGACACACAGGACATGAAGGCCTGGTGACGTCTGTGTGCACAGAGCAAGACAGGCATGGCCACTTCTACAAATGCTACACATTTGTGCTCTTTGTGAAAAGGGTCACCGATTTCCCAATTAAGTAAATATTCTCCTCTAAGATATGACCACATGTCTATGTATTGCAACAACCAGTATTAGGTAATGATAAAGCTTCTTAGCTTCCATAATGCTAAACTGGATGCTCAAAAACAGCGTGCAAATGGATTCCTTCCAAAATTCTTGCCGCTGATTCTTCCTCTGTGACAGAAATGAGGTTGCTAATCGGCCCCAGCTTTTCAGGCTGCCTCTCAATTTGAATCCAGTCTCCTAAATCCAACTCAGGGCCAACTTTCTCCCCCTTCCTCCAATCCCCTCTCTGATGAATACATGCAGTCCTGTCTTCATAGTTCTAACTAATGGCGCATTTCTCATTTCTGTAGCATTAGCCAAAAGCAGCCACTATTCAGGTCGACCGTGAGGACATGCACAGCTGGCCAGTTCCCTTCTATCTGGACGCCTTCATTCTTGCCATGCTTTCGTGGGGGCACAGCTGCCGGACATGTCCTAGTTTGTGCAGAGAGTTGCAGCTGTGGAAAAATCTCTACTACAGGCCCTGCAGCGTAGTTTAATGCAGATGTCTGGACCTGGTGGTTAGCACAAAAATTCACCAGCGGCAGTAATTATTTTTTATTATTGAAATATACAGGATGAAGATCCTGGCTTCCAAGTTGGAAAGTCCCCCAGTGAGTCAATCAGTAAACTTTCCACCTCTGGTCCCCTCAGAGGCTGGAGCGGGAGCCTGTGGTTGGGGCCTGGGTGGAGGGCTCAGAGTCTCGCTGAGGTCAAGGCCCTGAGGCCCCGTGACTGGCGCTGGGAGTGGGGAGTGGAGCTGAGGTCACTGTTGGCCTCTGGCTCCTGCGTGTGAACCAGGGCTGACAACGAGCCCTGCACACAGCCCGAGTGCGGATGGCTGTGCTATCTCATTTGTCATTCTGGCCCCAACAAAACTCCTTTTCATTGAGACACTTCAGAGAGCTCCTTCACTTTGGAAATTTGAAACATCACAGAGAACATTTATGGCTTGTCCTCTTAAAAAATTTCTAATGGCCAGGCCGGTGTGGCTCAGTGGTTGAGCATCTACCTATGAACCAGGAGGTCATGGCTCAATTCCCGATTAGGGCACGTGACCGGGTTGTAGGCTTAATCCCCAGTAGGGGGTGTGCAGGAAGCAGCTAATCAATAAGTCTCTCTCAGCATTAATGTCTCTCTCTCTCTCTCTCTCTCCCTCTCCCTTCCTCTCTGAAATCAATAAAAATATATTTTTAAAAATTAAAATTTGCCAGGCTGTTTGCACTAAGCCGCCTTGGTTCAGGGACTCAAATGCCACTGAGGTGAACAGGGAGGGGAAGTCAGGCTCGGCTCTGTTTTCCCTCCATTCTCAGCATCAGAGGTTTTCAACAAGTGGACAGGCTTTCATCACAGCCTGACGAGTGCCTTTCACTCCAAGACACCGTTGTTTGAACTTGTCAACTGAGCTGTCATTACCAGGTGTTGTTGCTGCCTCCAGGCTCACCTTGCCCCAGATGCCCAGGTGCATGGGGAGAGGTAGAAAAGGTGGTCTTGACATTTCCTTTCCTCTAGTTTCTAAAGTACTCTATCAAGGGCACAATTTTGTCCATCTGACACTATATGGTTTAAGATCTTCTCACCTTGCAGGCAAGGTTCAGGGGGGAAATGGAGACAGATAAAGAATGTCAAGCAGAGTGAGGACACAGAGGACAGCCAGAGAGTCTCGGTGTACACCTGGTTCACCCATGCAAACAAATTATAAACGTTAAAATCCGCCTTTGCCAGCATCCCACCCCCCAGAAAACATCCTTTGGGCCAGTGGTTGGCAAACTCATTAGTCAACAGAGCCAAATATCAACAGTACAACGATTGAAATTTCTTTTGAGAGTCAAATTTTAACTTAAACTATATAGGTAGGTACATTGTTATTAACTTAATTAGGGTACTCCTAAGGCTTAGGAAGAGCCACACTCAAAGAGCCGCATGTGGCTCGCGAGCCACAGTTTGCCGACCACGGCTTTGGGCAGTTGTCCATGGAAACAACAGACCAGGGAGGAGGTTTTCTCACTGAAAGCTCCTGCCTCCTTGGGGCTTCCCAGTAGAAGAGACACCTCCTTCCAGCCTAACAAAGCTTGGCCCGCCCAGTACAAACTCCAGGATGGATTAACTGTGCTCCCCTTCATCCTGAACAGTGTGCCCCAAGTCTGCTTAATGTCACAACACAAGCATTGGGAAATGACATTGACAGATCTACCTAACCAACCACTGGATGAGCCTGAGGTTGCCCAGGTGCTGCACAGAGTAGCAATCTTCTGAAGGCATGGGAAGGGATGAGGGTGGGGGAGAGAGGGAGGGAGAGAGACACTTGTTCATACCTAACCTATGACCCACCGGCATCTTAACACCGCAATGCTTTGGCTTTATTTTATTTGTAATGTGCAAACTTACAGAGAAGTCATGGGACATGCATGTTTCATAATAACATCTTCCATTGACTGAGCATTATTATCTTCAAGATCTGTCTCGGGACCTTATAAACAAAATCTCACTGAAGCATCACGTGGATTCGGAGAAGCCAATTCAATTATGATCAACATTCTGCAGATGTGGAAACTGCTTTCCGAGAGGCCAAGTTAATCTGCCCAGAGTCAGGACTGTAATCTGCATGGGTCGGATTCCAAGCCTGAATCTTAACCACCATCTCACACCTTTAATGACCTTTGTAGGTCACACACTCTCTCACCTAACCCCGGCCTCAGACCAACCCTAATAAGTCTCCAGGCCCAGGAAGGGGTCTGCCTTGGCCTAGTTACCAAATACTTCTCAAGGCCAGGTGCTCTAACACATCCTGCCTGAACCAAAAGTCTTAGCCAATTTTAAAAGCAAACAGTAATTTACTGGACACTAAAAAACAAACTGCCATTGAGCTGACCACAGAGAGCTGACATTTCCTTTCCTTTATAACAGGGATGCAGACTTTCTTACTTGCACTTGGCGGCATTAGCACATCTTTTTTATGAGATCTTTTTTATGAGTCCTTTAAACCTGAACTCATTTAAAATGTTTAAATGACATTAAACCTAATGTCATTGCATTAATTAGGTTTCAGCTTGAAATGTTACTGGCTCATTAGGCTGTCCCTGGACAGTCCAGGTTTAACCACTGAAGCAAAGAAAACATTCAATAAAGAACTTCCCGGAAAGCTCATGTGTGACCCACGGTAGCTGAGTGATGGTTGCATGGTATTCCAGGATGTCAATCATACTCTCACTCCCGCAGTTCAAGCAACTAAAATAAACATCTGTCTCCTCTTTGAGTCACACTTTCTTTAGTATCTGAAATGTAACAGCAATTTCATTCTCTGGCTGCACCTTAAACTCTCATTCTATTTAAATAATTTCTCATAAAGTCATTACTTTTATAATAGTTCAAGCTTCTCAGGTCTGGCCAATCTATGATCTAGTGTTAGGACTAAAGGAAATATTCATCCTTGGAATCTATATCAATGGGAATATAAGTTCCTACAACTTATGCTAAGATCTTCAAGAACTAGTAGCAACCCTTAAGTGCAAAAACCATAATAGGTACATCTTATATTTAGATAATTTTTCAAATCATAACATTTACATATCATCTATATTTACATGCAAAATGTTTTTGAGTCAAAATGATTTTGAGATAATAGAGTTGACTTAAGATAATTATCTCTTAATTTTCCTGTTTATCACGTGAATTTTAAATGAACACATAGAGGAACTTCTTTTTCTGGACAGTTTGGAGTACCTGGTGCCACCATAAACAATTATAAAGCTGGACAAGTAAACGGGGGCATTGTTTTCAGACACTGAACAATAGGCACTGCAGGACTGGGATCCTGAGAGAAGAAAAGTACATGATGTGAGCCCCACATTCACCCTGGCTCTCTGGCTGAGAACAATTTGACTTCAATATCAGGAGATAACACTCAAACAGAGTAGTGCAGTTCTGCTTAGCTGAGAAAGCAGAATTTAAAGTTCAGAACTCAGAAGAGAAAGTAGTTGCACTGGGAGTGGGGAGAGATAGACGCATGAAGGATCTGAAAACTGTGCAAAGCTTCTCTGTGGATCCTTGGTCAAGGGCTGGCTGCACATTGTTCCAACAGGCCTGGCAGAAAACAGTGGAATTCTAGCCCAACCAGCATGATAGCCCTCATTATCATCCCAATTACTCAGCTGGGACATTAGGAAGGCCAACTCCTAAGTACAACTCTAGAAATTAAAGGCCACTTATGCTGTACCACACAAAATATCTAGATTATTAACAAAAAACTTTAGACATGTGAGAAGCAGAAAATTTTAACCCATAACCAAGGACAAAAACAGTAAATAGATATAGACCCTGAAATGACCCAGATGTTAAAATTAGTATACAAGGACTTTAAAACAGATACCAAAATATGTTCAAAGTCTTAAAGGAAAATATGGTCTTAATGAGAAAGCAGATAGGGAATCTCAATAGAGAAATTGAAGCTATAAAAAATGGAAATTTCAGAAATAAAAGGATTGAAAACTTAATTGGATGATCAGATTAGATATGACAGAATAAATGGTCAGTGAACTCAAAGATAATTTATCCATATAAAGTATCCAATCTGAAGAACAGAGAGAAATAAATCTAAACAAATAGAGCCTCAGTGACCTATGGGATATCTAGTGAACTAACATGCATGTAATAAAGTCTCAGAAAAAGAGAAGAATAAGAATGGGAGCAGAAAAACATATTTAAAGAAAGTATGGTAGCCCGGCCAGCATGGTTCAGTGGTTGAGTGTTGACCTATGATCCAGGAGGTCACAGTTCAATTTCCGGTCAGAGCACATGCTCAGGTTGCAGGCTCAATCCCCAGTAGAGGATGTGCAGGAGGCAGCTGATCAATGATTTTCTCTCATCATTGAGGTTTCTATCTTTCTCCCTTCCTCCCTGAAATCAATAAAAATATTTTTTTTAAAAAAAGAAGAAGCCCAGAAAGATGAAGGAATTCTTCTAAAGTCAGCTTCTGCTGGAACCCAGGGAGACGTGCCCAGCCACCCGGCCTATGCTTCCAACCATGTCACCCAACATGCAAAGGCCACTAGTGGGACCAAGATGGAGCCAGACTATAGCGTGAGAAGCAGAGAGGACGATCCAGCACCAGCCCTGGGAGGCACTATACCTAGGCTGCTCTTCTCTGTCAATACCTCTGGCCTGGACTTGGCCATGGCCCCTTGCCGGCCCCCTGGTTCCATCTGTATCATGGACACCCACACTATCCTCTCAGTGCATTGAACTCAACTGTCCTCACTCAAGTTTTTTCTTGACTCTTTGGACAGAAATAGTGCTTTTAATTAAATCATGCTCCTAACTCCTCGTTCCCATAGACTCAGTCATGGTCTTGGCGTTTGCCATTGCAGAGGGACTCAGTTGAAAGCTGGCCTGCATGCATGCACAACAGAGCCTTGGAAGGAGCTCGGGTCCCACTCGCTCTGTCTGTGAGGTGCACACCAGTTTTCACGCTGCCCCGGCCAACAGGTGGGAAAGATGCCCATGCTAGTTCAGCAAGTAACTGATGAATCATGGCCCCAGCTCCCCAGGAGGCAGGTGCCAAACTGACCTAATCCCCAGGTGGGGGTTGGGCTGGGGCTGACAGCAAAATCTTCCACGTGCCTCTGTGCACATTTCTGTTTACGTTTCCAAAAGGTTTTATTAACTATGAATCTCCATGGCTCCACAGAGTCTGCTAATATGATCACAACACATTTAAGGAAAGAAAAGTGAAGACAGAGAGAAAGTCAGCAAGTCCACAGAGCTCCCCAGAGGCAGAGGTGAGGGGACAGCAGGCCCCACACATACCTGCCTGGTCAGGGCTTTGAACTCAACTTCCCCAAGTCAAGTTTTTTCATGGCTCTTTGGAAGAAGATGCTTTTAATTAAATCGCATTTAAAAATCATTGGTCCCATGAACTAGTCAAGTCTTGAGAGGCCCACTCCCCTATAAAAGGGCTTCCAGGATGGCTCCAAGCCCTGAGCCTTGAGACAGTCAGGCAATCTGCTGGTGGGGAGGGGTGATGCCATGGGTTCATACCTCTCTCTCTCTCTCTCTCTCTCTCTCTCTCTCTCTCTCTCTCTTTCTCTTTCTCTCTCTTTTAGTATTTTTCAAAATATATTTTTATTGATTTCAGAGAGGAAGGGAAAGGGACTGAGAGATAGAGACATCAAGGATGAGAGAGAATCATTGATTAGCTGGCTACCTCCTGCACGCCCCCACTGGGGATCGAGCCTACAACCTGGGCATGTGCCCTGACCGGGAATTGAACCATGACCTTCTGGTTCATAGGTAGACACTCAACCACTGAGCAATGCTGGCCGGGGATGACATGTCTCTTAATAAGAGGTCTGCTGGGAAAATCTTCCTCAAACAGTCAGCTAGAGCTTTGGGTCTTTGATTCGTAGGAAGCTGGGCAGAGAAAAGGGCATGTGACTGAAAGGAAGGAGAGGCTATTTTTCAGGCAAAAGAGTTCACAATGTCACTCTGGCCTGGCTCATGATGCTGAGAAGTCCCATAGGAAATAAGAATTAAGTGGAAAAATAAAGTCCAACACTTGCAATATGACCAGCAAGTCACTGGATGCTTTGGCTTATGCCAAAAATATTGAATGTAATACTTCATTAATAGAAAATATTCTTAGTGTCTTCATCGGTTGTGAAATATAATTATACAAGGAACATCTGAGAATCATCGCTCAATGTAAGAAGGAGACCAATACCTTTCAAGTGGCCCAGATGTCTCCTCCTGATTGGCTGGCCTGGGAAAGCAAAATCCTGAAACTTGGGTTTCTCGTTGCTGCTTTTCAAAATGGTTCACATCTGTACCTTTAAGCAATATGCTGTTTAGTTTTCCTTGTTTTTGAGCTTCATAAAAATGATGGTACCATAATGGATATTAACCCTCTTCAACTTGCTTTTTACACTCAAAATTTTTCCAAGATTCATCCATTTGCTACAGTTTGTTCCTTCATAACATTTTTATAATATAAACTAGAGGCCCGATGCATGAAATTTGTGCAAGGGGCTTGGCCCTTGCAGCTGCGGCAGCTTGCCTCAGTCCTCGCAGCCTCAGCTTCGTCCAGAAGGTCGTCCAAAGGATGTCCAGAAGGTCATTTGGCTGTCTGGTCTAATTAGCATATTACACTTTTATTATTATAGATGCCATGGATTTTTATATTGATCTTAAATCCAATCATCTTGCTAAAACACTTAATTTTTGAGGTGTTTAATGTAGATTGAACTGTATCACCTGACTGTGATGACAGTTGTTGTTGTTTTTTTCTATCCTCATTATTTGTACTTTTATTTTCTCACTGCGATAGCTAGGATTTTCATTATCATAGAAATGGTTATTGTGGTATCTCCATGTTCCTGAATTTAAAATTTATTTCTTTAGCATTTCACCATTGTGGCTGACATTGGCTCTCATTCTGCTAAACACCATCTATCAATCATTAGGGACGTCCCCTTCCATTCCTACTTTACTATCCAGGGGTGGACAAAAGTAAGTTTACAGTTGTGGGTACGTGAAACACAGTTTATTCTTATATTAATATTTATTAATGATTGTATTATTTAATTGTATTACAACTCTAAACCTACTTTTGCCAACCCCTTATATATGGCAAAAAAAAATGCCATGTGACAAATTGTGTTGTACTTTTTTTCGGTTACTTAATCCCTACAACAACCCTATCAATACTTCCTGTCAAACAGAAAGTATTGATCAAGTTTAAAGTTAATATCTTAACTCTCTCTAAATAATAATCAGGACCTAAAACACATTAACTGCACTCATTCTCTTTCCAAATTCTAGACTATTGTTCCTGTACTTCAGTTATCATTTTTCATTCTGTGCTCACTTTCTTCCTGAATTACCTCTTTTAGTCATTCTTTTAGGGAAAGACTATCATACTCTGGTGTTTTTTTGTGGAATTGTTCCATTTTTCTTTTTACTATGAAAATTTCTAAACATGGCAAAGTTGACAGAATTTTATGTTGAACACATGTGGACTCACCTGCTGGATTCTACCGTTAACATTTTATTAAACGCACTTGTTGTATCAAGATATATCAAGCTATTGAGCCCTTTATCCATTTATTAATCCATCTTACTTTTTGATACATTTCAAAGTAAATTGCACACATCTGTACTCTGCCCCTAATACTGCAGCACGTCTGTCATTTATGCCATCGGTTCTGGGTTAACAAAGAACCCTTAGGAGCACCTCCTCGTTGTCAAGCCCTCTCATCTGATTATCAGAGCCCTACACGGACATGTTCCCAAAGAGAGCCCAGCTCGGCAAGCTGCCCTCAATGAAGAGCCGGGATCTACAGAGAAGACATGTGAGTCCCCACTCTGTCGTTCCCTCGCTGCTTGAATGTCCGCTGAGAGAACTCAATCCTTCATTAAAAGCATGCTTTGCAGCATAACATTCCTCGGGGAGACATCGGGCGTCCAGCTTCTTGTAATTCGCACCTTTGGTTTTGATTAACTTTGTCTCCTTGTCAGTACGCTAAGCTGGACACGAAGGGAATGAGCATCCTGACACGACCCAGGGAAGACAGAGAAGCACAAAGTGTGGTCCATGTCTAGGGAAGCCAAGCCTGATGGGAGGCCCAGGAAGCCTCCACACGAGGGGTAACTACTGCCCCTTCCTGGTGCTATTCTTAGCACTGCATTTCCTCCTTTAATCCTCACAACTTCTGCTCATGGACTCCAGCGCTCCCTCTATTACAGATGAAGGACAGGCGTCCCAAGTGAATCACAAAGGGCAGAGCAGAACGTAAGCTCCCGTTCTTGGAACTCCAAAGCCAAGGGCTCAGCCGATACACTCGCCTGGGGGAGGGGTCTCACACCAAGCACCCGGAGACCACCTGAGTCACAGGCTGGCTGCAGCCAGGGCTGGGGCTGTGGAGGTGATGCTTGGCCATTTCTGAGTCCAGAGTCTCCTATCAGTTCACTGTAAAGCCTCTATTGCCCCTATTGTGTTGGACTTAAACCCATGTTAACCCGAGACTGAACTGGGCAGGGTTGGGGGAGTATGGAAGGGGTGTCAGTGTTGCTTCAGGTCAGGAAAAATAGATTTTAGAATTCCATTCCAATAGCTAAAAAAACAACCACCAACCCTCCAGGGATCCCAGCACAGCAGAGCTTGTGACACGAGGCTTGATGATTCTTTCCTGTTCAACAAACGGGGGCATCTAATTGCTCAAAAGTGAAGACTTGGGAAATTATAAACTGTGGTGTTTGATAAAGGGACCAGCAGTTTTCTGAATGCTGAACAAACAGTGCACAAGGGAAAGAGGCAAGAAGCCAAGAGAGATTAGGGAAAGATTTGTAATGCTCTGCGTAAGCCAAAGTAGACATGCCCTGAGATGCTGGCTCTGAGGTTTTGGGAGCTGGGGATGGAAGGAATGGCAGGAGCCACAAGCCACTGTTTGAAGGGCTCATCGAGGCTGGAGAAGCACTGCAGGCTCTAAAGGAGCTTTGAGAGAGAGGGAGCGATGACCTGGGAAACTGCACTTGAGCCTCCGGGTGCTGTTTAAGGGGCTGCAAACACCAGAGCATGGCTGTCCCTCGCCCCTGCCTCACTGTCATCTCCCTGCCCTGTCAGAGTTTTGCTGCCTGGGCAACGGTAGATTCCAACAACAAAAGGAAAGACCATTTCCACTCCTACCTCACTTTACTCTGTCCTCTGCATGCTGAGGCCCTGCTTTCTCCGTCTGGGGCAGGAGGGACACGCGGGGTCCCTGGAATGAGACACTGGCCTCCTGAGATGCTATTCATTTTGTAACTGAAAAAAGTCAGAAAGGACAGAGACATGAGTTAATGCTCCCTTGATCTCTGGGTCAAGTGTCTTAGACACTGAGAACATAATCACCATTTCAATGTTGATGCTATACATATAAACACAGACATTCTCTTTTTTTAAAATATTTTTAAATTACAGTTTGCATTCAATGTTATTTTGTATTAGTTTCAGATGTACAGCATCATGGTTACGGTCATATACTCCACAATGTCTCCCCCCCCCCTTTTGTACTGGGATATTTCCAGTACCCACCTGCCACCATACATAGTTATTACAATATTATTCACTGTATTCCCTATCTTGTACTTTACATCCCCATGGCTATTTTGTAACTACCAATCTGTACTTCTTAATCCCCTTACCTTTTTTACCCAGCTACCAACTCCCGCCCCTCTAGCAACCATGAGTCTGTTCTCTGAATCTAGGAGTCTGTTTCTCTTTTGTTTGTTTATATTCCACATATAAGTGAAATCATATGGTACCTATCTTTATTCTGACTGGCTTATTTCACTTAGAATAAGACCCTCAGGTCCACCCATGCTGTTGCAGACGGTATGATTTCATTTTTTATGGCTGAGTAATATTCCATTGTATATGTGTTTCTATATCCACAGCTTTCTTTTATCCACTTGTTTGTTGATGGGCACGTGGGGCGCCTCCGTAGCTTGGCTATTGTAAATAATGCTACAATGAACAACACATACATTTTCTCTAAATGGCTTTCTCTAAATGTGGCTCTTTAGCAAGCTTTAGTGTAAAGGTTGTTACATATGGAATTTCATACATTTCTCAGGATGTTAAAATTCATTACATTTAAACTTTGTAAGGGAAGAAAGTTGCAATCATTAAGCAAAGTTAAAACAATCATATAAATGGCCACCGAACCAAAGGAGGGGAAAGAGGCTTTTGCTTGGCTAACGCTTTGGATGGTTGCATGGCAGCATCCCTGTACACAGCTTGGTGCGTGGCGTGGTCGGTGCACCCCAGGGAAGGGCAGGGTGCATGTGGAAAGGTGGTGACATGTGTGGCTGGAACAGTGTTCCCTTCTCAGGGCCTGTAACCCACATTGGACTATGTCGTACATCAATGTGTGCTCACTGAAGTGTTTTGAGCAAACATGCGATGTAGTAGGCAGGCTCCAAGATGGCGCCAGTGACCCTCACTTCCTATGATATTTACACCCTGGGTGACCCCCTCCATCCGAGTGTGGCTGGGTTTAGTGAGTTACTCCTGACGAACAGAGCACAGCAGAAGTGATAGGATGTCATTTCTGAGATTATGTCGTAAAAAGACTGTCTTTCATCGTGGTATTGGGAGAAGTCAGCTGGCATGCTATGGAGAACCCCACCTGGCAAGGGACCAATGTCCTCAGCCCACAGCCACATGAGTGAGCTGGGAGCCTACCTTCCCTTGAGCAAGTCCTGAGATGGCGGCAGCCCAAGACAGACCTGACCCAGAACCACTCAGCAACTGCCCCCAGATTCCTGACCCTCAGAAGCTGTGAGGTAATGGATGCTGGTTGTTTTCTGAGGCTCGGTTTTGGAGATAACTTCTTGCACATCAATAGATAACAAATACAGATGGTCTATTTGTGTGCTGTAATGGTCCTGGCACACTGTGGAGAACGGAGATGTGGAGGTGGGGGCCTGGAGTAGGTCTTCTAGGGATAGGCAGGGGGAAGGACAAGCCGAGGATGAATGGTTTGCATGTGAGGGGGGAGGTGGGGGAGGAGGCCGAGGTAGTGCCCTGGTTTCTGGCCTGAGCATCCCAGTTGGCAGAGAAACCACTCCCTGCAGAGCAGCAGGAGTGGAGGAGAGATGGGGCACTCAGGCTGGGAGAGGTCACTTTGGAGACACCTTTGGACACTCAGGTGGAGGCACCTCAGAGCCGTCGGAGATACAAGTCGGGAATTTGGGAGGGAGAATCAGGAGCTGGCGCTATGAATTTTCAATCTGTGGCATTTAGGCAAGAAGGGACCGAGGGCAGCAGGGCAGGAGGGCAAGCTCCAGCGAGGCAGCTCCACAAAAGCTATTTACCTGCCTCAGTTGCCCAGTCTGAAAACAACAGATTTGCAGCATGTAAATTAGCTTTCATGTATGGTGCCTAGACAAGGACCGGCATGTGGTAAATATTCAAGAACGGCTATTATTAACATCTTTGGAGAAGAGAGGTGAGTTTCCAAAGATGGCAAGGTGGGCCAGGAATTAACCAGGAATCGGTTTGCAGTGTTTTGGGACAAATACAACATAGTTGTCCATCTGTCAACAGAAAGCTGCTGTGTCAAAAACTCTGAGATCTGTTTATGAAAGGACAATGTAAAGAAAGCGTGCTGCCCTCGCCAGTTTTGCTCCGTGGATAGAGTATCTGCAGACTGAAGGGTCCCAGGTTCAATTCCAGCTAAGGGTACATGCCTGGGTTGTGGACTCAATCCCTAGTAGGGAGTGTGCGGGAGGCAGCCAATCAATGATTCTCTCTCATCATTGATGTTTCTACCTCTATATCCCTCTCCCTTCCTCTCTAAAATCAATTTAAAAATATTTTTTTTAAAAAAGGAAGAAAGCATGCTATGTGCTACAAGACACATCCAGTAGGAACATAATCTCACAATCCTTTATCAGAATGAAAGGCTATTTCTTTAAGAAGTTGTGGGTGAAGAGCAGGTGTTTGCTGCTTGTAAAATATTCATCATATCTAAGAAACACCTTCCCAGCAACATCCAGACAGTGTTTGACCGTCATCTGGCACGTGGCCCTGCTGGGCTGGCATGCACAGTTAACTTCCACCGCCAGGGAAGGCTTCTCAGAGGAGGCACTTGCTTATCTTGGGGGGTCGGCTTATTGCAGAGGGGATCCCTGGGAGCACAACTGAGGGGGGAGAAAAGTCATTCAGGGCATGTGTCCATGAGCAGGTGTCACTGTGGGCAACTCGGAGGCAGTCCTGCCATAGCCCCTCTGTGGCCTTTGGGGCTGTGAATTCCAGCAAACACAGTGGCCTCATCTTGAGCCTGAGCCCAGAGACAGGCCTGGCTGGTATTCATGTTGAAGAACCTGTCATTGGACTCTATAAGTGGGGGTGACTAACCCCTGTGGTCCCGCCTGAGCATGTAATCCAGCCTGGTGGCATCCCCAGGTGGTGGGTCCTCGACTAACTGTCCCCATCTGGCTGAAATTCCCCAAGTGTGGGCTGAGCAGGCCCCTGGGGACTGGAGAGAGGCTCCCAGGCATAAAAGCAGGCAGACTCGGGCAAGAGGTGGAAAAGTCAGCATTCTCGGGGTGCACCCAGCACCCACCCAAAAGTCGGCCAAGAAGTCAGGACAAGGCGTTGGCATCCTCTGCCAGCCGCACCCCCTTCCCATTTGCTGTGTGACGTTGGCAAACAATCTACCTCTCTGAGTTTACTTTCCTTATCTCTCAGTGGATTTAAACATCAATAAGATAATGCACTTAAAGTGCTTAGAATAAGCCTGCTCATTTCCTGCATTCCCTTTCTGCTCTCATTGCCAAGCCAAGCCCAGCAGCCTGGACTTACTCCACGTGGGAGACAGGGAAGCTCTGCTCTCTTCAGGCGTCAGCAAGCTTTGAACATTCTGGCCAAGGAAGGGGTCTGCACCAGGGTCGCAGTGACACAGCTGTCGGCCGCCAGGGTTGCCTCTTGCTCATGAGTCACGTTCTCAAAAACAGACAAGTAGAAGATGACAACTCTCTGGACTCAAGTTCGTTTTTGATGTAAATGTTTCCTGAGTCATTTCCCACATGATCACCCCCTCACACACAGTCTTATCTTCCAGGGACCAGCAGCCAGGATGACAATAACTTCTCATGACCTTCCTATCACGCCTGTTCTCTGGACAGCACAGCTGCCTTGTGGGTGGGAGGCAATCTCTCCATCTAAACGTCTTTCTCGGTAACATCCTGCACCGTCCGCTTCCTTTCTTCTTGACCACGGCTTGCAGACCACTCATGGGAGCGCCACGTCCCCATATGCTTCGCAAAGCTGCCCAGTCCTTGGGCCTTTGTAGTTGCTGTCCTTGGCCAGCTGCCCAGCGCTTAAGCCATTAACACCCTTTTTCCTGGAACTGCCTCCCTCCTTGATCCAGATGGTGACAGGGTCTCCTAAGAGTTTTCATAACAATTCTGGCTGACACTTCTTGAGCACTTCCTGTGCCCAGGCACAGTGTTCAGGGGCTCATCACTCCTCACAGAAACCCTATGAGGTAGGTGCTATTCTTTGCCCCATCTGGCAGATGAAGAAACTGAGGCAGCAGGGTTTTTAAACGTGGCTAATATGCCCAGCCGGCGTGGCTCAGTGGTTGAGCATCGACCTATGAACTAGGAGGTCACAATTCGATTCCCGATCAGGGCACAAGCCTGGGTTGTAGGCTTGATTCCCAGTGTGGGGTGTGCAGGAAGCAGCCGGTCAATGATTCTTTCTCATCACTGTTGTTACTATCTCTCCCTCTCTCTTCTCTAAAATTAATAAAAATATATTTAAAAATATAAAATGTGGCTAATACGTCATCAGGGTGTGGTGGACTCAGGATGGGAAACCATTAGTCCCACTCCTGAATCTGTACCCTTCTCGGCCATGTTGCCTGTCCCACTCCAGACAGGACTGCAAGCCCGCCGTCCCTGGCTGGGCTTCAGTGAACCGGCGGGGCCTGGCCCGGCAGGGACATATATAGAACTGAGACTGAGAGTGTGTGTGAGAGGGAGAGCCACGCGCAGAGCCGTGCTGTGTGAACGGGATGACCTGCCTGGAGCAGCCAGGTCACCGGCTACCGGGACAGCTGTGCAGACTCCACACCTGAGGCAGAAGCGCCCTCCTCAGAGGCCTCTGTGTCAGTGCCAGCCGGGCCCGGTTGCAGTGCCAGCCTGGATCCCACAGGGCATCCCAGAATCTGGGCCACATTAACACCCCGAGAGGCCTCAACCAAACCAGAGAAGGTTGAACATTCCCTACCCCTACAAAAGTCACTAAAAGTAAAAATCCTGCTCAACTATACGTAGCAAGTCCTGCACAGGTGTGGTTTGCACCTGCTACCTACTTTACTCTTTAAACATCACCTATCAGATCGTTAAAAATTCTTTGCCAGTGCTGTAAGTGAGACTGTTGTAATTAGCTACTTATTAATAATAGGAAGAAAGCAAAGGGAGGCCAGACTTTAGGAGCATGACCATCTAGGCAGCTTCACCAGGTAGATGCAACTTTGCACTCCCCAGGGAAAGTCTCTGCAGATCACAGGCGGGAAGGGACTGGACAAGGGTGGGATGGGTGCATGTGCAGTAAAGTTGGGTGGCATAGGGAAGGTGTCTGTCAGCCTAACCTGGAACAGAGATCATTGGCCATGGGGGGTGGGGCCACTGCAAGTGTGCAAAATCCTGAAAGGTTAAATCCTGAGACAAAGGAATTCTCGCCCCTTTTCTTTTGTCCCCGTTTCCCTCCTGCCTCCTTGCTCTCGCCGTGTTCCCTCCACAGCCATGTGGCAATAGACCGCAGCTGCGAACACAAGCTGAGCCAGCCTGATGCTGACTGGACTGTGTACACATGGAACAGCAGCTTTGATCCTAGCTTTGCTAAAAGCAAAATGGGGCTTTCTCCTTGGCAGGAGGAAGAGAAATGGGGCCTTGGAAACTCAAGGGGTTGATTCCACAGAAATAAAGCTTTCCACAACACCTCATTCTCCCATGCGAGTCTCAGGAAATTCTTTCTCTCATGACATCGCAAGAAGCCCACTTCCCGCAGCAGCAGGTAGGGACAAGGAGTGCTCTCACTGACAACATAGCGCCCTCGTGGTCTGCCCTGTGGGCAGCCTCGCACTGCTTGTGTACATGTTGGCAATAAACTTCCCCTTTCACTTGAGTAGCCGTATCGGTTTCTGCTCCTTGTCTTAAACTTCACACGTTTGCTCAGCCAAGCTGGCTTCATAGCCGGTTGGGAACTTAGCCCCCTCTCCCCACGCTGAGCTCCTTGCAAACACGGCAATCGTTTCTGATGCATTCGGAAGGTGTGTCAGGCTGTTTGACCCATCACGGTGAGCCCCGTTGTTTTCCGTTGAAGGTGAGTTGTTAGTTATATCTTCTTAGAAGCTGGAATCTCACAGGGCTGTCAGCCGCAGGACAAGACCCGGGCCACCCCGGAGACTAATCTTGCTCTGTCACTTCTCTGGGAGGAAAGTGCTGGCCACCCAGTGTCTAGGTGAGTCGTATCTTTCTTGGTGACCCTGAACTATGGAGGGTGTTGACACTGGGAGGACTGCTCCTGTGGAGGGGACTCCTCCCTTGGAGATGAAAACAGTTGTCACTAGCTCGACTATTTGGTCTCTCATCTGCCTCTGACACTTGAAGTACATAAGGGTACAAAATGCTCTGCAAACTCGCAAAAGGTGCACAAGGATATGTGTCGTTCTGAAGTATTTATAGAATAAGCAAAGGTACCGTTCTCTCTCTCTGTGACATGTCAGTAGTCTGATTTGATGCTGTCACTGAACTGACCAAACTATTTGAGCATTTAGAGCCAATGGTTCTAAACTTCCGTCTGCAAAAGGACTTCCTCAGGGTGTTCATTAAACTTCAGATTTCTGGGTCCCACTTCAGAGATTCTGGTGCAGTACAGAGGGGGAGCCCAGGAAATTGCCTTTCAACAAGACCCTCCCCTAGGTGACTGATGTGGGGTCTCCCAGATGCTCCAAGAGGCAATGATATCAGCACAGCCTTGGATAAGGGTGAGTGTATTTTGAATTTATGACTTTACACACACACACACACACACACACACACACACACACACACCTCTTCAATTGGTTTTACCCAAGTTGATTGGCCACTTTTACTTTATAAAATGTTGTGGCACATGTCAGGATAATTGGTTATTTCGGTCCTTCTGTCCAAACAGATGTGCTGGCATGCGTGGTTCCCAGCACAGGGTTTTGGCATTCATGTCATCAACACTGTTCTAATCCTGGAGGCTTGGCCTTCCGACCACAGGGAACTCAGTTGCTTGGAATAGTAGTGAGGAGATTATACCAGGACACAGAGGAAGTGGAGCTGGAGAGGATGACCCCCTGGAGATGTGTCCCCAGGGAGAGCCCAGCCTCCCACACATGGAATCCTGAGGCAGATGAGGACACCAGCCAGATGTGACTGCTCGACACCCAAAGGTGGATGAGAGGAAAGCGCCATACAGCCCACCATGCCGCAGGACCCAGGGGGCCACCGGGCCCACAACTACAGCAGGCACAGTTCTGGCCACAGGCCATTTGATTGTCACCTGGGGCAAGGCACCTACTGTCCACTGAAGACCCACATGCTCCCTGATTCCCTAGTTTGCTCCTACGACCAGGCCCCGGGACTGGCTCTACTCAGAGAGCTCTGCTTGGCGTGTGTTACTTTGCAGTAAACAGTATTCAAGAACCTTCTCTCCTACCTGCAGTGAGTCCTGAACATGAGTGATTTGGGGGGATGGACAAGTGGGAGGAGCAGCACCAGGTATATAAACACGGCCTGCACTCTCTTTCGGTTCCCATAGCATGTCTGTGGGTTCCAACTTCCATGTGGGGAACAATTAGAAAAAATCTAAAATATTTCCTTGGGTGAGACACAGGGACGAGAATGAAAATAAGGTTGAAAATGCTGAGTTTATGAATCCAGTTGACTCTCACGCCATCGCCATCACTGTGAAGACCTTCATTTGATAACTGAGAAAACATCACCACAAAGGACTCAAGAAACTCACCCACGGTCCTGCCGATTCTAACTGGCTAGTCTGGTGCCCAGCCTCCGGGCCTCTGTTCTCGGTGGGTGCGGTGGCCAGCGTGCAGAGCACAGCAAAGGCAGTGAGGTTCTGGAATGTTCCCGCAGCTCACCCTCCTGTTTTGCCTTTTCAGTTTTATTCTTTCTCCACTCCTCCACTTAGAAGATGTGTCTACGTAGTAGAAAAAGTGGAAGGAAAACAGAGAGAGCTGTGAGCAGGACTGTAAACAGGACAAGGGTCACTGTTGTTAATAATGTCATTTCCTCAGATCTGAAGACACAGAGCAGCTATTAACACACAGAGAGAAACTGGAGTCATTTATCAGCATGAGAACAATGTCTTTCGGTTTCTGCTCAGCACACCCACAGCCTCTATTAGAGCTTCAGTGAACCGTTCGTTTTCCAATGGCTGTCTTCCTTCTTGTTCCTAGTATGGGGGGGAGGAGGCCCTATTAAAACTTGAATTGCTTTTAAACTGTTTCTTTTTCCCTTCTGGGAAGATTCCCTGCATAAATGATCTCTCTCAAAGTTCATTTCCAGGGGCTTGTTTTTCTTTAAAAAAAAAAGTCTACAGATTTTTCTTTGCAGACTTAACGTCTGAAACACACCCAGATCCCTCTCGAATAGTTTCCTCTGTACGTTTCTCCATGTGGGTTTTATTCCAAGTGGAGCCAGTGTTGCCACAGGCAGGCTGGGCCCACCCGAGATGCCGGGGCTATTTCTACAGGTTACACACACAGAGAAAGCACGCTCCCCACCCGAAGCCGTGCCAGAGCGCCCTCCGCTTCTAGACAAATGATGTTTTTGCAGGTTCCCCTTCATGAGAGAGAGCGTCTTGGATTCTCTGCTTCAGGTCTGGAAAGCTCTGCACACACCATGCATTATCATCAGATATGGCGTCGGCCCCATGGACCATGGCCACTGCATAGCAGCCGCCGGCCACTGACTCCTCTTGCCCGAGGTTCTTGCCCAGAGAACTGGGAACACTCGTGCTGGCGAGAAGGTAAACTGGGAGTATGGCATGCATTAAGCTGAAGATGGGGGACTGGAAGGAATGAGCACTTTCTTTGCTTCAGGCAGCTTAGCTGCACCTGATATTAATAAATGAAATGAAGGCTGAACAGTATTTAAAGCAACCACACAAATTGAAACATGCTCATCTAGTCAATAACACGCAATGAAAATCTGGAAGTCAGCAATAAATAAACTGAATAAACTCCCTTGATCATTCTGCTATCTCTTTGTAAGATATCGATGGGAACTTTTTGATAGCTACATAACCCCTTTGTCTTACATCAAGTCCTTTTGACAAGTATATGTCTAAATCCATATGCGTTACTCCGAACTCAGTCATGTGTTTTTTTAATATACTTTTGTTGATTTCAGAGAGGAAGGATGAGGGAGAGAGAATTAGAAACATCAATGATGAGAGAAAATCATTGATCGGCTGCCTTCGGCACGCCCCACTCTGGGGATTGATCTCACAATCTGGGCATGTACCCTGACCAGGAATCAAACCCTGACCTGGTTCATAGGTCAATGCTCAACCAATGAGCAACACCAGCCGGGCCAAACTCAGTCATTTTTCATTTCTCTCATACTTATACAGTGATTCTGAGAAGACTAGAGAGCAGAATGTTAAGTGTTTCTTTTTAAATTTTATCTTAGAGTCAGCAGTTCTTTAGCATATCAATATATTTTAGGATCCTGAGTTCTCATTCAATGTAACAGTTGTCCCTCCCAGCTTCATGTTACTCACAGCATAACCTCAGTGGCCTGTCCAAGCCACTGGTTTCAATACTGACAAGAACAAGGAGACCAAGGAAAGCAGCTCCTACCTGATGCTGATTTAGGTTGATCGATGAATCAATGCTCTTTAGCTAGAAAGTGATCAACCAGTTGTCAATCTAGCTGATTATTACAGCACCCACCTCACATTTCTCTATCTTGGCAGTTTGAATATCATAAAATTGTTTCTTATGGGCCTTGCTAAAACTTAGATACTCTTCTTATATAGAGTGATGGGGAAAATGAGATATTTTGGGGGGGCTAGCAATCTGAATCTGTGCCAGTAACCTAATGCACATTCTTGTTAGCCTATAGCAGTGGTCAGCAAACTCATTAGTCAACAGAGCCAAATATCAACAGTACAACGATGGAAATTTCTTTTGAGAGCCAAATTTTTAAAACTTAAACTACATTGTTATTAACTTAGAGTACTCCTAAGGCTTAAGAAAAGCCACACTCAAGGGGCCAAAGAACCGCATGTGGCTCGCGAGCCGCAGTTTGCTGACCACGGGCCTATAGCCTAGTCACTGCCCCTTCCTTAATTATCTGGGCCCGCAAGACCTGTTTACCTAAGTACTACTCCCATTTTAGAAAGGCCATAAACCATGAACAATACATAACCCCCAGACAGGGTTATCAGCACTGGCACCAGGCCAGGCCTTTAGGTGTGGTCTCACGGTCCCCATCCCAACACACGGGGCTTTTTGCAAAGCCTGCAAAAGGTCCAGAAGTCTGATCCATATTTGGGGGATAAAGAAACCAAAGGGTATAAAGGGAAAGCTTCCTCCATATTGGCTTGCTCAGGATTTGGAGAGAAACAGTCTCCCCTGAGTCCTGTACTAGTACATGCAAAACATCTGAAAATAAATGGGTTTTTCCTGTACCTCTGGTATCCCTGTGTATTTTTCAGTTGCCAGGTAAATTCTGTAACAAGAGAATTCTTAGACATTTTAGTTTGCCTTATGAAAACTATTGCAGAAAGACAGATTTTGGCTCAACAATTAAAGCTGCTTGGGAATGGAATAGGTGCTCCAGAGGGTGGTGAGCTCCCTGTCATTGCAGGGTTTCTAATGTCTGGCTGGCCGTGGGTCAGGAGTAAAATGGGGAAAATTCAGGAATTAAGGAATTGAAATAAAGGAATTAAATTGTTTTATCTGTACGGTGACTTGCAATTCCAAACTTTTTGAACAGATGGCTTCGAGTGGGTAATGAGTAAGTCCAATGGTAGCTTCAGGTGCGGCTTGGTTCAGGGCTCAGTGACGTCACATGATGTCTCCCTCTGCTCTGCTTCCTTTTGTTGCTTTTGCCCTCAGCCTGTCTCTCCTTCTTGCTAGTCAGATGGTTACAGCGTCTTACTGAGCCTGTGTACTCATGCCAGGGAGTCCAGAGGAGAAGAGAATCTGTGTTCCAGCACTCATGGCAAACAGACCAAATAGATTAAAGTGGGCCATATGTCCATCCTGCAGCAATCACTGTGGCCAGAGAGATGAGGCATGCTGTTCTGGTTATCTGCTGCTGAGTAGCAAATCCCTCCAGAACTTAGGAACTGAAACAACAATCATCTCATTATCTCTCCTGGTTTCTGTGGGTAGGAATTTGGGTAAACTCAACCGGGTGACTCTGGCTTAGGAACCCTCACAGATTTGCAGTCAGAAGGTGCTGGGAGCTGAAACTGGGGGAGGGGTAGATAGTGCTGGGAGCTGAAACTGGGGGAGGGGAGATGGTGCTGGGAGCTGACTGGCATCCCTCTCTCATGCAGTCTTGGAGCATCTCCACGTGATCTTTTCAGTTGGGCCAGTTTGGGCCTCCCCCCACAGCATGGAGGTCTCAGGGCTGTCAGACTGCTTATAGGGCAGCATCCCAGGAAAACAAGACAAAAGTGTTTTCAATTTTTATAGCCTATGTTCAGAAATCACAGTTTCACTTTGCCCTATGCTGTTGATTGACACAGATACAAAAAACCCACCCAGATTCAAGAGGAGAGTACATAGCCTCCATCTCTTGATGAAGAGTGACAAGGTTCTAGAAGATTTTAGAATAACATCTAGAAAAACAGCCATCAGTATATGTGGCAAATAATATCTGCCACATGTACTGATGGGCTTAATTCACTCACAAGCCAGTCCTAAGCTAAGAACCCTAGGGTTGACAGTCCCCAAAGAAAACCTGGGGTTATTGATGGAGAAGAGGGACGTGGGGAGGGATGAGAGAAGAATGATCCCTCACTTCTGGGTGATGCGGGTGCTAAAGGACAGGTGAGGAAGGAAGGAGGCCATTGTTACCTCCTACTTTGATTTTTTAATATATATTTCCATAATTACTTTATCGTATGATTTAATTTTGTAGGAAACTTACATTTTTAGACAAAACTAAACACAAAAGTTTAATTTTAAAAAGAAGACATTATTAAGTTACACCCCATTAACTTGGATTTACCAGTTGAGAAGAAATCTGATACATTAGGCTAAATTTTCTATGTGCTGTTTATAAACACATTAATGGCATAAACAAAGGCAACAGTGAATAAACTATTTTTAGGGGCATGGACAAAATTTTAATGTTGAGAAACAGGTGCTAATTACAAATATCTCTGAGAATCTGATCATTAAGCATATTTGAGGTTACAAAAGTTCTTTTCTATCCTCCTCCTGTTATAATATTTTTAAATTCAAGTAGGAATTTAGCAAATACAGGCAAAATGTGTAGGGGGGGGGAAGCTTTATGTCTTTAAAGAATCACCAGCAACTCAGTATTTTCATGCTTCTGCCATAGTGATATTGACCCTCTCCTAGGTAAAGTCAGGCATTGTGCTGTTTTCCAATTGCAAGAAATGGCTACCAGAAGAAATAGGAGATTTATTATTATAAATTCCTATCAAGCGATAAAAAATCTACTTACTCTGTGCAAGCACGGCTGCTGTTATAAAGATGTCCTTTCCTTCCACCCAGAGTGACTGGGAGCTTAATTAGAGCATTCCTGCTGTGAACCTTCCTTCTCTTTCTACATAAATGCAAAGCTTATTAGAATAAAAAGCCCTCCACCCTCTCCCCAAGGGAAGGCCAACCTCAGATAATCACCTGTGGATGGCGACAGATTGTGAATCTATGTTTCTCCTGTAAATCAGCCAGGCCAGGGAGGGGGCCAGGATGCGCGATGGGGCAGCACTGGTGATGGGGGCTGTGCGTGAAGGATGCTCCGCTCATTCACCCCAGCCTCCACCCTGACACCCACCGTCGCTTTCAACAGCATGATGCGCAACCATCTGAAGAATGTGCTCTCCGGTCTCCTGCTTGGCGGAGGCTCTGTGAGATTTCTCAGCAGCTTTCTTCCCTCAGATTTGAGTTGCGCCAATAAGGAGACAAAGGAACCAGCTCAAAAGTTCAGTGTTCAAACAACCATCCATTGTTTGGTCTGTACGAATTCCAACACAGGCTAGCTTGATTCCCATTTTTTAAACCATATTGACTAAATTGGCCTATTATTTTAACATTATGTAGAATTTTTTTGTATCATTAAAACCTATTCCCCATTTTTAATTTCTTGCTGGATATACTTATTTTTGAATGTGTACTTTCTTTGCTTGTGAGCAGGATTTGAACCAGCTTTTGCCAACAGAGCCTGTGCCCTACCTGCAAAGGATAAAGAAACGCACAGGCCTGAGAGCTGGCCCAAGGCTCTCCTGCTTGCTGTCCAGTATTGGGGGAGGCCAGCATACGCAGATTGGGAGCCTGGTGTGGAGCCATAGGCAGAAATACCACAGAGAGGGTCCTGGGGGTGGTCAGGGCTGGAGGCAGGATGCACTGGCCTCCGTGTTGTGTCCAAGGTCTTCTCATCAAACATCTCACCTGATTTGAGGGAAGAGCTAACAAGCTCATGCTCACACAGAATGTACAGAGGGCTCTTTTCCAGGACATTCACTTTTTCCCCTTAACCCTGGCCAGAGCCACATGAAAAGAAGATCTTGGCAAGAAATGAGTGACTCTGCATAGCCAATTCTCTTCCCCAGGAGGAAGCCAACGGATGGTGCCTGCTGAGGGGTGTCTGGGTCTCAACTTCAAAGCCACGATGAACTGAATGGGAGGGGCCGCCCTGAGTTCACACAGGGAAGGAGCCTGCGGGGCCGTGACTCGAAGGCAGGTCACAGGACCCAGGAGCAACAGGGAAGCAGAGTTCAATTCTGAAGTTGCTAAGAGTCCATTTAGTCCAAGACACATATGAAAGTTGGGTCCAGAAAATGGAGCAAGCAAGGACAAGAGAAGCAGACCATCCAGTGGTCCCAGGAGAAATGGAAGCAGCCGGTCACCAAGCACCTGCCCAGCACTGGGCCAGGCCACTAGTAATCTCGAACCTCCAACAATTCCACGAGAATAGCCTGCTGCCAACTTGGTTATCCAGGCAAGAAGGGTAAGGCCTGGAGGTTACATGATTTGCCCACGGTCACATTGCTAGTTAGTGAAAAGCTCAGCTGTTGCTTCAAGTTAGAAGAGAAAGTTCTATACAGATGAGGACACAGAATTTATTGCTCTTAGGAAAATATTATCAAAGGACTGAGTCTTTCTTTTCCAGAGATTGAAAATTCTTGCTCTGGAGCCAACCTGTAAAGCATCCAGTTGGAGCCTGCAACTCTGGAAAAGTCCTATTCTGTGTGGGTCTGTTCACAGGAAGCACCCAGAAACCAGAGCTGCTCACGGACTTCCTTCCCTCTTCTTCAGGGGGCTGCTGGGAGGTATAGTCTATGGCAGAGGCAGCCACAACTCCCCCCAACTCAGCAGATCTGTGGCCTCAAAGGAAAAAACCTTGTGCTTCTATGTGAAGTTTAGAAAGAGGTTAGCATCTTCCCTGGGACTCAGGGCAGGAGATAATGCCATCAAACCTAATGAGAAGACAGAATACAGATTCTGATAGAAAAGTAGACAAAGAGTCCCTGCCTCCAGGGCCAATAAAGAAAAAGGGAAACACTATTCTACACCAAAGACTTGAATATTATTAATAATTACCATGTATCAGACAGCCACTATGTGTCTAGTGTACATCCATTTTCAAATGTGGTCAGGGATGGCTTGGTGGGAAGCAACAGCCACCTACACCCGCCTGAGGCAAGAGGCCTCAGGGGAGGTCAGAGCATAAAGACGGGAAAGGGAGCTGTACCAGGAGGGAGGGGAAGGTCGGCCGGAAGCCTCTGCTCTGGACTTCCTTCCGCATGCCTGCCCTGTGCGCTGGCCTCCTGGGCTCTCAGAGCTCCAGTTCCCTCTCGCCTTCAGCTCGTGTGTGACTGTGGCTCCTTGTGACTCTGATCCTGGCTTCGACTTTCCATGGCCTGGAAGCTCCAGGGCTCAGCTCCCTGCCTTCCATTTCTGGGCTTAGTTTCTAATCTCAAGAGAAAATCGAACAGGCTCACCTGACCTATGAATCCGCCCACTGGGTCAGGTGCCTGTGTGTGGTCCAATCTGCTATGGTTGTGGGTGGTGCTAAACCAGCCGTGGGCAAACTATGGCCCGCGGGCCGGATCCGGCCCGTTTGAAATGAATAAAACTAAAAAAACAAAAAAGACCGTACCCTTTTATGTAATGACGTTTACTTTGAATTTATATTAGTTCACACAAACACTCCATCCATGCTTTTGTTCCGGCCCTCCGGTCCAGTTTAAGAACCCATTGTGGCCCTCGAGTCAAAAAGTTTGCCCACCCCTGTGCTAAACCCATGTGGTACATTCATAGCCACACAGGCCCAACCCTGCACTTGGCTTGTGGGCAACTCCAAATTAGGGGCATGGCTGACAAGGTCCCACAGAACATGTTTACTATTCATTTTAGGAAGTAGGTATTATTATTTATTTTATTTATTTTTTATTTTACATATAAAGGGGGAGGCTAAAAAAGTTTGCCCAGAGTCACACAGTTAACAAGTGCAGAATTGAAAAAAAAAAAACAAACCTATATCAGTTTATATCTGTCATATATTGCTGTGTAACAAATTAGCCCAAAACTTGGTGGCTTAAAATGGAAACCATTTTATTTGCCCACAGTTCTGTGGGTTGGCCGGCAGGGCTCATCGGGATGCTTGTCTGACCCATGGAGTGTGGTCTGGCTTCTCTCAGGCGGCTGCAGTTTTGTGTAGAAGATCCAAGATGGCCTCACTCACGTGTCTGCCCACAGCAAGGGGCCCCCTCTGCTCTCGGTTTTTCATCCTGCGAGGCCTCTCTTCTCTTATGGAGTCTCATTTTGCAGGGCCTGTCTTTCTTCACCTGGTTTCTCCAGCAGGACACGAGACTTCCTTTTGCGGTGGCTCAGGACTCCAAGAAAGTGAAATGGACCCACACGGTGGACAAAGCATAGCTCTGGACATGAAGTGACATCACTCCTTCTTCTGTTGGTCAGAGCAGGTCAAAGGGCCATCCCAGACTCAAGGAGAGGGCAATGGACCCCACCTTGGGATGGGAGGAGGGACAGGCACATTTCAAAGGGGCATGAGGACTGGCCAGGAGTTTGGTGACCATCTTTGGAAACAATCTTCCACAGAATCCAAAACCCATGCACTCGGTACAATGCCAGACCCCTGAGGGTGGTTGCCAGCTTCTTCCAAAGGCAGTCGGTATCCAAGCCAGTGGCACCGAGCTGAAGGTGACACCACCCTTCAGTTATTTAATAAGCTGGTGTCCTCAGGGGCCCAGCGTCGAGCTAGACAAGAAGACACAAGTGAGTCAGCCCTGGCCCTCCCTTCCCGGAGATCACTGTCTCCAAAGAGCGGGAGGACTTGTGTCCAGAGGAACTGAGTCATGTCCAGGCCCCTCCGAGAACAATGAGAACTTGTGAGCGCAGGAAGCACAGGGGCTGCCAATTACTCTGGGCCTGTTAAGACTCTTATTTTTCTAGGCATTCCGTCAGATTGGGCTACTCAGAGGCCTTAGAAAATAAAACTTTGAACTGGGAAGCTATTAAATTCCTAATTTTTAATGTGATTTTTAACAGAAAGAAACATCCTCTCCACCTCTCAGGTCGGAAACAGCCTGAAACAGAGATGAGCAGCCAGCAGCAGCAGGGGGCTGGAAGGTGCATTCCGTTCATCAGCGCAGATGCCAGAACCCAAACAC
Organism: Myotis myotis; assembly: GCF_014108235.1. NCBI lineage: Eukaryota > Metazoa > Chordata > Mammalia > Chiroptera > Vespertilionidae > Myotis > Myotis myotis. The sequence continues at coordinate 4,041,103 of NW_023416379.1, read as the reverse complement.
AGACACTCAGGAGGAACCCAGCTGCCTGAGTGTTGGGGGCAGGAGCCAGGCCAGGGGTTACAAAGGTCCAGGCGTCTCTGTTGAAACTAACGCCAGCCACCGGTGACAGCATTGAGACCTTCACGCCGGCACAGCTCAGCACGGAAGGGCATCGGTACCGTGCCCCCGCCCTCTCCATCGCTGGTCTAAGACCGTCAGAGGAGCCAGGCCTCCAGCAGCCCTCAGTCTCCAGGGCTGACCATGGGGCTCCCCGCACATGCCCTATTCTACCACTGGGATAAACCTGCTTGTCCATGAAAACCAGGTGCTTTCTGTAATCTACCTGCGGCTTTGCAGGGTGACCCTGAGACTCTCCCCAAGGTCGCTATGCTTGCCCCTCACCCCTGGGGTCCTCCCGTGGGCCAGGCACAGAGCTCTCCCAGAAACACGGAAACAGAGGCATTTCTCTTGGGTAGCTCACAGCCTAGAGGTTCACCATTTACTGCCCAGCAGTTCCTAGGTTCTTTGAAATCTTAACTTGCTGGGTTGACCTGTGTAAGTGAAAGCACTGCACCCCCAGAGATGTGTAGGCGCTAAGTCACACCTTGCTTACCTGCAAAGGTGCCTGGGGGCTGATCTCTGAGCTGCAGCCCAAAATGCAATCACCAAATAAGCAGCTAGGCCAGGGGCCAGATGTGAGGGAGTCACGTTGTGGGAGTGAAAATGAGACCTCAGAGCCACTGGGGCTTCAAAATCTTCTCTGATCCAATGGCTTGTCTCAAAGGACTTCATGCTTTGCAGCTGGGCGACTTTATCCGCGGAAGCTGGCCTCACTACAGCCTCCTGGGTCTCATTCCCGATCGCTGCCATGCTGGGGGCGGGGAGCCTGGGAAGAGTGAGGCCAGGCTGAATTATTCCAGAGCTCTGTGAGGGCCGTTTGCTACGGACACGCCTACACAGTTATTCCTTCCACCTGAGCGGGTCAGAGGTGAGTACTTTATTCGTGACGGAATAAATGATGAGATGGCCCTGCCTGTGCTTGTCGCTGTGTGCCTTCTGCCTCCCCCCACCCCGTCCCATCTCCTCCCAGTCCTGTCTCCTCCCCACCTCTCTTTGCTTTATCCCCCTCCAGATTTCATCTCCCTCCTTTTATCTTGGATCATCCTCAAAATATACATGAACTCTCTTAAGGATAACCCAGAAAGGTGTTTGTTCATGAAACGTCCAGCCTGAGACAGGACTGCGATGGGACTTCCTCAGTCCTGAGAGCGGCTTGAGGCAGAGCTCAGAACGGTCTTCACAGGGTATTTTCCGCCAGCAGCTCAGCTGCCTCTCCTGGGAGATTCAAGCTGCAAGTCTTAGTCAAAAGCCAAGATTCCATTGGAAGTCCTGCTGCTCCATAGAGGACATTCCTGGACCCAACCTTCCAACATAACGTGCTTTTCCAGTGGCAGACGAACCCCACCAGATGGCCAAACGAGCTGGTGACTTTAGGGACTAAGAATTATTTCACTTAAAGAAAAGAAGATGCTAATAAAATAGCCCCAGTGCTTCCTCCCAGTTCCTCAGCAGCCAGAGGGTGCACATGCGATAAGGTTTCTCTCTAGCGCCTTACAGTAGCGCTCAGGGGTGAAGGCAGTTCACGGAGACACACACCACGGTCCCAAACTGCAAACTGCAAATCCCTATGTGCTTCGGATGAAAAGTCAAACCCTTCTAAGCTTGCTCCAGGCCACAGGCTGGGTGCGGACTTTGAGGACAAGTCCCCCTAAATGTCTTCTCCAGCCAATGTCAATCCTGGGGACAAGGGAAGGGCACCTGAACTGACCCGCGCTGACTGGTAGCACATGGCGTCTGCTTCAGCGCCACCCAGGGAGAGGCCTGTGAGGAGCGTGTCTCCGCATCAGAGAAGTCAGGAAAAATACTGACGCCCAGGGACCAGAAAGAGCTTCTTGGAGGAAGTTTTAAAAGCAAAGTCTTCAGGTCTCAGGCTGACGGAGGTGTGAGCGTGTGCTCACAGGACAGCGTACGCACCTGTGCCCAGCCCCAGCCCAGCCCCCAGGAAGGCTCTGCTGACTCGCCTGTAACCCTTCCGGCCACTGCTACCTGGAAGTGGAAGGGATAACGTCGCTCTCGGAACTCAGGGTTAGTGCCCCAGAATTAATAATTAAAAAATAAAAAGGCTCCATCTGCCTTCTATGGCCATAGGACTATCTTTTTTCCCACCAATGTTCCCATCCTGTCTCTGATACTGGAGTTGAGTCCTCACTCAAATGGAATCTGTGGCAGCTTTAAAGCACAGCCTCCAGTGCTTAGGAGTCTGTGACAGCTCTGACCAATAGAGATGGGGAAAGTGGCCTCAAGGCTCAGTATCAAAGGACTCATTTATCACAACATTCACTCTTAGCGCTCGGAGCCTCCAGGTTGTAAGTCTGACTACCGTGGGGCCACCATGCTTGGAGGAAGCCCAAGCCACATGAAGAGGCCACATGTAGGCACACTGGTGGAGACCCCTTTGAGCCCAATTTCCATGGCATCCCAGCACCAGCACAGGCACCAGACATGTTCGAAGAAACCTCCAGATGATTCCAACATCAGTGACTCGAGCCCCCGCAGGCATTCTAGTCCTCCCAACTGAGACCTCAGACACTGTGGGGCAGGGACATGCCATCCTTAGTGTGCCGTATTTACGTTTCTGCCCCCAGGAATCCATAAGCATAAGAAGATGCTTCTTGTTTTAGGCCACCAGGCTGTGGGTGGTTTGTTACACAGCAGTGGACAACCAGAGAATAACCTAAACTGCTTCTCCCACTCCAGCCCTCATAGAGAACCCATAGACTTCGGTGGTTCAACCAGCAGCAGGCAGCAGCATGAGGCTTCCGTTGCTGAGTGCTGTGCGGTGGGGGATTGGTAGAAAGGGAGCAAAGGCCTCTAAGGAGCTTCTCCAATGAGTTGGAGAGAGATGCCTCACCACCAGGGGCTCCCTCCTGCACATAAACAAGTGGAGGCTCTGTTTAAGGAGCAGGTCAGGTAGCCCCGCACCCTTGAAAGGGAGATCTTCCCTCCACCTCCAGGCCACATGGCCATAGGGGTGCTAACGGCCTCGTGCTCTGGGAGTTGCAATGTGATTTGTGTCCCCGAGGATTTAAAAGCTCTCCCCTGGCAAGTGCCACAAAGTGCCTGAGTCTTCCAAATGCGTTTAAAGAGATTATTCTGACTGTTCAGTGGAAAACAGCCTTTCCCAGGTGTCTGAGGCTGACTGAGGGACAATAAGTGTTTGAAAGAGGCAGGAAAAAGCACCAGTGCAGGCGCCCCTGGCAGCACATGAAACAGACGAAGCTCATATTTATAAGTCTTAACACCAAAGCAGAAAACCTTGGAAAAGTCCTCCCTCGTGTCCCCTGGTCTGCCCATGGTCCTGTCTCCCGGCATTTGCCTTCCTGGAGGCTAACCCTAGGGCACTGAGGACACAAGAAATCCAGAAAACCAGACACTCACTCAGGAGTTAAAGAGCAGAGTCCAAGGGCTGAAGTTTTCTGGCCAACAATGACTTCACATTCTTGGGAATAAACTATTGACCAGATGCACAAAGAGAAGATCCATGTGCAAAAACAGGCACAGAGACAAAGATAGGATTCCGAACCCAGAAAGTCTTTCACAGACAAATCCACCCTGTGGGACTCAGCTCCCAAGCCCTGGTCCCCCAAATCCCACTGAAGAGCAGGAATCACACCTGCCTGATTGAGGGGGAGGGTGCTTTGGACTCAGTCTCAAAGACAGCGTGTCCTCAGCAGATAACTTCCAGGAAGGTAATACCTTTGGGCTCCATGTACTTGGAAGTCCAATTCAAATATGATCACTGTCTGGAAACTAGCTTTCTCTGCCCTGGCAAATGTCCTTTCTATCTGTTTTAAATTTAAAAGGAATAAGTGTCCTAGAATGTTTAGAAAATGTAACTCCATATTCCCGTCAATGGGTCATTATTTTAGCAAACCTGAAACCGTTTGATTCTACATCTTGCATTGGCAGCTGATATCTGCAGACAAAGAAACTAAGGCAGCAATTAGGGGGAAAGTTGGTGAAAGTCAAATGCTTACAAACAAAGATTGGGACTTTCAGCAGTGATCTCCTTAGGGGCAGGAGTGTGTCTTGTCCCTTTCATCAATAGTATCATGACACCTGGCACTGAGCGGGGATTTCAATAAGGATTTGATGAAGGAAGGAAGGAAGGAATACATGCTTACACACATGCATGTGTAGATGAGGTGGCTCTTTGTAATACCTTCTCTCCTGAATGGATCTGAATTTCAAGCCTAGTCCTCTTCCCCAGTCTCCATTCCTGCATCTTTATTTTTTAAAAAAATATATTTTTTTATTGATTTTTTACAGAGAGGAAGGGAGAAGGATAGAGAGTTAGAAACATCGATGAGAGAGAAACATCGATCAGCCGTCTCCTGTACACTCCCCACTGGGGATGTGCCTGCAACCAAGGTACATACCCTTGACCGGAATCAAACCTTGGACCCTTGAGTCCGCAGGCTGACATTCTATCCACTGAGCCAAACCGGTTAGGGCCCTGCATCTTTAAATACTCCCTGGCCATTGCTCATTGGGTGAGCTGGCATTATTTTAAAATTAAATCTAATTCATCAATAGCTCATCATCTATACATGCAGATTACAGAGGCACCTGCCAACACAATGGGAAATAAGTGGTTAAGAACCATTGCCCTACAAACTTGTGCACTTTAACTGACAAAAGGTGTGACCATCAGAAAGTGATATTGTGGCTAACATAGGCAGGATTTATTTGATGTCCTTAACATTTACTGTCATCCGGTGATAAGAAAGACAATGATGGGGATTTCACCCCTTTAAACTTGACCTAAAGGGTAAACTTATACCCAGACAGCTGTATATGGATATCAACTTATCAATCTATAGACATTTCTATCTCCAATTAAGATATAAGTTTCTTTGTTATTACATGAATCTTTAGGAAAAAGAGCTGGCTGCAGTTATATCTGGTTTTCAAAGAGTTTGTGGAAACAAAGGCTGGAAATACAAAGAAAAATATAAAAATAAATGTGAAGTAAAGCTCTAATTTAAATAGCCACCATTGATGTATTTTTTAGACAAATGTCTGTTTCAAAACAGCTGAATGGTTTCTTAACCAATGGCAAAAAAATAAAAAGGAAAATGGTTATTTAATAATTTAGTACTTGTATACATTTTCACCCTCTTGCTATTCTAAAATATACTTAAGAAAAATGTGGTTTATTTCACTGGGTTAACTGACCAGATAAGTGATTTAATAATGTTTATAAATACATGCTTAAGAACCTATCTGTTTCCACCAGCTCTTAAGCATATTTATTGTATGGCTGCTATTGCCAAGAATTTTGTAAAGTTTCTGATTTATTCAACCAGAAGTGACAGAGCCATTACTTATATATATACAAACAGTAGAACTTTAGAGGCTATTGTCTATGTAGTGAGATAATGAAGCAAATGTTATAAGAAAGAACTGAATGCTGCAGTGCATATACTGATTGATCATAAAGACACATTAGAATGCAAAAATAATGGGAAAATATTGAACATTTCCCTTCATGCTGTGATCTAGTTCAGGCAACTTGATCCCTACACCTGCCACCTGCTCTCAGTCAGGACCCACTCGTGCCACCGTAGGTACCTTCAGATAAGCATCACCTTCTCATCCTTAAGAGAGGCTCAAGTGATGAAGCTGTCCTTGACTTCACTACTTGGTTCTGCTTGAGGCATGGACAGACTGCTGCACTGGCTGAAGCACTGGAATACTATCCCTGAGATCCCTACTAACGGAGAAGTGCTACGACTTATCCAGCGATAACTCCTCAGCCTACAAACAAGAACAAAACAGGAATCTATGCCTCGCCTGAACTGGAGCTTTGCAGAGGTTTTGATATGAATACCATACACTTGTCTAGAAGCTTGAATGTTTTTAAAGTACTCCTGAAAATGTCATATAGAGAAATAAATCACTAGGCTCCCGGAACGTAAGCCACCCATCTCAGGGTTAGCTGGACCTGTCTGGTCTGGGCCTTGCAACCAAAGGTGCCAATAATTCAGACAAAATTCTAAAGGAAGCAACGGGACCACGGTTTCCAGAGCAGGGAGAGAAAAAAGACAGAGGGAGCCTTTGAAGCAGCCTTAAAGAATCCATTCTAAGGGCCAGAAGGGAACCAAGTGGATTTTCTCCTGGCTCAGAAGGAGGTGGAGACAAGGAAAGAGGCTGAGAAGCAGAGGGTCTAAGGAGGCTTCTGTCTGAAACAGGAAGCTGCACGCACAGGAAGACCTCCCTGCTGGAGGAGACATTGTCTTCCCAGGAGGTCCTGTCCAGGCACAGGTGGACCGCCCTCCTCCTCCAGGTGCTCCCACGGAGCACATCTATGAATCCTACATAACTGATCCTACATAAGCACCCTGGCCACCAATGGTGAATGTTTACTCTGCTGGTAAAATGTAGGCCTCTTGCCCTAACCGGTTTGGCTCAGTGGATAGAGCGTCAGCCTGCGGACTCAAGGGTCCCAGGTTCGATTCCGGTCAAGGGCATGTACCTTGGCTGCGGGTACATCCCCAGTAGGAGGCATGCGAGAGGCAGCTGATCGATGTTTCTCTCTCATCGATGTTTCTAACTCTCTATCCCTCTCCCTTCCTCTCTGTAAAAAATCAATAAATATAAATATATATATATATATAAAATGTAGGCCTCTGTGCAAACCCGTACCACCTACCAATCTTTAAGATCATGTTAACTGCAGAAGAGTAAGCTGACCTCTAGCTGAGAGAAGAGGCATCTACCTTCCCAGGCCGCTGCACAGACTTGGGCCCCGGCAGCTGTCTCAGAAGGCAGGTCACAGGTCGCAGGTCGTTGCAGCGGGTCAGGCTCTGCTGCGCCAGTGAGTGCAAGACGCTGCTCAGAGTTCCCAGGTGTGATGTGCTGGCCATTGGCTCATGGAATTAGTGTCTTGATGCTGTTATGTGATTAAATCAAGACAGACTAGGTTGAGAGGGTAAGAGCACATTTTTATCATGTAAAATTTCAAACACAGACAAGAGTAGAGAATATATCATGGTGAGCCTTCATTTACCCATCACCCAGTTTTAACAATTATCGCAATATTTTGCTTTCTGTTTCTTTTTTTTTCCTTTTCTTTAGAATCCACTTTCTATTCAAATTTCCCCAGTTGTCTCACAGATGTCATTTTTCATTAACACGTTGGAATCAGGATCCAAAGTAGCCCACGTTGCTATGGCTGCTATGTCTTAGGTAAATTCTTGGCGTTCTTCATTCCTCGAACTTCTTTAAGTCCCACTGTGAAAACCAGAGGCCAGAGCAGCAGAGAGTGTTTGTTGTATCATGAGCTGGAGATTTTGAACTGCTCAAAGATGAACTCAATGCATGTGCCCCCCTTGACGTTTGGGAAATTAGCACAAAATTGGAGAACTTTGCTCTTCCCAACCCTTCCCCTTTTGCTGTCCATTTCCCGCAGCATCCGACGTTGATTGTTCTTTCACCTTCTGATTGCTAATTTCGGGCGCCCTGTAAATGTGTTCAGCTTTCTTTCTTGGGCAACTTCTCTTCATCGTGGCTTCACACGCCAACGTCCAAAAGGAATGGGTCCCGACCCCTAGCCCATCTGCTCTGGTCAGGTCAGGGTTGGTGGGCTGGCAGGAAATGTTTTCTTCCTGTTCATGCTGAGAACGAAGCTTCTGGAATCTCTCTGTGCATTGCCTCACAGGGCAAGAAGCAGGGAGGCCATCTGTCTGCAAAGATCTGTATGTTGACTGGAACTGGGCCCTAGGCAGGGTCTCCGTCCTCACCTAAACCAGCAGTGAGGCTCTGCCCTGAGCCTGTTCCCCACCAGCACCGCCGTCCCAGGGCCTGTGCCACAGGCCACAGGCACAGCCAGGCCCACCTCATGGAGCTCCTGGCACTTTTGTTTCAAAGCAAGGAGGGCAACCCAGGCCACTGTTTGCCACAAGGACTTATTATGAAGCCACATATGAGGCTCTCTTAACAGGCCACAGTGAAAAAGTCCCACAAGGAACGGCCGGGACCGTCCAGAGAGGCTTCAAGTGGCTGAGGCGTCAAATGGCAAAGCATCTGGCTTAGGCGCCACTTGACGCAATTATTAAATAATCCCAGGCTCTGGTTTTTGTTTGTTGATTTGTTTTCCTTTAAAAGAAGCGTTTCACCACATTTCCATCTGGTCCCTTCCCTCCACAAACACCTGAAGGACGCACGGCCTCCACCGCCTGCTGCTTGTGGCCCGCGTGTACGGTCCTCTAACTACAGGGCCCCAGTGCCAGGCACGCCGACTGGCTTTCCAGTTACTTGGTAATTAATCATGCCGGTCTACAGTCTGTCCCTGAAAGTGTTCATTAAAAACTGAACTCATTTCAAAATCAGCCAGTCGCGAAAGGACAAACACTATGGTTCCACTCAGGGGCAGTATGTAAAGTCAAAATCGTAGAAACAGAGAGTAAAAAGCAGTTGCCAGAGGCTAGAGGACAGAGAATTCGTGTTTAAAGGGTGTGGAGTTTTGCAAGAGGAGAAAGTTCTAGGGATCTATTGTACAACTGTGAATATATGCTACTGAGATGTACACTTAAATGGGTAGGATGGGCCTGGCCAGTGTTGCTCAGTGTTTGAGCATCAACCCATGAACCAAGAGGTCACTGGTTCAATTCCTGGTCAGGGCAGATCAGTGTTCCTCTCTCATTTATGTTTCTAACTCTCTTTCCCGCTCCCTTCCTCTCTCTAAAATAATCAATAAAAAATATTTTTTTAATTTTAATGGGTAAGATGGTAAATTTAATGTCATGTGATTTTTGCCACAATATAAATAATATGTAAATAGATAAATAAATCCTTAGTTCAAGCAATCTCACTTGATTTGGCCCTGAACCAAAAATAAATACCTTCTCGTTTTTACACTACTCTTCCTTTTTTTGTAAATGGAGAAGCTGAATATTTCCCCTTTAACTTCTATGTCACCAAAGTCTGTTGCCGATTTTAGTATTGTTGGGGTTTTTTTTAATCTATGCTGGAGCTCAGAGAAGGCATTCTTTTGGAATATAAACCACTTACTTGTATACAGTATTAATTATTCTTTCCCAGAGATTTTCATTTTACTAATTAAGAGAGAACAGAGTTGAATTTTTAGCACTTATCAACTTCTATCTCTAAAAGAAAATCTAATATTAGAATCTTCAGGTGTTTCTTATAAACACAATCAGAAGGGCCTGAGCCAGAAATGTTGTTCAAAGCCTCCATAGCTTCCTGAGTGTTGACCAGATGTCCCCACAATGCCAGCTTCCACATTAATCTATAAATGTTTTCCAATGGCTGATCCTTGGGTCTATTGGAAAGTGAGCCTACAAAACGCCCACTTGGCAGTGATGGGGGAGCTCCATGGGGAAGGGCCCTCTCTCTCCTACTGAAGATTCTTAATATGCTTCAAGCAAGTGGGTCTCCTGGGCAAAAGGGAGGGGCCCGGGGCTGCCAACAGAGTAGCAACATCCCTGAGCCGAAACTGACCCCAATGCCAAGTCAAGAAGGAGCCAGCTGAGGATTCTCAACTCTCCCTGCCCAGCAAGAACACCCGGAGAGCTTTTGGAAAAGGGATGCCCAAGACCAACTGAATCAAAATCGCTGTAAGATGGAATCCAGGCATCCGACTCTATTTTTTAAAACATCCTGGAGATTCCAATGCACAGAGAGTCAAGAACCGTGGCCTGTAGCACTCTGATGCTCTTCACGGGGTGTAAGGCCACACCCCGCCCCACGCCTCTCTTCCTAGGGAAAATGCCAAGCTTTTTCAGTGTCCTCCGTCTTCTCTGTGCAAAGTGCAATCCTGCTCCAGCATCTGCATCACCCGGGAGCTGGAGAGAAGTGCAGAATCTTGGGCCCGCCCACACCTACTGAAGGAAAAGCTGCATTTAACAAGATCCTCAAGGGATTCCTCTGCACATTAAGGCTTGAGAAGCCCTCTACCACGCCGTTTTATAGTGTCATTTTGTATTTCGAGTTCTTTCTCAGGCTCTCTGAAAATAAAGGATGCTATTTGAAATATGGTTGTCTGTCTTAATTATGCCCACCAAGGGCCGTCACTCCCAGATAAAGCAATTTCCGTTTACATTTCTGTTGTCACACTGACATAACAGCGTCAATTTCAGAAAAGCTGTTTCCTCTGAAGCTGAACTCTGTCCCTTGGCCCAGATGATCCTCTAGGCCTCTGCGCTGTTTCTCAATAAGAAACAGAAGAAACCCCACCCCAACACCATCCCAAAGGCCAAGAGAGAAGAGCTATGTGTGTGGGGGGAGTCAAAGCATTATCACATCGCCTTTAAAATTTCATTTTCCCTTCACATCCAGATCTAGCCCAGAAAGTAATTTATTTTGAAGTTTTTTAAAGTTTCCAATTAAAAAATCTTGGAAAGTAGTTGACCTATATTTACTGTAACCATACTTTCCAAAGAAAATTCCAGACACATGCTGATAAGCCTCTGTGTACTTACCACACTATTTAAAAATAAAGTGTGTTGCTTTTTTTCCTGCTTAAAAATAACCCATGTTCATTTTAGAGAGTAAGGGAAGGTCAAAGAAGAAACAAACCGTCTGCAGACCCACCATCCAGAAATAACCTCTATTAACCCTTTGATCCATATTTCTCTTCAGTTTCTGTCTATATAGCCGAAGGTAATTTTTATTGAGAAATACACTTTATAAATAATTTTGCATCCCAAATTTTCCAATTAAGGTTATGTCACAAGCATTTTTTCACATCACTGAAGATTCTGTGTAAACCTTACTTTTCATGGCTTGTTGGGGGCCAGATGTAAGCTGGCAAGGTCCTTGCACCTGAAGGGGCTAGCAAGGCTGGGACCCTTACCCACACAGTTTTCCCAGACTTGTTTGGATGGCAATTATCAGTAGAATGAGAACAGCCTTTCATGGCTTACCAAGTCTGTAACTATTTACTGAGATATGCTGTACCGACAACTTGTCCTTCTGTTCTGTCCCTTCCTTAGAGATTAAGAGGAACAAAGAATACATTCCTCTTGACAGACCTCCTATTCAGTGTGTTGTGTATATAAGGCTTTATGTGCTTAATAAATTTGCTGTAGTTCCTCGAATGAGCTGCAGTCCTCCCGATCCCACTTTCCTGTCTTTCTTTCTTTTCTCAATTCCCACCTCCCTGCCTCAGCCCGGCTCAACCTGTCAGGCTGGCCCTGACAATGGCTGTATAATAGTCTATCATTGCAAACACCATAATTATTTTTACCCACTAAAATAACATTGAAAATTTAGATTGCCATCATTTTTTGCTATTATTAAAAATACTGTGACATTCTTTTTTTTTAATATATTTTATTGATTTTTTACAGAGAGGAAGGGAGAGGGATAGAGAGTTAGAAACATCGAGGAGAGAGAAACATCAATCAGCTGCCTCCTGCATACTCCCTACTGGGGATGTGCCCATAACTAATGTACATGCCCTTGGCCAGAATCGAACCTGGGACCCTTGAGTCCGCAGGCTGACGCTCTATCCACTGAGCCAAACCAGTTTGGGCTGTGACAAACATTCTTTATACACATATCTTTGTTCACACTTCTGGAAATTTCCATAGCATATCCAAGAAGCAGAACTATTGCATGATGGGATAAAATCTTTTTAAATCTCTCCATAAACATCACCATTTTTTATGGCAACATTTACTAACTTGCACTTAACACCTATTCCTGACAGTACCCATGAGAAAATACTTTATATCAGTACTGTTCCAGATAATGTGGAAAGTTGTAAAAACATATTTATTGAGCAATTTCTATGTGGCAGACACTTTGCTAAGTGCTTTCTACATACTGTCACTCCTTACAGAGCACCATGAGAAAGGACAAGATGTTATACTTCCCATTTGACACACACAGAAACCTGGGTGACCAGACCAAATTGTTCAGCCATCCATTGTAGAGCAAAGGTTATGGGGAGCACATTCACTGAGTATGTTCTGACTCCAATGACCATGCCCCTGCGGAGGCTTCGCAGCGAGGCTCCCAGTCAGAGCCTGGAGAGGGTCAGTGAGCCGCGGGAGAGAGCCTTTCCGCTGTGCAGCCTGAGGACAGGCAGCTGCCCGGGCGGAGATCCCCGTGCATGAGGCCAGGACAGCCCTGGTCAACGCCATGCTCTCAGCCATTCTGGTGAGTGTGGGAACGGCGAAGGGAAAGGACTCCATGGCGAGCCAGGACTGAGCGGTCATTTCCGAGCACACGTGAGACTCCAGAAGCCCTTGGACGGAGTGTGAGATTCATGGAAGGAGAGCTTAGTACTGGGGCCTCTGAAGCTCTATAGTGGGTGCTGAGGCCATTGCAATCCTATTGACCCCAAGGCCATCCTGACCTAAAGAAAGGTACCTTTCATCTTTCCTTTTCAGGTGAGTGAGGCAACTCAGGACTCTGCACATTTTGCAGGCTGTTCAACGCTGTTCATGCCGAGAACAAAACTTCTGGAATCTCTGGCTGGGCTCTGCTGTCTTTTAACAAGCAACTTGTTGTATAGGTTTCTTTAGAATAAAATAAAATCCTGACGATAATTATCAAAATTGAGAACACCAAGTGTAAAAGCTATAATATAAGTGTGTGTTCTGGGATTTCAAATATAAGGCCCATAGTCCCTAAGTGATCCTTGCGTAAAATTTGCTGGGCTGTGAGACCCCTAAAATTGTATACACACTTTGGTGAATATATGAAGATACATGAATTCTTTTGGTGCACTCTCATAAGATTCTCAAAGGGAAGTTTTTAAAAATTACTGAGAACCGTTAATTTTTGACACAGGTTTTAAAATCTGAATGGATGAGAGTCAAACTTAACTTCACAGTGTGCAATGCAAATTTGTGATAAATAATTATATTTACAATGTTAGTACTTCCTGTTTTGAGAAGTGCCATTATCAAGACACACTATCCTAGCTAAATACTTAGTTTGATTAACCATAAACAGAGTGTAATAAGTTAAATTCCCAGTGCTTATTCCTTGCTGGTGATAAGGTTAGCATCTCGGTCTTTAACCACTTTGCACAGTAGATAGTTTGAACTACATTTTTGGGATAAAGAGCCTGAGACTCAGAGAGTTAAGTAACATGTTAAGCCCTTTGGCTGGTAAATGCAAGAGCCAAGATTTTAACACAGACCTAGTGGATTCTGAAATTTGTGGGTTTTCCAACAAAGCAAACCGCTATATTTTGAAATTTATAATCTGTTTTCCAAAATCAGAATGTTCAGTTTAAGTTTTTCCTTTAATGGTGGGTGGTTAAACTAGAATATTTTATAGCAGCAATTATGTTTAACAGCTGTATCATGAGTGATTTTTAAATATTAGTAGTCCTGACATGGTAAGGTTATTACAATGTATTTTCTCTAACTTTCTCTGAGTAGTGAGTCAGTGGCAGCCTGAAAGGCTGCTGGAACCCAGTCCAGAACTTCCCAAGAACACTCCCTTTAGGGCCAAATGAAGCAGCCTAACGTACCCGTGAGAACTTTGAGTCCCGAATGGCAAGCTCTGCTCTGCCAACAACTTTACCAAGAGAACTGGGGGTGGTGTGAGTACCGTTACCTCTTTCATAAAATGGGAGTCCTACCACCAACCTCTCACTGGGATGTGTGGAGCAACAGAATTAGGGCCAAAGTCTCCCCAGGGGCAAATGGCTTTTAAAGAATATATACAACTGCATGTGTGTGTCAGAAAGGGAAGGTTCCCTAGGAGAAAATGCCGGGGAGAGGAGACATTACTTATAGCTTTAAACCGGAGAGTGTTCAAAATGGGAAAACGGCACATTAGTGGTTCTCTCCACCATACTGCCGTGCTTTGGGGCATGTCTTTGGTGTGCATCCACAGGCTGTAGTGAGGCCCCAAGGTAATCCTTCATGATTCATGACTACAAGTCACCATCACAATTTCCAAGGCATTGGGAAGCATTTAATCCCCAGAAGCAGCGATTTTCTCATTTTGCAAGAGGAAGAAAGGAAGTAGGGAGGCTTGGCTCAGCGGGCAGGTCTAAGAATGTCCCAGCACATACAGGCTCCAGAGAAATGTCTTGATGGAGATGTTGGAAAGCACAACTCGCTCTACCTTAGCCAATCACAGTTTCCAACACAGCTTCCAAAAATCTATCTTGTGTGTTTGCTGGCAGATCCCCTTCTAAGTTATTGGATTCTAACACACTCAGGTCAAATATCAGCTTGTGTCCTTATAACTGAGTCACCAACATCACAGACTGCCAAAGTGGCCTCTCGCCTCCTCTTACTGTGTCACTGTGTGGGGACAGCCTCGCGTGAGCCCAGGCGAAGGCTGGCTTGCCTTGGCGTGCCCCGCTCCTTAGCAAGCTTCCTTCTTCACACACAAATGGAACTGTGGACATTTGCTTGCCAATGACAACTCTTACCCATGTTGATTTACCCTGGAGAAATGTCATTTCTAAATCATCACCAAAAGTCTAACCAGTGTTCTCAATGGAGGAATATCGCCCCCTAGGGAGCACTTCGGAAATCTGTAGGCCCTTCTCTGATAATCATGAAGATTGGGTGTCTTGGCATTTAGTGAGTGAAGGCCAGGAACACATGAGACAGTTTTGCTCAACTTTTCAATGTCCCACCAAACAGTTACATGAGTTAAAAAACTCGTCTATAGTTTTCTGAGCCTGAAACTCAAATCCACTTTTCCATATAAATAGAAAGTATTTTGCACAGTTTTAGAAGACACTGAATTTTCCAAGAATGCAGCCATCATGTAAGCCAGAGAGAAAAATGTACATTGTGTCTTCGAAGTGTTACCAAGGTGTGTTCATCATTTCAAAAAATTATGGCATCAACAGCAGCGCAGCTCACACCAGAGCAGTCATCAATCCAACACAGTGTGTCTTATTCGTAGCGACATTCGAGACCGTGTTGGCTAAGCCCTAATCAGTCCTTTCATGTGGTTGTGCCTAAGCACTTGCATATTGAAAAGAAAGCTGTGTTATTTTATTATAAATGTTTTTCTTTTTCCTTTATCACCCAGGCACTATACTGATTTTTAAAAATTAATCTCTGTAGGTGAGTGACATAACCTATGAATATGATAAAAACATATTTGCTTTTTTAAAAAGTCTTTGATTTGAATCAAATTTAAACCCTGGAGTAAACCATGAAAACTCCTTAGGTTAAGTGTTAACTAATTAAATGGTTTTTAAGGATTTTTAGATAGAATGTGAAATTAACTATTTCTGTTTAATGGTGCCCTATAGGGGCAATGTTATTATGAGTTTCTAATATTCAACCATAGGTACCCCTGAAATAACATGAGAACTTTTTAAAAATTACCAATATCTGAACTGATACCCTGACCAATGGAATCAAAATCTAAGTATCAAATGCATACACTGAAAACTTAAGACAATCCCTCAGAGGAGTGATTCTCCATCCTGAGCACATATTAGAAGGTACCCCTAAATGTGGCAGCCACCCCAGTAAGAACATCTGAGTGACACCCAGTAAGAGCATCTGAGGCCACATTATTTCCTTAATATTTCCCAGGTGATTCTACTGTGACCATGTATGGAAGAGGGACTAGGGGTTCTGAGAAGGTGAGGTGTTGGTCAATGAAGACTACGCACTCTAGAACTAACTCCTCAGGCTTTGTGCCTAAGCTATACCACTTACTTCTCTGTGCCTCAGTTTCCTCCCCTGTCAAATGAGGGTCACAACAGCGTCTGCCTCAGGGGATGTGGGAATTAAACAAGTTAATACATGGAAAGCCCGTGTGACAGCACTAGTTGTCATTCTGAACTCTACTGTCACCCAGTGAGAATTGAATAAATATTAGAAAAACACTCAGTATAATCCCACTCCTTTGAAGCATCATTCAATTGTCACATCTTATTAACACCTGTTTCTAAAATGATAGAATATTCTGATTTAAAACTGCTTCAAGGTGACAAACAACCATCCTTCAAATTTTCACTTCTTTTAGTCCCACTCATGATTTAGTCAAAGTAAGACATTGTTAAGTCAGGTCTCCTGTGTTCTACATTATTCAACTGTTTGACACAGTCCAAGGCCAAGGTTAGAGATTGGAGTCAACCCCAGAAAGAGCCTGGAAGAAGAAAGTATCCCACAGTCGTTTTAAAGTAAGTATCAATATTCTCAAGCATATTTTTCTGTGTTCAATATATTTTGAGAGAATGTTTCAAGTATATGAGATATGAGCAAAATTTAGATCTTTGTGACAATAGAGAAGTTAAAGGAAATGAGACTGCAGGAATCTGAGGATGCAGGGACTACAGGATGAGTCTGAAAGGAGAAAATGTCTACAGAGCTCGGATGGCTGACTATACAAAGGAAATTCGCTTGAGCAGCTGTCCGGCGAGCCCCACGCATGCACAGACACTTCAGTATTATTTTCCTGGCACTCAGCAATTCATTCCCCAGATCTGAGCACATCATCTCCATCCTAACTGACGCTGTGGCCACACTTAACCAGGAGAGGAAGATGAGCCAGGGCTCCTCACATGTTTAAATCGCACATCATAATTGGAACAATAATTTGCATCTCTTCTTCACTTTTTCTGTTTTAATTCGCAACAGTGTATATGTATAATTTTGTGTGTATACAGTTTTATAACTTGAGTAATCTACACCTTCTAAGATGTAAGGAGAGTCAGTCTGCTTTCTACCAAGGAGGTAAGCATGACTTCCCAGAGAATGACAAGGTAGCAAGCTCGCCGAGTCCCCTAGCACCCACTCATTCTGGGGACGGTGTAGCTGCCATTTTTCTACATATGTGACTTTCCCTTATAATGAAACTCAATTTCTTCTAGAATAGGAGTTAGAAAACTTTTCCTTTAAAGCTCGAGACAATAAATAGTTCAGGCTTTGTGGGCTGTCTCTGTCTCACAGTCTTTCTTTCCTTCTTTCTTTAATTTAAAAATTATTTCTAGCTCCAGAGATGTACACAAACAAAAGCTAGATTTGGCTTGTGACCTGTAGCTTACCAACCCAGCTCTTACCAGATCTAATAAATGAGTGCCCAGGACTTAGTCAGTGCTAAGGCTTGTATTCCTGGGCGGAGCAGAACATGGGGCTGGATGGGGAGTAAGAAGAAGGTGGAGTCGGGAAGGACAACTAGCAGGGCAGGGGCAATATCCAGATCCCTTAATCCAGAGGGGAAAGCCACTTACATCTTACTTTAAATGTGTCAGCTTCTTTACTTTTACTTGGACTTAAAGAAGGGTGAGAGGAAAGAGAGTCGGGGGAGAATTTTCCACGTATGTGAAATAGCCTTGGAAGACAGAAATAAGATCTCTTGGAGGAAAAGGCAGGCATGCTGCCCACTGTAAAAGACGTGGGTTCTCTAAGCTCGGGATCCTCTCCTGTAATGCCAGCCACTGCATGCACGGGTGTCACCTGGCCCTCCTGGCAGTGCCCTGGAGGACTGGGCTCAGGACTTGTGCAAAAACACACGGATAGTGTGGCTATGCTGTGCTGAGGGTAATAACATTCTATGTTTCTGACCCAGGTCTTGTGTCTTTCTGGGCCTGGACCTTGAACAAAGGAGCTTGCAGAGAAAGGAACCATGAGCCAGGAAGTCATCCCTCAAAGCACGCTGTGATATCTTCAGATGGTTTTATATGATGAAAGCAACTTTATACACTTCTCAGGCTGTACTCGTGAAAAGAGTCAGAAGACTGTGAGACATTTGAGAGCAGTGACTGTTTTGTTCACTCTTGTGTCTGATTCAGAATCTAGAAAAATGCCTGGCACATTATGGATATTTAGTGAATGTGAAAGGAAGGGAGAATGGGAAGGAGGGGGAAAAGCAAGAGGGGAGGTAGAAAGGGAAGGCGAGCAGGGGGAACTCGCTTTAGGTCTTGTATAAACACTGACATAAGTATTTTCTGTGACTATTCAATTTTTCCAAACAGAAATAAGACATTTCTAGTTCTGTCACTTTAAAGCAGGGGTGGGGAAACTTTTTTTGGCCAAGAGCCATTTGGATATTTATAACATCACTAGAGGCCCGGTGCACAAAAATTTGTGCACTCAGGGGGGGGTCCCTCAGCCCGGCCTCTCGCAGTCTGGGACCCCTCGGGGGATGACCACCTGCTGGCTTAGGCCCGCTCCCCAGGGGATTGGGCCTAAGCTGGCAGTCAGACATCCCTCTGGCAGCCTGGGAGCCCTTGAGGGATGTCCACTTGCCAGCGGGGAGCAGGCCTAAGCTGCAGTCGGACATCCTTAGCGCTGCTGAGGAGGCGGGAGAGGCTCTCACCACCACCGCTGTACTGGCAACCGTCAGCCTGGCTTGTGGCTGAGCAGAGCTCCCCCTGTGGGAACGCTGACCACCAGGGGGCAGTTTCTGCATTAACACATTGTATGCGGAAAACGTATTTATACGTTTTACGCTGACTGGTAGTAGAGCATGGGACACGTATTAATACGTTTTTTATAGACTAGCGGTAGAATGCGGGTAACGTATAAATACATTTATTTTTATACTTTTTTATTGCTCTAAAGGGATGCTAACATGCAGATATATGAATTCCAAAGGACAAAATTTGGGTCTCTAACACATACAATGGTGAATTATGTATGTACTTCCAGGTATAATGGTAATCTATTCAACTGCATAGAGTCATCCCTTCACACAATTCCAGTATTTGTCTGTTTAAAATTTAAGAAAAATAATTCAGTATACATTTTATAGTAAATCACAAAAAGTTTCATTGAAAAAATATGTAAAACTAAAGTTATCGTAATTTTACTGAACGTTGCCATTTGCGCAAAAAAATTAGCAAAAATGGCCCTCACCACCTGTTAGCACGCGATAAAAACTACCCGCAAACAATGTGTTAAGCATCTGCCCCCTGGTGGTCAGTGTGTGTCATGGTGACCAGTCATTCCCAGTCATTCTGCTATTAGGATCAATTCGCATATTATCCTTTCATTATATAGGATAGAGGCCTGGTGCATGGGTGGGGGCCAGCTGGTTTGCCCTGAAGAGTGTCCCGGATCAGGGTAGGGGTCCCACTGGGGTGCCTGGCCAGCCTGGGTGTGGGGCTGAGAGCCGTTTTCAGACTTGCAACACCCCCTTCAGTGTGAGGGTCCCCGCTGGAGTGCCTGGCCAGCCTGGGTGAGGGGCTGAGGGCCATTTTCAGGATGGCCACACCCCCTTCAGGGTGGGGGGTGCTGCTGGGGTGCCTGGCCAGCCTGGGTGAGTGGCTAATGGCTGATTGCAGGCTGGCTACAATCCCTTTAGGGTGGGGTTCCTGCTGGGTTGCCTGGCTAGCCTGGGTGAGGGGCTGAGGGCAGTTTTCAGGCTGGCCACACCCCCTTCAGGGTGGGGGTCCTGCTGGGGTGCTTGGCCAGTCTGGGTGAGGGGCTGATGGCTGTTTGCAGGCTGGCCATGGCCCCAGCCACCCAAGCTCCCAGTGGAGGCTGGCTGGAAGCAGATATCTGGGATTTATTTATCTTCTATAATTGAAACTTTGTTGCCTTGAGCAGAGGCCACAGCTGGCCAGGGCAGGCGGGAAGCTTGGCTTCCTCCATCACCAGGGCAACCAAGCCTCCTGCTTGCTCCAGCTCCGTGGCTGCCGGCCGCCATCTTGGTTGGGTTAATTTGCATATAGTCACTCTGATTGGCTGGTGGGCGTGGCTTGGGGCATAGCGGAGGTGCAGTCAATTTGCATATTTCTCTTTTATTGGATTAGATTGGAGGGCCATACAAAATTATCAGCTTAAAAATTAGGCTGCTGTATTTGGTCAAACATTTACTTAACTCACTCCTAATGCCTTGGCAGGGCCAGATGAAATAATTTTGCAGGCCTTATACAACCTGCAGGCCAGACGTTCCTCAACCCTGCTTTAAAGTAAAGGATGATCTTATCTATGACTCTCCTAACCTACAGCTTGAGGAAAAAATCCAGGAGTAAACTAAAGCAATAAAGATTGAAAAAAAAGAACAAGGTTGGAGGTATCACAACACCGGATATCAAACTATACTACAAGGCTATTGCAATCAAACAGCCTGACACTGGCATTAAGACAATGGAACAAAACAGAAAGCCCAGAAATCAACCCATGTCTCTATGGTCAATTAATATTTGACAAAGGAGGCAAGAACATACAATGGAGTAAAGACAATCCCTTCGATAATGGTGTTGGGAATAGTGGGCAGTTACATGCAAAAAAATGAAACTAGACCACCAATTTATACCATACACAAGAATTAACTCACAAATGGATAAAAGACTTAAATGTAAGTCACGAAACCATAAAAACCCTAGAAGAAAACATAGGCAGTAAAATCTCAGACACCTCCCGTAGCAATATTTTTGCCACTACATCTCCTAGGGCAGTGGTAGGCAAACTCATTAGTCAACAGAGCCAAATATCAACAGTACAATGATTGAAATTTCTTTTGAGAGCCAAATTTTTTAAACTTAAACTATATAGGTAGGTACATTGTTATTAACTTTATTAGGGTACTCCTAAGGCTTAGGAAGAGCCACACTCAAGGGGCCAAAGAGCCGCATGTGGCTCGTGAGCCGCAGTTTGCTGACCATGGTCCTAGGGCAGGGGTGGGCAAACTTTTTGACTCGAGGGCCACAATGGGTTCTTAAACTGGACCGGAGGGCCGGAACAAAAGCATGGATGGAGTGTTTGTGTGAACTAATATAAATTCAAAGTAAACATCATTACATAAAAGGGTACGGTTTTTTTTTTTTTTTTTAGTTTTATTCATTTTAAACGGGCTGGATCCGGCCCGCTGGCTGTAGTTTGCCCACGGCTGTCCTAGGGCAATGGAAACAAAGGAAAAAATAAACAAATGAGACTAAATCAAACTAAAAAGCTTCTGCACAGAAAAGGAAACCACCAACAAAATGAAAAGAGAACCCACTGCATAAGAGAACATATTCACCACAATATCTGATAAGGGGTTAATTTCCAAAATATATAAAGAACTTATACAATTCAACACTAGAACACCAGGAAGACAAACAATCCAATTTAAAAATTGGCAAAGGACCTGAGTAGACACTTCCCCAAAGTGGACATACAGATGACCAAGAGACATATGAAAAAATGCTCAATGCCACTAATCATCCGAGAGATGCAAATTAAAACGACAATGAGATATCACCTCACACCTGTCAAAATGGCTACCATCAATAAATCAACAAACAACTAAAGCTGGTGAGGACGTGGAGAAAAGGGAACCCTCGTGCACTGTTGATGGGGATGCTTGGGGCAGTTGTCCAGGCTTGATGAGACTGAGGTCTTCACCATGGCTGTGACAATGAGAACAAGCAGATCCAAATGGCGTTGGAGGGGACCAAGCTGTGGTAGTGATAACAGAGTAGAGTTTCCCTATGCAACAGCCCTTTTTATAGCCATGATGGGTATAGCAGCCTCAGTACTCACCCAGGAGCTCCCAGGACAGGACTCAACCACAAAGCATGTCAGAAAGTCAAGGGCATTAATTGAGACTCAGGGGATCCATAAATTAACCCAAAGAAGAGACTTTGCCCATCTTTTCCAAAAAGGAAATTAAGCAATTCAGCTACCAATTCACCAGCAAGTCCCACATTCTCCAAATAAAAGGGCAACTGTGAATCCAGAGGAAGCCCCAGGGTCTGTCCCCCGGAGGCCCTGGGCTGGAGCAGAAGCATCTGGTGTCCAGGGAAAGCGAATCCACTGAGAGTTAAGGGCTGGAGGGGCACCAGGAGAGCAGGAGCCAAGATGTGTCCAAGTCTGGAGAAACTTCACAGCTCATTAGACTACAGCCTATGTTTTCTAACCACCTACACAAATATTTGTGGATTTTCCCCTGTGATCTAGGCTGATGATAAGCTTTGGGGAAATTTATAAAGTAGCAGTCTTACAAACTTCCTTTGTACCAATCTTTCCTTTAATTAAGATCCCTGACAATTATTAGAAATATAAGAGTGAATCCCTTGAACACTGATTCCCTCAGGACCTTTTTTAAAGAAAAATTTATACAGAACCCTACTGTTCCATGGCATAACATGTCATTATCCATCAGTAACTCCAGGACCTCCAAAGAAAACATGAATGCCTAACAAAATGAATTCAACCTACAGCAGAAGTTAGTTAGTTCTTCGGCCTCCCAGCAACCAATTTCAAAGTATAAACATTTTATTTTCTGCACTGTGAGGAATGGGGAGAAACCTGAATCAGTCAGGATAAGCTATATGTCATGCTGCAGTAACAACAGAGGGGCTTAATCAAACACCAGAGGGGCTTAATCAAAAGTTCCTTTCTTTTTCATGTTCCGTGTCTAACACAGACAAGCAGGGGGCTCCACTCACTACAGCCACTCAGTGGTCATGGCTAAGAGACCAGCCACCATCTCCAATTGCTGATTGTAGTGTCAGAGAGAAGATGTGTGGAAATTACCTCACAGTCTCTTAATGCTTCTACCTAGAAATAACACATAATTCCACTCACATTTCATCAGCCAAAGTAAGTTATGTGGCCACACCTCACTCTAAACAGACAGGGAAGTGAAATCCTACCATGTGCTCAGAATGGGAAAGAACCAGAAATACCTAGTGAAAAGCACTAATGACAAACACAGTGCCCACCTTTAGAGACAGTTTAAACACTAAACCATCAGGGACTAATTGTAAATGAAAAGGGAGTTGAGAAAAGAGCCTAAAATAGTTGAGAAGATTTCACAGAAAAGCTGGATCAAGCTTTGTCTTTAGGAAGGAGCAAGAACTGGATGATCTCTGAGGAAGGCATAAGATACAAAATGGGGATGGCATTGGCAATGACTCCGAGGGCATCCTGAACACGGCATTCACAAAGATAATGAGGAAGCTGGCTGGGAGTGTTCCATGTTACCAGAACTCTCATTCCCTAAACATCTGTGGAGTAGACTTGGCATCCCTGAGGTACACAGAGAATAAAAAATGTAGGTAATCTGACCCATAGAACACTGGAAAATATGTCATTATGCTTTATTATGTTTCTTTCATACATAATAAAAAGGAGCACAACCAACAAATGTGGACACGTGAACATACGGCCCAACCTCCTCCCACTCTGCTTGCTCCAATCATCACAGCACAGGTTATAGGTTGTGGGGGCTCACAGTAATTCAGACGTTTATCAAGAGAGATAAAGGGGGAGAGTTTTCTACGTTCCTCTTCAAATACTCTTCTCTTCTTATTGGTCTCGGGACCCACCTGTGCATAGTCTGACAATCCTAGGTTAACCCTTGTACACACAAACTCTTAGAAACAAGAATGCTGCCTAAATCTGTTCCCTTACCAAAGCCCAGCATACATTCATCAAATTAATTAACTCTTAGTAGCAAACAGAAGGCAAAGAATGACATCAATAGTTATTTCACTATAACTCTGTGATTCTATCACAAAGCAACGCTACAAATAGGAAATGCAGAAAACCACCAGGAATTTCTAACTCTAGACAAGAAACTGCAGTTATAAATAATTGAAAAATAGCATAGTGAAAACCCTGGTTTGTAAAGGTTAATCTGAAAGTAGCATGCAGGTGTACTGAAGAAACTGGAGTCACAGAGACCTCATGGAGAGATGCTATATTCATTTAGACATGGACACAAGAAGAGAAATTGGGAGAGCCTTATGTAAAAAAAAAAAAAAACCAGAGAGGTAGAGAGAGAGCAGATTTAAAGAATGAAGGCAAGTGAAAGATGACTCAAGGCTTTCCAACCTGCAAAAGGTCCTCTTAACCATGAGTGGATGTGGAGAAGGCAGGGGCCCCTAGTCCTGGATGACAATAAAGAGATCCTCACCCTAGTCAGTTTGGCTCAGTGGATAGAGCGTCGGCCTGCAGACTAAAGGGTCCCTAGTTCAATTATGGTCAAGGGCATGTACCTTGGTTGCAGGCTCCTCCCTGGCCCAGGCCCTGGTTGAGGCATGTGCAGGAGGCATCCAATCAATGTATTTCTCTCACATCGATATTTCTCTCCGTCTTTCCCCCTCTTCCACTCTCTAAAAATCAATGGAAAAATATCCTCGGGTGAGGATTAAAAAAATAAAAAGAGAAAGATTCTTACAGAAACAGTGCACACCTGGGGTAAGGAGTCATTTTGGAATGCAAGTTACTCGGTGTTTACACATTTCATAAAATAAAAATATCTTCATTGAGTACAATTATAAATGTCCATAAATACATACAGAGGCCCGGTGCACAGATTCATGCACCAGTGGGGTCCCTCGCACCAGTGCATGATCGAGGCCAGGGAGGGACCATGGGAGGGCTCCAGGGTGTGTCCGGCCCGTCTCACCCAGTCCCAATCTGCTGGACCCCAGCAGCAAGCTAACCTACCAGTCAGAGCATCTTCCCTCTGGTGGTCAGTGTGTGCCATGCCTACTGGTCGAACGGTCTAATGGTCTAACAGTCGAATGGTCGCTTAGGCTTTTATATATATAGGTAATTTAAGGTATTTACTTTATTGCATAGAAAAATTGTTCAGGGCAAGTTTTTCTGAGTGATGAAAGCATGAATATCCAGGGTACCTTTGAGGAGTAACACAGAAGCACAGTGCTAGCCATGAAACGAGGTCAGAGGCCACATCAGACTGAGAGCGGTGGGAGCTGCTTATTGTCAATGAAAGTTCATTTGATAATGTCCTCCAATGCACCCAAAGGCTTCCATGGACATGAATGCACCCAGAAGTGGCCACTGAGGGCCAAGGTGTGCTCCACTCCATGTGGCATGGGAGATGCAAAGATACAGATTCCTGGTCCCTGCATGGAGTGCTTCAGGGTCCAGTGGGATAGGGAGACTGTCAGTGAGCACTCACCAGCCAGGTGATGCCTGGTGTACACACAGGCAGGAGGACAAGGATGAAACAACAAGCAAAGAATGATCATCTTGGCCCCGGGGAAAATGAGAATGGCATCAGGAAGGAAGGTCATTTTTGAGCAGAACTCTGAAGGAAAAATAGGTATGACTGCAGTCCGGTGTTAAATGTCTCATCGTGATTCACTTGACCCAGTGGGGAGCCCTCAGTAACACCATCTCAGAATTGTCATTGTAGGGACCAACGAAAGAGCCAGTGAACTTTTTTTGTTGGATAAAACAGCAAGAGAATTCTTATTTTGAAAGACTAATGAACATCAGGTCATTATACAATGAGAATATTGAAACCAATATTATGTAATTATCTAAATATCTGTAGAGCCTTCCAGATCTGGGGGTGGCACCTTTGATACTCCTTGATCCAGGCAATACTTGTGTTTCTGAGACTTACATTTACCAAGTTTTCCAACAGTCACTATGTAAAGGAACCTAGAAGCCCTTTACTGACAGGAAGAATGTGACAGTGGTCCTAAAAATCACACCGCCCCTCCTCAGGTTACCCTTGCCTTTTCATTGGTCCTATTAACACCAGGTATTGCAACTTCATAATCTGTTCCGCCTTCCCCGCCCATATCTTTGAGGTATCTCTAAAGATAGACTGGTTACATCTTACTCACTGCCTTCACGCTTAAATAGGACTTCTCTTCCTCAGCCAGGGGGTTGGACATCTACTTCTCAATGTTAACCTTCTATAGTTGGTTCCAACACGGAATACTTTAGTGTTAAACAAGTTTGGCCTCAGGACAATCTGAAATCTGCTCTAGAAGGAAAAGGCACAAAAATAAACGAGACAGTACATACTATTTCTGGGTTCAGCTCGTTGAAAACTGTGTAAGTCTTGCTCTGACATTTACAGAGCAATTTCAAGAATGCTTAATAGAACAGGCTTTGAATATCTTTCTTCATCTGCAGTCCCCATTTATACATCACTAGTATATAATTATAGTTCAGTGCTAATGCTAAAAATTTGGCAAAGGAGGTAAACTTCTGTGGGCTCAACAGAGCTGAGCTATCCAAGGAAACAGCCCCAGGGGGAGTAAGAGGTCGGGCTCCACCAAAAGTGCTCAGGCCCCCTCCCTCTATGAAGCTGGGTCCCAGATAAAATGGACTTTATGCTAATTGTTATATGCCCTGGGTCCGTGCAGAAGCAGATGCAAATCTTTCCTGAAGGAACAGCCTCACCTGAACTCTCACGATTCCCCAATAGGAAGAGATCATCAAATTGGAGCTTACAACCAAAGACCAGATTTACAAGGAAAACATGTTCACAAGTATAAATTAATAGAAACGCAAAAACATATTCAGGGCCCCATCCAAAAACTTCAGCTATTAAAAATTTATCTGATGAAGTGTATCTGTATTAAATGTTTGAAGGAGTTAAATGTAAAATCACTAAAATGAAAAAGCAGCAAAAGACTATTAAAAATGACCAGACAGAAATTGTCCATAGGTTATGCATTACCTTTCCATAGTAGGTCCTGGCGAGAGAGGTGGTTCCTGACAACTCTAATGTGCCCCCTGGTGGGGAAGGTGCCCTCCCGACATCTATGTCCGGTGTTCCTACTGTACTTTAAAATAACTCTTTTACTGGACTTTTGACCTTACTGCCAGGTTGCTCCATTTGGTCAGCACCTATATAGCACTGAACTATAACTTTGAGATGAATAAGATTTCAAAAGGGAAAGAAGAAAGAGAGGAAGGAGGGAAGCAAAGAGTGAAGACTGCATGTAGCCTGTCTGACTTATTCGTCGGGCTATCAGACTTTCAGGTCTGGTCTTGCCTTGCAGAAAGAGTTGCACATCCCATGTACAAAGGGTCTACTAGAAACTCCAGGAGCCTATGCACTGTTCCTCAGATGTAGTTAATATTTCCAACTACCCACCCATGAAGCAAGGGCCCTGAGCACTAGTGAACATGGGTTTCCCTGCCTTCATCTCTCCTCTGATAAAAGGGCTGCCTCTGATTGCTGGTTGGCTGGGTGGAAAGGGAAGGAAAAAATGGGTTCAGTCATCACGTCACCCTCCATTTTCCTGTGGCAAAGCCCTAAGAAATGATGGTGGACCTTCACACAGAAACGCTGACTGACACCTAAATCACTGGATGCCAGGAATCTAGCAGCAGGTTCCTACATTGGGGTCTCCACCTGCCAGCTCTGGGAGAGGGAAAGCAATGGGAGGGTCATTTAGCCGTAAGCACTTATAGACTTTTTTCAGTCTATCAATCCACAAACAGCACTGAATATCTACTTGTCTCCAACAGTGCCCCGAGCGCCATAAAGCAGTTGGAAGAAGCAGACATGGCCCTCACTCAGTAGGCTCAAAGCCTGTCTGGGAGGGTTGGCTGGTATATCAGTCAGGAAAACTAAGCCATGCTTCAGGGATAAGGGGTTCCATGGGAATTAGACCTTACACAAATGTGGGAGACACTAAAGAGGTGCCGGCTCAGAAGGCCAAGTGGGAGTGTCACCTAGAGCACTTGAGCGCCAGCTCTGGGAGGAAGTGAGAGCTTGCAGGGAACCTGAGAAGCCACGGCAGGCAGCCCCAGGTGAGATGGAGAGGTTCCACCTTTCTGGGTCCACAACCTGGCGGTGGGCTTGGAAATGCTATTCGTCAACGGGGCCAGCAGCTGGGAAGATGTGCTGGACACAGAATGAAGGAGACCCAGCACAAGCTGGGAGCCACTGGGCAGCTCTGCATCTGTCTGTCCCCAGACACGGCAACAATGAACTTCTGAGAGTAACGGCCACCGCTTCACCCCTGCCTTCCACATCTCATGCCAAACTCTTTTGCCAATTCCAACCCAGGGAAGAAATTCAAGGAACCATAGCTCCCAGCTTGACTAAATTGGCCCAGAATAGTCTCGCACAGCTGGCAATAGAGGATAGCCCCTGAGTGAAGAACATGGCTTGAAGAAGAGAGAGCAGAAAGAAGGCAGGTGGAGTTTATGGAAAGCTTCATGGAGGAGGCACAGAGTTCACTGAGCCTCAACGGAAGAACATGATTTTAAGGATGGGGAAAAGAATGAGCAAATATTTCCTGTTTAAATGTGGCAGCTTCCTTTATTTCATTGTTTGTCCAAAGCGTATACAGCTTTCATAGAACACTGACAGGAACTGGGATGTGGGGACAGAGAGACATGAAGAGCCTTGTCCTAGGCTTGACTCTGACCTTGGGAAAGACTGAACCACGGTCTTGCTGCCCACACCCATTGACTGGCCTCACGTGGAGTAACAGGTCTGTACAATGGCCTCTGCTTTCTATCACTGTTTCTGTGTCTCCTTAGAAACCATTTGGCATGAGTGCTCAGGAACAGAAGCCTGCTTTGAGAAGAATAAATTCTGTCTGCTTGCTTTTTAAGGGAAAATTTTAAAATAAAGACAGCTTTGAAAATGAGTAGAGTTTTGCTCTCCACTGACCCCAGTGAGATGCCTGTCTGAACCAGTGCCCAGTAGCCTGATTGTAGGTCTGATGAGCTCATAGCACCTGGCACAGAGCAAGTAGTTCAGGAAGGAGATGCAGGATTGAGAGCTTCCACTGCGACAGGAGAAAAGGAGCTGCCACCCCAGGTCCTGCCAGGGTCAGAAGCTGCAGTGGTGGTCAGGGAGCCTTGGGGGGAGGGGCTGCATAAAAGGTTCTCAGAGAGAAAGGAGTTCAGAAAAAGAGGAGGGGGCAGTCAATGAAGAATAGGCTCCCCAAGGAAGAACTCCAACCCTCAACAAATGAAGTCATCCCTGTGGCAATGTGTCCTGACAGCGCAGGGCCTTTGGGTTAGGAAGCTCTTCCCGACAGCTAACATGGAGCTAACATGGAGCTAACATGCAGTGCAGGAGCATAGAAGGACTCCTCTTGTTCCTTTTCTGCTCTAAACTGTATCTCTTCATTCATGTGAAGACTGAAAGTAAAAGTTGTCTTGGAGCTTCCATAGAAACATCACAAGATTTACTTATCTTTTCATTACTTTTTTAATTTAAATCTTTATTGTTTAAAGTATTACAGATATCTCCCCTTTTCCCCTCATTGATCCTCTCCACCCTGCATCCTACCCCCCCCCCCCAACCAGGCCTTCACTGCACTATTGTCTGTGTCCATGAGTTATGCATATACGCATATAAGTTCTTTGGTTAATCTCTTCTCACCCCATCCCCCACCCCTACCTCCCCTCTGAGGTTTATTAGTCTGTTCCATGCTTCTATGTCTCTGGATCTAATTTTGTTCATCGGTTTATTTTGTTCACTAGATTCCGCATATGAGTGAGATCATGTGATACTTGCCTTTCTCTGACTGGCTTATTTTGCTTAGCATAATGCTCTCCAGGTCCCTCCATGCTGTCTCAAAGGGTAAGAGTTCCTTCTTTTTTACAGCTGCATAGCATTCCATGGTGTAAATGTACCACAGCTTTTTTTATCCAACTGTCTACTGATGGGCACTTGGACTGTTTCCAGATCTTAGCTATTGTAAATGGTTCTGCTGTGAACATAGGGGTGCATTATTTTTCATTATTTTTAAGTATTTTCCTCTAGATCTTCAACATTTCAATAGCTCGCATCAACTGTGGCACACAACACTGAGAGAGGATTCTTCACCAGCTCCTCACCTCCACCTGCAGCAGAAATTGCAAGAAACCTCTATTTTTGGAACAAGGAACTTCAACTTCTTCGCCCATGTTCTACAGTTAATGTTCCACATTACACCTGGAAGACACCCGGCAGCCATCTCCCCAGCCCTTCTGCCCTTATTTCCTGAGGAACAAAAGACCCGTGATGATTACAAAAGAAGTTCCTGAATAGCACGCAAGGGTCCTGACCCCCAAAAGGTGATATTTTGAATGAGCTGCTCAGTCCCTCTCACGTGGTCAGTGGTATCTCCTTCCCGTTCTTTGTGATCCCAGAAGATTGTTCTATATTTTTCACATTATTCTCAGTAAGCTCTGACTTGAGAATGACTTTGAGACATAACAACTTAAGATTTAAAATACTATTAGTAGAGTCTGTTAACCTTAAACAGACAGCCAGATATTTCTCCAGTACAATGGGTTTATTCAGAAACAACAAAGAACTGTAATTTGTGACATGCAGTCACACAAGCCCACAGAAACGCTGATGCTCTTTCAGGGCTTGGGAGGGTCTGTTGTAAACAAAGATTCCATTGGAGGAACTGAAAGTTCCAAGTATAGTGACTTCTTATTGGCTGAACTATGGCAGCCTCCCATTGGCTGAGCTGTTACTAGGCAAAGAGGAACCTTCCCTTCCTCCTGCAGAGGTTGGCTAGCATCACTTCCTCTCGGAGATGCAGGTACCTTTCTTCATGGGGGGGGGGGGGGGGGCGGTCAGACCTGTGCTTGAAAGTCACATGCCTGAAAGTTCTCTCTTCCGGCCTCCCGGCTCCATTTTAAATGAGGCTTCTATTCATTAGTTTTCACAAGTCTAACTAGATAGTGCTTTTTCCAGTTCTCTTTGTGGAAACAATGTTTTCACTATTTTCAACTCTAAATATTTCCTTTTTGGAGCTCAGTCCAACAAGAAAACTTTGGCATTGTTGTGTTGATAGGTGTGCCTGAACACACGCTTGGGCAAGCTGAGTGTCTCTGGTGAGGACTCCATCGGTCAGCGGGATGTAATTTGGTTGAGGAAGAGGGATTTGCAATGGCCACAGAAAATGAATAAATTATTTCACAGCTGCAAAAGGAATGAGTAGATTTTTCGCCACAAGGTAAAGGCAAAAGAATTATAAAACGGGTATCGAAGGGTGACAGGATCCATACTTTATAATAATACTGTTGAGAAGCAAAATTAATCTAACATAAGCAGCCTGGAATATTTTCATATGCAATGACAAAAATGAAAATTATTGGCCCCTATAATTCCTTAGGGATTATTTTTCTGTGAGCAGCATATGAAGAAACCTTTGGAACTGAATCCATATAACAGAAAACATCTGTTTGGGCATCTTTCAATTGTAATGTGTTACCGGCGGGGAAAAACTGAAATTTAGAAAGAGTAGTCTGACATGTAAACTGGCCATTTCTGATTTGAACATGTCATAGGCTTCCTTGGCAGAAACAGTCATGCTGATCCTTTGAATTTGTCTCTTTGTCTTCTGCAATTCTCAAAAACATTTGTCTTCCCATCTTCTTATGTGGTAAATAAGGTAACCAGACGTATAAACAGAGAATAATTGCGAGGCCAGGATTAAAAACATTTCCCTATTAATATGTAATAAGGGAAGAAATGGAACAACCTGGTCGGACATAGCTGGAAAGTCTTAGTCATACAACATAAGTCACCAATTTTAATTTTTCAGGTGGAAGGTTCGAAGATGGGGAAAATACTGCATCTTCCATCTTTTACAAATCTGTGATCCCACGCTGCCTTCAGAGGCTGTGCTCGCTCCTTCCTACGCTCCCAGCCATGTTCTCACCCCAACTCCAGGCACTCAACCCCATTTACTTAGAATCCACAGAAACTAGACCTTTCCCTGAAGTCTTTCTAAAGTCACCGATGATGCCACAACGCCAAACTTAACGCAGGTAACACAGAACACTGTGACCTCTCCTCTCTCTCAAAATCCCCTCGTTTGGGTAGTTGTTTCATCTTCTGCACCCCATTTGACGATTTGACATTAGCCTTTCACCCCCTAAATATTGGTGTTTCCTAGAGCTATGCCCTTTGGCCTCAGCTCCACCCCAGAATGTGTGCCACTGCCTCTCCTGCTCCATTCCCAACGTCACTGCCTTGGTTCCGCCTTCACCCTACCTGCCTGAATGGCAACATCTGCCTCCTCACTGGCTTTTCCTGCTCCAGGCTGCATCCTGCCCCCCACCCCCACCTCCTAATCATTCCCCAAAATGCAGCCAGGACCATCAGGCTATAGGGAAAATCTGTTGCATCACTTCTTCCCTGCCTTAAAAGCCTCCAGTGGCTCCCCTACACTGTCAAGATAGAGCCCAACTCCTCAGCTTAGCCTTCCGATCGATCGGCGCTTCCCTGGCCTGGCTTGCCTCTCATCCTGCCATTCCCTGCAGCCACCTTTCACTGGCTTTTATCCTTGGCACAGGCTGGCCTGGTTCATGTGGATGCCCCTAACCCTTCATCACCTCCCAACCCACTCTCATCCTCTAAACCTCAGCCTACGTGTCCCCTTTGTCATGTCCAACATTGACATTTGTACCTTCTTTAAGTTTTTATTGATCAGTCTCACCCATGGTCTATCAATTTTTCTTTAAAAAGACACAACTCTTTGTTGATCTCTAGTCTGTTTTTGATCTCAGTATTTTATGCTCTTGTTTTTGTTATTCCCTTTCCTCTACTTTCTTACCATTTATTTTGCTTTTCTCTTTCTAGTTTCTTAAGATGAACAGTTAGTTCTTTGCGCTTTTCTAGCTTACATACTTTCTTAACATATTAAGGTGAAGATTTATATTTAAGCATTGCTTTTATTACATTCCATGTGTTTGGAAAATAATATTTTTGTTGTGTGTTTTTTTACCTGTGGGTTATTTAGATATTTTTCTTCATTTTTGAACATATGGTGATTTCCCAGTTCTGACATTACATATTCTATCATTTTAATCCTTTGAAATTATTGAGACTTGCTTCACAGCCAAGTTTTTGTATCTGTTCAATGTATACTTGAAAATTAGGTACATTCTCATGTTATCCCTTAGTGTTTCAGGTTTTTAATAAGTGCTTAAGATCATATTTTTAAAAATATTTGTAGAAATATTTTGAAGCTTAAGATGTTATTTTTCTTTATATTTAATTTTCACTTGCTTCTGCCGAGTCCTTATGTAGTATCAGTTCATTATCCTTTATTCCAGCTTCAGGACATAAGGTTTTCTTGGTCACCCAGATGACCCATCGTTCACACCAGAGCTGTTTTACCTCAGTGGAGGAAAAATGGGCTACATGCTGACCTGACCAGCTCAGGGAAGGCCTGCATGGAGGTCTTGCAAACTTAAAGGCCTAAAGTCACCACAAAGGATGGTCTGAAATTAAAACTTGAACTAAAAGCAGTTTATGGTGGGTAGTCACATCCCAGGCCGGTATCTTCCCTGACAAAGGTCAATCTTTACCTTAACTGAGCCTATTGTCTTTTCGCATCTATGATAACATATAGTTGGAAGGTCAAAGTAATTTTCCTTTTTCCGGACCCCTCAAAGCACAGGCACCACTCTGTGAAGACCACAAATCCCCTCATTGTTATTAAGTTAATTGTTGACTGTTAACTACCCTGCACCCACCTATGTAAAAGAAGTATGTATCTATCATTTTACTTTTTATCCAATCCCAGTGGTTTCCCCGCTTAGCTTTCTCCCGCCTCCTTAATCTATCACCAGTGGACCTCAGGTACCCACTTACATCTCCTCGTTTGACTGTAATGTACAAAACAAGGTAAAAGAAAAACGCCATTCTCAGAGCATTATCCCAATACACTGAGATTCTGCTTCCTGGCAATTATCGACAGTTTGGCTCAAATAAACTCACAATTCTTTACAGGTTTGAATATTTCTACATTAACACTCCCATTTCACCCTTATCTTCAGGGTAAGCAGCTCTGCTGAATCAGAAGCCAAAGCAGAGGAAGTTTCTCTTGCCGGCCCCAGGCTCCAGCCTCATGTCCCCTGTCGCACAGGACTGGGAAGGGGCCGCTCATCCTCTGACCATGTATCTCGGGTTTTCAGATGCCCCGTGGTAAAAGCGGATGTTCCCAAATCCAACCTCATTTTCCCGGATTTTCATCTTCTCCTGAATCTTAATCCAACAGTTCTTCAGCATTGTATTAGCTCTTTGATGCTTTTGAGGAACTTTTAACGTGTCACTTACTTTTTTGGTGGTTATTTTCAGTGAGATGATTGGTCTGAGTGACCCCATCACTATTACCAAAAGAAAGGATCTCTTTTGACATGTTCATGCAGTGTTCGTCATCTTTACATCATTGCTATGAAGTATCTTTGGTTGCTTCCTATCTTCCTTGTGGCTGTGGGTAAAACCCATTTACTTGCTAAACATTTGCCTTGTTGAACCTTTGAGATTTCCTATTTTATTGACTCATGCACATGGGTTATCGTCACTCAGTGAAATGTGTCAATTGTCTGTGATAGAGCGGGCACTGGATACTGTAACTCTGTGGTAACCCTGAGATCTAGATGCAGTAACTGGTCCAGTGCTGGGTACAGTCAGCTCTGCCAGGCAACGTGTGCCCCTCCCTGCGTCTCACTCTTATTCCACAGCTCCTAGTCCTCATCAGGGACACATGCCCTGTCACTTTCCCTCTGCCCCCTCTCTCGCTCAGTGCTCCTCTGCTCATGCCTCATAAACCAGTTCATCTATAAATGGCTTTAGAAGCCATTCTCATTTTTTCATGTTTTCCATCCTAAAAAACCAAAAGTAATTTTTTTTCCTGTATGAAATGACTCTTAATTTCTTTCTTTTTTTTTAAAGAAAGGCCCAGTTGCATTGAACTAAGAGAGAATTTGAGAAATGATGTTAAATGAGTGATCCATCACGCTGACACTAACTGGGAGGGCCTCCAAAGCACACAGAAGAGTAAATACCACTTAGAAGGAGGATTTTTCATGTTTAAAATCATGATAATCATGTTACCCGTGTACTCTCTGTTGAGGTTTCCAGTGCCAGGCTGAAATAATTAAGCTCACACACTCAATACTGAAGTATATTCAGAAACCCACCCTGCTAACTTTGTCTTTGTTTTATGATTCTACTAGAGGCCCGGTGCACAAAATTCATGCACGGGGGGAGGGGGGGCCCCCTCAGCCCAGCCTGCACACTCTCCAATCTGTGACCCCTCAGATCGGGCCTAAACTGGCAGTCAGACATCCCTCTCACAATCTGGGACTGCTGGCTCCTAACTGCTCACCTGCCTGCCTGCCTGATTGCCCCTAACTTCCCCCCCCCCCCCCCCAGTCTGATCAGCCCTAACCACCTCTGCCCGCCGGCCTGATTGTCCCTAACTGCACCCCCTGCCGGCCTGGTCACCTCCAACTGCCCCCCCCCCCCCGCGCCAGCCTGCTTGCCCCCAACTACCCCCCTGCCAGCCTGCTTGCCCCCAACTACCCCCCCCCCCCGCCAGCCTGGTTGCCCCACGCAGCCTGTTCGGTCGTTACTGTTACTGTAATGGCGTCCCGGACAATTTGCATATCCCTCTATTATTAGTATAGATAGCCAGGGCTGGCCCCAGTAGAGAAGAGGCAGCGCTGCATTGGGAACAGCTCCAGTTCTCACCGCCTCACACGCTCATCTCCCTCCCAGAGGAACATGTGTAAACACCATCCACGGGAAACATACATACACACACACACACACACACACACACACAGCAAAACCCACAAGATTGGGCGTATTAAAGTAAAACCCAAAACAAAACCCCTACAATCCTCCCTTTTTAAATATCTTCAAAAGAACCAACAACAACCTTCAATCCCACAAACTACCACAGTATTTCCTTACCAATAAAAGCAAATGTGGTTTCATTAAGAAATCCTGAAGTCCATGGTAAAGAAAAAGTCAGGTACCTTCCCTCAACAGAGACACATACATGTAAATAATGAAGCAAGACAGTGAATTTCAAAGGATATTCATGCCCCCCATAATTCCCACCTTCTTCCCCCCAATGCCACCTCCCCAGCCAATACCCTCTTCCCCAGTCAATAGACAACCGACACTAGCTGTCTGCTATGGAAACGTGTAGTGGGGAAAGGGGAGAGCAATATAGCAAATGTGGAAAGTGGGTGAAGGAGAGAGAGAAATCTTTTGTACTATTCTTGCAACTTGTCTATAAGTCAGAACCCATTTCAAAAAAAAGAAAGTAAAAACAAAACCAAAAGCAACAACAATGAATCCTGAAGCTTCACTTGCCATTCGTGAGCTGGATAAACACAAATCTCCACTCTAGCTCATTTTAAAAGAAGTCACCACAAACAGCACCACATTCCACAGGCGAGTTACCAATGATCACCTGTGCTAGGAGCCTCTGTTCCGTCATTCTTCCCAACTGTCCTTCCGAAGCCATGTCTTGTTGTCATCAGACTGGGGTTCTCCAAGCCTCTGCCAGGACAGGTTAACCAACCGTCTCTTTAGATAAGAACTTCTGCAGAAAGAAGAGGTTGAGAATTAAGTTATTTTGTTAAAGAGAAACAAATTTACTGATAGCTCATTAGAAGATCAGGTGTGCGTTAGCAAATGTGGAAAGTGGGTGAAGGAGAGAAATCCTTTGTACTATTCTGTCATTAATGTTTAGTGGGTCCATGTCGAGGGATGAGAAGAATGAAGCACAGCTGTATGTCACAGAGCTGAGAGACATGCCACCCATGCGGCCTGGATGCTGACCTCTCGGCCTAACCCTGCTCAACGCTGGGCTCTGCACGAGCGCCGCATGCTGAGTCCACTGTCCCGCAGCCACACCAGGTCCCCGCTGGTCTGCTCCCCTCAGACCCTCAGATCCCTTATCTACACATTCTCACATTTCAGTCTCTATGCACGAAATCTCAGCCTCGACTGCATGGGCGTCATAAACCCTCCTTTGCTGCAGTTCTTTCTTCTGCATAAATTCATCAACTGCAAGACTCGCAGGAGGGGGAACCCTCTCCATGTCAAACACATTCAGCAAAAGGCCAGATGCCCGCTGAGCTCTCTCCAGCATGGCTGGGGGGTTAGGCAGGAAAAACCGTGTCCTCCATGCTGAGGGCTGGCTGGGGGATTCGGCCCTGTTTCTCATATTTCCTATCTTCTGTGGTTGCTTCCTATATTTCCTATGGGTGTGTGTAAACCCATTTACTTGCTAAATGTTTGCCTTTGAGATTTCCTATTTTATTGACTCATGCACATAGGTAATAATCACTCAGAGAAACATGTCAGTTGTCTGTGCTAGAGGCGGCACTGGGATCGAAAGTCAAGAGCCGACCATGAATGAGGCCAGGTCCTGCTGACAGACAGCACAGGTGGTCTCAGAAGTCCATACGGGGTGCCCTGTGCCCCCTGAGGACGAGGCTGGGTGTGGCTCAGGGCACTGTGCTAAACACACCAAGTCATGGTCAGGACAGCCTGTCTCTCTGGAGGAGCCTGTTGTCACCACCCCATTCCCTCCCTTCTCACGGTGACCCTCTGCAAGGACTCTCCTTGTCCCTCCATGTGCCCGCCCTGCAGGACTCCGAGATATTCATCCAGACACTGGCTCTTGAGTGATAACAGCTGAGACCCAAAGGGACCCCTGTGTCGCGGGCCGGCACTGGTCTATCCCAGGCCCTTAACCAGAAAGTGGCTTTGAGCACAGAAATGTGGACAGTAGGGACGTGTGACATACCTCCAAGGGGGATTATCCATGTT
This sequence comes from Myotis myotis, assembly GCF_014108235.1. NCBI lineage: Eukaryota > Metazoa > Chordata > Mammalia > Chiroptera > Vespertilionidae > Myotis > Myotis myotis. Next base: position 4,003,828 of record NW_023416379.1, on the reverse strand, counting down.
CCCGCTGGAAAATCTCCTAGCTCAGAGCATTCCATGGGCAGGAGGGTTCCAGACGAAAGTCACACCAAGCTGACTAATTTCCCCCGTGTCAGGACCCCCAGCCAGCTCAGAGCTCTGGGAGTGCAAAGTGAACACATACAGATGCCAATGCTCCCGTGCTGTATGGCGGGCTCCCACTGCGCGACCAGGTCCACGCAAGTGGGAATGTGAGGAGGTACAGAGACCTGGACCGGCTGAGCCCGCGCAAGGTCCGCTTCGGGCAGTGCCACAGAGGCAGCTCCTGGCTGTGCGTTTGTGAGGCTGCTGGCCCAGCCTGGAGTCCTCCCGGGGGGCCTCTCTGGCCTTGGGCTGCGACAGAGACAGGGAGCCAGTGTCCCAGTCTGAGCAGGGCCCATTAAAGGCTGTCGGGACCGTGCCAGGCTCCTGTCAGGAAAGCAGCCTCTCCTGGAATAATTAAGCCGACGGGAGCTGCACTCCACCCTCCAAGTCAGGCCTGGTAGCTGAGCCCAGTGCCCACCGCGCTCCTTGTCCACTACCTCACCCTTGAGCAATGCGGGCCAGGCTTCCCCGGTCAGCGTGGGGGTGGAAGGGAGATGCGAGGGGGAAAAGACTTCACGTGGGTCCCAGTTTGAGAACAAGGACACTCTGTCGGCCCTCCAGGATGCCTGCCCTGCTGCGCTCCTCGGGGCAGGCCCTGCGTGGTCACACCCTGCACTGCGATGCCACACGGTGCCCGAGTGACCCAGAGAACATTGCCATCATACCAACGCCAGCCCCTGCTGCCTGCCCTCCTGAATCCTCATCTCCAGTTGCAGCGAGGGGAGGAGGGGAGGCATGCCCCAGGTTTTCAGAAGCCCCTCAGGTGACCTTCAGAAGCTCCCACAGCTTCCTGTGCACTAGCCCCTGGAGACACAGTGACATGGAGTAGACACGACCGACCGTCGCTCTGTTTCCTAGAGAAGGAGACGGGCTGGAGTTCTCAGCTGTAACGGTGTTGGAGGAGATGGAGAGAGGGATGAAGAGACGGAGACAGAGGACTTTCAGAACAGAGAGACTCTTCTGTGCCATGCTGTGTTATCCATTTGTCTAAACCCATGAACTGCACAACACAGAGAGTGAACCCCAATGTAAACTCTGGACTTTAGTTCATAATAATGCATCAACACGGGCTCACCAGTTGTAACAAGTGTACCACACTAATGCCAGATGTTAACCAGGGAAACTGGGAGGGGTGGGCCACAGGGACTCTGCTTTATGCTCCATCTCTCTATGAATTTAAAAATGCTCAGAAAAATAAAGTTCTAGCCTTGAGTTTCCCTCAGGAACCCAGGTGAACCAGAGCAGCCCCCAGATTTTATAGCCAATAGGATGCTTCCTGGGTCCACCCCCCTCAGGGAAGCCCTCCTTATCGATGCTGCTGAAATGATGTGTCTGTGGCAGACACCTAGCCAGGAAGGAGCATCTGCATCTTCATCTTCGGGGCCATCCTGGTGGACGACAGAATGAGCAAAGACAGGAGGCCAGGCATGCTGTTCCCGGGGATCAAGAGGTCCTGCCTCTCACTGAGGCTGCCCACTCGCTGGCCTCTGGAGGACCCTTCACCAGAGGGCAGCTCTTCGGACATGAGCAGTCTTGTTGGGCACGCACACCGTTTAGTGCTCCTGTCCCACTGAACCTGCTATGGGTACAAACCTGACACCAACAGCCAGACGAGGCCAACTGTGAACGTTCAAAACAATTCTAGCAGAGTTAGAGCCAATATTGCCTGTACTTCAATGGGCTGAAAACAAAGGCTCTTGGGCCAGGTTAACCAGAAAGATTGACCCTTCTGAGCCCGTTTTCTCACCTGCCTGCCAACCAGAGAGTGAGGTCTGGAAGGTCAGGCAGAAACTGCATAGGAAGTGATGCTGGGAAGATTGCAACGTGTGTGGGAGGACTTTGAAACCCTTACACAGGTAATGAAGGCCATGAATGTATTATCATCTTAACTAGACAGGGCAGATTTAAGGTAGCTGGGCAATTAGTTCCCTAAAAAGAAAAAAATCACTGACAATCATCTTAGGCACAAAAGCCATCTGGGCTTATGGTTTGCATGTCTCTCATTCGCTCTGCCATTAACTTGGTCTAAGACCAAGCTGGCCTGGCCCTCCTCAGTTCGCACTCTATAGCAAATATTAATTAATTCCTCTCCTCTACTGACCCAGCCACCTCTCTTCTTCAGCCACTTCTCCTAATGTGTTTAAATCCCTTGCCTGCTGTTCCCTCCTCTTGGCATTCTTTACAGATAAAGGTTTGTAGGTTTTTCCTAGCCTTTTAGAAGAGTTTTAACAGGAAAGAGGGGTATGTTCATGTAGCTCATCTGCCATATGTAAGTAAATATGACATTGACATGTTATACCTGATTTCTGATTCCCTGGTGTAAGTTTGATAATTCAGGGAATTTCCTGGGAATTTCTGCTGGTGGAAGTGAGAGTGATCTCGGGAAATACTGAGGAACCATCTGCATTCTCTCACCCAGGAGAAGATGGTTCTAAAAACCCCAGTTTCTGACGACACAGTCAAGAGGGCCTTGCCTCTATGGCAGGAAGGCAGGGCTGTGCAGGGAGTGGAGCGTGGGAGCATTTCCACCCCTTTAACTCCACCACTCAGCAAAATAGCCCCACTCAGTCATTCACGCCGATCACTCCATCATCACTGATTCAGATGAGCATTTTCCCCTGGAATCCCTTTTCTTCCTTCATTAGTTGTTTCATTTATTCAATTAACTTCACCAAGTACTTCCTATGTGCCGTGAACTGTGCTATGGCCTGTGGACACAAAGATGAATAAGATAGGATATGTGCTCCCATGGAACAAACATTGGACCTGGAGAGACATGTCAGCACATAGTGAGGTCCTTGTGGGAGCAGAGTGGTTGGAAAAGTTAGTTCTACCTGGAGTGGCTGAGGAAGTCTTCAAAGAGAAATGTCCTTGAAGAATGAGTCAGATCGAGTCAGACAGAGAACACAAAGGAAGAGTGGACAGAGACCACAGGTAGGAAAATCAAGGACCCCTGAGAAAAGCTGCCCACATTAAATTATATTCCTTTGGTGAATTAGGATTAATAGTTTAATAGGTAGTCTCCAGAAAACAACAATGTACTGGGGGCTTAAGAAATAGAACATCTATATATCAATAAATATGGTGTGTAGAAACAAACAAACAAAAACCAATAAACTCTGCCTCTTATACTCAGCTTTGGTTAAGAGGACCGTTGCAAGCAAAGGCCACAAATTTCAACAGACCTTAAGACAATGAGAAAGCTATTGACACAGTATTTTGAGAATACAAAGCACTGAGCCCACAGTTATGTCTTATTAAGAAGTTACCACAGAAGGTGAAGGACACTTTTAAGTCAAACACCTCAAAGACACTCAAGGATATAAAAGCTAACCAGTTTGACCAATTCTTATTCTCTATCTTGCCAAACTGAGACTAGGCTGTTTGGTTCCAAAACTTCTCCAGTGACATTGTTTGTAAATTCTGAAAGCCTCATTATTACCTGTTCTGGAATGTAACCCTTAATCCCTTCATGCTTGCTTTGCATGGCTGTTTATGGAGAATTGCATTTCCTTGCTATTTTGTTTGTTTTAGGAAGCTGTATTTGTTATAAGATGTTTACTGTAGGACATTCATTGACTCATCTAAATTATACTATACACATCAGCACTGTGGTAATTAACTCACTATCATGACCTAACTAATTTTATTCTGGAAAATTCATCTGTATATAAGCAGCTTAAGTTTACTTATGAATCAGAAAGTATCAAAAGTTTATCTTGGCTTTTACCCAGGGCTGGTTTGAGAAATAAACAGGCTCTGATCAGATTCATTCCTTTAAAAACAATGCAAAGTGAGTTTTCCACAACACAAATACATCAAAAAGTCAGACGAATAATGCTGGAGCCTAATCTCACAGCAACTCTGAGCTCTGTAGGCTTCTTCGTAACTGAAGGCTCCTTTCCCTACATGGAGCACACACCTTGGCCCCATCCTCCTGGGAGGGGCTTGCTCAGGCCTTATCTGCACCAGGAGTTACCTGAGAGGGGAGAGGGATGTCTCTGCAGGTCTGTCCTCGCCCATCACCAAGTGCTTGACTACAGCTGAGAAAAGTGGTAGATCTTAGCATCCTGAGGTGACACGCCCATCTTGTTACTGCTGGATTCCCAACACCTGTAGCAGTGCCTGGCACATACAAGGTGTGCAGTAAAATGTGCTGATTGAATGAGCAGGAATGAATAAACCAATTTCAACCTTCATTCCCTGAAGCATGTATTGAGCTGTAAAATATGTCTTTGTTCCTTTATTTCCATGACACACACAGCCTCAGTCTACCATGTTGCAAAAGCATTGTATAATGGAATTACCATCTCATTTGGGAAAGTGGAAACTTATACAATCAAAAAATATCAGTTCTGTTGGTCATCTCCCTCATTTTACTGATGATGATACACAACCCAGAGAGTAGATACAATTGCATCTGGCTTTCTTTTTCTCCACTCATTGAACACCTACTGGGAATGGGACATTCGGCCAAATGCTGGAAGAGCACACGGGGAAGGACAAAGCTCCACCTTCACAGAGCTCACTGTCCAATGAACACAGAGGTTCCCAAACACTGGTCCTCAAACCAGGCCAGGTCAGCACACCAGAATCCCCTGGAAGCCTTATTAAGAGTTAGAGAGGTCCCAGCCAGCATGGCTCAGTGATTGAACATCAACCTATGAACCAGGAGGTCACAGTTCGATTCCCGGTCAGGGCACATGCCTGGGTTGCAGGTTCGATCCCCAGTGTGGGGTGTGCAGGAGGCACCTGATCTATGATTCTCTCTCATCACTGATGTTTCTATCTCTCTCTCCCTCTCCCTTCCTCTCTGAAACCAATATATAGATATTGAGTAGAATGCCAAAGCTAGTGGAAACTAATATTGTCTCAAAACCTCCCTCTACAATGGTGGGCTGCGAGTTTGACATGCTTGGTCTACAAGACACTTATTAATTGCAAAGGGTCAAATCACTTTACAGTGGAGAAACCTGGCAGGAATCACCTTAACCAATGACCAAAGATAGCATTGCCAGGAATGGAGCTAGTCGACTCAGGGCCCTCGGGACTTAATTCATAGAGACACAGCATCACTCCTTGGCACAACAGATGGCCCAGAGTGCATAATCCAAATCCAGTCATGAGGAATCGTGACACACCCAGAGTGGGGGAGATGTTGTGAAATCACTGACCTGCACTCTTTAATGGTGCCAATGTCATAAAAAATAAACAATGCCTCAGGAACTGTTCCAGATTAAGAGAGACTAACAAGACATGGCAATGGAATGCAAGGCCCTGGCTTTACTTTTTCTATAAAAAGCACTGTTGTACTATTGGCAAAATCTGAATAAAGTTAATTTTTTAAATTTAATTATTATATAAATCCTGATTTTTTTTAAAACAAGGATATTTAAGGGTAAAGAGACATCATGTCTGATATCTGTAACTTTCTCTTCAATGTTTCAGAAAAAAATTACACACTAAGAGACGTGTGTGTGTGTGTGTGTGTGTGGGCACACGCGCGTGCGTGCGCACGCACTGAAAGGGAGAATGCAAACATAGTAAAATGTTAACATTCAGATCATCTAGGTGAGGTTATTCAGGAATTCTTTGTATGATTCTTGCATCTTTTCTGTGCCATCATTTCCATCCTCTACTAACCTCAGAAAATCTGCCTGATCATCCTTATTTCCTGCTGAGTCATCAATACTGTCACCCACCCACCCACCTGGGCTAAAAACCTAGAAGAATCTTGAGCTCCTACTTCTCAGTCAACCTCCAAACCCTCCCACCCTGAGAGTCCAAATTCTGTCTCCTCTTGCTGCCTGACTCACTCCCTCACTTCAGGGATATTCTCACTTGGCCAACTGTGAATCCTCCTGACTGATCTCCCTACCTGCCCTCTCCTCCTTGCCCCCATCCTCTGTGTCCTAACAGAGCAAGCTTCTCAAATGCAACTCTGGCCAGTCTGCCTCATAAGGAGCCTAGAAGTCATTATTCTGTCCCACCAACAAGTAAAGAGCTGAACAAACTAAATCAAGTTTTCATAGAGCCACCAGAGAACTGAAATCTGAGAGCAAACCACTGCCTCAACAATTGGAGAGGCAGACATATAAATACAGAAAATCACAGTTTACCAAAGCAGAAACCCACAAACAGAAACCTCCACAGGAACCAGTACTGGATGGGTGATGTCTGGCTTTCAACAAAAATTACAAGACACACTAAAAGGCAAAAAACACAACATGAGGAGACAGAGCAAACATCAGAACCAGATACAGAAATGTCAGCAGGGAATTCAAAATAACTATGATTAATATGGTAACAACTCTAATAGAAAAAATAGACAACATGCAAGAACAGACAGATATTAAAACAGAGAGAAATTCTTAGAATCAAAAAGAAACACTGGAGATCAAAAACACTGCAACAGGAATGAAGAATGCCTTTGACTGGCTCATTATTAGACCGGACATGGCTGAGGAAAGAATCCATGAACTTAGAGGATATTTTAATAGAAACATGCAAAACTAAAAAGCAAAGAAAAAAAAGACTAAATTAAAAAGAATAATATAAAATGCAGGTCTGACCCGACCACTGGGCCATTGACATAATTTCAGAACAAATCCAAATTCTGGTCCACAAAGCTTTCATGCTTGGACTCTTGGCCCCTTCTCTACGTTCTTTTCTTTTCTTAATCCTCACCTAAGGATATGTTTTTATTGATTTTTAGAGAGAGAGAGAGAAAGGGGGAGAGAAAGACAGAAACATCAATGTAATAGAAACATTGACTGATTGCCTCCTGTACACACCCAGACAGGAGGATCAAACCCACAACCTTTGGTGTACAGGATGACGCTCCAACCAACTGAGCCACTGGCCAGGGCCATCTCTCTATTTTCTCCCCTTACTGCCCCACACATCATTTACTACAGCCTGATGGCACTTTCATGGCTAACAGGAAAAGCAACTGAAAAAATCAATACACTTTTCTGGTTTGCAATTTTATTGTATGTTCCCTTCTCCTCATTAGGTCAAAGGCATCTCTAGTTCAGGATTTCCAAGCCACCTGGAAAAACACTTGTTGAAAGAGAGAAAGAGGCAGGCATTTGGAAGATTCTTTATTTTGATACTTGAGTTCACTCCTTAGCTTTTGTACCAAACCCATGTTGTTCTTGAAAGGGCAATATTGCTATAAAGTTGAAGTTTTGTTTTCCAAATAGTTAAAGGTGAATAGTAAAAATTCTGGGTGATTTTTTTTTTCTTATGCTGTTATTATTATTGTTACTGTTGTGGTTTAGTTATTTTAGAGGAAAGGAACTTAAAAATAATGAATATATCATTAAGTCATTCTATCTGAGCCATCAACAGGCACTTGGAATCAAATTTTGAGGAAACTTTTCTTTATCTTTGCATTCCAAAGTTTAAGATCAATTTAAAACTCAAGGAATCTAACCAACAACCAGAATATCAGACAAAGCCCAGGACTGATAATCCATAAGCTTTATCTGTTGACTTCATCTCTGTTCATTTTTTCTTTATTCCATGGTTCCAATCATTCTTCCACAATTCACACTTGCACCAACATCTTCAGAACATTTCAGAGATTCAGGTTTGTAGAGCCAGCTTCCCCCTCAAGAATGGGGTCCTTCCTGGCTGTCACTTCCCACCCTATGCAGGAGAACGACATTTGTTCTTGCTAAAGGAAGTGGACGGCTCCCCCAGCCTGGGAGGGAATGACAGTCTCACTCACCTTGCTCCCAGCAGTTTCCTTAGTAGCTTGACATCAGTGCTTGAGGTTCACTGAGCTTCTTGGATCTGTGTCTTTACAGTTTCCATCAAATTTGGGAAAGTTTTGGCCACTATTTCTTCATCTGTTTTTTTGTCTTCTCTTCTTCAGAAACCCCAGTTGCACATCTAGCAGGCCACATGAAGTTGTCCCTCAGCTCACTGACGGTGTGCTTGTTTTGCCACACTTTTTCTCCTAGTGTTTCATTTTGCTATGTGAAGTTCACTCATCTTTCACCATACCAGCCACACACTTGCCCTGAAACAACAGTTCTTTTCCCAGTGATCTGTGGGGTAAATGGAGTGTGTGTAAGCACATGTGTGCTTGTATGTACATGAATTCTTGAATCCAGGAATATCGCTATGTACTCATTTATACTCAGCCTGTACAAAGAAAGAGCAGCCTACCAAGCCCAAACTCTGGGGTTCACAATTCATTTTTAAAAAGAAAAGATTGATAAAGAAATTAAAAAAAAAAAAAGATTGAAGTCTTGTCAACCCCGGGAGGGCTCTGGCTTCTGGCTCCATCTATGTAAACTATGACTCAAAGATCATTAGAACCTAAAATTCTTACAATGGGAGGCTCTTTCTGAAAGAACCTGGCCCAAACCTCACCAATTTTTATAAACAGATAGAGCTGTTCTGGGAATTGATAAACGTCTCAGTCATGGGGTTGAATGGAAGATGAATGTTCTAATCTCAACCCTGCCCAATATGATCTCAAAGGCAACCTACTGGGGAAAACAAACAAGCTATGGACCAAAAAAGAAAAAGGGAATCTGATTGGTTTTGAACCTGGGCATCCTAAACCAGTCCATGATGAGTAAATGAAGTTCTGTGAGTGGATTTATGGCCAGTGATGACAAGCGAAGGAGAGGACGATGGTTGCTTGAAGAAATGGAAAAACAAGAGATTTCCCTTGGGAGGAAGGGAACATGACATGGTGGGGAGTTGCTATTTCCCATGAACAGGCACTTCCCCTCGTGAGAACAGAGGAATCAGAGCTGCTGTCCATCACCCTGGTCGGTGAAGACGGGTGGGAGGCATGGGCAACCTCCCGGGGTTGCCTTTGGTCTGGGAGGTCAAGAAATGGAGCACTGAGCTCTGGTGCTGGAGGGAGACAGTGCAGCCACCTCGTGTTTCCTCCGCCTCCTTCCACTCCTCCTCGGACCCACATAACCTCCGTCGCAGAGAAAGAGCAAAGACACCAGCACAAAAACTTGCTGCAAAGCCTGCGTTATAAGATTCCGTGGGAAACCTCAGCAGGTAGTGCATACATCGCAGAGAACACAGCGACCGAGGCCTCAACAGAAGCCGATGGGCAAACACAGCAACTGCCAGGGAGGGTTTAGGGAGAGCATCCAGCCTGGGGCGACCTCCCCTGTGTTTACGGGGGACCAGGGACCCCGCACGTCCACCTGACCTGATCTGCAGGGCCTCCAAACTCAGTGAAAAGATGGCCATGCTCAGACACAAAGCCCTGCAGGAAGCCATCACTATTACTCTCGTTTTCAAGGGGAAAATTCCCTCTATCCTGGGGACCTTTGCCAAATTGCTTAGTTACCAAGTGTGTGTTTGCAGTTACTAACTCACTCCTTCCCTTCCCTGCTTTAATCACCACAAAGAAACCCTGCTGATTAAAACCCTTCCCGGCTGGCTTTGATCTCGGGCTGCAGCAGCTCTCTGTCCAGGAGCTGCACCAGGAAGGCTTCCCTCTGTCCTCGGCAGCCACGCGAACTCATCTGCGCGTCCATCTCCTCCCTCCCCATCTCCCCGGTAGACTGGAGTGAGCACCCCCATGGGCCAGACACTCCTGTACACTTGGGGAGACCCAGACAAGAAGCTCTGACAATCTTCCAGGCTCAGCTCCAGTGGCGTCACACTACTTAATCTGTTTAATCCTCACAAGAACCCTGCGGGGAAGATATTAACACACATGGAGGTGCAGAGCACTTTAGGTGACCACTGTCACACTGGCACTGGGTGTTGGAGCTCTTGCTCCCAGCCCTGCCACCAATGAGCCCTCCCGAGCCCAGGGTAGGACATGCCCTGGGTCATGAGCAGCAAGGTCGGGTGACATCTTAGAGACGGAGTTAGGGAACCACGGGGTGCAAGGGCTGACTCTCCCTGGGGTCCTCTGCATTGAAGAGTTGATGTCCCCAATTTGTCTCACTGGCTTTTGAGCCTCAGAACCATCATGGCAACATCTCAGATGCGCCCCAGGGCTCAAGGCCAGTTGACAGAACAAAGCTCTGGGTGGTGAGGAATGGCCTCCTCCCTGTGCTGCGTGGACACAGCGTTGATTCGGCCCGGCCTCTGTGGGTTGGTTCTGTGCCTTCACAGCTCCCTTCCTGCTGCGGCAGAGGGGACACGGCATCGAGCATAAACGCCCTTTCAGGCTCAGCTGGATGCCTGCTGCCCTGGAGGAGCGGACCTGGCTCCCTTCGCAGCTAGAACTTGCTCACCCTCCTGTCACGGAGCTCTTGCTCGGGGTCCTGCCCTGGTCCCCACCCACCCTCTCACCACAGCATCTGCTGCTGTGGACCCAGCATTCACTCAGCACCCGTTCATCAGCACCGGTCACCTGCCAGGCATTGGTCCAGGAGCCGGCAATTCTGCAGTGAACAAAACAGAGGAAAAACAAACCTGCCCTCAAGGAGAGAGTAGGGGACAGATACTAAACAAAATAAAGGAGAAAAATACACCCTCTGCTATGCAAATCTGAGCCCAGTTTCTACGCTCAGAGAGCGAGAGTCAGATAGAGGGGCGCCTGTGGCAGAGAGGTGGTGCGATCAATGAACGCAGAGATGCACAGCAGGGGAGGGGCAGGGGAATGCGGGCTGGGGTGGGGCTGCGATGGGAAACGGGGCCTTGAGTAAAGGAGGGAGTAACCATGCAAACAATATAGGAAGAGAACTCTAGCCAGGGAACAGCCAGTGTAAAGGTCCAGAGGCCAGAGTGTGTCTGACATGCCAGAGGTCAAAGGTTGGAGAGCCACGTTGTCCCCTGCGAGTACAGCGCCCGGATCTGGGCAGCAAGCAGCAGAAGGTTCTGTGGGGGAACAGAGCCAGGTCCCAGTCTTGCTCTTTTCCATGCCAGTCATGCAAACTTGAACTAATTCTTGCCTCCTTCAAGCCCTTCCCCAGTCCGCCACGTGGAAAGCTACAATATATAAAGTCAACAGCACAGAGTTGGAGCAAAATAAACGTTGTAGCTACATATGTGATTCAGGGGAAAGGAGAATCTCACTTTATTCCACTATGTCCTTTTTGGGGTGGCGGGGAGGCAAGTTAGAAGCAGGGCTCTGGAAGTGCACCTGCCACCCCTCCCGCCTGGGTAACAGTAACAACAGGAACGTCACCTACTAAGGAAGGATTTGCAGGCTACTAAGCAATGTCATACCTGCTGCCTCGTTGGGACAGCTCAGCAACCTTCTAAGATTGGGAGAGGAGGACCCTCAACTCTCGTACTTGCAGATAAAGATGCTTGAAATGCAGAGAGGAAATGTGACTTAGCTCGTCAGTGACAGAATGGGGAAATCGAAGCCATACTAAGGGATTTATTGTAGGGCACCCAAGGATCCTGGGCCCACCACCAAACACGGGGCCTGCTTTTATGTTATTTCCCACGCAGGCAATAGGTGAGCTGGCCGTGAGAGGTGAGCTCTCTGATTGTATCCACCGCCTGTTGTCTCCTGGGAATGGACAGAGACATAAATGCGGGGCCTCCAGAATCAGAGCCTAGTCAGCATGAGGATGGAGCCCAGGGTCTGGCTCCTGTTGGGTGCTGGAGGGGGGAGGAGCATGAGAGTCTGGTGTGGGTGCTCAGGGTAGCAGGGCCCCAACCAGAAGGGTGAAGAGCAAATAAAATGAAATAAAAATAAAACAGCCTCTTTCCTAATTTAGCTAAAGGTCAACCCTGTCTGTAGTCAACTGAGACTCTTCTAATTCTGTTCGCTTGTCTCAGTTAATAGTGTATTTTCAGACTGCCTGCCTGGGGCTACGCAATTCTATCTGGAGAGTCAGGACTCTCGGAATTTCCAAGTTAGGACGAATGTCTGAGATTACTCAGGCCAACTCCCCCATTTTACAGATGACAACACCGAAGCCCAAGGAGGTTTGGTGACAAATCAAGGCCACTCTCCCACCACTGTAGAGCAGGAACCGAAGTACCATCATATGACTGGAGGGTCCACAGTGCCACTCCTGGGCCACAGTGTGTGCCAAGAGGGGATGTGGCATCAACTTCTATAGTGATTTGGAGGAAGAGCTGAGTTGAGAGGAGAATATCTATGATTGCACATTCTTTATTAGCCTTCCTTGTTCATTTGCTGAGCATAATGTTGAAATCTTCCAGGTTAAAAAGTTGCTTGTGAATGAAGGTTCCTCTCCCAGCATTCACAGATGTATGCTGTGCTCCACTTCAGTGACTAATCATGTGTAATTCGTAAAGCAAGTGCAACCCAGCTAGAAAGCCATCGAGGGTCTGAACATCTAAAGCCTTCTTTCACTTGGCCCACTGCTAAGAACTCCCAGGAAGTGGGTGCAGAAAAGGTAAGCCACATGTTACGACAGGTATAAAAAGAGGGTAGGATTAGACTCAACTTCATTTTTAGTTTTTAAAAAGATGAGCAGCCTTAGCCAGCTTGGCTCAGCAGATAGTGCATCAGCCTATGGACTGAAGGGTCCCAGGTTCAATTCTGACCAAGGACACATGCCTGGGTTGTGGGCTCAATCCCCAGTAGGGGGTGTGCAGGAGGCAGCCGATCAATGATTCTCTCTCATCATTGATGTTTCTATCTCTCTCTCCTTCTCCCTTCCTCTCTGAAATTAATAAAGAAACATATTTTTTTTTAAAAAAAGACAAGCAGATTGAATAGTGTGGTGAAGATAAAAACATACTAAATACAAGCAAACCAACTGCCTTAACAACAGCCCAGCACTTTCTAGTAATACAATATTGGCTATTCTGGTGGTTTTCCGGTCATAAGGATTATCCAGGAAGCCAAAGAAAGACCCCGGGCTACACGCTTCAGCCAACAATTACAGTAACTGAGTAATCAGTCCCACCATCTGTGGTGTTACCAGGATCATTTCAAAATGAGGTCAGAACCTTCGACTTACTCGCCTCATCAATGGCTCATGTTCATACTAGACCTGCCGGCCAGGGTAGTCTGGCTTTTTGCTTCCCTCTGAAGACACTTGTTCTAACTGGACCACTCTGTGGAGTCCAGGCTACAATGGAGGAGACTTAAAAGTAGCTGTGAGCTTCTCTGACAAATGAGAATGAATGTAAAGACAAAAATAACAAAATCCTCTCCTGATTCACTCAAAAAGAAGTAAATGCAGCGAAGCCTCTCAGGGAGACAGAGAGAAAACCAGAAGAGGCAAAGAAACGAAACATGCAGGCGCACCGACCTGCTGCAATGGGCCTGCGCAGCTGTATGACAGTCGCAGGGAGAGACAGAAAAGGCGGCTCTGAAGAAGGGGCTGGTGGGTCATCTGTGCAGTGTGCTTTGTGCCAGAACAGCCAAGTGTCAGGAGAGGCAACATCCAAAATGCCCGCCAGGCTGCAATGCCTGCCCTGCCTTATCAGCAGCAGTCACCTCATTATTCCCAGAAGAAACAGGCCATCCTCAGCGCCCACTCACAGACCACACACCACATCAACCCAGTAGGAAAAACCCTACCGGGTCTCTGTAGGCGTGAATACAGGCAGTGGGTACCAACTCACTCCTGACAACGTCCGCTGCACCAAATGCTCACTATTTTCAGAGCACCGCTCAGGTGGACAGTCTCCCTCAGCAGGGGACACGACCATCTGCCCCTTACAGACCGATAAGACGGGTCAAGAGACCCTTGCGGGGACCATGGCCTCTAAGCTTATACGAGCTCCAGACGTGCCTTCATTCTTTGCTGACCATTTTCCAAAGACCAAGGTCTTGGAAATGTAAGTTTTCCTAATCAATTTATCTAGAACAGAACACTCTTTTCAAAAAACAGAGCTCCCTGTTGACCATGGAACTACTTTCATGTGTTAAACGGGTCCATATTTCTTGGCAAGCACTGAGAAAGTTGTGTTCCTTTAAAATGGACCTTCCCATGGTAGGTCACACCTGGTAAAACTACAATGTGAAAGGCAATAGGACTGCTGACCCCACAGAGCCACCCAACGAGCCCAGGACTCCACCCTCTGGACGTTACCTTATTAACTTCTGGTGGGGAGGGGTTCTCTGTTGCTCCCAGATAAACCTAAACCAAACCAAACTCAACCTGACACAATCAGCCCTCCAGTCTGGCTGTGTGTTCTTTGTTAGAAAAAACGTAGTGATACAGATTGTCATTAATGAAGGGGGCACTGAGAACAATGTTGCTGGCCCCCAGTCCCCGAGCTGGCCCAGCTCCTTTCCTTGGAGGCCTCGCTGGGGACTTGTCCCCTGCCCGTGCCAACACCTGAGACTTCATCATCCCTCACAAAGGCAGCTGCCTAAAGGGGATCATAAATCAATATTTCATAACCAAATTCTCAAGCAGTTGCGAGGCCCAGACAAAATCCTTTTGCTGAGATTACGGAGACAGGAAAAGGAAAGGCATCCCCAGCCATCCTCAGATGCTCTTGCAACCATCCACGCACAGTTCCCTTCAGAAAACACGCTGGGCCACCTGGGATCACTGGGCAGACATTTTCATCCAAAGTACTTTGGACCCATTATTAGCTTCAACAAAGCTCCAAATTCCTTCTTTAAAAAAAAAACAAAAAACCAAGAACTCCACTCTGTATGATTGTTCACAATTATCAAGCCCCTCAGGCACAAGCCAACAACTTCTGGGTCAACCTCGTGCCCTCAGATTACTGACCGGCCACGCGATTACCCACATCCTAAACATTTTGAGAACACTGTGCACTGGTTAGGGTGCTGAAAGCACACTGCAGCCCCTGACCTCCTTCCCAGGACCTGGAAATAAGAAAACTCTAACCATTAGACAAACTTCACTCTTGGATAGTATCTGCCCTGAGTCCCGCATCCTCCAAAGCCCCCCAAGCAATCCGCCTGCCCCTCTCTCCAAGGGCAGGGCCCATGGATACCTCATGACATTTTCTGCTCATTCCTCCTAGTTCCCACCCAGGGCCTGAGGCCTGCAGGGGTGGGCCAGCGTGGATGGGGGCATGTGGCTTCCATCCCCCTCCAGCTGAAATGATACCTCCTTTTTCTAGTGTCTCCCTCTGCCTCTCTCTCATCTATCTTCCCATTTGCAGAGAACTTCTCGGCCTTGATTGCCCCTCATACATTTACAACTGTCTCTGCTTCATCCCGGGCTCCTCCATGCTTCCATTTGGCTCTTCTCTGACAGGTATCCAAGTGTCTGACCCAGAGCTCCCTGCTTCCCACTTCTCCCTCCTCTGAGCATCACTGGAGCATCTTTATAAGAGGAAGTGGTTGTATGAGGTAGGCTGTGTTAAGGGAATGGGAAGATCTCGCTTTTATTGAGAATTTACTATCTGCACATAGTATATTTTTTGCCCGTGGTCCATTTTCTCATGTAATACTCACAGCTAATCAGAGTGGTTTGTATTGATATTCCCATTTTATAGACAAGAAAGCAGAGGCTTTGAGTGGATAGGAAACTTCCTCAAGATCATAGCATAGGCTAGAGTTGTCATTCAAATCTAGGTTTGTATAATTTCAAAGCCCACCTTTCCGTTATAGTCTAAAATAGTACATCTCTGACATATACATTAGAAATTACCAATATTTCTTTTTTTAGGATGTTTTTTATTTATCTGTTTTTATTGTCTAAAGTTTTACATATGTCTCCTTTTTCCCCGCCAGCCATTCCCACCCCAAGCAAGCCCCCACTGCCCCAGTGTCTGTGTCCATTGGTTATGCTAATATGCATGCTTACAAGTCCTTTGGTTGCTCTCTGACCGCCCCCCACCCTACCATTTGTCTCTGGATCTATTCTTGTTCATTAAATTATTACTAATATTTCATTAGTTACCTAAAAATGCAGTGTATTTTACTCTGGATCCATGGAATAAAGACAATGAGGGAAGGAGTATGTCTAATTGGAGAAGAAGAGAATTGGTTTGGGGTTTTTCTTTTTTTTTTTTTTTTTACCTGAAGCTCCTTTAGAGCTTGAGGTAAAACATGCTGATTTTCAGGATCAAGCTAAGAGAAAAAAAAAAGCAATTAAATTCTAATTTCATTTTAAGAGAATTAGGGGTTTCATTAAGATGAAAAATAAAGCTTAAGATATAGAGTCCAAAGTTTAACTATCCTTAATTTTAGGCAGGAATGATACAAGCAAAAAAAGAATTTAAGTAATGTATAATTTGGGAAACATTTTATAAGTTTAATATATAAAATAGAGTTTGGCAATATGAGGTCCTCACTTCATATTTATTCTGCCAGCATAAACTTGGCAACATTAGGTTAAATTCATACTTTAGCATCTAGAACTGCCAACCTTCTCTAATACTAATATATGAGAGAAAGGAAAGAAACATTTGCTTTCTAACATGTGCCTTCTTTGTCTGAGGAAATGAAAGAAGGAGGGTTAACTTACGTGAACATCTCTAAAATTTTTATTTCATATGTGGAAAATGCAACAAAAATTGTCAAGAAATTGATTTATACAGAACTGGGAGATCGACAGGCAGGAGTGACTGGATTTATTCTTAGCAGTTGAAGTCACTGGTTTATCTTTTTCTAATAGATTTTTCATCTTCAGCTTCCAGCACTATTGCCAAGTTCCACGAGAAGATGCTCAAAGATATGTTACTAAGAGCAAAGGGCCTCTTTGTTATGTGAAATTAATCTCCCCAGCCCCCATCCTGTAACCCCCCAATGCCTACATCAGACACTTAAATACAGAAATTCCATTTCCATCTGTGGCTTGGAACGCTGACTGTCATCATGCTATTATGTCTGCTGTAGATGTTGGTGTTCTGGAAAAGTCAGCACTTTCAGCTCCTTAGGAGGTACGGGGACCACTGCCTTCCTCTCTTCCCATTCATATTACCCCCGCCACTTCCTTGCCTCCTGAGAAGCATCAGGACTGTAGGAAATCTCTAAGTGAGCACATCTCCACCATCCCAGGGAAAATTCAGGTCGCCCCAAACCAAGGTGCGGAAATGGGACTCAGACCGGGCAGCACCGAGTGCAGATGCTCCCGCTCACCATCTGGGCTACAGCCTGCCCGTCACCAGGGAGGAGAGCAGGAGAGAATGCAGGTTCGGGAGGCCTCTATCTGTGGTGGGCGGACAGTGCTACCTTTGGTCCCGATGCTCCAGACCCTGTTACCTGGTTTAGCCTGCCTGCTGGACTCCAAAATGCCGTCAGCTGTCTAACCACCCAGGGTGCTTCTCCCCACATCCTTCCTAAACAAGTAAATAAAGAGCACTTTCATCATGACGTATTTTAAACATGCAGAGAGGTAGAAAGAATAATATAGCAAATACCATGTGCCCACTACCAGATGTTTTTAAGGACACAGAAACATCTGGGCTGGTGGTCAACCCTGCCCCTGCTTTACTTCACTGTCTGCCTGGTGACATTCAGGGGTTTGACGTTCAGCGTTTGTATCAGCTAAGATACATAAACCGCATGTGTAACCCTTCAAGCTGATGAGAGATGCTATGTGATAGCTGTTTGCCTCCTCACCGTTCCTGACGAGCTCCCTCCTGCTGTTCACACCCAGAATCTCCATGGAGCTCAGGGGCTCTAGGCCCTAAGGAAGTATCACCTAGTAGCAAATGCATCATAAACTGTGCTGAGCTCAGTGTTCACAATTATCCTAGTTTATGGCTGGAAGAAACCACAAGGCCCATCCAATTAACCCTCTCACTTTATGGAGAATGAAACTGAGTGCCGCAGGGGTCAGGTAATGGACCTGGTCTCACAACCACCTCACGGGATCAGGCTGGGCCCGCATCCTCCACCGCCACTCAGGCTAATGCTCTTTCCATCGTCGCAGCATTTTGCTTTCATGAAACATAAAGTGAAATGTGCTCTCACCATTGGCCAGGCTAACTTAGGAAGCAGCGGCGATGTTGGATGCCCCCACCTCTCCTGATAATGAGTATGGGTACAAGGACCCTGGCCCTCCTGGCTTCCCAGAGCCCCATAATCTGTGGTTTCTCTCCTGGGTTTGCCCCACTCACCCCTTGAACACCATACTGAGTCCCATTCCTTCTGCCCTTATCTGTCCTGGCTGGTCCCTAGTGCCTCGCATGCGGCAGACAGAAGCACAGCTCCCCGCTCACTCACCCACTCAGTCCTCTGCAGAGGCAGATTCAGAGTCAGCGCTGCCTCCCGAACCTTCTAGGGTAGTTTGCAAAGAGTAAATGAGAAGATGTATATAACTCTCTCAGCACAGTGCCTGGTACACAGTAGCAGGCAATGCTGCTATTAGGCACCTGCGGGCCTCCCAGAAGCCGAGGCCAGAATAACACTGGGAACTGTGGGGCCCACTGTTCCATCTAATCAGGAGGAAAGCGAGGCCTGGAGAGACAAATGACCCTCCCAAGCTCGGGCC
Organism: Myotis myotis; assembly: GCF_014108235.1. Lineage (NCBI taxonomy): Eukaryota > Metazoa > Chordata > Mammalia > Chiroptera > Vespertilionidae > Myotis > Myotis myotis. The sequence goes on along the minus strand of NW_023416379.1, from coordinate 3,985,421 downwards.
ACTGGTTGGTGCAGACTACAGGTTAGAATCTGTGTCGCTAGCCACGTCCAGCGTGTTCCCTGTCCCTCCCAGCCTGAAGGCGCTTCTCTTCCTCAGCGTCTCCCTTCTCTTAATGGCCAAACAGCCATCTTGGAAGTTTACATGGCGTTTTTCTTCACTAAACCAACAACAGCACTCTCCTCGTGCCCATCTGGTTCTCTTTCCAGAGCAGGCCCGCTGGCTGTGCTGCATCTCACAGTGTTTCCATTAGCTTGGCAGAAACACCCTTTCCTTTTGTTCCTCCTCTTTTCTCTTCCCAGCCCTTCAGATGCTCCCAGAGCCTCATCTAAAACTTACTTTGGAAATCCAAACGCTCATAAAGACTCATGTCAAAGGGCTTTCCCCTCACTTCTGAGGACTCACAGCCGCCTGCTGACAATGCCTCTGTCCTCGGGAGGCGTGGCGGGCCATCGCAGTCAGCTCAGGCACAGAAGCCCCTGGGAGCCTCAGCACCTCAGTCGCAGGGAAACAACCCACACGAGGGACATTTCACAGCCAAGCTGAGGAAATGTGGTTTCTGCTCTGGAAATGAATTTGATAAATGGGTTTTCTTACTAAGAGTCTCAACCAAGCACTCTGACTCTCTTATCATAAGATGTACTTGCTGTGTCCATTGATCCTGAGTCAGTTAAAGTCAAGGAATTCCACAATACGTTTGCTAAATTCCTCAGTGAAAAATGAGCTTAGAAGCAGTGCCACAATTTATAAAACAGAAAATCTAAGTCATTTCAACTCAATATACATTAATTAAGTGCCCTATGTGAGCAGGGCTGGAGCTAAGCATTCTCATAGACGTGTTTTGTTTCATCCTCACTACTCCCAGGAAGTGGATTTTGTCCTTTTTCAGTGAGTATTTCCTGAGGACAAAAGTGAACAGTGGCAGAGCCCAGAGTTAGAAGCAAAAAAGAGAAATGTCGTTGTCATCGATTCAGTACAGTATTCATACATTTCTCTATTTATATGACCTATAGAATATATGTTCCATTAGTGGAACTAATACTCCATGTAGTTGTAGTGGTTTTATTCTTTTTATTTAATCCTCAGCCAAGGACATGCTTATTGGTTTTAGAGAAAGGGAAAGGCAGAGAAGAGAGAGCACATCGATTGGCTGCCTTTCCAACCCGCCTCAACTGGGGATTGAACATGCAGCCTAGGTATGTGCCCTGACAGGAATCGAACACGCAACAATGATGCTCCACCCCACTGAGCAACACCGGCCAGGGCAGTGGTTTTATTCCAAGCAGATTAATTTATGACAGATAAATCTTTAGCTGCTATTTTTATTTGTTTTATTTGTGCTTTAGGAAGCAAGGTGAGTGGCAGAGACTCAGAGCGTTACCCATGATTCACTGGAGATTTTCAGATTTTACTAGTATGCTCGGTGTGACCACACACAGCAGGGCCCAGGAAGGGGTCTGCTCAGGGTGAGTGATAGGCAGGACTGAATGCAGCACACACACAAATCCCCCCGCTACTCCACGGTGTCTGCATGGAGGACTGATTGTGTCCCTGGGGTGACCATCTCACGGGGTGACACAAATTGTGAAATCACAGATAGACCCAGTGTGGGTCACCATCTACTCTGTCAATTAAAAGCAGCCGAAGGAAGTTATCCTTCTGGGTGCTGGCTAGTTTGCAGCTCGCTCTCTGATCTCCTGCCCTGGGAACCACGTGCTACAGGCACCTCCACTGGGATGCAAAAACTGTGGCAATAAAACTTCTTACAGCACTAGTCATAGAGATGGGGCAAGGGTTCAGCAGGGTTTGATCAATGCTGGTAAATAAGGAGGCATCTGCGGTGGCGATGGTGGGTTAGCCCTTGGTGATTTGCTACACACACCGACCTCTCCTGGGGGGAGCTGAGGTGTCCTCCTAGCGGCCACAGCAAGGGCAGAGGCGGGCACCCCTCCCTCTGAGTCTGTGCTCATCCAGAACCTCCTCTTACCTTTGGTTTCTCCTACATATTTTCCTACAGGAGGAAAATGGAAGCTCTATTTCTCCCTGCAAGTTGACATTTTTACTCCCTGCTTTCCAATCCGTCCTTTGAGAGTGCAGTCGTGGAGACTCAGCTCCCCTGAGGTGATCGGCACTGGGGCTGTGTTGAGGCCCAACCTCAGGAGGGAGATAACCCTTATCACCTGCCCCAGGAGGCTCTGTCTGAGCTGTCAGCTAGTCTCTTAATGTCCAGTGGCCTGACATCAAGGTCTGAGTCAGCCTGCAGCAACCATGCCACATCCCCTCTAGGGCAAAGCAGATATTGCAAGAGGCCAACCAGCATGCTCTGTGTTCCCCTCGCCCCCAGTAAAGGAAGGCATCTCAGCAACTCATGCTCTACAGGCTTCCCTCTGAAAGACTATTCAAACCATCCTGCTCTGTATTAATCACAGCTTCAGTGCTGTCACACGTCCCTGAATCACCTTGATCAGATTGTGCAATCCCAAAGCTCTCAGCTGCACATTTATAAATTATTGGGAAATCGTTCTTAGGAAGCAATCTTATTTGCAATTAAATGTGTTACAGTGAATAAGGGGTGAGTGGAATTAGGAATGCTAGAGGGAGACACAAGCTGGAATTTTAAGTAGGATGACCAGTGTGGACCTTGTGAGATGTCAACATTTGAGTGAAGATTGCATTTCACTGTAGGAGATGCTGCATCTGCTCTTAAGGAGTTTGTCATCTAATGATGGAAAATTTTCAAGTAGACACACAACAGACTGAAGTCATAAAGGACAGATGAAAACATGTACGAAAATAGCAATGAAAGAACAAACATGCTAATGCTAATGAGATGCATATAGGCAAATAGTTTGGTGGGTCCTAGAATGAAGACAGGGTGGTGAGAAAAGGAAAATTATCTACACTAGATGCTTAATGAGGAAGAAAGGCGAGCAATATGGGGGCAGCATGGCAGAAAAAATAATTACAAAAGCAAATGGTATAATGTTGAGAAGAGCTGAGCATTGGGAAGGCTGGAGGAAGTGGGAGAAGGGCATTGTAAGGCTGGATGGAAAGAACACAGCTGTAGATGACATAACAGAGGGGACCATGGAGGTGAGGGAAGAGAGGTCAGTGGAAATGTTGATCTTGAAGGTGAGGCACAGTTTTTTCTGTGAGATTCAAAGTAAGGATTCAGAGAAAGGTTGAGATCAAGAGGAGAAAGTGGACTCCAAGCCCAACTCAATCTCCCCTGGAAAGTGCGAAACAAGGTTACATGCCAAGAGTAAGCAAGTAGGGGTGAAGGTAACAAATTGGGTAGGTCAGGAAAGATTTAGAACAGTGGTTCTCAACCTCTGGCCCTTTAAATACAGTTCCTCATGTTGTGAGCCAATCATAAAATTATTTTTGTTGCTACTTCATAACTGTAATGTTGCTACTGTTATGAATTGTAATGTAAATATCTGATATGCAGTATGGTCTTAGGCAACCCTTGTGAAAGGGTCGTTTGACCGCCAAAGGGGTCACGACCCACGGGTTGAGAACCACTGATTTAGAATAAGCACACGGAAATGTGTTCATGGGTCAAACAAGAATAAATAAAAAGGAGCATGGGGTATCAGTAATTGGAACCAAGAAGCCCTCGTCCAGGACTTTCCCCAAGATGCTCAAACACCTGGGACAGGCGGAAGGACCAGGGGCAAGAGAACCAGGGGCATGGACAGTGAGAACAAAGCAAGGTGGCAGCTCAGGGGCTACAGGGGCCATTTGATAAAACTGTTAGGTTCAATAGCATCTGGATAAAAATCAGTACAGCATCATTAGAAATTATTGGGGAAAATAATTCAAATTTGGCTGGAATGCCTTTAGAATATGTCTTGGAATTTTGGCACTTGCAGACCTAATTTAATTTGGCCCTGGACCACCAAAATCATAGGATACAACAGGAGAAATTCTATCTATTTGCTATTCAATGAATCTTTGGAGTAACTAATACATTATTTTATCAATCATGCAGTAACATTTAAGTCCCAACTTTCTAATACATAATCAGCTAAGCAGGAACAAGAGCAAATTGCTTAGTTCTGAAGAAAATATAAACATAAGCATGTAAACAGTATCTCCATAAAGTATAGCATTTGACAAGTTCACCCTACATAATTCAAACTTTGTGTCTCACCAAAACACAACTCTTATATAACCCAATACAAATATGGAGTGGGGCAAGAATAGGTTTACAGTTGTGAGTACAGAAAATAGTTTATTCTTGTATTATTACTTATTAATTATTGTATTACTTTCCATACAAACCTATACATGCACCCAAGCTCTATATTTTAAATGTGTCAGTATTGACAGCATATTGTCTGTTCATTTAATTTTAATGTTTTCTCTTCTTTAGACCATGTTCCTTACATAAAACATCTGGGGTTTCCAAAAATAATACTATTAAAATGATTCATTTACGTATCCAAAATAAACTCTTCTCTGTCCTTGGCAAAGGGGACATATTAGCCAATGGTTCATTGGAATGACTATCAAAGGGTTCTGGGCTCTGTGGGGAGCAAGGGAGGTCAGAAAAGGGACTATGAACTAGTAGAGACGGTGAGGATGGTGATCATGAAGAGCACCCATGGCAGAGGGGAAGGGACAGGAAGACGCAGGAAGGAAGAAGTGTCAGAGAGAATGTTCAGGAAGAAAAGGCCCAAGGGTGTATGCAGTATAGAGCCTAATGATAATGGAGCCAGGTCAGAAAGCTGAGCTGGACAGGAAGGAGGTGAAGTCATTCAGGACCAGAAGTTGAACTGCTCTGGGCCTACTTGTCCTCCTACCTATCCTTCGCAAAATCCCCACAGTGTCCTTTCCAACAGCAAAATCTGAACTAATCTGTTGCATGTTCAAAAAGTAATAAATGCCACCTGGGCCACTTATGTCAACAGATAAATGCCTCTGTTCAAGTGTCAGCCTTCTCTGAGGACCCTTCCAGGGCTCTTAGACAAGCCTGGCACTCGCTTCTCCACAATCCCCTAAGTGTCATTAGCACTTATTGATGTGTTGCAAATTCCACATAATCAATTCTCTTCTGAGATACAAAATCTTTAAGAACAAAGAGTCAGATTTATCCATGTCTGAACCCTAGTGCCTAGCACAAAGATTGGCACATTCCAGGCAAAGAGATGCCATGTGCCCAACTAATTCAAATTTAGAGTCCAGGTTTTTAACGGGGATAAACACATGAGTTTTCTGGGGGGGATTTTTTTCAAAATGCTGAGTCCTAGGCCCTTCCCAAGACCGATGGATTCCATCTCTGGGGCTGCACTTGGTGCCTATGTTCTAGAGGTACTTCATCAAGTGAGTCCGATGCTGCCCGTTTGAAACCTCTGCTCTGGAGACACTGCTCCAATTCTATTCACTCACGTTACTGACAATGCTCAGAAGGTCTGGAGGCAGAAGGTCACTACAAAGTACCAGGTTCCAGAGTAAGGTGGATCTGAATGCAATTAGAAGCCTTTGTTTATGTGTCTATTGCCAACCAACCATGGGAACTTGGGCAAGTGCCTACATCTCTCTGGGCCTTGGCTCAGCCTTTAAAACTCAGAGATTGTGGAGAAACCAAGATGGTGGCATAGGTAAACACCGGAGTTTGCTGCCTCGAACAACCACTTCAAAAATACAACTAAAAGACGGAACGGACATCATCCAGAACCACAGGAAGGCTGGCTGAGTGGAAATTCTACAACTAGAAGGAAAGAGAAAAGCATACCGAGACTCAGAGGAGGCATAGTGCGGAAGTAAAATACTAAGGTACAGAGGCACACATGTAGCAGGCTGACGGCGGAGGGCGCGGTTGTCGTTTTCAATCGGGAGGGAGTCTCAGGCTCTGAGCTCCAATTCCGGGTGAGTCTCTGGGGACCCAGACTCATAAGGGAGAAGCAGGACTGTCTGGCATCGGTTGGAACTCGAGGTTCAGCTTTCTCTCCGAGGGGCTTGCAGCGATTGCTGAGACACTGAGAAGCAGTGGGGCCTCTGAGAGCAGCCATAACTGCTAGCCCCGCCCTGTTGATCCTGTGGGACCTGCCCCGCCCAAGCCTTGCAGGGAGGCTTTTGCTGGATAGCCTCAGGCAAAGGCTAGATTAGCACCTCCCTAGAGATCCAGGAGCCAGTGTACCCAGAGGTCAGAGTGGGACCATCCAGTTTGCAGCTCCGTGGAACCGTAAAGGACACACTCAGGGGGCAGACTCAGTGAGCACCAAAGCCCCACTGAAGCAAGTCTTGCCCCAGAGGGGTGTCTCCAGCACAGAAGTTCTCCCACTGCAGACACAGCTGATTCTCACAGCCAATTGGCCTGAAGGTCAATTCCTCCGAGTGATACCTCCAATAATCAAGGCTTAACTACAACAAGACTGTGCACAAAGACCACAAGGGGGTGCACCAAGAGTGTCCTCCTCAGGTAATTGGGGAGGCTGAACCACTGGGCCCTAGAGGACACTTAGCACAGAAAACCACTTTATCAACACAGGGAAGCATAAAAAATGCGGAGACAAAGAAAAAGGACATAAATGACAGAAATGGAGGAAAGCGAACTACTGAATATAGAGTTCAAAACCACACTTTTAAGGTTTTTCAAGAATTTTCTAGAAACTGCCGATAAACTTAATGAGACCTACAAGAAATCTAATGAGACCCTCGAGGTTATGATAAAGGACCAACTAGAAATTAAGCATACACTGACTGAAATAAATATTATTATGCAGACTAGAGGATCGCAAGAATCAAGTCAACGCTTTGAAATACGAGGAAGCAAAAAACACCCAACCGGAAAAGCAAAATGAAAAAAGAATCTGAAAATACGAAGATAGTGTGTAAGGAGCCTCTGGGACAGCTTCAAGCGTACCAACATCAGAATTATAGGGGTGCCAGAAGAAGAGAGAGAGCAAGACATTGAAAACCTATTTGAAGAAATAATGACAGAAAACTTCCCCTACCTGGTGAAAGAAATAGACTTACAAGTCCAGGAAGCGCAGAGAACCCCAAACAAAAGGAATCCAAGGAGGACCACACCAAGACACATCATAATTAAAATGCCAAGAGCAAAAGACAAAGAGAGAATCCTAAAAGCAGCAAGAGAAAGAAAGTCAGTTACCTACAAGGGAGTACCCATACGACTGTCAGCTGATTTCTCAACAGAAACTTTGCAGGCCAGAAGGGAGTGGCAAGAAATATTCAAAGTGATGAATACCAAGAACCTACAACCAAGATTACTTTATCCAGCAAAGCTATCATTCAGAATTGAAGGTCAGAGAGGAAGATGGCGGCGGTATAGGCAGACGCGTCCCAGGTCGTGTCCCTGAGCAAATGGAGTGAGCAGCTGAAACTAGTAACATCCACCCCGAATTGGCGAAATTCCTCAGCTGGCGAGACGGTTTACAGCCGGGAAGAGCAGAACTCCCCTGGAAAGGTAAAAAAACCAGGGATTTGGGCAGGAAAGTTTGCCAGACCTCTGAGCCCAGAGAGTCGGAGGGAGACCGCGTGGCAGACAGCCGCGTCCCTTGGGACAGGCACAGCCCCTGACGGGGGAAAGGAGAACCGCGGGATTCCTGGCGCTGCCGGGGGAATTGAGAGCTCGGTCTGTGATCACAGAGGACTGAGCCTAAAGGGGCAGCCTGAAGAGCTGATCAGACCATGCAGTCCCGGTAAGAGAAGAAGCTTACAGAAACCAAGCCTTCCCCGTTTCCGCGGCCGGCGTTTGTTTGTTTGTTTTCACTGAACCCTGTTCATGGGACATTTCGGATACAGACACTCACCTGTGCTGAAGAGAGGGAGAGTGTGCGGAGGAGTGGAATCTGGGGAGAGACTGAGGAGAGAAGGGGGGCCGGGAGAGGTGGCAGCGAATTGAGTGCTGAGACACCCCTGAGCCCACGTCTGAGGCAGCCATTCTCTCCGGAGAGTGAGAATCCTCCCCCCAGCCCCCAGGCAAGGAGCACAACCACACCCAGATTCCACCCTGTAGGAGATCAAGGATTAAAATAACCTGATCAGTCCCTGGGAGTTAACAGGGTCTGGCCTATAGAGGGATTTTCAATCCCAGCAACAACACAGCACTGGTAACTCTTACGCAGCCAGCTCTGGGCAGTGAACTTCCACTGGTCAGAGAGGCCCTGTAGCCTCAGAGGCCAACCCCAGAACACTGCCACCCAGAGGCTGACCCACAAACTGACTCTTTGCTAAACACAAAATAAGGCAGTCTGGGAAACAAATGCGGCTTGCTTTAAAATAAGGACTGTGGTTTACAACACAGAGGAACAGTGTATCGCAGGGAAACTCAACACTCTCCTGAATACCTGGCAGGTCTAAGGCGAGCCACACTGAAGAATAGAAGAACCGAAGGACCTTCACTACTGCAATATTTTTTTTTTTTCTTTTTTCACCTTTTAACTAAGAAACCAATTTTTTTCTTTTTTTTCTTTTTTTTCTTTTTTTTTTCTTTTCCTCTTCTTCTTTTTTTTTTTTTCTTTTTTTTTCCATCACCTGACTTTACCCTTTTAATTACTACCTTCTTATTTTTAACCAGTATTATTACTGCTACCATTTTACCATTTTTTTTTAAAGTGCCATTTTATTTTCTCTTTATTTTATTTTGGGATTAGTGTTCTCCATTCTATTTTCATCGTTATATTATTGGTTGTTTCTAGTTTGCATTTATCTCCAGGGAGCTGTTGCTGGAATTTGTTGGGATTAATGGCTGTTCTATAGGAGTATTCTCCTCATATAAAAAGTCTCTTCCCCTCTTCCACTTCATTCTCTCTATTCGCTCTTTTTTTTTCTTTTCCTTTCTTTTCTCGCTTTTACTTTCCCCCCTCCTTTTTCCCACTTTCATTTTTGCACTCCTTTTTTTGGTCCCTAATTTTCTTTTCTTTTTTCTCTTGTCTCTTTTTCTCTTCCTTCTTCCTTATCCCCTAATTCTCTTAATTCAGGTGGTCACCTTTATTTGGGGTTATTAATATCGTGAATATATTTGTGTATAGTGCCTGGTACATGGTGCCTTGTTGTGTTGTATTTTGTGCCTTTAAATCAACACAGCAGATCCAAGCAACAGCAACCTCCTGAGCACCACACCCTCTGCTGAGGAACAGCAGCTGTACGTGAAACCTCGCCCCACCAGCCAGAAGAGCCACCACAGCTGTGAACAGCACCCACCAGAGGAGTTGCTGCCAACTGAAGAGCAGCTGCTACTGCAACCGCCCGAAGAGGAACCGCAGACCAAGGAGTCACTGCCATCAAGGGAGCAGCCACTGAACGACTCAACGTCTAGATATGTCAGTGAGATCAAACATGGGTAGACAAAGAAACCCCCAAAGGAAAGAGAAGGAGGACTCTCCAGAAAAGCAGCTAAGTAATACAGAGGCATGCAACATGACAGAAAAAGAATTCAGAATAAGGGTCCTAGAGTGCATAAACCGGATGGAGGAAAAAATCGACAACCTCAGCAAGAAGCAAGAAGAAACAGATGAAAAAATCGATAACATATGGAAGAAGCTAGAAGAAACAGATGAAAAAATCGATAACATATGGAAGAAGCTAGAAGAAACAGATGAAAAAATCAACAACTTAAGTAAGACCCAAGAAGATATGAAGAGTGATATAGCTGCAATGAAAAACTCCATTGAAAGTATCAACAGTAGACTAGGAGAAGCGGAGGACCGAATTAGTGATTTAGAAGACAAGGAAGCAAAACACACCCAAAATGTACTGCAATTGGAGAAAAAAATGAAAAGACAGGAGGAGAGCCTAAGGGAGCTTTGGGACAACATGAAACGAAACAACATACGAATAATAGGGGTACCAGAACAACAGAAGGAGGAACAAGGATTAGAAAACCTATTAGAAGAAATAATATCAGAAAACTTCCCTGAGGTGGGGAAGAAAAAAGTCACACAAGCCCAGAGAGTCTCAAACAAGGTGAACCCAAAAAGACCCACACCAAGACACATCATAATTACCATGGCAAATGTTCAGGACAAAGAGAGAATCTTACAGGCTGCAAGAGAGAGACGGAAAGTTACATACAAGGGATCTCCCATTAGATTGTCAAATGATTTCTCAACAGAAACACATCAGGCCAGAAAAGAATGGACGGAAATTTACAAAGTGATGCAAAGCAAAGGACTGAATCCAAGAATACTCTATCCAGCAAGGCTATCATTCAAACTTGAAGGGGAAATAAGAAGCTTCACAGACAAAAAAAGGCTAAGGGAGTTTATCACCACCAAGCCAGCAATGCAAGGAATGCTAAAGGGACTGGTATAAAAATAAGAAATAAAAAGCTCAGAAAGAAAACAGCCACACAAAAACAGAAATGCCTACAAACAAGTACCTTTCAATAATAACTTTAAACGTAAACGGACTAAATGCTCCAAACAAAAGACATCGAGTGGCTGAATGGATAAAAAAACATGACCCATACATCTGCTGTCTACAAGAAACCCACCTCATTAGAAGGGACTCACACAGACTGAAAGTGAAAGGATGGAAAAATATCTTTCAGGCAAATGGAAAGGAAAAGAAAGCTGGGGTAGCAATACTTATATCGGACAAAATAGACCTCAAAGTGAAGGCCATAACACGAGATAAGGAAGGCCACTTCATAATACTAAAGGGATCAATACAACAAGAAGATATAATCCTGGTAAACATATATGCACCCAATGCAGGAGCACCCAAATTCATAAAAAAACTCCTGGAAGATATCAAAGGAGACATCGACAACAATACAATCATAGTAGGGGACTTTAATACACCACTGACAGCACTGGATAAGTCCTCTAGACAAATAATCAGCAAAGATATAGCAATCCTAAATGACTCACTAGATCAGATGGACTTAATAGACATCTTCAGAACACTTCACCCGAAAGCCAGGGAATATACATTCTACTCAAATGCTCATAGGACATATTCAAAAATAGACCATATATTAGGTCACAAGCAAAGTATCCCCAAATTCAAGAAAATTGAAATCATAAAAAGCGTCTTTGCAGATCACGATGGCATAATATTAGAAATAAACTACAATAAAAACAACCCAAAATACTCAAACACCTGGAAGCTGAATAGCATGCTATTAAATATTGATTGGGTTACCAATGAAATCAAAGAAGAAATTCGAAACATCCTGGAAACTAATGACAATGAAAACACAACAATCCAAAACCTATGGGACACAATGAAAGCAGTCCTGAGAGGGAAGTTTATAGCTCTACAGGCCTATCTCAACAAACAAGAAAAAATGGTAGTAAATCATCTAACTCTACAACTCAAAGAATTAGAAAGAGAGCAACAAGAAAACCCCAGAGTGAGCAGAAGGAAGGAGATAATAAAGATTAGAGCAGAAATAAATGACATAGAGACCAAAAAAACAATACAGAAAATCAATGAAACCAAGAGCTGGTTCTTTGAAAGGATAAACAAGATTGACAAACCTCTAGCCAGACTCACCAAGAAGCAAAGAGAGAGGACCCAAATAAACAAAATCAGAAACGATAGAGGCGAAATAACAACAGACCCCACAGAAATACAAATGATTGTTAAAAAATACTATGGACAGCTCTACTCCAATAAACTAGACAACCTGGAGGAAATGGACAAATTCCTAGAAAAATACAACATTCCAAAACTCAATCAGGAAGAATCTAAAAATCTCAACAGGCCAATAACTACGGAAGAAATTGAAGCAGTCATCAAAAAGCTTCCAGCAAACAAAAGCCCAGGACCAGACGGCTTCACAGGGGAGTTTTACCAAACATTCAAGGAAGAACTAAAACCTATTCTCCTCAGACTACTACAAAAAATTCAAGAGGAAGGAACACTTCCAAGCTCATTCTATGAAGCCAGCATCACCCTAATACCAAAACCCGGTAAAGACAACACAATGAAAGAGAATTACAGGCCAATATCGCTTATGAACATAGATGCCAAAATCCTCAACAAAATCTTAGCAAATCGGATCCAGCAGTACATCAGAAAGATCATACACCATGACCAAGTAGGATTTATCCCAGGGATGCAAGGATGGTACAATATCCGCAAATCAATAAACGTGATACATCACATAAACAAATTGAAAGAAAAAAACCACATGGTCATATCAATTGATGCAGAAAAAGCATTTGACAAAATTCAACACCCATTTTTGATAAAAGCTCTCAGCAAGGTGGGAGTAGAAGGATCATACCTCAACATAATAAAAGCCATATATGACAGGCCCACAGCCAACATCATACTCAATGGACAAAAACTAACACCATTTCCCCTAAGAACAGGAACAAGACAGGGATGCCCCCTCTCACCACTCCTGTTCAACATAGTACTGGAAGTGTTAGCCATTGCAATTCGGCAAGAAGAAGAAATAAAAGGCATCCAAATTGGAAAAGAGGAAGTAAAACTGTCCTTATTTGCAGACGACATGATATTATACATACAAAACCCTAGAGACTCCATCAAAAAGCTACTGGACTTAATACATGAATTTGGCAATGTAGCAGGATACAAAATTAACCCCAAGAAATCCGAGTCATTTCTATTCACCAATAGTGAACTTTCAGAAAGAGAGATTATAAAAACAATCCCGTTTACCATCGCACCAAAAAAATTAAGCTACCTAGGAATAAACTTAACTAAAGAGGTAAAAGACCTCTACTCAGAAAACTACAGGACGTTGAAAAAAGATATAGAGGAAGACATAAACAGATGGAAGAACATACCGTGTTCATGGATTGGTAGAATCAACATCATTAAAATGTCCATACTACCAAAAGCAATCTATAAATTCAACGCACTTCCCATTAAAATACCAACGGCATACTTCAGAGATCTAGAACGAACTCTCCAAAAATTCATCTGGAATAAAAAAAGACCTCGAATAGCTGCAGCAATCCTGAAAAAGACCAAAGTAGGTGGGATCTCAATACCAGATATCAAGATGTATTACAAAGCCACTGTTCTCAAAACTGCCTGGTACTGGCACAAGAATAGGCATATAGATCAATGGAATAGAATAGAGAGCCCAGAAATCGGCCCGAACCAATATGCTCAATTAATATTTGACAAAGGAGGCAAGAACATACAATGGAGCCAAGATAGTCTCTTCAATAAATGGTGCTGGGAAAATTGGACAGATATATGCAAGAAAATGAAACTAGACCACCAACTTACACCATACACAAAAATAAACTCAAAATGGATAAAGGACTTAAATGTACGACAGGAAACTATAAAAATTCTAGAAGAATCCAAAGGCAACAAAATCTCAGACATATGCCGAAGCAATTTCTTCACTGATACAGCTCCTAGGGCACTTGAAACTAAAGAGAAAATGAACAAATGGGACTACATCAAAATAAAAAGCTTCTGCACAGCAAAAGAAACCATCAACAAAACAACGAGAAAACCCACTGTGTGGGAAAACATATTTGCCAATGTCATATCCGATAAGGGCCTAATCTCCAAAATTTATAGGGAACTCATACAACTGAACAAAAGGAAGATAAACAATCCAATCAAAAAATGGGCAAAGGACCTAAATAGACACCTTTCAAAAGAGGACATTCAGAAAGCCAAGAGACATATGAAAACATGCTCAAAGTCACTAATCATCCGAGAGATGCAAATCAAAACAACAATGAGATACCATCTCACACCTGTCAGACTGGCTATCATCAACAAATCAACAAACGACAAGTGCTGGAGAGGATGTGGAGAAAAAGGAACACTTGTGCACTGCTGGTGGGAATGCAGACTGGTGCAGCCACTATGGAAGACAGTATGGAGTTTCCTTAAAAAACTGAAAATGGAACTCCCATTTGACCCTGTGATCCCACTTCTAGGAATATATCCCAAGAAACCAGGAACACCAATCAGAAAGGATATATGCACCCCTATGTTCATAGCAGCACAATTCACCATAGCTAAGATCTGGAAACAGCCTAAGTGCCCATCAGTAGATGAATGGATTAGAAAACTGTGGTACATCTACACGATGGAATACTATGCTGCTCTAAAAAGGAAGGAACTCTTACCATTTGCAACGTCATGGATGGAACTGGAGAGCATTATGCTAAGTGAAATAAGCCAGTCAATGAAGGAAAAATACCACATGATCTCACTCATTCATGGATAATAGAGACCATTATAAACTTTTGAACAATAATAGATACAGAGGCAGAGCTGCCTCAAACAGATTGTCAAACTGCAGCAGGAAGGCCGGGGAGGGTTGCGGGGCAGGAGATAGGGGGGTAAGAGATCAACTAAAGGACTTGTATGCATGCATAGAAGCATAACCAGTGGACATAAGACATTGGGGGGTAGGGGAGGCTAGGGGACTGTCTAGGGCGGGGGGATAAAATGGACACATATGTAATACCCTTTGTAATACTTTAAGCAATAAAAAAAAAAAAAAATAAAAAATAAAAAAAAAAAAAAAAAAAAAAAAAAAAAAAAAAAAAAAGAATTGAAGGTCAGATAAAGAGCTTCACAGATAAGAAAATGCTAAAGTTCATCACCACCAAACCAGTATTATATGAAATGCTAAAAGGTATCCTTTAAGAAGAGGAAGAAGAAGAAAAAGGTAAAGATACAAATTATGAACAACAAATACACATCTATCAACAAGTGAATCTGAAAATCAAGTGAATAATCTGATGAACAGAATGAACTGGTGATTATAATAGAATCAGGGACATAGAAAGGGAATGGACTGACTATTCTTGGGGGGGGAAGGAGTGAGGGGGATGCAGGAAGAGACTGGACAAAAATCGTGCACCTATGGATGAGGACAGTGGGTGGGGAGTGAGGGAGGAGGGTGGGGTGGGAGCTGGGTGGAGGGGAGTTATGGGGGGAAAAGAGGAACAAATGTAATAATCTGAACAATAAAGATTTAATTAATCAAAAAAAACCTCAGAGATTGTTAAAATTAAATGGGACTATGCATACTACATGGTAGACATTCAAGCTGGTACTGATTATGTCTGGTAATGAATCAAAGTCTTGGACATACGCTTCCTATTCAATCCCGTCAATTATAATGATAATGATCTTTTGTATATTTACAAAGCTTATTATTCTTCCCACAAAACATTCATGTTGTTGACATCATTTATACTTCTCAGTAACTCTACCAAAGAGCATAAAATGTCCTGTTTACTCACTTTATAGATGAAGGAACTGCATTGCATGGAAGTGTAACGATTAGCCTTGAGCACATCTGAATGTCCAAACTGGAACAACACCTTCCTGCTCTTATCACCTTTTTTTTCTTAATCCCCACCCGAGGACATTTCTTCCATTGCTTTCCAGACAGAGTGAAAGGGAGGGAGGAGAAGGGGAGAGACAGAGAGAAAAACATCGATGTGAAAGAGACGCATCGATTAGTTGCCTCCCGCACATGCCCTAACCGGGACAGGGCCAGGGATCAAACCTGCAACTGAGGTAGGTGCTCTTGATGGGGAATTGAACCCGCAACCCTTCAGTCCATGAGCCAATTCTCTAACCACTGAGCAAACCAGCCAGAGCTGTTCTTCTCACTTTGACCATCAATTCATCAAAGCACAACTACCCCCTCCCCTGGTAGTCACACAGGTGTGCAGGGAGCTGGGAAGAGGCCCCAGCCATTAATTCAGTCATAATCTGCTCAGGAGGAAAGGGAAGCAGCATGCCAGGAGAAGTGAAACTTCCATCTAGAAAAATAAAATCCCAGGCACAGAGAATGCCCTGTGCCAAGATGCAGAGGCAGGAAAGAGACAGGTGTGTCAAAGAATAAGCTCCTACTTGATTCTGGGGAATAAGAGGATGTGCTAGAAGGAGGCATCCTGGCCAGACCACAAAGGGCCTTGAATGACATTTCTACTTTATTTGTTTGGCAATGCAGAGTCACTGAAGACTGTTAGCAGAAAAATTAATAGTTTCAATACTCTATCCCTGGCTTTCTGAATGAATTAAAATAGGAATGATAATAATAATAAAAGCTAAACACATGCTAGGCACTGCCCTAATTTCTTTACAAAAATTAACTCATACAAAAAAAAACCTAAGCTCATGGGTACAGAACTGACTAGAGGTTGCCACAGCTGGGCGGGGGGTGGGGAGGGAGAGGGCAATAGCAGGGAAGGGGTACAAGTTTCCAGATATAAAATAAGTCAATCCTGGGGATGTAGTGCACAGTACAGTGACTATAGTTAATAATGCTGTATTGTATACTGGAAAGTTGCTAAAAGAGTGAATCTTAAAAGTTCTCATCACAAGAAAAAAATGTATAACTCTGTATTATGATGGATGTTAACTAGACTTATTGTGCTGATCACTTCCCAATACCTACAAATACTGATTCATTATGTTGTTTCCCTGAAATTAATATAATGTTATATGTCAACGATCTCAATAAAAATTAACTCATTTAATCCTCATAGCCACCCTTTAGGCAGGTCCTATCATTTTCTTCATTTTACAGATGAGGAAAATAGGGCAAGGAGATGTTAAAGAACTTGCCATGGTCACATAGTTGGTAAGTGGCAGAGCTGGGACTTCCTGGTGACCTGAATTGAGGGGCAAAGCTCTTAATTACCTCTTGGTACCTCCCAAGAAACAAAAATACAGACTGAGCAGTTAAGAGATGGTGGTAATGGGAATAAAAAAGAAGGGAAAGAAGATTGATTTAGAACAAATAAATGTACACTTTTAAAGATTATTTATTATTTGTAGAAATCTACCTACCAGTTAGATCAAAGAAAGTTTCCATTAAACACTTTTGTAAGTGGAAGGATGATTGGTAAAAATGAGTCCTTTTCATCGTCATCTATGTTTTACAGGTAAGGAAATATTCCGTTGCTGTAAGAACTGTCTTCGAGAACCAAGATGGCGGCATAGGTTAACGCCGGAGTTTGCTGCTTTGAACAACTACTTCAAAAGTGAAACCAAAAAACGGAAGGGACATCACCCAGAACCACAGGAACGCTGGCT
This sequence comes from Myotis myotis, assembly GCF_014108235.1. NCBI lineage: Eukaryota > Metazoa > Chordata > Mammalia > Chiroptera > Vespertilionidae > Myotis > Myotis myotis. The sequence continues at coordinate 3,968,438 of NW_023416379.1, read as the reverse complement.
GAGTGGAAGTCCTACAACTAGGAGGAAAGAGAAACGCATACGGACACTCAGAGGAGGCGCAGTGCTGAAGTCAAATTCTGAGGTGCGGAGTGCGCGAGCGGGCTGGCGGCGGAGGGCACGGTTGGCGTTTTCAATCGGGAGGGAGTCACAGACTCTGAGCTCCAGATCCGGGCGAGTCTTTAGGGACCCACACTCAAACGGGAGAAGCGGGACTGTCTTGCTTCGGTCAGAGCGAGTGCAGCTTTCTCTCTGAGCTTTGCAGCGGGTGCTGGGACTCAGAGAGGCAGAGCCCCTGGGGACAGGACTGAGAGCCGCCATAACTGCTCTCTCCGGCCCACCCTGTTGATCCTGTGCAACCCGCCCCGCCCAAGCCCTGCACACAGGCATTTGCCGGATAGCCTCAGGCAAACGCCAGATTAGCACCTCCCTAGAGGACAGAAGTTCTCTCACTGCTGACACAGCTGATTCTCATAGCCACTTGGCCTGGAGGTCAAACCCTCCCTGGAATTAGCTACAACAATCAAGATTTAACTATAAGACTGCGAACAAAGACCACTAGGGGGTGCACCAAGGAAGCATAACAAAATGCGGAGACAAAGAAACAGGACAAAATTGTCAATGGAAGATATAGAGTTCAGAACCACACTTTTAAGGTCTCTCAAGAACTGTTTAGAAGCCGCCGATAAACTTAATGAGATCTACAAGAAAACTAATAAGACCCTCGATCTTATATTGGGGAACCAACTAGAAATTAAGCATACACGGACTGAAATAACGAATATTATACAGACTCCCGACAGCAGACCAGAGGAGCGCAAGAATCAAGTCAATGATTTGAAATGCGAGGAAGCAAAAAACACCCAACCGGAAAAGCAAAATGAAAAAAGAATCCAAAAATGCGAGGATAGTGTAAGGAGCCTCTGGGACAGCTTCAAGCGTACCAACATCAGAATTATAGGGGTGCCAGAAGATGAGAGAGAGCAAGATATTGAAAACCTATTTGAAGAAATAATGACAGAAAACTTCCCCAACCTGGTGAAAGAAATGGACTTACAGGTCCAAGAAGCGCGGAGAACCCCAAACAAAAGGAATCCAAAGAGGACCACACCAAGACACATCATAATTAAAATGCCAAGAGCAAAAGATAAAGAGAGACTCTTCAAAGCAGCAAGAGAAAGAAACTCAGTTACCTACAAGGGAATACCCATACGACTGTCAGCTGATTTCTCAACAGAAACTTTGCAGGCCAGAAGGGAGTGGCAAGAAATATTCAAAGTGATGAACACCAAGAACCTACAACCAAGATTACTTTATCCAGCAAAGCTATCATTCAGAATTGAAGGTCAGATAAAGAGCTTCACAGATAAGGAAAAGCTAAAGGAGTTCATCACCACCAAACCAGGATTATATGAAATGCTGAAAGGTATCCTTTAAGAAGGGGAAGAGGAAGAAAAAGGTAAAGATACAAATTATGAACAACAAATATGCATCTATCAACAAGTGAATCTAAGAATCAAGTGAATAAATAATCTGATGAACAGAATGAACTGTTGATTATAATAGAATCAGGGACATAGAAAGGGAATGGACTGACTATTCCTGGGGGGGAAAGGGGTGTGGGAGATGCGGGAAGAGACTGGACAAAAATCGTGCACCTATGGATGAGGACAGTGGGTGGGGAGTGAGGGCGGAGGGTGGGGCAGGAACTGGGAGGAGGGGAGTTATGGGGGGAAAAAAAAGAGGAACAAATGTAATAATCTGAACAATAAAGATTTAATTAAAAAAAAAAAAAAAAAAAAAAAAAAAAAAAGAACTGTCTTCTATCTGTGGAGCCCATTGCGTGGTCTGATGGGACCTCTGCCTTACGCCTCACAGGCACCAAGTAGATAATGGGTCCGGCAAAGGGAACAACACAGAAAGGACAGGCACCCAGGCTGCGTTTGCTCTGAGCCACCCTCATCTTCTGATGCCATGTTTTCTGGAAGATACTTGGCAATAAGAGAGAAAAAAATATAAAGACTGAAAGAGTTAGGGAGAAGGATCAAGAGGAGGAAAAAAAAACGGAAGTGAAATACTTCAGCTATCTTTGAAAATGACCAGAAATCTAAAAGCATTAAACATTCTCAAACTCACAACTGGACTGGGGAAAATAGTGATGAACGAAAGCACGCCCAGGCAGTGCCCCAGCTGTCCGACGTCCTCCTGCAGGGGTGTGGAAGGCTCCGTGCGAGAGAAGAGTCCCATCTGGCTGCTTGGAGGCCCTCGCTGCCCTCGTGCTCTTTCACTGAGGTCCTCTTGCACTGCGTGGTGGGGAAGAAACCATGTTTGGGGTGCTGCTTTTACCACCTGTCCTTGTTTCCTGGCTTCTCTCTGCAAAACCTCCACATGGTTTCCGTTCCAGGCTTCCCTGAAAAGACTGTTCCAGGGCAGCCCCCTGTTGCCATCCTACTGTTTGTCAGTGGTCTCCGCAGAAGTCATGCCGTGGGTGACTTCTGTGTAGCATTCCTCAGAGGTAGCTGTGACAGAGACTGGCTGGCTGCTCTCCCAGCTGTGTCCCTTTCCCTCCTCAACGCCCGCCACTCCACTTCCCAGACTCTCCTGCTGCTGGAGGCACCCATGTGACTGAGTTCCAGGTGAAGAAAGTGGCAGAATGATGCATGCCACTTCAGACTGGCCCATAAAACCCTCCCGCACGCAGCGTGAGTTCCACTCAGTCATGTTGTCTGAGGTGCTGCAGGTTTGGAGCTCATGAGCAAAGCAGGAGCTCGAGATGGAATCGCTGATACAGATGAGACTGCCCAGAGACTGGAGAAGGAGAAAGGACCAAGGGCAGATCTATGAAGACCACTGGCACTTAGTAAGACTGGCCCAAGAAGCTGGACATGTATTGTAAGAAAGAGGGAAAAAAGCAGGGTGACATTTTCATGAAAATTAATGAAGGAGAAAGTTTCCGGGAGGCAGTAACCAAAAGTGGCAACTGTCACTACAAGTTCAATAAAATGAGGAAAGATAAAGGTCTGTGATGTTTGCCAGCGCCAAGGTCTTTGACATCATTTGACAGCTTCCGGTGGGGGTGGGGAGAGGAGGTTTCCGGGGTGTAGAATAGTCTTTCAGAGGTGAGCACTGAATGAAAGGGCAGAGTACAGACAGGGAGTAGAGTCTCCAGGTTTATAAGGGAAAGGAAGACAAGAAAACACCACAAGACAGAAGAAACACAGCAGCAGGGAAAGGTAATTTAATGGGAAGACAAAGTAAATTAGAAAATAGGTCGGCCTTATCATCCCAATTTTGTGAGTGGATACATAAAAAGAAAGTAAGAGACATGTACAAAAAAACAAAAATCCAAAAAATAATATAAAAATGTTAATGGGCCCTGGCCGGTTTGGCTCACTGGATAGAGCGTCGGCCTGCGGACTGAAAGGTCCCAGGTTCAATTCTGGTCAAGGGCATGTACCTTGGTTGCGAGCACATCCCCAGTAGGAGGTGTGCAGGAGGCAGCTGATCGATGTTTCTCTCTCATCGATGTTTCTCTCTATCCCTCTCCCTTCCTCTCTGTAAAAAATCAATAAAATATATTTTTTTAAATGTTAATGGTAATTACTTATCTTTTAGTGGTAAATTCATATGTGGGTCTTATTTTTCTTCTTTGTACTATTCGGTATTTTCCAAATTTTCTACAGTGAATCCTGTATTGCATGTGTAACACTAACAGTATTTTGGTTTTGGTTTTTAGTGGAAGAGACGCAAGCATGTTTATAAGCAAAAGACCAAAGAGTAGGTGGTAAGAAGGAGGAGAAAGGGCAGTTTGTGAAGCACAGTTCTGAGGGAGGTGGGTGAGCAGGAATTCAGGTTAGTGGAGAAAGTTCTTTATTTTCTCAAGGCCACAGCTGAGGCAGAAGGGGGAGGCATGGGCTAGAGAGGTCAGTTGGGAACTGTTAAGAGCACTGAGATACATGGTCCAAACTCTATCACCACCACCGGGACCCAGCGCTCTCCTGCTAGCATCTTCCAGTCTAGGTTGTCCTGCCTCATTTTCTCAACCGAACAGACTTTCTGGGCCAGACACCTGGCTCAGAAGTTGAACTCCTCCATGCCTTCACCCAAAAATTAATTTTCCTGTTCATCGCTTCTTGCTCCCACTCCAAGCTGACATCAGTACCTAGACCTATAGTGAAAAGCACTCCATGAATTAACTCACTGTATGAAGCTGACACTGAGTAATGACTAATACTATTCCTTCCTACTGATGAGAAGTTGCACTGAAATAGACTTTTAGAGTCCCGTTTTAATCAGGAGGTGAAAAACCTTGGGCAAAGGTTTTTGTTTTGTTTTGTTTTGTTTTTGTTTCTTTGCTTTGTAATGGAAAGCATTGTTCCAATTTTCTTTAAACCCACCATCTGGTAAAGGTGCAGCGTGTCTCCATGTGAGGACAGCTGCACTCATGGGTAGATTCAAAATATCATCTGCATAGACCACTTTAACAGAAATATAAATCATGGTATAAGGGAAGACGACTGCATCCATCAAATATGTTTTTCAAGGGCCAGGATAAAATAAAGATCTTTTAAGAAAACAAAAACTGAAAGAATTCACTGGCAGCAGACCCTCACTAAAGAAATCCTTAAGCGCCCTAGCTGGTTTGGCTCAGTGGATAGAGTATTGGCCTGCAGACTGAAGGGTCCCTGGTTTGATTCTGGTTGCAGGCTCCATCCCCAGTTGGGGGTGTGCAGGAGGCAGCCGATCAATGATTCTCTCTTATCATTGATGTTTCTATCTCTCCCTCTCCTCTGAAATAAATAAAGATATTTTTTTTAAAAAAGAAATCCTTAAGCATTTATTTCAGGGGGGAAAAAAGGATATTATCCCAGAAGGAAAGGATGAAATACAAAATAAATGAAAAACAAAGAAAGGGGAAAATGTGTGGGTAAATCTAGAAAACCACTGATATATAAAATAAGAAAGGGAAGAATGAGATAATAATAATAATGTTCTTGGGGAATAATTTTAAAATAGAATTAAATGCCGAAGCCGGTTTGGCTCAGTGGATGGAGCGTCGACCTGCGGACTGGAGGGTCCCGGGTTCGGTTCCGGTCAGGGGCATGTGCCTTGGTTGCGGGCATATCCCCAGTGGGAGGTGTGCAGGAGGCAGCTGATCGATGTTTCTCTCTCATCGATGTTTCTGACTCTCTATCTCTCTCCCTTCCTCTCTGTAGAAAATCAATAAAATATATTTTAAAAAAAATAAAAATTAAAAAAAAAATAAAATAGAATTAAAAAACACATAATAGCACAATGTTAGAAGGGGTGATTGAAACTGAAGATTTTAAGGGTTTCATGTTTTTTGGAAAGAGGGTCTAGCATTGGTTAACTTTATTTATTGATAAATTATGCATATTAAATATCTATAGTAGCCTGAAAGTAGAAAAACTTTCAAAAAGCAGCTAAAGCAGAAGTTAGATGGAAATTTGTGGCATTAAACATTCAGATTAGTAGAAAAGAAAGGCCCAAAATTAATAATGTAAACCTACATCTCCAAAGGATAGAAAAAAAGAATTACAAAATAAATTAAAGAAGAAAATAAAGATAAAAAGAAATAGTTATGAAACTAAAAAGAAGCATACGAGAGAGGAACAAAGTCAGTCCTTTGGAAAGACTAATGAAATGACAAGCTTTCAATAAGATTGATACAGAAAAAGAGAGCTCACAAGCACAATTAGAAACATAGCTTCAAATATCGCCAATATTAAAAAACATAAGAGAATATTATGAACAATATTTAGGAACAAAGTTGTGCAAATTAACTGTACAACATAGAAGAAATAGTCAAATTCTTAGAAAAATTATAACTTACCAAAACTTAAAGAAAAATGAAAAAATAGTTCAATAAGCATTAAAGAAATTGAATCAATATCTCATTTAAGAAACAGATAAGTAAATTTTTACACAAACATTTCTAGAATACAAAAAATAAGGGAATGTCTGCTGACTCATTTAGTGAGGCCATTATAACATAGGTCGGTGAAAGTGAGAGAGGAATAAAGAGAGAGAAGATAAGCATGATTAAGAATGGGGGGTCCAGAGTTAAACCAACTGAGTTTGAATCCTAGACCTGGTCATTTATAAGCTAAAAGCAAGTTACTTAACTTCAGTTTCCTTATGTGTAAATAGGTATTTGAGACCACATATATTATAGATTTATTGTGAGGATTAAATGAGTTGAAAAGAAGCATCCAATAATATATTATAGTTACTACTGTTATTATTAGTTCTTGATATCAAAACCTGACAAGGACTATATGAGAAAGGAAAATTATAGGTCAATCTCAAAAGAAAATTGATACCAAAAAAAACTAAATAACATATTACAGAAGGATAACAGATATGTAAAAATAATATCATGATCTAACTGCACTTATTCTAGAAATTCACTGTTGATTTAACATTAGCACATAAATTAATGTAACTCACCATATTAACAGCTCAAAGGAGAAAATCATACATTTATCTTAATAAAGTATCCTCTACAATTATCAATAACCCTTCATGACTTAAAAAAATATCTCAACAAACTTGGAACAAAGTACTTCCTCATTCTGCTGAAGAGAATCTAAAACAAAACCAATGGGAACTTCATTTTAATGGCGAAACAACGGGGCTTCTTTCGGATCAAGAATGAGATTGAAATCTTAGGGCTACGGGAAAAACTAGTGCTACTGAACACCAACCACTGCTTCTCCCTGTCACCGCTGACTCAGGCAGGGCCACGGTGATCGGCCACTTGCCCCTGCTGGCAGGCAGGCATGGAGCCTGGCTCCAGAGCAATTGGAAAAAAGTAGAGGTATAAAAACCCTGGTGTGAATGGAACAGGGACTTCCTCTAGGGCCTGACAATCCCTTCACCCCAAAGAGGCGACTGGCCACAGCCAGGGTCTCCTGGGGACATGAAGGCCTGGGAAGCAGGAGCTGGGCTCTGAGGCCTTCTTGCTTCCATCATCACAATGAGCTTAGCTTTAATTGAAGGAAATACCAAAGCAAATCACCAGGACCTAGGAAGACTTTATTCAAATGTTGGGAGGTGAAATGACTGGTCTTTGTTGAATATTCACAACTAATGCAGTCAACAAACGGGCTTAGTGAGCTGACTCCAACTGAGAAGTCCCAGAGGGATAACACTTGTTTGTGTCCTGGTCTCCATCACAAGTGAAGGGTTTGTTTGATTTTTTCTATCATATTTTGTCCTTGTTAAATTGTTCTAATTGAGATACCGTGTTCACCCATCTGAAATATAAACTACTCATATTTGAATGGGCATACTAGTACAAGCTAGAGAAGCTTATTTTTAAAAATCATGTCGGAAATGGTGTAGAAAATGGAGATCACTGTGCTATTGGACAATCTGAAGGAGTATTTGAAACAAGAGCCTGGTCTGTTGTCTCCCTCAGCAGTGACTCGTGCAAGTTTCCACGTCCCTACGCAAACCAAGGGACATGGGAACTTGCAGGGGTCCTCTCTTCCACACAAGTTATCGCTACATTTGTTTTCCCTCTACATATGACCCCTCTTCCCTTCAGTGTCATATTTGGGACACAGTAATTTTTAACAAGGCTCAGAATACCTGTCCTGTCATACCCCAACATCATGCCTCTCTGGGGTCTCGCCATCTTCTGAGGTCCGAGGGTGCTGTCCAGAACTCAGAACTCTCAACCCCGCCCCCCGCCCTTCTATTCCAGGAGAATGTCCACTTGTTTCTCCAAAACAAATTGCTTCTTTTCTTAACCTTTTTCCTCTCTTTTGTTCTTGCACAGTAGGTATTACCTATTAAATCTAGATTTTTAACCATTAGCTATCAAAAAAAAAAAAAATAGTTTCCTTATCCCCAAAGGCAAAGAGAAATTATTTTGGGGGGGAGGTAGAGAGAAATATTTGTGTTGATCCCTCTAGTTCATCAAAGAATAAACAGAAAAACAAAACTGTTTTGTTTCCTATTAAAACAGTCTGATATTCATTTGCTATCACATTCTGATCATGAAATTTACTGAAATTAGCAAGTGGGAGCCTCAGGCAACTGTGCCCTCCCGCTGTTTGTGATGGGGTGACTCAGGAAGGATGTAGACAATACTTGAGGCAGGACTGCCTCCATCCTGTGGCTTGTGCTGCTAAGAAGGCCTGGAAGGCAAGGGCAAGGGATAGATTCTACAAAAATCATACCAAACAGTTTTGTAAACTTTTTTCCCTTAAAATATATTGTTGACATTTTCTCCGCATTAAATAATCTTCAACACTACTTTTAATGGCTGCTTAATCTGTATATGTACATGTCTTGATTTTTTACTAAACAAGCCAATATTATTAGATATTTTCCTTTTTTTCTTATTTCTGGCTATTATATGCATTGCTTCAATTCCTTGTAAATAAACATGGTTTGCATCCTTGATATTTCAGTTGGATGCATTCCTAGAAATAAAATTGCCCAGCCAAAGGACATAAGGATTTTCTTTAAAACACTAATAAACATCACCAAAATGCCCTCTAAAATGCTTGTGCCTATTTCCATTCCCACTATCAAAAGAGAATGTAATCCTCAAAAGGCAACATCTCTGTGCTCATGAACTCAATCCTCAGTCTAAGATCTTCGTTGCAAGCATCTCTTAGTGGCTCTTACCACAGCCTCTGCACTTTCAAATGTCACTTGTTTCTTCTGTTCCAGATTAAAAGTATTTTGCTTAAATTATTTCTAAATTTGATAAATGCTAATAAAATGATACATACTGTGCATTTTCATTCATATGAATAATGAAAGCTAACCTGTAAGTCTCAAATACTTCATACTAGGTTTCATCATAAGCTCTATATATGCATACAGGTAAGTCTCTACAACTCAACGAAGCTGGTGTTCCTATTTTTTACAGATAAGGAATCTGATATACAAGGAAGCAAATCTGGTAAAACCCAGGCATTCTGGCTCTAGAGTCCAGAGTTTGTCCACTACATTTTACTGCCTCTCTTTTTTCAAAATTAGTCACAAATTAACCTCTTAGAAATAAAATAAATAACCTTGTTGACTGAGTATTCCCTAAATATCAGGGCACAAAAATGTATCCAAAGGAGAAATAATATACCATCCAAATATTCAGCCCAAAAAGTTCTTCCAGCCAATATACTCACAGGCTAGCATCTATCCCCATCAGTTTCTTGCTCTAAATCTTAAACTTTAACTTAAATATATACTTCATCCAGATGGCTCTAAACCTTAGGCAACCATAAGAGGTCTTGCCCTTTCTCCAAACGCACCAGCAATGGTTTCCAATGTGGTTAGTGCGTATTGACTTAAGTTAAGGAAGGTGAAGCTTTACCACAAGTTGTTCTAAAGCAGCAGTTCTCAACCTGTGGGTCGCAACCCCTTTGGCGGTCAAACGACCCTTTCACAGGGGTCGCCTAAGACCATCCTGCATATCAGATATTTACATTACGATTATAACAGTAGCAACATTACAGTTATGAAGTAGCAACGAAAATAATTTTATGGTTGGGTCACAACATGAGGAACTGTATTTAAAGGGCCAGAAGGTTGAGAACCACTGTCATAGTTGGCCTGGTTTCCATAGAGGCCATTTCCCTGCATGTTGGAGACAAGACTGTTGCTGGAAAAAGCAGGGGGTCCTTCTCTATGGTATTTATTCCAGAGAAAGTGTCAATTAACACCATGAAAACAGGCACACTGATCAGGACGCAGTGGGCTTAAGATTCTGGTAACTGTCGGGCAGCATTCATGGGACAGCCCCTAAAACACGGGTTCTCAACCTTCCTAATGCCGCGACCCTTTAATACAGTTCCTCATGTTGTGGTGACCCCCAGCCATAAAATTATTTTCGTTGCTACTTCATATCTGTAATTTTGGAAAGACCAGCCCTGGGGCCACAGCAGCATTTGCCTCTTAGAGTGAGCTCCAAGGCAGAGAACCTTGTCTCTTCTCATTCATGAGAGACTTTCCTGTTTCATGGTGCAATTTTTTACAGTATCTGGAGACTGGATTTTATGTTGCCAAGAGTGCGTGATGTTAGAAATACACTGAGTGGCCAGATTATTATGACCACCTAACGTTTGTAGGCAAATTAGCTATAATTTCGCGCTGAAGTTGCTAGAGGGCCAGACCATTATAAATAGGGAAGCAGGTTGTTTAACATGACAGTAGAAATGATTTTTTTCTGAAGATATGGGTAAACAACGCGATTTAACAGCCTTTGAACGTGGGATGATTGTTGGCGCTCGGAGCCATGGAGTATCAGCAAAACAGCCGAAGGCCTGTTCGAACACCTTTGCTATCTGCAGTTACCAAGATAAAACGTCTCCAGTTCGCACAGGAACACAAGGATTGGACAGTCGAGCATTGGGAAAAAGTCATGTGGTCCGATGAATCACGTTTCCAGTTGCATCGTGCAGATGGCGGAGTGAGAATTTGGCGGAAAGAGCATGAAAGCATGCACCCCACATACATGAGTACAACCCTTCAAGCTGGTGGGGGCAGTGTTATGGTTTGGGGCATGTTTTCCTGGCATGATTTGGGCCCTTTAATTCATGTAGAACAACATCTGAATAGCACAACATACCTAAGTATCCTTGCTGATCAAGTTCATCCTATCATGTTGATGGCATATCCCAATGGAGATGGCTTCTTCCAACAAGACAATGTGCCATGCCACGGTGCTCATATTGTGCAGGAGTGGTTTCAAGAACATGAGGGAGACTTTACCTTGCTTAGGTGGCCCCCACAATCACCAGATCTCAATCCAGTTGAGCATTTGTGGGACGAAGTTAAAAGAGCCATCAGGAAGCTGGTTCCACAACCATCAAATCTCACAGAACTGGACAGTGCTATTCATCAAGCATGGTGTCAGATTCCTCGTATCACCTTCCAACATCTCGTGGAGTCAATGCCAAGAAGAATCGCCGCAGTATTGAAGGCAAAAGGTGGCCCAACGAAGTACTGATGGGGTGGGGTGGTCATAATAATCTGGCCACTCAGTGTAAATGCCTGAAGGTGCTGAGCAGGGCCCCTGCCACCCTCCACGTGGACGACTGCTTTCAGATGTCAACCATGTACTCAGGGTTCTCACAAGGACAGACATGCCATCTCCTCATGAGATCTTCAAAGTGAGAAAATCACAAGATAAGGATAATTTGTTCTTCCCTTCACTGGATGTCAAATACCAGAAGGAAAAAACTAAAAAAAAAAAAAAAAAAAAAAAAAAAAGACCTTAAATTCCCCCCAAGCTTCTCCTGTTGGAAACACATATTCCTCCCCCAAAAGCCGCCTGTTTCTTGTTTCCATACCTCCGATCTATAAAACAGAGAAAACACACACTCTGCCAGGCCTTTTGCTAAGAGCTATTTATTATGACAAAGCCAGTTGTCACTGTCCACATGGAGTCATCTGGGCCTGAGCATGTTAGGCGCCTGGCTTAGAAGGCCGTGTCATTCCTTGAGCTATAGAATATCCTTCTGGCAAAAAGCAACCGGCTGTATGCTCTCACCCTCAGGAAACCATCCAACACCTCCTCTCATCCAGCCCATCACAAGCACGCCATCCGCTCAGACACACGCCCCTTGCCCCAGACATGCTCTGGGGCGCGTTATTCTTCTGTGAGGAGGTAGAGGGGTGCCACATCTCCTGAGGGAGCAGGAAGGAGTCAAGGTGACATGACCCCCGGTGAAGAAGCCTCCCTCTGTGACAGCCCAGGTGGCATTCCCCCAGAAGAGCTGATGGTGAAAGTGATGAACAGAGAGGCTCTCAGGAGGGGCCCAGTACTCTGAAACCTTCCCCAAGCAGAAGGGCCTGTGAGCATCCTGCCAGCTTGTTCTTCTGCAGCTGATTCTACTTGAGAGCAAACTTGCCAGAGAAAATGGAAAAACACATCTTAGAGATAAATCAACATCAGCTCCAAGTTTCTGTTTCAATTGTTTTGCATTGTGGTCTGCCCTTGCTCATGATTATGTGGCAATGACCTAGTGGTGCATGTTCCCTTGGGTCAAATGATGAGGTATGCTCTAGAGTTAACTATCCACCTGGGTGGTCTATTGTAAGATCAGTCCCCCCGTAGGGAGTCATTGGATTTTAGAGCTGGAAGGAACCTTAAAGATCTACTGCTCCATTACTCTACTTCTATTGATGAAAGACGAGGCCCAGAGAGGTTAAACTTGCACAGCATCCACTGCAGTCCAGTCACAGAGCCAGGAATGGTGCAGAGTCCCCAGGGGGTGTAGGATCCTTTCTGTCTCAACACAGTAAATCTCTAGGTTCTCTATAATTTTTGGTTGGGCCAGATTTCAAAATTGATCCCAAATATTTTAATTTTAAATGAAGCTATCTAAAAACAATTCAAACCTCTGGGTACTCTAACTTTCTCTAATTCTGTGGAGCAGCAAATACACTTGACCCTTGAACAACACAGATTTGAACTCTGCAGGTCCACTTATATGCAGATTTTTTTTTTCAACAAATACCCATACTGTTTTTATCCACAGTTGGGGGTCTGTGATTGAGGAGGGCCAAATGTATAGATTGATCTACGCCATTTTTTTAAATGCTCACTTGAGGATATGCTTTTTTATTGAATTTTAGATAGAGAGGAAGGGAGAGAGAGAAAATCATCTAAGTGAGAAACATCGATCAGTTGCCTCCCATATGCACCCTGACCAGGGATAGAACCCAGAACCTTTTGGTGTACAGGACAAGGCTCCAACCAACTGAGCTATCCACCCAGATAATCCAGGGCTGATCTACACCACTTTATATAAGGACCTTGAGCAGCTGAGGATTTGGGTATCTGCAGGGGCTTCTAGAACCAATTCCCCATGGGTTCCAAGGGACAACTTAAGATTTGGGAAGTCAAAGTTATACATAGATTTTCAACTGCATAGTGGATTAGTGCTTCCAGCCCCGGCATTGTTCAAGGGTCAACTGTACATTATTTTAGAACTTAAGCCATCAAAATTTGAAGAATGCCAAACCTAACCCTATTCAACAGAACCAAAGGATTGCAAACACTGAGATATTTAGAATGGTATTTCAAGTCAATTTCTGGTTTGAGTTTAGCACTGTTAAATAAACATGTTGATTTTGTTATCTACTTTGATGAATTTGAAGCCTGGAATTTATAGTCATAAACTATTCATGCAGTATCTCATCCTAATAACAGGAATCAAATCATCATAGTAAAGATGGGACTGGATGTCAGACACTGATGACATTCTAGACCAGCAGTTCCCAACCTGTGGGTCTCGACCCCTTTGGGGGTTGAATGACCCTTTCACAGGGGTCGCCCAAGACCATCGGAAAAAACAAATATAATTACATATTGTTTTTGTGATTAATCACTATGCTTTAATTATGTTCAATTTGTAACAATGAAAATACATCCTGCATATCAGATATTTACATGATGATTCATAACAGTAGCAAAATTACAGTTATGAAGTAGCAACCAAAATAATTTTATGGCTGGGGGTCACCACAACATGAGGAACTGCATTAAAGGGTCGCAGCATTAGGAAGGTTAAGAACCACTGTTCTAGACCAACAACACAAAACCAAGAAAGCAGTTACCAACTAAATAGGACATATGTTCAACCTAATATAGAACAATACACAGGCAGTCCTGGATCTTGCATGTTTTACATAAAGTAATGATTGTTCAACACCTATACAAACAGGAATATAGCTTCCATATTTCTTTAAAGAAATATGCTCTTTAAATAAAGGCCAAGTGCTCAATGAATAAAATCTTCCACTGAATCTATATTTTGGAGACACCTTTTTCCAGACTTGCTATCAGAGATTTGGCTATCTTAGTGGGTTGAACTGTAACCCCCAAAAGATATAGCCCCAAGAACCTGTGAATATGACCTTTCCTGGAGAAAGGGTCTTTGCAGGTGTGATTAAATTAATGGTCTCCAAATGAAGAAACAATCCTTGATTACCTGGGGAGGGCCTAACTCAACAGATGTGTCCATATGAGAAGAGAAGATGATGCTGACAGAGGGGAGAAGCCATGGAATAGCTCATGTGAAAACAGAGTCAGAGATTGGAGTCATGCACCTGCAAGTTTATGAATGCTTAGAGCCACCAGAAGCTAAAAGAAGCAAGGAAGGATCCCCCCCTCAAAGCTCAAAGGGAAGGTGGCCCTGCAGACATATTTCTTTTCTGCAGCCGATTCCACTTGAGAGCAAACTTGCCAGAAAAAATGGAAAAACACATCTTAGAGATAAATCAGCTCCGAGTTTGTTCAATTGTTTGGTGCTATAGTCTGCCCTTGCTCATGATTATGTGGCCCAGTGTTACTGATTTCAGACTTCTGGCTTCCAGAACTGTGAAGGGATACATTTCCTTGGTTTGTGGCCACATCACTCCAATCTCTGTCCTCCGTGGTCACATCATCTTTCCCTGTGTGGCTAAATCTTCCTCTGTCTCTTTCTTATAAGGACACTGATGATGGCATTTCAGACTCACCAAATAATCCAGGATAATCTCCTCATCTCAGGATTCCTAACTTAATCACACCTGCAAAGACCATCTTCCATTTACAAGTTCCAGCAACTAGGACCTCATAGCTTGGGTGGGACTACCAAAGCCCCCAAATCTCACTGGCTTACCACAGGAAAGACCAACATGGCTCTATCTTGTAGTGTGCCATCTGGAACATCTGGCTGCCAAGTTCATAACAGCAAGGAAAGAAGATAGATGGGAAATTATTCCAGGCTCTTAATTACCTTTGCCTTAAATCAACTCACATTAATTCTGTTCACAGTCCATTGGCCAGAACTAGTCATATGAACCCAACCTAATTATAAGGAAGGCTGTCATATGTAAAGGGGGCAAATGGATATTTGGTGGGAATGTATTTGCAACATACTGAGAGAGGTAATAAAATTATATGGGATCTGTGCCATGGGAGACAACCACTGAGTCTGTCACCCACCCTTGTCCCCCACTTCCTCCACTATAGCATCCCTTTATTTGCAGAATCCCATGCCATGTGGTTCCAGTATCAATGGTGGCAGCATTACACAGACTGTTTCATCAAAGTCTGGATGTGGAATTTTCCATTTTGATGTTGGAGCCTAAGACCCACTCAATAAAAACAAAGGGCTGAACCTCTCCCAGGACTCATGCTATTCTGAGGTAACGTGCCCTGAGTAAGAAGCTCCCTCGGAAGGAGATGTGGTGTTCTGCAGGATACAGTAAGGAGTTCCACATGTGCGACAGTGGAAGTCCCCTGGCTCTTACTCAAGCTCAGTGGGATTTCCCGTAGTCAGTAGAGGCATGGCAGTTTTAAGCATAGATTTGAGCATCTACAGTCTCTCCACAGATTTAGGCCTTAACTTGTCTTATCAGGCAATGACGATTAATTAGACTCATCTCCTTGGCTACAGTTTTTACCTCTCTGTCCCTCACAGTGCCTCTGATTGGTTGAGTGAGTGGCCACCTCTGTTGGGTGATGGGTTGGTTGGTTGCTGGAAGGAGGACTTTCTTTGTAAAACAACACAAAAGAATGGTTTTTAAATGTCTGTATTTTAAGAAATTTCTACAGAAAACAGACAGTAATTCTGACACTTACAGTACCACACTGGTAGGAAGTGGAGCTGGGCAGTAGGGTGGAATTGTCATTTATCTTCAAGTGGAAAAGAGAAAAGCACCTGACAAAAGGTGATATTCAGGTTTAAAAACTGACCGATTTGTTTATCTTAAGAATAAAGAGTGACTTTCAAAGTTGACTTACTGAATAGGTTTCATTTATACTTTAAAGGACCACAAATAGACCTAGCCGGTTTTGCTCAGTGGATAGAGCAGTGTAGGCGAACCTTTTGAGCTCGGCATGTCAGCATTTTGAAAAACCCTAACTTAACTCTGGTGCCGTGTCACATATAGAAATTTTTTGATATTTTCAACCATTGTAAAACAAAGATTTATATTTTTGATGTTTATTTTATATATTTAAATGCCATTTAACAAAGAAAAATCAACCAAAAAAATGAGTTCACGTGTCATCTCTGACACGCGTGTCATAGGTTCGCCATCACTGGGATAGAGCGTCGGCCTGCAGACTGAAGGGTCCCAGGTTCGATTCCGGTCAAGGGCATGTACCTTGGCTGTGGGCACATCCCCAGTAGGGGGTGTGCAGGAGGCAGCTGATCGATGTTTCTCTCTCATCGATGTTTCTAACTCTCTATCCCTCTCCCTTCCTTTCTGTAAAAAAAATCAATAAAATATATTTTTTAAAAAAATAAAGTACCACAAATAACTTGAATTAACAACTATCAAGCAAACATGAAGATTTAAGGAACATTCTAGAATGGATTATTGCTATGAAATATAACTTTGAGAATTAGATAAAGAGCTGATTATGGAAACTGTACATTTTTAGTTTTAAACATTTGATATGGGAAATTTCAATAGCACAATAGTATATCATTGCAGTAGGACAATTACAATGATATGATGAACCCTTCATGTCCCCATCATCCAGCTTCAACAACTGTCAACACACACATGCCAATCTTGTTCTATGTGCCCTCCCCACCTTAACCCATTCCAGCCACACTGAGGCAAATCCCAGACACCCTATCAGTTCATCCATAAATAATTCAGTGCATATTTCACAAAGATCAGGAGTTCATTGGGATTATTTGGCTTAACATAGCCATAACACTATTATAGCCATATCTAAAAATTAATTATTCCTTCATACTATAGTCACTGTTTGAATTGAGAATGAATCTTTTGAGAGAAGTCCATACAAGTAAATTAAAATGATTTTTCTTTTTTATTGAATTTATTGAGGTGACACCGATTAACAAAATTATACAGATTTCAGGTGCACAATTCCACAACACATTATCTGTACACTGTATTGTGTGCTCACCACCGCAAGTCAAGTTTCCATCCATCACCATTTATCCCCCCTATACCTTCCTCCACCTCCCTCCACCCGCCCCCCACCCCCCCCCCCCCCCCACCAGCCCTTAATCACCACACTGTGGTCTGTGTCCAGGAGTTTTTCTCTTTTTTTTTTTTCTTTTTTGCTCAGTTCCTCCACCCAACCCCGACCCAACCCCCCAACCCCCTCCAAACAGCTGTCAGCCTGCTCTCTATGAGTGTCTCCATTTTGCTTGTTAGTTCATTTTGTCCATTAGATTCCATATATGACTGAAATTATATGGTACTTGTCTTCCTCTGAGTGGCTTATTTCAATATAAAACACTTTATTTTAAAATATTTTTGCATTAAAATAAATATAAATATTATGTATAAGCATAAATATATAATGCTGTAGAATGCAAAATTTATATGTACTTTTTTGGTTTGTATTACTTTTTAAAAATTTCTTCATTCATACATAGAATTTTACATAAATATATAAATGCAACAATATAGAGCTATTTGGAGGGGTTTTCTTAGACCCCTTTTACCCTTCTAATCACACAATCTAGTGTCTGCCTTTCCAACTTCGTCTCTGAGATTATACTGCCCCTGTAAGCATTGTAGATTAATGGTGAGCAATAAAGTTCCTGTGCTATTTGAGTTTACATTCTAGAATTGCGTATACTTATACATATAAACATATACTATATACAGGGTGTCCTAAAAAATGTATACAAACTTTCACAGCTGATAGCTCAATTTTGAAAATGAAAAATATTTTAATAAACACTGCCTTTATAATTATTCAAAGTGTGTGTATATATTTTGGGGAGACACCCTATATATATACTGGGAACATATTAGACAGTTTTCTTAATCTTGATTTTCTTACTCAACACTATCAACTCAACTGGTTTAGCTCTACTCATCCTCATTAATGCTTATATAACACTTCAATATATTCCATAAATTGTTTGACTATTTCCCTGATAATAGTTATTCCTTTTGTTTACATTTTTGCCATTATAGACATCCTTACACATATGTAAATGACACCTGATATTTTTTTTTAAGATACAGCAACTTTTGTTTTATATGTTTTTTCAGTTTCAGAGAAAGGGAGAGGGAGAGATAGAAACATCAATAATGAGAGAGAATCATCGATAGGCTGCCTCCTGCACATCCCCCACAGGGGATTGAGCCCGCAACCCAGCATGTGTCCTGATTGGGAATTGAACCTCGACCTACTGGTTCATAGATTGACGCTCAAACAATGAGACACACTGGCCGGCACGCACCTGGCGTTTTTATTTCTATAGATTTGGTTCCTAGAAGTATAACTGCTGAGTCAAAGGACATATATATTTTTATATCCAGAGAATATAGAGATTTGTGTTTTCTTAAAAAGCATGATGAAAATAGGATTACAGAGATGCATGCAGGAGCTACTAGTAAGTGAAAGAATCTTCACAAAGGATAGACAATCAGCTATGTCAGAAGTGAAGTCCAGGGCAAAGCTGAGTCTTTTCCAGTCCTTTCTGCCTGGAAGCTTTTTTTGTTGTTAAGCCTCACCCGAGGATATTTTTCCATTGATTTTTTAGGGAGAGTGGAAGAGAGAGGGAAAAACAGAGAGAAGCATCAATGTGAGAGAAACACATCAACTGGTTGCCTCCTGCACACACCCCAACCAGGGCCTGGGCCAGGGAGGAGCCTGCAGCCAAAGTACGTGCCCTTGAACCAGAATCGAACCCGAAACCCTTTGGTCCACAGGCCAATGCTCTATCCACTGAGCTAAACCACTAGGGCCTAGAAGCATTTAGAAAAATTTTTTTTTCTCTTTAGAGTTCTACAATTTTACCAGAAAATTCCTGGACAGTTCTTTTTCTCATCAAATTGGCTTGGAATCTGATTAACTCTTCTTAAAAAAATTTTTTTTTCATTGATTTCAGAGAGGAAGGAAGAGGGAGAGAGATAAAAACATCAATGATGAGAGAGAATCATTGATCAGCTGCCTCCTGGGCTCCCCCCACAATGCTTTACTATGTGCTTGTGGTGACGCTGGTGTGAACACACCTACAGCGCTGCCAGTGGTGTAAAAGTCCAGCACATACAATTATGTACTTGATAATGATAATAAACGGCTACGGTACTGGTTTATATATTTATTATACTATGCTTTTTATTATTATTTTACAGTGTGCTCTTTCTACTGAAGTTTTACTTTTAAGTTTGCTGTAAAACAGTATGCCTGTTGTGCTGGCAGCAGCCTCATATATCTCATGTCTACCTAGTCTCTTGATGACACCGTTTCTCTTGTGCTTGACTTAATCTCATGTTGTTTTGTACAGTAGCATGTTAGACGGGCCTGTGGCCCAGGAGCAGTGCGCTACACCATGTGGCCTAGGTGTGGAGGAGGCCCTTCCATCTAGGTGTGTGCAAAGTACCTGAGAGTCGCCCAACCCCTGCTAAGTGGGTGTGACTATGTTAACTACTAGTACAGTTCTTTCCCAACAGAAGAGAAACTAGGCCACCAAATAACTTCTATGTCCAAATACTGTATGTTTTGGAAGCTCTTTCCCGAGGGAGAAGGAGCCAGCAATTGAGGTAGGAGCTTGAATAATATTTGTGTTTTCAGTGGAGTTTTTAGTTTTAGGCTAAATAAAATGTCCATATTCCAAATGCTTACAGTTTGAGTTCTGCAGCTAAAATTATTCCCACATTTGAATAAGTCTTGAGACAAACTTGGCATCCTATGTGAACCTACAGAGCTATTTTCAGTCATTAATTAGCAGAGACTTAATGGAAATGGACTTCATTTTTTCCCCCAAATACTCTATCTGACACAAGTTCATCTAGAAACCGGCCCATCGGAGAGCTCTCATGTGGTTAGTGGCTAATCAACAAGAATCAACGGGGCACCTTCCCAAGAGCAGACCCACCCCACTTTGGAGACCACTGGAATATAATGCAGTGTTCCGCAAGTTTGTTAATCGTTCTGACTCTCTGGCTTTCCTTCTATATAATTGAAACAATCATTTCCTTTTTAAGATATATTTTTATTGATTTCAGAGAGGAAGAGAGAGGTAAAGAGAGAGATTCAAGCATTAATGATGAGAGAGAATCATTGATCAGCTGCCTCCTGCACGCCCCCGCACTGGGGATTGAGCCCGCAACCCAGGCACATGCCCTGACCTCCTGGTTCATAGGTTGATGCTCAACCACTGAGCCATGCTGGCCGGGCTGAAACAATCATTTCTGCTTCCAAGGTCACTTACATAAATGAGATGACATGTGAATGAGACTCCTCCCAGCACAGAGCTCATGAGCAAACACTTGAAAACTAAGTTTCCATCTCTCCCCTTTCCTAACAGGAGTGACCTCTGCCGCTAAGGGAGTCTTGAGGGGGTCAACCCATCTTAACCCAATAGGAGGCTGCAGCCCAGGGCAAGAGGTCAGGGGCACAGGGCATGGCTGAGCTCCGAGCCCCACACAGGCCGGAGAGAGCAGGCATCCTCACAGGAGGGTCTGTGGGATCCAGGAAGTCCCAGGCTGACGGAGGCAACATGGTGGAAGGAGTGTCTGGGGCACTCTTGGGAGGGACAGGGTCTGCATCTCAGGTGGCAGTGAGGTGGGACCGAGGCAGCAGAGGACCTTCGAGGGCATTCTGAAATGCTGTCCAGAGCTAAAATGGCACATCCCACCACATCATTCCTATTGTTTCCAGTCAGTTCCAGGTCTATCAGGGTCATTGAGGTTGCTTTGAAAGGAAGCACTGAAGAAGTGAATGGCCTTCTTCTCTAGTTGTTGGGTGACTAATAGAGCAATCTTGGTTTGTTTTCTGTCATGGGATTCTGTGAATATTTTAAGAAAAAATAGAGACCTTATTATACAATGCAAAGCCTGTTTTTAAACTCCTTGGGAGGTCCCAGGGAAAAAGCAGGTCCGCAGCCCTCTTTTCCACCAGAGCAAGAAAACAAGGGCACTGCTGGACACAGTTGCTGTGCAAAATGCAGACACTGACTTCACTCACCAGTGTTAAAGCATGATCTGAAAAAATGCTCAGATAATGGAGCTAACGGCTCCTGTGTCCACCTTGGTCATTGGGAGAAAACAGAAAAGGAGCATCATTTGGTCCTGGGTGCTTCAGAGTATTAGGGGGCCTTCTGTGGTGGATCGTGCAGTGGGAGCTGCAATACTGGTAACTCAAGAGATGCAGGAAATCACCAAAATCTGGTGAACCCAGCAGAGAGAAAGGCAAAATACTGCCTGAATAGATTTGGACTGAAGTCTGGGTAAACTCTCAAAAGCTAGCAATGGCTGGTATTGCCTGTGTTCCCAGAATCTCACCCTCAGGGTTGGGGGTACAAACATAATTTGTGGATCTGGAAGGAGAAACATGTTCATGTCACAGTGAAAATTACGTTTAATCATTCAGAGCTATAATAACCTTGTGATTGCTAAAAACAAGGTTCAAATTAAATGAACTCACTGCTATAGAACCCACCTTCACTAGCTGAAATATTCCTTTTTCAGTTGTCAGTTTCTAATTTATTACTTCTTCCCAAAATCACTTAAATTAGAAGTTTGATTTCAACCAGTCAGTAACTTCTAAAGGAAGTCTGGCCTTAATCTTTCATTTATTTTCCAAAAAAGGCCATGACATACCAGCGTGTCATTCAATCAAGTGCTTTTGCATGCATACCTAGGAGACTGAGCCAAGAACAGAGTCATGTAAACAAAACATAAACACATGCAAGTTCAATAACAATGCCAAACCATGAACACTGGAGGTATAATAAGAAATCCATGTTTAACTCTCAAATATTGCTGGGAAAGACAGAGAGAACCCCGAATTCAGTGTGGAGAATCAGCAATGTTGCCTGGAATGGGCCACAATTCTTGTGGGAGACATGAGTATTGATTTGAGCGTTAAAAAATAAGAAATTAGAAAATCAGAGAGACCAGGAGAAGACATTCCAGGGCAGAAAAATAATGTGATTAAAGGTAAGAAATCTGGTCAGTGTCGATAAAGTTTCTTAAAGGAAAGCTTCATTGCCTGATCCCAGGGCCAACCACTGATGAAATTAGTAATTTTCTCTGCTGTCTTCCCTCCTCTCCTCTGTGGCTTTGCTGCCCCAGGTTCCTGGCATGCAGGGCCAGCTACAGAATCTGCAGAACCCAATGCAAAATAAATCTGCAGAGCCTCAGGGAAGCGGAGAAGTGACCCTCCCTTTTCCTTGTGCCCACTGCTCTCACCTGCAGGGAACGGGTAACCCCAAGGGACTGCAACCTCTGTGTGGGGATGTACTGGGACCTGGACCAGGAGTAGGTGAGAGGGCACAGGGCATGGCTCAGTGGTGGGGCATCTACCTGTGAACCCCGGAGGTGGCGGTTTGATACCCGGTCAGGTGGTGTGCAGGGGGCAGCTCATCAGTGATTCTCTCTCATCATTGATGTTTCTCTCTCTCCCTTCCACTTTGAAATCAATAAAAATATATTTTTTAAAAATCACATTGTCCAGTCTGAGACACCAAGGGTGCAGAGGAACCTGGGAACATGGGCTCCCACCCCAATGCCCCAGGACAGGGGGCAACAAGGGTCCCAGGCAAGAGGGGAAAGGGCACAGCTGGGCAGGGTGCAGGCGACTGACAGCATGTCCCAGGGAAACAGAGAGAGGTCCCCAGGCATGCTGCATTGTCCCATCGGTTTTCACTTTTAAAACACAAACTCAGTGAAAATTATTAAGATTTTCAAGATGGCAACCACAGAGGAAGGACCTCTGAGCACCGAGCCTTGTGTGACTGCCCAGGTGTCTGGTCCATGAAGCTATTCCTGCTGTCATCCCAATTATTTCTAAATAAGATCACGTGCAAAATTCTTAAGGGTTAGGCCAGCCATGGGCAAACTATGGCCCACGGGCCAGATCCGGCCCGTTTGAAATGAATAAAACTAAAAAAAAAAAAAAGACCGTACCCTTTTATGTAATGATGTTTACTTTGAATTGATATTAGTTCACACAAACACTCCATCCATGCTTTTGTTCCGGCCCTCCGGTCCAGTTTAAGAACCCATTGTGGCCCTCGAGTCAAAAAGTTTCCCCACCCCTGGGTTAGGCCTTCACTGAATCTTATTGGGGGACACAACTGAACCCATAGCAGGTGCTCAGGAACCAAGGCCGGCTGTCAGGGACACCAGCAGCATGCAGGCAGAATGGCAGTGGTGATGGCGTGGAGAATGCAGATGAAAAAAGAGGTGAGATTTGGGTTATGTTTTGTAACTCTACTCACAAGACTTGCGGAGGGTAAAGGTAAGAGAGCAATCAAGACAACTTTGGACAATGCGACTAGGAAGATGGTAGTGCCATTTGCTGAAATGGGAAAGTTAAAAGAAGAATTGAGTTTGGAGGATACATCAATAGCTGTATTTGGAACACATTCAACTTGAGATGCCTTCTAGATGTGCACATGGAACTGTTGAGAAAGCACTTGGATCTACACATCTGCAACTCAGGGGAGAGGTCAAGACAGAACATGCAAATTTGTGAGTTAGCAGCATAGGATCTTCATTTGAATTTGAATTTTATAATGAGTAGGGCAGTTGAGACTTTGAATAAGGAAATAATTTTTAAATAAATGATAAAGACTACTTTATTTGTCTCCTATGTTTCCAGAGAGTCATTACTTGAAGGCTCACAGCTAAACAGAGATGCTGTGAGGTCATCTGCTGATGGATAGTTCACTGAGGAAGTGAGGTGGACCGTGTATCGCTGGCTTTGTTACTCGAGGACTTCCACACCCCTGAATTTGATTATCAAAGACAAGTAAATCCTGTCTGACATACAATTTTTCCACATTTTAAACTACTGTTTCTAAATCCAAAATAAACCTACAACAAAGAGTCCGGCTCCATTATTTATGTTTCACTGCTGACAGTTCTGAAGCCTCACTCCTCCCTCTCTACTCCGCCCACCTCTGGGTGACCCTCTTTTGCCCAGTAGGAGAGTCAATCCATAGAAGCCTCTTCCCATGTGGGAACCCTCATCCCAACTGCTCCCCTGGATGGTAATGAACCCCCACCCGGTCTCCTTCCTCTCCTAAAATGTTTTCAGACCAGCTAGGCATCCTGTCTACTCTCCCCAAAAGCTTCATGATGTCAAACTTCTCATACACCTTCTTGGTGTGGATGTGGCATCATCGGTCCTAGCATCCAAATCAAATTTGGAGGGGGAGGGGGAATGGGAGTCCATCCTGCTTCTTCAAAGTGGCTAAAACAAAACCCAGGAATCCCTCCTAAAGTATTGATTAGCACTACAATAGGAAACTTGGAAAGCAGGTTGGGGGAGAGATGAAATAATGTCCAATGACCTAGCTGGTTCCAGGATCGGGGAGCCCCACTTCCAGGTAGAACATGGTCACCCCATTAGACCCAGTCCGCTCTTTACAAAGAGATCAATGGAAGGGCCATTTTTCACAGAGCTGCACCAGCAAAGCACGGATTGAGAGCCAGCTGGTAACTGGCCCTATTCCTCAGAAAAGACTCTTCCAATATAAATCCATTCTAAACTTAAAAGAGAAATGTTAGTCAATTATAGCAAGTACCTCATATATATGGGGGTCAAAGGATAAGTAGGGGAGGACAAAGAGATGGAGAAAGAGTTATGAAGCATTGGCCAGAACAAAAAGCAAAAAATAGCACCCTCTAACTTGGCAAAATAAGACAAACGAGTTTATTACCTAGAAAGCACATGGCTCTGGGATTTGAATAGCTTTCTCTAAATCACTTACTATTTTCAGGTTCAGCCTTCTCTGAGTCAGTAACCTCCAAACGCAGGCTATACCTGGACTCTACACACTGTTCTGGTTTTATTTGGAGGAAACATGCCCCAGATTATAGGAAGGCTCAGCCAGGACAGCGGGTTGGGCTGGTGTAAGTGTCTCCGTGAAGACATAAGAAAGCACGCCCTCTGTGCTGGGCAAAAAAAAAGGGCAATTAGGGAACTTTTGGTGATACAGAAGAAAGGATGGGAGAGCTGGGCTGCAGCCCCCGTCCCACGGCAGACCTTAGGAAACTCATGTAACATCTCGCCTCCTGGACTTCTCTAGAAGAGAATGAGGTTAAGGTGGATGATCTCCAAGTTCTGAACTCACCACAGGTCCATAATTCAGGCGCTAAATCAAAGCATCAGGCTTAAAAATTAGAAAGGGGAACAGCAGGGGGTATGGGCAGATTTAATTCCCTTCCAGCAAAACTTTTTTTCTTCACCTGCGAATTCACCTCAATTCCAAATATAAGACCTCCCACCAGCTCCTGGGAGACCAGCAGCCTGTTAGTTCCAGGGCTGCAGCCCCTGGGGCCAGTTTCCAATCTCTGCCACACGCCCCTTTTGAAACTGCACCAGTCACGAGGCCACTGGGAAATAACTCAATCCTTTCGGCTCCTGTGGACGTTAGACAGGGTTTCTCCACAGGAGCTGCCAAAGATACTAAGCTGCCTTCCGCAGTTTCAAGCTGCTGGTCTACAAAAGAAAAGGGAGACTAAACAGAAGGCACACAGGAGGCCAGGGGGACACACAGCAGCAAGCAGGCCTCAAAGTGAGGCCCGGGAAAAGGCTGGTTTCCTCTCCGTTTTTAAGAAGCTACTAAGAACCAAAGAGTAATGCTAAGCATTTGAAGGACATGTATTTTAATGTTTTTTGCATCCTCCTGTTGGCTAGCGAACCACCTGGAACACCTGTTTCTAGCTAGGAAACTGTGGAAAACACTGCACTCTCCCTCAGCCCTCGTCCTTCCCCAGACCATCCCTCACCTCTAGGACCACATGAAAACCAAGATAAAGGTGGCTGTCCTCATGGTTCTGAGCTAGGTTCTATTCACTAAACTTAAGACTCTGCAAGTTACTGTTAACTCACGTCTGAGCTGCATTCAATATGCCAGGAAATAAGAGAAAATTAAGCTCTGCCTCCTAGACATTATGGGTTTCTCCCCTTTGTGCCAAAAAGCACACACCCTGAACCCAAGCCAGGATCCTCCCTGAGCGATAGCCATACTGCTACAGAATGAGCTGCTCCCTTCTTCCCTGCAAATGGAGAGGTCTCCCTCAGATCTGTAAACGCTCCCCCCACCCCCCACCACCATCTTGTCTGTGAAGGTCCGAATCTACATGGAACAGATGACAGGATGGATGCTGAAGGAGAGCATGCCGGGCTGAAAAACAGATAACACCGGCCCCAGTGAGGTTGGGACAGCCCCGGTGAGGTTGAAACGGCCCCAGTGAGGTAGAAACGCCCCCGTGAGGCTGGGACGGCCCCAGTGAAGTCGCAATGACCCCGGGGAGGTTGAGACGGCCCCGGTGAGGGCAAGATGGCCCCGGTGAGGTTGAAACGGCCCCAGTGAGGTAGGGATAGCCCCGGTGAGGTAGGGATGACCCCAGTGAGGTCGGGATGGCCCCGGTGAGGTCAAGACGGCCCTGGTAAGGACAAAATGGCCCTGGTGAGGTTGGGATGGCTCCAGTGAGGTTGGGACAGATAATGGGGACCAGTATAGACTGATGAACAGGGGTAGATGCAGAGGCAGAGCAGCACTGAACAGACTGTCAAACTACAGTGGGAAGCCTGGGGAGGGTTTGGGGGGGGGGGGGTAAGAGATCAACCGAAGGACTTATATGCATGCATATAAGAATAACCAATGGACACAAGACACTAGGGGGTAGGGGAGGCCGGGGGAATGTCAAGGGGGGGAAAAGGAGACATATGTAATACTCTTTGTAATACTTCAAGAAATAAAAATTATTTAAAAAAAAAAAGATAACACTTTCGCTTCTAACTACAAGATACACACAGTATTTCCCTCATGCTATTTACATAATTCTATGAAATAATCAGATACAGAAAGGACACTCAGCTGTCATTCATCTACAAATCAGGGGCTTGTTCTTCTGACTGGTGTGTGTGAGAGATGTCCTCTGGTTTAAGAGGAGCCCACAGTTAGCAAGATACCTCTGATGAGACCTTCCCTTTCCAGCAAGTTTGCCCCCCAGACACACACCAGTCAGAGGAATGAGCCCATGATTTGTAGATGAATGACAACATCAGAACTTTCAAAAAACAGCGGCCACCCCATTTGTCCAGGGTGTCGCCAGGTTGTTGTGTTGGCCATGCTCCTCATGACCAACATGAGAAAGGAAGTAGAGTTTAGTGAGGTAGGGAGGCAGGTGAGGAGAAATGAACCAAGGTCCCCTGAAAACACCCTTTACTCACGTCTGAGCTGCATTCAATATGCCAGGAAATAAGAGAAAATTAAGCTCTACCTTTAATAAACTGGTAAATGTGTTTCCCAGAGTTCTGTGAGCCATCCTAGCAAATTAATCAAAGCTAAGGAGGGGGTTGTGGGAACCTCTGATCTGTAGCCAAATAGAATTTGGGAGTAACCTGGGGACCTACCACTTGTGATTGGCATCTGAAGTGGGGGGTAGTCTCGTGGGACTGAGGTCTTCACCTGTGGGATCTGGTGCTTTCTCCAGGCAGATACTATTAGAATTGAGTTAAATTCTGTAGGACACCCAGCTGGTGTCACAAAGTCTTGCCTGGTGTGGTAACCAAAAGTGTCAGAAGTGAAGTGCGCTGCGCGTGGTAAAGGGGACACAGGAGGGAACATTCAGGTGGAAAACAGAGCTTTTCCCTCTGCACCACCTTCCTAGACTTCATCTTGAAGGGGCTCCCACTCTCACTATCCCAGTCCAGTAAACTAGGGTGAATGGAGATGGGGCTGACCCTATCCTACCACCCCAACAGGAGGACTTGTCCCAGCCCTTTGTAAGGTCTTCTGTAAGGCTCTGCCGCCAACCAGCATCACTCTGCAGGCCAGAGGTTGCAAGCTGGTAGCACCAGGCCCATTCTGGACTTTGGAGGTATGTACCACATACTGTTTTTACATCCTCAATTTCCAAATCTTAAAATGTCAGGAGATTTTTACATTGAATATTAACTCCCAGACTATCTTGAAAAATCGGAAGTTATGGCAACACTGGATTGGCCTTTATCAATGGCAACTCCCTTTAAAAGTATTTTTTAAACATAATTTTATTGGTTTTTAGAGAAAGAGGAAGAAGAGGATAGAGAGAGAGAAACGTCAATGAGAGAGAAACATCATCAACCGTCTGCCTCCTACATGCCCCTTTCTGGAGATCGAGCCAGCAATCCAGGCATGTGAATCAGGGACCTCCTGGTTCATGGGTCGATGCTCAACCACTGAGCCACACCAGCCAGGCAATGGCAACTCCCTTTAAATGAGCACTTGTGTCTAAGTGGCTACAGTCTCTACCTGCTGGCTTCACTCACATAATGTACCTGCTTAGTCCCCATGGGCATTTGCTATTGCTGCCTCTGCCACAGACAGAAACCTGTGCAGGATAAATGTGGGCAGACACTTTTTTCCCACTTTGTGGATGTCACAAACACAATGTCCAAATGTAAGAATCATTTTTAAGGAAGCAAGGGTATAAAGCATTTGTAATAAATTACAAACTGTAATGACAAAACTCATGATTTTGCATTGAGAAATACTGCTAAGCCTGTTCCTATAGTCTCCTCATCAGCCTCAATTCTTAAAACTATGATTCAGTCTTCTATTCATTCTTCAGGATTTTTATTCTTAAAAGATTTATTTTAGCCGAGACCGGTTTGGCTCAGTGGATGGAGCGTCGGCCTGCGGACTGAAGGGTCCCAGGTTCGATTCCAGTCAGGGGCATGTGCCTGGGTTGCGGGCACATCCCCAGTGGGAGGTGTGCAGGAGGCAGCTGATTGATGTTTCTCTCTCATTGATGTTTCTAACTCTCTGTCTCTCTCCCTTCCTCTCTGTAAAAAAATCAATAAAATATATTTTAAAAAAAAAAAGATTTATTTTAAAACACATATACTGACATAGAAATTGTTGGCCACAGCATTGTCCTTTCTGTTTTTACATCAAAATAGTATGAAAGTACATCACAAGAAAATTTTGAACCTTAAAAAAATGAATGTTTTAACACATGTTTTCAATTATATTGGAATAAATTTAAAGCTATAGAGACCCAGCTTGGCACATTCAGCAACTGGCCCGATGACCATCCCCACGGCTTAGTCATGTGATACAAACCAGCCTTCTAAACAGAGCCTTCTGAGGTTAGCTTCCAAATGTCATCTGGCCCAACCCAGACCTTTTACGAAAAGAGGAAAATATGTATTCTCTATCCCTCAAATTCATACACCAGTGAGTAAGTCAGGACATGAGATTCAGTCATTTCATTTGTCCTGAACATTGCATCTCAGAGGCATCAGCCTGCCTTTCTATCGTCTTCTAGGTTTTATTCTCCATTTGAAACAGGAAAAACCAGTTAGTGTAAAACTTTGTTTTTCTCCATGTGTTGGCTTAACAGGGGTCCTCAAACTACGGCCCGCGGGCCACATGCAAATACAAATATTGTATCTGTTCCCGTTTTGTTTTTTTACTTCAAAATAAGATATGTGCAGTGTGCATAGGAATTTGTTCATAGTTTTTTTTTTAAACTATAGTCCGGCCCTCCAACGGTCTGAGGGACAGTGAACTGGCCCCCTGTTTAAAAAGTTTGAGGACCCCTGGCTTAGAAGATGGCTTGCTTTAACACCCACCAGGTTGAGTGGGAGTCTTTCCTGAGTCAAAAGTGGCACAGTGTTATTTTATGGCTACACGTAGTATTATTTTAATGTATTGTAGGTAGGAGAATTCCAGAGGCCAACACTAAACTCAAGGGATACTTGACTAACCTAGTAGGAGTCAAATTAGTGTGTACCAGATAGATGCCAAGGAGTCGTCCCTTTCCATGACTAGCTTCTGAACCACCCGTCAGAGGCTGGCAGTTCCACAGACATGCTCGTGGGCTGCTTCAAGGAGGAAAAACCAAGAGTAAGGGCTCAGCTCTCAACCCAGGCTGCAAACAGGGCAGCTATGTTAAATCTGTTTTAAGATTAGTCTACTTAGCCCTAACTGGTTTGGCTCAGTGGATAGAGTGTCAGCCTGCAGACTGAAGGGTCCCAGGTTCGATTCCGGTCAAGGGCATGTACCTTGGTGGTGGGCACATACCCAGTAGGAGGTGTGCAGGAGGCAGCTGATCGATGTTTCCCTCTCATCGATGTTTCTAACTCTCTAGCCCTCGCCCTTCCTCTCTATAAAAAAAAAATCAATAAAATATATTTTTTAAAAAGATTAGCCTACTTAGAGTTATCTTATTTAAAAGAAAATCTGATGGGTAAAAAGTTTGAAACCCACTGCTTAAGGATAGATTACATTTGGGCAACCTAAATACCATCACCAAAAAACAGGTTTTTTGAATAAGTAGCACACATGACCTAATATAACTATATCCCTCACTATCCAAAGCTATTTGCTTCCTATAAAAGAAATCCAGGTAGGCACATAGGCTGCTTCTATTGAGTAACTGCTACTAGGCTCACAATGGCAGGTTCACATTGAATCTTCAATGGACTGTATAACTTTGAGCTCTTCACATTTTTTTTTTTATTTTGAGAGTATGTTTATTAAAGCTGGGGACAGTGAAACAAAGGAAGGGCTTAGGATAGAAGAAGCAACAGGAGAGAGCCTAGGCCAGTGATGGCAAACCTTTTGAGCTCGGCATGTCAGCATTTTGAAAAACCCTAACTAAACTCTGGTGCCGTGTCACATATAGAAATTTTTTGATATTTGCAACCATAGTAAAACAAAGATGTATATTTTTGATATTTATTTTATATATTTAAATGCCATTTAACAAAGAAAAATCAACCAAAAAAATGAGCTCACGTGTCACCTCTGACACACGTGTCATAGGTTCGCCATCACTGGCCTAGGCAGTGCTCTGCTTTGGCTCTCTAGAGATGTTATAGGAAAAAAGTAAGCCATGCTGGGCAGCGTGGACTCACTGAGAAGTAAAAGTCACAGTGACAGAGTGAGCCAAAGCAAGGCTGCTGTTACCTCACTGAAAAGTCCGAGAAAAGGGGGCCTTGGAGACAGGCTCAGGGGGTTACCCCAGGATGAGTTGCTGCTGTCCACTGCTCTCCTTGTTGCAAGTCATGCCAGGATCCTTAGAACTTAGGAGAAAGAGAGCAGAGATATATGCCTGAGAAAGAAAGGGGGAAGAAAGGTGTGGGCTCCCTCTGCGAGCTCTTCACATTTTAATCACTAAACTTCAATCCAGAAATTTAGGAAGGATTACTGACATCCAGAAAAGGATATAACGAAAGACTCCACACATTTGACCCATATTCAAGTGACTCAAATCCCTTCTAATCATATTCTATCAAAGAAAACGTTGACAAAGTTCACACACATTTGGATTTCTGGTCATGTATGTTGCCCTCAAATGAAAACACAAAACACTTGATTACTCGAGTTGAGAAATTGACTTAGCTATTATAAATGTGAGTCCCCCTGCAACTTCACCCAATAAGCCATTCTCAACCACCGGCACCTTAGGTAACCGGGCTAAGTAAAAAGCTGAGCTCAGGGTCCTAAAGGAACAAGACATCTCAGGGCAATGGGACTCCACGGTAAGCCCTACAAGCATGTTTCTCAAGTGTAAAACTAGAGCTCACAATTGAACAAGTTCAACTATGCTTTAGAGACCATTTACACTGAATACTTAAAATCAGAACTGTCTTGAAATGTTCTGATTATACCCTAGCCTAAAGCCCTGAATCCCTAGGGGAGGTGTGGAAAGCTGCAAGGGAAACAAAGATGAAAGGAGGGGCCAGAAGCAGTGCAGGCACACACTTCGTTGGCCTCACCATATGTCCATTGTGAGCCCTGAGCTTCACAACTGCTTCTCACAGATGGCGAAACTGAAGCCCAAGAGGTCACTGCACAGGTGTTGCCTAAGTTGGGAGAATGCCCTGGGCTACTCAGAACACAGTCAAGAACTTGTACTTGGAACCAGTTCCTAAAACTATTCCATGAGTCAGAAAATTCTATGTGGTTTTTCTTTGGAAACAAAATCAATTTCTCACTTTGTTTTCCTTTTTGCAAAACATATAGATTCCTCTTGAATGTTTTCAATCTGACCCAACACCACTAAATTCTGTAAATATTTCTAGATCAATATTAGCAGATATTTTCCGTGAACCAAGAAGAAGCAATAACTTGCTCATTTAGGGGGGGTTGGGAAGAGAAATTAATACATAAGAACACAGGATAGCCCTGGCCGATGTGGCTCAGTTAGTTGGGTATAGTCCTGTGCACTAAAGGGTTACTGGTTCAATTCCCAGTCAGAGCACATGCCTGGGTTGCGGGCTCAATCCCTGATGGTGGACATGCAGGAGGCAACCGATGGATCTTTTGCTCTCACATTAATGTTTCTCTCTCTCCCTCTCCCTTCCTCTCTCTCTCTCTCTAAAAAAATAAAATACATACATACATACATACATAAATTTTTTAAACAGGATAAACTAAGGCCCAGAGGGCAACCACTGCCGGGGTGACAGTAGATGGAAGGCAAAGGCTATAGGCAAAGGAAAGCCCCATGTGGGCCCCTTCCTCAATCATGAATTTCAACTTGTGTTAAGGTTGTTCAGCCCAGCTGGTATGGCTCAGTGGTTGAGCATCGGCCTATGAACCAGGAGGTCATGGTTCAATTCCCAGTCAAGGCACATGCCTGGATTGCTGCTTGTTCCCCAGTAGGGGGTGTGCCGGAGGATTCTCTCTCATCATTGATGTTTCTCTCTCTCTCCCTCTCCCTTCCTCTCCGAAATTAATAATATATATATATATATATTATTTTTTTTTACGTTTGTTCATGTTCTCATTATCACAAAAGTAAAGAGAATTTTGAGCTCTTATAAGATGGATTTTAGAATTAGTTCTCCCATCTTCCTGAGCTAGGCCTTCTGATCAATAAACCTTTCCTTGCTCTAAAAAAAAGTAAAAAAAAAAAAAGATAAGTAAGGAAATATTACATCTTTGACTCCTGTTAAATTCACCCTCTACGATCAGAGTATCTCCATCCTGGAGTGGACATGAACATCCGAGCACCTACTCCTAGGAGTGCAGTGTACATGTCTGCATTTAACTAGAGAACAATCATGTAGTGTGACTTCCTTAAGTCATTACATAGAATTATCTAAACTTTGGCACTAAGGAAACTAAGTTTTTTGGTAAACGTCCAAGGAAGAAAAGATATCAAAAAGTAAAAATTCTATTTTTCCTTTATTCTCCCATTTAATGAAATCACTTGTTTTTCTTCCTTTTGCCTTTCATTCAATGATCATTTATTTAATCATCATGTCCTTCAGTGGGGAAGCCAGAAGACTTCAGAAACTAGAATGAGGGTGGGAGTTGACATATAATTTCCAGACATCCATACTGGACCCAAAAGACCTGTCAAGATGCCTAATTGCCCCATAAGTCATATATATGAAGCCATGAATCCTTATTCCCTGGATCCGGAAAGTAAATTTTGTCAAGAAAGCCTTTCCAGTATGATAATTAAGTCCCTTCTCCAGGTCAGCCAAACACTAGGCCCACAGGCAAATGGCTGAGTCTCAGGGGCTGGAAGTGACCGAAGAAAAGAAGCTGAAAATTGGTAGGAGAGTAAGAGGGGCCAATTCTCCATGGCCCTGAGCTCTCAGACTCATAGACATTAGGTCACAAAGGGGACACAAAGGGAGTGCTGGTAATGGTCAAAGGGAAAACTGAGTGGAGAAAAAAATGAAATTAAAGAAACCAAAATTGTATCACATCAACCTTAGGGAAATATGCTTTATTTCCTGGTTTTGTTCAGTGAAATGCTCCTATAGCTAATGTTGCATTTGCTCTCTTCATTTCCTCTTTCCTACTGATATTTCAATTCTCTGGATTAATTTAATGGTGCTAGACAAGTGCTATATAACTAAATAAACGTGTATACTGGATGCCAGAAAAGGTTAAATATTAGTTCATGTTACCCAGCTGGCATGGCTCAGCAGTTGAGCATTGACCTATAAACCCGGAGGTCACAGTTCAATTCCCAGTCAGGGTACATGCCCGGGTTGCAAGTTCGATCCCTGTGGGGCGTGCAGGAGGCAGCCGATCAATGATTCTCTCTCATCACTGATGTTTCTATCTCTCTTTCCCTCTCCCTTCCTCTCTGAAATCAATAAAAATATATATATATTTAAAAACATGACTGCAGACACAGCTGATTCTCACAGCCACTTGGTCTGGAGGTCAAGTCCCCCCTAGTATTATCTACAACAATCAAGGTTTAACTACAACAAGACTGCGCACAAAGACCACTAGGGGGTGCGCCAAGAAAACATAAAAAAATGCGGAGACAAAGAAACAGGACGCAAATGTCAGAAATGGAAGATATAGAGCTCAAAACCACACTTTTAAGGTCTTTCAGTAATTTTCTGGAAACTGCCGATAAATGTAGTGAGATCCTCAAGAAATCTAATGAGACCCTCGATGTTGTGATAAAGAACCAACTAGAAATTAAGCATACACTGACTGATATAAAGAATATTATACAGACTTCCAACAGCAGACCAGAGGAGCGCAAGAATCAAGTCAAAGATTTGAAATGCGAAGAAGTGCTCGCTTCGGCAGCACATATGCTAAAATTGGAACGAAATGCGAAGAAGCAAAAAACACCCAACCAGAAAAGCAAAATGAAAAAAGAATCTGAAAATACGAAGATAGTGTGTAAGGAGCCTCTGGGACAGCTTCAAGCGTACCAACATCAGAATTACAGGGGTGCCAGAAGAAGAGAGAGAGCAAGATATTGAAAACCTATTTGAAGAAATAATGACAGAAAACTTCCCCTACCTGGTGAAAGAAATAGACTTACAGGTCCAAGAAGCACAGAGAACCCTAAACAAAAGGAATCCAAAGAGGACCACACCAAGACACATCATAATTAAAATGCCAAGAGCAAAAGACAAAGAGAGACTCTTAAAAGCAACAAGAGAAAGAAACTCAGTTACCTACAAGGGAATACCCATACGACTGTCAGCGGATTTCTCAACAGAAACTTTGCAGGCCAGAAGGGAGTGGCAAGAAATATTCAAAGCGATGAATACCAAGAACCTACAACCAAGATTACTTTATCCAGCAAAGCTATCATTCAGAATTGAAGGTCAGATAAAGAGCTTCACAGATAAGGAAAAGCTAAAGGAGTTCATCACCACCAAACCAGTATTATATGAAATGCTGAAAGGTATCCTTTAAGAAGAGGAAGAAGAAGAAAAAGGTAAAGATACAAATTATGAACAACAAATATGCATCTATCAACAAGTGAATCTAAGAATCAAGTAAATAAATAATCTGATGAACAGAATGAACTGGTGATTATAATAGAATCAGGGACATAGAAAGGGAATGGACTGACTATTCTTGGGGGGAAAGGGGTGTGGGAGATGCGGGAAGAGACTGGACAAAAATCGTGCACCTATGGATGAGGACAGTGGGTGGGGAGTGAGGGC
The DNA here is from genome assembly GCF_014108235.1 of Myotis myotis. NCBI lineage: Eukaryota > Metazoa > Chordata > Mammalia > Chiroptera > Vespertilionidae > Myotis > Myotis myotis. Next base: position 3,933,058 of record NW_023416379.1, on the reverse strand, counting down.
GGAGGGTGGGGCGGGAACTGGGAGGAGGGGAGTTATGGGGGGGGGAGAGGAACAAATGTAATAATCTGAACAATAAAGATTTAATTTTTAAAAAATAAAAATAAAAAATACCATAAAAAAAGAAAAAAGAACATATATATATATATACATATATATATGTGTGTGTGTATATATATATACATATATATATATGTATATATATTAGTTCATGCCTTCATAAATATTAGCATCCTAAATTTAAAATATGAAAGGTAGAGAAGGAGAAAAGCATGACTGAGAGCATACCAGAAGCTTCTCTTAGTTTCAGACAAAAATAATCAGGTAATGAGCCCTAACCAGTTTGGCTCAGTGGATAGAGCATCAGCCTGAGGACTCAAGGGTCCCAGGTTCGATTCCGGTCAAGGGCATGTACCTTGGTTGCGGGCACATCCCCAGTAGGGAGTGTGCAGGAGGCAGCTGATTGATGTCTCTCTCTCATTGATGTTTCTAACTCACTATCCCTCTCCCTTCCTCTCTGTAAAAAATCAATAAAATATATTTTTTTAAAAATAATCAGGTAATGAGGATGAGGTGATGAACAGCTGGGTGAGAAACAAGCACTCAGTCACGTTGTTCTCCCTGTGCCACCTCAGCCAGTGGCAAGAAGCCAGCTGCTCATTCAGTGGGGTCCTTCAACTGCCCAGGCAGGACTAGTGCATTTCATCTAGAGCAGACAACTGTAATATTTGCAATAATAAAGGTAATTTTTAAAAACAGAATTAATGAATGTTTTCAATAAAGTGATCAAAGTAACAAAAATATTTAAATAATTTTCCAATATACCAGCAAATATATATAATGAAAGAAGACATTCTATTAGGAAAGTATCAACAATGCTAAATACTTAGGAATAAAGAATTTGTATGCCTTTCTTTTTTTAAAATATATTTTATTGTTTTTTACAGAGAGAAAGGGAGAGGGAGAGAGATAGTTAGAAACATCGATTCAGCTGCCTCCTGCACACTCCCTACTGGGGATGTGCCCGCAACCAAGGTACATGCCCTTGACCGGAATCGAACCTGGGACCCTTCATTCCGCAGGCCGGCGCTCTATCCACTGAGCCAAACCAGTTAGGGCTTGTATGCCTTTCTGAAAAATAACTTGTGTCCAGGAAACATAATCAAAGACCTTCTTGTAAGATGATAGCATTCAGCTCAGTGCCTGACACATACATAGTAGGTTCTCAAAAATATTTACTGAACTGACTAGAATTGAAAACGTAACACATTTTGGCAAACTGACTTGGTTTATCCAATCATGTTTGAAGATAAACACAGTTCTATGTCAAGTCTGCCGAGTGTCATCCACAAGGCTCTATGCTTGACAGTTTTGTTATTGGCTAGCTTTCTTTGGTTAAAGAGAACTAACTGCTCGTGTGTGATGAGAACAGTATCTCTACGTAATGTTCAAAACGGTGTCTCCAGTGGAATGTCCCCCCAAAACCCAGAAACACCAGGGCAATTGCCTGGGCAGAGTGGTGTGAGTTGGTGGGGAGGAGGGGAGGCAGGAATCTTTGCTAAACTGGGAAGGAGACCAAGTTTTCGATCAGCATTATGGAAGCTGGTCAAAAGCCCATCTGCCTACACACACACATGTGCAGCAGAATGAGAAGCAGGAGTGCTCACCATCTAAAAGTGCATCTACACATAGAGTGTAGCAGCGGGCATAGTTAGAAATAGGTCAAACTCTAGATCCCTCAAAGCTTTGCCCATTTATGGGGTACAAACGAGATCACATCAATTGTAAGAATTCAAAACTATACTGGTCTGGCCTACACTTGCCAATTTGAGACCCCTTGGTCCTCCAACCCTGCCCTCTGCTCCCCCACACAAATAGCCCCCCTCACTTTTCAGTCTTGGTATTTTCTCCAGCACTCTCCATCTCCACCATGTGCCCTGCCCCAGCTACATTCAGGCCCTTACAATACCTAAGCTGTTGAGGCAAAATGAGGCAGGAGCCTCATCACCCATGTGAGTTGCATGTGGGCAAGATCACTACAGAGCTTCTGTGGTTGTCCCTGTCTTACAGAGGCTATTAGTAACATAGCGTCCAGGACATTGAACTAGAGACAGATCACAGCATCCATGGTGAAACCTGGGTGTATCTCTCCCCTCCAGGATGGACACTTGCCAACCTAAACTGCCCCTGGTGCAGACTTGGGCAAACATGCTTACCTTGGCCTCTTCCATCACCAGTGTGCCAATCTGTCCAACTCTAGCATGGTCACAGTTCAAATTCTATCTCAGAAGTCTCCTCATCGGTGGTGGTTCCAAGAAGGCACTAAAAGAACCTGCCTTCTTTCCCCCACCCACAATCATCAGCAGCATCCCTCTTCCATGTTCTTTTATGAGTAAAACAAATATCACCTCAATCTTGTACAAAGTACTACCCATATGCAGCTGTAAGACAAGCCCATCTAGCCTGACGACCATCCTAAGCCCACGCTATATAAAATTCTGGCATCTCTGCCTCCCAGGATTCCCACCCTCACCCCCAAAAGTGAGACTCCAGTGGGGCCTGTCCAACTCAGGTGACAGATTTGGAGGGGCACTTCTCAGTTCCCCTTAGATTCAAAACTAGGGCCCTCCAGCACCTACAGCCTAATGTCCCACCATCCTTCCCCCCCCCCACCCCCACCCCAACACTTTCTGAACGAGCAGGGAGGCAGGAAAGCCGCGCCCTCCCAAATTCCCGCTCCTACCCTATGCTGTTTTCCAAGTGGCCTTTCTAAGTAGAGGAATTTTATGATAATAAAGAACCAGAAACAAAGTATAAGAATTTTAAAAGAGTTGCTCATATCTGAATTCCCACTTGGCATGTTGAGAGCTGTACCCTCTACTTAAGAGCGAGAGGAATTAGGAAAAAAGGATTGTCTGGCTTTAATTCAAAATGAGGACCTATTTGGAGAGGTTTTGGTTAGATTTGAGGTGTTTGGGGTTGGCTTGTTCATTTTGTAGGGAGTGGTTCGATTGGTTCATTGATAGATGAGCATTTTAAATCGTGGAGACTAGTTTCGTTTTGACAGAGCAACTTTGACTGACTTTTAAAAAAACAAATAAACTCAGTGACTCAGAGACCAGAGGGAATATAAAATATCCAACCACCCTTCAGTCTTCTGCCACAGACAGTAAGGGATGAGTTTCCCCTGAAGTATTCTTTAAAAGAAGAAAAGAAAAGGAAGGAAAGGAGGGAGGTAGAAAAACAGAAAGAAGAAGAAAATAAAGAAAAAATAGGTTTATGGGGCAGGGTAATTCTTTAAAAACATTATTAAAATATATGTGTGTGTGTGTGTGTGTGTGTGTGTGTGTGTGTGTGTGTGTGTGTGTGTGTTCAAAAACATAAACAGATATTGAAGGATGATTAAGAATTTAGTAATTTGCTGTTTTAAAACTTTAGCTCTGTACAGATCTCTCCTTAAAGAGAAGTAAATATATGTAGAAAGAAATAAGAAATTGGGTGTAAATTTGGAATAGCAAGCTAGGTGGTATGGCCAGAGCATTGAGGTGAAGGTAGAGTTTTTTCTAAACACAAAGAAAAGGCTTGGAATTGTACATTTATACTCTGTAAAGAAGTGAGAGCACAGCTGTTAACACTCACATTTGAAACACATTACTGCTTTGGAATTTGCTTTTTATTGGACTTTGCAAATGGCTAAAACCAGGACTACTAATCATTCTCCTTGACAATGATTTTCTTCTTTTCATCGAATGCAGTCCTGTGAGAGTGGTGCTGACCGGCCTTTTCTGACCCCAGAGAAGCCCTTAGCCCAGCAGTCAGCTTCTGGAAGGGAGAACAGCACTTGGTCCCGAATACCATACAGCAGATCCAGCATTTAACTAGAAAATCAAGTTTGTCCAAATTCATCCCCTGACACAGAAAACAATAGTGCCCACCTCCTAGGATTGTCGTAAGAGTTAAATGGGTTGACAGCTGTAAAGCACACAGCTCTGGGCTCGCTCTGACCTTGCTTTGCTTGCCTCGCCACTCTATTGGAGAACTCTGTAAGATCATTCTCAGCATTTTCCAACAATTCTTCAAATGTGAATGATCCCAGCAACCAAAAGCTGCAGAGTCTCATCATCCTACATTGTCATCTATCCTGTATGACAGTGAGAAATCTCTCCTAAAGGATATCTTTAAGCAGTTGAGATGCACACATCTCTCTAAACAAATCATCCAGAAAAAATATCAAACAACTGCCAAGTAAGTTTTCCTAAACTTCATCCCTCTACCTCAAGCATCTAAAAGTGAAAACCTTTTTCTCTCAGAGAAAATAGCTTTTTCCAACATCAAAAGTCTATTTTAATTTCTAATAAAGAAAATAAAAACAGTAAAGTCTTCTTTAAAGTCATTGAATAGAACAAAGTAGGACATCTGAAAGACAAGAGTGAATTTCTTTTAGATTTACGTAAGTTTCTTCTACTTATTTACCCAGGAAATATTTTTTCCCATGGGCCATTAACATGTTTTGAAAGGATAACAAAGGACAGAAAACAATAAATATGTAAGTTAAAACAAGATGTATAATATGGAAATGTAAATATATCATACTTTGATGCATAAAAAATGCAATACTGCGTATATATGGAGAGTTTTTCTTCACTTCCTCCCCACCAGCCAGATCTGAGGTGCAACATTCTCTAGTCAAGGTCCAAAAGCACTTGATCACCAGATTGTCAAGTCCTTCACCAGCCTGCCATGGGGGGTTTACTACTATACATTCCAAAGAACTGTGGGAACATCTTATAAACGGATAACAAAAGACTATGAGGGACATTGTATAGGCGAGAAAACACCTTAGTCATCAAGTCACTGCCCCTCACAGCCTCTGCCTCCTGCTGCTCTCACAGTCCTTAAGCCTTCCCCTCTTTGTGAATTTTATCTTAATTAACTAATCTAAAATATTAAAAAAAAAAACATGCATGCATGCATACTTCCAGCTTTTACATTATTTACAATAGAAATAAATGGCCCTATCAGTTTGACTCAGTGGATAGAGCATTGACCTGGGGGCTGAAGGGTCATGGGTTTGATTCCAGTCAAGGGCATGTAGTCAATACCCAATCCTGGTTGGAGTGAGTGCAGGGGACAACCAATTGATGTGTCTCTCTCTGTCTCTGCCCCTCCTTTCCACTCTCTAAAAATCAATGATGCCGAAACCGGTTTGGCTCAGTGGATAGAGCGTCGGCCTGCGGACTGAGGGGTCCCAGGTTCGATTCCGGTCAAGGGCATGTACCTGGGTTGCGGGCATATCCCCAGTGGGAGATGTGCAGGAGGCAGCTGATCGATGATTCTCTCTCATCGATGTTTCTAACTCTCTATCTCTCTCCCTTCCTCTCTGTAAAAAATCAATAAAATATATTTAAAAAAAAAAATCAATGAAATACACTTCCAAGCTCTTTCTATGAAGCCAGCACTACCCTAATCCCAAAACCAGATAAAGACACCACAAAGAAAGAGAACTACAGGCCAATATCCTTGATGAACATAGATGCTAAAATCCTCAACAAAATTCTAGCAAATGGGATTCAGCATTACATTAGAAAGATCATTCACCATGACCAAGTGAGATTTATTCCGGGGATGCAAGGATGGTACAATATCCACAAATTAATAAATGTGATACATCACATAAATAAATTGAGAGACAAAAACCACGTAATCATATCAATCAACGCAGAAAAAGCATTTGACAAAATCCAACACCCTTTCTTGGTAAAAACTCTCAGCAAAGTGGGAATAGAGGGATCATACCTCAACATAATAAAAGCCTTATATGACAAACCTACAGCCAACATCATACTCAATAGGCAAAACCTAACTCATTTCCCCTAAGAACAGGAACAAGACAGGGATGCCCACTTTCACCACTCCTGTTCGATATAGTACTGGAAGTGCTAGCCATAGCAATCAGACAAGAGGAAGAAATAAAAGGCATCCAAATTGGAAAAAAAGAAGTAAAACTGTCCTTATTTGAAGATGATATGATACTATACATAGAAAATCCCAAAGACTCCATCAAAAAACTACTAGACCTAATTAATGAATTCAGCAATGTGGCAGGATATAAAATTAACACCCAGAAATCTATGGCCTTTTTATACACCAATAATAAACTCACAGAAAGAGAAACAAAAAAAATAATCCCATTTACCATTGCACCAAAAAAATTAAGATACCTAGGAATAGAGAACCCAGAAATCGACCTGAACCAATATGCTCAATTAATATTTGATAAAGGAGGCAAGAACATACAATGGAGTCAAGACAGTCTCTTCAATAAATGGTGTTGGGAAAATTGGATAGATACATGCAAAAAAAATGAAACTAGACCACCAACTTATACCATACACAAAAATAAACTCAAAATGGATAAAGGACTTGAATGTAAGATGGGAAACCACAAAAATACTAGAGGAATCCAAAGGCAACAAAATCTCAGACTTATGCCAAAGCAATTTCTTCACTGATACAGCTCCTAGGGCAGGGGTCCTCAAACTTTTTAAACAGGGGGGCCAGTTCACTGTCCCTCAGACCGTTGGAGGACTGGACTATAGTTTAAAAAAAAACTATGAACAAATTCCTATGCACACTGCACATATCTTATTTTGAAGTAAAAAAAACAAAACCGGAACAAATATAATATTTGTATTTGCATGTGGCCCGCGGGCCGTAGTTTGAGGATCCCTGTCCTAGGGCATTGGAAACTAAGAAAATAGACAAATGGGACTACATCAAAATAAAAGGCTTCTGCACAGCAAAAGAAACCATCAACAAAACAACAAGAAAGCCCACTGCATGGGAGAACATATTTGCCAATGATATCACTGATAAGGGTTTAATCTCCAAAATTTACAGAGAACTCATACACTTAACAAAAGGAAGATGAATGATCCAATCAAAAAATGGGCAAAGGGATCCGGGAAGATGGCGGCGGTATAGGCAGACGCGTCCCAGGTCATGTCCCTGAGCAAATGGAGTGAGCAGCTGAAACTAGTAACATCCACCCCGAATTGGCGAAATTCCTCAGCTGGCGAGACGGTTTGCAGCCGGGAAGAGCAGAACTCCCCTGGAAAGGTAAAAAAACCAGGGATTTGGGCAGGAAAGTTTGCCACACCTCTGAGCCCAGAGAGTCGGAGGGAGACCGCGTGGCAGACAGCCGCGTCCCTTGGGACAGGCAGAGCCCCTGACGGGGGAAAGGAGAACTGCGGGATTCCTGGCGCCGCCGGGGGAATTGAGAGCTGGGTCTGTGATCACAGAGGACTGAGCCTAAAGGGGGCAGCCTGAAGAGCTGACCAGACCATGCAGTCCCGGTAAGAGAAGAAGCTTACAGAAACCAAGCCTTCCCCGTTTCCGCGGCCGGCGTTTGTTTGTTTGTTTTCACTGAACCCTGTTCATGGGACATTTCGGATACAGACACTCACCTGTGCTGAAGAGAGGGAGAGTGTGCGGAGGAGTAGAATCTGGGGAGAGACTGAGGAGAGAAGGGGGGCCGGGAGAGGCGGCAGCGAATTGAGTGCTGAGACACCCCTGAGCCCAGGACTGAGGCAGCCATTCTCTCCGGAGAGTGAGACTCCTCCCCCCAGCCCCCAGGCAAGGAGCACAGCCACACCCAGATTCCACCCTGTAGGAGATCAAGGATTAAAATAACCTGATCAGTCCCTGGGAGTTAACAGGGTCTGGCCTATAGAGGGATTTTCAATCCCAGCAACAACACAGCACTGGTAACTCTTATGCAGCCAGCTCTGGGCAGTGAACTTCCACTGGACAGAGAGGCCCTGTAGCCTCAGAGGCCAACCCCAGAACACTGCCACCCAGAGGCTGACCCACAAACTGACTCTTTGCTAAACACAAAATAAGGCAGTCTGGGAAACAAATGCGGCTTGCTTTAAAATAAGGACTGTGGTTTACAACACAGAGGAACAGTGTATCGCAGGGAAACTCAACACTCTCCTGAATACCTGGCAGGTCTAAGGCGAGCCACACTGAAGAATAGAAGAACCGAAGGACCTTCACTACTGCAATATTTTTTTTTTCTTTTTTCACCTTTTAACTAAGAAACCAATTTTTTTTCTCTTTTTTTTTTTTTTTTTTCTTTTATTCTTCTTTTTTTTCTTTTTTTTTTTCTTCTTTTTTCCATCACCTGATTTTACCCTTTTAATTACTACCTTCTTATTTTTAACCAGTATTATTACTGCTACCATTTTACCATTTTTTTTTTAAAGTGCCATTTTATTTTCTCTTTATTTTATTTTGGGATTAGTGTTCTCCATTCTATTTTCATCGTTATATTATTGGTTGTTTCTAGTTTGCATTCATCTCCAGGGAGCTGTTGCTGGAATTTGTTGGGATTAATGGCTGTTCTATAGGAGTATTCTCCTCATATAAAAAAGTCTCTTCCCCTCTTCCACTTCATTCTCTCTTTTCGCTCTTTTTTTTTCTTTTCTTTTCTTTTCTCGCTTTTATTTTCCCCCCTCCTTTTTCCCAATTTCATTTTTGCACTCCTTTTTTTGGTCCCTAATTTTCTTTTCTTTTTTCTCTTTTCTCTTTTTCTCTTCCTTCTTCCTTATCCCCTAATTCTCTTAATTCAGGTGGTCACCTTTATTTGGGGTTATTCATATCGTGAATATATTTGTGTATAGTGCCTGGTACGTGGTGCCTTGTTGTGTTGTATTTTGTGCCTTTAAATCAACGCAGCAGATCCAAGCAACAGCAACCTCCTGAGCACCACACCCTCTGCTGAGGAACAGCAGCTGTACGTGAAACCTTGCTCCACCAGCCAGAAGAGCCACCACAGCTGTGAACAGCACCCACCAGAGGAGCTGCTGCCAACTGAAGAGCAGCTGCTACCGCAACCGCCCGAAGAGCAACCACAGACCAAGGAGTCACTGCCACCAAGGGAGCAGCCACTGAACGACTCAACGTCTAGATATGTCAGCGAGATCAAACATGGGTAGACAAAGAAACCCCCAAAGGAAAGAGAAGGAGGACTCTCCAGAAAAGCAGCTAAGTAATACAGAGGCATGCAACATGACAGAAAAAGAATTCAGAATAAGGGTCCTAGAGTGCATAAACCGGATGGAGGAAAAAATCAACAACCTCTCCAAGAAGCTAGAAGAAACAGATGAAAAAATCAACAACTTAAGTAAGACCCAAGAAGAAATGAAGAGTGATATAGCTGCAATGAAAAACTCCATTGAAAGTATCAACAGTAGACTAGGAGAAGCGGAGGACCGAATTAGTGATTTAGAAGACAAGGAAGCAAAACACACCCAAAACGTACTGCAATTGGAGAAAAAAATGAAAAGACAGGAGGAGAGCCTAAGGGAGCTTTGGGACAACATGAAACGAAACAACATACGAATAATAGGGGTACCAGAACAACAGAAGGATGAACAAGGATTAGAAAACCTATTAGAAGAAATAATATCAGAAAACTTCCCTGAGGTGGGGAAGAAAAAAGTCACACAAGCCCAGAGAGTCCCAAACAAGGTGAACCCAAAAAGACCCACACCAAGACACATCATAATTACCATGGCAAATGTTCAGGACAAAGAGAGAATCTTACAGGCTGCAAGAGAGAGACGGAAAGTTACATACAAGGGATCTCCCATTAGATTGTCAAATGATTTCTCAACAGAAACACATCAGGCCAGAAAAGAATGGACGGAAATTTACAAAGTGATGCAAAGCAAAGGACTGAATCCAAGAATACTCTATCCAGCAAGGCTATCATTCAAACTTGAAGGGGAAATAAGAAGCTTCACAGACAAAAAAAGGCTAAGGGAGTTTATCACCACCAAGCCAGCAATGCAAGGAATGCTAAAGGGACTGGTATAAAAATAAGAAATAAAAAGCTCAGAAAGAAAACAGCCACACAAAAACAGAAATGCCTACAAACAAGTACCTTTCAATAATAACTTTAAACGTAAACGGACTAAATGCTCCAAACAAAAGACATCGAGTGGCTGAATGGATAAAAAAACATGACCCATACATCTGCTGTCTACAAGAAACCCACCTCATTAGAAGGGACTCACACAGACTGAAAGTGAAAGGATGGAAAAATATCTTTCAGGCAAATGGAAAGGAAAAGAAAGCTGGGGTAGCAATACTTATATCGGACAAAATAGACCTCAAAGTGAAGGCCATAACAAGAGATAAGGAAGGCCACTTCATAATACTAAAGGGATCAATACAACAAGAAGATATAACCCTGGTAAACATATATGCACCCAGTGCAGGAGCACCCAAATTCATAAAAAAACTCCTGGAGGATATCAAAGGAGAGATCGACAACAATACAATCATTGTAGGGGACTTTAATACACCACTGACAGCACTGGATAAGTCTTCTAGACAAATAATCAGCAAAGATACAGCAATCCTAAATGACTCACTAGATCAGATGGACTTAATAGACATCTTCAGAACACTTCACCCGAAAGCCAGGGAATATACATTCTACTCAAATGCTCATAGGACATATTCAAAAATAGACCATATATTGGGTCACAAGCAAAGTATCCCCAAATTCAAGAAGATTGAAATCATAAAAAGCGTCTTCGCAGACCACGATGGCATAATATTAGAAATAAACTACAATAAAAACAACCCAAAATACTCAAACACCTGGAAGCTGAATAGCATGCTATTAAATATTGATTGGGTTACCAATGAAATCAAAGAAGAAATTCGAAACATCCTGGAAACTAATGACAATGAAAACACAACAATCCAAAACCTATGGGACACAATGAAAGCAGTCCTGAGAGGGAAGTTTATAGCTCTACAGGCCTATCTCAAAAAACAAGAAAAAATGGTAGTAAATCATCTAACTCTACAACTCAAAGAATTAGAAAGAGAGCAACAAGAAAACCCCAGAGTGAGCAGAAGGAAGGAGATAATAAAGATTAGAGCAGAAATAAATGACATAGAGACCAAAAAAACAATACAGAAAATCAATGAAACCAAGAGCTGGTTCTTTGAAAGGATAAACAAGATTGACAAACCTCTAGCCAGACTCACCAAGAAGCAAAGAGAGAGGACCCAAATAAACAAAATCAGAAACGATAGAGGCGAAATAACAACAGACCCCACAGAAATACAAATGATTGTTAAAAAATACTATGGACAGCTCTACTCCAACAAACTAGACAACCTGGAGGAAATGGACAAATTCCTAGAAAAATACAACATTCCAAAACTCAATCAGGAAGAATCTAAAAATCTCAACAGGCCAATAACTATGGAAGAAATTGAAGCAGTCATCAAAAAGCTTCCAGCAAACAAAAGCCCAGGACCAGACGGCTTCACAGGGGAGTTTTACCAAACATTCAAGGAAGAACTGAAACCTATCCTCCTCAGACTACTACAAAAAATTCAAGAGGAAGGAACACTTCCAAGCTCATTCTATGAAGCCAGCATCACCCTAATACCAAAACCAGGTAAAGACAACACAATGAAAGAGAATTACAGGCCAATATCCCTCATGAACATAGATGCCAAAATCCTCAACAAAATCTTAGCAAATCGGATCCAGCAGTACATCAGAAAGATCATACACCATGAACAAGTAGGATTTATCCCAGGGATGCAAGGATGGTACAATATCCGCAAATCAATAAACGTGATACATCACATAAACAAATTGAAAGAAAAAAACCACATGGTCATATCAATTGATGCAGAAAAAGCATTTGACAAAATTCAACACCCATTTTTGATAAAAGCTCTCAGCAAGGTGGGAGTAGAAGGATCATACCTCAACATAATAAAAGCCATATATGACAGGCCCACAGCCAACATCATACTCAATGGACAAAAACTAACACCATTCCCCCTAAGAACAGGAACAAGACAGGGATGCCCCCTCTCACCACTCCTCTTCAACATAGTACTGGAAGTGTTAGCCATTGCAATTCGGCAAGAAGAAGAAATAAAAGGCATCCAAATTGGAAAAGAGGAAGTAAAACTGTCCTTATTTGCAGACGACATGATATTATACATACAAAACCCTAGAGACTCCATCAAAAAGCTACTGGACTTAATACATGAATTTGGCAATGTAGCAGGATACAAAATTAACCCCAAGAAATCCGAGGCATTTCTATACACCAATAGTGAACTTTCAGAAAGAGAGATTATAAAAACAATCCCGTTTACCATCGCACCAAAAAAATTAAGCTACCTAGGAATAAACTTAACTAAAGAGGTAAAAGACCTCTACTCAGAAAACTACAGGACGTTGAAAAATGATATAGAGGAAGACATAAACAGATGGAAGAACATACCGTGTTCATGGATTGGTAGAATCAACATCATTAAAATGTCCATACTACCCAAAGCAATCTATAAATTCAATGCACTTCCCATTAAAATACCAATGGCATACTTCAGAGATCTAGAACGAACTCTCCAAAAATTCATCTGGAATAAAAAAAGACCCCGAATAGCTGCAGCAATCCTGAAAAAGACCAAAGTAGGTGGGATCTCAATACCAGATATCAAGATGTATTACAAAGCCACTGTTCTCAAAACTGCCTGGTACTGGCACAAGAATAGGCATATAGATCAATGGAATAGAATAGAGAGCCCAGAAATCGGCCCGAACCAATATGCTCAATTAATATTTGACAAAGGAGGCAAGAACATACAATGGAGCCAAGATAGTCTCTTCAATAAATGGTGTTGGGAAAATTGGACAGATATATGCAAGAAAATGAAACTAGACCACCAACTTACACCATACACAAAAATAAACTCAAAATGGATAAAGGACTTAAATGTACGACAGGAAACCATAAAAATTCTAGAAGAATCCAAAGGCAACAAAATCTCAGACATATGCCAAAGCAATTTCTTCACTGATACAGCTCCTAGGGCACTTGAAACGAAAGAGAAAATGAACAAATGGGACTACATCAAAATAAAAAGCTTCTGCACAGCAAAAGAAACCATCAACAAAACAACGAGAAAACCCACTGTGTGGGAAAACATATTTGCCAATGTCATATCTGATAAGGGCCTAATCTCCAAAATTTATAGGGAACTCATACAACTTAACAAAAGGAAGATAAACAATCCAATCAAAAAATGGGCAAAGGACCTAAATAGACACCTTTCAAAAGAGGACATTCAGAAAGCCAAGAGACATATGAAAACATGCTCAAAGTCACTAATCATCCGAGAGATGCAAATCAAAACAACAATGAGGTACCATCTCACACCTGTCAGACTGGCTATCATCAACAAATCAACAAACGACAAGTGCTGGAGAGGATGTGGAGAAAAAGGAACACTTGTGCACTGCTGGTGGGAATGCAGACTGGTGCAGCCACTATGGAAGACAGTATGGAGTTTCCTTAAAAAACTGAAAATGGAACTCCCATTTGACCCTGTGATCCCACTTCTAGGAATATATCCCAAGAAACCAGAAACACCAATCAGAAAGGATATATGCACCCCTATGTTCATAGCAGCACAATTCACCATAGCTAAGATCTGGAAACAGCCTAAGTGCCCATCAGTAGATGAATGGATTAGAAAACTGTGGTACATCTACACGATGGAATACTATGCTGCTCTAAAAAGGAAGGAACTCTTACCATTTGCAACGTCATGGATGGAACTGGAGAGCATTATGCTAAGTGAAATAAGCCAGTCAATGAAGGAAAAATACCACATGATCTCACTCATTCATGGATAATAGAGACCATTATAAACTTTTGAACAATAATAGATACAGAGGCAGAGCTGCCTCAAACAGATTGTCAAACTGCAGCAGGAAGGCCGGGGAGGGTTGCGGGGCAGGAGGTAGGGGGGTAAGAGATCAACCAAAGGACTTATATGCATGCATATAAGCATAACCAGTGGGCATAAGACATTGGGGGATAGGGGAGGCTAGGGGACTGTCTAGGGCGGGGGGATAAAATGGACACATATGTAATACCCTTTGTAATACTTTAAGCAATAAAAATTAAAAAAAATAAAAATAAAAAAATAAAATAAAAAAAAATAAAAAAAAATAAAATGGGCAAAGGATCTAAATAGACACTTTTCGAAAGAGGACATACAGAAGGCTCAGAGACATATGAAAACATGCTCAAAGTCACTACTTATTCAAGAGATGCAAATCAAAACAACGAGATACCATTTCACACCTGTCAGAATGGCTATCATCAACAAATCAACAGATGACAAGTGCTGGTGAGGATACGGAGAAAAAGGAACCCTCCTGCACTGCTGGTGGGAATGCAGACTGGTGCAGCCATTGTGGAAGACAGTATGGAGTTTTCTCAAATAGTTAAAAATGGAACTACCATTTGACCCAGTAATCTCACTCCTAGGACTATATCCCAAGGAACCAGAAACACCAATCAGAAAGGATATATGCACCCCTATGTTCACAGCAGCACAATTTACAATAGCTAAGATTTGGAAACAGCCTAAGTGCCCATCAGCAGAAGAGTGGATTAAAAAACTGTGGTACATCTACACAATGGACTACTATGCCGCTATGAAAAAAAAGGAACTTTTACCATTTGCAACAGCATGGATGGTACTGGAGATCATTATGCTAAGCAAAATAAGCCAGTCGGCAAAAGATAAATATCACATGATCTCACTCATATGTGGGATATAAGGATCAACATAATTTGATGAACAAGAATAGATCCAGAGACAAATGCCAGGGGAGGGAGGGTTAGAGAGCAACCAAAGGACTTGTACACATGCATATTAGCATAACCAATGGACACAGACACTAGGGCGGTGGGGGCTCGCCCGGGGTGGGAATGGCTCGGGGGGGGGGGGGGTTAATTGGGGGGGAAAAAGACTTATGTAAAACTATAGACAATAAAATAAATCAATGGAAAAATATCCTCTGGTGAGGCTTAACAAATAAATAAATACAACAGAAAAAATGAAACAACCTAAATATACAAAAGTTGAATGCTTAAATTATGGTATGCCAAGCCCATAGACTGCTGTGAAGACATTTTAAATAATGGTGATGAAGGCTATGGAAAATGAAAACATCAGAACACTTCACATCCTGAGCTTCATCCCTGTAGCTATGGCCCCAAATGTCCTTGGGTAATGAAAATTGGGAAACACAAAGACCATTTGACTGGCAAAACTTAGGAGAATCATATTATGAGGGTCAATAAATATTTGAGATTCCCCTCATAATTATTTATGAACTCCAAAATTGCAATCACTTCCTCCCCGTTCTTACACATATTCCATCCTTATCTCAATAGACACTGTGGCCCCTGTATGACTGGACGGTGAAAGGGAGTGGACAGAACCTTAAAGACAGGATGAGCATAAAATTTGTCACCCAAATGAGGAAACTGCTGAGGATATAAAGAAGCACTCTCAGAATTACGCCAGCACAGCAGTTGTAACCCAGGAATGTTCCAGTAGAACTACTACATCTCATCACCCTAGCACAGTGGTCGGCAAACTGCGGCTCGCGAGCCACATGCGGCTCTTTGGCCCCTTGAGTGTGGCTCTTCCACAAAATACCACATGTGGGCACGCACATACAATGCGATTGAAACTTTGTGGCCCGTGCGCACAAGTAGGTATTTTGTGGAAGAGCCACACTCAAGGGACCACTGACCTAGGAGTCTACAAGTTGTGGGAGAGAACACTTGTGCCTCTAACCTTAGCCTTTTTTTTTTTTTTTTTTTTTCTTTTTTTTTTTAAATATATTTTATTGATTTTTTACAGAGAGGAAGGGAGAGAGATAGAGAGCTAGAAACATCGATGAGAGAGAAACATCGACCAGCCGCCTCCTGCACATCTCCCACTGGGGATGTGCCGGCAGCCCAGGTACATGCCCCTGACCGGAATCGAACCCGGGACCCCCCAGTCCGCAGGCCGACGCTCTATCCACTGAGCCAAACCGGTTTCGGCAGCCTTTTTTTTCTAATTGGCTATTTTATCCTACCACATGCTCTTGCCCTTTTAGATACATCTTCCATCACCCAAAGCAAAAATCCAGGCTTTCCCAGATATCTTTTTTTTAATATATTTTTTATTGATTTCAGAGAGAAAGGGAGAGGGAGAGAGAGATAGAAACATCAATGATGAATCATTGATCACCTGCCTCCTGCATGCCCCCTACTGGGGATCGAGCCTACACCCCAGGCATGTGCCCTTGACTGGAATCGAATCTGGGACTCTTCAATCTGCAGGCCGAAGCTCTATCCACTGAGCCAAACCAGCTAGGGCTCCCAGACATCTTGATGAACCCTGCCAAAACTAGGAAATCCTGAATAACAATCCTAGATATGCATATTCTTGGCCTTTCCCGCCTGTGCCCTTTTTCACAGGGAATCAGGGATTTCCAACAAAAGAATGCAAGTGATTAGCCATTCAAAAGCATCCTATCGTAAAGAGCTGCCTCTTGCCCAGGCCCCTGTGCACTAAGAGGTCACAGTTTGATTCCTGGTCAGGGCACATGCCCAGATTGTGGGCTCGATCCCCAGTGGGAGGCATGTGGGAGGCAGCCCATCAATGTTTCTCTCTCCCTATCCCTTCCTCTCTCTCTAAAAATCAATTTTTTAAAAAAACATATAAAAGCTGGCCTAGTTGGTGCATCTCAGTTGGTTAGGCATCACCCCATGCACCAGGAGGTCACCAGTTCCAGTCCCAGTTGGTGCACAAGCCCAGGTTTTATGCTCAATGCCATGTGGGGATGTGCAGGAGGCAGGGATTGGGATATCTCTCTCTAAAAAAAAAAATTCAATGAAAACATTTTTTTTAAAAGAGCTGCCTCTTGTTCATTAAAAAAAAAAAAAAAAAAAAAGCGCATTTATTAAATGCCAGGCACCCTTCTAGGTATTGGGTGATAGGGCTTTTAAAAAGACAGGACTGTCACCCAGCTCACTGGATCATGCATTCAGAGAGGGAGGCTGACAATGAGTAAGTGATAGATCATTGTGAGACTTCCTGACTGCAGTACTCTCCATCTGGGGTAGAGGGAGAGCCCAACTCAATAAGAGAAGTCAGGAAAGAATCTCTGAGAGGGTGCCATTTTACCTAACTGGCAGGACAGGCACTGGCCAGAGTGACAAGCCAGTTCCACAGGTCAACACCAATGTTGTTTCCTGCTTCCCCTGTTTGCTCCCAATTTGCATAAACCACATGTGTTACTATCAGTGGTAGTGGCACCTCAATGGTTTTCTCATGAAATGAAATGAATACAGATGAAAACCAAGAGATTTCCATTGCACACGTGGGGAAACCACGGGGAGTGGAATCATTGCCATCAATCTCACTGTTATGGGTTCACTCAGCGAGATAGACCACCAACTCAGAATTTAAATTTAAGAGCCTTTATTAAGCTGGCCAGCTGACTGCAGCTACAGCACCCCGCCGAAGCAAGGGCTGAACTGCAGCGCCGACTTCCATGGCCAGCGACTACAGTTACAGCACCCTGCCGAAGCAGAGGCTGAACTGCAGCACTGACTGCAAGAGTTACATTTTATTATTAAATTTTGTGGAGGCCCAGAGAAAAATGTGTCTTTCAAATTCTGGGCCCCCAACATGGAGGAAACTCTATTTATACTTTTTCCAGTCCTTAGTCTCCCAAATTTGGAATGAGACTTCCAGGCCTTCTGAGAAAGAAGGCCTGCATGCTGGGAAGGGGCCATGAGACCAATCTCAAGGCCTGGCCTGATGTCAGTACCTTCCTATCTGTGTGTTCTAGGACAGCGTGGCCCACCTGGCCGAAGCGCCAGATATGCAGCCCAGCACATCACGAGATGGCCACAGGTGCCCAAAACTCCGAGGCGTGTAGTGTAATCATTATGCTCCCCTAGTCATCTTGGACTTGGGGACAGTAATTAAAGTCTACACTCAGAGAAATACGGAGGATAGATCAGTGCTCACTGGACTTAACTGACCACAGTATTTTCTCAGGACAATTTTGAGATCAGGTTTACGCTGAAGCCAGCCTGAGGGGCAGTTTTCTGAACCCATAATATTCTCATTCCCAACTTCCATTGGCTGCTGGTCCCACTAACCGAATCATTCTTGTGGTTAGGTTCTTCCTGGTGTTCAGTATTTATTCCCCCTGCTGGAAGTTTTACACTGTGATTTCTTATTCCACTGTTCTGGACTGATCAGAATACAGTAATGGAAGCTTCTCTCTTCCAAACATGAGCCACAGGTCGTTAAGTCCCCATCAAGCTGGTTTGGGTGCTTAATAGTTGTTCGTATTCCTCTTTTTTTCCAAACTTCAGGTCAAGATTGTACTCCTTTCAACTTTATGCCAACATGTGATTTTTGGAAATATAACAAAAAGAAAGTCTGAATAGGCTTTTTTAGCTGGGGCCCAGCAAGAGCCAAAGGAAATGGAATAATGAAGCATGTTCTGCTCTTCAGGCCAGTTTGTTCCCATGTCTAAATGTGGCTTTTGCCTTTTATAGTATTTAGATCATATCACTGACTCATGTTCCATAAGAACCATTTTTATTTAGCCGCTATAGCCTATTCCAATCCCCACTTCCTTTCTTACTCTTTCTTTCTGTGAACCTTCTACCCAAAGCCAGTTTTTTATAACGGTATATTTGATGGTACCATTGTTCAGAGATAATTTACCCAATTGTTCTTTTTTTTAAAAAATATATTTTATTGATTTTTCACAGAGAGGAGGGGAGAGGGATAGTCAGAAACATCGATGAGAGAAACATCGATCAGCTGCCTCCTGCACGCCCCCTACTGGGGATGTGCCCGCAACCAAGGTACATGCCCTTGACTGGAATCAAACCTGGGACCCTTGAGTCCGCAGGCCGATCCGCTGAGCCAAACCCGTTAGGGCCAATTGTTCTTTTTTTAAAATTTTTATGAATTCAGAGAGGAAAGGAGAGGGAGAGATAGAAACATCAATGATGAGAGAGAATCATTGATTGGCTGCCTCCTACACACCCCACATTAAGTATCAAGCCCGCAACCCAGGTATGTGCCCTGACCAGGAATCGAACAGTGACCTTCTGGTTCATAGGTCGATGCTCAACCACTGAGCCACACCGGCTGGGCCACCCAATTGTTCTTTATTAACTCTCCTTTGATTGCTCTCAGATGTTTTCTCCTACTTGACAAGTTAGGTAATATATTCCTCTTCTACATATTATTTGGTTCCTCAATAGACTGTGTGTGCTGGTTGTTGTTTTCAGGTATTCTTACCACCTGACATCCAGGTAATGCCCACTAATAACAGCAAACTCTTTTTTTTTTTTTTTTTTTTTTTTTTAATATTTTATTGATTTTTTACAGAGAGGAAGGGAGAGAGATAGAGAGTTAGAAACATCGATGAGAGAGAAACATCGATCAGCTGCCTCCTGCACATCTCCTACTGGGGATGTGCCCGCAACTCAGGTACATGCCCCTGACCGGAATCGAACCTGGGACCCTTCAGTCCGCAGGCCGACGCTCTATCCACTGAGCCAAACCGGTTTCGGCTAATAACAGCAAACTCTTAAATAGCACTTGCTATGTTCTAGGCCAAGCATGTCAAAATAAACGAGGCATGTGGCCCGCCAGCCGCAAGTTTGACATACTTGTTCTAGGCACTGTTCTGAGCACTTTATTAACTCATGAAACCCCCAACAACCCCCAAGGAAGTAGGTTTTTTCACACTAGAACAATGTGCTCACCAGAAAGGGGAACTCCGGGATTAGGAAGAGGTAGCAGACAGCTTCCAGCTGGTGTCTCCGGTACAGAAGGGGAAACATTCTGGCACAGAGGCAGTTCAGCTGCTAAGATGGCCAGTTGTTTTTTTCACTTTTCCATCGCTTTCTGTGCTGTAAAGTGAAAGCAAGGCTCACACTTAATCAGCAGGTCTGCATTGGGCCTAAATTACCACCTTTTATTTAAATGGTAACATGTTCTCTCTAAAATTCTTTCTAGTCAGTGACTTCAGTCAGGAAAAATGTTTGCATCACTATTTAATGACACAGTACCATTGTAGGTGGCCTTATTTTTACAGAAGAAATACATGCAAAAGGCAAAAGAGGTAGCTCAGTGGCTAAAATGGACATAAGTACTCGCACATACTCTCTGCCTCTCTATTCCAATTCCTTCCTCGAGGTGGCACTGGGGAACAAATGTACTCCAAGATCGACATCTGCTATATTTAGTAATAGTGTTCATGGCACCGTTAAAGACAAGGCAACAGGCCCACACCAAAATAAGGCTTCAGCACAGTCTTAGCTCCCTCCTCCCCCCCCTCCACCCCACCCCACCGCCGCCCTGGAATCTTAAGCCAGGCAATCAGGAGGCGCCTGCTCAGCATTAATCCATCTGCGGGATAGACCCCTGCCACCCCCCTAAGGAAAATAATCTGCCAACAACTTACCTGCTCTTTGGCCCAGAACAAAGTCCTTGTTCCCCCGCCTTCTACCCATAAAGCCTCTTGCCTTTTATGGCTCTCGGGGCTGCTTCCTACCTGCTCCATTTGATGCTGCCCGACTGACGAATCACTATACAAAGCCCATTCGATCTTTAAACTTCACTCCACTGGACTTAGGGTTTTGACAGCACTGACTATGAAACCGAGTGACCATACCTCATTTGTGGGCGAGAAGGCCTGGAGTTGATATTCCCTGATTAAATATTGTCCTTATTCCTAAAGCCCATCCCAGGAAGACTGTAGGAATTGATGTGAGAATCACTGATTCCAGCCTTTATTTTATTTTTATTTCAGAGAGGAAGGGACAGGGAGAGAGAGAAACATCAGTGATGAGGGAGAATCATGGATCGGCTGCCTCCTGCACCCTGGGCATGTGCCCTGAGCGGGAAGCGAGCTGAGCTCCTGGTTCATAGGTCGATGCTCAACCACAGAACCACGCCGCCCGGCTGATTCCTGTCTTAAATCCCATAATATTCTGACTTGTTTCCATTATAACTGAGCTCATATATTCCAATAAGGAAGAAAGAACCACGTCACAGAAAAGGCAGGCCTAGAAGTCCCTCTGTGCCCCCGACACACACACACACACACACACACACACAGCGCCCCCATGAAGGCGGCTGAGCCCAGTTCTCTCGGAGAATGAATGCAGGGTCTGCCGGACACACCTTCGCCCTTCCTGCCCGGAGCCGCGGGACCCGGGGGCCTCGGAATCTTGGAGCCTCGGGCCCTGGTGACGGACTTTTTTGCCAACTGAAGGCCACGCTCGAAAGCAAGCACAGGCGAGTACTGGGAGAAAGACGGAAACGGAACCAGCGAAGAGACAGAGGGAGACGATCCCTGAGGAGCCGGCACAGGTGGGACGCCCATCGCCAGCACCAGCTCTGCAGCTCCAGGGGGTGGCAAGGACCCACCTGTGAGGGCACTTACAGCAGAGCCTGCCCGTGGGCCGCGGGGAAACGGAGAAACCGGAGCCCCGTTTAAAATGGAGCCGGAAGGCTGGAAGTGAGAACTCGACACCGCGTCACTCAAGCACCCGTCTGACCCCACAGCGAAGGAGGCACCTGCTTCACTGCCTCACTGGAGGAAGGAGCATTCCTCCTGCCCAGTAACAGCCCCGCCAATGGGAGGCTGCCGTAGCCCAGCCAATGGGAGGCTGCCGTAGCCCAGCCAATGGGAGGCTGCCGTAGCCCAGCCAATGGGAGGCTGCCGTAGCCCAGCCAATGAGAGGCTGCTGTAGCCCAGCCAATGGGAGGCTGCCGTAGCCAGCCAATAGGAAGTCACTAGGAACTTTCGTTTCCTGCAATGGGATTTCCCTTTGCAACAGCCTCCCAGGTCCATAAAAGGACATCCATCCTTTCTCTGGACCGGCCTGCGGGTTCGCCATTAGACTGCACGTCACCAACTGCAATTGTTTGTTGTTCCCAAATAAAGCCATTTGCTGGAGGCATTTCTAGCCGTTTATTTGTTTAAAGTCAACAGTAATCACTGATATTACTTTAGCAGGAAGAAGATTTAGCCCAGAAGGGAGAAGAGTGCTTGAAGCAATGATGATCCTAAAACAAACAATTGAAGACTTGAAGAAACTAAACAAGAATTCATCTCAAAAATAAAGATAACAAGCCCTGGCCTGTGTGGCTCATGGGTCAGTTAGACAGTCCTCCCTGCACTGTAAGGTTGCTGGTTGGGTTCCTGGTCAGGTCACATGCCCAGGTTGTAGGTTTGATCCCCAGTTTGGTGGCGTGCAGGAGGCAGCCAATTGATGTTTCTCCCTCACATTGATGTTTCTCTCACTCTCCCTCCCTCTCTCTTACTCTCTCTCACTCTCTCTCCCTCTCTCTTACTCTCTCTCTAAAAATACATTTTAAAATATTTTTTTAAAAATTAGTCTAATTTTAAGATTACAGTAAGTTTGCACCACCCATGTTCCACATTATAAGTAACTCCACCGACTAAGAAAATAGATAATAATGGAAGATGATAAGCAAATTCAAAAGGAAGTTAAAGCATTCTACAGTCATCGTCATGCTGAGAAGTGTGGGGCATGCAGGAGGCAGGGGGCAGCTATCAATGATTCACTCTCATCATTGATGTTTCTATCTCTCTCTCCATCTCTGAAATCAACAAAAATATTAAAGGGAATGAAATCTTTATTTATTTGGGGAATGAATTCCTTTTTTGGGGAGGGATGAATTCTTGATGTACACAACAACATAGAGGAATCTCACCACGATTGTGCGAAGTTAAATTAATTATTTAAAAAAGAGTACATATTGTATGATTCCATTAATATAAAGTCCTAGAAAATGCAAACTAATCTATGACAGTAACTTTCAACCAGTGTGCCACAAGAATTTTTAAAACATGCAATGCCTGCCCTAGCTGGTTTGGCTCAGTGGAGAGTGTTGGCCTGCAACTGAAAGGTCCCAGGTTTGATTCCGGTCAAAGGCACATGCCCGGGTTGTGGGCTTGATCCCCACTGGGGGACTTGCAGGAGGCAACCAATCCATGATTTTCTCTCATCATGGATGTTTCTCTCTCCCCCTCTTTCTTCCCCTCAGAAATCAATAAAAAAAATTTTAAAAAAAAACATGCAATGCCTGAGGATTTAGTCAGGGCACTAACCTCTTTTCCCTTAGATTGTCAAATAAAAAATTGATAACAGTCAACACTACAATAGCCTTCGAGTGTGAATGAATCAAAATTATACCTTTTTTTGTCAGATCGGCAAAAAGTACAATATATTTTTTGTTGTGCTGCAAAATTTTAGTAATTAGTTTATGTATGCATGAGATGAAAAAAAGTTGAAAATTTCTGATCTATAGCGATGGAAAGCAGATCAGTGGATAGATACCTGGGGGTGAGGAGTCAGAGTGGGACAAAGATAAGGGATTGCCAAGAAGTCTCATCATAAAACGTTGTGGGGGATGGGATGGTCATTATCTTAAGTGCAGTGATGGTTTCATGAATGTATAAGTCAAATTTATGAAATTAAAAACTAAATATATGCAATGTGCTGTATGTTAATTAGACCGCAATAAACCTGTTTAGAAAATAGTTTGATATCTGTGCACAATTGATAAAAAGATCAATGAGTAAGAATAGAGAACCTAGAAATTGACCTGTATATATATGGAAACTTGACATATGATAAAGATGGCATTACCAACCAGTGGAGAACTGATGAGCCATCCAATAAATAGTATTATAGCAAATGACTTTTCAAATTGAAAAATTAAATTAGATGCATACCCCCAAATCAATACCAGATTGCTCTAAGATTCAAATATTGAAAGAAGAAAAATGGCTTAAAGGTATTAGCATAAAGTATAGGAGAATATATTTATGACTTCAAGGTAGGTAAGGATCTATTGTTGTTTTTTTAATCCTTACCCAACAATATTTTTTGCATTGATTTTTAGAGAGAGTGGAAAGGAAGGTTGGAGGGGGAGAGAGAGAGAGAAACATCAATGTGAGAGAGACGCATCGATTTCTTGACTTCCACACACGCCTGGACTGGAGCCAGGAATCGAACCTGCAACTCAGCTACGTGCCCTTGACTGGGAATTGAACCCTGGACCCTTCGATGCTCGGGCCGATGCTCTAACCACTGAGCACAACAGCCAGAGCTAAGGATCTCTTAAATAAGACACAAAAAGCATAAATAATAAAGGAGAATATCTGTTTGACTTCATCAAATATAAACTTTAATTTTTCAAAAGATACTATAAACAGAATTAAAAGAGAAGTCACAGACTGAGAAAAAGTCTTTGCCCTTAAAACAAACCAAGAGTTAGCATCCAAATATGCACTTCTTTGAAACTTACAAATCAATAAGAAAAAGGCCAACACCCAATTAAACATGCAAAGGCAATGACTACACAATCCTCAGAGGAAGGAGTCCAAACAGTGAACAAACAAATGGGAAAAATTCAACTCCATTGGTAATTAGGGAAGTGCCCATCAAAACTAGGAAATAGCACTTCACACTCATAAGACTAGCAAAATGTAAGATGTGAAAATATCAAGAGTTGAGAAGGATATGGAGAAATGAGAGTTCCCATACAATCCTGAGGGGCAATGTTGAACAATTCACTGGAGAGCAGGTTGGCACGATCCAATAACATTGAAAATACATTTATCTTCCAACCGAGTGGTTTTATTTGGTATGGGGAGAGGGAAGGAGTGATGACAGTCCAGTGAGTTTGCACCACGCATGTTCCACATTCTAAGTAACTCTTCCCACCGGCTAGGAAAGGAAATGCGGCAGAATGCGGTGACACGGGAGAAAAGGAAAGGCCACCTGTTACTGCTCCCACTCTACCGTTCGCTTATCTGCACTGACCCAGATGCCTCTCTCTTCCTGCCACACTCTGCCCTCCTGTGTGACCAGGCCTGCTTCCTCCCACATTGTGGCTGTGGCCACCACACTACTTAGCCCTGTCAGACAGTAATGCATCTGAGCACAAGATATTAACCACAGGCCCTGGCATCGTGTCTGATCGGGCAAAACCGGGGGAGAGAGTTTTCATCCTCACCCGCAGAACTAAACAGCCTTCCCACAAGAACATAAACAACTTTTTCCATTTGCAGAACACAGCAAAGACAATTCTGTCAGTTAGGGCATCAAGCTTGCTGGTCTCACGTGAAAATGACCTCACTGACCTCCCCCCCCCCCCCCCATTACAGCTGGAAGTTGGAGATGTTCCCTGGTCAGGGAGATGGGCTGGTGCCAGCAAACCCACACTCATCTCTCAACAGCCCTTGGTGTGGCTTGATGGGGGTGTGCGATGGAGCGAGCCCGCAGCCAACAGAGGTGGAGCCCACAGCCTGACCTCACCATGCCCTTCCATGGCCCCCAGAGCTCGCCCGACCCAAGCAGCCGCTATTCCAAGGAGACCTCAACACTTTCATCATCCTACTAATTGGAACACAAAATTACAGATGTCTGTGGGCAACCAATCAGCCAAACAGATTGTCTTCAAATATTCTTTTGATATTTATTTATTGAGGCCAATATTTACTAATTGGTTTTCTATCACTGAAAGTCATGTGCCACATAAATTTTGGTCAAAGACTGACCATATATAGCACAGTGATCCCATAATATTGTAAGGGATTATAATCAAAAAGTTTGTTTTTGCCCTGACCAATTTGGCTCAGTGGCTAGAGCGGAGACCTGCGGACTGAAGGGTCCCGAGTTCGATTCCAGTCAAGGGCATGTACCTTGGTTGGGGGCACATCCCCAGTGGGGGGTGTGCAGGAGGCAGCTGGTCGATGTTTCTCTCTCATCGATGTTTCTAACTCTCTATCCCTCTCCCTTCCTATCTGTAAAAAATCAATAAAATAGCCGAAACCGGTTTGGCTCAGTGGATAGAGCGTCAGCCTGCAGACTGGGGGGTCCCAGGTTCGATTCCGGTCAAGGGCATGTACCTGGGTTGCGGGCACGTCCCCAGTGGGAGATGTGCAGGAGGCGGCTGATAGATGTTTCTCTCCCATCGATGTTTCTAACTCTCTATCTCTCTCCCTTCCTCTCTGTAAAAAATCAATAAAAAAATATATTAAAAAAAATCAATAAAATATATTGTTTTTTTAAGTTTGTTTTCGATGTTGAAAGAAAAGGCTGGACCCGACTATGATGCTGAATGTACTGCCAGCTCTGGGTGGTTTAGACAAGGCTCCATGTGCTGTCCACTTGATCTGTGCCCCTCTCGGCCATGCCCTGGAGTTGGTGAGGGAGCAAGAGGCACAGGCTGAGCAAGAGGGGAACCCAGGCATCTATCCCTGCCTGCCCCTGCATGCACACACACACGCGCACACACACACACACACACACACACACACACACACTACTGTAAAAGGTTTAGATACACAAATAGCATCTATATATATAAAAGCCAAGTAACAGAAATGGTGGAACGACCAGAACGACTGGTCACTATGATGTGCACTGCGGCGGCCAACCGGCCCAATGGGGGCCCTGATCAGCACCCGCAACTTCCCACAACCTCTCCCCCTGGCCTGTCCCACCCTTGATTGGCCCCCTTACCCCAATTGGGGGTAGGGCCAGTTGGCCAACCGCCCATGGCCCCTCTCCCTGGTCAGCCCCACTCCCAATTATCCCCCCCATCGGGGGCGGGGCCGGGCAGGCAGGGGAAAGGGGATGCAGGAGGCTAACCGGCTCAGCCCCGCCCCTGATGGCCCTCATCAGGACAGGCAGCTGGACCCCACCCATGCATGAATTCATGCACCAGGCCTCTAGTTTTGTTATAATTGCCAACAGTATTCAGTACAGTAACTTGCTATACAGGCTTGTTGCTTAAGAGCAATAGCCTATGCCAGGCAGCCTAGGTGTGCAGTATGCTACACCACTTAGGTGTGTGGGTGTGCACCTATGATGTTCGCACACTGACAAAATCACCTAAGGATGAATATATCCACATCCTTAAGCAACACATGACTATATGTAAACAGGTTCATTACCAATTCATTTCCACGGGCCAACACAGAGTCAATGTTTGGGGGGGGGGGGGGGAATTAGCAAGTTTCCCACTTATCTGCAGTTCTTTTTCTCTCTTCAGTTTTCCTTTGGGATTTTCAGGAATAGATGGTTCCAGAAAGCAAACACAAGGGTTTGATTAAGGATAGTATAACTGATTCCAAGTAAATAGAATAACGTGTGCATCAGTTTCCACTGGCCTTGACTTTCACCTGATAACCTCTAGAACATCCCCATATCACAAAGCACAGTCAAGGTTGGTACCACCAACACCTTGTTCCAGGGCACTTTCTACCTAGGGTCGAAACTCCCGTGTCCATAGAATGACCCATATTCCTGACTTACTCCCTCGATGGAGTAAATAGATTTCTGCCAGGCGGACCTGCCCATAATTCAACTCTTACCTTAGTCCTAACCTGTCTACATGCCAGCTCAGACCCCAGCAGGAGCAGGCAGGGCTGCCAGGACGAGGGGCTCCAGGAGTCTCTGTGTTGCCGTGGGCAAAGTGAAGAGGGTCCTGCCATGGTGGGCAAGGCTCAGGGCTGAGCCACAGAGCAGCTGATCTGCCCCGTTCACCCCTCAACTGGGAACCTTTGGGCCATACAGGAACGTCACCACTTTCCAGATATCTCTGGCCAAAACCCCTCTTCCTCAGCTTTGAGATTACCTATTTTTATCCACCTTCCCTCTATTACCACCCTTCCCACAAGAAGCCTTTTTAGAATGTTCTTTTCCTAATTGCTTCTCCCATAAAACTGTAATCCCACAGACATCTGTCCATCTGTCCGTGGACTGAGACCCTTTGGAGGGCATGGTGCCCTGGCTGGGTAGCAGCCAAACCACAACTACTCAGAAAATGAGCCTTTGCATGAAGTTCATATTGCGGATGTCAGAGACTACAGATAGAAAATCCTTGACGTCCACACTGGGTGGTTGGACCGGCCCACCACATCCTTGGATTTATGTAACATGAGCCATTCAATATCCTCCTTAGTTAAGCCAGTGTGAGTTGGGATTTTTTTTTCAACTAAAACACCCTGATTCATCCTCAATTGGGACCAACCTTCAGTCTCATGGCTCAACAAGATGTTTGTCACTGAATGTTTAACTGGGTGTACCTGTTTGTTTACACACCCAAATAAACACCTTGAAAAATGTAAAATGCAAACTGAAACTTCTAACATGATTTTTAAGTTTGTATTTGCATACTATAAAATGTGTCAACAAATTAAGTAGTGATATGGACAATAAGCATTGTATAATGGCAAGTACGCATACATGCAAATACAGCCTATTAACATAATCTTAACTAGGAGGGGGGAAAAATCAGTGTTTGAGGGGATGACACTTTACCAAAATTATATTAATGGTCTCTCCCTTTGACAGTAAAACTCAAATGCTTTGGGGGAAAGTTTTAGGGTGGAATTTTAAAAGCCCCAATAAAACTAGTGAGCAAAACTGAAGTAAACAGGAATGACACTGCGCTCAGCACAATGGCAGAGTCAATGTCCATTAGCCATGTTATGCTAGGGCCAGGCTTACACAATGCCAAACATCTGGTTGAAAACTAAAAATAATCCTATATAATAAAAGCCTAATATGCAAATTGTTCCCTCAACTGGGAGTTCAACCAGGAGTTTGATGGCTCACTATGACATGTGCTGACCACCAGGGGGCAGCGTGGAACATGGCGGGTGTCAGCAATGCACTGCAACCTCTCACTGGCTACCTGGGGACGGGGGTTACAGGGAAGGAGGTGCAGTGAGAATGCCGGGTGTCCGCCAAGCTCACTCTCACCCCCCCTGCTACCCTTCCCATGCACCAGGGAAGCCACCGTGCTCAGGTGCCGGCGCCTGCGAGGAGCTCACCCCACACCCATGCAGCGCCTTCTGGGTGAGCTGGGCCACAGCTGCTGGGAGCACAGGGGCCCTGGGCAGGAGTGGGTCTGTAAGGCTAGCCAGGAGAGAGCATGCTGCCCACCTGGCTTCCATGCAGCACTGCGGGGTGGCCCAGAGGCCCACGCTACGCCCTGGCCTGCGGCATCCGGCTGTGCTCCATGTGAGGACTCAGACGCCATGATTCAGGAGGAGGGGTGCGTGCAGAGGCCAGGGACCCAGGTGCTGCCCAGGGTCCAGAGGCCAGTTGGGACCTGCCCTCCCATGCCAGGCACTCGTGCTTTGATCACCAGCCAGGTCTAGGGATGGCACCCATGCACAAATTTTGTGCACTGAGCCTCTAGTCAAATAATAATGTGTGTCCCAAATCGTCACAGATTTGGAATGTGAAGTAGAAATTCATGTTCACATATAAAAGTTTTATATGATGGTCTGACTTTAATACTTTTGCTGTTTCTCAAAGGCAGAATTAAATTTAAAAACTAAATTTTAACATTTGTGTATTTTGCTAATTAATATCTAACATGTTTTATTCGTAAACCACGAGAACTTCTCTATAAATAAAACCAGAAAATAAAACATGAAATTGAATTTAATACAGCCATCTAAATATTGAGGCTCTCATACATTTTCAAGATGTACATTCTACATTAATTTCATAATTAGATTTTGAAACATAATTCCATTTCAAGTGTTCACAGATGTTAGAGTTCAAAAACTCAAATTTAAGACAAATACATTCTTTGGCAGTAGTAAAGTATATACTGTATTTTTGAAGAATCCACAGAATACTTCAGAAAACATTTGTGTAAAGTCAGGAAAATAAAACATTTTAACTGAGGTTTGCTTCATGACAATTACTAAACACTGGAAACAGATAATAAACCTATTTATTATCATCTAAACAAACATCAGTAAGTTTTAGGTAAAATATATAACGAATAGTCTAGTATATAACAAAATGGTAAGCACCATCTCCAAAGAAAATTTTAAAATATTTGACTTAAGTGGAAAATAAAAAGCAATAGTCTTGGGATTTGCCCAAGACATGCATTCTCAAATTCTTATATTTACTTACCAGAACTACATTGTACCTTTCATCTCAAGAAGTCCAACTTCATGTTAAAAATCTTAAAAACAGTCAGAGGCAAGCATACAGTCTGATCCTCCTCAAAGATCCCAAAAGAGATTATGTCACCATCAAAATTTAAGGACCAGCCTGGCCAATGTGGCTCAGTGGTTGAGCATCACAATTCGATCCCCAGTGGAGGGTGTGCAGGAGGCAGCCAATTAATGATTCTTTCTCATCACTGATGTTTCTATCTATCCCTCTCCCTTTCTCTCTCTGAAATTAATAGAAACATATCTTTTTAATTAAGGGCCAGCTTAAACAATTATATTTAAAAAATAACTCCTCTCTTCTCTCCTCCTCCTTTCTCCCCCGCAACACACACACACACACCCCACATGCACACACTCACAAAGAAATAATATCAATTGGATTATTTGGGTCTGAATGAATAGGCAATAAGTAACTATTTCTCCTAATATTTTTTAATCCTCACCCAAGCATATGTTTTTATTGGTTTTAGAGAAAGAGGTGGGGAGGGAAAGAGGGAGGGAGACAAAAAGAGAGAGAGAGAGAGAGAGAGAGAGAGAGAGAGAGAGAGAGAGAGAGAGAGAAACATAGATGTGCAAGAGAAACATCAGTTGGTTGCCGCCCATACCCACCCCAACCAGAGATGGAACCCAAGACCTAGGTATATGCCCTGACCAGGAGTCGAACCCGACACCACTGGCTACACTGGACGATGCTCCAACCAACCGAGCCACCCAGCCAGGGCTATTTCTCCAAATGTTTTTAACCACAGTCCTCTGATATATTTTTGAATACTCTCAAGTTTTTCTACACAAATTAGTAAAATTTTACCTCAGTAGTAATATAAACATTTTAATGGAAACTTCGCTTCCTGGGCGATGTGGAAGCCTGCCTTACGTCTGAGGAGAACAGAACAATTTCCTTAGCAGTGCGCTTACTGATGACATGGCCGCCAGGCAGTACCACTTTAAGTTGGTGGTAAGCCAGAAACGAGCTGACTAGATCGATGAGGCATTTTTAACCCCACAGTGGTAAGAGGTATACTGCATTGCAGATGGCAGAGGAATGTCTATTTTGCAATATTTGAGTAAAGGAGAGAGTTAGGAGAGTTGGATGGCCTCAGGGAATAGTGGGGAAGCCTGCCAAGGAGAACATGGGGGGGGGGGGGCGGGGTTCATTTGAATTATGTCTTTGAATTTTGTTTGCATTAAATGATACATGTATTTGATTTTATAGTTGTATAAGATCTGTAAAAATTGTTTTTATATAGGTTTGAGTTTTTACATATTTACATTAAATATAATAAATAAATCATTTATGTTTAAAAAAACACACTCAACGGAGTCTCCTAAACTTTCACTTACACACACACACACACACACACACACACACAATGGGTTTCCTTATCTAGTCTTACCATTTCTCTGAAATCTTCTTGTCTGATTTTCTGACAAATTGGCAGAGCAGGAACATTTCAGATCATTGCTAAATCATGACAAAAGCTGGTCCCCCTGGCCCACATCTTGCAGGCATGAAATTTAGTCTTGCGATGTATTTTTACATGGATAGGTTTTTATGCAATAATACCATTGCCTGTGGCTCTCTGAGCAGAGGTTTTATAATGTGAGGCTCTCACATCATGGCAGTAAAGAAAATAGAAAGTATCACACTGATTCGACATATTCAGTTATTCAACCCACACTTATCAAGCACACGGGCAGTGCAGTGGGTCCTGCGGATGCAATGCGCGCCATGGGCTCTGCCTGGTGGTCTAGCGCAGGAAATGACCAGTAACCCCACGGTTATGCAGGCAACGGAGTAATGACCAACCTTGTACATGCCTGGGAGCTGGCAGAGACTAGCTTTCTGGGGGTCCACACACATAAAAATACAAACTTGGAAGTCACACAAGTCAGACTTTTCGTAATCTTATCTGAGAACCAACCAGCTGCTCAGGACATAGATGAACTGATGCTATAATTTGAGGGGACATTTTCCTGTTGATGTACCAGAAGGAGGAGGGGAAGGAGAGAGGAAGAGGACCTCACAAATTTCAGAGAACAGGCGGACGGCACCGCCTTTGTCGTCATGATTCTCAACACGAGGAGAATGAGGATGAGAGAGCAGACTCCACCCTGAGGAAGGATCCATGCCATGTACCAAGCAGGTATGCTTCGGACAGACTTCTACAAAGACTTTTTCTTGATCTTTATGAACATTGGTCAGCAGAGAGTTTGAGGTTTTACTTTGACAACCATCTGAAGTGCAAATTCTATTCTGCAAGTTCCAGGCAGGTCCACACACCTTCCTCACAGCTGGGTTGAGGGCAGTCAACCACAATGCGCATGAGCAGAAGGCCGCTCGATCCGCAGGGAGGTGGCCCAAGGGACAGCAGGAGGCAGAGCCACCCTCTTCCCCAGAGGACAATTTTAGGTCCACTTCAACACAAAGACAGGTGGACCCTTGAAGTGCAAGTTGTAGGCCATTAAGGATACCTGCAATAATGCTCACCAGTGTTTTTACTTATTTTTTAATAGATTTTTATTGATTTCAGAGAGAGGAGGGGAGAGTGAAAGATAGAAACATCAATGAGAGAGAATCATGGATCAGCTGCCTCTTGCACGCCTCCTACTGGGGATCGAGCCAGCAACCCAGGCAAGTACCCTGACCGAGAATCTAATCTGGGACCTCTTGGTTCTTGGGTCAATGCTCAACCACTGAGCCACGCCGGCCGGGCCAGTGTTTCCCTTTTTAAACTGACCATGGGCTAAATCCAAGCCCTGAGATAAGCTGTAAGGGTAACAAAATGAATCAAGACCTGACTCCTCCTCTGAAGAAACTCAAAGCTTCATGGAGAGAATAGATCTAAAAGCCACTTATAAGTACCAGGACAGGGGGGCAGACAGAGCACAGAGGAATGGCCGTCTGACCCGGGCCGTCTAAACTAGACAGCATCACACTGAAGCTTAGAGAGCAGTGACTTTTCCCAGGAAAAGAAAGAGATGAAAGGAGCAAATGAAATATTTAAAGAAATAAGAATTATAACCTACACATATCTGATTACCTGCTTGTGGGAAGAAACTCATGGGCAGGAAGGGGAAAAAACAAAATCCATCTACATCCTGGTTGACACCCACACAGGCTTTTCTCTAAAACCTCTGAAAACTGAGGATGCCATCCCCATAACCTAAATAAGTCAGAACAAAGAATTTGAAAAAAGAGCATGAAAAATGAGCTCTGGCCTAAAGGGAATTATTTTTCAGATGACTAAGAAAAAGAACTAGTAAGGGCGAATGGAAATCGGCATACCACAGACTCACCTCTGGCAGATTTAGAGCTTTCCGCTTGGAGCCTTTACAAGACTGTGCATGTAGGCTAACTACCCAGGCCAGATATATCGGAGGCACAAAACAAAGAAAAGAGTGTTTTCCCCCCGTACCACCGTTCGCACAGCGTCTGTGATGTGGGGACCTTCTAACCACACACGGCAGCATCGACGGCAGGAGACATGATAACTAAGCACAGTGGTGATTCTGGACTGGGATCCTTTTGCTATAAAGGGCATTATTGGGACAGTTATTGAATGGTATCTGAGAATTACAGGATAGAATATGTAAGTTCCTGATTTTGAAGGCTGCCTAGGACATATGTACTAGAATACCCTTTTTTGCAGGAGATACAAAGTACTTGGCAGTGATGGGGCATCCTATGGGCCATGGACCCTCAAAAAAGTCTGAAAAAACAAGGGTTCTTGTTTTTTATAATTGCTTTTATATAAATTTGAGATTGTTTCAAAATAAAAAGAAACGTTTAAAATTTTAAAAAAGAACGTCCTTTGTCAAATGAACAAAAAAAGGTTCAGTACTAGTAATGTGTGTGTGCAGTGGGGCAGGGACAGGGGTGGGGTTGGGGGAGGAGAGGGGGCTCCTTTAAGTCCTTCCCATACCCTGAACCATTCTTTTACTTCAATCCTGTTTTCAGCAGTGCCTGGAGGGAGAAAAGCATATAAATACTGCCACCTAGTGGCTTTAGAGAAAATACAGGGTATGGCAAATATAGCTTTACAGTCTTGAGTACGCAAGTTTCTTGTATTATTAATTATTGTATTTTTTTTAATATATTTTGATTTTTTACAGAGAGGAAGGGAGAGGGATAGAGAGTTAGAAACATCAATGAGAGAGAAGCATCGATCAGCTGCAACCAAGGTACATGCCCTTGACGGGAATCGAACCTGGGACCCTTCAGTCCCCAGCCCGATGCTCTATCCAGTGAGCCAAACTGGCTAGGGCTTATTGTATTATTTTCCTAATAACTGTAAAACTGCTTTCTCCCCCACCCTGTTTACTTATGGTAATGGAGGCAAACCAGAGGTTTTCTGGATGAGGGAACAGAGCTTTTCATGGGGATTAACTTTTGAATGAAGGCCATTGCAGAAAAAGGGAAACAGGTCGTTGAGCCTTGGGGCTGCATCCGGACAATAGAATACTGTTCAGTGCTAAGGAAATGAGCCATGAAAAGACACCTCCAATGCATGTTCCTACATGAAAGAAGCTAATCTGACATACGCTATGATTCCAACTATATGACATTCCGGAAAAAGACAAAACTATGGAGACAATAAAAGGATGTGGTTTCCAGGGATGAATAGGTGGAGCACAGGGGATTCTTAGGGCAGTGAACCCATCCGTCTGATACTCTAACGGTGGATGCACGCCACTGTGTGCTTGTCACCCACCCAAGCAGCCCTGCACAGAGGCGACAGGGCACTCCAGCTTCTCTGGCTGGTCCCTCTCCGTCGCTACAGGGCTGTTCATGGCCCTCAGCCCTGGAAGCACAGTAGGGTCACCTGGGAATCTTTGAAAATATACCCATGCCGCCCTGGATGGTTTTACTCAATGGTTAGAGCATCGGCCTGCATTTATCCACCATCATTTTAGTTAATAACAGATAAATCCCTAATGTGCTAGAGTTGGCACCTAAGATCCTCTGTCCAAGCCCATTATTTTACATGAGAGGAACAAGGCCCAAATCAGGCTGACAGTATCACACCGGTGCTGAGTAAAGGCACCAGGACCCAGGCCTCCCAGGACCTAATTCCTTGCTCTTTCTGTGCCGTGTGCAAAGTCAAGCAGCAGGAGAGGAGTGAGCCGAGGGCCCTCGCAGTCCCAGAAGCAAGGCCGTCACACAGACTGTAGGGTTTGGTGTTCATGAGCCTTGGGGGTACCATTATTTACATTACGATGACGCTACTAAATCGCATCGCTTAATAAAAATATGTGAATATGGGCCCAGAATTTTGTGCGCAATACCAAAGACACACACACACGAACAAGAACCTTCTGGCGGGGGCGTCAGAAGCTCACGTGGAATTACCACTAAGTTGTGCATTACAATAGGAAAATAAATGTTTTACTAATGAACAATTAAGGACCTTATCAGGTTTTTCATATGGACTCACCGAAAGTACGACTAGCAGGAAGCAGGAACTCCAGAGCATTCATTCTTTCCCTGTCAAACTGAGACATCACATGTTTCTCAGAACGTGTTCCAAAAGCATCTGAGAGCAGAAGTACTCACTATTGTAAGCACACACACCGGCAAACAGCGCGGCTTCACGAAACACAGGTGAACTTCACCTTGCTTTCCCAAAACATTACCCTGGCAGTCCAGGGAAAGGGGCACGAGGTAAGCTCATACTCACCAACACCAGCAGGAATAAAAGATCACCTTTTACTTAAGTCCAGAACTTTAGCTAAAATGCACCTTGTGATAACTCTACTTTTTTCCAGAGTTTAGGCAATATTCCATGTATGGTTAATGTTCTAAGATGTTACGGTAACTTTATAACTTAGTAGATAAAATACTGTGCCATTACATTATCAGATGATGTTACTGCAGATAGGGAGATAGAGTTCATATGCCTTCTGCGTTTTAAGGGTAAAATTTCAACTACCTACCATTTAGTATTCCTTTCCCACAGTAAAAGTAAAGCACTGTAGAGTGTTGATGTTTTGACACACATGCATAACACACCTCTTTTGATAGTTGACAGACTTTTACTAACACCCTAAAAACTTCACACTTACAACAGGAAAGTAAATGTTTCACAAATGAAGAATTAAGTGAAAACTACCAGGATCTTATAGGTTTTTTAATATGTACTATGAGTATCTTAGAAGACAGAACATCAGCTTGCTGGATCATAGGGTATGACTGAAAATGAGACAGTATTTTAAGTTACCTAATAGCTTTCCCAAACAGTTCCCCTGAAAGTAAACCAGGAAATGAAGTTTTAGATATGATTCACCATGCACGTCCATCTGACTTTTATGATTCTGCTGTTACTTTTTAAAGGTGCTCAACAAAGCCCAGTGGAGTGGCTCAGTAGTTGAGCATCAATTCCCAGTCAGGGCACATGCCCAGGTTGCAGGCTCGATCCTCAGTGTGGGGCATGCAGGGGGCAGCCAATCGATGATTCTCTCTCATCATTGACGTTTGTCTCTTTCCTGCTCCCTTCCTCTCTGAAATCAACAAAAATATTTTTTAAAAATAACAGGGCTGAAGAGCATCCTGCTCTCATTTTCCACTGGAGGACTGAAATCTTTACTCTGTAAATTATCTTAGTCTCTTAATATCTATCTGACAGGGAGGAAAAGGCAAATCTCAGTAAGTGTGCTTTCCCTCAACATGAAGGCAAAGCGAAAAGGGAGCCCTGCAGAAATGTGAGCACTGGGAATTGTTGAGCTCTTAAAGCACAGTAACAGCCAAAAGGCTTTAAATACATCAGTAGTCTCTGCATGTCTCTGTTAGTTCAATACATAACATAACCGAGCAGAATACTTCTATTCAAAAGCTCATCTTTCCAAAAGGCCCTACCTCTCCCAGATGGCCTGTGGAGTTCACTGCCTGTGTACAGATATACAGGCACATAGATTACATATGTAAGCAGTGATCACATGACTCCCTGGTACTCCAGGCAAGCCATTTTACTGTGGTGTGTAGAGAACAGTCTCTGAAGTATTTTCAGGCCACACACATGCACACGCAGTTATCATCTACTTCATTACTTGACAATTCAGAAAGCCTACATGCTTTTCTGTGAATTCTGAAAAAGTGCCTTGAATTTAATTGTTTTAAAAACTTCAGTCTTCAATATTGAAACTACTAAGTTATTCCATTTTCTATTTAAAAAATAGGAAAATTGCCTTAACCAGTTTGGCTCAGTGGATAGAGCGTCAGCCTGCGGACTGAAGGGTCCTGGGTTCAATTCCAGTCAAGGGCATGTACCTTGGTTGCGGGCATATCCCCAGGGCGGGGTGTGCAGGAGGCAGCTTATCGATGTTTCTCTCTCATCGATGTTTCTAACTCTCTATCGCTCTCCCTTCCTCTCTGTAAAAAAAATCAATAAAATATATATATATTTTTTTTTAATAGAGCTACCTATTTTTTAAAAAATAGGAAATAAAGTGTGGGGAGGGGCAAAAAAATAAACTTGGGAAAACATCCTACTAAATAGGTTTAAGAATAAAACCTCTGTAGAGAAAACATTCCAATAGAAGGTAAAACCTCTGAGGGTTGCTCAACACAGAATTATCTGTAATAAAACAATTAGAAAAAAATGAATTGTTCAGTAGCAGAACTGTAAAAACCAATTAGGAAATGTCCAATTGATAAAATATTCTACAGCCATTAAAAGACGAGGGCCTAGCCGGTGTGGCTCAGTTGGTTGGGTTATCATCCTGTGCACTGAAAGATCAAGGGTTTGATTCCCGGTCAGGGAACATACCAAGGTTGCGGGTTTGATCCTGGTCGGGGTGCCTGCAGGGGACACCCAGTTGATCTTCTCTCTCTCTCTCTCTAATACCAATAAAAACATTTTTTAAAAAGACAACGAGGAAGACGCTGACACATAGGATGGACAACAATGTTGAGCCAAACACACCATGGCTACCTGCCGCGTCGAACAGCTCCTTTGGCCACACCGAACAGCACATGATCTGGTACGCTGTGTTGCTCTATGATGTGCAGTTTCCCCTTCATTGAAAACACTCAGCAATATAAAGCTTCTACAGTGACTGTACATTATCCAAAAGAGAAAAACATCAAAATGGATGCAATGACTCAAAAACAAGTCTTTCAGCACAAATGTTCCTGCAGGAGGCACGCCACTGAGCGTCTCTGCCACTCTTTCTGGGAAGACAGCACCGGGCCTGCATTCACCCTTTGGGCACTTAGACAATACACATTTCTATGTCTGAGGACAAAATTTCACACACAAGCCTTTTATTTGCCCCTATAGAAAAATTCAGATGCACAGCTAGTTCCTTCTCACAATAAAGCAATGCTCAATTAGCAATCACATTATATTAATTTTTAATGACAAAATGGTGTTAACTTTGTGCAAATTGTGGTCAAAAATAATTAAAGACCGTTGGGTGATATCTACCAGAAGTAATATTAGACATAGGATTACTTACAAAACAAGCAATTGTCAATAGAAAACTAAATATTTCCCTTGGGAAAAAATGTAATGTTTTATTATTAAACAACTCAGGCAAAAGTCTAGATTTTCTATAAGTGCAGAACAGATCAGAAAGGCTTCCACGGGGGCCCCATAGTGGAGGGATGTGATTCTTTGGATGGCTTTATGATGACATTTATAACCTCCTGGGTATTTGAGCTCTCTGAAGAAAATGTTCATTCAAAGGACTAAATCATACAAAGCATTTAATACCTTCAAATGGATGCCTAATAACAAAACTTTGTAACAAGAAGTGAGTCATAGCACTAAATTGTGTTTATCAAATACTTGAATAAGCTACATTCAGAAACGACAGAGCAGCTTACAGGTACACGGAGGTACTCTGCACTACCACAAAAGCAGCCACAAAGAGCTTTATGTACTCGAGGTAAAGCTGACGGTTTACTTTTTGCAAGCCATGTATCTCTCAGTGACATTCTGCCAGTTGATTATATTCCAAATAGCTTTCAGGTAGTCAGGCCTGACGTTTTTATACTGGAGGTAATACGCATGCTCCCACACGTCAATCCCCAGCAGTGGAATAAGACCTATTGGAAAGAAGGAGAAAAAACAAAAACTATCAATTTCAATTTAAACACTGCATCTTCTCAATGTAACCTTTATCCTATGCATCCACAATTACCCTTTACAACATTCTCACCCATTTTGCAGTTTCTTATAGAAACAGAAAATGTGATAAGAATAAATACCCCTATAAAGAGATTTTCAACTTTACTCTTTGGAAGGGAAATGTGATTAATATTAGAAATAATTAAAATAGCGCCGAAACCGGTTTGGCTCAGTGGATAGAGCGTCGGCCTGCGGACTCAAGGGTCCCAGGTTCGATTCCGGTCAAGGGCATGTACCTTGGTTGCGGGCACATCCCAGTAGGGAGTGTGCAGGAGGCAGCTGATCGATGTTTCTCTCTCATCGATGTTTCTAACTCTCTATCTCTCTCCCTTCCTCTCTGTAAAAAATCAATAAAATATATTTTAAAAAAAATAGCTGAGAAAAATAAATTAACTACAGTATTTTAATAGCTGTTCTTAAAATGCCAACAGATACAAGAGCCAGTTCTTAGGCGTCCTTACTGGGGATCTCAGTAAGAGTATGTTGTTTGTGGGGTGACTGAGGACCCTCCAAAGGTCCTGAGTACTCAGGGAGGTGATGAGAAACCTGCCCTGCCCCCAAGGCTATTAGGCTTGGAGAATAAAAGCGTTTATGAGGCGCTAATAGAACAAGTTAACAAGGAAAACCAGAGAGACACAGGAGGTGTGGCCAGGATCCACCTGGAAGTCAAGCCTCTCCAGGTGGTCCCTTCGGAGGTAGGCCTGACTCCCTAAGCATGTCACGCTCACAGGTCTTTTGCTGCTTTTACAAATCCTGTAGCATCTCACTTTCTCAGAAGAGCGGTATAGGTTCAGGAAAATCTGAGCGTGTCCAGGGAAGCGTCATGCAACCACGTCTTCGGATGTGTGCACAGGTCATAAAGGCAGCTTTGGCTTCTTTGCATCAGAGGTCACAGCTCTAGCTAACTGCTGGACGGCGTGGGATTCTTTCTCCTAAAGGGCTTCTAATGCAATCTGGCTCAACATGAAAAAGGACGGGGTGAGCCCAGCCTGGCGCCTCCAAGCCAAATATTGTCGTATACCAAAACCCCTGGAGAGGCAGCCGTCTGGAAATCGGCGCGCTCCTCCCAGTCTGACCACAAGTGCTCAGTAAAGAGTGGTCCAAGGTCTGAAATCAGACGTCTTTTCCTCGTTCTTGTTGTTTATCTAATTTTAGTGCATATAATTATGTAAGCTGATATGAACTATCAAATGAAGCAGTTTATGTTTAAGACATTTTTTGTTAATGTATCTATTAAATTACATGTGCTTTTTATACATATACTAGAGGCCCAGTGCGGGGATCAGGCCGAAACTAGCTCTCCGACATCCCCCAAGGGTCTCACCCAGGGCGGTTCTTGGGTGATGCACCCCGGAATCGGGCTCCCTCCTCTCTGGTTCTGGGTGTGTCACCTGAGAACCTTAGCTGCCAAGTCACTGCAGCTCGGCAACTCCTGCGTTGAGCGTCTGCCCCTGGTGGCCAGTGCGCGTCATAGCTATGAGTCGGAGCTCTGCCCCCCTGGTGGTCATTGCAGATCATAGCTACCGGTCGGACGGTCGCTTAGACTTTTATATATATAGATTTTTTATTGATTTCAGAGAGGGAGGGAAAGGGAGAGAGACAGAAACATCAATGATGAGACTCATCGATTGGCTGCTACATGCCCCCTACTGGGGACAGAGCCCACAACCCGGGCACATGCCCTGACAGGGAGTTAAACTGTGACCTCCTGGTTTATAGTTCAACACTCAACCACTGAGCCACACCCGACCAGGCACGTGTGCTTATGTTTTATAAGACTTAAGATTTCAAAATATCAAGAACTTTTAAAGCACTTTGCTTAGACTCTGGGTATCATCTGTTAAGATTTGCTCAAATAAGTCTACAGATAAGCATGAGCCCTGCTAGTTTTCTGTATGTGAACCATCTCTCCTGAATGGATGGGTAACAATTTTCCAATCTAACCTGTTGTTCCTTGAAGGGGATCCTGATTAGAACAAGCAGCAATCTGTAAGCGTCCTTGTTCCTTATTGAAACCAAGCCAACCCCAACCGGAGCCCTGAACGCCAGCGGACACAGTGGTCAACTTCTCCTTAAACGTGGCGAAGGAACCAAAGTCACGTTTGATGGCTTCCAGCAGTTCCCCTGTTTTAAAAAAATCCAAAGAACACTCACAATGAACATTTGGCAATGACTACAATATTCTGTTACGTATATGAAAATGTTCCTGTCCTATGGCCCAAGATACAACTAGACAACACCAGGTAGAAGACACAACAAAGCCAGTGAGCCTCCACAACACGGCATTCTCGGCCCTGGGGCAACATCCCAGGCCTCACGATGTTAATTCGCGTGTTTGCCACGGAAGCATTGCAGAGGGATTTCCCCCCTCACGGTGCTACTGCCATCAGGAAAGAAAGAACAGTTTCCATGAGCCATCTTTTTGTCCACTCAGCAGAAAATTTTACTTTGACCTCTACCCTACTTATTCTGTCTTAATTTGGGACTAAAATGTTATGGCTGTTATGTTTCTTCCCCAAGGCAGCCTAGATCTTTCCTATCTCAGTGATATCATTTTAGAAAGAGTTATTTTCTCCCTTCTGTTACTGAACTAAGGATACGCTTGAAGAGCTTAGCCCTTTTATTCTGTAGCAATACAGAATATAATTCTAGACTGAGCACAACAACCAAATCAACTAGGCCAAAACCTTCGCCTCTCTGTTAAAAGGAATCATCTGTCATAAGCACGAATGAGGAATAAAGTGACACAGACAACACAAAGTGCAGACAGTACCAACACCTGTTGACTGAACAGAGTTGTATCTGATACTCTGGTAACTCACACACTCAACACTATTAAGTCAGAGTCTGAAAACCTAAGTCACAAAAAATAAATTGTCCAGCTTCTCATTCATTAATGCTTCCTAATAAAATTGCTTATTTCAAGTGCCTAAGATGTCTTCTAGAACACAATTAAAATACACACACACACACAAACTTAAGGTACATTCCAGAAGCCCAGAAACGAGGGAGGGAGCTATGTTCATACCCCACACCTTCCCTGGGGTACAGGGGATAATTAAAGTCTCCGCACACTGCACACGACCTCCAGTGAACAAGGGGAGTGGCCCAGCCATCAGCTCTGTCCTCCTTCATTACCTAGGTTTTCTGGGACAAAGGACTTCTTCTCACTTAGGAAGAAAAGTAAAATAATATCAAAAAGCACCATTCTAAGTTCTTTGTATATAATAACTCATTTAATTCTCAAAACAGTCCTATTATTATCCCCGTATCATACTGAGGAAAAAAGTAAGGTTCAGAATGGTTAAGTCTCAGCCCAGGTCCAAGAGCTAGTGAGTGAAGCTTGTCTTTTCTAAAAACCATTTCTCAGTCTTTCCCTAATGAATAGTGCAATACATTTCAACCAAAAGTCAACACCACATGTGACTTTGTATGCATGTATATGTAATCTGGGGACACAACTCTGTGAATGCACTCCATTCTTCCATGTGTCCCTTTGAAAGTTACTACAAATTGATTGCACATCTTGCTATGAAAAATATGCCATTATGATACCTCAGAGAAAACTAGGGTAGCATTAAAAAAAAAATAGTCATTCCTATCATGCACAAAATGTAGCTAAGCTAGTACCAAGATATACCAACCTTTGGGTTCTCCGCCACCATTTGGGCTCAGGTTTGTCCAGAAAATGCTATGATTGATATGGCCTCCACCGTTGAACTTCAGCGCAGGCTGAAGAGCTACCTGAGTTGTGACGTCACCTGAAATGTTAAAATGCAAATACACTTTTTTAAATGCTTACTTTGTCAGCCATTCTGTACACTATTTTCTTCTTTGTAAAATGTCAGATAATTGGATCAGCTTCTCTGTAACATCCTATAGGTCCTAAAATTCTACAATTTCAGGATTCTACCAAAAAAGAACTTCCCAAAATTACTTGTCCCAGTGAATTTTCAGGTGATTAGGAACATGCTGAACAACTAGGGTGGCAGCAGGGTTGGCAAAGCTAGCAGAAAATCCACTCTGAGCTTCAAAGAACTCAGTTTTCCTGGATAGAAAAGATTTTGGCAAATTAAATAATGAAGAACAAAGATAGAAAATGGAATGCTAAAATGTCTGGTTCCATATACTGACTATATGAAAATTTTCCACCTCTTGTTTCCTAAATAGACACCTAGTCACTGGGAAATCTCTCAGTGTTACGTGAACAAGAAACACAACATATTCAAAACTGAACTCCTGACTGTCAACCCCAAGCTCACCCCGGCTGTGGGCTTCCAACCCACATGCCAGCTGCCTCCTCAGGACATTCTGATAATCTGGTCGTCTTGGAGCCTCCCTCTCACACCCACATCTCACCCACCAGCACGACCAGCTCGCCCTTTCACACACATGCGGACCAGCGGCATCCATCTCCCACCACCGCCTGCCACCCTCGGCGCTGATCTCCTGCTTCCACATCTGCCCCACAGTCTGTTCTCACCGCCGTGGCCAGAGCCTCCTCTAGACCCCACATCCATCACGGCACTCCTCTAGCCAACCCCTCCCCAGGCTGCTCTTCTGAGCGAACCCCAGGTCCTTACAACGGCTACAGAAATGCCCGCCATGTGACCTGTGCAGCTCCTGGCGGGCCCCCTCCAGCCACACTGGCCTCCTTGCGCTTACATGACCAGCTCAGCGCTCCAGGCTCAGGGCTTCCACCGCTTCCTGCGCGGGACACTCTTCCCCGTGC
This sequence comes from Myotis myotis, assembly GCF_014108235.1. NCBI lineage: Eukaryota > Metazoa > Chordata > Mammalia > Chiroptera > Vespertilionidae > Myotis > Myotis myotis. Next base: position 3,889,218 of record NW_023416379.1, on the reverse strand, counting down.
TTCGCTCCCCCCTTTCTCCTTCAAGTTTCTACCGAACCAACAACTCCATCAGTGAAGCCTTCTCTAACCACAGTGAAAACTGGGCAACTCCCCTACTTGGTTTTCCTGCGTGAGATTTACAACCCCAGCCATCCTACATATTTTTTTTTTTTTAAATATTTTATTGATTTTTTACAGAGAGGAAGGGAGAGAGAGAGAGCTAGAAACATCGACGAGAGAGAAACATCGATCAGCTGCCTCCTGCACACTCCCCACTGGGGATGTGCCCGCAACCCAGGTACATGCCCCCGACCGGAACCGAACCCGGGACCCTTCAGTCCGCAGGCCGATGCTCTATCCACTGAGCCAAACCGGTTTCGGCAAGCCATCCTACATATTGACTGGTTCATCTGTCTCCCCAATAGAATGAAAGGACTTTCATGCACTGCTGTGTCCGAGAGCCCATTATAGTGCCTCATACATAGCAGGCGCTCAATCGATGTTTGATTGACTAGATAATGGAATACATTGAATGTAGTTCTAAGGTAAAAAATTCTCTGGTATCTATAGCACTTAATAAAAAAAGAATGGCCCTGGCCGGTGTGTCTCAGTTGGTTGGAGGGTCGTCCCATACTCCAAGGGTTTTGATTCCTGGTCGGGGCACATACCCAGGTTTCAGGTTCAATCCCCAGTCGGGGTACACGTCGGAGGCAGTATCTCTCTCTCCATCTCTAAAATAAAAAAAGAAACATATCCTTCTAAAAAAAAAGTTATGTTTGAAATTTTTTTTTCTACCTTGCGTAGTAAGTAGACAAAATAAAAAATTTTTCCTATGCCTTCCAGAAGCTACAGATGAACTGAACTCTCAGGAAAAATGAGAGTTTCCTTACTAAATAAACACTGATTCACAAGATACCAAAAGGCAAAACGAAGGACAGAAAACCACTGAGCGCTGCTCAGAGATTACATAATAGAAAAAGTTCTCCACTCTGTTCTTAGGGCACATTCGAACATATGTAAGAAATACTACTGTTTCCTTAAACAAAGCCAAATCTCCACTTGCTTAGCAATTCAGAGAGGAGGAGCGGACCACCTGGTATCTAAATACACAGTTGATCTTTGAGAGTTTTTTTAAGATGCCGACATTTTGCTGTTATGTTTATAAAATGATTTTCTCACAGATCAGTGTTTCTATTAATTTTTCTTGGAAAGTCACCCTAAAAATAAATGTAAGTTATTAAATTATGTTTTATTAAGTCAACAGTAACTACATATTTCTAATGGGAAAGAAATATATTGAAAATTAGTTTAATAATTTCAATCTCTTAAAGTTTAGTTCATCCTTTTTAAATTTTAATAGAAATTGGAGGGCTTAGTATCTGCTTTTAAGAACACTTTTCTGAAGTTCAACATTTTCTTTGGCTTCACTTCAGTTTTCTTCTGTTAAACACAGTAAAAATTAAATGTTTCTTTGAAAAATATGTTACTGACATGCGATAAGGCTGATGATGTAATTTTACTGTATGCCTTTAATCCCAAATTGCAAACATGAAAATTTAGATCTTTAACAATTTTTAAAATATAACTTTTTAAAGAAAGGTCTGTGGCTACTTATTAATTTATGATCAACATGGAATATAATATAAAGCTTTTTTCCCAGTGGCTTTCATTGAAAAAGGAAAGCGACGAGTGCACAAGAAAAGGAGGGAAAGTGAGCTGTTTTTAACATATTGAAGAGACAGGTTCAGGGGTGTCAGGATGTGGTCATGTAGGAAATAGTTTCACAACTGGAATATTCCCCAGCCTCACGTACCACCTCCTTCCCGCATTTGTTATGTCCTAAATCGCCAAAACTTTTCTCGTATTCAGAACCTTTAGCCATACTTGAGGTTTCTCTGACGGTCAGAAGTAAACATTCCAGAATGTGGCAACTTCCTCTGGTTTTTGCTTAGCCATTTACCTTGTACACAGTCAGGCTGAAATACTACATTTTTCCACTAGATGCCCCCAGTCAACAACGTGTCGCTGTCTAAAATTTACTCCACCAATTTCATCGCGCTAAAATTCAATAAAAATGCATATATTTAAGAAAAAAACACACATTTTTTTAACTGTGTAGCTCATGAAGCCATATCTGTAGTCTGGAAACACGACTGTCAATTACTTCCTCTGCAAACCACTGCTTAAACTCCGAGGTTGAAAAATGTAATCGCTTTTTGTACAGAAACACTATAACATAGTATTCCCATACACACCCCCAGACACAAAACAGAGTCCACATGCTACTGGTTTTGTCAACCGGACTCTTTTAAAAATATAGCAACTCCATGTTATATTTTAACGGAATTCTAAATGTTAGTAAACAAATACACGCCTTTCCAGTTTCCCACAAATGGGTATTTTCCTTGTGCATTTCAAGAACACGCGGAGTGACCTAGCGAGCAGAGGAGCATCTCCTCACGGAGATGCGTCCTGTTTCCATGGGCCAGTTTCTCCCGGGCCAGGGCAGGCCGCCCGCACCTGCCCTGCGCCCGCACCCGCCCTTGGCCGGCACCTACCCTTGGTCCACACCTGCCCTTGGCCCGCACCTGCCCTTGGCCCGCACCTGCCCTGCGCCCGCACCCACCCTTGGTCCACACCCGCCCTTGGCCCGCACCCACCCTTGGCCCGCACCTGCCCTGCGCCCGCACCCACCCTTGGTCCACACCTGCCCTTGGCCCGCACCCGCCCTTGGCCCGCACCTGCCCTGCGCCCGCACCCACCCTTGGTCCACACCTGCCCTTGGCCCGCACCCGCCCTGCGCCCGCACCTGCCCTGCGCCCGCACCCACCCTTGGTCCGCACCCGCCCTGCGCCCGCACCCGCCCTGCGCCCGCACCCACCCTTGGCCCGCACCTGCCCTGCGCCCGCACCTACCCTTGGTCCGCACCTGCCCTGCGCCCGCACCAACCCTTGGCCCCCACCTGCCCTGCGCCTGCACCCAACCTTGGCCCCCACCTGCCCTGCGCCCGCACCCGCCCTGAGCCCGCACCCACCCTTGGCCCCCACCTGCCCTGCGCCCGCACCCGCCCTGAGCCCGCACCCAACCTTGGCCCCCACCTGCCCTGCGCCCGCACCCACCCTTGACCCCCACCTGCCCTGCGCCCGCACCCGCCCTGAGCCCGCACCCACCCTTGACCCCCACCTGCCCTGCGCCCGCACCTGCCCTGCGCCCGCACCCACCCTTGGCCAGCGCCTCTTGGTACTTCTCCTCCGTGGCGTTCAGGTTGTTCACATAGGCCGCGTGGTGCTTGCTGTGGTGCAGCTGCATGATCTGGCCGCTGAGGTGAGGCTCCAGGGCGCCATAGTCGTACGGCAGGTCGGGGAGGGTGTGCTTCCGCCGGGAGCCCAGGGTCCCCAGAGCCGGCACCAGCTCCCGGCTCGCGCTGGAGAGACAACCCCCACCGACCGGTCGGCTCCCGCGGGCAGTCGCTTCCACGCGTCTGTCCGCGCCGACGAGGCTGCAGGCAGGCGGCGCCGCGGGCCTCTCCGCAGTCCGCCCGCCCGCCGCCACTTTCCCTGAAGCACAAACTCACGCAGCGGCTCGGCGCCTCGGCCGCACCTGGACGCGACCCACGAACACCTGTCGGGAGGCAGGGCCGCCCGCCGCGGTCCGCGCCACCCGCGCCCGAAGGCGCCCTCCGCCCGCCGTCCGTGCCGCCCCTCCCCGGGGTCGGGACCGCGTCCCCTGCGCCGCGGCCCGGGCGCCTCACCTGCACGCCGCCCGGCACAACATGGTGACGCCGCCGCAATCCTCGCCGCGCCGCGCTGACCGCTCGGTACGAACAGTGAACCGGTGACCGGGCCGCGCCGCAAGGACACCGCCGCCGGCCAGGCTCCGCCCCCTGCGCGCCGCTCCCACCCACCCCGGGGGGTGCGCGGCCCCCGGACCCGCCCCGCCCGCGCCCCGCCCGCGTCCTGGGCCCGGGAAACGCGGGGACGGAGACGGCAGAGTCCCTCCGCTGGGACCGCGGGGCCGGGGCACCCCGCCGTGCTGTCCGCCGTGTCGCCCAGGGGAAGGCCGCCCCCGCCCCCCCGCGGCAGATGGTGCGGTCCGCGCTCCGCCCGCGCCGGCGCCGCCCCGCGGGTCCGGGGGGAGGAGCGGGGTCGCGGGGTCTGGAGTGCGGCCCGCCCTTTCCTGGCGGCCGCGGCGGGGCCAGCCCCGGGTCGGGCGACTTTACGGGAGGAGAGACTCGCGTTTCCCTGAACGGCCTTGGCGCCGCCCCAGCGCGTCCGCGGGAAGGCGGGTCCTGGGCGCTGGAAGCCGTAGGGCCAGGCTCTCCCCCGCCCCGCACACACTGCCCCGCGGCCTTTCTTTCCGAAACCACTGACCTTGGGGCCTCCCCGGGCCTGAGCCCGGCCAAGGGCGGTTGCTGAGCCGCAAGCGCGGGCCGGAGCTTGCGCTGCGGGGTTCGCATACATTTACCTTTATTTCTCCCGGGATGGGTGTCCGGGACTCCAGGCTACCGTTAGTTCACTCAAGTTGAGCAGGTTGTCCCGGTCCCGGTTAATTAGTGAGAGAGTCAAGATTAGAACTCAAAGTTCATGCTCGAGCACTAGGTCCCATCCGGCACGTCATGAGTATGTGTTAGGAGTGACTTCCATGGACCAGCCCTAACCTCCGGGAGAACATGAAAGTGGGCAGGAGCCGGTGGCCCAGTGGGTGAGCCTCGACCTATGAACCCGGAGGTCTCGGTTCCATTCCTAGTCAGGGCACCTGCCCAGGTGCGGGCTCCATCACCAATGCGGGGCCTGCAGGAGGCAGCCGCTCCATGGTTCTCCCTCTCCAGTCCTCTCTGAAATCAATAAAAGTATAAATTAATGAGAGCAGGAGCCGGGTAGAGGGGGTTAATGGGGGAAAATGGGGACATCTATAATACTTTCAACAATAAAGATACATTAACAAAACAAAAAAAAAACAAAAAATAGAGCAGAGGATTCTTTCCTACGGTGTCTAGTAGTCTAATAAGCTGTAAGTATCAAATGCTTTCTTAACAATTGAAAAAAAATCCTGAGTTGTGCGAATATAGAAGTTAGGACAGCTTTACGCTGTTTTTGGCCTGAGTAGGGCCCTTATTGAACAGAATACTATAAAAGGAAGCAGATAGGTACTTAATAAAGAATTTCATCCCTCCGGGCAGGATGGCAGAGGTGGGGGTGCGTGGTGAGGGGGGCCTGGAAGGACTCGGGCTGCTGCACCTTCCCAGGATCTCGCACTTGGGATGTTACCACATTGATGCCACTTTCCCAGGAAGTTATCAGCAGAAAAGCCACAATTAATATCGACAGTTAATATCAATACAGTTGGTCATGTAGCTCATGGGAAATCCGGTTGTAAAGCTGTTTCTGGGGTTCACACTGTCGGGTTCAAAAATGGACTAGAAAGAAATAGTCAAGCTTGGATAACCAATGCTAAGGTTTATAAACTTGATGACTCAGTTGTCCTCCTCCAGAATGTGACAGATCCTATGGATGATGAGTTTCCTAGACACTCCAGGGACCAAAGGCAACTTCACATTAGCCGGACATGTTTCCTTTGTCGATGTCCTGGCCTCGATGTATTTTTTAAATATATTTTTATTAATTTCAGAGATGAAGGGAGAGGGAGAGAGAGAATCATTGATCTGTCGCCTTTGCACACCCCCTGCTGGGAATCAAGCCTGCAACCCAGGCATGTGCCCTGACCAGGAATCGAACTGTGACCTCCTGGTTCATAGGTTGCTGCTCAAACACTGAGCCACACTGGCTGAGCTGGGCTTGGCCACAATATTTTGAATGCTGAACCTGCAGCAGTGATGGAGGTAGCTCTTCTGTTGTAGCTGGTCATGAGTCTTGTCCTCAGCCTCAGACTTCTGAACACCGGGCTGCTATAGAAATCATGAAACGAAAGCATATTTGGATTCTACAAAATAAAATTGATTTGGTAAAAGAAAGCCTGCCTAAAGAACAGTATGGACAGATCCTTACGTTTGTACAAGGTACCGTAGAACAGTGGTTCTCAACCTTGGCTGCACATTAGAATCACCTGGGAATTCTAATGTGCAGCCAAGGTTGAGAACCACTGCTGTAGAAGAAGGAGCTCCTATTATTCCAATTTCTACTCAGCTTGAAATACTTATTGTTATCAGCTCATTTGATGTCAACAAATGTGGCTCTACAGTTGATGACCTGAAGGGGGTGTAGCTGGTGGTAGTGTTCTAAAAGCAGTATGAAAGGTGGGCCGGGAGATAGAAGTCAGACCTGGTATTGTTTCCATAGATAGTGAAGGAAAACTCATGCGTAAACCAATTTTTTCCCAAAATTGTGTCATTGTCTGCAGAATATAATGCTGCTCCAGAAGCTCTTACGGAATTGGAACAAAAATCAAACCCACTGTGTGCCGGGCTAACAGTCGGGCAGGTGCTTGGTGCAGTTGGAGCTTCACCTGAGACCTTCACAGAATTAGAAATCTGTTTCCTGTTTAGCCGGCTTGCAGGTGTACGCACTGAAGGAGACAAAAAAGCAGCAACGGTGCCACAGTTGTCTAAGAATGAAGTGTTCACTGTGAACATAGGGTCCCTTCGAATGGAGAAGTTAATGCAGCCAAGGCCGATTTGGGGCAAAATCGTTTAGACTTAATCCTGTGTCCACAGAAGTCGGAGAAAAAATTGCCCTTCCCCGAAGAGTTGAGAAACACTGGTGTTTGATTGGATGGGGTCAAATAAGAAGAGTGATGATCGCCCTAGTGCAGCCGTGGGCAAACTACGGTCCGAGGGCCGGATTCAGCCGTTTGAAATGAATAAAACTATTGAAAAAAAAGACCGTACCCTTTTATGTAATGATGTTTACTTTGAATTTATATTAGTTCACACAAACACTCCATCCATGCTTTTGTTCCGGCCCTCCGGTCCAGTTTAAGAACCCATTGTGGCCCTCGAGTCAAAAAGTTTGCCCACCCCTGGCCTAGCCAGCTTGGCTCAGTAGATAGAGCGTTGGCTTGAGGACTGAAGGGTCGTGGGTTTGATTCCTGCCGAGGGCACATGCCTGGCTTGCGGGCTTGGTCCCCAGTAGGGGACGTGCAGGAGGCAGCCAATCAATGATTCTCTCTCATCATTGATGTTTCTCTCTCCCTCTCTCTTCCTCTCTGAAATCAATAAAAATATATTATTTTTTTTAAAAAAGCCCTGACCGGTGTGGCTCAGTGGATAGAGCATCGGCCTGTGGACTGAGGGGTCCCGGGTTCGATTCCAGGACCCCTCAAGGGCTTGTACTTTGGTTGTGGGCACATCCCCAGTGAGGGGTGTGCAGGAGGCAGCTGATCGATGTTTCAAACTCTCTATCCCTCTCCCTTCCTCTCTGTAAAAAATCAATAAAATATATTTTAAAAAAAAGAGTGATGCCGAAACCGGTTTGGCTCAGTGGATAGAGCGTCGGCCTGCGGACTGAGGGGTCCCAGGTTCGATTCCGGTCAAGGGCATGTGCCTGGGCTGCGGGCACATTCCCAGTGGGAGATGTGCAGGAGGCGGCTGATCGATGTTTCTCTCCCATCGATGTTTCTAACTCTCTCTATCTCTCTCCCTTCCTCTCTGTAAAAAATCAATAAAATATATTTAAAAAAAAAAAAAAAAAAAAAAAAAAAAAAAAAAAAAGAGTGATGATCAAGCCAACAGTAGATGAAGGCTGAAAATTTTGAATAAAGTCAGATTTTCTCTTAACCAGGGTATATTTTCAAAGCAATGCTGGGGAATGACTTTCACAGCTCATTACCTTATTAGTAACTGCTTTTTTCTTTTTAAAAAAAATATATTTTATTGACTTTTTACAGAGAGGAAGGGAGAGGGATAGAGAGATAGAAATATCGATGAGAGAGAAACATCAATCGCCTGCCTCCTGCACACTCCCTACTGGGGATGTGCCCGCGACCAAGGTACGTGCCCTTGACGGGAATCGAACCTGGGACCCTTCAGTCCACAGGCCGACGCTCTATCTACTGAGCCAAACCGGTTAGGGCAGTAGCTGCTATTTTCATGTTTTGGTGATGAAAATTTAATCTCTAGTACTTAAAATAGTGTCTACAATAAATGCAAAAGTTGGCATAATGTTGGGTTGAATTGACTAGAAATCAATTACTTCCAAATAATGTCTAACATATCCATGCAGGTTTGAAGTGGAACGATTTGCTACAGCCAGCTCCTGCTGGAGCACACCTACCACAGGACCTGTTTGCAATAGCGTTTTTCTTCTCACCCTTCGGTTTGGAGCAGCTCCGGGCTTGAAGGGTTGTTGTGCCGGTAAAAACCCGAAGACACAAACACTTAGACCATCTCCCCTTTGCCTCATACTTTATGTTTCTTTATCTTCCCAATTTTGAGTGGAAAGAAATTAGTAGATTCAAATAAAATTATCCTTTAAAGCATGAAAAAAAAAAGAATTTCAGTTATTTTCTTTCACCTCCTTCACAACCCTGTGCCCCCTCTCCCCCGCCTCCCCACCCTCCCGCCCTCCCCCCCCCCCCCCCCCCGTCTCTCCCCGCCCGCCCCCAGGGATGACTAGGCTTTGGATTAGGGGAATGGCAAGGGGAAGCACCCCGAATGACTTCCCAGCAAGAAGCCGGGCTTGCTGGCAGTCAGGAGAATGTAACCAAGGGTGTGGCTGGGTGAAGGGGGGAACTCAGGTTGGAAGCAGCTGATGGATGTCCTGAAAACAAACACAAGGTTGGTTACAGGAAATTGAGAAGTATTTTAGCTGAAGTGAAACACAACCAAAGTACTTTTTCAGGCCCTGGACAGTGTTGCTCAGTGGTTAGATTCTGTTCCCAGTCAAGGGCACATACTTGGGTGGGAGGTTGGATCTCCAACCCAATCTGGGCAAGTGCAGGAGGCAAACCATCAGTGTCTCTCTCTCACACACTGATGTTTCTCCCTCCCTTCCATTCTCTCTAAAAATCAATGGGAGATGAGGGGAGCAGTTTTTAGGCAAGGTAGTCTGGCATTGACACCACAAGGGTCAGGCTAGTTAAGAAGCTGTTGCATGAATCCTTGTATGCAGCACCAAGAGCCAGGTTAGGGTATCAGCTATGAGAACTGGAAGAAAAAGTGATTTTCAGGGATGCAACAACAGGATTCAGGGGCAGCTCAGTCACTAATAAAAGGCCTTGATCTTGTGAGAACAGAATATCACTGAGACACCCAGGCAGGCTGCATCCAGGTGCTTCTTGTTTGCTCAGATGATGATACTTTGAGACTAAATTGACCCCCAGGACATGCCTTTTTAAATTTTTTTATTTAAGTATCGTTTGTACACAATTTTGTGTGTGTATGTTTGTGTTTAATATGTTTTTATTGATTTTTAGAAAGAGAGGAAGGGAGAGAGAGAGAGAGAGAGAGAGAGCGAGCGAGAGAGAGAAACATCAATGATGAGAGAGAAACATAGATCAGCTGCCTCCTGCACCCACTACGAGCCTGAAACCCGGGCATGTGCCCTGACAGGCAATTGAACCAGTAACCTCTTGGTTCATGGGTTGACGCCCAACCACTAAGTACACGAGCCAGGCAGTTGGTGTACAGCCTTATATTGGTTATATTAGTTTCAGGTGTACAATATAATGATTTGACATTTTTATACCTGACAATGTGATCACCCCACTAATTCTAGTAATCATCTGTCACCGTATAAACTATCCCAATATTATTGACTATATTCCCCTATCCCTTTTGCAGTTTTATTCAGTCATTTCATTTGCAAGAGAGGAAGAATATACAAACTGGATATTGATAGATCCTCCCTTCCCCCAACTGGTGGGCGGAGTATGACGTAACCTGCAGCTCGGAAATACCTGAGTGACTAACCATGTACCTTATATGGACTATACATTGGACCACCAATCCACACCTGCCAAATACCCTAAGCCCTTGTCCTATATGGACCATACAGTAAGCCACCAATCAGTGTGCGCCGAGTACACTAAGCCCCATTCCTTCCCATTCCACCCCTCAAAAGGCGTGCCCATCTCTGCACGGGCTGCTGCTCTCCCCTTGCGAGACAGCCCGGCAGGTGCTTCTCCTCTAATAAAGCCTGTAGTCCTGGTTTTCGGCCTCTGTCTGATTTTTCAGATATTCTGATTTACTCAGGTATCAGATGAGATATGATGAGACCAGAATATGACAAAGGAGTTGAGTGTATAATAGGTAATTACAGTAAGATGGGATATGAGCTATGAAAGGGATGAAGTACAGTGGAAAGAAGGTAAGATCAACAGTTTAGATGTACCTTATTATGTTCAAGTATTGTTGAAACCAGAATGAGAGAGAGAGTGAGCTGGTGAAAATATTTTAAAAAAACAAACATATTGGAGGTAATCACTAGGTATAGAATATCAATTACTACCCTGGCCAGTGGGCTAAGTGGTTAGAGCATCAGTCCACACACCACAGGGTCATGTGTTTGATTCATTCTCAGTCAAGGGCACATAGCTGAGTTGCAGGTTCAATCCCCAGCCCCAGTAAGGGCCCGTGTGGGAGGCAACCAATTGATGTGTCTCTTTCACATTGATGTCTCTCTCTTTCTCTCTCTCTCTCTCTTCTCCCTACCTTCCACTCTCTCTAAAAATCAATGGAAAAAATATCCTCGGGTGAGGATTAACAAAAAAAAATTAGAATATCGATTAACTCTAAAAAGACTGTAGGAAATGCTGTTGAGGTGGAAGAGAAGTGCGGTTTAATTTATTTTTATTTGTTTTCAATTACAATTGACATTCAATATTACTTTATATTAGTTTCAGGGAAGACATCTGTAAAATTTAAGAAGTGATCCCCCAATAGGTCTAGTACCCACCTGGCACCGTACGTAGTTATTACAAAGGACATGCCCTTTAGAGCAAGCAACAAAGATTGGGGAGTGGGGAAGTAACAATAACTGTCAAGCAGGAGTGTCCCCAACATAATATCTGACATCATCCTTCCAGAAGACACCCCAACTATGGGAATATCTGAGGTTGAGACCAAGGGCCTGGGGGGCATGGGAGGTAATGAGAAGAAAGTTTCTTACATTCTCTGTCTACATCCAAGGTACCTTTACTTTTTATGCGGCCACTGTAAGCAGTTCTCATTCAATTAGCCCAGGGATCTAGATAGACTACAGTTGACCGGGGTCTGTCCCAAATTCCCCTAGCCAGCTCAGGATGTCACCTGCCACATCAGGGCCCCATGACTGTGGGTTTCCCTTAAATAAACTTCTGAAGGCTACTTCACAGCCATCCTCAGACCCACCACAAACTAGACCAGTGATGGCGAAACTATGACACACGTGTCAGAGGTGACACGCGAACTCATTTTTTTGGTTGATTTTTCTTTGTTAAATGGCATTTAAATATATAAAATAAATATAAAAAATATAAATCTTTGTTTTACTATGGTTGCAAATGTCAAAAAATGTCTATAGGTGACACGGCACCAGAGTTAAGTTAGGATTTTTCAAAATGCTGACACGCCGAGCTCAAAAGGCTCGCCGTCACTGAACTAGACCAACACATTGGTTGGAGGAGGCAAAATGTGGGTTCAGGTAAAATCGTGTTGAGCCAGTTATTAACCAGGGGTCCTCAAACTACGGCCCGGGGGCCACATGCAAATACAAATATTGTATTTGTTCCCGTTTTGTTTTTTTACTTCAAAATAAGATATGTGCAATGTGCATAGGAATTTGTTCATAGTTTTTTTTTTAAACTATAGTCCGGCCCTCCAATGGTCTGAGGGACAGTGGACTGGCCCCCTGTTTAAAAAGTTTGAGGACCCCGATCTACACTAATAAAAGAGAAACATGCAAATTGGTGTCACTCCGCTACGCCCACCAGCCAATCAGGATGAGTAAGCAAATTAACCCAACAAAGATGATGGTTAATTTGCATATGCAGACGCAGAGCGAAGACTGAATACGACTGAAGACAACTGAAGACTGAAGAGGCTTGGCTTCTCCACTGCAGCCGGAGTGAAGGCCTGGGTCCCAGGTGCCAGAGGAAAACCTGTGCCAACAACCAGGGGAAGGAAGGCCTATTGCATGAATCTCTTCGTGCAATGGGCCTCTAGTATGCTAATAACAGAGATCCAGCCACAGAATATCAAACACAGAAGAGTGTGTTCCCTCGTGTAAAAGAGACCCGGAGTCGGCAGTCCAGGGCTGGGATGACAGCGTCATTGGGGACTCGGGCTCCTCTGGCCTCAGAGATGACCCATGATCCATGATAGCTCCTACAGTGCCAGCCATCTCACCCCCTTTCCATGAACAGGGAAGGGCAGAGGTTGGGCCCCAGCTGTCTCCCTTTTAGGGATCATTTGTGGTAGATTCACCCAACAAATTCCACTCAGAATTTAGGTACCAGGCTACACCTAGCTACAGAGGATGCTGGAAAACATAGTCACTTAGCTATGCCCATTTCCAGTCTGAAAAAAAAGTGGAATTCTGTAACTAAAGGGAAATGAAGTAATGGATTGGAAAATACAGTCTCTGCCACATATCCTCCTACAAGGCAGGATTTCTACATACTTGGATATGAACTCTGACCATTCATGCAATGATCTTAGCGCCTCTCTCTCTCTCTCTCTCTTTTTCTCTCTCTCTCCTCCTTTTCAACCTCTGTATCACAAATCTTACCTAGGTAGGAATCTAAGTGAAAATACCAACTTTCCCTTTGTATAACTGGGGTTGTTAATAGGACCGACAGTAGTACTTAAATTGCTAAAATAAAATCAGTGATCCAGCCCAGCTGGTGTGGCTCAGTGGTTGAGCATAGACCTATGAAACAGGAGGTTACGGTTGAATTCCGTCGGGGCACATGCCCTGGTTGCAGGCTCCATCCCCAGGGTAGGGTGTGCAGGAGGCAGCTGATCAATGATTCTCTCTCATTATTGATGTTTCTCTCTCTCCAACTCCCTTCCTCTCTGAAATCAATAAAAATACATATTTTTAAAAATCAGTGATCCAGGCTATAAGAGAAAGTGATGATAGAGAAGTAGCCCTAGCCAGTTTGGCTCAGTGGATAGAGCATTGGCCTGCAGACTGAAAGGTCCTGGGTTTGATTCTGGTCAAGGGCACATGCCCAGGTTGGGGGCTCGATCCCCAGTGGGGGGCGTGCAGGAAGCAGCCAATCAATGATTCTCTCAATATTGATGATTCTATCTCTCTTTCCCTCTCCCTTCCTCACAGATTAAAATAATAACTTTTTTTTAATAAAAGAGAGAAGTAGTATCATTAACAAAGGGTTCAAAGTGAGCTTCCTGTCCCTCCCCACCTTGCATCAGCAGGCTCATTATAATCAGACTAGAGGCCCAGTGCACAAAATTTGTGCACTCAGGGTCAGGGGGTCCCTCAGCCCAGCCTGTGCCCTCTCACAGTCCGGGAGCCCTTGTGGGATGTCTGACTGATCTGGGAGCAGGCCTAAGCTGGCAGTCAGACATCCTTAGCGCTGCCACAGAGGCGGAGAGGCTCCTGCCACTGCCACTGCGCTCGCCAGCCGTGAGCCCAGCTTCTGGCTGAGCGGCGCTCCCCTGTGGGAGTGCACTAACTACCAGGGGGCAGCTCCTGCGTTGAGTGTCTGCCCCCTCGTGGTCAGTGCACATCATAGCGACCAGTTGTTCTGCCATTCGGTCAATTTGCATATTAGCCTTTTATTATATAGGATTGCATTCTCAAAGAACACATTAACTACTGTAAAGGAAAGTACTATGTAAACTGATTTTTAAAAAAGAGTTTGAAAAGGAAAAAGTTATTTTAATGAAAACTAAGTGGAATGTTCAATAAAAGGTGAGCCACTAAAAATAATGGCTGTTCAAATAGATGTGGGCAAAGAAATATATAAGACCAGGAAAATCATTCAACAGCTGAAGGATCAGATTCGTTACAGGTGTCATTAAATTCCCACTCCACTTCAGAAACTTGAAAATGAAAATCAAAAACAATGCATTAGTCATGTGGTGATATGTAGGTCCAATGGTCTCCTGCCTCTTCATCTGAAAAGTATTAAAAGAATATGCATGTGTATGTTTTCAGTTAAAATGCATTGTTTAAGGTAAGCATGTGACATTTTATTCTGACTTCAACTTTGATCACATGGGATAAAGCCTTCATCTTTTAGTGCTAAGAATAAATGTCTCCAGAGCACACTCTGGAAGCTGTGTTTAAGTGTCTGGTCTGTGCTGCACACAAGCTCTGGGCTCTATGAATTATGAGGTCCCGATCAGTCGGAGACATCTTTCCACCTGGGCAATGGTGCTCATTTGCAGACTGTGGCTACTCCATCTTCTCCCCCACCCCCAGCTCTATTGAGGCATCATTGACAAATAAAATTGTAAAGACAGTGAAAATAAATGTCAGATCTTTGATACAATGTCTATTTTTGTTAAAAGATGACTTTCCGCCCTGACCAGTTTGGCTCAGTGGATAGAGCATCAGCCTATGGACTGAAGGGTCCCAGGTTCGATTCCCGTCAAGGGCATGTACCTTGTACCTTGGTTGCGGGCACAACCCCAGTAGGGAGTGTGCAGGAAGCAGCTGATCGATATTTCTAACTCTCTATCCCTCTCCCTTCCTCTATAAAAAATCAATAAAACATATATATTTTTTAAAAAAGATGACTTTCCATTGGCTGACTTTTCTTTTAGGTTTTCCTTTTGACATCCAAAGAAGAGGTTTGGTTTTCTTTTCTTAAGGTTCCCTGGAGCACAACATACTAGTAGTCTTAGTTTTTGGACTGAAGTCTAGGTGAGAAATTCTCAGTGATGGAGTGGTCTCCAAAACCAGAAGAAAGAGTCTGCTTCGAACAAGGGCCAGGCAAGACAACAGTGGTCAAATAAGATGCCCCACAACGTGCCCCACACAGGCAGCCACATGAACAGTAACCCCACACCTCCTCCCTCCTGCAGCTCCCTGCCTGGAGAAGTCAGAAACCAGGATTAGTCTGCTAACAGGGGAGGAGCAGAACAAGACCAGAAAGTAGAAGCCTCCCACCAGCTCCCCACTACTTCCTCCCACCAGCTCCCCAGCTCTCCTGCCCTTTCTCCCACCGCAGCTGCTAGCCTGCTATAGGCCTGAGCTGAAGAGGGAGAAGCCTCAATTTGAAGAAAGAGTCAGAGTTTTATTGCCTAGGACTGGGCATTTAAGATTGAGCCTGTGTTCTGACTTAAAGTGATTATATGACCTTATGTTACCTAAGAATTAAAAAAAAAATCAGTGTGGTGAAGGCCTGGAGTGCTGGGGGGAGAGGGGGTGGAGACAGGGTGGAGGGGGCCATTGGGGACAAAGGGGGTACATTTGTAATACTTTCAACAATAAAGATACATTTTTTTAAAAAAAATCAAGGGACCAGCATTTTGGTCCAGGGACAAAGAAAAACAAATCCACCTGGCCAATATGAAGACATGGTGGGTGATGTGGGACAGGAAAAAGGCCTCTTTTTCTTTGCTGTGGCTTTCCACAATTTATGAGAAGCACCTGGCAACTCAACCCCAAGAGTGTTAGCTCCTCTGATTCAAACAGCCCCTCTGTTCAAACTACAAGACAAGATAGGCTACTCTCAAGCCTACATTCTTGCATTCCCCCTCCTCCCTGCAGTTTTAGGGACTCAGGGATAATTTGCACCAAGGAGTCTCTAGTTAGTAGAAAGTTCCCTTCCCCCTACCCTCCAAACAGGCTCTTCTGAACTCTTCAAAACTTTTACCCTAAGCATGTTTTACAGGCTTCGGAAAAATACTGATAAGACACCTCCCTAGGACATCTGCCGGACTATCTCCCGAAAAGCAAACAAACTGTATTTTCAAGACAGCCCCTGATGTCTGCTCAACGTCAGCCCCAAATCCTCCTCCCTGCCCGGTCACCTAGCACCAGCAGCCATGACCCTTTAAAAGGGGAAGCGGCCTTTTGTTTCTTGTATTGATTAGCAATGCACCGGCCCTTTCCTGCCTTGGAAAGTAAAAATAAACTTCCTCTCTGCATCTCTTCTTTTACTTGTCAATTCTTTCACAGCCTATGTCACTGGCCAAACCCTAACGGGTGACAAAAGGGAAGTCACGTTATGATCACATCCCATGAGTCACTGTTGCTCAATGTGCTAGTAACAAAACATCAACAAATTGCCTACCAGAAATTCTCCCTTATTTCTGGCACTTGAATGTAACTCCAGCGTTCCAGCACTAATGTGGGTTTTTCCCCCCCAGGAGTCATGTAGGTGGGGATTTTAGAGCTTACACCACCATCTTGCCTAGGAGCACCCACCCCCAAACAAATGTGACCTTTAAGTTTAGAAAGTCGTACACATATTTACAACTTAGATTCTCCCAGTTTATGGCTTCCTTGGTTGTTTCCAAACATCTCTTGGAATTATTTTAGAAGTGTGTTAAGCGTGTCAAGCATTACCTGCCCTGGCAGATGATAACTCCTACCTCTTCAGGGTTTGCATCCCTATCACAGTCCAGTAGGCATGTTCCCTGCCTTTCTCTCCATCAGCTGGAGACTGGGAAAGAGAATGAGAAAGGTGGTTGTAGGCGCAGCCTTGAAATGCCATATACCCGCGCTGGCCACATACCACCATCTGGGACTCAATCGCATGGCCACAGAAGAGGGACCATGTCGCTCATCTCTACGACCAGGAAGAAGAGGAAATGAGCTTGGTGAGTATTTAACAAGTCCAGTCGCTAATATATATTAAGGATTCCACAACTGGTAAATGTTAAGATATAAATTAATATTCACAGGATACCAAGAAGTATGATGACATCATTCTATTAGGTAAGGAGGGGAATTTTTCCTCTACCCTTCCAGGTTCTTTTGACTGGTCTAATAATTAAGTTGACATAGATTAACTGGAGAAAAGAAAAACAAATTTAATTTTGTATGTACAGGAGCCCCAAAGATATGAGACTCAAGGGCAAGGCAAGCAGTTGAGGCTCATGTGCCATCCTGAGCTCAGGAATGGTAGTAGGAGACTGGGTCTTCAAAGGAGAAGAGGGCAATTTATAGGACAATAAGAAGAGATGTTTGGTAATTAGATGTTTGTCCTGCCATATAGATCAGTTTTATAGATAAAAAGTTATCTCTGGCTCCTTGCGGCCTGAGCGCGGCCCGACCCCGGCCCTGGGGTGCCGCTACAGCAGCGAGAACGGGGACTCGGACCAGGACCGAGAGGAGCGGAAGCTGCTGCTGGACCCTAGCAGCTCCCCACCAAAGCCCTCGATGGAGCCAAGCCCAATTCCCACAGCCTGCCTTCCGCTCGCACAGATGAGCGGGCCCTGCTCTCCTCCATTCTTGCCAAGACAGCCAGCAACGTCATTGACGTGTCTGCTGCAGACTCCCAGGGCGTGGAGCAGCACGAGTGCATGGAGCAGCACGAGTACATGGACCGGGCAAGGCAGTACAGCACCCGCGTGGCTGTGCCGAACAGCAGCCTGACCCATCGGAAGAAGCTGCCGCCACTGCCATCTCTCACCAGTCAGCCCCGCCACGTGCTGGCCAGCGAACCCATCCCCTTCTCCCACCTGCAGCAGGTCTCCAGAACAGCTGCTTCTGCCTACAGTGCACTTTCTCAGATTCGTGTGGATGCAAGAGAGGAGCTGGATGTACAGTTGGGATCCCATGAAGACAGTGGTCCTTGGACCGCTCTTCTTTCCCTCTCTTCACCCCGCCTCCCCTGGCCCCAGCCTCACTGTGGCTTATGCAGTACCCTGCCCTGCTACGAATCACAGAGAAGAATGTGGAGGAGGAGGAGAAGAGCGAGGCTAGAAGCCTGGACAAGCGAGGATGGAGCAAGAGAGGATAGAACCATTTGGGACTGGCCTTTGAAGCCCTGGCCAGGGGTGGGGTGGGGGTCAAAAGGACAGGGCCTGGTAGGTCTTCACTGTCACTGGGAAGGGGTGGAGGTAACACTGTGAGGGTGGTCACTAGGAGGCCTATGAAGGCCCCTTTCCCACTCTTTCTCTTGGCCTCACTCTTTGCCCCTCTCCCTGACTTGGTGCTCACAGGACCTCACTAGGGTTTGTGACCAGTGTCTGGACAAGATTGAATTTTAATGAATTGAGTTTGCATTTGTAAAAAAAAAGTTATCGCTGATAAGTTATTATCTCAGATAACTTAAAAGTATTAAAAGTACTCATTCTGGGCCTGGTCCCCTATGTAAATTCTTTTAGGTAAACAGGGAAAGGTAAACATTTTTTTTTTTTTAAGGTAAACATTTTTCTTGAGTCTGCTGGGTCTTGATTGACTTCAGCTCAAAACAATCTCCATGCCAAAGTGGCACATTTTGGGGTGGCATATTCTGTTCTCCTTCATCCACTTTCTAAAGCATTTAGAAATGCAGTAAGTGCACACTTTAGCTGAATGCCTAATGACCAATTGTCATGACCAATATTTGGTCAAAGACAAATAGCACCATCACAGAAGGAACTTCAGAAATTCAAGAATAAATCTGAAACTGTATTCAAAATAAAATTATTCTTTTATTAAAATATGTAGAAGTAGCAGTTCAAATTTAAATTACTTTTAAACATATTACAATAATTTCCCAGCATGTCAGCTGTTAGATTATTACTGAGGTCATCGCTGAACCCCATGATGTCACGCCACCTTTTCCAAAGGCCAAGGCTAAAGCCACACACGTAGTGAATTTTGGAAAATACCAAGGTCAAAGCCATAGCATGGTTTATCCTTTAAAAACTTAATACTCATTAACTTTTTAATGCCTTCTAGTAAGACTCCTGTGCAGAACAAGCACGTTTATCTGCCGGCATTTATCCTGTATACCTTGATCATTCCTTGTTTTCAATGTCTGAGACCCTGGAACGCTTCCTGGCCCTCACTCGTCCCTTCTTCTAGGGGCTGGCTCCCCTTCTCTGCCAATAGCAGTCCCTTCTCCTGACTGTGCAGCCCCGCCTCCCTCCCAGTCTTCTAAGAGCCCTCATTGACTTGGCTTTCACCCAGGGCTTGGAAGCTCAGCATTTAGATTTTTTGCTTTTGTTCCCCCGCTAGGTGGTGCTCTTTCCCAAAGTTCCATAAAGCCTGCCTGTAATTGACTTGGATTCGGGGTACCCCGGCTGTGAGACAATTCTGCTCTGGTGTCACCCCAATTCACCACATCCCAAATCACGGGTGCTTCGACCAGAACCTGTGCTGGTGTGGATGGATGGGGTGTTGTGCAGAGAGTGGACAGTAAAACATGAAGGTCTTTATATTTTAAAAAGCCCAACAACTGGCAGTCCCTGGGTTACTTTGGAAGCTCAACCATGTCATCCGGGGCCTAGGGACGTCCACCCTCCACTCTGCCTTCTCAGCAGGCTGGCTTCTGTTCTCCCCCTGGGTGCTCATGGTCATGACGGTTTCTATTGATGCAAGTATCACAGCCTCTCCCACCTGCTAAGAGACAAGGAGGAAGGGAGGGCGGACAAAGCACTTTCGCCTCCTGCACATCTCTTACGGGAGAAGACAATCTTCCTCAGAAGCCCCAGATTTCCTCTGGGCCGGCCAGAACTCGTCAACTGGCCCATTCTGTCTGGAAGAAGACTGGACGTCAGTATTTGGTAAAGAAGACCAAGGTACCCACAATTGACCGGGGTTCTCACCAGGTATCCTGTCCTTCGAGAGGTGTTGGAAATACAGGAGCAGTTTCAGCTGTCACACAAATAGAGGTGCTGTTGATATTTAGTGGGTTGGCCCAGGGTCCTAAAATGCACAGAACACATTTGCACACAGAAAAAGATTCATCCTAGGGCCAGTGGTTCTCAACCTTCTGGCCCTTTAAATACAGTTCCTCATGTTGTGACCCAACCATAAAATTATTTTCGTTGCTACTTCATAACTGTAATGTTGCTACTGTTATGAATTGTAATGTAAATATCTGATATGCAGGATGGTCTTAGACGACCCCTATGGAAGGGTCGTTCGACCGCCAAAGGGGTCGCGACCCACAGGTTGAGAACCGCTGTCCTAGGCAGTACCCCGTCTAAGGAACACGTTGGGGAGAGGCGGTACACCATCTGAGCCGTGTCCCAGGCATTGGCAGGGGGATGGGATTTGGCGAATGAAAGGCTTCAGCTGTTCAGTGGGAAATATGTGGATTATTTCATATGTATATTGTATTTGACAGCCATGGGGTTTTGTTTGTTTGTTTAATATATTTTATTGATTTTTTACAGAGAGGAAGGGAGAAGGATAGTTAGAAACATTGATCAGTCTAGGGCGGGGGGATAAAATGGACACATATGTAATACCCTTTGTAATACTTTAAGCAATAAAAAAAAAAAGAAAGAAAAAAGAAACATCGATCAGCTGCCTCCTGCACACCCCCTACTGGGGATGTGCCCGCAACCAAGGTACATGCCCTTGACTGGAATCGAACCTGGGACCCTTCAGTCCACAGGCCGATGCTCTATCCACTGAGCCAAACTGTTTTGAAAACACTGAATGTTTTTTAAACATACCTTTTTATGCAGTAAGTATGGCCATAGCATCCTGAAAACACACCTTAGAATGAGGTGAACTCAATAAAAAATTGCCAAGCCTCTCATGGCCAAAAAAAGAAAAAAAAAAAAAAGAAAAAAGATTCATCCTATCCCAAATACCAATACCATTCCTGTCAGGAAACATTGGCTTAGACCAGCCATAATTCATCCCCTGGGCTGAAGATATTATGACTCAAACACAATCATGGGACCATCAGCAAGAACAGTGAGGCTCCAGGAGCCTGTGCCATGGACCCTGGTGGAAGTTGGAAGGAGAATGGCGATGCTTAGTCATGCTGGCACATGGAATCCTTTTCAGAAAGTGGTGTTATTTGCATGGAATGGGTGACAAGGAAAAAACTACAGAAGTCAAGACTGTCTCCAAGGGCTGACTTTATTTTTTCTAATGGAGGGATTTCCCAGTACTTGCACAAGCTTGTTTCCAAGGAGTGACTCTGAGTTCTCCATCCCTCTATTATCTCTGCTCCCTGCCCCCACCAAGGGTTCAGAATGGTTAGACCCCAACTGTATAGCCACACTGTTGTTGTTATTGTTGTTTTTCTGGGGGGGTGGGGAATCATTGTAGATCCTGTACTTAGTACAATGTGGCAGGTATTCAGTAAATGTTTCTTGGGTATATGACAAATACACTAACTCAAAACAATACAAGGAAACGAAGCCTGGAAAATTGTTCAGCATTATGTTCAAGGATATAGGTACAATGAAATATAATTTTAAAAACAGTAGTAGCCTGGCCAGGGTGGCTCAGTGGTTGAGTGTCGACCCATGAACAAGGAGGGCACCAGTTCAATTCCCAGTCAGGGCAAATGCCCAGGCTGCAGGCTTGACCCCCAGTAGTGGGTGTGCAGGAGGCAGCCAATCAATGATTCTCTCTCAAAATTGATGTTTCTATCTTTCCCTCCCATCTCCTTTCCTCTCTCTGAAATCAATAAAGACATATTTTTAAAAAGTAGTAAAAATTGTGATAGAAATATAAGTATATTATTTTAAAAATACATTTTTAAAGAGTGCCAGTGGAGCCCTTTGAGGGGACTGAAGGGTCTCAGGTTCAGGTCAAGGGCATGTACCTTGGTTGCAGACTCTAGCCCCAGCCCTGGTTGGGGTACATGTGAAGCAACCAATCCATGTGTCCCTCTCACATTGATGTTTCTTTCTCTCCGTCTCTCCTCCTCCCTTCCATTCTCTCTAAAAAACCGATGGGAAAAATATCCTCTGGTATTTACAACAACAACAAAACACATACACACTAGCTTAGAAAATTAGTCTAGAAAGCTTGGTTTAGCTCCACATTTATAAAACCACAAATCTCTATGTTTGACACAATAAGCTGAATAAGTAACGTCTCTAAAGCTAATTGCTGACGAGGGGAACAGGAGATAGCCTGGCAAGGAAGCATGGGAAGAACACTGCAGACAGAAAGAATGAACCCAGCAAAGGTACTGGCTCATGGGAGAGCATGATCCGTTCATGCTCAGGGTCATGGTCACACCAGCTCTGAGGCTCAGGAGAGCGTCCATGAATCACTGTCAACTTCTTCAACCACCGTTCCGCCCATGTCACGGGTCCCTGGACTTTTTGGACATCAATGACCCAG
This sequence comes from Myotis myotis, assembly GCF_014108235.1. Taxonomy (NCBI): domain Eukaryota; kingdom Metazoa; phylum Chordata; class Mammalia; order Chiroptera; family Vespertilionidae; genus Myotis; species Myotis myotis. Next base: position 3,867,133 of record NW_023416379.1, on the reverse strand, counting down.
GCCAGGCTTATTGTAGATGCCGTTTTCTTTCTTCCCTCTGGACTCCCTATGAACATTTTATTAGGTAGCTGCGAAATCAAAGTAGTAGGAATAAAGGTTATAGGCTAAGTAGGAGGCAGGTGGGAAAGAAGGGGCCAATTTACTTAACATCAATCTAAACAGTGCTATTTAGAACAGTCATATCTAAAAAATTTCATTATCCTTTGGTATCTCATTTGAAACTGCAGCTTGAAGTGGCATGGATATTGAAGACTATGCTGGGCCTAACGCAGGTGTTGATGGTTTCATAAAGTTTTTCCTGGGGGGTAATAGTTAATTTTACTAGTGTTTTCAGATTTGCGCTATTACTCTTTCTCCTGTACTTTCTGCAAATTGGAGGTTGTCTATTGCAGATTCTAAATTTGACCACCAGATGGCTCCACTACACAAGCGTGCTCTCTGCATTTAGCTGAATTCCCTGTGTAGTGGTGTTTTGGCGCCACATGAGTACTGCCATTTCTTTTTTTTTTTTTTTTTTTTTTAATATATTTTTATTGATTTTTTACAGAGAGGAAGGGAGAGAGACAGAGAGCTAGAAACATCGATGAGAGAGATACATCGATCAGCTGCCTCCTGCACATCTCCCACCGGGGATATGCCCGCAACCCAGGCACACGCCCTTGACCGGAATCGAACCCGGGACCCTTCAGTCCGCAGGCCGACGCTCCATCCACTGAGCCAAACCGGATTCGGCAAGAGTACTGCCATTTCTCAGCAATCTGTCATCTAAAGGTTTTTAAGTCCATGGATAATTCTTGCTTAAATTAATTATTTCTTTAAGATTTGTGTAACAGTCATGTTCTAACTACATCATTTAGTCTACATTTATTTGCTAGCACCCTATTGTAAAGGCAGGGCAAATACTGTATTTCCCTTTAACAATTAATGTTCAGAGTGAAAAGTTGGTGTAGCAGTCATTTTCAATTATAGAAAAATAGTCATCCCCCCCCCCCCCACCCGCTTCTCACCAGGTATAACTATAAAGATTTTTTATCTATTCCATTTAGTCATTTGCTACAATTGCCCTAAATTTGGCCTCTGGGAGATCTTTCAAACTGGCTTGTCTTTTTAAAATTTACTTTTCAAAACCAAATATACAAATGGGCATGGCCAGACCATATATAAAAATAGAATTTTGACCCACAACCTGCAGCAAAGTGCCTAGGAAACCAGCCCCCTTACCTCCAGTAACTAGCCCAGGAAGCCAGCCTGCTATGCATCAGACTTGGAGAAAGTCAATCTACTATTTTTGTAACAATCCAGAAAGCTAAACAAACCCTCTTACAGTGATGGCGAACCTATGACATGCGAACTCATTTTTTTGGTTGATTTTTCTTTGTTAAATGGCATTTAAATATATAAAATAAATATCAAAAATATAAATCTTTGTTTTACTATGGTTGCAAATATCAAAAAAATTCTATAGGTGACACGGCACCAGAGTTAAGTTAGGGTTTTTCAAAATGCTGGCACGCCGAGCTCAAAAGGTTCGCCATCACTGCATAACAACCAGCTCAAAATGACCAGGATGTGATTACAAACTGACAGCTTCCCGAATTTTTGTCCCCCCTTGCAACTGAGAGCCAATGGAATAAAGCCAAACAGACGCCCTAACTGACCACAGGGAGGCCCACCCCTGACCAGCTGCCTCCAGCTCCCTGAGGGGCACATGGGCCGCCCTCTCCCCCTCTAAGCGCTCCCTCTCCTGCCCGCCTTGGCGTCTCTGCCAAACACACGTGATGGCGGCTGACCCTCCTGCAGCAGCAGGTTCTGGGTAAGTAGCCTTTGCTTGTCCTTGCTTGGTTGGTCTTTGTTTCCACACTTTACTGAAGTATAATTTAAAGTTTAATTTGAAGTATAAGTAAATCCAAGATGCTCTGGATTTATTTAGTGGGAAATGGAATTTAGAAACCGTGATCTGATTGGCAAGGATGTTCATTATTACTGTAGGTGACCAACCAACACGGTTTGCCTGGGAGAGTTCTAGCATTAACACAGAAAGCCCAACATCCAGGGAAATCCCGTCCCTGGCAAACTGGAACAACTGGTCAACCTACTGCTCCGAGGTCCTTTCAGTGCACAGGACTAGGAAATTTATTTTAAAAATTATGTGCTCGAAATGATATTTCCAATTTAAACACATTACAGCTTTTTTCCTGAACTTCCTTGATCTTACATTTGTATCTCATTTTCTCTTACACTGAGTCTTGTATAACACTAAAACATTTGTGTACCCTACAATACAGTTTCAAAACCATAGCAACAATATTACCATTCTGTTGTTGTTTAAATGTTTTTATTTATTTTAGAGAGAGAGGAAAGGAGAGATGGAAACATCAACTGGCTGCATCTTGCATGCCCCACGCTGGGGATCAAGTTGGCAACCCAGGCAGGTGCCCTGACTGGGAATTGAACCAGTGACGTCTTGGTGCCTGGGTCGATGCTCAACCACTGAGCCACACCAGCCAGGCCTTATTACCATTATTATAAACCACGGAGTGAAGCTGACGATTCTTTGCAGTTCTTTTTTCATCCTTGGGTTACATGCTCTCTGAGTACTATGTTAAAAATATCTGCGGAAGCATCCACCCAGACACCAAAAAGGGTGCAAATTTGATTTGGTCTGGGCACATACCTAGGTTGCAAGTTCAATCCCTGGTCGGGGTGCATATGGGAGGCAATAGATTGATGTTTCTCTCTCTCTCTCTCTCTCTCAAGTCAGTAAGAACATATCCTTGGGTGAGGATAAAAAAATAAAAATACCCTGGGGAATAATTCTTTTCTGTGTTTAATGACATAGTTACCAATTTTTGCCCAAAGTTAAGCTCACTGATTTCAATTTGCTTTCCACGTTGGGTTGACTTGCTTTTGTCAGTTACTCTTTGGCTATGTAAACACTTTAGTTCAAAGACGGAGAAGTCTTGCTTCTGTTCCCCCTCACCCCCACCCCCACCCCGCCTCCCTGCGGGTAACCATTTTCGTTGCGCCTAGGATGTCCTTCCAGTTTTACCTGGGGCTCATTCCCAAGCAACAAAACACTGTCGTCCTGACAATGTGCACCCCGCTGCCAGGGAGCACGAACAGCCTTTTCCTAGTAAGTTTAGGGACCACTGCTATGCTCTCCTGTGTGACGTCTGTTCCTGTTCTTGCCCATTTTTCTCTCTGAGTTTTGGTCCTTTTCAGTTTTGAAGAGTCCTGGCATGTAAGTTGCAAATACTTCCTCCATGCGGATCTGACTTGCCGGGGACGCCCCACGACCCCTTTGCCCATCTGGAGCCATCTCATCCCAGGGCACCTGCGGGGATTAGAGTTTGGGTAAAGCCGGGTCAGAGCAGACCAGGCAAAGGAGGACCCGAGCCCCGTGGTGAGCGCCAGGGCTGCTCCTCCTCCCCCGGGAGACGCCGCCGCCCTTGGGCAGTGGGCGGCAGGCACGCAGTCCCGCGTGAGGGAATTGCACAACCGCTTCCATCGGGTCCACGGAAGCCACCAGGGCGCCTCCTTCTCGCTGCGGGGCCAGCAAGGTGCCCCGAGAGCTGCCGACCCAGGCACCACCTCCACCTGCTCATAGCGCCTCCGCTGCGCCTCGCCAGGCCGAACCGAGCGGCCAGGAGGCTGCACTTCTCGCCGGAAGACAAAGCGTCGGCTCCCAGCTCTCCCAGCTGCACCCGGGAGGCCAAGGGCCGCCCACACAGCCCCGGCTCCGCTCCCGCTCGCACCTGGCCGCGACGCGCGGAGCCATCGCGGCGCGCGGAGGCATCCCGGCGCGGCGGTGCGTGCGGCTAGCTGTCCAATCACGCGCCGCCTTTGCCCAGATCCCTCCGCCGGGCCGGGCCGCGCCGCAGCCGCAGGTGGCCGGCGAGCGCGTCCAGCCCCCGCCGCCGCCCGCGTCCCCGCCGCCCTTCCCGTGGTGCCTTGCGGCTGACCTCCGACCTCGCGGCCCACCCTCCCCGCGGGCCGCCTCTCTGCCCACCCCGCCGAGCTCGCGGCGCTCCGGGGGTGCCACCTGAGCGCAGGTCTCCCTCAGCGCCTTAAGCCCGCGGCGCGCGCCGTCCCTTCGCCTTCCCTCCCCGCGGCGGGCCCGGCGGCGGCCGTGCGGTTACGGCCCGGACGGGAGGCGACCACTCGGTGAGGGGCGGGGCGCGGGGCGGGAGTGGGCGGGCGGCGGCGCGCACGGACCGGGGCCGGGCCGGCAGCGGGCGGGGCGGGGCGGGGCGGAGGGCGGGGCGGGAAGGGGGTGGGGCGGCGGAGCCTCACTTCCTCCCTCAGCGCCATTTTGTGGCGGCGAGACCCGCAAATAAAGGGGAGCGCGGGGGGCTTCGGGAGCGCGATCGGGCGGCGATCCGGCAGCGCGGCCTCGGCCTATGTGACTGGGCGGCGCCGGCGCGGCCTCCGGCTGGAGAGGTAGGTGCGGGCGGGCGGCGGGCGCGGCCGCGAGGGGCTCCGGGTCCCGAGGGCTGAGGCGCGGCCGCGCTCGCCCGGGCAGCGGTGCCGAGAGCCCTGAGGGCGACTGGGCTCGCGGGGCCCGCCGGCCTCCGGTAGCCGCGCCGCCTTCCCGCCCGAGGGGCACTTCCGCCGCCTCGAGGCCATTTTCCCTCCCTTCCCGTCCCCGGGGCCGGGGTGAGGCGGGCGCTCCCGCGGCCGGCCGGCGGGACCGGAGTCCGCCCCCTCGGTGCGCGCCCCGCTCCGCCCCGGCGGCGCCCCCTCCCGCCCCGGCAGGTCCGGCCGGCGCCCCCGGGCGAGTCCGCACGGGCAGGAGCGCGGCGCTCGCGGACCACATCGGCGTCGCAGCTGCGTCCCCGGCGGCTTCCATGTTCGCACGGGCGGCGCGTCCCGAGCGCAGGCGGCCCCGCGGCTCCGAGCCGACTCCGCTCGCGCCCCGGCCTCGCCGCGGGGCCTGGTCGCGCTGCTCGTGGAGTGTCCCCGAGTCCGGTCTTGCCAGCGGGGAGCGCGAGTCCAGGTTCTTGTTTTGGTGACACATAATTGGGTGTTTGCTCCCAAAGGACCCTGTTAAAAACCCTCAGTAACCGTGTTTATATGGTAAAAAAAAAACTAAAAAAAAAAAGCCTCTTCCCCAGGGTGGTATGATATTCCCTGCGCACCCTACGGCCCTGAATGGCACTGATCGTTCCCCACCCCGAGGGGTTAGTGATGGCATCGCGGGGAGCCCCGAGGTGCACGTGGACGTGGGAGTGGGAGTAGCTGCCCACGTGTCCGCGTGCGTTACCGTCCGGGCCCCCGGAAAGCGCCGGGTGGACACAGCGGGCTGCAGTGGTCGGTGCGGAGAACAGTAACAAGAAGGAACACTTGCCGGGCTCCCGGCTGTAAGCCCCCCGTCCTCCACTCCTATACTTAGTAGCAGTCTTGGTCATTCATTGCATGGTGTGTTGCTCTTGGAAAAAAGTGTATGTTGGTAGGTCCTGTAGCAAAACACGACCTCGGTAGTTTTAGATTATCTCCCACTTTTTTTTTTTTTTTTTTTTTGCCTCTACATAATTTTCTATTACTAGACTTATCAGAGAAAAACTTTTTAATAGGCCCATAGTAGTATATTGGTTATGAAAGTGGTGCATCAGGCTAGAGTTCAACGTTATAAATAAATGTTCTCCCCCAAATACACATTGAAACTATCTTTTACGTTAGTGTGAGTGTTTTATTTGAAAGATTCCCCCCCTTTTTTGGGGGGGGGCTATGGCACCTAAAGCGTTGAGGTGTGCAGCACTTCGTGAGGCAGTGAAAGTTGGTGTCCCCTTTTTGCTGTTTTGGAGACTGTAGCCCAGAGAGTTAAGTGACCTGCTCAGGATCACAGGGCTGAGGGGTACAAGAGTCAGGATGGGTGGCCTTCCGATTCCTAACTAGTGCCCTTTCTGTTCCCGCGCCCAGGCTAGTACCATGTGTATTATTCATTCGTTGTGTTTAGCTGTGAGTTTCAGCTAGGCACATGCTTTCTTACTGAAGCTGTGTTGGCTGGTGCTTGCCTCTCCGTTTACAGAGAACTGAGTTGCATAACTTAGGATCATAATGCTAAGAGTCAGGGAAGTACTGGGATTTGGGATGCTAGCCACCCAGCCAACTCAAGCTGAGCCTCTAATCTAGATCATCATCTGTTCAGTGTTAAGGCATCAAGAGTGGTTCTGACATTCTAAACTTGAGCTATATTATCTTTTTTAATTATCCACATGAGTAACTGAAACCATTACAAAATTTTAAAATCATGTTTAACTAGTTTTCTTAAATGTACTAAAAGGTAACCAGATTGGCCAATTTCGAATTTTACTTATTTTGCTTTTCTGCATTTTCTAGCTATAAGCCGCTTGATCACTATTTAGGATGAGAGAGGGGAGAATTACCCATCTTCATTAGTTACTAACTTTTGTCATTTCATCATCTGGAAAATGGGGACTAACTTTGAAAAGTTAAAATTATTAAATAAATGGCTCATAGCACTGAACATATATTCATTTTTTTCCTTCAAGGTTCAACTCCAAATGATATTTCGGTCATTCCATTTTTCCGATACAAGAATAGATTGATTGTACTAAGGACCTGGAATGTCCATTGTCTTTATGACTCTGGAATTGACTTTAGGTGGTTATTGTGTGCTGTCAGTTGTACCAAAAAAAATTGTATTGGGAAATAATAAATTCCTTAGCACATTTGTGCAATGTGAAAGTCAAAACCAGGTTCTATTTTGATTAATTAGTTGGATGTTGGTGCTTTTAAATTTTAAACTTGTTTTAATTTGCCTTTTGCCAAACTGCCCATTTAACTATTGTGCAATATTATGGACTCTCAAGGAAAGATTGACTTGTCATCAGTTAAAGATGCTTTGAATTCCCAGCTTACATATCCCATAATATGTGGAATGACCTGTACTGATAATCGACATGTGAAATGCAAAGATTTATACCAGGCCTGTATTTATCCTTGACTTATATTACAAATTTTGAAATTTATTTTTGTACGTAAAGAAAATACAGCCTGGCCGGTGTGGGACAGTGGTTGAGCGTTAATCTGTGAACCAGGTGGTCATGGTTCGATTTCCAGGTCAGGGCACATGCCTGGATTGAGGGCTGGATCTCCAGTAGAGGGCATGTAAGAGGCAGCCAATTGGTGATTCTAATCATTGATGTTTCTATCTTTTTCTCTCCCTTTATTTCTGATATCAATGAAAATATATTTTTGAAAAAGAAAAAAATATAAATATCCTCTAAGCAGTTTGTTTTTAAAATCTACCCAGCATCAAACTTTTTATAAGAGGATGTAAGCCAATGTTAGAAATTAAAATAACTCGCTGTTTATAATTCTAAAAATTGGAGATCACCAAAAATTCTACAGTGAGGCTTAGAAACAAATATTGTTATTGTCAACCTGTCAATTCTCCCTTGGGCTTTTCGAGAAATAGTGATTGAGGGTCTTTGTGGTTTTTTTTAATGAGGAGTAAACTAGTAATTAAATGCTTATTTTGTGCCAGTCTCCATGCTAAAGTCTAATGTTTATCTTTAAAAATAGCACAATAATTTTGAACCTTCGTGGTGGTAATCATTTTTAAATGGGGAAATTGAGGCTCAGGTTATGCTGCCTTTTTTTTCCCCCAAAGTTTGTCACCCTGTTCTGGAAAAGTAGGGCTAGTAGAACTTCTCCATCATGTAAATGTCCTTTAAAAAAAAACTTTAGCATATTTATTGCTAGTTAAGTTTGCAATTAACTTTATTTTAATGGAATAAAAAGCTGAGTATGTATTAAGAAAAGAACGAACAAATAAACCTGGGCAAAGTGTCAGGTTGTAGAAACTTATACTCATTTATAACGAATTTAATGTTTAATCTATATTAAATAGCATCCATAATAAAGTTTTATAACTAAGATTTTATTTTGAGTGGCTCTGGTGCCCAGTAACTAGGTAACAGGTAGACTCCCTATCCACCGTGGTAACTTTAGCTGTTTTCAAACTGTCACTTATAGAGCTCTATCACAATACCTGTTATATTAAGTTCCACATATATGCTCAAAATTTTACAGGATTGTCATCTTGGTTGATTTGGGGGGAAAACTAGATTTGTTTATTTAGCTCACTTTTTAAAATTTAAATTCTTTATTGTTGAAAGTATTACATATGTCTCATTTTTCCCCCCATTGACCTCTCCCTGGCCGCTCCCACCCCCCAGCACATGCCCTCATCCCCTTACTGTGTCCATTGGTTATGCTTATATGCATGCAAGTATGTAGCTCACCTTTTATGATTTAATAGTAACAAGCAAATTCACTTGTTTAGCATATGTTTGAGTGCCTACCATGTACTGAGGCATCAGCAGTGAATGGAAGTTTTCTCATGGAGCTTATTTCATAACTGGGAGAAACATCCTATATAATAAAAGCCTAATAGGCTAAGTGTCTGGTCAACTGGTCGGCCTTTCAACCAATCAAAGTGTAATATGCTAATGCCGCTCAACTGCTCACTATGACATGCACTGACCACCAGGGTGCAGACAGTCAACCGGTCGACCAGTCACTATGATGTGCACTGACCACTAGGGGGAAGATGCTCCAATTGGTAGGTTAGTTTGCTGCTGGGGTCCGGCCAGTTGGGACTGAGTGAGATGGGCCAGACATGCCCTGGAGCCCTCCCGCGGTACTCCCTTGGCCCTGATCGTGCAGCAGTGGGGTCCCTTGGCCTGGCCTGCGCCCTCTCGCAATCCGGAACCCCTCAGGGATCTCAGAGAGCCAGTTTTGGCCCAATCCCGCAGGCCAGGCCGAGGGACCCCACTGGTGCACGAATTCGTGCACTGGGCCTTTAGTAATTATATAAAATATCAGTTCGTGCTAAGAGCAATGAAGAAAAATAACCCTCAGTAAAAGGGCAAGGAATTGGCATGTACTGTTTTGAGTAAGATGAAAAGCCTTTAGAAAGATTTACCTAGAATAGTGACATACATTGGTACACATTTATATACTAGTTAAATATGGCTAAAACTTCAAATGGCTATAATTGTCTTAAAGGTTTTTTTATTCAATAGATTATTGATATTTACCTATTATATTTAGCTCTGGACAGATGGGCAATTGCAAGTAAATGCCAAACTTTCTGGGTTCTGAAAGGTAAACAGCCTAGTGAAGTGAATGCACATTAAAGCTAAAATAGAAATAGGCCTCTGTGGAGATGAACTTGGAGAGGGTGATATACTCAGCTTTTTGCTAGCGAATGCAATGATAAGCTTATTAAAGAGGGAAGAATTAAGCCAGTAATTTATGATGTGATCAATTTACGATTATTTCTAACATGCCCCAATTCCTTCACAATGTACCTAATCTGAAAGTCAGGGTTTAGGCAGTGGTTCTCAACCTCTGGCCCTTTAAATACAGTTCCTCATGTTGTGACCCAACCATAAAATTATTTTCGTTGCTACTTCATAACTGTAATGTTGCTATTGTTAGGAATCCTAATGTAAATATCTGATATGCAGGATGGTCTTAGGCGACCCCTGTGAAAGGGTCGTTCAACCACCAAAGGGGTCATGACCCACAGGTTGAGAACCGCTGGTTTAGAGTATTTGACTTAACAGAGTTGGGATTGTATGTGATATGAAAAATAGAATACCATTCTCACATATTTACCATGCTGTATATTACCATGACATTTCTATTTAGTTAAATTTTTAATAATTTGGAGTATGGGCAGGTAAAATAAACTATAGGGAAAGTTTATAAGGGACGTTCATTACTGTCCTTTATAATAAAAGACTAATATGCAAATCAACTGAACAGTGGAACTACTGGTCGCTATGATGCACATTGACCACCAGGGGGCAGATGCTCAACGCAGGAGCTGCCCCGTGGTGGTCAATGCGCTCCCACAGGGGGAGGGCTGCTCGGCCAGAAGCCAGGCTCACAGCTGGCGAGTGGCGGGAGCCTCTCCCACTTTTGTGGCAAGCGGACATCCCCGGAGGGGTCCTGGACTGTGAGAGGGTGCAGGCTGGGCTGAGGGACATTCATCCTCCTCCCTGCCCCCCACCACCACCCAGTGCATGAATGTCATGCACCGGGCCTCTAGTACTATTATAAATGATACCTAGCAATAAGTTTAAATTAGCTTGCCTCGTTAAATTTGAATATTGGGACATAACCAGAAGTATTTTCAGTAAGCATATAAAGCTAATGAGAATAGTTCTTCAATTTATCTTTTGCAACAAGAGTAAGTTAATTTTGTATAAATTTATATAAAGAAACATTTTGAGATACAAATTATTGTGACATGTGATTAGTGTAGGAATGTTTTTATTAAGGTGTATATATTATATGTAAGCATTGTACAGTAGTGAATTATGGCAATAATAGCTTCTACCTTAACCATAATGCTGTAAAAGAAAAGGCTTAGCAACTGGTCCTACTCTTCTATATCAATTCAGCAAGATGCCTGGGATACTACCTGAGGTCAATATCTGACACAAGCACAAAATTGTCACTTCTGCAAGATTTGTCTTTCATAGGGCAGTTGTAAGAATGCATTGAAAAATTATCTCTCAATCCTTTATGGCAACATCAAAAAGAACAACTTTTTTATAAAAGAATTTTTTTAATAATCTAATAGTTGCAATATAATGTAATAGTAATGCTAATGTAAGATGTTAACTTGAGAGACTGGGTGTGGCAATTTCAGGAACCCTGTAATATCTTTGCAACTGTTCTGTAAATCTAAAACAAAAGATTTATTTAAATTCAAAAGAACCCTTAATGATTTGGTCATAATTGAGTTCACTAATAAATTGGTTTGAAAAGGCCAGTATTTTTTGTTCCTACTTTCAATGGAAAAAAATCAATTGAACCTCATCTCTCTATCCCTTTTTCTAGGATTCAAGATGACCAACGAGGAACCTCTTCCCAAAAAGGTGTGTTTTTCCAGCAGTTTTTAAGCATTTTATTTACACACACACACACACACACACACACACACACACACACACACACACACAATCTCGAGTGTTTGTTTAATGTTCACTCCTTTGCCTATGATAATAATAGCATCATGGGTATATAATGTACTATAAGTTAACTTCTTTTTTCCTAATTTAAATTCCTTTGATTGTAGTGTAAATTTATTTTTATATGTTTCAAAAAAAGGCTACAACTGTTTAGTTCTTAGGTTCTACCTTTTCCTCTGGTCTCATTATCCCCCTGTTCTGTATTCCTATTAGTTCAGTATAGTCAATATTTTATACACACACACGCACACAGTTACAAAGAAGTAATAATAAAATTTCAGACATTTCTCGTAGCAATATTTTTTTCTGATATATCTCCTCAGGCAAGGGAGACAAAAGAAAAAAATAAACAAATGGGACTACATCAAACTATAAAGATTTTACACAGCAAAGGAAACCATCAGCAAAGGGAGAAAACAACCCACTAAATGGGAAAACATACTCACCAATACATCTGATAAGGGGTTAATATCCAAAATTTATAAAGAACTTATAAAACTCAATACAAAAAAAAATTTTTTTTAAATGAGCAGAAGACCTGAATAGACGCGTCTTTAAATAGGACATTCAGGTGGTCAGTAGACAAATGAAAAGATGCTCAATGTTACTAATCAGAGAGATGCAAATTAAAACCACAATGAGATATCATTTCACACCTGTCAGAATGGCTATCATCAATAAATCACAAGCAACAAGTCTTGGCTAGGATGTGGAGAAAAGGGAACTCTCATGCACTGTTGATGGATATGCAAATTGGTGCAGCTAATGTGAGAAGCAGTATGGAGTTACCTAAAAAATTAAAAATGGAACTGCCTTATGACCCAGAGATTCTTCCTCTGGGAATTTATCCGAAGAAACCCAAAACACTAATTTAAAAGGCTATATGCACCCCTATGTTCATTGCAGCATTATTTACAATAGCCAAGATTTGGAAGCAGCCCAAGTGTCCGTAGATAAGTGGATAAAAAAGCCGTGGTACATTTACACAGTGGAATACTACTAGGCCTTAAAAAAAGAAGGAAATCTTACCTTTTGTGACAGCATGGATGGACCTGGAGAGCATTGTGCTAAGTGAAATAGGCCATTCAGAGAAAGACAAGTATCAGATGATTGCATTCTTATGGAATCTAATCAACAGAATGAATTAAGCAAAATAAAGACAGACTCAGAGAGGAGGCTGACAGCTGTTGAGGGTGGTATGGGCAGGTGGAAGGATTGAGGGGGAAAAAACTCATGGATACAGACAACAGTATAGTGATTGGTGGGGGAGGTGTAGGGTTATGGGGTCATAAATGGTGATGGAAGGAGACTTGACTTGGCATGGTGAACACAGTACAGTGTACAGATGATGTGTGGCAATGTGCACCTCAAACCCGTATGATTTTGTTAACCAGTGTCCATCATTACATTCAGTTGAAAGGAGGAAAAAAGAAATAGTGGAGATGGGACTTCATATTCTAGATGTTAGCTTGCCGTGGTACAGAGCACAAAGTCAGATGTGTGCCAAAGCATTAAATCGTACTTTGTTTTATTAAAAAAAGTAACGTTTCTAAGAGGAATTTATAATTCAATTTGGGAAAGCGGGATATAAGTGTATGTTAGAAGGGAAACTATAGTATAGCCATAATTTTTTTAAAATATGTTTTTATTGATTTCAGAGAGGAAGGGAGAGAGAGAAAGAAACATCAGTGATGTGAGAGACTCATTGATTAGTTGCCTCCTGCATGCCCCCTACTGGGGATTGAGCCTGCACCTTGGCATGTGCCCTGACTGAGAATCGAACCGGGGAACCCTTCAGTCCATAGTCTGATGCTCTATCCTCTGAGCCAAACTGGCTAGGACTATAGCCATAATTTTATACTAGACTAGAAGAGGTACCTCACCTTTATAATCATTTGCTATAGAGAAAACAATATTCCTCAATTTACGAAGTAATTTCAGCTAGCTAGACCAGTGGTTGGTAAACTGCAGCTCACGAGCCACATGTGGCTCTTTGGCCCCTTGAGTGGCCACGAAGTTTCAATCATACTGTACGTGCGCGCCCGCACGTGGTATTTTGTGGAAGAGCCACACTCAAGGGGCCGCAGTTTGCCGACCACTGAGCTAGACTATTAATAGCCCATTTTTTAAAACTTTATCTTCTATCTATATATACATATAAAAGGCTAATATGTAAAATAACTCCAAGGGGAGTTCAACTGGGAGTTTGATCGCTCACTATGATGTGCACTGACCACCAGGGGGCGGTGCAGAATGAAGGAAGGCCCTGGCCAGCAGCCAGAAGGCTCTGATGGGCCCTGATTGCTGGCCACACCTAGGGACCCTACCTGTGCATGAATTTCGTGCACTGGGCCTCTAGCTTTGAAATAATTATTGATTCACAAAACATTGCAAAGAAATGTGCTGAGATGTTCTATACACTCTTCTTCCAACCTCCTTCAAGGTTGACATCTTGCATAACATCAAAACCAGGAACTCAACACAGAGCTTATTGATACAATCCACAGAGCTTATTCAGATTTCACAGGTTATATATGCAGAGAGTGCGTATGTGTGTCTATGTAGTTTTATCTCACATAACTTAGTGTTACCAACACTACAACCAGATTAGCTAACTCATCACCTCAAGCTTCCCTTGTGTCATTTCTTGGTAGCCATATCCATTCCCTCCTTCTCAATCCCCAACACCTGGCAAACATTAAGCAGTTTTCTATAATTATGCTACTTTACAAATGTGTATAAATGAAATCATGCAGTATATGTATCCTTTTGAGATTTTTTCCCCCAGTATAATTTTCCTTGAGGCTTATCCAAATTGCTTATGTCTGTTTTTAGTATCCCATGGTGTGGATGTATCATAATTTAATTATTCACCTGTTGAAGTATGGGTAGTTTCCAAGTTTTGGCTTTTGCAAATAAAGCTGTACATTCATGTACAAGTTTCTGTGTGAAAATACATTGTGATTTCTTTGGGATATGTGCTTAAGAGTTCAAATGCTGGGCCCTAACCGGTTTGGCTCAGCGGATAGAGCGTCGGCCTGTGGACTCAAAGGTCCCAGGTTCGATTCCGGTCAAGGGCATGTACCTTGGTTGCGGGCACATCCCCAGTGGGGAGTGTGCAGGAGGCAGCTGATCGGTGTTTCTCTCTCATCGATGTTTCTTAACTCTCTATCCCTCTCCCTTCCTCTCTGTAAAAAATTAATAAAATATTTAAAAAAAAAAAAAAGTTCAAATGCTGGGTTGTCTAGCACATCTATTTTTAGGTTTTTTTTTTTTTTTTTAAATATATTTCATTAATTTTTCACAGAGAGGAAGGGAGAGGGACAGAGTCAGAAACATCGATGAGAGAGAAACATCGGTCAGCTGCCTCCTGCACACCTCCCACTGGGGATGTGCCCACAACCAAGGCACATGCCCCTGACCAGAATCGAACCCGGGACCCCTCAGTCTGCAGGCCGACGCTCCATCCACTGAGCCAAACCGGCTTTGGCTCTATTTTTAGTTTTAAAAGGAACCACCAAACTGTTTTTTCAGAGCAGCCATACCATTTTACATTCTCACCAGCAATCTTATTCTGCATCTTTACCTACCATTTGGAGTTGTTACCACAATCTTTTATTTAGCCATTTTAATAGGTGTGTAATGATAGCTCATTGGAGTTTTAATTTGCATGTCCCTAATAATGATGTGCATCTATATATATATATAAAAGGTTAATATGCAAAGTGTCCCCTAGGGAATTCAACTGGGAGACCAGGAGTTCAATAGCTCGCTATGATGTGCGCTGACCACCAGGGGGCAGCGCGGAACAAAGGAAGGCCCTGGCTGGCAGCTGGAAGGCCCTGATTGCTGGCCAGGCCTAGGGACCCTACCCATGCATGAATTTCGTGCACCGGGCCTCTTGTTTTAAAGATAAATGCTTTACTTTTTTAAAACTACTTTACAATAAAATAAGAGTTATGTGTGTGTTTTTTAATTATAGTATACTAGAGACCTGGTGCACGAATTTGTGCACTGGTGGGGTCCGGCTAGCCGCCCCGATTGGGGCCAATCAGAGAGGGCCGGCCAGGTGGAGGGGACACAGGAGTTGGCTGGCCAGCCCCACCCAGGTGGTTGGCGGGCAGCCCTGCCCCCTGGTCGAACTTCCAGTTGAGGGGACAATTTGCATATTAGCCTTTTATTATATAAGATACTGAACCATTTCTAAGTCTCAGGCTTGGAGATGTTTCATATGTCTCAGTATTGTGCTCCTTTTGGAAGGGCTTTGAATGTCTTAGTGCAGCGGTTCTCAACCTGTGGGTCGTGACCCCTTTGGCGGTTGAACGACCCTTTCACAGGGGTCGCCTAAGACCATCCTGCATATCAGATATTTACATTACGATTCATCACAGTAGCAACGAAAATAATTTTATGGTTGGTTCACAACATGAGGAACTGTATTTAAAGGGCCAGAAGGTTGAGAACTACTGTCTTAGTGATAAAGGGATTGCTATTAGAAACCAGCGCTTGAGGCATTAGAAGTTATCCTATCTTCATAAAATATGAAAAGTGTAAGCAACAGTGGTATGTACATTTAAAATGTTTAGGAAAAGCACCCAGCTCATATTTCAATTCTCTTTATAGGTTCGACTGAGTGAGACAGACTTCAAAGTTATGGCACGAGATGAGTTAATTTTAAGGTAAAATGTTCTTTTATTTTTCAAAATATAAAAATATTTTTATAGAACATTATATTGTAATTCTATACTATAAAGTTTTTGTCTGTTAGGTATTTTATTTTTAATGTGCATACATATTCAAATCATTTAATGTACTTTTGAAATGTGTTTTTTACGGCCTGTTTCTTTATTATATAATCATTGAGGAAAGCATAACACTTTAAAGATCTAAAGCACTAGTTTGGGTAACTTCTAGACTAATAGGTAACCTGAATTTTTTCCTTGCAAAAATTAGTTTAATGTAGTTATTCTTTTCCTGTTTAATATGCGAAAAAGTTATAGTCCTAAAGGATATGTTTTCAGTTATGGAAGAAATACATTATTTACTGATGAAGGCAAGTTACTCTTTCTTCTAAGGAACCTTAGTCGGCTCATTTAACTCTATATCCTTCATTTTCTCATCTTGGAGTTAAAGGGGTTGGATTAAATTACTTTTAACAGTTACTTCCAGCTCTGATTTTCTGGGGTTATCTTATAATTGTCTTGCAAAAATAGATTGAGAAATGCAGCATTATGGTATTCATTCTTTTAAATGCAAGAAATCAGAAAAAGAATCACATGTTCTGTGTTTTATAACTTAAATATATTCTTTCTGCATTTTATTACTATGGTTGATAAGTTTTTACATGACATTTTTAGGTAAAAAATAAAAATATTTTTCAGGGTCATTGAACTTTCTCTAGAAATTGCACAGAATTTTTACTTGAAGGACTAAATAAATTTAATGGGCTAGAGTAGAGAGAAGAGGTGTTTTGTAAGATAGACACAGGTTACTCGTTCTATTGTTTCCTAGAGTCTGATAATTTCCCACTCGTTCTACTTACTCTGTTGTGGACTTCGCTTTATCTTCCTTTGCATAATCTCATGCATAGGACACTTTTTCCATTGCATACCCTTTATTTTCCTCCACATAAATTTTGAATCCTTAGTATTCTAAAACACTTGTCCTTCCCTGCTGCGGTAGGCACTTGCTTATGATATACTGCCACTCACCTGTTGTTCTCTTTGTACCCCTGATATGAGACAGTCCTTGCCTTTTATCCTTTCTTAGATAATTCCTCTGGTTAGTATGTGCAGTCTTTTTCTTGATTTAATTGAGTGTGGGTGGGGGATATTCTTGAGGTCAGATTAAATTCTTTCTTTAGGGAATTCTCATGAGTTTTTCCCTCATTAATTCTCTTGGTGATTTTAAATCAACTGTTACTTATTTAACTAGTCTGTACTTTTTGGCTTCTTGATAAGGATGTTTTTGTTGACTTTTTTATATTTTTCTATTCTTCTAAAACAAATAGTTCTTATATTGCCTCCACAAGAGACCTTTATTGATCCCCAAATATTGAATGCACTTGATTTGTACCCTAGGTTGTCTTGGCCATAAAAATAACATGCTCTTGGCTGAACAGTAGTCTTTATATGGAAGGTAGATTAGCTTGGTATTTTTTGGTCATTGTGTTGTAATAGTAAATCTTATAGCTGACCTGTCAAAGTTTTTAAGATTATAAAAAGATTTTCTAAAATTAAATTTTGATTAGCTGCAACTAAAGAGTGGCTTGAAAACATAGCTCTTCAGTAAGCAAGACAGCGACATTCAGGGCAGGTTACGCTTGCATTAGCAGTTGCTTAAACATATGACTGGGAAAAGCTTTGTTGTTTATGTGCAATCATTGCAAGAGCAGCTCATATAAGCCTATGTTTTGTGGGTAGGGGAATATAATGAGGAAGAAAGGCCTTCTTATACTCTGACAGTATATATGCAAATTGATACAGCTTTACAAATAGACTGGAAAAGTAGTATTTTCTCTCCCCCTTTTTTTTACAAGTAAAAATAAATATTATTTTTGAGAGAGTCACATGGTATTTTCACAAAAGAGCCAAGATAACCTCCAGCCTCTTATAATTAGGCATATTTTATACTAGAGGCTCAGTGCACGAATTCGTGCTCCAGTGGGATCCCTCGGCCTGGCCTGTGGGATCGGGCCGAAACCGGCTCTCTGACATCCCCCGAGGGGTCCCGGATCACAACAGGGCTCAGGCCAGGCCAAGGGACCCCACTGGTGCCGGGGAGGGACACGGAAGGGTTCCAGGGCGTTTCTGGCCTATCTTGCTCAGTCCTGCTCAGTCCCAATCAGCTGGTCCCCAGTAGCAAGCTAACCTACTGGTCAGAGCATCTGCCCCCTGGTGGTCAGTGCACATCATCGAGTGGTTGAGCATCCTTAGCATATTAGACTTTTATTATATCAGATGCTTTTGTTTGTGGTGGAAAGCATATCTGAAAGTTGTCGTAGGTTTTTTACTCAGCGTCCATTATCCAGGCATTGAGCTGAACATAAGTGATACAAAGTCTTATATGGTGTGTGATCTGACCCAGAGACACACACTTGGTAAGTTCTCAGGAGAAAACACTTCTCTCTGTGTTTCCTTTTACATAGTTCTATTAAGTTGAGAAGGAATAATGAAGTGACTCGTTTATTATTGGTTAAACTAGATTTATAATTATCTCAAAATGGAAGAGACCTTAAAAATCATGCAGTGGAATTCTTGGTGTTAAATTTATAAGTTTACAGATGTGGCTTTTTTTAGTTTCTTAATAAAGCAATTTCAATTTAACAACTAATAACGAATTTATTTTTGTACTAGATGGAAACAGTATGAAGCATATGTGCAAGCTTTGGAGGGCAAGTACACAGATCTGAACTGTAAGTTTGAGTTGTAGCTTCCTAAAGACCATGCAAATATCTCTTTTTAGATTGTTATAGACATTCAGAATAATTGGTTTTGCTAAGCAAATGTAATTTTTATTCAAACATTAAAGAACTATGGGCACTATATTGGGTGCTAGGAAATAAGTGAATGACACATGATCTCTCTTCTTGGGGAGTTCCCAGTCGGGGAAGACTGACATGCAATAATATAATAGCATGACTATTTTAGCAGAATTATGTACAAAATTCTGAGAGAATATGGATAGGGAAACTCACAACTACTTTACACTTTCCTAGATCTGTCCCTAACACCTTCCACAGAGGAATTTGAATTAAAGCATGAGTTATTAGTCTAGGTATGCACAAAGAACTAGTAATAAATTTATTTAAATTGTAACTTAATTATTACTTAAATCATAAAAATAGGATATGGCTATATTTTTTACAGATTTTTCAAAATCTGCTAAAAATACCAACAAACCTTTTTAGTCTGTCACTTTTCATTGACAGTAACATTATTTGTGAGTATAAAAACCAATATTATGCCCAACCAGTGTGGCTCAGTGGTTGAGTGTCAACCCATGAACCAAGATATCACTGTCTGGGCACATACCCAGGTTTCAGGCTTGATCCCCAGTAGGAGGCAGCCAATGAATGCTTCTTTCTTATCATTGATGTTTCTCTCTCTCCCTCTCCCTTCCTCTCTCTCAAAAATCAATAAAAACATATTAAAAATAAATAAAAACCAATATTGTTTTCCAAGCCCAGAAAGCTTAGTACTCTGAAATTTCAGTTATTAAAACTATATTATAGCCGAAACCGGTTTGGCTCAGTGGATAGAGCGTCGGCCTGCGGACTGAAAGGTCCCAGGTTCGATTCCGGTCAAGGGCATGTACCTGGGTTGCGGGCATATCCCCAGTAGGAGATGTGCAGGAGGCAGCTGATCGATGTTTCTCATCAATGTTTCTAACTCTCTATCTCTCTATCTTCCTCTCTGTAAAAAATCAATAAAATATATTTAAAAAAAAAAACTATATTATAATCCATAGATGTTATGAACATTATGAAAATTTGATGTAATAATTGTCTGTACAGTTATAGACATGTTTATTATATTGAATAGGTTAAAATCAGTCCTAACCAGGACTCTGAATACTGTATAATATAAGCAAATACAAAAGTTTCCTGTGTGAAGTTGAAGCAGATTAGACTGTAACAACGTAATTCCATCTAATATTAGGTGGCTTTGGACCACTATAGCACCATTATCTCCTAAAAGAGCACTGTGCTTGGGAACAAGCTTCCTTGTTCTAAAAGTAGTTAAGAGAGAAACTAAAGACTTGATGAATTTTTTACCCTGGTTTTTATTATCCTGACAAAGACAATCAGAACTTTCATTTCATTAGTTCCGTTTGGTTTTGAAATTGTATTTCATGTTTTGAAAAAATTTTTTTTTTAAATCATCAGCTAATGATGTAACTGGCTTAAGGGAGTCGGAAGAAAAACTAAAGCAACAACAACAAGAGTCTGCACGAAGGGAAAACATCCTTGTAATGCGACTAGCAACCAAGGAGCAAGAGATGCAAGAGTGTACTGTAAGTATTTCAAATGCTTTAACTCTCTGAGGAATTGGTTTTTAGTCCACATTACATGTGTTAATTAGTACTTAGCTAATTCTATATACTTAATAATAATTATAAATTCACATTTTGCTAGTTAGATATGCTTTGAGATATAAATAGCAAGATGTAAATTTTCAATAGATAGCCTGTCATCATTGGATTTAAAATAGGTTTGTTCTCTGGCTGGGTAGCTCGTCGACGTTGGTTAGAGCATCATCCTAATACATGGGTTTCATCCCCCGCTCGGCACATACAAGAATCAATCAGTGGCCCAGTTGTAGTGGCTCAGTGGTTGAGCATTGACCTGTGAATCAGGGGGTCACGATTCTTCTATTCCCAGTCAGGATACATGTCCAGGTTACAGGCTCGTTCCTCAGTAGGGGGCATGCAGAAGGCAGCCAGTCGATTATTTTTCATCATTGACGTTTCTCCCTTCCTCTCTGAAATCAATAAAAATATATGTATTTTTAAAAAGAATCAACCATCTGATTAGTTTCTTCTCTTTACCCCTCGATGTGTCAGCAACTTCTACCACATTTTCTTTTTCATTATTGCAGCTTTCATTTGTATCATGTCTACATAGATCTAAAATGTAGTGACATATTTGATGGTTTAGCTGTGGTTGAATTTAGATTCAATTTTATGCTGTCCTAAACAGTGTTAGCCTTTTTTTAAATTTAGTGTTGGTATATGTAAGTTATACTAAGTAGAGGAAGCTCTGTCACTGTTTCTAATTTTAAAATCTGAACTTTTCTTGAGTTTTATATAATCTCCATTCGACACATTTATAAAAATCTAATATATAAGGCAATATTCTGGTCACTGGGGACTAATGTTGGGCACAGTCCTATTCCTATTTCTTCTCTCATTCTTTTACTTCCTGTGCAGAGATTGTCTACATTTCCACAAAAGTCTCTTGTCCCTCTTCACTTTTTCAAAATGACTCTTCACCTGTCACTTTGCTTAAGAAAACAGTAGCCTTTGTCATTTTCTCTACCTACTCATCACTTTTTCTCCTATTGTTTCCATCTTCACTACCACTAATTTTTCCCCCCTTTAAGGTCACTACCTAATGCATTAAATTTCTCTTTTTCTCTGTACTCATGCCTTCACTTTCTGTATTTTCAACTATTAAACCATCCTCACCTTTGGCCATTGGTTTCAAGAAGTCTCATCAGTAGTTTGAATATTATTGTTTTCTTCCTATGTAACACACACTCCTCCAACAAAAATTTTTTTCTCTCTTATGATTTTCATGTGTAATGAAGTGGGCAGTGCATCTCAGTTGCCCAGTTTCAAAATTATTTAATTATTCCCTTTTTCTGATAGTTAGGATTCTAGATTCTACCATTTACTCGTTTAATAATTTTAGTTCTCCCTGTTTGCATGGCATTGTGTTAAGATGCTTACCCATGCAAAGGATAAATCTTACTTTCCAGTGCTAACACCTGGATAGATAGTGTGTATAGCTAGAGTAAAAATGGGTAGTTATGGTAATACCTCATAACACCTGTGTGTTTTGAACCCTCTCTTCTTGAGTCTTCTTGTTATTCTAGTTCAGGTATATCTCACCATTTGCTTTAGACCAGCAGTCGCCAACCTTTGGGACCTCACGGACCCCCAGTGGTCCGCAGACCACCGGTTGGCGACTGCTGCTTTAGACAGACAATATGTGCTGCTGGTTCCTTTATGATTCTTCAGCTATCATATATACACTGGCAGTTTGAACGTTCATGCCTGATCAAGCCTTTGTTGATGCCCCATCACTCTTGTCTTTTTCAACCTAGATTTCAAAGTTATCTCAACTAGAGCCTAACCTTCCCAGCCACATTTTTATAGCTCTCCCCTGCACAGGCCTGCTGAACAACTCACAACTGCATTCTTTCAGTTAGAATACAGAGGGAAGTTTTGCAGAAAGGGCAGCAGGAACAAAAATAGGGAAAGGTCAAGGTTAATGTGGCAGATGCAGTTCTCTGTGTAAATCTAAATAGCAACTATGTTGGTGTTGGAGAGGCAGTGTTTTCTTTAGTGATAGTAGTATGTGCTATGTACTATATGACATGCTTTATTCCTATTAAATTGTCTTAGCAACTGGCCTTACATTGAATAAACAGTTGTATTTTCTTATTTAAAATGAGTTACTTAAGCCCTAGCCAGTTTGGCTCAGTGGATAAGAGCTTTGGCCTGCAGACTGAAGGGTCCCGGGTTCGATTTCGGTCAAGGGCACATGCCCGGGTTGCAAGTTTGATCCCCAGTAGGGGGCATGCAGGAGGCAGCCAGACAATGATTCTCTCATCATTTATATTTCTCTCTCCCCCCTCTCCCTTCCTTTCCAAAATTAATACAAATATTTTTTTAAATGAGTTACTTAAAATAAATCTCCCTGAGTTAAGTAAAAATTAGTTCTCTTTGCTCAATGAAATAGTAATTAAATGTATCCTAAATCCATTCAGTATATTTTTGGCTTTTATAAAATGTATGATAGAAATTAGCTACTTCTGAAATGTTAACCTAAATCCTATTTAAGCCTTAGTGTGGAGCAAGATCTTGAACCATATCTTCTTTGGGTGTGAAGCAAGTGATACATTTAAAGCCAATAAACTGTATTTCATATTTTAGAAAGGTATTTTTAAGGTGATAGTAAATAGTACACTGAGAGAAATGGAAGGTTTCGTGTGTAAGTAGGGAAGTTCTGGTGTGGTGGGGAAAGCCCTAGATCGGAGTCAGGAGGCTTGAGAGCTACAATTCTAGTCCCAGTTCTGGCACTGAACTAACTGTATTCGTGGACGCTTGGTTTATTTAATTTCTCAAAAATAAGTTTGGAGTAGGTCAGTCACCTTCCAGCTTTACAATTCTAGGATTCAAATCTACTCCGAAGGGAAAAAAATAAACATAGAATTTCTTTTGGCTTAAGATGCTATTTATAAAGCTATTTATAAGATGCTGTTTATAAAGTAATGCCAGCTCATGTAAATATAAATACTACATATTTTTAAATCTAGAAATGCAAGTGTGTGTTTTAAATTATAACCTTGTACCTAGTATATTTTTAAGGGATTTGTATTGTACTTAAAATAACTTCTATGGGCACACATTTGAATGAGTAAAGTACTGTAGTGTTATATAATTAATATTTTAAAATTGGCTTTTTCCCAGTGATTGCTAGCATTTTTAATAAATATTACCGATTTTTTTGGTACTGTTTTGGTTGCAAAGTAAGATGTAGCCTCTTTATTTAAAGGTTCCAAATATGGAAATGCAACCAACTGGCCTTAATTTCTTAAATATCCTTAATTTAAGGGTAACCTTAAATGGTTGTTTTTAATTTTTACTTTAGAGGATTTTAAGATCAAAGAGGGAGAGTTTTCATAAACAAGTTGGCAAATACAGCGAATGAAATGGATTTTAGCCCACCTTCTTATGTCTGTTTCCTTTGATTTGGCAGTAATTGTTTCTTTTGCTTTGTACAGACTCAAATCCAGTACCTCAAGCAAGTCCAGCAGCCCAGTGTCGCCCAACTGAGATCAACAATGGTGGACCCCGCGATCAACTTGTTTTTCCTAAAAATGAAAGGTGAACTGGAACAGACTAAAGACAAACTGGAACAAGCCCAAAATGAACTGAGTGCCTGGAAGTTTACGCCTGATAGGTAAACAAATCATACTCCCCAGTCAAGACTTCCCTGACAGTCCCACTACGAGAAAGCTGTGGTGGGACAGCCAAGTACTCGTTTCCACACCAAGACTCAGACTTTTTGAGCCAAAAAAGCCACATTCTTATACTATCCAGCGTGTAATGGTTAATGTAACACTGACCAGATGAACCTTTGTTTCAGCTTTTTTCTCTTCCCCTCCCCTTGCTTCAGAGGCCTGATGGCGTCGGACTATTCCGAAGAAGTGGCCACCTCCGAAAAATTCCCCTTCTAGGACATGTAGACACTTGAGAAATGTTTCTGTTTGAAGAAAATAGAGGGAGAAACAAGTCTTAAGTCTGTGGCACACTGTGTCTTCAGACAGTTTGGAGGAATGAAAACCTAGAGATTTAAAATAATGAATTGAACATGTAAAATTCCAGTAAAATGTAAAAATGGAATATGCATCGCTCTTAACCTTGAGCATAGTGACTTAGAGACACTGTATATCAGTTTTGCCTATAAGACTGTGGACTTCATGATTGTTGTTGAACTTCTTGATCAAAACTTAAATGAGGTGAATTTTGCATTTCAAGGGTTTATTTGCTAAGAAACTACTTAATAGATATCAGTATAAGTAGTTCATATATTTAACCATTTCGTTTGGGGCTCTCTATTACTTGATTGAGCCTTAAATCAATGTGGTTTGAATCAACGGTTTGTTCTTTGAATGGTTGCTAATACTGTAGACAATCTTACTGAGGACTGTACAAACATGAAGGTGTGGTATCAAACTTCAGGTTTAAACTGTGAAGCATTATAAACATTCATTTCACGACTAGATTGTATAAGGATATTGGCTGTGATGAGACTCGCTGCGTTATTTTTTAGTAGTGAAATTTATTAAATCCCCATTTCATTCAACAGGCACAAGTTGAAAGAGCATTGTCATTGGTGTTAATGGGGGAATGTGTTCCTTCATTGTATTTTGAGCCTTTTGTATCGCACTTTTGATATTAAATTAAATGTGCCTTTAATAGTTGTTTTTTTTTTAAGTT
Organism: Myotis myotis; assembly: GCF_014108235.1. NCBI lineage: Eukaryota > Metazoa > Chordata > Mammalia > Chiroptera > Vespertilionidae > Myotis > Myotis myotis. The sequence continues at coordinate 3,842,387 of NW_023416379.1, read as the reverse complement.
CAAGGAATACTATGATGATTTTGTTGTAATTTTAACATTTTGATTTTGGGGGCTGTGGAGAGCAGATTGATTTTGGGAAAATTGTTGCTGTGCTCTTCCAAGGAAAGGAAAGCCTATGCCTCTGTTTTCCAGCTGGTATCATAAAAGACAAGGAGACTTGACACTTGGTACTTTTTGACGCCTTGTCCCAGGATATTGAAGTAGAAATTACTGTGGGACAGCTTCACAGGGTGCCTGTCAGAAGATTGGGAAAATAATGTATGGGAAGTGTGGGCTGGCCTAAGTGACACATTTTGTGAATTGAAAAAAAAAGGTATAGTGATCATATCCAGCAAATTCATTTGATCATTTAGATAAATGAGGCATTTTCTTCATGCTTCCATCTAGTCCTGGAGGTGAAATTTTTTTCTTCAGATCATTCTGTAAGTCACCAATTCGAATTTTCTCTTGGTGATAATGGAGTCTAAGATGAGTGAAGATAAATGTTCCAGATTGTCCCAACGTTTAATTTTAACAAGGGTGACTTAAGTTCTCTCTTAATCATTCAAATCAATTGTAAGTATCATATATGTTTCTGCTTTAGGGAACTGATTGTGGGGCAGAGGGTGGGTTTAAGAAGTGGTTTGTTGTGTGACTTTATAGCAAGAAATCCGCTTCTAAGATTCTCATTTTTAATGAGGGTTGGAGAGTAAGTAACCAAATCTGTTTGAAATTAGCTTATGGTGCCCGCATTAAGGCTTTTGTATATATTTTATGCCATTTAAGATCATAGTAGAAATGGCCTAAATATTTTTCGTAGGTCAAGAAATAATTCATAAAATGTATTAACAGCATGTACTTAAATGTAGCCAGCGTCTTTCTTTGCATTTAGGTAACAGTTAGTTTGGGGTTTGTGGGTTTTTTTCTTCTTACTGTTAAACATTTTTTTAATTGATAAGATAATACATGCTCATGAATAAAGTTGAAAAAGAATGAAGAAAAGTGAAGACGACAAGTGAGAGTCACTCCTGGATGTGGCCTTGCCCTTCCCCATTCTATTCTCCAGGATCAGTAACCACTGTTAAAATTTCTTGGGTGTCATCAAGAAAATTGCTATGCATATAAAGTCATCTCATATATTGGTTTTAAACAAATGTGAACGTGCTACAGATGGTTGGCTGCTTTGGCTTTTGTTTTCCACTTTATCTCTTGGACATTCTACTTTTTTTTTTAGTTCATTTAGTTTCATATTTAATGGTTACATAATATTTCCATTGTATTAGTGTATTTTAATCACCTATAAATGGATTTTTAGTCTCTGAAAAAATAGGCTGTAAACCAGGGTATTCTAGATACTACATGTAAATACATCATTAGCTTAAAACAAATAGTATATAATCAATACTATATCTGGAATAATTCAAATAGAATGGGTTGTGATTTTGCTTTTGGTGTTTTTTTTCCTATTCTGTTTTCATTTTGAGAGAGCTTCCCTGAATTACTTTGTCCACGGTAGTTAAAATATTTTATGCATGTGATAATCATATGTTTTACAATATTTAGAGGGTATGTTTCAGTATTTTGGCAGTGTTCAGTTTTCAATTAACCATTTAGGTAATTGTGTGTACAACTCTCCCAAGATATCCTGGCTCCTTGATAACAAAGCAATGTACAGTGTCCATTCTTTTGTATAAGTATTTTCTATGAAACCAATTCCTATTATGTTTTCTTTGTGAATTATTTGATTTTAGGAATGGGTTAGATATTTTTTTTTGTAGTTAAAAAAAAGATATTCTTTCCAGAAACAGTTACTTATAATTAAATTTTTATGTTTTTGTGATATAACGAACACAGCACAAATTTTAAATGACATAAAGTTATAGAATGTTTAAAGAAGAACAGTTTTGTTAAGATTTATTTTAGTAATCATTAATTTTAGAAGTGATAGGATTATCTTAGAGCAGGCATTTGTTTATATAACGGTATGACTTCATAAATGAAATGGTATACTTTCATAAATGAAACATTTTTGCATTAGAATTTATGCTACTTTGTGAGATTAAGTCATCTCACAAATTATTGATTTTAGTTTTTTTCTAATCTTTGTTCAGTTTATATAAAAGATTTTTCAGGTTAGTTGGAAAACACTAATGTTACATACTTAGCAAGAAAAAGTCATGGGAGCATAGCAATAAAGTGGGAGGAAGGAGCATCAGCATGATTGATAGTGCTGCCTGTTTCTTAATTCCTCATTTGATTTCTAAACTCTTGTTCAGTGGCCGCTCAAGTCTGCTCAGGGGAAATGGGAGCGATCTGTAGCAACAGTAGCCACAAGCAGGAAAGGTAGCTAATAATCTTTTACTACCGCTGACTCGCTGCTTTCACCTGAGGCTTCTTTGAGCCAGTAGTAACCCAAGGTTGTACTTCACCACAGTTTGCATAAGGATAATAGGTTAGAACAAGTGCTCTCTAAGAGTCAAAGAATGAGCATTACTTACAGAGCGCTCCCATTGAACAGTCCCAAGGCTTAGTAACATCAGATGCATTCTTAAATATATTGGGCAGGGGGGAACCTCACTAAAAGAGTAAAGAAATACAAATTGTCAGCAAAAAAAGTTTTATAGCCAGTAAGGTCATTCTGAACTTAATTCCATTACAAGAATATCAAACTTCATATCCATGTCTCAAAGGTAATATATACGATTATATATTTAAATCAGATCCCTTGAAAAGTCATTATTTCTATTGTGATTGCTGAAGCAAAAAAAAGCAGTAAAATTTTTTTTTTAAAATATATTTTAGTAATTTTTCACAGAGAGGAAGGGAGAGGGATAGAGAGTTAGAAACATCGATCAGCTGCCTCCTGCACACCCCCCACTGGGGATGTGCCCTCAACCAAGGCATATGCCCTTGACCAGAATCGAACCTGGGACCGTTCAGCCCACAGACCGACGCTCTATCCACTGAGTCAAACCGGTCAGGGCAAAAGCAGTAAAATTTTATTGAGACAGGACTTTTGATTGCATTTTTTATAATTGCTGTATATATGCATGTAGGCTCTATAGTATGTTGTACTAGCACTAGGTAACTAATTTGTGAAAGTATACATTCCTAATTTGGCAAATATTTGCATTATCTATCATCTTATTTTTGTGTCCTAAGGATAATCTTTTATAACATCAATAAAATCTTAACTACATATCGCTAATAAATTTTTTAAACCTTAATGTCATATTGTAAGATAACTCAAAAGTATGTCCTATAAAGAAGTTAAATGAGGGACTGACGAATATGGATAGTCTCAAGCCTCTTTTTAAAAGCTTCTTTAAAAACAATTACTGAACACACCTCCATTAATGCAGTAAACATTCCTATGAGAATTGCCTATTAAGAGGCATCCTTATTAAATGCTGTTCTGGCAAGAATAAATATACTCGCATTTACATTTATTTGTACTGATTTTCACATAGTTATTTTAAAGAATTGCACATTTGTGGTGGTGCATTTATTTTTTCAAGAACTTTTCTGTTCCATAAAGCTAAGTACCTTAGTGTTTTATTAATATTGGCATATCTGAGATATGTGTTAATTCACTGGCAAGTAATAGCAATAAAAAAGTGACCATTTGGGTGCTTTTGGCTTAGGGTTTATTTTTGCTGCTGTATTGGCAGAATACTGAAATGCAGAAGATGGATGTGTTCCAGAGAAGAAGATGGTAATCACAGGGAGGCATATGCTGTGACATAGTTATGTTCTTTACCTGTTACCTGAATCTCGTACTAATTGCAAGCAAAGAAGGTAGACCGTATTGTCTTCATTTTGTGATGGATGGCTCTTTCCTTTGCAGCCAAACAGGCAAAAAGTTAATGGCGAAGTGCCGAATGCTTATCCAGGAGAATCAAGAGCTTGGAAGGCAGCTGTCCCAGGGACGTATTGCACAACTTGAAGCAGAGTTGGCTTTACAGAAGAAATATAGTGAGGAGCTTAAAAGCAGTCAGGATGGTAAGGGGGTTTTTGAAAAGTTTGGTTAATGTTGCACTGGCTTTAAAAAACTGCCAGGCATGAATATTTCAGATTAGGTTCTCTACATGGTAATCTCTAGCCAATGGGTCTGTAAAATTATGAATGAAACATATCTAGTTAGTTAGCAGACAAAGCCATTTAATTGTAGTGGTTTTCTCCCCACTCTCCTGATTGTTTGTGTAAATTTCATAAGTTTTTGTTTTTCAGGGTGGAGTTTGGTAAAAGAGAAAGGCTATTACATTACTAAGGCATTACACAGATCTACAAATTTATAATCAGTGCTTTCAAAGGAGAATATTTTTATTTAACCAATTTCTCTAATTGTAAATCTTGTAAGTATTTGGCTACTTCCAGTGGTCTAAAAGTATATCATGGATTGTACCTGTTGAGGTTCTATTTAATGAATAAAAAATCATATTTAAATTTGCTAAGACAAACCACCATCCATGTCAGCCACCATCCTTTTTTCGGGCAAGTATGTAGGTGTTTCCTCCTCTTTATGAGGAAGATTAATAGTAAGGAAAATATCTAAACTCTGAAAATTAAATTATTAATTACTATATCAAATAGTTAATTGCAAAGATTAGTAGTCAAATATCTTTAAAACTACCTTTTCAAAGTGAGTTCTTAGCTCTTACTCTTTGTAAACACAGTAAATCTGAGATTTTGTATAGTAGTGAGGACTTCTTCCCCCAGAAGCTTTTAGATCTTAATGGACATTTGTATTCATAAATTTTCAAGAGTTATTTTCTCTGTTGGGTTGTTTTGTTTTTTTGGTGTGGAATGGTCCCTTGGTTACAGCCTAGGCCTCTTTGGAGTGTTAGAGTCGAGGACCACATTGTTCCCTAGGGGCTAACCCAGCTGTGGAGCTGAAAAGAATCACTTGCTAAGAGGATGAATAAGAGAACCAGGCATGTGGGTCCACTGGTTAAAACCAGGGGTGGGGAACCTTTTTTCTGCCAACGGCTATTTGGGTATTTATAACATCATTTGTGGGCCAAAATTCTCAACTTAAAAATTAGTCTGCTATATTTGGTCAAACAGTTAATTAACTCTCCCCTAATGCCTTGACAGGGCCAGACCAAATGATTTCCTGGGCCTTACATGGCCCGTGGGCCGGATGTTCCCCAATCCTGGAAACAAGCCTGAAGCAGATTTTATGGGCTGTAATCAGTTGTATATGGCTAGATGGTTTGAGTCAATTTAAACTTGGTTGCTTTAATATATTTATTTTAACCATCTACTCCCCCCCCCCCCCCCCAAGAAAAAAAGAAAACACAAACAAACCAACTCATTCTTGAATGGCTGTTTTAAAATTCCAAGCAAAATTTAAAAAATCAATTTTAGAATTGAAGTATTGTAAAATATGTTATAAAAGATATTAAAGTAGGTTTGACTCTCCTTTGCACAGAACTGAATGACTTCATCATTCAACTTGACGAAGAAGTAGAGGGTATGCAGAGTACCATTCTAGTTCTTCAGCAACAACTGAAGGAGACACGCCAGCAGTTGGCTCAGTACCAACAGCAGCAGGCTCAAGCCCCAGCCCCAAGTACCAGCAGGACTACATCTTCTGAGCCTGTAGGACAGGCAGAGGCCCCAGGTAAAGACTGCAGTCGGCTGGCCAACGGACCAAGCAACGGCAGTTCCTCCCGGCCGAGGACGTCTGGGTCTGGATGTCACAGGGAGGGGGACACCACTGAAGATGGCTTTCCTTCTTCTCCAGGGAATGGTAATAAGGCCTCCAACAGCTCAGAGGAGAGAACTGGCAAAGGAGGTAGTAGTTACGTAAACCAACTCAGTGCGGGGTATGAAAGTGTAGACTCTCCCACGGGCAGTGAAAACTCTCTCACACACCACTTAAATGACACAGACTCCAATCATGACCCTCAAGAGGAGAAAACAGTGAGTGGGAAAGGTAACCGAACTGCGGGTTCCCGCCACATTCAGAATGGCTTGGACTCAAGTGTAAATGTACAGGGCTCAGTTTTGTAATATTTTTCCAGCAAATTTTTATACAGTGTCATTTAATTTGGGAGAGGATGCTATCAGAAAATTAATGCATACTTTTGTCACAATTTGCCTTTTTTGGTGGGTGTGTTTTTTTTTCTTTGCTTCAATACCTCTGCCACTTTGGAAATTGTAACAGTTAATTACTTTGTTGCTAAAAGGACATTTTGTGTAAGGTCAGGTTATTTTTATATGAGTTTAATGTGAAATTGTAAATGGAACTCTTTCCTTAAAGTATAACACAATGATGTCTGTATAAATCTGTGTCTCTCTAGAACCTGTGCTGTGTAGGGCATTCTTACTCATGCTGTTACTATGCTTATGCACCATTCAGACTTGTTAGAGTAGATGTGGGTTTATGACTGCCAAGTTTGCCCAGTACAGTAGTTTTATCACTAAAAGTTGGACTTGTTGATGGAGTCCTATGGTAGTTTCAGTGTTAGATACAGTTTTTTTTCCACCATCTGCATTTTCTCTTTAGGTGACTGAATGTTTAAGAAATTTGTGTGCATAGTTACTCAGTTTTTATGAACTGTTGTACCCTGTTCATGCATATTGCTCTGTGACTCCAGTATATCTTCCCTGTACTGACCAAACCTAAATAAAGACTTTTATCGTAACTCCTGCATTCATTTTGTTTTGTGTGTGTGTGCGCGTGCGCGCGCGCGCTTACCACTTGTTATTTATTTTTCCTGAGTTGCTTAATTTTTACTCATTATCCTTCAGTATCATACCACAAAAGTGAAACAAGCCTGTGCATTAATTTTGACTGTGTGCTTAATATTTTTAGGGTGTATGCCTTGTTGCCCTGGCTGATGTGGCTCAGTTGGTGAAGCACCGTCTCATCCACTGGCAGGTTGCTGGTTGGGTTCCGGGTCAGGGCACATGCCCAGGTTTGGGGCTCGATCCCCGGTCGTGGTGTGTGTGGGAGGCAGCCAGTCATGTTTCTCACATCAATGTTTCTCTCCCTCTCTATCTTAAAAAAAATAAAAAATAAAATATTCCTTGTTTTGCAAAATAAACTTGGAGTTTGGGACTACACTTTAAGTTTTTTCCCTGACTTGTAAAAATAAATGTTATAAAATATTCAAAAATACAGAAGCTATAAAGAAGAAAATAGTCAACCTTTGTTTTAATTTTTAGTTGAAAAGCAGACTGTTTTGGTGAAATGATTTCAGGTAATTAGTGATGTTTCAAAACATTGGCCAAATGCTACAGACTTATTAACACATTTGCTAATATTACATAGTAAGGTTATGGGGTGTTAGAATGAAGGAGAAAATGTTTTTAAGATGAAAGACTGTTTGCTTTGTTGTTTTAATATATTTTTATTGATTTCAGAGAAGAAGGGAGAGAAAATCATTGATGAGAGAATCATCAGCTGCCTCCTGCACGCTCCGTACTGGGGATCGAGCCCAAAATCTGGGCATGTGCCCTGACCAGGAATGGAACTGTGACTTCCTGGTTCATAGGTCAGTGTCACCTTTGTGGTATGATACTGAAGGATAATGAGTCGGCCTGCTTTGTTATTTTAAACATTAACCCTTTGAGTGCACCAATATCCTAGTAACTATGCTAAAATTGCCAAGGCATTTTTGCTGATTTTACAGCAGTTTAGGAAAAAAATTATGATAGTGCGCCCAGCACTTTTGGTGAAAGACAGGAGGAGCGCGATCGTGCTCCCCGGCACTCTAGGGGTTAAGTATCAAGGTCTATGGTATAAAGAATATAATTTTATGACTAAATTCATTATAGACTTATTATGTGTCATTACCAATTTTCATGCTTCTGTCAAATCTGCATTAATGAATTAACGTGGGGAAAGAGAACTTAGGATTGTGCAAAGTCAACATTCTTCATTTCTGGGTTTTGATACCTTTGCTGTAAAAGAAAGCCAGCCCCCTGTGTTTACTTCCTCGTTAAAAGTACATTGCTTCTCAAGCGGGAGCGTGCAGCATCCTTCAGCTGTCTCGTGAACAGAGAAACCCAGATTTGGGCAAAAACTTGATGAATGCTGCCAAAGAGGGTTATTTTTTAAGGACGGCCAACTTGGATAATGTCCAAAATACAGTAAGAGTTTTTTTTTTTTAATATATTTTATTTTTTTACAGAGAGGAAGGGAGAGGGATAGAGAGAAACATCAATCAGCTGCCTCCTGCACACTCTCTACTGGGGATGTGCCCGCAACCAAGGTACATGCCCTTGACCGGAATTGAACCCGGGACCCTTGAGTCCGCAGGCCGACGCTCTATCCACTGAGCCAAATAGGTCAGGGCCAGTAAGAGTTTTAATGTTTCTACTTTAACACTAGAGGCCCGATGCACAAAATTCATGCAAGAGTAGGCTTTCCTTCCCCTGACTGTCAGCACCGGCTTCCCTCATAGCCCGGCTTCATCCAGAAGGATGTCTGGTCTAATTAGCATATTACGCTTTTATTATTATAGATTATTCCAGAGTGAGTTGAAGGTAATAAAAATGCCTTAGCGTTTTTGGACATCTATTGAGTACATACATGCTGGAAACTAACAGGTATTTTATATGCATTATGATGATCACCCAATGAGATAGGCACTTGGTATCCCCATTTACAGAATAGGAAATGGACTTAGAAGGGTTAAGTAGCTGCCAAAGGGTTGGTAAGTTGGAGCTGCCCGCTGGATACTGTCTTCAAAGCTCCCTGGACAACACCTGGAAGCTGGCAGCTGAATCAAGTCTGGTAACAAGAGGCCAGACTTGCCACTGTCATAATACATCCTCTTGAAAGGGGCGAAGGAACGTTAACCTGAGCTGCTGAGGGTGAATGTTGCAGTACAGATACATCTTAGTTGGGAACAATCACATGAAATGGTAATACAATGGTGGCAAAAATGCAAACTGAAGATCTTAAGTAGCTCAAGAAGCTGGCTAAGGTAAGAGGAGTTAGTCTCTTAGAAGGGTTTAACTTGGTCCTTGTAGGAAACGCTGTCAGTGCACGAGGAATGAGAACATTTCTCAAAGGTCTGGCATTGGAGGATGTCCCAGGTATCATCTCTTCACGTAAGGTTTAGTGGACACAACTTACTTCTGGGAAGGTTTTCGTGAGAACAAAAGTGTAAAAGGGCTTGTTACATAGGGTTCATTAGATTCACTAGAAAGCTGTTAGTTCTGTTGGCCTTCCAGTTGGATTTAAAGCAACTGACCAATCGGGGACACCATTTTTTCTGACAATGTTCTCTCAAGACGGTCCTTATTTCTCATTAATAGCAGTTTGTCCCCTGTACCTAGTCGTTCCTACTGCTCTTCTCTGATGACACTTTCTTGAGAGTTCATTTAGTTCCATGGTTATAACTAACACTTCTTACAACCCTAGGTAATGCCATTACCTTTGATCGGGACCCATCATGGGAGAGTTGAGCAACCCGTTTTAAGGAATACACTTCCAACTCTAGCCCTTCAGGCCAACAAGAGTTTGCTGCATGGGAGGTTGGTGAGTTCTGCCTTCTGCTAAAATCTTGTTTGGGCTCCTGCAACCCTGTTTGTTTTTTGTCGTCATCATTGTTTTCTGCAACCCTGTTTGTGAAACAACCAAGAAGTGCTGCAGGGCCCCTTCAGGAAACACTGGCCCGGGAGCGCTGCTCTGACTGTGGCTTCCCTCAGCAGCCCAGGTGGCATGTGATCCTAGATCCGGGTGTGCTTTTTAAAACGATTTCTTCTTGTACCTATTCATTACTGTTGGTCCCCATCAGGCCCATGCTTGGCTTTATGTAGATGATTGATGAGCAACTAATGATGACTCCCCAAAGGACAGATGCTGTGTGGCCACACAAAAGCAAGCAATTTTCTTCTCAATTTTTCCTCTTAATTTGGTTCTGGATAGAGCCCCCAGGTAGGAAACAAATAAATACTTTCCGTGCATCCAGAATATATTCCTTTCAGATATGTTAGGTACTGGGCATAAAGAATACATTACCATTCTTTTTTTTTTTTAATATATTTTATTGATTTTTTACAGAGAGGAAGGGAGAGAGATAGAGAGTTAGAAACATCGATGAGAGAGAAACATCGATCAGCTGCCTCCTGCACATTCCCTACTGGAGATGTGCCCGAAACCAAGGTACATGCCCTTGACCGGAATCGAACCTGGGACCTTTCAGTCTGCAGGCCGACGCTCTATCCACTGAGCCAAACCGGTTACGGCACCATTCATATTTAATGCCTGTAATGTGCTAGGAGCTGTGCATCAAGCTGTATAACAAGATTGTCTTGCAAAGCTTATATAGTCTAGTAGAGGAGACGGATGGAACTAGGAATGATAGCATATGGTAAACAGAAATAAAGTTAAGATGCCAAGGAGACCCAATGCAGGGGTAGACATCACTTCCTCCAGGGAGCCTTCCTACGTGGAATACTACAGGGTAGGTTGGTTAACAGAAGAGTTACAGTGCTCACTGACATTTTGAATAGGGAAGTAAGAAAGGCTGAAAGAGGTGGATATAATGAGAGGTTTAGATGTGTTAAGTTTGATGGGCTTATGGGAAATTTTAATGGCGAAGGCCTGTTTACTCAGGAAACAACTAGGCTAGAGAGAGATTCAGAGGTCAGCATTTGGGTGGTAACTGAAGCCATGGGAGTAACTGTGCAAAGTAAGAACCTCAGGGACTATCGTAAGGAGCAAGTAAGCTCACAAAGGAGACAGGAGTGGCCAGAGGGGTATATGGACACAGAACAGAGCATGAAACCACAGAACAAGTTTCCTAAATTCCTTGGACCCCCACTTGTTTCAGCACAGGCAGCACATGCCAGACAGTAGAATCTCAGAGTGTGCTGCAGAGTTCTTGGGGAGGACTGCTGATTCCATCACTGCATTAGACTTGAGGCATTTCTCCTGGAGAAAACACTGCTAGCCAAGCTTTTCCCTCCCCCACCCCCATCTGAGGCTGATGCTGTAGTTACCTTCTCTGGTTATCTGACCCGTCCACATATCTCTAAAGTCTTGATGTATGTCCCCAGGACCAAATGAATTTTCAATCCACTCTAAAGTTTTTCAGGATTCCCCAGGATTGTCAAGATTTTCTCTCCATAATCTTGTGACAAGTCTCTTGCTCCAGTGTCTGGAAACCCTCTTTGCTAGCATATTAGGTTGTTTCTCCTTGAATTATCAAACATTTAAAAATCTCAACTTTCTACCAAGAAGTCAGCCTGGATAAATCAGGATGCTTTCAATTTTTTTAAAAAAATATATTTTATTGATTTTTTACAGAGAGGAAGGGACAGGATAGAGTTAGAAACATTGACCAGCTGCCTCCTGCACACCCCCTACTGGGGATGTGCTAGCACCAAGGTACATGCCCTTGACAGGAATTGAACCTGGGACCCTTCAGTCCGCATGCCGACGCTCTAGCCACTGAGCCAAACCAGTTAAGGGCAGGATGCTTTCAACTTGTAACAGGAGCTTACTGACCTCAAGCTGGCTTAAACAATAAGGAAAATTTGTTTCATGGTTGGAAGATCAGAGTTTGAGTGGATTCTAGGGTTGGTTTCAAAGATATCCTCAAAGCTGTAGTTGTTGCCTCGCAGTCATGCCGGCTCCACTCATGCTCAAAAGGTGTGTCCAGCACTTTCAGGCCTCACACCCAGATACCAAAGGGAAAAGGATTATCTTCTCTCTATCTCTTAGAAGAGGGAATAGCTTTCCTCCACAACCTTCCCATTTGGGGAGTAAACATTGGGTCACATTTCCATTGGCTAATTATATGGAGTAAAATGGATATTGGAGATCAATTGTCATAACTGGATTCATGGAGAGGTGAGATTCCAGCCATGTGTTTACCCTTTACTCAAACACACCTTGCCAGTATTGACAATTGGTGGCTGATTGATGTTAATTACCTTCAAATACTTGTGTGGTAAGAAATGTCCAGATCTGTAGAGAATTTTCAAGGGTTTCTTTGACCCAAACTGACAATTGCCAGGAAGTAAAATCTCAAAAGACTGAGAAAATGCTCCAGAGAATGGCAGTTTTGCAGCTTATTTTATACATTACAATCAAAGAAGGAGATGAAAGGGGGGTTGGCAGGTGAGGGGCGCAGGAGAAAGCAAAGCAGGGAAATCTCTGAGAGTGAATAAAGAATAAAACAGACAAGTACTTTTTTTATACTCGTGGGTACAGGATAGTTAACAATCAATGTTTTCAGCACATAGAGATGGTGTGCAGGGAACAAGATAACAACGAGGGGTGTGTGGTCTCCTGCCCTGGGGTGGTGGGTGTAACTTGAGACCCCTGGAAAAGGGTTACTCCGATATTCCAAGGTATATTATCTTACATGTGTAAGAACAAGACAGCTCATTTAGGTAAAGACTGACTTGTGTCAAAGAAGTGAAAACTCCATGATCTGCTTTTAGTCAGGAACTTTTATATCAGACCATCCTATGCAGTTACTTTTGGACTCTGAGTTTGTGCCTGCCCTGCTGCCCTCCCCTGAGCTTGTCAGATTTGGTACTTGAAAATCTCTCTATCTAACCTCTCTATCTAGGGCAGTGGTTCTCAACCTTGGCTGCACATTAGAATCACCTGGGAATCTTTTTAAAATCCTTATTTCCGGGCCTCATCCTCCGGAAATTCTGTTTCTTTGTTACTAATGTTGTGGCCCCACCCCATAACGAAACAGAATTTCCAGAGGATGAGGCCCAGAAACCAGGATTTTAAAAAGATTCCCAGGTGATTCTAATGTGCAGCGAAGGTTGAGAACCGCTGCTCTAGGGCCTCATGCTGCCCTGGGGATTGCTAAAGCTTTTAGATTATAATCATGAAAATTCATTAAGACTCGATAAGCATTAATTAAGTCCCTACTGCGTATCCAACACTGTCCTAGGTGCCAGAGAGAATAAGACAAAGCGAGGCCTCTGGGAGATTAGGCAGGGAGGGGTGTCCAGGGGAAGACAGCCGGAGCTGGGGCTGGAAGAGGGCCGGGCCAGACGTTCAGGTTCCTAGAGCTTTAGGAGATTTAAAACTTCACCCAGTTGGGGACGGAAAGTTGTACAGGGTTTCAGAAGGAGATTGACCCGACTTGTTTTACCTCCTCTCCTTCAGGCTGTGCACACTGTCTGCCCGAGGCAATCCTCTTGACTTGTGTGACACTCAGACACCCAGCCTCACCTGGAGCTCTGGTCCTGGTGAGAAAGGCACCTGGTGTCAACCCACAGGCAGAGTCCTCCCAGCGGCCTGCATAGAGGAGAACCAAGGTAACCCCTATGGGAATGAGGATTATGGGCACTCGGGCCAAACATGGGGGGACTTTCGCAGCCAGGAAACCAAAAGCACGCAGCAGAGCGCAGCGCAGGCCTGTCCTTGCAGATTCGCACTGATACTCTGGCCCTGGGGATCCCAGTGCCGGCAGAACCTTTCACGGACTCGGACAACACTAAGTTCAAGGACACCAACAACCCTCGCCAAACAAAAACGTCATGACAGAAACTGCAATGAGTTCCTTGAAACATAATTCGCTTTTCCGTGAGCCAGAAGTGGGTTTGGGGCAGGTCAGTAGTATACAGAATGGTGATTTTATTTATTATTACTCTCTGGGAAAGGTGATCATACAGCTTCAGAAAGTGAAATCACGTTTGTAAGGTGAAGAATCCCCTTTGTTGCACTATCCCCTAGAATAGTGCTATGCAGAGTGGGTGCTTGAATTGTGGGTTAAAAATATAAAACTGGCCCTAACCGGCTTGGCTCAGTGGCTAGAGCAGGGGTGGGCAAACTTTTTGACTCGAGGGCCACAATGGGTTCTTAAACTGGACCAGAGGGCCGGAACAAAAGCATGGGTGGAGTGCTTGTGTGAACTAATATAAATTCAAAGTAAACATCATTACATAAAAGGGTACGATCTTTTTTTTTAGTTTTATTCATTTCAAACGGGCGGATTCGGCGGGCCGTAGTTTGCCAATGGCTGGGATAGAGCGTCAGCCTGCGGACTCAAGGGTCCCAGGTTCGATTCAGGTCAAGGGCATGTACCTTGATTGCGGGCACATCCCCAGTAGGGAGTGTGCAGGAGGCAGCTGATCGATGTTTCTCTCTATCCCTCTCCCTTCCTCTCTGTAAAAAATCAATAAAATATATTTAAAAAAAAAAAAATATATATATATATATAAAACTGGTAAATGTGCGTATCTTCAAGGCTGGCTTAAGTATAAACTTGTTTTTTTAAAACACTTGAAAAGATAAAAGATTTGTTTCATATTTTTAAAAAAGAAAGGAAATGCTATGCTAAGACCTGCATGTAGAGTCTTACGCGTAGTGGGCGGTGTGTTTCCCAATCAGGGGTCCCTCCCCAACGCCCAACCTCGCGCCTGCGCACGGCGCCTGCGGGGGCGGTGGGCGGGGCTTCTTGAGGCCCCGCCCACAGTGTGATCGGCCAGGGGCCCGAGAGTCTTTTCCTCGCTCGCCGCAGCATCGGGTCCACAGCTGTGCGTGGAGAGGTCCTGCGGCAGGATGAGTGCAGGCTCGGACCCCGTGGTCATCGTCTCGGCGGCGCGGACCGGCATAGGTGAGTGGCTGGCAGGTCCGGCGCGGCGTGGGAGACGCGGGCCCGGCGGGCCGCGGGGACCCCTGGGACGCTGGGACCCTCGGAACAAGGAGCCTCACACCTCCCCGACTTGCCCGGAAGACTCGCCCCCTCGGCCCAGGAGGATGTGTCCCTTCCGCCTGTTCTGATTGGCTCTCGAGGTAGAGCCACTGCGCCGTTCGACCTTCCCATTGGCTGGCAGGAAGAGGCGCTCTCTCGCGAGCTCCTGATTTGCCGTCTCAGCTCAGTGGTCTCAGGGGCGGGGCTACTGGGTGGTTGGGGCAGGGGCAGCGGGCAGGGGTCTTGCTGGTGTCCGACGGGTAGTGCCAGCTGCCTTGGCCTCGTTAGTGCTGGGGAGGCTTCAAAGCCCTAGACGCGCGGGAGGGCGACCTGTTTCGTTGGGGCATGTGGCCCGGCCCCTCTGGCCTGGGAATGGACCGGCCAGCAGGCGTCCCGCGGGTCTGAGGGTCTCCCCCCACCCCCCCGCGCTCTGCGAGCCGCCTGCCCGGGTCCCGGCTGCTGCGAGCCCCACGCGCCCCGCCCTGTGCCCAGAGGAGCTGCGCCTGTGCAGGGGCAGAGCCGGGGTCCGCCAGCCCCCCCCCCCAACCCCCCGTGGGCGGCCCCTTCACTCCCCTCGCCTTCCCTTCTGTCCTAGGCTCCTTCAATGGCGCCTTGTCCACCGTTCCCGTCCATGACCTGGGCTCAACGGTCATCAAGGAAGCCCTGAAGCGGGCCGCTGTGGCCCCCGAAGAGGTGTCGGAGGTCATATTTGGACACGTTTTGGCAGCAGGTACCTCCTTGGTGACGCCAAAGAGGGTCATGCTTATAGAAGCAGTCCGTCCACCACCCACCCACACACACAAACTTGTGTTCTGGCCTCCATCGCCCCCCCCCCCCCCCCCCCCCCCCGCCAAGTCCCGGGAGTAGATTCTCTCCTGCATGTATTTGTCCTGAGCCCTGAAGGAGCCTAGACCCCCTCCCTCCCCTGACTTTTCATTCTGCAGAAGCAGGGCCAGCCTGGCACGTGGGAGAGCATGCAGGACCCTCCGTATTTCCCTGCAGTGTCACTCATTCAATAAACATGCATCGAATTCCTCTTTTGTGCACTGCACTGTGCTGGGTGCTGGGGTAGGGCTCCAGCAAGGCAGGGAAGGTCCTCACCCCATGATCTCACTTCTGAGCTGGAAGACAGGTTGGCTTCACACGGCTCACAGGCAGGTGAGTCACTCCTGGGATGGGCACAGGTATGTCACCAGAGGGCTCCATTCTTCTGATTCCCACCCAGCAATCCCTGCCAGTGCCTGGTGAGTAACTATAACTAGTCTCCTGCTGAGTATAAACTCGTTATTCACAGTGATAACTGGTAATGCTCACTAACCACCAACTTTTGTCCCTACCCCTTCTTAGACCTGATCCGTTTTTTCTGTGTATTTACTTGGCAGTTTTGTAGTTACTCTTCCCCATTCTCCTTTCTCCCCTTGCCCCTATGGGCCTTCAGACGAAAGCACACTGATTTCTCATGACGGCAAGTCTTTAAATATCTGAGTCCTGCCTCAGACTGGCTACCTTCAGTCACTCTCTCCTTCCTCCTTCCCACACTCGTGACTCAGACTTACTCAGTTGCTGTAGGGTGCTCAACTACTGGTTTTTCTTTTTCTCTTCTCTTTTTTAAATTAAATATGTTTTTAATTGATTTTAGAGAGAGGAAAGGAGAAGGATAGAGAGAGAGAAACACTGATGAGAAACATCAATCAGCTGCCTCCTGCACGCCCCCCTGCTGGGGATCCAGCCCTCAGCTAGGGCGTGTGCCCTGACCAGACTCAAACCAGCAACCTCTAGGTGCATGGGCTGACGCTCAACCCACTGACACCTGCCAGGCTGGTTTCTTATCTTTTCCACATCGTTCCTCTCCAGTGTCTCCACATGTTATAATAAAACTAGAACTGTGTTTATTGAGGGCCTGCTTGGTGCTGGGCTTTTGAAGCACTACGGTTAGTGCTTGCCTTTCATCCCCTTAGTTTGTTCTCTCAGTAAGTCTATTGGTCGTGGTATCTCCATTTTACAAATGAGCACCTGAGATTTTGGGAGGTTAAGTAACTTCTCCAGGATCCAGTTTGAAGACGAGCTAGCTCTTTACCCACATCTGTCCTCCCTAAGCTGGGGTAGGGCTCCAGCAAGGCAGGGAAGGTCCTCACCCCCATGATCTCACAGTTGTTGCTGTGAGGTACTGTCCACAGTTGTTGCTGCCAAAGGTAAACTGAGTGGGGGGGGGTGAAAGGATTAAGGAAAGACAGATAAGAGAATGAAAGCTGGGTCTCGGTGGGACGCTGCTCCCTGATGAGACAGCGCCAGCGCCCACAAGCCATGTCTTTATTTGATGATAGATGCCACGAGGCAAAGTAGGGGCGTGATCACGTTGTTTACAGCATTCTCGTGAGTTCCAGCCTCACTCAACGACATGCACCTGAACTCTACCACAAGGCACGTGGAGCTACGTGTTCGGACCATAGGTTCAAGCTCACAACCACAGCCATTGGCTATGATTGTGTTGGGAGGGCCCTGCCCTCCAGCTGGGACTTGCACGTGGCAGTGAGAGGACCTTGTCCTTTCATTAGTCCGAGGCTTGAACCTGGCCAAACACTGTAACCGCGCCCCACACAGTCACATCACAAATATTGACTGAGCACCTGCGGTTCTCTGTCAGCTAGAACAATGAAATGTGACAGAAGATAGAAATCATCATTCTCCTGGAGCTCATTTTCTGCCAAACGCCACACGGTTACTTCTGTTCAACACATAAGGAGTATAAATAAATACATAAGAAACTTATAAAGAAGTCATTTATTTAAATGCATTTGTAATTCGTGTTGCTTAGGAAGCAGGAATCTTAGCCCTAGCTGGTGTGGCTCAGTGGATAGAGCAACGGCTTGCGGACTGAAGGGTCCCAGGTTTGATTCTGGTCAAAGGCACATGCCCACAGATTGAGGGCTCGATCCCCAGTGGAGGATGTGCAGGAAGTGGCTGATCAATGGTTCTCTCTCATCACTTGAGGACAGGAGTTTTTTTTCTTTTAATAATATATATTTTTTATTGATTTCAGAGAGGAAGGGAGAGGGAGAGAGAGATAGAAACATCAATGATAAGAGAGAATCATTGACCAGCTGCTTCCTGCACACCCACTAATGGGATTCGAGCCTGCAACCTAGGCATGTGCCCTAGACCGGAATCGAACCTGGGACCCTTCAGTCTGCAGGCTGGCACTCTATCCACTGAGCCAAACCACTAGGGCCGGCCTTGTTGCCTCTGGTAGCGCTTGCCTGGGCAGGCAGGAGACACAGTCGCAATCTCCCGATGTTACCTTTCTCTTTCATTGCTGAGAGGCCTCCATTTCCCTTCTTTCAGGTTGTGGGCAGAATCCGGTTCGACAAGCCAGTGTGGGAGCAGGGATCCCCTACTCTGTTCCAGCATGGAGCTGCCAAATGATTTGTGGGTCAGGCCTCAAGGCTGTGTGTCTTGCAGCACAGTCGATCCGGATAGGGGACTCCAGCATTGTGGTTGCAGGAGGCATGGAAAATATGAGCAAGGTAAGGCCTGCGGAGAAATGGCTGTCAGACCTCTCGCCAATAAACTCATGTCCATGCCACGGCGGGGTAAATCGATTCATTATC
This sequence comes from Myotis myotis, assembly GCF_014108235.1. NCBI lineage: Eukaryota > Metazoa > Chordata > Mammalia > Chiroptera > Vespertilionidae > Myotis > Myotis myotis. The sequence continues at coordinate 3,824,167 of NW_023416379.1, read as the reverse complement.
AGAGCTGGAACCAAGCAGTAAACAAATAAACAAAAAATGGATTCAACCTTGATCCCAACCTGAAAGTTAATTACTTTTCAAATTAGATGGGAAATTGGGGTTGAAGAAAAAGCTTGTCAACCAATGTGATTAGAATAGGATGGTTTTCCTAAAATATTAGTGAGACAATATTTTCTGAATTAAACCTATAACACTAGTCAGTAGATATCCTTGGTCTTCAATTTCTTTCTTATTACGAGGAAAAGTCAGTGTTGCCACTTACCTTCCTACATGTGACAAAGAGGAACCCAGGGGTCAAGTCTGTTCACCTTTGGGAGCTATAGAACTGGAGGAGAGGACGGCTGAGCGGTGCCCTTCTCTAATAAGTTTGCCAGGTGGGATTTGTTTCACCAAGTTCCATCCCTCAAACCGGCCATGAAAAAGGAAAAAGTGTACCCCCTGCTTCCTACAGGCAGGTCCATGGATGATCTGAGGAGCCCCTAGGCCAGGGGTGGGGAACCTTTTTTCTGCCAAGGGCCATTGGGTATTTATAACATCATTTGAGGGCCATACAAAATTATCAACTTAAAAACTAGCTTGCTAGGCCCTAGCTGGTTTTGGCTCAGTGGATAGAGCATCAGCTTGCACACTTAAGGGTCGCAGGTTCGATTACAGTCAAGGGCATGTACCTCAGTTGTGGGCTCCATCCCCTGCATGAGGTATCCAATCAGTGTGTCTCTCTCGGACCTCTGTTTCTCTATCTCTTCCCCTTCCTTCTACTCTCTTCCACTCTCTAAAAAATCCATGGAAAAAATATCCTTGGGTGAGGATTAACAAACAAAAATTGGCCTGCTATATTTGGTCAAACATTTAATTAACTCACCTCTAATGCTTGGCAGGACCAGACCAAATGATTTTGAGGGCCTTATGTTGTCTGTTCAGCACAGCCATTGCTGAGGCCCAGGAGAAGACAAGCCTACGGTAGCAAAAGGATTAGAGTGGTTATGATGGGATCCTCCTAATATCTGTGTAGTCATGTACAAGTTGCTTTTATACAGGCAGTCACAGCAGCCCTTAGGGCAGCCGTGGGTAAACTATGGTCCGCGGGCCGGCCAGTTTGAAATGAATAAAACTAAAAAAAAAAAAGACCGTACCCTTTTATGTAATCCATGTTTTTGTTCCGGCCCTCCGGTCCAGTTTAAGAACCCATTGTGGCCCTCAAGTCAAAAAGTTTGCCCACCCCTGCCTTAGGGGGTAGATGGTGTCATTGTTAATTTAGAGATAAGTAAACTGAGGCCCAGAGCCAGAATTCAAATCTAGATCTTCTGACTCCCATGGCCTTCTATTCTAGTATAGCTGCTGTTGAGTTGGTGAGAGTTAAGAGGGTGCCCCTCCCAGAAATCCTCCCCTTCAGTTAATTAGGAAACCTAGTTATTATCACTGTAGGCATTATGCCTCCCATCAGAATAAGTAACACATTGTTCACATCAGTTAAACTCTTGGATGAGGTCTTCATTTAACAGAGAACTAGTTGCATCTGGAAAGAATGAATGAGGTTCTTAAGGAAATAGGACACAGAAGAGGGAGGTTTGATGGAAAATGGAAATGGGTAGGTAGGAAAGTAACGGGCTCCCAGGAGAAGACAGGGTGGGCCCTGGACCCTGGACCCGGGGTAAGGAGACTAGGCCGGAACTGGGGAGAAGGGTCACAAGGGGACTAGATGAGGACTTAGAGTTACTGAGCAGTTAAGAGTGGTGTCCTAGGCAGAGCACTAGTTATAACCAAGCCTAAATTCATTGGGATTTCTTGTTTTCAGGCTCCTCACCTGGCTCACTTGAGGACAGGAGTCAGGATTGGGGAGACACCACTGACTGACAGTATTCTGTGCGACGGGCTTACAGATGCATTTCACAACTACCACATGGGCATTACAGGTAAGGGGTGTCGGAGAACGCACTGCAGAAAGGTTCAAAAGCATGTAATGAGTGACTCCACGGGGGCTTTCCTCAGGAGGCCATGTGTCGTAAGTGGGCCACTTAAGTCCAAATCAGGGACATGTGACAAAAGAACTGGCCCCTGCTCTTCCAAAATGTCAAGGTTAAGAAACACAGATAGTCTAGCCCTGACTAGTTTGGCTCAGTGGATAGAGCGTCTGCCTGTGGACTGAAGGGTCCCGGGTTCGATTCCGGTCAAGGGCATGTACCTTGGTTGCGGGACATCCCCAGTAGGGGGTGTGCAGGAGGCAGCTGATCGATGTTTCTCTCATTGATGTTTCTAACTCTGTAGCCCTCTCCCTTCCTCTCTGTAAAAAGTCAATAAAATAAAATTAAACAAAAAGAAACACAGATAGTCTGAAGAACTCTACCAAATAAAAAAAAACTTAAGAAATTGACAGTGCAATGCAGTACATGATCCTGATTGGATCCTGGACCGAACAAATAAATCAGCACAAAGAGCATCACTGGGCCCTGGCTGGTGTGGCTCGTTGGTTGGGCATTATTCCATGTACCAAAAGGTTGATGGTTTGATTCCTGGTTAGGACACATGCCTTGGTTGGGGGCTCGGTCCCAAGCAGGGGGCGCGCAGGGTAAGCCAGTCAATGTTCCATTTTCGCATCGATGTTTCTTTCTCCCTCTCTCTTCCTCTAAAAATCAACAAAAATGTATCTTTTAAAAAAAGACATAATTGGGACAAGTGGAACATGAATATGGACCAAGAATTACATAATAGTATTGTATTGATGATATATTTCCTAATTTTGAAAGCTGTGGTTATATAAGAAAATGGCCTTGTTTGTGGGGAAATACACACTGAAATGAAAATTTAGGGATAAAGTAGCAGGATATCTAGAACTTTCAAATGGTTCAGAAAGAGAATGATAAAGCAATTAGGGCAAAATAGACAATTGGGAAATCTGCATAAAGGAGATTTCTGAAAGTTTAACATTATTTAATGGAAAAGAGAGAAGGAAGGAAGCAAAGAAAGAAAATGGCTTCTTGGGTCCCTGCAAGATTTTCATATTCATTGCCAGTGGGAGGCAAGATTGTCAATAGAGCACTGTCCCTTAGCCTGCCAGCGAGCCTGCTGATATTGGGCTCTCAGTGCTTATTTAAATATGAAAAACTTGAGCTACCAAAAACCAGGTCCTGTAAATGTTTATATTTTGCTTTGTCTATTTTTTTCACAGCTGAAAATGTAGCCAAAAAATGGCAAGTGAATAGAGAAGATCAGGACAAGTTGGCAGTTCTGTCCCAGAACAGGACGGAGAATGCACAGAAAGCTGGCCACTTTGACAAAGAGATTGTACCAGTGTTTGTGCCTTCTAGAAAAGGTGGGTTCAGGCCTGGCCGGCGTCAGCCTATGAACCAGGAGGTCACAGTTCAATTCCTGGTCAGGTCACATGCCCGGGTTGCTGGTTCAGTCCCCAGTGTGGGGCATGCAGGAGGCAGCCAATGATTCTCTCATCATTGATGTTTCTGTCTCTCTCTCCTTGTCCTTTCCTCTCTGAAATCAGTAAAAATAAAAACGAAAAGGTGGGTACATAAATCATAATGATCTAAACATCAACATAGCTCTTTAAAGAATAATATCTGAAAGAATAATATATAGGACTGGTGTATAAATGGTGTCCTAGCCAGCCCTTTCAGGCTGAAAGGTATCCCCTGGAAGCCTCTGAATAAGGCTTGGGGTGTGGGGCCATGTTTATGGGGCGAGCAAACATGGGAAGCTGTGCCAGCATCCAGACACTTGGTCCCAGTGTCCACACTGCTAGGTGGGAGGGGCCAGTTTCAGGAGAAACTAGAGCACTGACAGGTTGTGAGGCCACAGCTGGCCTGTTACAGGCTAATCTCAGAGGTGAACATCCATTACTTCCTCTTGCTTCTGTGTATGGCTATTTCTTGGGTGGATCTTTATGGGTCCCTTTGCTTTTATCTAACACTAGAGGCCCGGTAGACGGATTTGTGCATGGGTGGGGCCCCTTGGCCTCGCTGGCGATCAAGGCTTATCGGGGGGCCAGCCAGCCGTGGGAGGGATCCTGGGAGGTTGGCCTGCTGACCAGCGGGAAGTGGGGTGTAGGAGGTTGGCCAGGGGGTTGGGAGTGCGAGGTTGGCTGTGGGAGCACACTGACCACCAGGGTTGAGCGTTTTCCCCCGGTGGTCAGTGAGTGTCATAGCGAGTGTTGAACGGTTGTTCTAGTTGGTTGTAGTGGTTGCTTAAGCTTTTATATATATAGATAGATGGAGTGCTTGAGTCCAATTCTCTTAGCAGTGAACTGATATCCCTTATGTCCAGCTCTAGTGAGGCTGGCTTTCACACTCCAGAATCCAGTCCTCTGTAAGCAGCCAAGTCCTGTGTCTGACCATAGCCATCTTGCACAAAAGACTCTCGGAATGCCTGACCATAGTGTTCATAAAATGTCCTAACGTACATACAATAAATGTTATTAGTGTGCATACTTTTCTCTTACTGGAATGAAAGTTCTTTTTAAATAAACCTTGTCTTCAAATACGAATCTTCATGAATCAGGTCTGAGGAGCCCACCATTCGGAGCATGCTGACTGCCATCTCTGACCTGACCTCAGGATTTATTTTCCTTTTCAGGCCTTATTGAAGTTAAAACAGATGAGTTTCCTCGCCATGGGAGCAACATAGAAGCCATGTCTAAACTAAAGCCTGCCTTCCTTACGGATGGAACAGGAACGGTGACTGCAGCTAATGCTTCAGGTTAGGGTAAAATTTTTTTACTTGATTTTAGAGAGAGGAAGGGGGGAAGACAAGTTGTTGTTGCACTTATTGATGCACTCACTGGTTGCTTCTTATATGTGCCCTGACCAGGGATCACACCCAAAACCTTGATGTATTGGGATGATCCTCTAACTCAGTGGTTGCCAATCTTCTGGGCCTCACAGATCACCAGTGATCAATGGACCACTGGTTGGCGACCGCTGCTCTAACCAACTGAGCTACCTGGCCAAGGCCAGGCTAGATTTTCTGAAGGACAGTTGGGGAATCTCATCTTCTGGCAATTCTACCACGTTAACACCTTTTTTCTTTTATTTCATTATCTATTTATACACATTATTCTAAAACCTTGTTTTAGCAGCTTTAGGGGAAAATGTAGTTCTGTATATTTTGGTCATTAGTTTTTTCCATACTTGATTAGAAACTTTATATATACTGAGTGAATGGATTTGCTTTACCAATATCCTAACTAGATGCACAGATGAAAAAGCAAATTAGGGAACCCCAGTTTATCTAGTATCTTTGTACTTTTCCAAAAACAGAATCTGTTGTCAGTGTTCTCCCGTGAAGTTGGGGCTATTTCTTCCATTTTTTTCATTAACCTCCCCTCCCCCACTGTTTTAATCTTTCCACTTTCCTGCTGGATGTTTTGGGATTATGTCCTATTGCCTAATTTACCATTTCAGATTACACAGTGAAGTCTGAACTATGGCAAATGGCTTTTGCCAAGATGTGTTAATAATTTAACTCACGTCTGAAAGTAAACAGGTACCACAACTGTAATAAGCGTTATTTTAGAAATCAAGACAGTCGTGTTTTGCAGGAATGAATGATGGTGCTGCAGCCGTGGTTCTTATGAAGAAGTCGGAGGCTGATAACCGTGGGCTGACACCTTTAGCAGAGATAGTTTCCTGGTCACAAGCAGGAGTGGAGCCTTCCATTATGGGAATAGGACCAATTCCAGCAATAAAGCAAGCTGTGAGTTTTCTTTTGAACATCACCACCTGTCCTTTGCTGTTACTTTACCTCAAAGACTAGACCAATAACCTGCAAGTGCATATTAAGGTATGCCTTCTTAACTTGCCCAGGTCCTTTCCACTCCAAAATGCCAAGATCGGGCTTTGTCTTCATGTTCATTCCCATCAGGTTTCATTTGTTGTTTCCCTTTTGTGAAAGCCTTCCAGTCAGCCTCAAGTGAGCCCCTTTCCTATTTCCCCTACACCAAGGGCAGCCCAGAACATTTGGATCAAGGGGAGCGGATGCTCTGTCACCTCTCCTACACCTGACAGATGTTACTGGTTCAAAATTTTAGTTTAGAATTTCCAAGGGCTGTTTTATCCTGAAGTCACTAGGCTGAAGTAGCAGCCCCAATGGCATTTCCTGAGATCCTTCAGTGTCGTATATATTCTTTTTAATGTACAATGAATAGACCTCTCCCATTAATCTTTCCTTTAGGTTGCAAAAGCAGGCTGGTCACTGGAGGATGTGGACGTATTTGAAATCAACGAAGCCTTTGCAGTCCTCTCAGTTGCAATAACTAAGGAGCTTGGATTGAACCCGGAAAAGGTAAAGTTGAGTAAGCAGCCCTTCATGAAAGCTTGTAAATGAACATTCACAATGCAGTTTAAGATTGTAAACACACATAGCATAGTTAGATAAAGTCCCAGGTATTGGCCATATGGTAGTAATAGGCGGGACTACAGGTTCATTTACCCTGTTGCTTCCAAAGGCAAAAACCCTAGACTGCATTGGTTTACTTCAAACATAACAGGGCTCCAAAAAAATTTAAAATGAAGGACTAGGGAAGATAGGATAGCTATCATATGGGTATAAATCAAAGAGGGTAGCTTATTGGTATAGCATTAAGAGGAAGGAGGTTAGTTTAGGATTTTAGCCATCTATCTACAGAATGACAAGTTTTTTCTCCCTTTAGGTCAACATTCAAGGAGGGGCTATAGCCCTGGGCCACCCTCTTGGGGCATCTGGCTGTCGGATTCTCGTTACCCTGTTACACACAATGGAACGAAAGGGTGGGCGTCGTGGTGTTGCTGCCCTATGCATTGGGGGTGGGATGGGGATAGCAATGTGTGTTCAGAGAGGGTGAACCTGCTTCACTAAGCTTGAACCTCATTTCTTTCAACTAATAAGGCACTAATATGTGAAATCAGGACCAATGTGAGGGTGGGAGCCATCTTCCACTTCATAAGAACCCAGGGCTTGATGCTTGTACTTTTAATGTGTAATATGCAAGGTACAAGACAACTGCATCTTACAGTGTTATAAATAAAAGAAATCAGATCAGTCATCAAGGGCTCCTGAGTGAACAGCATCTTCATAACCTCCATGCTTATCATCTTTGCTTTCTGGATGCAATTTAATAAGATCATCAATGCGAAGAATGGTAATTGCAGCTTCTGTTGCAAACTTCAAACTTTTAACTTTAACTACAGTTGGTTCAAACACCCCTGCTTGTTTGTTGTCTCGAGGTTTACCATTAACCAGATCAAGACCAATCCTGCAATTTAGGGGCAAAAAATATTAACAAAAATTAGCATAAAAGAGTTGTAGAAAGGCACTACATAGCAGTAAAGCTGTAAACACCATTACTGTATTATAAAGAGGTTGCTTAAAGATGGTTATGTATCGCCCCAAAAGAATATCCTGCATTCCTCTAGTGCAGCGGTTCTCAACCTGTGGGTTGCAACCCTTTGGGGGTCGAACGACCCTTTCATAGGGGTCACCCAAGACCATCAGAAAACACATATATGCTGAAGCCGGTTTAGCTCAGTGGATAGAGCGTCGGCCTGCGGACTGGAAGGTCCCAGGTTCGATTCCAGTCAAGGGCATGTACCTGGGTTGCGGGCACTTCCCCAGTGGGGGATGTGCAGGAGGCAGCTGATCGATGTTTCTCTCTCATCGATGTTTCTAACTATCTCTCTCCCTTCCTCTCTGTAAAAAATAAAATATATTTAAAAAAAGAAAACATATAATTACATATTTGTGATTAATCACTATGCTTTAATTACGTTCAATTTGTAATAATGAAAATACATCCTGCATATCAGATATTTATATTACAATACGTAACAGTAGCAAAATTACTGTTATGAAGTAGCAATGAAAATAATTTTATGGGTGGGGTCACCACACCATGAGGAGCTGTATTAAAGAGCCATGGCATTAGGAAGGTGGAGAACCACTGCTCTAGTGCATCATCCTGTAAAGTGAGTACCCAGAGAGGCCAGGAAGGGTTAGTACAACCCAAGACACATCCATGCTAATGAAACCACCAGAGAACACGACCGATACATCTGATATACAGATGACAATGAAAAAGGGAAATTGTATACTTACCATTTTAGATTCTTGCGTTCTGGGTTAACTTGAGCCTCATTATGAAAAGCTCTTAACTTTGCAACCAGATCAGTGGAGTCTTGGGCAGCATTAACTGCAAGTGTGTTAGGAATAACAAGAAGAGATCGTGCAAATTCTGCAATAGCAAGCTGTTCCCGAGACCCCTAGAAGACAATGAGGTAGCATCAAAAAAGGAAGAAAATCAGCCCTAACCGGTGTGGCTCAGTGGGTAGAGCGTCGGCCTGTGGACTGAAGGGTCCCAGATTCAATTCCGGTCAAGAGCATGTACCTTGGTTGTGGGCACATCCCCAGTAGGGGCTGTGCAGGAGGCAGCTGATCGATGTTTCTAACTCTATCCCTCTCCCTTCCTCTCTGTAAAAAATCAATAAAATATACTTTTTTTTTTAAAAAAAGGAAGAACATCAAAAGACGCAGTGGCAGCTTAGGGTTTCAGCTTCATGAGGGCGATGAACGAAACGCTGAGACAATCACCCGAGCGCTGCGGGTCACTACAAGTTCTTACCATGCTGGTTGCGTAGTTCTCCAGGTATATGGAAAGGGCTGCCTCCACAGCGCCCCCACCCGGGACCACAGATTTTGACTCCAAAACTCTCTTCACCACACAAATAGCATCATGTAAAGAGCGCTCCATCTCATCACACATGTAGTCATTTGCCCCACGTAAGATAATTGATGCAGACGTACGAGCCTTAGTGCTATTGAAAAAAGGAAGTGAAATTCTTAAAGCAACACTTTTATAAAAGAGATCTAAATAGACATTTATTTTAAGCACTTTGATTAAGTCCTGCTTCCATAAGGACATTTGTCTAGACCATGCATACAGAAGAGATGAAATGGTTACTCCATCTCAATTGACAATGGTCTAATGTTATTTTATCCCATGCGTATAACTGCTCATACCATTGAAAAGACTATAGCAGCAAATAAATGGGAAGGGGTCTGTTTTACTCATTAATAAAACCTATGTAGTTTTGTAATTTAGAAAGTAGCTCTTACTTTTTGACCAGGATCAGTTCATCATCACAAATTCTCTCCTGTACCACCTCTTCCGCTTGTCCCAGCATTGCTGCCTCAAAGGTTTCCTCGCCTTCCAAATTGGCCAGGCTTGACACAACAATTGCTATTAAGGTAATTACAAAGATCTGTAAACATTTTTATACCGTCTAAGATTCAGGAACATTTATAAAAAAGCGATGCATAAATACAAGTTTACGGTTTACAGTTAGGCACCAGACATGGAACTGTCATTTTGAGGTTAAGAAATTCAGCAAACTAAAGAACTTTTCCAATTACATGAAAAATGGCCCTATAAATACATCTGTAGTACCAATCATCACAGGGAGGAGTAAAAGGAAAAGAGGGTTGTTTTTTGAAGCTGCTTAATACTGACACCACCATGTAAAGAGAGATGGTCACGTTACAAGAACGTGAAACATCACACCTGAGAGCTGGCAGAAGACATACCTCCAGAAGCTTTAGCAATGCGCTTAAGGTCCTTTTTTAAAACTCTTCTGACTGCCATTGCGCCAGCCTCCACAAAATACTTCAGACACATGTCGTCAATGCCACCAGTGGTGAGAATAACGTTGGCTCCAGTTGCCAGGATCTTCTGGATTCGTTCCTTGCTGATATCTGATTCTCTACAGATAAAGTATTTGTGTAGTAAGCCAAAGTTACCTTCTGTGTTTTTCATATAACAAAGCTTTAAGTTCCGTATTTTTCACAAAATAATTGCAGATTAAGTTTGACTCCCCTTTTTTTCTTTTTTTAAAATATATTGATTTTTTTTCACAGAGAGGAAGGGAGAGGGATAGTTAGAAACATCGATGAGAGAGAAACATCGATCAGCTGCCTCCTGCACACTCCCCACTGGGGATGTGCCCGCAACCCAGGTACATGCCCTTGACCGGAATCGAACCGGGACCCTTGAGTCCACAGGCGATGCTCTATCCACTGAGCCAAACCGGTTAGGGCAACTCTTTTCCTTTTATGACCAGAATTTAAAGGAGTCCAATTCACATGAAAGATTCAGGCATTAAAAATCCCACTTAGCATCCCCAATTTGCATCTCTAACCAAGAACTGTGATTAGGAAGTGTCCCTGCCTTCAATGATCTGGCAGCCTGTCAACCACAGTTCGTGGCCAATGCTACCACAAGTGCAATACAGAGACCACCAGCACATGGGAGACAGTAATCCATCCTGGCAGATGGGACAAGAAGGTCTGAAGTCAGGAGGGTTCCAGAGCTGAAACTGCAGGTAGGACCAGAACATGAAGAAGCCTGTAGGGGTGTTAAAGAGCCTGGAGTGCTTCATCTTTTAAAATTAGGAATTGCCGAACCGGTTTGGCTCAGTGAATAGAGCATTGGCCTGCGGACTGAAGGGTCCAGGGTTCGATTCCGGTCAAGGGCATGTACCTTGGTTTTGGGCGCATCCCCAGTGGGGGGCATGCAAGAGGCAGCTGATTGATGTTTCTCTCTCATCGATGTTTCTAACTCTCTATCCCTCTCCCTTCCTCTCTGTAAAAAACAAATAAAATATATTTAAAAAAAAAATAAAATAAAATTAGGAATAGCATCATCAAATCTGTTTTCAAAAGGACCCCCTGATGTCAATGTGGAAACTGTACTGGGAAGGTGAAGGACTGAGGGAGGAGACAATCACTGGAAATATAGATGAGCAGAGGAGAGAGTAAAGCCTATAGCTTAGCTAACGGAGGGTCAGCCTCCGACCCCTGGAGTAAGAGACATACTAGCAGGTTGCAGGCAAGATGAGAAGGAAGAGTTGATTTCAACAACATGCGTTTGAAGTCGCTGTGTCCTTCAGGTGATGCTTCCAGGAGGCAGTCAGACATGCATGGAAATCAAGCTCTGGGAGAGTTACTATATAGGTAAATGAAGCCATTTCACCTACCATTCAAAGAATAGTGGATAAGAGAATTCAAAGATTTCTTAAAGTAAAACGAATTGAATGTTAACCTCAAAACAAACCTCTTTATATACTGAACAAAGACTGCATGCCAGCAACTACTAAACACAGGAGGCTACAAAGCCAAGGAAATCGTTTAGTCTCTACCTTCAGAACTACAATCTAAGTCATACAAACACAAACTGTGTTAAGCCCCAGGAAGACAGACATAGAAAGGCACAGTAGAGTGTAATTTAGATTAAGGGATCAAGAGAAGCTTCTTTGAGAGACTGACCACTTAAAGAGCAAGTAAAAAATTATAACAGTCCTAGCTGGTCTGGCTCAGTGGATAGAGCGTCAGCCTACAGACTGAAGGGTCCCAGGTTCGATTCTGGCCAAGGGCACATGCCCAGGTTGTGAGCTTGATCCCCACTAGATGGCGTGCAGGAGGCAGGTGATCAATGATTCATCATTAATGTTTCTCTCCATTCTCCAAAATCAATAAAACTATATTTAAAATAATTAAAACAAGTAGGCAGAGAGTATGTTACAGGCAGAGGGGGGAGCATTCCAGTCTGTGGAGAACGTTTGTGAATCCTAGTCCCTGTTGTGGCTAAACTACAATGCAAGGAACATGGAAGGTATTAAAAAGGCTCTGGTCTTGGAAGTAATGACATGGACTTGGCTGCCATGTGGAAGGAGCCTGGGAGGGAAGGAATGAGAAAGTGGCCTCCAGATGACCAGTGTGGTGCTTCTGCAATAGTCCGAGCAAGAGAATGCAAATGGAAAAATAGGTGAATGTGAGATTTAATTTGAAGATAGAAATCAAGTGGTCTTAGTGAAAAAGTATGAGAGAAGTTATTAGGTTAAAAAAAAGAAGTAAAGATACTTTCTAGCTTTCTGCCTGGGTACAGGGGTTCCCATCACCAAAGTAATCAAGAGTAGATTTGGGGTGTATCATCACAAGTTGTTTTAAAAAATATTCAACCAGACAAATACATGTGTGTTTGGTGCTCAGAGAACTAGATGTGCGAGTCTCCCACATAATAACTGAGGTCAGGGAATGCGGAGTTATCCTGGATAGAGCAGGGGACGGTAGCTGGCCAGGCACAGGAATACGGATGAGGCAGTAGCACAGAGCCACTCCACCCTCCAACCGTCTCAAGAAAGCAGTAGTCAAAGGCTCGATCAAGGTCAAGTGAAGGTTGAACATGTCTAGTGAGTATCAGTCAGCAATGAGCTTAGCAAGATGGAGCTCGGAGAACAAAGCTATAAAAGGAATGAGAAATAAAGTGCCAGAAAACAGTTTTTGTGTAAATCACTCTTGAGATGGCTGGCTGTAAAGAGTGGGAACGGAGAGCGAGGAACTAGAGCAAATTGTGTGAGCTACAAGTGAAATCTAGAAAGGAATGAACAGTAGAGTTTGTAGTTGAAGATGCAGATGGGAAAGAACTATAAATGAAGCAACCCTCTAAGGCAGAATGCAACAGAATCTAGAATATTTATTGTAGAGGGAGGGACTGGCCTTTGACGGAAGGACAGTTATGCCAGGAGGGAGGAAAGAGATGTTATTGTGCAGTTACTTTGAACATCTGTCAGCATACCTCTGTCTAATCTGGTCCAGGTTCTCAGGGTCTGTAATTAGCACCTGCACACCAAGCTTCATTTTTGTTTTCTGCAGGCTGAAGTCAAGGCAAGCAATTTTTGCATTAACTATTCTCTTGGGCATGCCTATAATTGAACATAATATTAAAATATTAAGTCCTTTCACAGAAACTACTAATAACAGTACATTTTATACACCCAACCATAAAGCATGAGATTGTCATATGTAAACACAAATTTCAATTTGTTTAACATAACACATTTTTATGGCATTAGACACACGTACTTTCTTCTAATTTGCATTTTTCCTAAGTTATGTGCTTAAGTTACTAAAGAGAAACTGACAATGTGACGTACATTCCTTAAAGAACAGTTAAGTGCACAGCTTGGATAGTTCATCTGAAGATGAACAGGAAGCAGCCAGAAAGCTAATTTTAACCTCTAGTCCTCTCGTTAGTGACCACATCCCGAGCCTTACCCTGAGACCCCACCACACAGTTGAGTGCATAGCCATTGATGAGCACACTCTCCATCTGACTTCTCCCATGGGCTTTCAGAATATTAATGGAATTGACTGGATAGCGAGGCTGGCCTCTTGCATCTGTGTATTTAATAGCAAGTACGGCATCTACCACCATACTAGCGAAGAAATCACCATCTCTAAGGCGATAGTTAAGGGGAACAAGAGACTTGGAATGGAGAACAGGGAACCATGAAAATCAAGGGTAATTCAAAGGCACTTCCCTTTTGCAATCTCATCAAGAAAACAAGGATTACTTATCATTACCTGCAGTTCATATTACTTTCACTCTATATTACCTCCCCCCTAAAGAAGCAGGGAAGGAAACAGGCAATTTCAAAACAGCATCACCTGGCATGAAAACTAACACAAGTTCTTTCTTTTAAAAAAGCCCAAACTTTATTGGACCACCACAAGGATACATTCCAATGATTTTGGATGACATTGATGTTTTAGCAGCATTAGTCAGGCAATCTCTTCCAAGTTCATCTGTGTTAATAATTAGATTTTCACTGATATAACGCACTGCTTCCCTGTTTAAAGCGTGGGGGAGAAAACAATTACAAATTAATTCACTATTCAAACTTTTGTTTTACCACAGTGTCAAAATGTCATAGGCACCAATTTTCTGTTCAGCCATTTCATATAGGAGGAGGACACAAATAAATCCTCCCTCTTCAGATCATGGCAATTTTAATCTATCCCATAAGCATAGCCACTAAAATCTATTAGGAGAAAATGTGGTAGTCAAATGGGAAGAAAAGATACTGGCTCTACTTCTTCAAATATCACTTAAATGCTAAAATGTAACTTTAAAAAAATAAGATGTAGTTATTAATGAAAACATTTAAACACAGTTTGCAATTATTACATCAAATAATATAAAATTTTCTCTGAATACAGACAATCTTACTTGCAAGCAAGTCGATAGCCACTAATAACAGACGTGGGATGAATTTTCTGTTTGACTAGTTCATCCGCGTTTTTTAGAAGTTCTGCTGCAATAATAACCTGTTGAGAAAACATTCGTGGCTATAATACTAGGCTTGCACTCTACATGCAATGTGTATGTAAAAGCAGCAAAATTACAGATATTAACCAGAATTGTGATGGCAGTAAAATGAGTAACTGATCAGAAACCTGAAAAAAAGATAACTCTACTCAGTGTTTCATATTCAAATGGCCAAAACCAAGAAAAAGCCAGAAAAATGTTCTGGCTAATACACCAGTTCTGCAGTACAATAGTCAAAGACTACCCATCCATTACTTTTAAAGATTAAGTGTCCAACAAATGCTAAGAGTCTGGCCTTTACTATTTTAGGTTATTATTTGGCTTATTATAAAAATCATTTAAAGACACTAAAAATACTTTTTAAATATTTTTTTTATTCTTTTATTTCAGAGAGAAGGGGGAGAGCTAGAAATATCAATGAGAGGGAATCACTGGCTGCCTCCTGCACATTGGACCGAACCCACAACCCAGGCATGTGCCCTTGACCTGAATCGAACCTGGGACCCTTCAGTCCGCAGGCCGACACTCTATCCATTGAGCCAAACCAGCTAGGGCTAAAAATATTTTTTAATTAAAAAGACTTCAGCCCAGCTGGCATGGATCCGTGGTTGAGCCTCGACTTATGAACCAGGAGGTCAGGGTTCGATTCCCGGTCAGCTAACATGCCTGAGTTGCGGGCTCGATCCCCAGTGTGGGGTGTGCAGGAGGCAGCTGATCCCATGATTCTTTCTCATCATTGATGATTCATTCTATCTCTCCCTCCCTCTCCAAAATCAATAAAAATATATATATATTTTAATATATTTTATTGATTTTTTACAGAGAGGAAGGGAGAGGGATAGAGTTAGAAACATCGATGAGAGAGAAACATCGATCAGCTGCTTCCTGCACACCCCCCACTGGGTATGTGCCTGCAACCAAGGTATATGCCCTTGACCGGAATCGAGCCTGGGACCCTTGAGTCCTCAGGCCAACGCTCTATCCACTGAGCTAAACCGGTTAGCGCAATAAAAATATATTTTAAAAAAGAAATAAAGAGTTCAAAAATGCTGCTTTGGGGGGAAATTCTAATTTTAAGACCATTTTTATTTTATAAGCGGTAGAGTCCATTCTTTCATGGCTTATAGTTTAATTTAGAAATGCAAACATTTCCCCACACAATACATTGTTTCTTTAGAGCAAATTACTTGTTTCTATATCAATGTGCTGGATGCTCTCCACATTTATAATACTGATCACACTCCCATTCTGAACTCATGAGATTGCCTCGCCAGCATGTAAAATATAAAAGCATCTTGTTTTTATAAACCGGTGAAATTTTATTTAATTACAAAGGGAAGGTTTTAGAAATTTCTAAGTCTCAGGTCAGGAAGGGACCATACTGAAATATTTCTTAAGTTTCTTCTCTACTTAAAGTGTACAAACTAGGTATAACCATCAGCTTTTTCAAGTTTAGTTTCAGAATCACTGCCCATTTCCCCCCCTTTGAACTCGTTTTTAACTCAGAAACAAATAACTGACTGCGGTTCACTTTCTGACTGACCTAGGAAAGCGAGTCTTTCGCCATCTACCTGGCTACCTACCACGGAGGTGGTCCCATCGCCCACTTCTTTGTCTTGCAGGTCAGCGAGCTCACAAAGAACTTTAGCTGCAGGATGCTCTACCTCCAGTAACTTCAGGATGGTCGCACCATCATTAGTAATGGTGATATCCTAAGGATGTGCAGGGGAGGGGGAAAAACCCGCAATTATGTACAGAAACAGGACATCCCCTCAGTAACACAACCACATTATGACACACCTTCACCCCTTCCAATACAAGCACTCTGATTAAAAACCAAGATTTACATAGCAAAACATTTAAGATCTCATTAATTTAAAGACACAAACATCTAGCTGTACTTACACCAATATCATCCACCAACATTTTATCCAAGCCAACTGGTCCAAGAGAACTCTTCACAATATTGGCAATAGAAGCTGCAGCCATAACTATAGAAATGAAACAATGAAATTAGGAAAACCCACTACTTCAAAGGGCAATTTCAGCTTCAAGAAAGTAAATGACAGCCAACAGCCCCTGAATTTTCCCAATCTACAAATCTGTCCTAATCCCTTAAAATAAAACGGTCACCTACTAGTCATAATTTGGCTTCTGTCACCTCATGTAGAAAAAGGAAAACTAGCGGCTTTTTCTTTAAAAACCCCTACTAAAATCAACAGTCTTTATCTGTGAATAAGAAAAAAGTGCGAACCAGAGCTTCTGACTTTATTGCAAATTCATCCAAGACAAGAATTCGTAACCAACGGCTAGATGGACAGGCATCCATGCCGTGGAGTGTACGCGCTCCCAAAGGGGCTCACCAACAAGTGCTTTGGTCCGGGCCGGCGCCTACTAGAATAAGTTCACTGTTTATCGCTTATACAACATCCAACTAGGTCCCTGGCTACTCTTATTTCAACGGGCTGCCAGCGATGGGCGAGGACAGACGAGCTCTGGACGCCGGGCACCGCGTCTCAGGCGACAGCGCGGGCCTTGCAGCCATTGCTCCTCAGGGGACCGAGCGCGCGGGGAGGCTGGTCTTTCCCGGCTCATGGTCCTCAAACGAGGCCTCGAGATGCTCCGCGTGGTCAGAACCGGAACAGAGGGGCTCAGAGGTGCCGAAGGGACGCCAGGCGTGGCCGGCACGTGTCGGTACCGGGGACCCACCGCCCGACACTCCCGTCCGGCGCGGGTCTCCAAACCCGCCGCGCTTTCCTACGGGAAGGGGCCGCTGCCGCCCCGCCCAGAAGGCACGGACCCGCGGGGGTAGGTTACGCACCGCACCCCGACCCTATTTTGGGGAGAGAAGGGAAGCAACAGGATCGGAGCCCGGCCCCGGCGGGCAGGGCTGGGGGGAGCGCTCCGCGTCACCCAGCCGAGGCCTCGCCCGTCCTTACCGTTCTGGGAGCGGATCGCCTCCCCCGTGCTGCGGTCCCCGAACACGGACAGAGGCCCCTCCATCTTCGCGGCAGGGTACACCTCGCGCTTCACGTACACCGCGGACGGCTAACGTCGGTTCCGAGGCCCAGCGGCGGCCACACCAGCACCAGCGGCAGCGGCAGCGCGGCGTGGACCGGGCCCAGGCGATGCCGCAGGGGATGCTGGGAGCACCACTCCACCTCTTCCCCCGCCCACCCGGCCCCTCAGCCCCTGCGCCGCCGCGGGGCAGGGCGGGAAAGAGAGGAGGGGAGGGGGCGAGAAGCGTGAATGTGTAGGAAGTGAGGAGCCGGAAGGGCGGGTTCATCACTTTTGCCCAATTAGAGAGCGAATAGGAAGGGCGCGAAGGCAGAACGGAAGTCCGGCTCCTGCACCGCGGTAGGAAATTGCCCAGGTGCGCGTGCGCATTGGCACATTCTAGTGCCTTCCAGAAAAGGGGGTTCACGGTGGGGTGGGGCCTGGAGTGTGACGGAAGGAGGGTGGGCACTTCTTAAAGGTACAGCGGGGCCTCTGAGCTACTCGCGTGTTTATACCAGCAATTGTTTTTCACAAACTAGTAAAACTGCAGCTCACCAAGAAATATACTTTTGCCTATTTTGATTCATTCACATTGTACAGCTATTGTAGTGGCTATTTTTTTGATTTCAGAAAAGAGGTCAGTGCTCCCGACTAAAGAGTCAGCTATTGCGTGTTTTAAAAACTATTGTAGTTTATACAGTAAATATTTTCCTTGTTCTCCTTACACGTAGGAACGTGTTTGGAGAGCAGCCGGCAAGTCGCAGGCTTTGTTCCTGGGCTCCGAGTGCAAGCTGGGCCAGGGTGGGACGGGCGAGGCTTTCCCCGGTAAAATGACGGCCATCGTTTCTGCAGAGAAAGCTGTGCGCCTTGCTCTGCCCCGTCTCCTCCCAGTGCCCGACCGCTGTGTGTGGCGTCACGGTCGGTGAGCTCTGCCACCAGAAGGCCCAAATAAGGGAGCGCGAAGTCCCGGCTTCCTCCGCAAATCTGCAAAAGGCGTCGCGGAAACGAAGGGGTCGCGTCCACCCCCGAGGGCTTTACTGTGAGGTGGTTGGTCGGCTCCGGCGGCTGCGTGACCCCAGCGTAAGCGATGATTGGAGGAGCTGAGGTAACAGGTGGCCCTCTCGGCCACTCAGCGGCCGGGAAACTGTTAGTTCCGGGTGGAGGGTCGACGGCCGACGGGATCCTGAGGCTTTTCCCTGAGTTAACATGGCTGCGCCCGGCAGGTCGTGGGGTCGTGGGTGAGGGAAGGTGGAGAAGCGTTCCCTCGGCTTTGCCCACGGTCCCCTCGGCGATGGCGCTTCGGTCAAGGTGCTGGGAGTTGTTGTCGGCCCGCAGGAACCCCGGTAATCTCCCCTCTTCTCCGAGATTCCTCCCTGGGGCCTGCAGGGTAACGTGCCCGTGCCAGTCGGGTCTTACATTCCACGTCCCCATCGAAGGGGGACGAGCCGACAGCATTGTGAGGGGGTCTGAGGTCACTGCGCCCTGTGGCCAAGCGCAGCTCTTGTCCCCCGTCCAGGGCCAGAAGGTGGGGGGACGGATGGGAAAGGTCTGGTCTTGTCTGGAGTCACTTTTAAAGGCGCCGCGCGCTGGTTTCTGTTGCAGGGCGCGGGGTCGCGGCGCTGTCCACCCGTTCCGAGCCGGAGGTGCAGCCTGAAGCCGACCCTCTGGGAAACGACGCTGTGGCCCCCGAGTTCACCAACCGGAACCCCCGTAATCTGGAACTCTTGGCCGTGGCCCGGAAGGAGCGGGGCTGGGGCACCGTGTGGCCCTCCCGGGAGTTCTGGCACAGGTAGGTCGGCCGACAGGGACGGGCCTCGGATTGCTCTCACCCGGCCATTCCCACGAGCCAGGGCCTGCGGGGCCCCTTCTCCGGAAGCCCGGGTGGGTGGGTAGAGCAGGGGCCAGCGGAAGTGGGGGCACGGAGGACACTGAAAAAGGGTGCTGGTTGAATGGGGGGGGGGGGTGCCCAGTTATCTGCCAAGAAGAGCATTGCCGCGGAGGGAGCAGCAGGGCGGCCAGGAGCCCGGTGTGAGGTCTCGGTGGAGTGGACACGGGTGAAGGGTGCGAGATGAAGACGGGGAAGCAGGTGGGATACCGATGGATTCTTTACTTTGTAAAGCGAAGTGAGCCCTTTAGACTGTATTTCCGCTGCAGCGAGAACCTGTGAGGGGCTTTGCAGGTGGAGTCCGAGTTAAAGGTCATTCTGGTTACCTTCGGGAGAAGACGTTTTTAAGGGGCGAGGGTAGAAGCGAGAAGACGGGTTCCGAGTCTTGTATAAAGATGGTTATTTACTGAACACTTTGTATTTGCCCGCAACCAAGCTAATTGCTTTATGCATTCAGGGCTTTGGTCCATCTTACACTTACTTTGGTGTGAGCTGGGAAATGCAAGTGTAGAGTAAGTTTATCTTTACCCAGTGTGGAGTCAGCAACGTAGCTCTATCTACTCAGACCCTTTTCTAAAATAAATGCTGGATAAATATATCTCCACTCTCAGAAACACCAAGTTTCTCTTTGACATGAGAGGTTGAGCGGAAGTGCTTGGTTTATTGTTGAGGATATCCTCATAAAGGCAAGGAAAAATACCTTTCCCAAGTAAAATCGGGGTGAAGTACATTGAAGCAAATGAGCACAATATTTAGGCACATATTCACCTGAAGTCACTTATCTTTACGATTCTTTTATGATTTTACTCTCTCCTCATTTAGGCTGCGAGTTATAAGGACTCAGCACCATGTAGAAGCACTTGTTGAGCATCGCAACGGCCAGGTTGTGGTTTCTGCCTCCACACGTGAGTGGGCTATTAAAAAGCACCTTTACAGCACCAAAAACGTGGCGGCTTGTGAGAACATAGGACGGGTGCTGGCGGAACGATGCCTTGAGGCAGGAATCAACTTCATGGTCTACCAACCAACTCCTTGGGAGGCAGCCTCAGAATCGGTATTTTGGTTTTCATGTACTTACCTTAAAAGTACTGTGTTAATTCTTGATATTAGATACATAATAATAATAGTTCCATATTTCAAATTCTTTTCATGTGTCAGACTCAGGTGGGTATCCTGATGTGCATTACCTAGTTTCATCCTCACAGCAGCCCAAGGGTCAGGACTAGTGTTCCCGGTTCTGTATATAAGTAACCGAGACTGGCAAGTCCAGCCGTGGTGGGGGAGGTTTCAAACCCACGGCGACTAATTCTACAGCCATCATGTCGACCACTCTACTTCCTTGTTCATGTATTAGCACCCTGTCTGTATAATATTTAAAACACTGCTTGATATCCTTGAGGTTTCTGCATTCTCTGTTTTCTTATCTGGCTCGTTATGAAGGTCAGTTTCAGAAAATCCAGCGTAGGTGTGAAGTTAACAAGGAGCAAATCAGTTGTTCTCTTTCTCTTAGGAAGTAGACTGTTTATTGTCAGCTTACTTGTGCTTACTTAACCCTTTCCCTTTCTTGGTCCTTAAAACCAGATGCAGCGACTGCAGAGGGCTGTGACGGAAGGTGGTGTGGTGCTCCGGGAGCCTCGGAGAATTTATGAATGAGACAAACATTGTTTGGAACTTGTCATTGTTAAGCTGTCAGCCATCACATCCCTCAGAAGGGAGCCCCTGGAAGAACAGCCGACTGGGAAGCTGTGCGCAGTAATGTCACTGCAGAATGTTGTTAGCAGTTACACACAGCCCCTTCTCCCCTTGTGTGTTAGCAGTTACACACAGCCCCTTCTCTTGGACATGAGAGCGGTATCTGAGAAAAGCTGTCACCAGTTATAATTAACTTTTGAAGGACAAATTAAAGGTTTATAAGTTAAAGAATAAAAGCATAGTGTGAACTTGAACTTTCTAATTATATTAAATTTCTTCACGTTTTCAGCTCACTCTGGCAAGACTACACATGAGGTTTATGCAAAGCACTTGTTATCATGTCTGGCTCATGGGGGGTGATCTACATGATTGCTGTTGCTGCTCAGGATGTGGAGTTGGTTTTTAAATATGAAACATCAATATCAGTGTGTTATGAGCAGTCTTAGTGATGTGAGGATAAATAACAAATTCTAACTCCAGTTGGGCTCCTGGACCCTAATGGGCAGAGCCAGATTTGAAAGGATAAAGGATTGCAAAGAGGAACTGGACAGGGACAGTGATTCTGAATTTGCCGTGAAGGAACATGGTTAGATGGGAGACGAAGCTTGGAGCGCATCCAGCTCACCTGAAGTTGAACCTGGGCTAGATGGGGTCATGGCAGCGCTAAAGGAGTTGATTAAATCAAGGTGTTGGCCGTTAGTGTGAAGAGGAAGAACCTGTGAACAGTTAGGCGGCTTCAGCGTTTGCCCCTCGATTAAATGTGTGGCCAATTCTTATTTGGAAGTGGAAACATGACTACTGTCAATCTGGGTATTCAGTATGTTTTTTTCTTATTTTTTTGTTGTTGCCCTTCAATTTATTTTCACAGGCATATTGTTTTCTTCGTGTGTTTTTTTCAGTATGTTTTTTAAAGATAAATGTATTCACCAACATTTTTTTAAAGTATAATTGAGTCTGAGAGGCCTTCAGAATGCAATGCCTTAGTCCCCTTTTGATCAATAAATACCCCAGTGGAGACATTTATTTATTTATTATGTAAACAAATTGGTTTTTAGGGACAGAAACATTGACCTGCACCCGCCCATGCATTGGTTGCTAAAACCCAACTCCTTAGAGCGAGCAGAAGGCGCGGGGCCTTCAGCCCAATAGGGAGGCGCCGGGCGCGGGGCGGCCCGTTTCCCTGCGCGCGCCCTTTAAGGCCCGCGCGCGGCGCGTGGCCGCAGTGGGTGCCCGCGGAGCTACGAGGCAGCGTGGCCATGGACGTGGGCGCGGACGAGTTCGAGCAGAACCTCCCTCTGCTGCAGGAGCTGGTCCAGGGCGCGGACTTCCTGGGTAAGGTCCGCGGTTCCGGGCCTGGTCGCTGGGCCCTCTGCGCTGGGGGAGCCTGCGGAGGGGGTGGCGGGGGTGGCGGGGGTGGGGCGGGGCGGGGAGGTGAGGCCCGGCAGGGGCAGCCGCTAGGCTAGGCCAGGCCGTGGAGGCTCAGGGAGGGCCCCTTCGAGGGACAGGTTCCTCCTCGGCCTGGGGCGTCCAGCCGCAGTTACCCCCTGGCCCACGGTGTTCCGGGCGGAACCGCGCCGCGGGACCCGGGTGGCCTGGCCTGGCCTTGCTTTGGCTCCCTCCGTTTTCCCTTTGAACCCACCTGGCTTCTTGAGCACAAAGGTGAGCCAAGCACTTTGCCACCTGCAGCATTTACAGTCATTTTCCAGCATGAACCGCGGTGGCACTGGTCTGCGCCTGGGGACTCCTGTCTTTTTTTTTTTTTTAAATATATGTATATATATTTTTTATTGATTTCAGAGAGGAAGGGAGAGGAAGAGAGAGGTAGAAACATCAATGATGAGAGGGAATCATTGATTGGCTGCCTCCTGCACATTGGACGGAGCCCGCAACCCAGGCATAGTGCCCTTGATTGGAATTGAACCTGGGACCCTTCCATCCATAGGCCGACGCTCTATCCACTGAGCCAAACCAGCTAGGGCAGTGGTCGGCAAACTCATTAGTCAACAGAGCCAAACATCAACAGCACAATGATTGAAATTTCTTTTGAGAGCCAAATTTTTTAAACTGAAACTCTATAGGTAGGTACATTGTTATTAACTTACTTAAGGTACTCCTAAGGCTTAGGAAGAGCCACACTCAAGGGGCCAAAGAGCCGCATGTGCCTCGCGAGGCGCAGTTTGCTGACCATGGAGCTAGGGCCTGGGACTCTTGTCTTTTTTGCCTTCCCGGCAGGTCTGGACATAGAGTTCACGGGCCTTCGCACTAACCTGTCCGGGTCCCAGCAGATCAGGTAAAGCTAAAGCTGCCTTAGAGTCGAGCTAGAGAGGCGCTCACCTGTGCCCCTCGGGTGGCATCCTGGCCATACCAGTCTGGTTTCTCAGCAGGCACCCATTGGCGCTGGGCGGGCAGGATAATGTGTTGTGTGAGGCTCTGGGGACCTGGCCTCCACCCACTAAATGCTGGTAGTGTTCCCCATCAGTGGTTGAGAGGTGCTGACCCAGCGCGAGGCTGGGCGCCTTGATGCCATCTCACGGCCTATGGAATGAGATGCCCGTTTTTTCACAGTCTTTTTGACTTGCCATCGGAGTGGTACCTAAAGACCCGTCGGAGTGTTCAGCAATTTACAATCTGTCAGATTGGTGAGTGTGATCATGAGTTACTAGGAGAGCTACTTTTATTGTCTTCCTGTTCGTACTGATCAGACAGCTTGGACACCTTTCAAAGGGCCTGGCTATCACCTTTTGTGCTTGTTTGGTTTTTGGTCGTGTTATGCCTGTCGGACCTTACACTTTGGGACAAGCGGAAGTTGACTTAGCAGCACTGTTTCATGCCTAACTAAATCAACATTAAGGAACCTGAACCTTCTTTCAAGGAAAAATGTGTATGATTTTTCTTGAGAGAAAACTTACATAAACAAGGTCACACTGGGCACATTTTGTTCTGCATCTTTTTGTTTTCACTTAGGGCAGCGGTTCTCAACCTGTGGGTCGCGCCCCCTGTGGCGGTCGAACGACCCTTTCACAGGGGTCGCCTAAGACCATCCTGCATATCAGATATTTACATGACGATTCATAACTGTAGCAACATTACAGTTAGGAGGTAGCAACGAAAATAATTTTATGGTTGGGGGTAAAAACATGAGGAACTCTTTTAAAGGGCCAGAAGGTTGAGAACCACTGACAGGGGTGTAGAGCTCAGGCTGTATCAGCACACGCAGACCTCTTGTTCATCTTTAACAATTGTACTCCAAACTATGAATGTATCCATTGACTCAGTCGCCTACTGATGCATGCTTTGATTAGCATTTGTGTCTGATAAAACAAGGTTGCCCTGACTAGCTGAGTATTTGTACATCACTTTTGTGAGTATATGTTATACTAAGTATGCGGGGTACTTCCGCAGTGGAATTGCAGAGTTAAAGAGGATGTGTTAAAGTCTCGTGTGGTGCCAACCTGTTCCTCCTCCTACCAGCCATCCACAAGATGACAGTGACTCCCACTGACACCGTGAATGTGCCTGCTCCCGTCCCTCACTCTGGCTGTTATCACTCTTAAATGGCTGTTGCTCACCGAGTGGAGGAAAATGATGTGCTTGTTATTCTGATGGACATGATTAATACAGAGTCAACAAACTCTTCTGTAAAGGCCACACAGTAAATCTGTTCGGTTTTACCGGCCATGTGGTCTGTTACACTACTCAGTTCTGCCATTGCTGATGGAAATCAGCCACAGACAGTATATACATGAATGAGCATGGCTGTATTCCAATAAAACTTTATTTATAAAAACAGGCCTGGACAGATTTTACTGACCCTTGCTTGTCCTGTGAATGATGGTGAACATCTCTGTGTGTGTGTTGCTGTCTCCTTGTCCTTTGCTAATTCTACTGTGGTTGTTTAACTTGATGGTAAGGCCTCTTTGAAAAGTATGGGAAATAGATCTGTTTCTATTGTTTTCCCCCTACTCGGAAGTCCTTTTCACTTTGTGAACGGTCTTTTTAACAATGCAGACATTTGAAGGCAATTACGTATATACATCTTCATGGTTTGGGGTGTTCCCTCTGGTTAGTTTTAAAACTATAAACATGTCGCTTTAACGTCTGTGTTTGAAGAACCGTTCACAATTATGTTTGAGTAATTTCAGTGTGAATTACAATTTGACCAGGTTGGCGTTTTGGATCTGTCTTTTCTTCCTCTCCTTCTGCTCCTCCTGTTCCTCCTGCCCCTCCTCCTTTTTTTTATGAGCTTATCCTCTTCTAAAGCCCCTGCAGTATTTCTGGATTCAAAGCACTGTTCAAACGTTTTGTTTTGGTAGTTAACTTCTGGTAGCTCTTTGGTGCTCACCCCCCTGCTATTCTTCTAGGACTGTCTGTGTTTTCCAGTGTCGAAGGCGAGTCGAACAGGTACGTATAAAGACGTTTGCATGACACCTGGCTCTTGCCCAGTGATCGTCTCCACCTCCTCTCCCCAAATTCTGCTTCAGGCTCTCAGCCACGTTGGCCCCGGACGCCCCATCCTCTCCCCTGCTTCTGTGCCCTGCACCTGCTCTCTCCCCTGCAGACTCGGCTTGTCCTTCAAGTCTCTGGAAGCAACACCTTTTCTGGGGGCCTTTCCTGACACCTGCCCTGCACCTTCATCGCTCCTTTCCCTGTTGCCATGGCGTCCTGCATGGGCCTCCAGGGTGGCAGTGAACACAGTGTTACCTCGAGGGGAGGGCGAGGCAGCTCAGGCACCACCGGTCAGAGACGATGGGATGGCGGTGCCGTGGGCTCAGGAAGGGGGGGAGGGGAGGGCAGGTCCTGCTCTTCAAGGGCAGGGTCTCTGCCTCTCTTCATGGACCCCCTCACCCCCGGGGCCAGTCACAGGACTGGGAACAGCCGACATCCATTTGCTTCTCAGGGAAAAGGAGCCCACCCGAAGCCTGCTCCGAGCCAGAGTTTTGAAAATGGGTTCGGCTTCTCCTCCTCATGCTCACGTTCTTTTGTAGGTACATAGCCCATTCCTGTAACTTCTTTCTCTTCCCTACGACGTTTGGGATTCTGGACTCGGAATTCTCTTTCCAGGCCTCTAGCGTACAGTTTCTGAATCAGTATGGCTTCGACTATAACAAGGTGCGCCCCGGGGGAGGGAGACGGGGTTCGGGAGGGTCTCTGGTCCCCTTTCCTTCCCGTTCACGTCCACGTGAAACCGGACGAGGGCGGGTTCTTTTCGCTCTGCTCCCCACGCAGAGGGTGGCTCCGCCGGCCAGCCTCCTGCTTCTCTTCCTGTCTTTAGTTTCTCAAACATGGAATCCCCTACATGAACGAAGAGCAGGAGAAGCAAATCAAACACAGCATCCTGACTGGGAACTGGAGAGTCCGCAGGTACAGCCACGCTCGGGTGCCTGGTGGGGTTCTCCGGGGCTGGGTTTGCGGGCCTCCGGAGTGTGGTGACCTCGCGCGTCCCCTAAGCTGGGGAGGCATCTGGCCTGCGCTCAGTCGCACATCACTGCTCCTAGTGCTGGCGAACCCATCCCCACGCCAAGCAGGCAGCCTCTCCGCCCCGAGTGGGAGCTCAGGGCTTCAGATGAAGGGAGAAGGCAAAGAGCCTTAACTTGGTGCTCTGAGCAGGACCTGCCCTCAGGGCTGTGGGGACACGGCTCTGTGGGACTCACTGCGGATGGTGTGTTGGCCTTCAGTGTGACCTTGGGAGTTTTTAGGGAGACCCTGACCAAGCTGGTCACATACCTCAACTTGGACGGACATGTCCCCTGAGGGCAGGGCTTCTGCCCTTCCCCCTCGGCCCCCAGTGCCAGCTGTCATCCTTGAGTCCTGCCCTCCTGCAGAGCGGGGTTGGGGGTGGCAGCATGTGTAGTGGAAGGAGCAGCCCCCGGGCCCGGGCAGGCCCTGTGTCAGTTCCCTGGTTTTGAACAAACTGTTTAAGCTCCTTGGGCTTCAGGTTCATGCCTTTGACAGCTGTTAACCCTGCAGAATGAGGAGTCATCAGTGGGTCCAGGTCGTTGTCTTATGTGATGTTGGAGTTTCTTGCTTTTTTAAAAAATTTTACTCTTTTTGTGGTTTTCACATAAAAATGTAGCTTTTTGTAAGAGAAAAAAAAACATGTGAAATTTGAGCCTTCTGTTCTTTTCATGAAAAGGCTTTCTGTACCTCAAATAACATGATGTTCTTCTTTGCTAAGACAGGAGGAGATGTGCTCGCAGAGTTCCTGTCTCCTCCTCACTCCACCAGATGGTGCTTCCTCCCCTCGGAGCGCTGAGTGAGGCAGCCAGGCCTCCTCCCGGGGCCGGGGCCGGGCAGCCAGGGACGGCGCAGTCCCCTGTGCACGCGTGGGCGGGGCCTGCCGAGCGCCTGTCCTGCTGCAGAGCCGCTCGGAAAACAAATGGTCTTTTCCGGGTGCATTTTCTTGCCAGGATCACAGCGTTAACACTGGGGGCTCAGGAGCCGCTCCCAGGTTCACACCGTCTCGCGGTTCTGGAGGGTTCCTCCAACGTCCCCCCTTCCTGTGCCCATTCTCAGTTCCCTGGACAAAGACCAAATGAAGGCGGTGATCGATGAGGTGACTCGGTGGCTGCACCTGGCGGAGGAAGGCGACTGGATGACGCTCCCTGGTATCGCTGGTAGGCAGGCGGCGTCGGTCCAGTGGTCACTCACGCACCCTCCTCTCCCCAGCCGGGCACTGGCTCAGGGTCTCGGTGGAGAGAGGAAGCTCTATCCTCAGTTCCGAGGTGAAGGCTGTTGGACTTTCTGAATGTTAAGGTGGAGGAAGGGAAGTTCCGCCTTGGAGCCCAGCCCTGAGTGTCCTGTGTCCCCGTGTTCACTCTGATCCTGGAGTTCCCCCCACTGTGAGAGTGCAACCCCAGTGAACATGCCCTGATCCGTGGACCCCGGGGTCTCAGGCCCTTTCCAAGGGGTCCGTGAGGTCAAAAGTATTCGGCTGTCACTTGCCGCTGTCAGGTGCCATCTGCACTGATGGCATCGAAGCACAGGTGGGCGGACCTGTCAGCACCTGGCACAGGTGAAGGCATGCCGTCCTCATGCTAGGCATCAGTGGATTCTGTCACCAGTTACTCTCAGTTTTATTTTTTAAAAATATATTTTATTTATTTTTTTACAAAGAGGAAGGGAGAGGGATAGAGAGTTAGAAAAACATCGATCAGCTGCCTCCTGAACACCCCCTACTGGGGATGTGCCCACAACCAAGGTACATGCCCTTGACCAGAATCGAACCTGGGACCTTTCAGTCTGCAGACCGACGCTCTATCCACTGGGCCAAACCCGTTAGGGCTACTCTCAGTTTTAAAAAATTCAATTTTGCCCTGGCCAGTGTGGCTCAGTTGGTTGGAGTGTTGTCCTGCACATCGAAGGGTCGCGGGCTAGAGTCCTGGTCAGGCAACATACCTTGGGGGTGGGTTCAGGCTCCAGTTTGGGCGCGTACGAGAGGCAACCGATTGGCCTCCCTCCCTCCCTCCCTCCCTCCCTCCCTCCCTCCCTCCCTCCCTCCCTTTCTTTCTGTAAAATCAATGAATATATCCTCAAGTGAGGATTTTAAAAAATCAAATTTTACTTACTCTCCTTGGCAAAGCAGTAATAATTCTTCATTTTATTAAATCTCCATCTTTGCTCATCTTTTTAAACATTCTGTGTGTCCAGATGCACATGTCGAGAAGTCGGTACGCATTAGACGTTGCTGCCGCCTACGACACTGCAGGGCCTGTCTTGAGGAAAAGAACCTGTGCACGTTTTGAGTTGAGAGCTGAATTAGCAGCTTTTTTATTTTCTTTCATGGAATATTATTTTTTCTTAAAGAACCGAATGTAGTTATTTTGACGAGGGTATTTTTAATCATATTGTCAAATGAAAAACAGTGAGCCTGTCTCTTCGCGGAGAATAACTGACAGTCTTTGTGGGGCCACGCTGGGGTTTCCGTCAGACACTGGAAGTTTGGAAAACTTGAGTCTGCAGCGCACGGTTGCCAGCGTCCCAGGCCTGAGGCCTTCCTGTGGGGCTGCGGCCGCGTAGGCAAGGCCTCCCGTTGCTGTTCTGCAGTGACATGTGTGAGCCTGGGAAGATCTGCGCCACCCTGGTCCCTGGTCCCCGCGCGTGGGCCTTGGGCTTGGGCGCCCTTTCCCATCTGCCGGGCCTCTCAGCTCCTGTTCCCTCGGCCCCTCTCGAGGGGAGGCGGAGAGGTGGCCCAGGCCGCGGGGGTCTGTGTGAGCTGTGTCTCCTTGCTGTAGGCTTCCAGGCCTTCGAGGTCCAGCTGGTGCTGAGGCAGGCCCTCCCGGACATCTGGACGGTGCTGAGAGACCAGGCGGTGAGTCCTCCCCTGGAGGGCACCTGAGCCCCCCGTCCTCTCTCTCCTCGGCCAAAGCGGCCTCTGAGAAATGTGTCTGTCTGTCTCTTTTTGTCCCTCTCCGCCTCTTCCCCCTCCCCTTTGAGATGAAGGACCTGGCCCGTGGCAGCGCTGCCAGGACTGGGGAACTGTCTCCTTTCATCCCAGGTGATAGTGAAGAAGGTGAGCAGGCAGCACCGCTGGTACCTCCAGAACACCTCCTCCGACCGAGAGAGCTGCTGGAAGGAGAAGATCCTGCTCTCCGCCAGGGGCTTCTCTGTGTTTTTCCAGATGCTGGTGAAAGCCCAGAAGGTAGGAAAGGTTCTCTCTCCCTAGCCGGTTTGGCTCAGTGGATAGCGTGTTGGCCTGCGGACTGAAGGGTCCCAGGTTCCATTCTGGTCAAGGGCATGTACCTTGGTTGCGGGCACTTCCCCAGTAGGAGGTGTGCAGGAGGCAGCTGATCGGTGTTTCTGACTCTCTATCCCTCTCCCTTCCTCTCTGTAAAAGACCAATAAAATATATTTTAACAAAAAAAAGAAAGTCTCTCTCTTCTGGGTCTGCAGTGGCCTCTCTCTCTGGCCGTGGCACTGCTGGGCTCCGACAGGGAGATCTTGAGATGAGTGGTTCCTCCCTGTTGAGAATTGAGAACTGGCTGTGCGGATCTGACTGGCACCAAAGCATGGTGGGTAGACTGGAAGAGAGACTGTCCGTAGGCATTTCAGCACTGATTGACCTAAAACTCCCGGGAAGGAGTGCTTCTCTGCTTCCCAGTTTGGGTCCCAGTGTGGCCGGCCTCAGGCTCCCCCTGCTCACTGCTTTTCTCCTTTTCCGGGAGGGAGAGGAGGGTGGCGATGGGATGGCCACGTGGTCAGGATGCAGTGGGTTCTGCAGCTTCACCCTTTGCAAGCGACCATTGGTCTGCGGCGCCCGTTCCTCTCCTTCGTAAAGCTTCCTTTTCCTCCCTGTCGCTTTCCTCCAAGCAGCCCTTGGTGGGACATAACATGCTGATGGACCTGCTGCATCTGCATGAGAAGTTCTTCAGGCCCCTCCCAGGTAGGCCCGCCTGGTGCTCTCCTTCCCTTGATCCTAGTTCGCCGCCCGGAGGGGCGTTGGCCCAGAATCCTGCTCTCCTAGGAGCACCCGCACGCGCACCCCTCCCCAGGGGCTGTGATGAGGTGCCGTGGGTGAGAGGTAGCCTGGCTTCACAGAGGGAGGCCAGTGGTGAAGGGCCTAACACTGGAAAGCCACCTGTCAGGCAGATGTGATGTTAGAACGCATGGCACCAACAGGAAAAGAAGGAACGCAGTTAGTTGCCTTGGGGAGCAGAAATGTAAGGGGGCAGGAGAGCCGGGGGGGGGGGGGTGTTTGTGTTTGTGTGAAACCTGTTTAAACTCCATGCAGGTGTAATTTTGATGAGCATACCAAGTTAGAAATCGTTATCAGGGCGCGACCCTCATAATGTTTCTAGTGGGTTTTCCCTGGACAGTCGTTTACAAATGCTGATTCCCAGCAACACCGCTTCCCCCTTTTCCCAGTGGCTAGAACTTTGCCAGCTCCATGGAGCAGCACTTCCTGGGAAACCGTTTGGCTTTTGCTGTTGCAAACGGTGGCGGCGGCTGGGATTGAGATTGAGAAACCCTTCACGAGCAGGAATGAGGGTCTCCTCTGTCTCTCTTTCGTTTTACTCATTAACCAGTGGTGACAAGTGAGGTGGAAGAACTCTCCTTCCCATTTTGCCAACAAACTCACCTCTGCCCGTCTGGGTCTCTCCTTCAGAAAGCTACCACCAGTTCAAGCGCAACATCCACAGCCTCTTTCCCGTCCTCCTTGACACCAAGAATGTGACCAAGGACATATGGAAGGTAAAGACGCACCTGCCTCAGGCTAAGGGCTGCTCTATCCCAGCAGCACAGCCCTCTCCCTCTCCACAAAGTGTTCCTTGAACCCTTTCCTCATAGTTTACAGCCAGCATCGCTTTCCTTCTGGGCTCTAGCCCCTCCGGGTCATAGTAGCTTCCAGTGACCCTTGCGTCCCTCCCTCACGCTCCCGTGTGTTGACTTACTTGTGTCCAGTTGCTGTGCTTGTTTAGATCCGACAGCAGCAGTTGACACATGCCTGGTATTTGCACCATGCTTAAAGGGCATGGGGTGGGGGCCCTCTTGAAAAATCTTGAGGAAAACATCTCTATTGAGCCTTAGCCTTAAGGTCCTGGGTTTTCAACCCGACAGCCCGTTAGAACCACCTGGAGCTAAGTCCTGACACCTGGCCCTACCGTCAGCTCCTCTGGTTGGGGGAGGCGGGGTGGATTTCTGAGGCTCTCAGGTGACTTCTGTTGTGCATTTGGAGGGAAGTGCCCAATTGGTTTAAATGCAGTTAAGAAGTTAAACTGAGGCCCAGGCGTGGCTCTGTGGTTGAGTGTTGACCTATGAACCATGAGGTCACGATTTAATTCCTGGTCAGGGCACATGCCTGGATTGCGGGCTCGATCCCCAGTGTGGGACATGCAGGAGGCAGCTGCTCAATGATTCTCTCTCATCATTGATGTTTCTCTCTCTCTCTCTCTCTCTTCCTCTCTGAAATCAATAAAAATATATATATTTTTTAAATACATCTTATTGATTTTTTACAGAGAGGAAGGGAGAGTGGATAGAGAGTTAGAAACATCGATCAGCTGCCTCCTGCACACCCCTCACTGGAGATGTGCCCACAACCAAGGTACATGCCCTTGACGAATCGAACCTGGGACCCTTCAGTCTGCAGGCCAATGCTCTATCCATTGAGCCAAACTGGTCAGGGCTAAAAATATTTTTTTAAATAAAAGTTAAGTTAAACTGAGTAACAAAGATAGAGGAAATATATATATATATATGTGTATATATATATTCATTTACATATATATATATATATATACACACACACACACATATATATATATTAGAGGCCCTATGCACGGAATTCGTGCAAGAGTAGGCCTTCCTTCCCCTGGCTGCTGGCAATAGTTTCACTCTGGCACCGGGACCTGGGCTTCCCTGGCAGCTCCGGCTTTGTCTGGAAGCTCGTCTGGAAGGACGTCTGGTTAAATTAGCATATTATGCTTTTATTATTTTATATATTTATATATATGTATTTGCCTGGAGATGCATGCTTTTTGTAGCTCACATATCTCAGCCCTGATGGTGTTTGTGATGCTGCTGGTCTCCAGGTCACTGTCGTCCTAGGAGTGAGAGGGTGGGGGTGGGGCTCATCTCAGGGACCCAGCGGTGCTCCTTTCCAGGCCCGCGGTCCTTGCCATGCCTGGTCCCACGTGTGTGCCCTGGCCTGGGGCTGATGCCTTGGAGTCTGAGTTCCTAGAAGCCCGTAAGCACTTGTCTTTGAAGGAAGACGGGATGAGCTGTGTCTGTGGCAGCTTTTGCTCGCTTAGGTGATTGGGGCCCAGAGGGACCCAGGCCCAGGCCATAGGAGCCCTGGCATCCGAAATAAGGAGGGGATGTCTGAAGAGAAAGAAGAGGTGGTGGGAATTGGCATTTTTTCCGGGTCATTTCAGTGACCATTTGACAGCACCTGAAGCAGATAATAAACCAAAGCAAACCCTTCCTTCCCCTCGTGTGTTCTCCGTGACGGCAGGACCTGAATTTCCCGAGGGTTTCCAATCTCTCCGAGGTGCACGAAGTCCTGAGCAGGTGCGGAGCCGTCGTCCGGAGCTGCGCTGGGCGGTTTGGCTCCCAGGACACGTCGGCCATGCCGAGACACTTACCACCGGGGGTGCCACTGACGCCTGGGAGCGAGGCCAGGACGCACCGGAGGCCCCGGCCCAGCGCCCTCCCGCCCGGTCGATGTTCCTGGTGCTGAGGTCGAGGAACTCCGTTCTCGAGGGAGGGGCTGGGCCCATCGTCAGCACAGCTGTTGGACGATGTGGTGCTTCCTGTGGGCCAGGCCTTCAGTTCTCCTTTGAGCTGCGTGAGAACAGGGTGGTTTGGTGTTTCTTGGGAACCTGGCATTTCTCTCGGGCCTAAAGCAGTGCCAGGCCTAGTAGGTGCACATTCAGCATTGTATGTGGGTGCCTGGTCAGGGCTCAGCTGCTGGCCGTGCGGGATGTGGGTGTGGTCATCTCTGTTTTTCCTGAAGACCCAGGACAGCCAGCCCCCGGCAGGGCCGGTGTGAGTTCATGTGGCGCCCGGGCTCAGGTGAAGGGGCCGCGGAGCACGCTGTTCTCTACCGTCCCGTGGCCGCGCTCCCAAGGCCGTATTTGCCCGGGCCTGGTCCCTGCCTTTTTCTCGTTCCCTTAGAGGTGTCTCGGGGCTGAGGACAGTTTTATTCATATGAACCTGAGGCGGCGGGAGGAGAAGCAGAGGGACTGTCCTCAGCGAATGGTCTTTATCCTCTTCTCTCCTGACAGTGACTTGAATCCCACCAAGGACTCTGGGCCAGTGATCATTCACGCCAGCAAGTGCGAGAGATACGGTATGTGCCGCGGTGCGGGCTCCTCACAGCTGGCAAAGCACCGAGGGCTAGAGCTCAGGCGGGGCCCTGGCGGCAGGGGTGTTCTCCACGGTGTCCCGGGCTGTGCCCCCCGGAACCCCTCGCTTGAAAGGAGCCATCCCGGCGGCACCCGAGGCCCTGGGTGGGGGCGTCTGCTCCCCTTGGCCATGGTGAGTCGCCTGTAGGGGGGCTCTCGGCTCTCCACTGCCTCCTCCTGTGGGTGCTCATGGGTCGTGGTGGGGGGGGGCGCCGTGAGGATTGGAGGTGAGTGTCGGGGGAGAAGCGTGCTCAGGTCTCTGGAGGAAGGAGGTGGAGGCTGTGTGTGCACGGCCAATGCCCGTGTAGAATTGGGGTGGGGGCGGGGTGGTTCACAGCCCACGCGTGTGATGCTAGGTGGGGGGAGCCTCCTTTTCCAGGTGGTTCTAACCGCTGCTTGACTCTCTCCTGCCTCCGGAACTCGCCTCAGCTGAGACAAAGTACCCCCACGAAGCAGCATACGACGCCTTCCTCTGCGGATCAGGTGGGTCGCTGTCCCTTTAAAGGGAGACTGGCCTGACTGGTGTGGCTCATCGGCCTAGGAACCAGGAGGTCAGGGTTCCGGTCAGGGCACAGGCTCAGGTTGTGGGCTCGGTCCCCAGTAGGGGGCGTGTAGGAGGCGGCCAATCAGTGATTCTCTCTCATTGTTGATGTTTCCGTCTCTCTCTCTCCCTTCCTCTCTGAAACCAATACAAATACTTATTTTTTTTTTAAATATATTTTATTGATTTTTTACAGAGAGGAAGGGAGAGAGAGATAGAGAGTTAGAAACATCGATGGGAGAGAAACATCGATCAGCTGCCTCCTGCACATCTCCCACTGGGGATGTGCCCGCAACCCAGGCACATGCCCTTGACCGGAATCGAACCTGGGACCCCTCAGTCCGCAGGCCGACGCTCTATCCACTGAGCCAAACCGGCTTCGGCACAAATACTTTTTAAAAAAATAAAAGACTAGTCTTGGTTACCCTGGCTGTGGCTCAGTGGTTAGAGCACCAGCTGTGCACGCAAAGGTCTCGGGTTCGATTCCCAGTCCAGTGCATGTACTTGGGTTGCAGGTTTAATCCCTGGCCCCGGTCAGGTGTATGTG
This sequence comes from Myotis myotis, assembly GCF_014108235.1. Lineage (NCBI taxonomy): Eukaryota > Metazoa > Chordata > Mammalia > Chiroptera > Vespertilionidae > Myotis > Myotis myotis. The sequence goes on along the minus strand of NW_023416379.1, from coordinate 3,789,523 downwards.
GGATGCAACTAACCACTGTGTCTCCCTCACGTGAATGTTTCTCTCTCTCCTCCTCCCTCCCATCCACTGTCTCTCAACAATCAGAGGAAAAACATGCTCTGGTGAAGATCAACAAACAATAAATAAGTAAAGGAGGCTCATGCTTTGTGCGTGCTAACCCCTGCCATCCCGTGCATTCCCAGTGGGTGGCACATAACGGGGAAAAGGCATGCGTCCGCATGTGTGACCAGGTGGTCAGGTTCAGCCCGACGTCTTCCGTTTCTGCTTTCCCCCCAGTTCTTCTGAAAGTGGCGCACTTGCTCCTGTGGAGAGTGCACGGGTGAGTGCCCTGCCTTTCCTCCCGCGTTAGCCTCGCTGTGGGCCAGGACCTCCCAAAGAAGGGAGGGCGCATGCGGAATGTCACTGTGGATGCAGTCCCCGACGGGTAGCAGTCCTTTGCCCACACCCGCCCCCGTGCTGGCCCCGGCCCTCGGGCCTCCTGTCGGGCGCTGGGAAGACCCGTGTGTCAGGAGCCACGGCCGTGGGGTCCGGCTTAGGTTCTCACCTGCCCCCGTGCCTCTCAGCGGCTGGGCTGGCTTCTCTGTCACCACGTTTCTCATAACCATGCAGATCACAGCCAGGTAGGAGGCGGATGTTCAGGTCAGTCAAGGACACGTCCTTGGGGTCCACACAGGCCGCGGAAGGGCACAGGGGGAGATGCCTGATCCCCAGGCTGGAGGCCTGCACTTCCTGGGGCAGCATCGTCCCTGAGGTCTGCAGTGCCAGCCCACGGGCACCGGCCCACACCTGAAATTTACCTCCCGTCGCCCCGTCCGTCCGTCCGTCCATGGCTCAGGGGGACTCGGCACAATTGTCACGTGTTCTCTGTGGCTGACTTGGAGATAATTGTGGAGTCATCTGTTCAGCTGGGTTTGGCCTATGTCAGTCCATTTTAGTAACAGATACTGTGCACAGAAATCTACAGCCTATAGCTGTGAGGCTCACAACTTCAACAAGAAACCTGCCACCCCACCTCCCTCCTTCCTGTGTGTTGATGGCGCCTGAGTGCCCACAGGGAGGTTCGTGTGCCAGCGGCGGAGGCAGCCCCCTGCAGAGACGTCCCTAGTGCCCGGCGCCTGGGCCTTACAGCCTTGTTCCTATTGCTCCTCAAGCCCTACAGCCGTCGGGGCTCGAGAAGTGCGGCAGTGGCCCTCTGCCCGCTCCGCAGCCTGCAGTCTGCCTCTGGGACCTATGCTTGGGGGCGAGGCCAGGTCTGGACGGAGGCGGGGCTGGTGGTGGAGTGAGGTGGTGGGAAGAGGGACGCCACGCTGAGTAGAGGGAGTTGTCGCGTCCAGGGATGATAAGGTCACCGTCTGACCAGTGGCCTCCCTCTCATTCTCCAAGCCCTTTTGCTAATGTTGGTCAGCAGAGGGATCGTCAGCAAACTGTCACCAGCAGACGGTGACCCCTGGAAGCTCTGGCGTGGGCCCTGAGGGACCTTTCTGGAGTTGGTGGGGGGGCATGGGTGGGGGGAGCACCAACCTGAGCCCAGGGCTTGTGGGGGGAGAGGGGAGTTGTCCCCGAGCCGCAGCCTCGGCCGAGGCGTGTGCATGGCGCCAGGTGCTGAGTGCCCGGGGGCTCTGTCCATGCAGGGCCGGCCCCACCCCGGAGCCCTCCTTCCCCCGGTACCTGGACGTGCTGGCCCCCTACGTGAACCAGGTGAACCTGATCCGCGCCGGGGTCCCCAAGATCGTGAGTACGGTCCCGTCACTCCTCCCTGGTCAAAGGCTGCCCCGGGAGGTGGCCAGGTCCTGGGGCGTCTGAGGGGGGCCCTGATAACAACCAAAGTCAGAGTTGAAGCGGGTGTCGGACCCGCTGTGTCCTCCTCGCCCTCCCTCTCCCGCCCCAGAAGGAGCTCTTCCCAGTTTCTCTGAGGATTTCCAGACTGGGTGGGTCGTCAGGAGGGATGGTGGGAGTCTCCGTCTGTCCTGTCTTCCAGAACTTCTCTGGCCCAGATTATCCCAGTATCCGGCCCCCCATCCTCGTCCTCAGCGTCCGGAGGTGGCCGGGGGTCACCGAGCAGCAGATCTATCGCGAGTTCCAGAGTCTCTGCAAATTCGACGTCCGGCGACTCACGCGGAACCAGTTCCTGCTCTTGACCAACAAGTTCAAGGAGTAGGTGCCCTGGGTCTCGGCCGCACTGGTCCTGTCTCCTCCGGCCACCCCTCTCCTCGCTCAGAGCCGCAGGTGCGCGGCCTGCCTGACCGAGCCGTCTCCCACAGCGCCCGGAGCGTCCTGAGGGAGTACCGGGGCCACCCCACGCTGCAGGTGTCGCTGTACCGGTACTGGAGGCACTCCCCGGACGTCCGCTGCCTGCTGCAGTAAGTCCCTGCCCGCCGCCCGCCCGTCCTGTGCGCCCGCTCGGGCTGGGCGAGCACAGCTCCGTACTGGGGTGTCCTAAGGCGTGGCTGACCAGTGTGGTGAACTGAACGGCGTTCTGTAACGTTGTGTCTGTTTGTTTGTTTTTCGCTAATCCTCACCCGAGGATGTTTTCCACTGACTTTAGAGAGAGTGGAAGGAAGAGGGAGAGACAGAGAGAGAAACATCGATGTGAGAGAGACACATCGATTGGTTGCCTCCCACACACACCCGGACTAGGGCCAGGAATCAAGCCTGCAACCGAGGAACGTGCCCTTGACCGGAATGGAACCCAGGACCCTTCGGTCCTCAAGCCGATGCTCTATCCACTGAACCAAACTGGCCAGGGCTCTTCTGTAATGTTTGACGTGCTTATTGGGCGTCCACTGTATGCGGCACCATCGCAGGCCCCGTTCTCATGGGGCTCACGCTGAGCGGGAGGTAACCAGTAAGGGAGGGGACTGCCCCTTCTGCTAGTGACAAGAGCAGTTCAGGGGGGCGAGTGGAGGGAGTGCTGTTGAAGGAGAGGATGGAGGCCCTGTGCCCCGGGCAGAGGGGCCACAGCGCGAGGCCTCTGGCGGGACGTGCCTGGGGTGCCCTGGGCAGAGGCCACCGTGCTGGGAATGAACAAGTGAGGAGACGAGACTGCACGGGCCGTGGGTGAGGGCTGCGGAGAAACTGGCTCGCAGGGGTTTGGAGCAGAGGCGTGTGCGTGGGTCTGCGGAGACACGGGGGGCCCGGGCCTGGGAGGAAGTCTGGACCCCGGTCACCCGGCTGTAGCTTGGACTGCTCCGTGGCCGCGTGGGGGTGGGGCACGGACAGACAGCAGAGGCAAGTTCGAGTCCAGAGCTTGTGGCTGGAGCATCTGGAGAGATGGAGATGCATTAATGTGCTCTGTAAGGACTCTGGCCGGCTGGTTCGAGCCAGATCTGTAGAAATGCGGTTGAAGCAGGACATTGGGCCTGGGCTCCGTTCTCCTGTGTCAGCCTCGGGTGTAAATCGGCAGGAAAAGTGACTGCTCCGTGTCCCAGAGACGAGTGCGCGGGGGCGTGGACCGCGGTGGGAGGAAAAAGAACATTTTTGCCAACAAAGTCGGGGAGAACAGGGCGAGCCTGTGTCAGAGCTTTCAAACCTGCCGACTGGCCACACACACACGCCCTCGCCCCTGCTGTGGACCCAATGACCCGTGTCCTGGTGTGTCCTTGTCTTGCAGAGTCTGTGGCATAGTCACCGCCTGGGCCCTTCTCACGTTTCTCCTGGGGCGACCCGGCCCCTGACGCCGCCCGAGCCCTGCCGCTCCTGTCTCTGCGCCTCTCCGGGAGGCCAGCCGTTTGTGTTCGTGGGAATCCTATTCTACTTGCCAATGGACCGGCCTGGTCATTGCGAAGGATTTCGTTATGTTTTGAGCAAGAAATTCTGTAAATGTTATCAATGATACAGACATCCTTGGGCGGCTCTCCCTCCGGGAGCGTGCCCACCCCTCCCCCCCTCCCCTCGCAGGCGTCTCACCTTTACCGTCTCTCCCCTCAGCTCCCAGGGCCTTCTTTGCTGTAACTTGTTTCCTCAGCCTGTTTCTTCTATATATATATAGCTCAGTTCTTCTAGCTCTGAGACTTTCTAAATAAGCTTTCTCTTATTTAAAAACAGAAGGGGGAGGGGGGGCTTGGCCTGGTGGCTCAGTTGGTTGGACATCGTCCTGTGCACCAAAAAGTTGCTGGTTTGATTCCTGGTCAGGGCACCTGCCGGGTTTGCAGGCTCAATCCCCGGTAGGTGGCGTGTAGGAGGCAGCGATCAATGTTTCATTCTTACACTGATCTCTCTCTCTCTCTCTCTCTCTCTCTCTCTCTCTTCCTCCCTCCCCCTTCCTCCCTCCCTCCCTTCCTCTCTCAGAATCAATAAAAATATTTTTAAAAATACTGAGCTATCTTGATGTAGTACTATTTAAGAATCCTGGTCAGATAAATGCATTAATTTATTCACTTCATCATCAATGTAGCTAAGGAAGGAAGAGGAGGAGGGAGAGAGGAAGGAAGGAAGGAAGGAAGGAAGGAAGGAAGGAAGGAAGGAGGAAAAAGTTCTTGGATCTGGTGCCTTTGTGGCCAAAACTTCCTTCCATCCATGACTGGGAAGAAGTCGCCACGTCTGGTAACTTCCTGTCCCCGAGCGTCTCCGGCACAGACAGTGCAGAGCCGGACGCCAAGTGCGGAAGAGGCCGTGCTGTTTCTGGGAGAGAACTGAAGGCCAGTGGCTGCTGAGGGAAGAAGGCGACGCCCACGTCCACGCGCACTGGTGATGCTTGTGAGAAGCTCAGAGTGGTCCTCGAGGCGTTAGAGCTCCGAGACGGGGCGCCGGGTGCCTTAAATCAGTGGTCGGCAAACCACGGTTCACGAGCCACATGCGGCTCTTTGGCCCCTTGAGTGTGGCTCTTCCACAAAATACCACGTGCGGGCGCGCTCGTACAGTGCGATGGAAACTTCGTGGCCCATGCGCAGAAGTCGGTTTCCGGAAAGGAGAGACGAAACAAGTATACAAGATGAGTGTGGATGGGAGCGTTGGAAGGGGTCGACCTCAGCGAACGTACCTCCATCAGATTGAGGACGTTTTTAGCAAAGGCCAGCTTAGGAGGACCCTAATGAAGTTAATAACAATGTGCCTACCTATATAGTTTAAGTTTAAAAAATGTGGCTCTCAAAAGAAATTTCAACCGTTGTACTGTTGACATTTGGCTCTGCTGACTAATGAGCTTGCCGACCGCTGCCTGACACTAACCGCTAACGTTCACTTGAGGAATAGCGGCAAAGTGACCCCACCACACGGCTGAGGCCTGGTGCAGTGTGAATTCACCACACTGTGAAATCACAACTCCATCTGTGCCAGGGGTGGGCAACCCCTGGCACGCGTGCCAAACATGGCACGCCAGTAACTTTTGCTGGCACGCAAAACCCTCTCTTATAATCTTCCATTTACAATTTTTTTCTTAATACTGACTTTTTTATTTTTCAGGTAAATTCAGTGTAGGTGCATCTTAGATAGATAAATAATTTTACATAACAAGTTATCTTGAAGACCATAGACATGGATTGACGAGAGAGGGGAAGAGCAATTTCTATGCCTCTGCCTTAACTCTCCCTGCCTTCCGAGATCCGACCAGTGTTTTGGTTTCAGCCTCAGACGCAACGGGTTTTCGTTGAGAGGACAACCGCCTCACCTACTGATTCAAAATTTCACTCTACAAAAGTGAAACCTTCTCTCTCGCTTTGCCCACCGGTACTAACAAAAGGGGAATAAATTTCTGTGTTTCTCTCGGCAGCAGAAGTCCCACTGATAATATCAAACGGAGACATAAAGTTTTCTGTCGGACTATCAGTGTACATGTATACGTTAAAAAATAAATGTATTTTTCATCATCATATACTGTTTTTGTCGCTCAAATGAATTTTATTATTTCTTCAAGATTCTTCACATACGTACACCTTAAGAGATATCAAGTAGGCGTAGCATGTTCTCAAAAAATTAGGGTTGGCACGCAGAAGAATTTTGAGCCAGAGATTTTGCTGGTTTTGGCACGCACTCACAAAAAGGTTGCCCACCCCTGATCTACACCGTGTATCCTGAGCATTACGCCATCTCAAATGTCTTGTGCAGTTAAGAAGAGCGAAAACTAAATAGTAAATGCACATTTACGTGCGGACGGTTCTTGCAACTGCATCTGCCTATTCCTGCTGACGTTCCTGCTGGGCAGAAGGGAGTCCGGGACAGCTGGCGCAGGGAGGGGGCACAGCCAGGGGCTCTGGGCTCCCTCGCAGCAGCATCCTGTTTGCTCTGAGGCCCACCTCCCGCTCCTGGGAGAAACGGGGGTGGTCCCACCACAGGATTGTCAGGCTGTACTTTTAGACCAGATGCCCTGCTTTGTGTGTTCTGCCTGAGAAACGCATTGCACGCAGTCCAGACAGCGGAAGAAGGTTGTGTGTGTGTGAAAATTGCAATCAGTGTCTAGCGTTTGCCCCTGGCACCCCAGTCCTGGGACCGCCGGCAGCCTCCAGGGTCATTCTGAATGTCCAGCTACTCCCATACCGCAGACCCTGCGGGAAGCAAGCCGGCCCTCCCAGGCCTCTGGGCAGGACCTGCTCCGTCGTCCTCTCCCCCGGGGAGCGGGCAGCGGGCAGCGAGGCCTCGGCTGTGCCCTGCCCCGGAGACCTTCCACGGGAGCTCCCAAAGCAGGATGACACGGAACAAGAGTGCAAGCTGGTCTTTCGTGTTTAGAGCTTCTTACATTGGGACAACCTCAGCATGCTCCCCCTTCTTGCCTGATCTCTGAGAGGCTATAGAATCAGCCCCCCTCTCCATGCCCCAGAGGGAGAAAGGGACGCTGTCGCTGGATGTCACTGTCGTCACTCATCTTGGGGCGTAAAAGAGGGAGCCAGGTCACTCCCTGGGGGAGGAGCAGTGGCTGGGTCTGCCTTAACCCCCCCTGGTGGTCGGTGTCTGTACTGCGTGGGCCTCTGGAACAGTTCAAGGAGCAGCATGGATACACCGGTGGATGCACGGGGGTGCGAGGCCTGTGGGCAGGAGCCTGTGGGTGGGGCTGTCATCTCCAGGAGAAATCTAAGGGCTTCATTGAGAATCCCTCTGAGCGCTGCCTCTGGGATTGAGTTTCTCGCTGACATTTCACAACTAATTTGGGGGTTTGCCAAGGAAAGGAATCTTCCCTGTTTTTCTGGGGGGGATCCCCCTAAAATAACAATTTAAGAGATGAAAATGCAACTTGCTACAAAGCAGGGACACAGGAGGGGAAAATAGCCGTCGGATGGCTTCCGTTCTGTGAAAACCGGATCCCCACCTGAGGGCACCAGGAAACGGACCCAGAGCCGCAGTGTCCCCGCGGAGTCACTCAGACACCACGCCCCGCGTGGGTGGGCGCTATTCTTCCACTAAGCGGTTTTGGGTACTTTTGTTCTGGGGAGAGTGGCCACCCCCATGCCCTTCCCCTGCCTGGGACACACCTCATGGCCCCTCCTGTAGCTTAAAAGCTTAAAACCTTAAAACATGGCCCTGAGGCAATGGAGGGCTTCCTGGGCTGGCCCGGGGGCGGCAGCCTGCAGGTCTATTTTAAGACGCTCGGGGCCGTGAGGGCTGGTGCCCGCAGTGAAGTGCCATGGGAGCTGGGCATGGGGTGGGGGAGGCCCGGGGGGTGGCAGGGGTCCACCTCCATGTGGGCCCTGAGGCCTGACGTCCCAGGAGCTGCTCCCAGCGAGGCTGAGCCCAGGATGCTGAGGCCAGAGGGTCTCCACTGACAGACACTCGGGCTCCAGAGCATTCCCTCGGCCTTGCTGCCCCCCACCCCCCACCCACTTTGTCAGCAGGCGGCCAGGACCCTCCCCGGCTGCCCTTCTGCCCCTCACACAGGGTCAGACTTGCTCTGAGGTCTGCTGCTCTCTCCTCATTTCTCCCAGGTGGTCCCCCTAATTCTGGCCTCACCGGTTAATCCCACCTTTTCGTGTCCCTCCTGGAGGACCGGCTCACATCCCCCAAGGCCGTGAAGTCCCAGAGCCCTGGGCACCCAGACATGACCTCCAGGGGGAGGACACAGGCTGCAGTGGGACAGGAGGGAGGTGGGCCACTGAGGACCTTCCGAGTGTGGGGCTCAGGGACACCTGCTGCCTGTGATGCGGGGCCCCTTTCCACATGGGGGCGGTGAGGACTCCCCATCTTACAGTCTCACTCTCCCCGCCTCCCTTCCTGTGGACTCGGACGCTGGCGCAGCCACATAGGTTTGTCTGGTCCTGTCTGCCTGGCTGCTGGTTGCCGGGCTGCTGGTGATGAGGGGCCCCTGGAGCCCTCTCTGGTGGGGCTTAGGGAGCCCGAGCGCCAGGGCACAGAGCCGAGCAGGGGCGCCCTGGGCACTGGGGGCTGGAGGCAGCGAGGGAGCGTCTTGGTGGAGCTGATTCTGCCGCACCTGTTGTTTTTGGCAGCCTAACGTAGCCTGCATTTTTCTGTCCTGGGGAGCCCTGAGCTCGCTGGCTTCCTTTTAATAACTCTCCTTTCTGCTCAAGTCGGATGCAGGATGTTTCTGTTGTTTGCGGTTAAAACCTCAACTGATACAGTCCCTTGGCTCACGTAGGGCGAGGACACGTGTGAGGTACCTTCTGTGCTGTCTTAGGTGGAGAATATTAGACTGTTTACGCCAAAAGCGGTCCTGAAAACTAGATGGGAGGAAGGGCTCTGGGCATCGCTCTACAAGCATGACCCCTCCTGCCCGTCTTACAAGTGCTCTCCTCCCACAACCCGGTGTCCACCATGGATGAGCAAGCGTGACGTACACATTCCACTCCCTGCAATGGACTATCATGCGGCCTTTAGAAGGAGGGGGATCCTGCCAACTGCTGCGACACGGGGGACCCCTGAAGATACCACGCTGCGTGAAATAAGCCGGACAGAGGGACACAGCTTGTACGAGTTCGCTTACCTGAGGTCCCTAGAGCCGTGGTCGGCAAACTGCGGCTCGCGAGCCACATGCGGCTTTTTGGCCCCTTGAGTGTGGCTCTTCCACAAAATACCACGTGCGGGCGCGCGTACAGTGCGATTGAAACTCCGTGGCCCATGCGCAGAAGTCGGTTTTCAGCCTGGGCAAGTCTATTTTGAGGAAGTACTGTTGATATTTGGCTCTGTTGACTAATGAGTTTGCCGACCACTGCATGGAGTCATAACTCACAGAGGCAGACTGCAGAGTAGAGGGGCCCAGGGTGGGGGAGAGAGTTGGTGTGGAACGGGTATGGGGGTTCAATTTGGGAAGATGGAAATGTGGAGATGGATGGTGGTGGTGGTTGCACAAAACTGTGATCACACTTAATGCCCCTGACCTGCACATTTAAAAATGACTAAAATTGTAAATTTTAGGGCATGTATGTCTTAACATAAAAAATTACTTAAGCCCTGGCTGGTTTGGCTCAGTAGTTGGAGCATCGGCCCATGGGTCGAAGGGTCTCAGGTTTGATTCCGGTCAAGGGCACGTACCTTGGTTGCAGCTCCATCCCTGGCCCTGGTCACGTTGTGTGCGGGAGGCAACCAATCGATGTGTCTCTCTCACATGGATGTTTCTCTCCCTCTGTCTCTCCCCCTCCCTCCACTCTGTAAAAATGAATGGAAAAACATCCTCGGTGAAGACTGACAACAAAACGAATTATATACAAACACGTCCCCCAAAGAGCAGGTTCTGTGTGTCAGAGTCTGTGAGAGCGAGGCGTGCCCTTCGACACAGGTTTTGGGAGTAGGAGGACCCACACCAAGAAACCCGGGCACTGGGCAGACAATGGGGGAAGATGGAGGCAGTGGGTCTCAGCTGAGGGAATTAGGGAACAGCGGGGGGGAGGGGGGAGGCTGCGGGGGATGGAGGGGGGTATGGAGGGAGGGGAGCAAAGCTTTTGTCTCTAAGATCCTCGCCATCTTGCTGTGGAGCTAGAGAAGAGGCGGCGTTGACCGGGTTCTCCAGAGCCACGTCCAGGTTGGGGGCAAACAAGTGTCCGTGGTTCTAGGCATCGGATGATGAGTGAACTTCTGAGAAGCACGCTTTGGCCCATGATGGCAGGATGTGGTGACTGCGTGTGAGCACTGGGCCTGCGGAATGTAGCGGAGGAGGGGTGGCTCGGGGCCACTCTTCAAAGCAGCATGACGCGGGCCTGGGCCCTTGTCCTAGGAGCTCAGGATGTGAGCCTGGGGCACCCATGGGTGTGTCTGCCCAGGCCGCCCACACACACATGTGGGCCTGAACTCTAGCATTTCAGCCCTTGAGCCTCCCACTAGAATCTCCTCACGTCGGGGTGATGCACAGGGCACGACCTGGGCTGGGGAGGAGCAGAAATCCAGAACCATCCACCAGCCCTCCCAGGTGACCTCACCTGGGGACATCTAACTGAACTTCTAAAGGAGACGTGGGGCGTCCGCATGTCCACTGTGGCTCTGGAAGTGATGCCATAAGACCTGTCATGCAGGTGACGGAGGAGGAACCCAGGCTGCCCATCTATCTCTCTAAAGCAGTGGTTCTCAACCTTCCTAATGCCGTGACCCTTTAATACAGTTCCTCATGTTGTGGTGACCCCCAGCCATAAAATTATTTTCGTTACTACTTCATAACTGTAATGCTGCTACTGTTATGAATCGTAATGTAAATATCTGTTATGCAAAAAAAAAAAAATCTGATACGCAGGATGTATTTTCATTGTTACAAATTGGACATAATTAAAGCATAGTGATTAATCACAAAAACAATATGTGATTATATATGTGTTTTCCGATGGTCTTAGGCGACCCCTGTGAACGGGTCATTCGACCCCCAAAGGGGTCGTGACCCACAGGTTGAGAACCGCTGCTCTAGAAAGAGTTGAGACACAGGAACCGAGTGCAGTGGCAGGTGAGCTGCCACGAGTTGCCTCAGACCGAGTAGGCACCAGCTGGGTGTAGGGTGAGGGCTCCAAGCTGTCGGAGGGCAGAGCGGGCACCGGGGGCCCAGGAGGGCGGAGCCATCAGCAGGTCGTGGCGGTTCCTGCATGTCAGTTGCTGTCACTTGGAGATGACCTTGTTTCCAGTCTCCTTGAGGATGTCAAGGTGAAAAAACACTGTTTCCCCAAATCCACAGCCGCTGGCAGAAAAAGGACAGTGAATACAGGTTTAACGGTGCCCATACGTGGCCTTTGACTAAATTAATAATTTCATTTTAAAAAATATTTTATTTTATTCTTTCCATCGCCATTTACCCGCTCTATGCCGTCTCCCGCCCCCCGCCCCCGCTGTAGTTGCAGACATCCTCCTTTTCCCAGGAAGCGGCCATGGGGCCCATGTCCAAAGGCGGGTTACACTGTGTCTCAGGCGTCCGGGCAGGAAAAGGGAACAAGAGTGACCGTCGCGCACATTGTGGTCTTCCCTTCGCAGGCGCGCCCTGGCGGCCCCACTTCTGAGCAGGGAGCGCGAGGGGCTCTGTAGGTGCTAGTCGGGGGCCAGTTGCCCCGGGAACACAGCTCTGATCTTTCATGTCTTTGTTCGAGCTGATGCCTCTCCCCAAAGGACGCTTTGGGAAGCTCAGCTTCTGAAGGGCCGGCGCTGCTGGCCAAGGGCGCGGGCTGGACGGGTGATACTGAGGACACGCGGAGGACGGACAGACTCCCCGCCCCAAGGCAGCGCTCCGAATGCTCTCACAGCCGATGTGTTCACGGCGTCTGGACACCAGAGGACGCGTGCTTGCAGTCGAGGGGAGGAACCTGAGGGCCAGTGTTTGCGCAGCCGATGGGGTGCTGACGCAGAGCCCAAGGAGACGTGCATTTGTTAAAACGAAGGAACCTAGCCCTAGCCGGTTTGGCTCAGTGGATAGAGCATCGGCCTGTGGACTGAAAGGTCCCGGGTTCGATTCTGGTCAAGGGCACATGCCTGGATTGCAGGTTCGATCCCCAGTGGGGGCCGTGCGAGAGGCAGCCGATCAATGATTCTCTCTCATCATTGATGTTTATATCTCTCTATCCCTCTCCATTCCTCTCTGAAATAAATAAAATATATTTAAAAAACAAACAAACAAACAAACAAAAAACGAAGGAACCTGCCAATACCTGTGTCTGTAAGGACCGCCACGGCGCATACTCCCACCTCCCCGGGCGCAGACAGCGGGCTTTGATGGAGGACTGCTGGCCTCTTTTGGGGTCACTTAACATCTCCTCATCGCTCTGCAAAGCCCGGAAGTGTCTCCTTTCTGGCAGATTCCAAATACGGGTGGGGGTAGGGTGGGGTTGGGGGACGACTCGGGGGTGGGGACCCAGCCTCTCACAGCTGGCTCTAATCTGCAGCCTGCTCTCTCTTGGACCCTTCCCAGGGTTTATCCCGGAGTCTGTCTGCTCCCTTCACTTTCTCATGGGCTTGCTCCCCCTCCACCTGCTGTGGTTCCTGCCCCACCAGGTGGGCCTGTCTAGTGGGAGGAGAATGACATGGCGGGGAAATGCCACTTGCCTTCGAGATTTGTTGTGGAAGAAAAGTGCACTGAAAGCGAAGGTCATGACTTGGGAGAGATCCAAGCAGTCCCAGACCGAGCAGGGCATGAGAAGCCCGGAGAAGACTCCCGAGGCGGATGGGATTCTGATCAGCCTGGGAGAGTTCTGTTCTCAGGGTTTTATCTCGGACTTTATCTGACCAGTGAGATCTGAAGTCTCTTGCAGGACTGGGGGGCAGAGGGCGGGGCCAGCCCTGCTCTGAGACCCTGTCAATCAGACAGATGAGATAAAGAATCACTCATCACTCCAGTCAAATTTGCAAGTCCAAATTTCTAGCATACCGGAAGTTGTTCTGCTTCCAAGTGGTGAATCAAGACATTGTGTACTCACTCAGTTGTCTGCCTGTGTGGGGACCTGTTGTTTCTCAGTCCTGATTCTGGAGCCTGTCAGCTTGCTGTGAGAATGGGCCCAACCTGCCTCACCCACGTCCAGGCTGATCTCTCATAGGCGTGGCCCAGCTCCTCGCTATTCTAACTCTCACTTTCTAACACCAAGGGTCAGGCTGGGCTCTATGGACCACTCAGTGGCTTTCTCCTCATAACATTGGGCTCAGCATCTGGGGTAGAGAGAGCAGAGTCCCTTCAAGTTTAGGAATGCATTCTAGGCTGTGACTGGAATTCACTAGGAACCCAAGAGAGATTTTGATGGAAGAAAAAAACTTTACCACGTGTGGGTCTACTAATGGGCTCCACTGCTATGGGCTCCACCATTATGGGTTCCATCTCTATGGGCCCCATCATTGTGGGCTCTACCACTATGGGCCCCATCACTGTGGGCTCCATCATTGTGGGCTCCATCACAATGAGCTCCATCACTATGGGCTCCATCACTGTGGGCTCCATCACTATGGGCTCCATCACAATGAGCTCCATCACTATGGGCTCCATCACTGTGGGCTCCATCACTGTGGACTCTATCACTGTGGGCTCTATCACTGTGGACTCTATCACTATGGGCTCCATCACTGTGGGCTCTACCACTGTGGGCTCCATCACAACGGGCTCCACCACTATGGGCCCATCACTGTGGGCTCTACCATTGTGGGCTCCATCACTGTGGGCTCCACCACTATGGGCCCATCACTGTGGGCTCTACCATTGTGGGCTCCATCACAACGGGCTCCACCACTATGGGCCCATCACTGTGGGCTCTACCACTGTGGGCTCCATCACTGTGAGCTCCATCACAACGGGCTCCACCACTATGGGCCCATCACTGTGGGCTCTACCATTGTGGGCTCCATCACTGTGGGCTCCACCACTGTGGGCTCCATCACTGTGGGCTCCATCACTGTGAGCTCCATCACAACGGGCTCCACCACTATGGGCCCATCACTGTGGGCTCTACCACTGTGGGCTCCATCACTATGGGCTCCATCACTGTGGGCTCCATCACTGTGGGCTCCATCACAACGGGCTCCACCACTATGGGCCCATCGCTGTGGGCTCTATCACTGTGGGCTCCATCACTATGGGCTCCATCACTATGGACTCTACCACTATGGACTCTACCACTATGGGCTCCATCACTGTGGGCCCCATCACTGTGGGCTCTACCACTGTGGGCCCATCACTGTGGGCTCCATCACTATGGACTCTACCACTATGGGCTCCATCACTGTGGGCTCCATCACTGTGGGCTCTATCACCGTGGGCTCCATCACTGGGTTACTAAACTTCCTTCTTCCTTGCCCCGTAAGGTCCTTCCCCAGGCCTCCTCCCCTGTTTACCTGTTGTTTGAGCGGAGGAAGAGGGATGCTGCTTCTCTAGGAAACTGCAAAGGGGTGACTTGACTTGTGGAGGTGAAGCTAGAACGTCCTTCCACGCTGGACTTCGGGGCTCACAGACATCACTTCCCCAGGCTCCGCTGGCTCTGCGCCTCCCTCCCAAACTCTCCTCACCTCCCTGAAGGAGGGCACTGCTCGCAGACAGCCCGGTGCAGAAATAGACAACCTATTTGTGGCTTAATGCAAGTGGTTTTATTTTTACAGGGAGTTACTGTAGTTTCTCTAAATGAAAATCAGCATCCACCACAAATGAAGCTCCAGCTCCATCTGCAGTAATTTCTGCTTTTGTTAGTTGGTGCCAATTAGTCACAAAACAATTGGCGCCTCCTGCCACCCACTCTCTCTGGAGGAAGAGAGCCCGTCCCTTCCGAGCGCCCCGACTCACCACCACCCACCTGGCCGCACGCCCCCGCCGCCCGCCGCCCGCTGCTCCTTCCTCGGTCACCTCGGGCCGGGCCGTTATCAGCTTCCGAGTCGGGCGGCTGTTCTCCGCCGCGCACGGGCTTCTGAGTTCTGGTCGGAGCCGGGAAAAGCAAACTGGTGAGGCCCCGGGTCCTGTTGACTGAAACAGTGACGCTGGCGGCTTGCTTCCCGTCGGCCACTCCGCTCAGGGTGTCACGGCCCCGGAGGCACAGGGCGAAACAGTCATAATATCTGGACGGTCCCCGGGCTGCGGAGAAGCAGCACGTGCGAGCGGAGGAGCCTGGCACCCACCCGTCTCCGCCATTCCTCTGTCCCTCGGGGCTCCCCCTCCGCCGCTGACTTTGGAACCGTCTCTGCCAGCCTGTTCCCTCTCCTTCGTCACCCTTCCTTCTGCGTGTCTGGTCCCCTTGCCACGGGCGCTCCTTCCTCTGCCCGGCAGTGTGCAGATGGTCCCGGCTTCCGGCTCCGTGTCTGACCCGCAGGAGCTGGCCTCTCCCTCTCCCTCCCTCGGAGCATCCGAACCAGGTAAAGACCGACCAGGTGCCCGACCCTCACCTTGTCTTGCCTGTGGGAGGCCTTTAGGGGACGCCCCTGCCTCCCCTCCTCCTCCCGCAGGCCCGGTCTGCTGGCCCTGGGGCTCGCTGCTTAGGAAACAGCCCGAGGAAAGCTGCATGTTCGGTTCCCAAGTCTCTTTCCCACAGAATCCGGAGTTGCCTTCTCACCCTGTTTGGATGTGACGGGTCCCAGGGGCCGGGCGCTCCTTGACACAGTGAGGGAGACTTTCGCAGAAGAGGACATGCTGCCTGGACGGGGGCGGGGTGGGCCTCCCCGGGGCTCGGCTGTCACACGTCCCGGCTCTCCTGCTGGGGGCCTGTGGAGAAGGGGGACAGACCAGGGGGAGAGCGACTGGACAGCGTGGGTGAGAGGCTGCGGCTCCCAGAGGCGGCCCCCAGCCAGGCGGACGCGCAACCCAGGTGTTGCCCACCCTGTCCCTCCCCCTCGGAGCCCTCTCCCAGGTTTCTCTCTCTTCCGTTGCTTCGTATTTACACCCACGACTCTGAAAATGGGTTGTAGAAAGGGAGCGGATGCTTAATTACTGAGCAGCGTGCCCCTCGCAGTGCAGGCGTATACATACATCTCATTTAAGCACAGCTGCTTCTTGTAGTAATAGGATCAGCTCCATTTTGCAGGTGGCAACACTGAGGCTTAGAGAGCTTGGCAGGGATCCCGGGGCTAGTCACAGGCTGAGCCAGGAATCTGAATCTCTGTGACTCTGCCCCTCCCTAGGGCTTGTCTCTGGCTCATCTCTCTCCTTGGCCCCGTCTGGCCCTGGTGGTTCGAGGGGGTCAACCACCTACCGTGATCGCCGGCTTGCTCCCACTCTGGATCATCGTGAACACTTTCAATTGCGTGTATTTGAACGCGGCTCCTGCTGATACGCGTGGGACCATCTGCCTGGCACATCTCAGCCTCGGGGAGCCTCTGATGCCTCAGCGAAGGGAGGCTGCAGCCATCCTTGGAGAAGATGCTGGCACCGGAGACCCTGCCAGCTGGTGGGGCAGGGGTGCGCCGGGATGCCAAGGGACAGCCCCCCGGCTGCCGCCTCTGACCTCCCTGAGCCCATGGAGCTAGTGAGTCGAACCCCACTTTTCCATTGTTCAGCGGCCCTGACCCCTGGAGCAGGAGCCTCGCTCTTCAGGCAGCCGTTGCCCGGCGGCTCCTGCCGCTGCTTTCCCGGCGCGTTCGCGTCTGTGTGTGTTGGCAGGGACCGTGGTCTCCTCCGGCCCTTGTTTTGGAAACTTGTGCTTCTTTGCTGGGCTGTCCCCAGACAGAGTTTTCCAACTTCAGGGTAGAAGCCTCTGTGTTAGCTTTTTCTTTTTTTGACTCGTCTGGTGGCAAGAGCTCTCGGATCCGTGTATAAATACGGGAGCTGGGGCTGGCAAGGACTTTTTAGATTTTTCTGGGGAAGCCACTGGCTTAGAAGCAGTGGGGCATGGCGGGAGGCAAGCTGGCTTGTCTTCCTTTCCTCTCCGTGGTGGGCACCGCGTTGGCACTAGCCTCTGTGGCTTATACAGTCGGGGGGCCGCCCTCGGGGGGCCGGGGCCATGAAAAGGCATCTGCTCCGTCCTGATCGTTGGTGTGAGTATCTTGGCAATATTTCCCAGGCAGGGGGCAGGGGGAGTTGGGGAAGGCGCAGGATGCTGTCTGTAGAGGTCAAGCAGAATGAGAAGTTAACTAGAAGAGGACGTTCTGCCAAGAAAGGACGGGAGCCTGCAAGCGGGCCACGTCAGAACAAAGTCTTGCAAACAAGACTTATTGTTTAGAGGCAGAACTTTCCTTGAGGTGATAAATAGTCCATAAGGGCATGGAAAGTTCAAGGGAGGGTGCACTGCTGCAGGTGGAAAGAGTCTTTGTATAACATAGGAAATTAATAGTTAAATGTATAACTTAGCTCAGATGATCTCACAGGCATGCCTGTTAATCATTGTCACTTGCTGTGCTCCATGGTTATTTGCTGTGCTCCCCGAATAAAAGCCGTGAGGGCTTTGGGGGCATTGCTACTCGCCTGCGCGCCTGTCGTCCGGCTCATCTCCGCGTCTCCGTTCACAAAGAACATCAATACTGTCGGAGGCGCTGTAGGTGGTGCCTTGCCCGGACACTCTTTTTGTGGGGGCCATTCCGTGCACGGCAGCCCCCGGCCCTGCCCCACTAGATGCCAGTAGCCCCCTTTTCTCAGTTGTGACAACAAAATCACAGCCGCTGTGTGAGCCGAGCGCTGTGAGGGGCAGAGGGAGCGGGAAGTCCCTACTTCTCCGTGCAGTGGCTCAAGTGTCAGGAAGATGGGAGCGAGGTGTTCAGCGCCAGACAGATGTTCCTGCCTGCACGTTCCCGGCAGGTCCCTCACCTGCCATGGAAATTCCATCTCACACATGGGTTTCTGTTTGCTCAGTTACCGCACACACACACACACACACACACACACACGCGCGAGGATTTGCCCTTTCCCTGGAGCTGTGCACCTGGAGGTCCAGCCTAGTCAGGCCTCTCTTTCTGGTTGCCTAGGAACAAGACGGTTTCAGATGGCCCACCTGGGACCTTAGTGTTGTTGGCTTTTCTCTTTTCCCTTCCTTCATTTCTTCTTTCCTTCCTTCCTTCTTCCCACCCTCCCTCCCGCCCTCCCGCCCTCCCTCCCTCCCATCCTTCCTTCCTTCTTCCTAGAGTGATGTGTTGGACTGGGCATCCAGGACCACGCGTAGACGGTGGCCAACTGCACGGGAACATAGAGAGAGATGTCTGCTTCTTAGACCCCTAAAAGAAAACTCCGCAGCATAAAGCTTTACACCTCAGCCAAGCTGGAACCCCACCCCCATCCCTGCCTGCTTTCACTCTCCTTGCTTTGCTATCAGCTCCACGGCCCATCTGTCCCTCTGGCTTTTGTGCGAGGTCAAAGCAAGCAGCCTTTTTCACTACGCTGGCCAGGACTCGGGCTCCGCAAAGCTCACATCCTTACACTCCCATGGAAACCACCGTGCTTGCTTTGCCTGCGGCCGGTGCGGTATCTCAGCTTGGCATTTCCACGAGACGGCTGGTGAAGTGTTTTCCATCTCTGGCTCTTCTCACACCCAGCCCTTTATTCTTATATTTTTATTGATTTCAGAGAAGAAAGGAGGCGGGGGGAGAGAGAGAGAGAGAAACATCAATGATGAGAGAGAGTGCCCGACCAGCGTGGCTCAGTGGTTGAGCGTCGACCTATGAACCAGGAGGTCACGGTTCGATTCCCGGTCAGGGCACATGCTGGGGTTGCGGGCTCAATCCCCAGAGTGGGGCGTGCAGGAGGCGGTCGATCACTGATTCTCTCTCATCATTGATGTTTCCATCCCTCTCTCCCTCTCCCTTCCTCTCTGAAATCAATAAAAATATAGTAAAAAAAGAGAAATTAAACAAGTCTTTGGATGGGGAAATCCCCTATATTAGAGTGGTCAGCAAACTGCGGCTCGGCAAACCGAGGCTTTCGAGCCACATGCGGCTCTTTGGCCCCTTGAGTGTGGCTCTTCCACAAAATACCGACTTCTGAGTATGGGCCACGAAGTTTCAATCGCACTGTATGTGCGCGCCCGCACGTGGTATTTGGTGGAAGAGCCACACTCAAGGGGCCAAAGAGCCACATGTGGCTCACAAGCCATGGTTTGCTGACCACGGCCCTATAACATCGGGGCTATGATTCCCCCCTTCCTTAAGTAGGAAGCATTAGAAGCTAGATTGGAAAGCATGTAACAGAGAGGCTATAAAAGGTAAGCTCTTAAAATAGGATGGGGCCTGGGCAGAGTGTGAGGGCTCAGGAGCAAGGAGTCCCAGCTACGTGGCTTCCTCACATTCGTCCTGGATGCTGGCCTCCCTCACATGCTCTCTGGCTCCATTCGGTGGTCTGTGCAGTGAGGGGGTCCGATGAGACCGGTGGTCCAATGAGATCAGCTCTCGGGGAGAAGTGGGGACCTGGACTCGGCCTGGCTGGCTCAGCAGTGAGGACCCCCGGGAAGCCCCGGGAGCCTCGGGCCCTGACCCCTGCAGTGTTGGTTTGCAACAGTCACCTGGCCTGAGTCAGTGCCCCGCTACGTCACAGAACTGAGACCACATGAACAAGTGCCTTCTAACTGTTCACACCTTTAAAAATACAGTGGGGCCTTGACTTATGGGGTTAATTCGTTCCGTGACGGAGCTCGTAACTCAAATTACTCGTATGTCAAATCTTAAAGTGAACGAGTGAGACATGTGATGCTGGGCTGATGTTGTGGCGTTCACTGTGACGTTCGCTGCGCCAACTAGCAGTGGGGTATCTGAAGCTGGCCCGTAACCCGAATTTTAGCTCGCAACTCAAAGCAAAAAATCGGCCGAGAGGCGGCTCATATCTCGAAAAACTCATTCGTCGGGACACTCGTAAGTCAAGGCCCCGCTGTACTGGTACACGACTGACCATCACTCAGCGAGCTGTTCCCTCTCATTGGCCCATGGCTTATGGCACTTCATGCCTTCAAGCAATGGCAGCAGCAGCACTCTCTAACATGGATGCTGTCATCGAATTTTAATGCGATTGACTTGGTTCCCCAGGTCAGGAGATGGGGCCACAGGAGATGACACGATTTTCCAAACGCCATTCAGAAGGCTTGGGCCAGACCGGAAGTGGACGCCAGGCGCCCGACCCTCTGGCTTTGCCGGCGCCCTTTGTCGCTGAACCACAAGCACATAACAATGCAGAAGTAAAGGCTACTGGGGGCTCGAAAACAGTTACTAAATCAGTTCTCCCTCCTGGGGAAATGTCTAATTTTATCACCCTTAGAAACAGAGTTGTACAGTCTGTTCCACACTTATGTATGAAGGTTACATGTATGATTATAGCGCGAAGGCTCTGATCCATGTGACATTCTCCCTTTCACCCCAACTCATCCGTTTCCTTTCTTTTTCTTTTTTTTTCTTTTTTAACTTATTTACAGAAAATTCCCGGAAGAGCTCCCCCCTGAGGCCTCCCCATGGGTGAGTCCAACGTGACCTCATTTGCGGTCGAGGGCCCCACGAATGCCTCGACGGGCAGGAACGCCTCCACCAGGGACGTGCGGGAGGAACTGCCCGCCGTGCTCTGGGTCATTATGAGCATCTCCCCGCTGGGCTTCGTGGAAAACGGGGTTCTCCTCTGGTTCCTCTGCTTCCGGATGCGAAGGAACCCCTTCACAGTCTACATCACCCACTTGTCCATCGCGGACATCTCCCTGCTGTTCTGCATCTTCATCCTGACCGTCGACTACGCCTTAGGTTACGAGCTCCTATCGGGCTACTACTACACCATCGTCACCTTGTCCGTGACGTTCCTGTTTGGCTACAACACGGGCCTCTATCTGCTGACGGCCATCAGCGTGGAGCGGTGCCTGTCCGTCCTGTACCCCATCTGGTACCGATGCCATCGCCCCAAGCACCAGTCGGCGCTCGTCTGCGCCCTCCTGTGGGCGCTGTCCTGCCTGGTGACCGCCATGGAATACGCCCTGTGCATCGACAGCGAGAGGCAGAGCTACTCCCAACGCCACTGCAGGGCAGTCATCATCTTCATCGCCATCCTGAGCTTCCTGGTCTTCACGCCCCTCATGGTGCTGTCCAGCGCCGTCCTGGTGGTCAAGATCCACAGGAACACCTGGGCGTCCCACTCCTCCAAGCTGTACCTGGTCATCGCGGTCACCATCGCCATCTTCCTCACCTTCGCCGTGCCCATGCGAGTCCTCTACCTGCTGTTCTACGAGTACTGGTCCACCTTTGGGAGCCTCCACGACGTCTCCATCCTCTTCTCCACCATCAACAGCAGCGCCAACCCTTTCATTTACTTCTTCGTGGGCAGCAGCCGGAAGAAGCGGTTCAAGGAGTCCTTAAAGGTGGTCCTGACCAGGGCTTTCAAGGACGAAACGCAGTCCAGGCGCCAGGAAGACAGCAGCAACCTCAACACCACCGAGACAGTCGTCTGAGCCCAAGCGGTGGGGCGCAGGGTGTGTGTCTCTGTGCCTGACGTACAACGGAAGTAGCTCCTGACTATGATTCGGAAGGACACCCCGCCCCCAGGAACAAGATGCTAACTGACCATGAGACTGTACTCTTGGACTGTGTCTTCTGGAAACGCCTACACATGAACCTCAGTCACTTCTGTCTCAATCAAAATCCCTCTTTCGGTCCCTCCTCCACTCTTCCCAAGAACCACGCAGGTCACTCCAGCAGGAGGTGTGCAGGGATGTGCAGGGGTGTGTAGGGGTGTGCAGGGGTGTGCAGGAGTGCACAGGAGTGTGCAGGTGTGTGCAGGTGTGTGAAGGTGTGTGGAGGTGTGTGTGGGGGGTGTGCAGGTGTGTGCAGGTGTGTGGAGGTGTGTGTGTGGGGTGTGCAAGTGTGTGAAGGTGTGTGCAGGTGTGTGAAGGTGTGTGGAGATGTGTGTATGGGGTGTGCAGGTGTGTGTATGGGCTGTGCAGGGGTGTGCAAGGGTGTGCAGGGGTGTGCAGGAAAAGGTAACACAGGATTTGCTGGCACTTGAGGAGGTGGAGCGGTGGAGCGGGGAGAACTGGGTTTTGGAGTGAGGTGGAGTCTGTCATTTGCTGCCCGTGTGACCTCAGCACTTGACTTACCCTCTCAGCCCTGTGGCCTTAGTTATAAAATATTTGACTGTGACCGTCCGTATCCCCGGGCTGTGGAGAGGATGACATGGGGAGACAGGTGTGCAAAGCCTCTGCTCACTGTCATGCTCGTAAACGTCAGTCTCCCCTCACCGCTTTCAGGGGAAGAAGACATGCACGCCTCTGTTCTGTGCAGCACACGCGTGGCTCTGTCATGTACCAACACTGTAACATGTTTTCAAGTGTTGAGTGTAGATTCACGAAGGTCTTCTTCCTGCCGGCGGCGTGAGAGCTTCGCAGGGCGCAGGCTTGCTATCGACAACGCCCCCAGGTGGTGGTCACAGGATCCACGCCGCCATGCGTGACAGCAGCATTTCAGGCCACGAACAAAACTGCTGGACAGCCCTGGCCGGTTTGGTTCAGTGGATGGGGCATCGGCCCGCGGACTGGCGGGTCCTGGGTTTGATTCTGGTCCAGGGCACATACCTCGGCTGCAGGCTTGATCTCCGGCCCCGGGCCTGACCAGGAGGCAACTAATTGATGTGTCTCTCTCACATCAATGTTTCTCTCTCTCTGCCTCTCCCCCTCCCTTCCACTCTCTCTAACAATAATGGAAAAATATCCTCTGCTGAGGATAAAAAAACAACAAAAAAACCTTTTGGCCACCGTTTGAGAAGTTGCTGGTGGCACCCTCCCCCGTGGGATGCTGGGGGTCATGCAGGCTGTTTTACCTGCTTTGCTTGACGTGCATCTTCACGATGGGGACTTAGCTCCGGAGTCAACGAGGGGACTGGGCTCCCGGAGCTGCTCCCGCAGGAGGAGGGGTCATTTACAGAGTTCTCCTCTCCTCCGGGCGCACGTGTCTGTGTCATCCCTGGAAGGAGGGGCGGCCGGGGCTGCTGACCGCGTGGCCACGTCTCAGAGGGCACTTTGCAGGACCCCTCGGCGTCTGAGTGTTCCCTGCTCGCCTGCCGCGGCTCCTGTCTGTGTCCTGAGCCGCATGTCCCCGTCCTGGCCTGTAGACTGACCACATCACTATGTCACTTTCCTGCGCCTCCTCCGGGCGGGCGCCCGTGACAATGGCAATGCTCCTGCCGCTCTGTGGGAGGAACGCGTCCACGCCCCTTCGTGTTTGTTTTAACTTTGTCTCCAAAGGGTCAGAGAAGCCGTGAGGAGACGGTTCTCTGTCGCCGCCTGTCTCCTCTCCATCCTCTTCCTTTCGAACGAAACGGTCCCCTGGACGCATGGGGGCAGCTCTGCCGGTGGCGACACGCCAGCCCCGTCCCCCCTGCCTGGTGCAGGTGGCTTTTCAGGGGGTGACATCTGATTCAGACACGAGGCAGCTTGCTTTCGGGAGCCCAGATGGGCGCGGAGCGGTGACATTTCGGATGATCTTGTTTCTGATGGGAAACAGAACGTCTCCTTGGGCAGGAAGAGAGTGCGGCTCCGCGGCTGTCCCCTGTTTACATCACCTCCCAGGTGCCCGCCGCAGTCAGTGGGGAGGGGTTGGCCTCAGCTCGAAGAGGAAGGAAAGACCCTTAGCAGCAAGGAGTGTTCACCCGAGGAAGATGCGGCGGGCTCATGGGAAGCCCCCTGAGCTGCCCTTCTGCAGACCCCGTGGGAAAATGGAATTCGTTCGTGAATATTAAAATTCCTCTAACCGTTGACAGAGTCATGATTTGCAGAGAGGTAGGATTCGGGGTTTGGCAGGGCTGTAAGGACACAGTCCTCTCTCACTTCACCCAAATGCACCCCCAATGCAGAGTGTAAGGTAAAACTAAAACAGGAAGACAAGTGAATTTGCATGGGTGAAGAGGAGACCAGATGGTTTATGGGAACGTAGACAACGTGCCTAAGTCGAGGTAGGGGAGGGGGCTGCCAGTCCTGAGAATTCCCTGGGCCTGGCTGGGGCGGAGGGCGCTGGGAGTTAGTGCCTGTTCTTGACGAGGGGAAGGGTCTGTAGCATTCGTGCTAAAATATTCATGGAGGCCTCCCCTGCCCAGCGCCAGGATGTGAACAGGCCAAGGGGAGCAGGCGGGCCCGGGCAGGAGGGGAGGACCACGCAGGCACCGACCGCGCTAGCTGCACGCAAATCCACGTCCGAGACTCTTATACACAAAGCTGCGTGGCCATCCAGAGGGAGGTGAAACCGCATCTCGTGGTAAAAAGGGGTGTTTCATGGAGGTGCCCTTTGGTTGCACAAAGTAGGATTTCAAACGGTCAAAGGGGGAGGGGGCTCCAGGCCGAGGACTGGCCTGAGGGCAGCCAAGGACAGGTCAAGGACAGGTGAGCAGGGGCGGGGCAAGCCCAGCCTCTCAGCTCTGGGACTGGCTGCACCAAGGCCCCTGGAGAGCCCCGGGTCCTGCCCCCCGCCCTGCCGTCCCCGCGGCTGCCAGGCGGCCATCGCTGGCCTTCGGGCCCCACATGCGTCACGTTCTTTGAAATATGGCTCCCAGGCGTCGGTCCACAGCCATGGTCATTGGTCATTACCACCCAGTCTCACTCCTTATCTCCACCAGCCCTGCTCGCCCCCCTCTCTGCGTCAGCTCCACTGGCCCTCAGCTTCTCTCCTCTCCGAGCTGCGCTCCGAGCCTCACTGCAACTCCAGCCCAGCTGCTTCCGAAAGCAAACCCCACACACCCACCTCCTGTCTGACCAGGACCTCCTGCCTCCCATCACCCACTTTCTCCCTCCCTCTGCCCTGGGTTTCTGCACCTGAGGCCTCTTGCCCCTCCCATGGGACCCCCTGCGTCTGTATCTGCTGCGCCACCCCTGTCCCTGTGCAGGCAGATCTCGGTGTCCCTGGTCCATCACTCTCCCTGGGCTTCTTGATTCTGCTCCCCAGTGCTCTCCCCTCGCGCCCTTCTGCCCGGTCGCCTCTGCCTCACACCAGGCTCCTGAGCAAGCAGAGGCCTCTCCCAGCAGCAGGTCGGGGCTCCTGCAGCGTCACAGTCCCACCCCGCTGGACCCTCATCAGGGCCCTTGAACCTCCTCCCGCCTCTTCCAAACTCCCCGTCCTCACACTTGGTCACCTTTTCCCTCACTGTCCCCCTCTCCGCACTGTCCTGCTTCATAGGCCACTGCAAAGAAACCCCAAGGTCATTAGGTAACAGCTCTCAGGTCTCCCCGCCTTCTGGGAGAACCCCAACCGCACGGCTCCCTCCTTTCCTCCTGCCTGAGGGCTTTAATCCTCTTCCGGAATTTCCTGTCCGCCCGCCTCCCAGACAACAATCTTACTTCCCCTGGATTAGCAACCACATTGTGGGGTTTTAGAAAGTGAAAAACTGAGTCCTGACAGTGGACCGCAAGGGTCTACACGACCCAGCCCCCGTCTAACTCTCGGCGCCTCCACCGTTCCCCAGGGTCCGTGTGGCTCCCTCCTCTCGCTGCTCCTGTCTTCTTGTGATTCTTTGAAAATGCCAAGTGCACTCCTACTCCTGGGCTCTCAGCTTCAACGCTCCTTTTCCGGGGAGGACTCCCAGTCTCGGCTCCCCTCCCCTCTTCCCTCAGGCTTCGGTCAGGTGTTAGCTTGCAGGGAGGTGCTCGCCGGGCCACCCCCCAGGCCTCAGCCTCCCAGCACCCTCACGCTGCACCTGGAGGCACCCCCGAAGCGGAAGGAGGTGGAGCGGAGAGCGCAGGGACGTTCTGCTCCTGCTGCAGCCCCAGGCCCAACCTGCTGGCCTGGTGGGAGCCATGCAGACACAGGCTCATGTTGCTCCCATCTGAACACAAACAGTGAGAAAGCCCTGGTCAGCCCCTCCCCCTCTGCCCCCCTCACAGACACCCTTCTCTTCTGGAAAGGGCCCCACTCCTGTCTGTGCTTTCTCCACCACGACTCAACCCTTCACACCCGCCAGCTGAATTGCGACCCTCCCGCCACATTGAAATTGGCTCAGCTAGGGATCAAGTGACTTGCACATCGTCACATCCGATGGCCCTGCTCTTCCCATACCTTCTGCAGCGTATGACGGGGCTGACTGTACTCTTGTTCTTTTTCCTTTTTTAGAGAGAGTAGAGGGAGGGGAGAGACAGAGAGAGAAACATCAATGTGAGAGAGACGCATGAATTGGTCGTCTCCCACACTCGCCCGGGTCAGGGCCAGGGATCAAGCCTGCAACCGAGGTATGTGTCCTTGACCGGAATCAAACCCGGGACCCACATTCTATCCGCTGAGCCAAGCCGGCGAGGGCTGACCATACTCTGCTCAAAAGGCCCCCTTGAGCCCGGCCGGGTGGCTCAGTGGTTGAGCATCGACCTGTGAACCAGGAGGTCATGGTACGGTTCCCAGTTGGGGCACATGCCCGGGTTGTGGGCTGAATCCCCAGTGTGGGGCGTGTAGGAGGCAGCCGCTCAGTGATTCTTTTTCATCATTGATGTTTCTCTCTCTCTCCCTTCCTCTCTCTGAAATCAATAAAAAGAGTATATATATGGAAGCAGCTCTTTCCCCTCTGTGAGGTCCGCTCAGGGGCCAGCCAATTCGAAGCAGCTGTGCTGTCCATGGTTTAACCTCCTCACGCCCACCCGGCCACTGCTCACATTTTCTCTGTATCACGCTCTTGCTAGTACCATGTCACACGTGTGTGCTACCTAACACACAGCTTATTCTCGTGTGCTTTTGTGTAAGTTATATCGTGGTCTATGTTGCCGTCTGCAAATTGGTTTTTTTTGTTTGTTTGTTTGTTTTTCAGCGTCATATTGTTTAGTCTTTCTTCCTGGGCCATGGTTCTCATTTCAATGTTAAATTACACAAATTGCTTATTCCAACCAAATTGAATTTCCTGGGAAGATTTGGGAGGAAAAATGGCAGAAAGGCCCATGGTCTCCTAGGGACAGGATGGTCTAGTGACAAGGGCTCCTAGAGTCTCCTTAAACCAGGAGGTGGCATGGCAGTGGTCAGAGGACAATGAAAGGCCTTTCTTCCTGAAAACAGCACTGCAAGGGGGTGTGCTCATGCTTAGTGCTGTCAAGCATGGCGTTCGGGAAAGAGCCGTTCCCTTCGTTCTGTGCTTGGAATAGGTTTAAGTTTGGTGAGCAGCAAGGGGCAGTCCTGACTCCATCAGCGAGTCCACGAGACCCAGGTGGTGGGAGTGAAACCGTTTGCTCATGGGCGGCCTGTTTGTTACTCACCGCTAGCTGCACGTGACTGCCTGCGAGAGGGAGAACGTCCTTCCCTCCATCTGACCTGTTTCCTTCTCTCTCACTTTGCATTGCAGTCCCTTTTCATCCACGAATAAAACCTCGGCCCCCACGTGGCTGGGCCGGCTGAGGCCCTGGGCCCCCCTGGGAGACCGTCCGTGTTTTACAGGCTGCAAATTGGTTTTTTCACTCAGCGTTACGTCGAGGGCTTCGCCTGCGCTGTCGCGAGTCATGTAGCTTGTTTCTTTTCACACCTGAACCTTACTCCTCAGAGCTAACAGCCCACAGGTGATTCTCTTGCCCCCGGGATGTGTCCAGGTTTTTTGTTTTTTGTTTGTTTGACGGGAAGCGTTGCTGTTGAGTGTTCCTGTCCGCGTCTCCGCACGCTGTGCCAGGATTTCTCTCGGGCAGGGGCTAGGAGCAGGGCGGCGGAGCCAGAGCAGTGCTTTCCGAGGTGCGAGGTGCGGCAGGCCCGTGGGGAGGAGCGGTTCGGGCTGCACAGCACCTGGGCCGCCCACCTCTCTGCGTACGCGGCTCGGAGCGCCGGTCGAGGGGGAAAGGGCATCTTGTTGTAGGCCTAGTGAGCCCTACACGCTGTGGAAGAGGTGGATTGGGGCCAGCCCTGAGTCCCAGGACCGGTGTGCCGGAAGACAGCCACGTGAAGACGTGACTACACGGCCGGTGAGGCAGAAGCGGACATTGGCGATGTGTCTACCAGCCAGGAAATGCCAGACTTGCCAGCAGCCACCGGGAGGTAGGAAGACCAGGAAGGAGTCTCCCCTGGAGCCTCAGAGGAGAGGGCCCACCAGCGCCGTGAATGCTTCCCACGGGGCAACTTCCCATCCCCCGGCAAGTCTCCCCTTCATCACCTCACCCGCCTGATCACTGTGCACAGACAGCGTGGTGTCTCATGGGGTTCCCTCGCCCACTCACTTAATTTGGGGTGACACAGCCCATGCTGCCGGGCTCTGCCCACATCCCTTTACACTCCCGGACGTTCTCCATGGCACCGCCAGTCTTCCCCAAGGACCCTTCCCAGCGTACCCCTTTCCCAAGCAGCCCTGGGTGTGCCTGTTTCGGGGTCTTCTGAGGAACTAACCATTTTAAAACACCGATATTCCACGGACATTTTAGAATATCTTCTCAGGCTGCGTGAAAATCTTGTTGCAATTTTGTTTTGCATTTTTAAAATAGACTGTATAGGCCAGTTTTGGGGGAGAATTATGCCCTTATGACATTAAATATTTTTACACACGAATAGGAAACTTTTTTTTTCACTTATAGGTCTTTTTTTAGGACCTTTTAACACAGGTTTTATAATTTTCTGAGAAATGGTCTTGCACACATTTTACTAGATGTCTTTCAGGCACCCTTTCGTTTCGTCGCTATTGCAGATAGCGGGGGGTTTGTTTTGTTTTAATTCTGCTACAGAAATGCCGTCGATTTTTGCTCTTGGTCCTGTTTGTTCGGTCTGCCTGGGGATGGTTGGCTGGATTCTGGACATTGTATGTGAGAAGTGTGTGTCCGGAGCTCTTTGCCAGTCTGGCAACGCCTACAGACTTCTTAGAAGAATATTTTTAAATGCAGTTAACTAGACGCATGGGCTTCCAAAGAAACCCATGACATGAGTTGCAACCCAAAGGCGCTGGGGTGCGTAGACCCCAGATTAGGAAAGCGGAGAAGTTCTGGGGGACGCTCTCTCCCCGGAGGGTGTTCACCGCCAACCTCGGGAGGCAGCGAGTGGAGCTCCGTTCCCGTCACCCAGTGGTAATGAGCTGAGTGGAGGCTGAACTGCAGGTAGAAAGGCTTCGGCTACCTCTGGTCTTCAGGCCCCCGCGGGGTGCACCCCGCCAGGGGTCCCGCACAGGGACTTGGTTTGTGTTAGGTAACTCCCAACAGAGAGAAAATCCCAACCATTCAGTGTTATGGGAATATATTTGTCGGAAGCAAATACATTTCCACAGAGAATAGCCTCATGCAGATTGTAGCCATCAAGACATTTAATCACCGGGTTTTGACATTTAAGAACTCGGGAGTTTGGCGTTGCCTTGGCTTTCAGAGATAGGCAGAGCTTGATGAGCCAAATAAATTAATTTCCAGTTTTCTGCTGAAAATGCTGTACATAGCATTTTACTAGTTCTGTCTGTCATCTTTTTATGAGGACCATTAGCTATTCCTCTAGCATACTATTTTTGTGAGGAAAAGAATACTTCTAAATGTATTTATTCATTACTGAATAACAAGGCAAATGAAAGATCAGAAAGCAGTTGCCTTCTGTGCATTCAGTGATCCAAAACATGGTTTAGCATATTTTTAATGTACAGTTCTGACCTTTGAGTTAATTTACATGGGATGTTGGCAACAGAAAAGATTATATAAAAGTGCAGCCTCCTTCTACCAAATAAAGACCTGAGTTTAAAAATATATATATTTTTATTGATCTTTAGAGAGAGAGGAAGGGAGAGGGAGAAAGAGAAACATTGATGAGGGAGTGAAACATTGATCGGCTGTCTCCTGCACGCCCCCTACTGGTAGAAATCGAGCCTGACACCTGGGCATGTGCCCTGACTGGGAATCGAACCGGCAACCTTTCCGTGTGCCCAACCAACTGAGCCACGCCCTCCAGGGCAAAGACCTGAGGGTTTTGTTTTTGTTTTAAATCTCCTTAAATTTAGAAATATTATGGGTAAATGTTTGGTTAAGACAAAAAATTTTAGGACTTTATTTTTTTATTTTTAAAAAATATATTGCACTGACTTTTCACAGAGAGGAAGGGAGAGGGATAGAGAGTTAGAAACATTGATGAGAGAGAAACATTGATCAGCTGCCTCCTGCACACTCCTACTGGGATGTGCCTGCAACCAAGGTACATGCCCTTGACCGGAATCGAACCTGGGACCCTTCAGTCTGCAGGCCGACGCTCTGTCCACTGAGCCAAACCGGTTAGGGCTAGGGCTTTGTTTTTTAAGGTAGTTTTAGGTTCACAACGAAATTGGGGGGAAGGTACAGAGATGGCTCAAATACCCCCTGCTCCCGATATCCCCCCTCAGAGGGTACATTGGTTACAACTGATGAACCGACACTGACATAGCATAGTCACCCAAAGTCCATAGTTTACATAGCAGTTCAGTTTTGGTGTTGTAAATGCCATGGGTTTGGGCATGTCATTCGATAATGGCACCTGTCAATCATACACAGTCTCCCTCATTACCGCAGGGGATATGTTTCAAGACCCCCAGCGGATGCCTGAAACCAGGGGTAGTACTGAACCCCATATGCCAGGTTGCCTCCTACTCATCCATACCTTTTTATTAAAGGCAGTTCTTGATGGCTTCTCTCTGGCACATCCGAGCCAGCATCACTTCTCTTGCCCTCTGGGGACACTGCTAAGGAAAATAAGGGTGGCCTGAGCATACTACGACCGTCCCTGTGGTACCCCAGGCAGCTACTGAGTAGCGAATGGGTGCGGAGTATCTACAGCTTGGAAACCCTAGACAAGGGGATGGAGCAGGAAGGCACACCATTTCATCACACTCCTCAGAACACACTTAATTGAAAACTTCTGAATTTTTTATTTTTAGAATTTTCCACTTAATATATTTAGACCGAGGTTGACCATGGATAATTGAAACCATGGAAAGCAAAACCGCAGATAGGGAGGACTACTGTATTTTCACTGCCCAAGAATTCTCTGTGTTCTGCCTACTGACGCCTCCCTGCCTCCGACTTCTGGCGGTTACTGTTCTTTCTACTGTCTCCACGGTTTGCTTTTTCCAGAATGCCATATCGTTGGAATCATATAGTACCTAGTTTTTTCAGATTGGCTTCTTTCTATCAACGCTCTATCCATTTAAGATTCCTTCATGTCTTTTTATGGCTTGATAGTTCATTTGTTTTTAGTACTGAATACTATTCCACTGTATGGATGTACCACAGTTTATTTATCCACTCACTTGCTTAAGAACAACTTGGTTGCTTCCAAGTTCTAGTGATCAGGAATAATGCCGCTGTAAATATCCATGCGTAGGTTTTTGTGTAGATGTAAGTATTCAGCTCTTTTGGGTAAATACCAAGGAGCACAATTGCTCGATTGTCTGTTAAGAGTACATTTAGTTCTGTAAGAAACCACCAAACTAGCTTCCAAAGTATCTGCGTCATTTGTATTCCCACCAGCAATGAATGAGAGTTGCTCCACATCTGAATCAGCATTTGGTGTTGTCAGCGTTCTCGATTTTGTGTGTGTGTGTGTGTGTGCGTGTGTGTGTGTGTGTAATGTAGCATATTCACTAGAGTAACACCAGGGCATATTTAACTTTTTGTTTTAACTAATTCTTTATTGTTGAAAGTATTACATATATTCCCCCTCCCATTGATCCCCTCCAGCACGCCCCTCTTCCCCCTCCCTGCCCCAGGTCTTTTGCCTCTTTTGTTAAGTTCATTCCTAAGTATCTTAATTTTTTTGTTGCAGTGGTAAATGGGATTGTTGTTTAGTTTCTTTTTCTGTGAGTTCATTATTGGTGTATAAAAAAGCCATTGATTTCTGGGTATTGATTTTGTATCCTGCTACATTGCCAAATTCATTTATTAAATCTATTTGGGTTTTTTTTTTTTTTTGGTGGAGTCTGTAGGGTTTTCTATGTATGATATGTCATCTGTGAATAATGAGAGTTTTACTCCCTCCTTTGCAATTTGGAAGCCTTCTATTTCTTCTTGTCTGATCGCTGTGGCTAGGACTTCCAGTACTATGTTGAATAAGAGTGGTGAAAGCGGACATCCCTGTCTTGTTCCTGTTCTTAGGGCAGATGCTTTTAATTTTTGCCCATTGAGTATGATTCTGGCTGTAGGATTGTTATATATGGCCTTTATCATGTTGAGATATGCTCCCTCTATTCCCACTTTGCTGAGAGTTTTTATCAAAAATGGGTGTTGAATTTTGTCAAATGCTTTTTCTACATCTATTGATATGATCATATGATTTTGTCTTTTAATTTGTTTATGTGATGTATCACATTTATTTGCAAATATTGTACCAGCCTTGCATCCCTGGAATAAATCCCACTTGGTCATGGTACAGGATCTCTTTAATGTATTGCTGGATGAGACTTGCTAATATTTTGTTGAGGATTTTAGCATGGATGTTCATCAGGGATATTGGCCTGTAATTCTCTTTCTTTGTAGTGTCTTTATCTGGTTTTGGAATTAGGATAATGCTGAACTCATAAAAAGAGTTTGGAAGTGTTCCTTCCTCTTGGATTTTCTGAAATAGTTTGAGGAGGATAGGTGTTAGTTCTTCTTTGAATGTTTGGTAAAACTCCCCTGTGAAGCCGTCTGGACTTGGGCTTTTGTTTGCTGGGAGTTTTTTGATTATGGCTTCTATTTCATCTGTTGTTTTTGGCCTATTCAGGTTTTCTGATTCCTCCTGATTCATTTTTGGGAGATTATATTTTTCTAGGCATTTGTCCATTTCACCCACATAGCTGTTCATAGTATTTTCTTACAATCCTTTGTATTTCTGTGGTGTCGATGGTTATTTCTACATTTTTGTTTCTGATTTTATTTCTTTGGATCCTTTCTCTTTGTTTCTTGATGAGTCTGGCTAACGGTTTATCAATTTTGTTTATTCTTCAAAGAACCAGCTCTTGGTTTCATTGATTTTTTGTATTTTTTTTTCAGTCTCTATGTTATTTATTTATGCTTTAATCTTTATTATTTCCTTCCACTTCTGCTGGGCTTTTCTTGTTGTTCTCTTTCTAGTTATTTAAGTTGGAGGGTTAAATAGTTTATTGCAGATTTTTCTTGTTTTTTGAGGCATGCCTGTAGTGTTATGAACTTCCTTCTTAGGACTGCTTTTGCTGTGTCTGATTTTGGGTTGTTGTGTGTTCATTTTCATTTGTTTCCAGGAAGTTTTTTTATTGCTTTCTTGATCTCATTGGTATCCCATTCATTTAAAACACGTTATTTAGCCTCCATGTGTTTGAATGTTTTTGGGTGTTTTTACTGAAGTTGATTTCTAATTTCATTTCACTGTGATCTGAGATGATGCTTGATATGATTTCAATCTTGGACTTGTAGAGACTTGTTTTGCATCCTAACATGTATGTGGTCTATCATTGTGAAGAATGTATATTCTGCAGCTTTGGGGTGAAATGTTCTATAAATGTCAAATTAAATCCATCTGATCTAGGGTGTCCTTTAGAGTCTCTGTTTTCTTGTTATGTTTTTGTCTGGATGATCCATCCAGTGAAGTCAGCGGAGTTCCCTACTATGACTGTATTGTTGTCGATCTCTCCATTAAAGTCCTCTAGAAGTTAATTTATATATTTAGGTGCTCCTATATTAGGTACATATATGTTTATCAGGGATATATCTTCTTGTTGGATCAATCCCTTTAGTATTATGTAGTGACCTTTGTTGTCTCTTGTGATGGCCTTCATTTTAAAGTCTGTTTTGTCGGATATGAGAATTGTTATTCCAGCTTTTTTTCTTTTCCATTTGCATGGAAAATTTTTTTTCCATCCTTTCACTCTCATCCTGTGTGTGTCTTTTGTTCTGAGTGAGTCTCTTATAGACAGCATATAGTTGGGTCATGTTTTTGTATCCATTCAGCTACCCTATGCCTTTGGATTGGAGCATTTAATCCATTTACATTTAGAGTTATTATTATTATTTTTTTTGTTTGTTTTTTGTTTTTTAATTAAATCTTTATTGTTCAGATTATTACATTTGTTCCTCTTTTTCCCCCCCATAACTCCACTCCTCCCAGTTCCCTCCCCACCCTCCACCCTCACTCCCCACCCACTGTCCTCATCCATAGGTGCACGATTTTTGTCCAGTCTCTTCCCGCATCTCCCACACCCCTTTCCCCCCCAAGAATAGTCAGTCCATTCCCTTTCTATGTCCCTGATTCTATTATGATCACCAGATTATTTGTTCACTTGATTCTTAGATTCACTTGTTGATAGATGCGTATTTGTTATTCATAATTTGTATCTTTACCTTTTTCTTCTTCTTCCTCTTAAAGGATACCTTTCAGCATTTCATATAATACTGGTTTGGTGGTGATGAACTCCTTTAGCTTTTCCTTATCTGTGAAGCTCTTTATCTGACCTTCAGTTCTGAATGATAGCTTTGCTGGATAAAGTAATCTTGGTTGTAGGTTCTTGGTATTCATCGCTTTGAATATTTCTTGCCATTCCCTTCTGGCCTGCAAAGTTTCTGTTGAGAAATCAGCTGACAGTCGTATGGGTATTCCCTTGTAGGTAACTGAGTTTCTTACTCTTGCTGCTTTTAAGATTCTCTCTTTGTCTTTTGCTCTTGGCATTTTAATTATGATGTGTCTTGGTGTGGTCCTCTTTGGATTCCTTTTGTTTGGGGTTCTCTGCACTTCCTGGACCTGTAAGTCTATTTCTTGCACCTGGTGGGGGAAGTTTTCTGTCATTATTTCTTCAAATAGGTTTTCAATATCTTGCTCTCTCTCATCTTCTGGCACCCCTATAATTCTGATGTTGGTACGCTTGAAGCTGTCCCAGAGGCTCCTTACACTATCTTCGTATTTTCGGATTCTTTTTTCATTTTGCTTTTCTGGTTGGGTGTTTTTTGCTTCTTCGCATTTCAAATCTTTGCCTTGATTCTTGTGCTCCTCTGGTCTGCTGTTGGGAGTCTGTATAGTATTCGTTATTTCAGTCCGTGTATGCTTAATTTCTAGTTGGTTCTTTATCATAACATCGAGGGTCTCATTAGATTTCTTGAGGATCTCACTACATTTATTGGCGGCTTCTAGACAGTTCTTAAGAGACCTTAAAAGTGTGGTTCTGAACTCAATATCCTCCATTGACAGTTTTGTCCTGTTTCTTTGTCTCCGCATTTTTTATGCTTTCTTGGTGTACCCCCTAGTAGTCTTTGTGTGCAGTCTTGTTGTAGTTAAGCCTTGATTGTTGTTGGCAATACCGGGGGTGATTTGACCTCCAGGCTAACTGGCTATTAGAGTTATTATTGATAGGTACTTATTTATTGCCATTTTAATTCTGTATGGCTAGGTTTCTCTCTCTTCATTTCTCTTCTTTTCATTGCAGCAGTCCCTTTAGCATTTCTTGTAATGCTGGCTTGGTGGTGATGTATTCCTTCAGCCTTTTTTTTTTTTTTCTGGGAAGCTCTTTATTTGACCATCAATTTTGAATGATAGCCTTGCTGGATATAGTAATCTTTTATTTATTTGTTTGTTTGTTTGTTTATTTATTTATTTATTTAATTTTATTTTTAAGTCACCAAGCTCATTAAGATTGTTTTTCTTAAATGTTAGTTTTTCATTTTATTTCATTTCTTTTTTTTTGCAACTTAAGAGACACAGTTTTCTTTTGCTGCCTTTAAGATTCTCTCTTTGTCTTTAATTTTTGGCATTTTAATTATGATGTGTCTGGGCGTAGGACCTATTTGGGTTCTTCTTGCTTGGGGTTCTCTACGCTTCTTGAACTTGCATGACTTTTTCCTTTACCAGGTTAGGGAAGTTTTCTGCCATTATTTCTTCAAACACTTTCTCTGTCCCTTTCCCCCTTTTTGCCTCTTCTGGCACACCTGCTATTCTAATATTGTTACATTTCATTTTGTCCCACAGCTCCCTTAACCTGTCCTCCTGGTTTTTAATTTTTTTTTCTTTTTGGTTCTCTAATTGAGTTATATTTTCAACTCTGTCTTCTAATTCACTGATTTGATCCTTAGCTTCCCCTGATATGCTGTGTATTCCTTCCAATATGTTCTTTTTAAACATATATATATTTTATTGATTTTTTACAGAGAGGAGGGAGAGGGATAGAGAGTTACAAACATCGATGAGAGAGGAACATCGATCAGCTGCCTCCTGCACACCCCCCACTGGGGATGTGCCCGCAACCAAGGTACATGCCCTTGACCGGATTCGAACCTGGGACCCTTGAGTTCGCAGGCTGATGCTTTATCCACTGAGCCAAACCAGTCAGGACCCAATATGTTCTTTATTTGTGTTATGTCATTCTTTATCTCAGACTTCTTTTTTCATAGTTACTATACCATTTTTCATGCTGTTGAGTAACTTTACCATCATTACTCTGAACTCTGTTTCAGATAAATTTCTTATCTCTGCTTCATTTATCTCTTCTTCTGGAGAATTCTCTAGTTCTTTCATTTGGGTGTTGTTTCTTTGTCTCCTCATTTTGGCTGTCTGTTTGGATTTGTGACTCTGTATTAGGTAGATCCTCTACACCTCTCAATCTCTAGTGCAGGATAGTGTTAAAGGCTGTTTCTGACTAATTAGATCAGGCAAAGACTCAAAGCCTTCAGAGACCACCTCTGCCTGCAGACTGATAGGATTCTGACTTGAGTTGCCCCCCAGGCAATCATTCTCAGGTGTGGTGAGATTTTTTTCAACAGGGTGGGGCAGTTGCTTCTGCCTGGAGGCTAATAGTTATTTTTAGTCTCTTAAGTGGCCTCAGGGCAAGGTGTTTTCCAATAGGGTGTGCCACCTGTCTTCCCTTCAGGCAAGGCAGATGTCTCTGTGGGAAAGGTGTCCTCCGCCGCATGAGGGAATGGCTCAGCCCAGGAAACTGGGGGTGTCTGCCCTGAGTCCCCAGTCTTGGCTTCTGCTCAAACAGCTCCAGTCCACTTCACCCTCCCTCTGCCAGAGCACAAGGTGGCTTCACAGGGAATTTTGTGCATTGGCCCTTTAAGAGGGTGCCTGAATTTTCAGTCATCATTTCTTGGCAGACAGCAACCCCATCACTTTTCACATCCAGATGTTATGTGGGTACCCTTCTCAGCTGTGGTGCTCTCTGCTGGGGGCTGGGGGCGCAGCTTGGAGATTAGATCCCAGAGTTCTCAGTGGCAACCCCCACAGCTGAGATATCTCTCTGGGACTTCAGTTGCTAGCTGTGGGCACCCACCAGCCCTTTTGCACCTCCGCCCCTCCTACCAGACTCTATGCAGTGTCCACTTCTTATCCTCAGGTATCAGGGTTCTCTCCTGTGAGTTTTCTGTTGATTATTCAGGGAGTTTTTCTGTATTTTAGTTGTATTTCCAGTTTGTTCCTGGGAGCATGTCCGTGCAGCATCTGCTTACTCTGCCGCCATTTTAAATCCCGTATCTCATTGTTCTGATTTGTATTTCCCTGATGCCATATGATGTGGAGCATCTTTTCATATCTTATTTTCCATCTGTGTATCTTCTTTGATGAGGTGTCTATTAAGGAATTTGGCTGAGTTTTTAATCAGGTTGTTTTACTATTGTTGAGTTTTAAGAGTTGTTTTTTTTTGTATATTTTGGATAACAATCCTTTACAAGATGTGTCTTTTGTAAACATTTTCTCCCAATCTGTGGCTTGTCCTACTTTCTTGACATTTCATATAGCAAACGCTATTAATTTTAATAAATTCCGTTATTAATAAAGTCAAAATTATTTTTTCATGGATTATACACGAAGATTTTTTTCCTTTTGATTTTTTCCCAAAACTTTTCTTGTTAAAAAAGAAACACTACATATAGTACAGTACTCTCCATATCACAGAATTTAATTGCTTGAGGTCAGCTGGAAGAGAAACGTAGCCCTCCGTAATATGTGACTTTAAAAGGGTCATTGCAATTCTCTACCTTATTGATTCAAATCAATTCAAACGTTGACTGTCTTCTATAGCCATGCACCGTGCTAAGCGTAAGTGGTGTGACCTGGTTCTGAGAGCCTGTATTTTGTAGCACGCTTGAGTGTAAGCAGTGCAGGATTGCTCCTTAGGCGAAATGTACCAACAAGATGGATCAAAAACAAAGCAAGCCCAGCCAGTGTTGCTCAGTGGTTGAGTGTTGACCCATGAACCAAGACATCACTGGTTTGATCCCTGATCAGGGCATATGCTTCTCTTTAGTAGGGAGTGTGTTTCTCTCTCATCAATGTTTCCATCTCTCTACCCCTTTCCCCTTCTCGTCTTCCCCCACCCCCCAATATCAATAAAAACATATTTTTAAAAAACAAACCAAAATATTTATTTTCAACAAACTTACTTAGCATTTTGCACACAGAAAAAAATCTAGAAACTATTTCTTAAGGTAATTCTTTTTAAAAACAATATTTTTATTGATCTCAGAGAGGAAGGGAGAGGGAAACATCAATGATGAGAGAGATTGATTGATTGGCTGCCTCCTGCACGCCCCCTACTGGGGTTTGAGCCCATAATCCGGGCATGTGCCCTTGACTGGAACTGAACCCAGGACTCTTCAGTTTGCAGGCCAATGCTCTATCTATGGACCCAAACCGGCTAGGGCTAGGAATTATTTTTAATTCAGCACACATACTAGTACCAGGTTTGAATTTTATGGTTTAATGTTCTTATTGAAGGTCATAGAGGGCAGGTGGCAAGCATCATAACGGTTTCCATGCTGGGGACACTAAAGGTCCCAGAGGAGTCTAAGTTCTGACTTTGCAGACGTGGCTGAGGGCTCAGAAGATGGAGACAGGACACTTTATTCTCCCTGCCTGCTTCTCCTGGACACACCCTCCCTCCCAGAATTCCTTGGGCTAGGGATAAGAAAGTCGAGGGGCTTGAGGACAGATGTGATGCAGAGACCTTGGTGATTTGAAGGTGATCACTCCCTTCCCAGGAGTTTGGACAGGGGCAGGCAGGGTCCTAAGAACCTTCTTCCATAACAATGAGGATTATTGCGGTCACTGGGAGGGTTTGGGGCTGATAAAGGAAGAGACAGGACCACCAGGTGGCAGTGTTGCACAACAGCTTTTTTGCATACAAGGGGAAGTCCCTCACAGCAGGCGACCTTTCAGAGCGTGTACACAGGCAGGGATCCCCACCCCAAAGGGGAAGAGGGCATGGGAATTCTCTGGGCTGAGGGGACTCAAGGGGGTTTACATGTCCAGGTGATGTCACTCAGCCACAGGGTGGGGAGTCTCTGGGTTAGAGAGCTCCCAAGGGCAGCATCAGTTTGGAGTCATGACGGTTAATTTTGTGTCAACTTGACTGGGCCAAGGGAGCCCAGATGTTTGGTTGAACATGAGTCTGGGTGTGTCTGGGAAGGTTTTTCTGGATGAGACCAGCACTTGAATTGGTAGACTGAGTAAATGTGGGTGGGCCTCATCCAATTCGTTGAAAGCCTGAATTTTTTTAAAAAATGAGGCTAAGAAAGGGGAAATGTACTCTTTCTGCCTGACTGCCTTCAAGCTGGGAATTGGTCTTCTTCCTGCCTTTGGACTTGGACTTAAACAGAAAATTACTCCATCTGCTCTCCTGGGTCTCAGCTTGTCAACTACAAATCTTGGGACTTGTCAGCCTCCATAACTGCATGAGCCAATTTCTTAAAATCTATCTACCTATCTATATCTCTACCTCTACCTCTACCTCTACCTCTATCTCTATCTCTATCTCTATCTCTATCTCTATCTCTATCTCTATCTCTATCTCTATTTCTCTCTCTCTCTCTCTCTCTCTCTCTCTCTCTCTCTCTATCTCTATCATCTCTACCTCTACCTCTACCTCTATCTCTATCTCTATCTCTACCTACCTATCATCTTTTATTGGTTCTGTTTCTCTGGAGAACCTTGGCCAATAGCTACAGGGTGTCTTACCTGTGGCTCACAAATGTTTGGTGCAGCTTTATAGGTTACTAGTATAGGAAGCGGGTAGGCTCTAAATGGCTGAAAGGTATGTTTATTTAGACTATCTGTAAAACATGAAACGTTGAGTTGGTACCAGTGGGTTGTGAGCTAACAGTCCACGCCTGGTGTGAAGAAGAAGAAAATGACATGGGCATCTTCTTAGGCCAACACACGGGATCCAGCTCTGGCCATTTTTATTGCAACTATGGAGGGAAAAAAGAAGGTCTCAAATTAGTACACGTCTTAATAGTTAACCATGCTGTTCTTAATTCTGGAGTGTTCTCTGTGAGGCGATGGCAATGAGCTGGGGGTTTTATGTTTCACGTGAACTCTCCGTCACCCTTGCTTGTCCACACCACACCAGCATGGAAAGGGAAGCAAGGGCCCAGGTAACCATAGCAACAGTAACAAAAATAGTTGCATCTTCTCAGCCACGTCTACGTCCTTACTTTTCCTGGCAGAGTCCCAGGTGGTCCCACATGCTCCCCATGGCTGGCAGCCACTGAAGTGTGTCCACTTAATGTTTATCTTTTTCTAAAGTTAAAAGATATTAAGTGCTTATTACAGAGGATCTGGAAAGTAGAAAAATAGAAAGAGAATTAAAAAATGACCCATATGAGAGATAACCACATTTTCATATACTTCATCTTTTTTATGATATATTTATAAATAATAGTTAACATCATTACTGTTTTGCATTCAGCTTTTTACACCTTAAATTAAATAATCTGGTTTTCCTATGTCTTTAAATAGATTTTAGAAGGATAATTAAATTATATATATATATATATTCTTATTTATTTTAGAAAGAGAGGAAGGGAGAAGGATAGAAAGATAGAAAGACTGCTGAGACACATCATCAGTTGGCTGCCTCCTGCACTTCTTCCACTGGGGATTAAGCCTGCAACCTGGGCATGTGCCCTGACCAGGAATCGAACTGGTGACCTCTTGGTTCATGGCTTGATGCTCAACCACTGAGCCACACCAGCTGGATGGATAATTTCTTTTCTCTTTTCTCTTTTTTTCACAAGCAGAATACAGGAAACCTTGGCCAAAGAGTTCCTTGGTTTTGCTTGACTTTGTTTAGGAAGCCGTGTAACCCACGATGTACACTGTTCAGCATCTACAAGGGCCAGCTAGGTCTTTGGTCCCATGGAAATTTTCTTTTCAGGCATGAAAATGTCAAATATAATCATAAAAGCAGCGGCCTAACCTCTGCGCAAAAATGCTGTATCTATTTTTAAATGATTCCACGTAGAAGCGTAGCCTTTAATGCCAGCATAACACTGCCCTCTACAGTGCAGCAGGCTTTGCCCAGCGGTTGGCTGTTTAACTTGGTTCCTGACTTGCCCTTTGCGAGCCAATGATGGGTCTGGGGGAGGTTTCACAGCTGCTGGGAGGTGGACCTCAGTTCTCAGCATCTCCTCCCCAGGGTCCCCTCAGAACTGGCTCACGGTGTTCAAAGCAGAGGGGCTGGGAGCGATGTTGGAAGAGGGAAGAGAACAAAAGGGAGTCAGTGCCATGAACTCTTGAGCAGCCTCCAATTTCACTTTCCTGTTCATTTCAGGCTCCCCTCTGCAGGTCTTTGCAGAATCTCCAGCAAATGTCCACATTGCCCCCTGTGCTGGGAACCCGGACAGCCCCGGTTTCTGCGGGAGGGCACGTCTCCCTGCCCCGGGGAGGGGCTGCAGGCGGTATTCGCTTTATTTGCTTTCCGCTTGGCTCAGGCGCTGGTGTGGGGAATGAGGTGCAAACACAGGCCCGGAATGTTCTCTGCTACAATCTGCGTGGCAGCGGTCCTAAGACCGTTGGAACAAGAGGTAGGCCAAGCTGGACTGAGCTGTGGGAAGAGGCTGCGGGCTGTCCTTGTCCTGTGAAGGGAGGAGGGACATAGAGACTCTAGGACAATGGACCTCGGGCCATTTCCTGAGCTTCTCCTCTCTCCTCAGACTCCCTACTGAAATCAGAACAGCGAGGCATGGCCTAAGGACAGACCAATAGGTCAGTGGGACAGAATAGGGAGCCCGGAAGTAAACCCAGGCCTAAGAGGACA
Organism: Myotis myotis; assembly: GCF_014108235.1. NCBI lineage: Eukaryota > Metazoa > Chordata > Mammalia > Chiroptera > Vespertilionidae > Myotis > Myotis myotis. Next base: position 3,747,942 of record NW_023416379.1, on the reverse strand, counting down.
GCTGATGTTTGCCAAAGGTGCAAAGGCAATGAGACAGTGGGGGGGGGGGGGTAGTCTTTCCAACAAATGGTTCTGGAAAAATTGTGTATCCATATGCAAAAAAAGAATTAGGGTTTAGAATGTGCACCATATACAAAAATTATCTCAAATTAGATCTAGACCTACATGTAAAACCTAAAACTACAACTTGTAGGAGAAAGCATAACAGAAAGCCTGTTACCTTGGCTTAGGCAGAGCTTTCTTAGACAGAACACCAACCACACAGCCCGTAAAACAGCAAATTGATCAATTGTGCTTCCTCAAAATGAAAAACTGCTCCTCGGAAGGTTCCGTAAAGAGAATGAGAAGAAAAGCCATAGGCGGGGAGGACATTTTTGCAAAGCATTTATGTGAAAATTGTAACCGGACAACCAAGGGGTCTGGGCTGCCTGTCACTACCAGATACTTGGCCAACGAAGCAGAGACAGGGTTGAATCATATATGAGCGCTTATTCCAGCAATGCCGGCAGCCTGGGGGAGCAGCAGGTCACCCACAAACATCTGCTCCGCCACTCCCATAAGCCAGCTGCTCCTGTTGGGTAGAAGGACAAAGATACCAGGGGAAGTAGGCAATGTGAGCGGGGGGCGGGGTTCCACTGTTTGGGCAACAAGGTTGTTCATCTCTCCCTGATAATAGGCAGCTCTTGAATGAGAATGGACTGTATTCCAAGGGTGACTCCCAGGTCCAAGATTGACAGCCAGGTCCCCGGGGCAGACAACTCCCAGCCAGGTTAGAATGTCCTTTTTAAAATCAGAACAAAACAACCACTATTAACAGAGCATGATTAACATGTCTTATAACTATCGCTGGTCCCCTATATTCTATTTTTGCCCCTAACGAAACAACTGGTATCCAGAATATATAAAGAATTCTCAAAACTCAGCAATAAACAACTCAATTTTAAAATGGGCAGAAATGAGCTAGGTAGATGGAAGATATAAGGATGGCAAATAAGCACACAGAAAGATGCTCATCATCATTAATTAGGGAAATGCAAATTACAACCACAGTGAGGTAACACTACACACTTATGACAAAGGCTCACATTTAAAAGACTAACACACCCAATGTTGGGGAGGATGTGGAAAAAGTGGAACTCTCAGACACTGCTGGTGGAAATGTAAAACGGTGCACCCATTTTTAAAAACAGTTTAGTAGGATGTTAAAAAATTAGACATATACCTACCATATATCTGGCCAGCCTGCTCCTAGGAAAAAAGAAGACATGTGTTCAAAGACACGTATACTACCCTAACCGTTCTGGCTCAGTGGATAGAGCGTCGGCCTGTGGACTGAAAGTTCCCAGGTTTGATTCCGGTCAAGGGCATGTACCTTGGTTGCGGGCACATCCCCAGCAGGATGTGTGCAGGAGGCAGCTGATCGATGTTTCTAACTCTCTCTCTTCCATCCTCGCTGTAAAAAAATTAATAAAATATATTTTAAAATAATAAAAATATAAAACTTAAAAAATAAAAAAAGACACGTACACTAATGTTCCTAGCACCCAGCCCAAATTTCCATCAGCACGTGAGTGGATAAGCAAGCAAGTGGTACAACAGAACATTACGCAGCAATAAAAAGGAATGAAGTGTTGATCCAGGCAACAACGTCGATAAATCTCAAAATAATTACAGCGAGTGAAAGAATGCAGACAAAGAGAAGCGCATGCTACATGATCCCATTTATAGTAAAACCTAGAAGATGCAAACGCATCTAGTGACAGAAAGCAGAGCGGAGGTTGTTTGGGGGGAGGGAGGGGTGGGATCACCAAGGAGAGGCACAGGAAACTTCTGGAGGGTGGATTTTTTCAGTATCTTGACCGCGCTGATGGCTGCTTTATATGGCTGGTTTCTTGTACGTTGATATGCAGTTTATTGCATGACAATGATACCTCAATAAAGCCATTTGAATTTCCAAAATCCCCCTAACTGAGCTGCTGCCAAGCGCTTTTCAGCAAAGCTCCCTTTCTCAAAATCGAGAGATAAGGTGGTGCCAAAAGCTGAAACTAAAAGGAGTCATCCCTCCCAAAGGAGAGAAGATTCTAGAACAGGGGTGGGCAAACTTTTTGACTTGAGGGCCACAATGGGTTCTTAAACTGGACCGGAGGGCCGGAACAAAAGCATGGATGGAGTGTTTGTGTGAACTAATATAAATTCAAAGTAAACATCATTACATAAAAGGGTACGGTCTTTTTTTTCAATAGTTTTATTCATTTCAAACGGGCCCCCGCGGGCCGTAGTTTGCCCACGGCTGTTCTAGAACCTCGTGCATTTTCTGGGAAGGGGCTGAGTGAGGGGATAGAGAAGAGCAGGCTGGTTGGCGTGTCCAGGAGCCTTCACTTCCTCCCTGAGCTGTGTCCTCCCCTGTCAGATGGCAGCCTTGGGGAAGTGGCCTGTACAGTCAAGGCCTCGGGGTGTGGTGGGAGCACCCTGTGAGTGAATACTGGGCAATGCTGGATTTGAATTCTGGCTCCACCGCACACTGGCTATTGCCTTTGCAGCCCTTCACCTCTTTTTTTTAAAAAAATATGTTTTTATTGATTTTGGAGAGAGAGGAAGATGGGGAGAGAGAAATATATATCAGTTGTCTCCTGCACACCCCCTACTGGGGATTGAGCCCGAAACCAAGGCATGTGCCTTGACTGGAAATCAAAACAGTGACCTCTGGGTGCCTGGGATGATGCTCTACCACTGAGCTACCCCTACCAGGGCTAGTCCTTGACCTCTCTGACCCTGGGCGTCCTCCGTCAGTGTGGGGAGAGGGGAGATTCTGAACCCCTTGCGGACTGTGGGGAGGACTCATGCATTGATGTTGAAGAGGGTCTGGGCTAGAGAATACACTCCGTGTGTTGAGTCCTTCCTTCCCCTCATTCTACTGGGTATGAATCTCAGTCCACCCCGTCAGATATGCAGGAAGTCGGATTTTCTCTCTGCTTTTCTGGTATTGAGTTTAATTTCTACTTTGAGCCGTCAATTCATTGGAGAGTAGCGATCAATCAATTTGATTGGAGCCTTTCCTCAGAATAACTTCCTAGTTGCAGAGGGTTTACGTAGGGCCCTGGTGGCAGTGGGGGGCTGAGCCTCACCCCGACTGAGGTCTACTCAAATGTCCTGACTGGCCCTCGGGGGGCAATCCGTGCGGCTCACAGAAGCGTCCTATCTCGTGCCACCTCAGGCCTCGGCAGGCCCCACCTGCTTCCTCCGTGCCCATGCAGGGCAGCGGTTGGCACGGAAGTTAGGAGTGGGAGCCTACCTTCTTGGGTGTGAAGTCCTGCTCGGCGTCTCTGAGTGAGGCAGACGCTTCATTCTCACATGTGAGCAGAATGGGAATTCAAATAACTTAACTCATCGGGTGGGTGTGAAATCAGACGGGTTAGAACTTCTGACCGTCCCGGGACTCGGTGAGCCTTCAGTAGGTTGATATGTACTGTGTCATGCTGGAGGGCGAGGCCCTGTCTGCCCTGCTGGGCTCCTGGTGCTTCCAGGCTCCACCAGAAAAGGGGGCATTCGGTCCTTCTGACCTCATCTCCCCCAAATGATCTGGGGGTTCCAAAGGATGGAGAGGCCAAGGCCCCGGCCCCGTCATGATCTACTCCCTGAAGGCTCCTCTCCAGAGAGGCCCACCTTGGAATCTGTCCAGTCTATGGGTAGAAGGGTGAGGGCATCTGCCAAAAACACCAACCGAACAAAAAGCCATCCCTGGGCCCTGAAACCGCAGTGCCAGGGACGGGCTCTGCTGTCGGCATTCTGCCCGATGCAGAGCGCCATGATACACCACACAGGTGGGCAGCCCTGGTTGAATGTGGGGGGCTCCCAGGCACAGTGGCAGGCAGGGGCACCCTTTGCTCACATCTCCAAACGTTAGCGTCCACCTGGCTCTCTGGGGCCTCGGAGGAGGTGCCTGGTGCAGAGGGGCTTTGCCAGTAGAAGCCACGCTGGCACACGGACCCCACAAGCATGAAGCTGGGATGGTGGCCGCAGGCCTCAGGCCTCTGCGTGCAGGTGACCAGACCTGCCGAGTCAGCATTCCCTGGCGCGTGGGCTCGGAGGTGGCCCTGCCTGTGTCCTTTGCCAAGGTCCAGGCTGAGCCGAAAGGGCTGAGGATGACCCAGGAGTAGAATCTGCGCCACCCCACTTTCTTCCGGGGACATTGACGCGAGCTATGGTTGGTAGCGGTAGCGTGCTGGGTAGCGTGCTGGGTGGCGTGCTGGGTGGGCTAGTAAGGATTTGGAAGAGAATTTGAAGCTGGGCAATACTGACGGAAGAGCAATGCCATTCTGCCACCTGGTGGTGACGTCCTTCTGGGACTGGTTTTTGTGACTGGCCTGGTAGGGAAACCCGACTTTTCCTGAAAAGGATGTGTTTAATCCTACGCTGTGTCTTCGTGACCACCATGGCACTCTCCAGGAAAAATAGATGATTTAGGTGCAAAGTCCATCATTAAGGTGAATCTTTGAGGTGTCTGACTCTGAAAATATTCCTTCAACCTTTGTCTTCCTATCCTCAAGGAGCAGTGCTGGGCTGGAGGGGGGGGGGGGGGGGCGGGGGGGCGGGGCGGGACTATACATACAGTCTCTGTTGTAAGTCATACAGACAATAAGGAGCGTTTACCTGAATATCTATGTTACAAGGAGAAAAGAAGCGTCTGTCATGTGCGGAGGTCTGGGTCACCAGGGGAAGAAGCTGATGACAGCATGGGCAACTGGGCAGGTCCAATGAGGGAGGGGGCATTTGAGCCCAGGGAGGCACCAAATGCAGGAGGGACATCGGAGGGTCCGTGTGGCAGAAAGGGCCCTGGGTTAGTGGTGGAGAGCCATGACCTGCAAACTTTTCTGACCGTGTACCACTGAAATCTAACGAGAGCAGAAGTGAGAAGTGAGTGTGCTTTTCACTGAAAGCATTTCTTTATAATAAAAGGGTAATATGCAAATTGTTTCCTCCACTGGGAGTTCAACCAGAGTTCAATCAGAGTTCGACCAGGGGGTGGGGCTGGCCCGCCAACCACCTGTGGCCCCTCTCCCCGGCTGCCCCGACCCCACCTGTGCACAAATTCGTGCACCAGGCCTCTAGCTTCTCTATAAGTCATAAGCATTTGTGGATGTAGCACGGACAGCATAAGGCATGTATTTTTTTTTAATCCTCACCCAAGGATATATTCCCATTGGTTTTTAGAGAGAGTGGAATAAAGAGGAAAAGATAGAAAGAAACATCAACGTGAGAGAAGCACATCCATTGCTTGCCCCCTGCACGCGCCCTGACCAGGGCCCAGGCCACAGAAGAGCCTGTAACCACAATACATGCCCTTGACCAGAATCAGACCCAGGACCACGGGCCAATGCTCTATCCACTGAACCAAACCAGCTAGGGCAGGCATGTATTAAAAGGGACAGACCAGCCCTAGCCAGTTTGGCTCAGTGGATAGAGTGTCGGCCTGCCAACTGAAGGGCCCCGGGTTCGATTCCCAGTCAGGGCTCGATCTCCAGTGGGGGGCGTGCAGGAGGCAGCTGACAATGATTCTCTCTCACTGATGTTTCTACTTCTCTCCCCCTCTCCCTTCCTCTCTGCAGTCGATAAAAGCATATGTATTATGAAAAAGGGACAGATTAACTAATGAAGAGAGTAGTCCCCGACCCGCTTCTTCTTCCTATTGGGTTGCCAGGCCCGCCCCACTCTGGACATCGCTGGTGTAGACACGTATGTGTAGGAAGATGGACAAAGCGGGGGAGAGACCTTGGAGGCCTCAGGACAGCCCAGGCAGGAGGTGATAGGGACCCGGGGAAAGTGGACACAGAGGGACCCTGAGGGAAGGGACAGTTTTCAGAGACAGAGCTAGAGAATTGCCAGGCGTTTAGTAGACAAAGCTGTTACGGGTCATTCTAAGCCGTTTGCTGGAAGGGGATGAATCACTAACTGAAAAAACACAGAAGAGCCCGGGCAGTGTGGCTCAGTGGCTGAGCGTCAACCTATGAACCAGGAGGTCACAGTTCGACTCCTGGTCGGGGCACAGGCCCGGGTTGCGGCTCCATCCCCAGTGTGGGGCGTGCAGGAGGCAGCCGATCCATGATTCTCCCTCATCATTGACGTTTCTCTCTCCCTCCCTCTCCCTTCCTCTCTGAAATCAATAAAAATATATTTTTAAAAAAAGAACATAGAAGAAAGGGCAGGTTCCAGGAGAAGATAAGGGGCTTGTTTGTGCATATTGAGCACCAGTGAGAACTGTTTAGCTTCCACAGGAATCTGGAAGTTTCTGAAGGCCGGAGCAGAGGTGGGAAAGCCTGCAGATGAGAAGGAAGCAGAGCCGAGGACAGGCGCCCACGGACGCCAGAGCCAGGGGCTGCAGCGTGGGTTCCCTGGGAGACGGGCGGAGCTGGGAGTCCCAGCAGGTGTACTGGGGCGTGTCCAGGATCGACATCTGGAAGGCATGAGGGAGCAGGAGTGGGCGGAGGGAGGAGGAGCAGGGCTGTGGTTTCCGCAGGTCTCAGCTGATCCCATGGGAGTTCTGAATGGTGAAGGCCCTTTGAGAGCTGTCGGTGGCAGGAGGACTGGTTTCTGCCAGCTCTGGGAGGGACTGCGTGAGTCTCCTCCCAGCCCCTCACTCAGTGATGGCAGCTTGATCTTGACATTGGCCATGGTGGAAGCCTGAAACCTCCCAATATTACAAACCAGGGCTTCCCCCCAGGGAACCAGTTGTAACATGTTTACCAGGACACACACCTGTGTCCTAGTGAGGTCGAGGACAGAGCCTTTGAATCTTTGCAGCGGTGCATCGCTGGGTGTGGGCTGCCCCTCTCCCTGTCCCTCCCCAGAGGGATGCTACGTGGGGTAGGGCAGCTCCCTTCAGGTGAGGACCACACCTGGAGAAGAGCACAGGGTGAGCCTCCAGGAGACACAGTGCCGCACCCGGGGGATGGGGCCTCGGCTGTGAAGAGGGAACGTGGACGGCCCTATTACCATCTCCTGTGTAGAGGCTTTACACCGCTGTTCATCTGGAAACAGCTCCTCCAGGCTTCTGGTCGGTCTCTTTTCTTGGGGAAACGTAACAAGAGTAAGATTGGTCCCCCTGGCTGCAGGTAGTCTTGAGGCCGCTTGCTGTTCTTCATCTCCCTCCTCTTCTATCCATTCTAGATTCTCCTCCCCTCAGCCGGCACCTCTGCTGGTCCACGCAGTGTGCCTGGGGGTGACCCCGCCGCCCATCTCCTGGGCTGGAAATGCCGGTCATCATGTCCTCGGGCTGCAGCTGCTGCATGGTGACTGGTTGCCATCAGAACTGGGCGGGGGAGCGCCAGGGGACGGCCTGTGGACCACCCGTGTGCAGATCTCCTCTTCCTTCCCTTCCCTCACGGGGGAAGGCCAGACCCTCCCGAAAACCAGGGTCAATTACTCATCTCTTGACACAAGGACACCTGGTGGAGGCATCCTTCTCTGGGAGCCAGGGCCTCTCTCCCCACAGACCCAGGATCCTCTGCATCCACTCACCCAACTCTGGCCAAGCGCTCCATGTGCAACGTTCTTCCGGCTGCAAGGAAATGAGTCTGGCTTCCTGGTTGGTGGGAGTTGAACCATTAGGCTGTGGTTTGGACTCAGAACTGGGACACAGCTGCGCTCCTTTTTTAATTTTTATTTAATAGGAATTCTTTTCTTTTTTTTATTGATTTCAGAGAAGAAGGGAGAGGGAAAGAGAGATAGAAACATCAATGAGAGAGACTCATTGATCGGCTGCCACTGGGGATCGAGCCCACAACCCGGGCACGTGCCCTGACTGGGGACTGAACTCCTGGTACACAGGCCTGCAGGCCCGGCCCAGCTGCGCTCCTTTTAAAGGGCGCCCCTAAGTGTGCTGTAGCGAGCACAGGTCCTCCGCTCTCACTAACAAGAGCAGAAGCAGGAAGAACTGTGATTCCTTCTGCCCCAACAGGTCTGGTGAGGAGTAACTGGGCCATCTCCAAAACTAACATCATATGCTTGTCAGCGTTAGGGGCGGAGCTTTTATCGGACCCATTGTCTAATACTTCCTTTTCCATTAGTAATGAAGCATATGCTCTAAAAAGTAAACTCTCTCACAAGTCATATGGCTTCTTCGTCATGCACCCTCTCTGTGCATCATACACCCCTACCTTGTTTTAGAGTTTCTAGCCCCAATTTTTTACAAATATATTTTTATTGATTTTAGAGAGGGAGGGAGGGAGGGAGGGAGAGAGAGAGAGAAAGAGAGATCGAGAGAGAGAGAGAGAGAGAGAGAGAGAAACATCAATGATGAGAGAGAATCATTGATTGGCTGCCTCCTGCATGCCCCACAATGGGGATCAAGCTCACAACCTGGGCATGTGCCCTGACCGGGAATCGAACCGTGACCTCTTGGTTCATAGGTCAAATCTCAACCATTGAACCATGCCAGCTGTGCTCTAGCCTTAATTTTTTAGATAAGTCAAGGTGTCTATCCTTGTTCCAGAAATATGGAATTCTCAAAATGAAGTTAATTTTAACTCACTTAAAATGCCACAACCACACCATTACTAAGGGTGGGGAAGAGTAGAAAGGGAAGAGGGAGGTGTCATCACCCCGAAGCGTTAAGGATGATAATAACAGCGGGACTTATTGTGTGACCTCTCAGGGGGTGTTACTTTCGCCTCCCTCACTAGGTTGCGGATTCTTTGATGCTCCTGACTTGCCATTTGCCACAGCTAATGAAGAGTGCTAGAGGGCAGGTGAGAGTAAATGCTGGGCTACGTTACTTGGTTCTCACCAGAGAAAGGTTCACTGGATTGGCTTGATTTTCAACTTCATAACGAATAGGCCATAACAGATCATTCTACCGCATGGCCCAATGGTTCATGCCAGGCCGCTTCGCCAGACTCCTGACCTCACAGCTTCCTCCTGGTACTTATCCCCTTTTCCTCACTCTGTGCTCTGGGAGAATAGAAGACACTCACTCATTGGAATGTTACTTTCTCATTCATTCATTTATCAACTATTTTATTGGGTTCCTCTTATATGCCTAGTCACCTATGAGTTCCACTGGTATAATACAAAGGTACCTTGCTTTATTCAGAATAGGTATGTTCTGCATTGGGTACCTGCCTGGTCTTTATTGTTATTATCATTATTGAAATAACAATAATGGAGATTATTGTTATTGACATATAACTTACAGAGATATAACTCACATACCACACAATTTGCCTATTTAAAAATTTTTACTATATTCATCACCTCAAAAAGAAATCCCATACACCAGGGGTCCTCAAACTTTTTAAACAGGGGGCCAGTTCACTGTCCCTCAGACCGTTGGAGGGCCGGACTATAGTTTAAAAAAAAACTATGAACAAATTCCTATGTACACTGCACATATCTTATTTTGAAGTAAAAAACCAAAACGGGAACAAATACAATATTTGTATTTGCATGTGGCCCGTGGGCTGTAGTTTGAGGACCCCTGCCATACACTTTAGCCACCATCCCCGTGACCCTCTCCAGCCCCTGCCCATCCTTAAGCCATCATTAATCTATTCTTTCTATAGATTTCCTTTTTCTAGACTTTTCATATAAGTGGAATGATATAATATGTGGCCTTCCATGTCTGGCTTCTTTCACTTAGCACAATAGTTTCATGCTTCATCCATGTGCTAGTATGTGTCAGTATTTCATTCATTTTTGTGGCTGAATAATATTCCATTTTATGAATATACCATATTTTATTTAGCCATTTGTTAGTTGATGAAAATCTGGGTTGTTTCCACCAATTGACTATCATGAATAAAGCTGCTATAAACATAAGTTTTTAAAAAATATATATATTTTTAAAAATATATTTTATTGATTTTTTACAGAGAGAAAGGGAGAGAGATAGAGAGTTAGAAACATCGATGAGAGAGAAACATCGATCAGCTGCCTCCTGCACATCTCCCACCGGGGATGTGCGCGCAACCCAGGTACATGCCCTTGACCGGAATCGAACCCGGCACCCTTCAGTCCGCAGGCCGACGCTCTATCCACTAAGCCAAACCGGTTTCGGCAAAAAATATTTTTAATTGATTTTTAGAGAGAGAGGAGGGGAGATAGAGAGAAACATCGATGAGAGAGAAACATCATAGATTGGCTGCTTCCTGCCAGCACCCTACTGGGGATCGAGCCTGCACCCTGGGCATGTGCCCTGACCAGGAATCAGTGGGTGACTTCTTGGTTCCTGGGACGATGCTTAACCGGCAGAGCTAAGCACGAATGCTTATGTGGACAACTGTCTTCATTTCTCTTGGGTATATACCTACAAGGAAAATTGCTGGAAACCATTTTAAGAACTGGCAGACTGTTTTCCAAAGTGCTACACCATTTATATTCCCACGGGGAAGGGCAGGAGGGGCCCCGTTTCTCCACACCCTTGCCGACACCTGCTGTTATCTCACCTTTTCTTTTTATATATATTTTATTGAGTTTTTACAGAGAGGAAGAGAGAGGGATAGAGAGCTAGAAACATCGATGAGAGAGAAACATGGATTGGCTGCCTCCTGCATACTCCCCACTGGGGATGCGCCCGCAACCAAGATACATGCCCTTGACCGGAATCGAACCAGGGACCCTTCAGTTCGCAGGCTGATGCTCTAGCCACTGAGCCAAACCAGTTAGGGCTCACCTTTTTTTTTTTTTTTTTTTGAGTAATGCTGACACTAAGCATTTATTTTATTTTTATTGATTTCAGAGAGGAAGGGAGAGGAAGAGATAGAAACATCAATGAGAGAGAGTCACTGATCGGCTGCCTCCTGCGTGCCCCCGACTGGGGATCAAGTCCGAAACCCAGGCATGTGCCTTTGACTGGAATCGAACTTGGGACCCTTCAGTCCACAGGCAGAGGCTCTATCCACTGAGCCAAACTGTCTAGGACTTATCGCACTGTTTGGTTGTAGCCATTCTAGTGAGTAGGAAATGGTATCTTGCAGTTTTGAGGTGCATTTCTCTAATGACTAATGACCTCGAGGGCCTTTTCATGAGCTCCTTGGCCATTTGTGTAACTTCCTTGGAGAAATGTCTATTCAGATCCTTTGCCCGTTTTTTGATTGGGTTATTTGTCTTTTTAAAAATTGAGTTGTAAGAAGGTGCCTGGTCTTTTAGGGGAGCTAATATTTAGAGCAGCACACCCCAGTCTTGGGTGATATGGTCCTTAGGAGTTTCACCTTTGTATCATGTTATTTTTAACATTTCCAAAAACTGTACATGTACCGATGATGAGTCCTCGCAGAATAATTAAATTCCCAGATTCCATTCCGTCACTCAGCCCAGAGCGGTCACACGAGTAATGTCCTACTCGCCAGAGGCTGATGCCATCGAGTCTTCCAGAGGGAAACCAGTGACCTGGGCAAAGTGGACAGGGCCACATATCAGGGCCCTGAGCTGACATATCCAACATGCACTCAGCCTCCGATAAGAATACAAAGTGGCCCTCGCTGGTTTGGCCCAGTGGATAGAGCGTCAGCCTGCGGACTGAAGGGTCCCAGGTTCGATTCCAGTCAAGGGCACATGCCTGGGTTGTGGGCTTGATCCCCAGTGGGGGACGTGCAGGAGGCAGCCAATCAATGATTCTGTCTCATCATGGATGTTTGTATCTCTCTCTCCCTCTGTCTTCCTTCCTCTCTGAAATCAATAAAAATATATTTAAAAAAAGAATACAAAGTGAAGGAAGCAGTTACTGAAGATCGGCCGGCCTCCCTTGTCGCCCCTAAAAGATTTTGGGGATGGAAGTCCCTGAGGAGGGAGTGAGACAGCCCAGGGAGCCAGGACAAGGGGGATCGGGAAACTGAGACAGCAGAAAGTCACAAAATCCTATCTCCCCGAACCAGCACACTTAGGAATAAATGGTTTACACTCCTCCTCCCCGACCTGAGGGTAAATAGCTTACGGCTCAGGGAGACAGAGAGCAGAAGTCCAATCGGTGTCATTTGTGCCACCACACCCAGGGCAAGAGGAAGGTGAGGGAACCTCCTGTTGGCCATCAGCATTGAGACCCTCCTCTCAGCCCTCCCTGAACCCCAGCCTTCAAACCCTCGAGAGGAAGGCCTGAGGTGTGTCTCCCTCCCTGGAGCCAGCCCGCGCCTCTCCCTGCTCAGGCCTGCTTTTCCCAAGCTCTGAGGGTCCCCACGAGACTGGCAATGGGCCGCAGCAGCTCACCCCTGAGCCTGTCTGAGGCCCCTTCTCTCTGACTTCCCAGTGAACCACAGCTGCCCCGCCCAGGCTCCCTTCTTTCCTAGAACACGGCGAGGGAGCCAAGCACCCGCCCACGCTCCCGCCGGCTGTGCTTCCAAGCCCGTCTGTCTCAGTGTCCACGGCTTTAATGAACGGACTCGCAAAACAAAAGGAAGAGCCAGTGGTTGCGCGTCGACCTATGAACCAGGAGGTCACGGTTCGATTCCCCGTCAGGGCACATGCCTGGGTTGTGGCTTGATCCCCAGTGGCAGCCGATCGATCAATGATTCTCTCTCATCATTGATGTTTCTAACTCTCTCTCCTTCTCCCTTCCTCTCTGAAACCAATGAAAATATACTTTAAAAAAATAAAGTAAAACTAAGAAAAAAGAATGTGAATTAGTAACATACCAAATCTTAGCAGCATTTGCGATCATTTATTCTTTCAACAAGCTGATGACATTTTGTAGGTTGTGAACGATGAGAATAATTTGTAAGGCAAGTTGTTGACTTCATGTATTGCCTCTGTAAATGCACACTTTCTTATTGGAAAAGAGAACACCTGTGTGACCATTACTCTTCAGCATTCTTCAGGCTAAAGATTACTCCATTTTTTTTTTAAATGTGCTTTTATTGATTTCTAGAGAGAGAGAGGAAGGGAGAGGGATAGAGAGATAGAAACACCAATGAGAGAGGAACATCACCGATCGGCTGGCTCCTGCACACCCCACACAGGCGATTGAGCCTGCAACCCGGGCATGTGCCCTGACCGGGAATCGAACCTCGACCTCCTGGTTCATGGATCAACGTTCAAGGGCTGAGCCACGCTGGCCGGGCTCCACTTTGTCATATTTTGTTGTTATTTATCCTGCTCTCTCCAGGGTCTTCTTCAGCAAATCGCAACTTGCTTGGAGCATGGGTTACACTGTGGACACATGGTTCTCTTTTCCACCTCACCAGTGGGGGGCAGAGGCCGGCTGACCAGAGCTCCCCTCCCTCCTCTGAGTCATGCACAGCCCCTCCTTCTCTGATGGGGAAGAACTATAAGTGCCGTTCCCTCTGGGTCCCCACCCCTCAGATATGCGGGCCTTGCCCACTCCCGTCCCAGTACATCAACTGGTTTTCTCTCCGGGGCTGGGAAGCTCAGTGGTCAGCCAGTCATTCCCCGCCTCCAACTGCCAGTGCACTTTCTGGAGCCCTCGGTTATGCTGCTTCGTAGGTTGTCTGCTTGCGTGTCCACTTGTTCAACAGTCACTTGGCAGGTGCCCCCGTACGTGGGTGCTGTGCTCGGACGAGGGTGTCACGGTGGGCGCCGAGGGCAGTCCCCGCCCCCACGGAGCTCGCAGTGCAGCGGCGACACGTCATAAACGAGCAAGTGGCTGTGGAGTGGGAAATGCTGTGGATGAAGAGAGAAGCGTGCCGAGGTGGAGAACAGGATGTCGAGAGCAGGCTGCTTAGCTCAGTGGGAGGCGCGCTCTGCAGGAGGGAGGGAGGGCACCTGGCAGAGAACCTCATGGTCAGCCTGGTCAGGAAGGGCCTTGGCCAGCGTGCCCGTGCCGTTCACAGAGGACACCAGTGGGGCAGGGGAGCGGAGGAGGCGGGCGTGGCAAATGGACAAGAGCACCGGGAACCACGTGGCCGGGTGAGCGGGCGGTTGCTGTGCCGAGATAAAGGCCTCGCTCCTCCACCTGCTGACCTGGTGCAGAAAGGGGCCTGCTCCCCCCGGGCTCTCCTTGGCTGACAGCTTTTCATTTCTTCTGATGGAGAACTTTGTCCTCCACAGCCCAGTGACCTCCAGTTTGCAGTCTCTTCAGGAAACTGCTGGATAATTCGGGGTTCGCTAACCCAGCTCCCTCCTCCTCTGTCCCCAGGTGGCATCTGGGTTCAGGCTCCCACACTGCCTTGTGGTGGGGAAGGCACTTTGTGGTCCTTGGCCTTCTTGTTCTTCTATTTTTTTAAAAAAATCCTCATCGGAGGATATTTGTTCCATTAATTTTCAGAGTGGAGACACACAGAGAGAAACATCGATTGGTTGCCTACAACCAAGGTACATGCCCTTGACCGGAATCGAACCCAGGACCCTTCAGTCCACAGCTGACGCTCTCACCACTGAACCAAACTGGCCAGAGCACAGCCTTCTGGTTCTCGCTGGCCTCCAGGGAGGCACACTGTCCCGCCAGGCCACCCCACTGGGCCGACTTGGTGGTCTTTGTTCCAACCAGTGGAGCCCCATTCGGGACCTTGGACCCCTAGGCATCCTGGCCATTCCCTTGTTGCCCCACCCCCTGTGATCCTCTCTCCAGCCCACCTGCCTGAGGCCTGGGCTTTGCTACCCATCCACTCAGGGGCCGCCCTGTGGGCTCAGAAACTCTCTCTGGGAGTTGCCGCCTTGGGCACTCCGCCCTGAGAGCCAGGCGTGATCCGTTTGCCTGGATTTTCTTTCCTCCTTTCTGTGCTCGCCCACCCCAGGAGCCAGCCCAGAAGGCAGCGTGTGGGTCCCAGGAGCCAGCCCAGAAAGCAGCGTGTGGGTCCCTTTCCAGAGACCCCCAGCATCTGAGCTGTTAATGACGCTCCATTTTGCCTTCTCGCCTGTAGGTGGCGCTCTGCCTTTGGGGTGGGCCATGGCTTTGTGCTGCTCCTTTCCCATTCCGAAGGCAGCTCGTTACCAGAGTCCTGGGAAGTACAGCAGGCTCAGCATATTCCACCCCGGGGCTTAAAAACGAGTTCCATCTAAGCCAGCCTGCTAAAGTGAGAGTTCCCTGCATGCTCCCAGCCCCCCGCCTCCGGTGCACACCCCACAAGCACCTCTGTCCTCTATTCTAGGGGACTTGGGAGTGACCTGGGCCCCAGACAGCGGAATGGGGAGTCAGGAGGCACAGGTTTGAGTCGACTAAAACCAGCTACTTGGCGGGCAACAGGCTGGCGATCCCCAACAAAGGGCAGCGGGAGGCCGCCCCCCTTACCCCCTCCTGCAGACTTGAGGCGACCTGAGGCCTCTCTTGCCTGCTCCCCGGGGACCCTCCCCTTCCTCTCTGCCTCCTCAGCTCCTGGCATATTTATCTCAGCTCTTTGAGCTACAAACTAGCCCTCTAAATCTGCATCAGAACCTTCCATCTGAGCCTGGTAGACAAGCATTTGCAAACTTGGTTCCTGGTGCAAGTGGGTGACTCAGGCCCCAGGGAGGAGAGGCCCGAGGTCCCTAGAAGGGGGTGGGGGTGGGGATGGAGAGCCCAGAGGGATAGTCTCTGGCAAGTGCTTTGAAATCTGATTCTAGAGCTTTCTAAACATTCTAAAACTTCCCAGTGGCTCCCAGGGAGCAGAGAGGAGGGAGGGAGCCCAGGCAGGAGGCTGGAGAGGAGGGTGGCCGGGCCTGGGGGTGGCCCTGGAGGCGGAAGGGCTCCCAAGTGGTCTGTTTTGTATCCGTGGCCCCCACTGTATTGTGTGCCCCTGAGTCAGGGACCTCATTCTATTTCCATGTTTCAAGGAACCTTGGAGAGTAGTCGTGCATGTTCGTGGAATTCACCAACGGCTATTTCAGTCCATTAACCTTTCTCAGCCTTTCGGGGTCATCTTGATTATATTCTTGTTCTGCCAAAGACTAGCCATTCCACATAAATTTTGATTAACGGCAACAACTGGCCAAAGAAAGCAGATGTCTTTTGTAACCGCTCTCAGGATCTACTTTATCTGCAGGAGCGCCGGCTCCTCCCGAGGGCGCCTCCAGGAAGGGCCTGCGTGCAAGTGATGAGGCGGCGAGGGAAGCTGTGTAATTAAAGGGGAATGTGCCTTCGCCGTTCCTTCTTGGAAGGTGTCTGGTTTCTCTCTGTAGCCCAAAGCCAGCCAGTTCCAGCCCTCGTTTGGGAAAGTCAGAGCCTGCTGGGCCTGGGCAGAGCCCACGCACGCCGTCTCCCTCGCCCACCAGAAAGGGAAGACTTGCTGAAGGGATGCCAAGGTCAACCACGGAACACACCCCTGGTGCTTGGGTGCCTCCTGCCGAGATTTGCTGTCTCCTGGGTGGCAAGTCGGCCTGGGCTCGATTGCACCATCTGCATTGGTTCTGCGGGACAGGAAACCGTGAGGCAATAATCCATATATAATTAGCCCAGCCCACCCAGCCTTTTTAACGTCTGTAACCCCTATAGCATACTCTTGGGAAACAGAGACAGTGTCAGAACTCCCAAAGGTACGCTTTTACAAACTCTGGGATTGCTCGGAGCGAAGCCTAGTGCTCAAGGTGGAAAATCAAGTTCGGAGCAAACGGACAGCGAGCACAGCGGGTTTGCGGGGGCCGTTCTCGGGAGCCGCAGCCTGGCACGGGGGGCACCCTTCTTAACCTAAAACGAAGGCGATTCTTCCGCAACAGTGTCCGTGGGCCTTGCTTGTTTTGCAACTGTGATTACGAACAGGAACGTGGGCAGGACCTCCTGAAACAGACCCATCAGGAAAATGTGTTCTGAAGTCAGAGGGCGTCCTCAGCACTGCTGGGGGGGTGGGGGGGGTGGAGGGGGGAAGATGCAGGACAGGGGGTTTCTCACGGGCCCCTGCAAAGGGAGCTCATGGGCGTCTAGATCTGGGGTTCCTACACCTGGTCTCGGGATGCCTTGGCACTCTTAAAAATTATGGAGACCCCGAAGTGGTTTCTTTTTCTTTAATGTGAGTTATATCTATTGGTATTTACCGTATTCAAAATGGAAAGACATGTAAAAGACACAGCGATACTGAAACGCTCATGCCGTTAGCTGAGAGAGACGACATCCTCACACCTATGGAAAATACCGCTGTGCACGTGTGAGCAAGTGAAAGAGACAGAGCACACCGTAGTTCTATTATAAAAAAGCGCGTTGACCTCACAGACACGTTGCCAGGCTGTCAGGGCCCCTCAGGGTTCCCGGGACCACACTTTGAGCACTGCTGATATAAAGAACTAGGAATGGCTCCTGGGTCCCTGCTGGACACCACTGAAGAAGTGATTTCTATGCACAGGGGGACGTGCAAGTTTGGTAAAACCTATGCCCGAAGAAAGGGCTGCAGCACCAGGTGGAGCAGGGGCGAGTCCCTCTCATAGGGATCAAAATACGGCCCCCAGCGCTGCAAGAGGGCAGCAGAGCTGAAGTCACGTTTACTCCTGTGAATGCTTAGTCTGCTTTCTTATGTGCACTCAGCAGGTGCCTTTGTCACTGATATTTAAAAACCGCACCACGCCTGTTCCATCCTGAGTACTTCTGTGTCAGGTGCTGTCTGTGCTCGCATGGCAGTGCTAGGCACTTCAACGCCATTCCTTATTATGCATATTTTACAGGTTAGGAAATCAAAGTTGAGGGGATTAAGGAAATCTCCAGAATGTAGGAGAGCAGGGTTTCAAACCCAGGATGACTTTTTGGAAGTCCAGGCACTTAACCATAAAACCATAGTGCATCCTATAAACACTTCTATTATTCAAGAGCCTACAGGGAAAGGCTCACACATCCAGATCCACCACAAAAAGCTCACAGATCTAGATTCATCAAGAAAGGGCTCACACATCCAGATCCATCAAGAAAGGCTCACACATCCAGATCCACCAGGAGAAGCTCACACACCCAGATCCATCAGGAAAAGGCTCTCACATCCAGATCCACCAGGAGAAGCTCACACATCCAGATCCACCAGGAGAAGCTCACACATCCAGATCCATCAGGGAAGGCTCTCACATCCAGATCCACCAGGAGAAGCTCACACATCCAGATCCATCAGGAAAAGGCTCACACATCCAGATCCACCAGGAAAGGCTCACCCATCCAGATCCATCAGGGAAGGCCCACTCATCTAGATCCATCAGGAAAAGACTCACTCATCTTGATATGTGTCACTGGTCAAGCTCTCTTGCCAGGCCGATTGGACATCCAATAAGTGCGTGTTGTTGCATGCTTGGTGTTGTATTAGAGCCTGTGATAGGCATAAAAAATACTATGTGGGCACAAAACACAGCCCCTGACTTTGAGTTCACAGACATAATTGCACGTAGATGGAACATGAACTAACAGTACAAATTAGTATTTGGCAAACGCCAAACAAGAACACCATCCTTGGCATCAGAGCGGAGGCCCTGGAAGCCAGAGAGGATTGTGGAGGAGGAGGGTTTTGCGCTGGGCTTCAAGGGAAGATGTCAGTTTACAGGGAAGAAAATGGACTTGGATTTAGAAACTCGCCTTCAGCTGGAGTCCCAGTTCTCCCATCAATCAGATGCGTGAACTTGAGCCCTTCCAGAGCTTCCCGGGCTTGGGAGCAGCGTGCAGCGTGCAGCGTGGACGTGGCCGTCTCCGGAGCTGATGCCAGCTCCCGCTCACCGGCCGCCCCTCGGGGCAGCTTGTCATCACGTTTCCTGCTCATGCCCACGTGCCGTCCCCAGAGCCCTGCTACCCCGAGGTGCAGGTCCCACCCCTGGCGCTGGCCTCGCAGGCCGCGGCACTACTCGAAGTCTGGCACTTTTCTAAGCTTCTGGCAGCTCACACCTTCCCTAGTGTTTCCCAACTGAGTCATTCTCCCCGAACCTCCTTTGAGATCTCCCAGACCTCTCTGTGACTCCGGGGGGGTGGGGGGGCCCCCACTTCCTGTTCTGCAGCCCTCGGCAAGCTGCTTTAACCTCTTGTGAACCTCAACTTGCTCACGCGTAAAACCCAAGACGATGATGCCTTACGGGCTGGAGGGAAGGTTAATGATTGTCCGCCACCCAGTACCACGCTACACGGGGCCCAGCGCAGGCCTTGATGCGGTGGAGAGGCCACTTCTTAATTTATTATCCGCATCTGGACTCTGTACCTATGACATAGTTGCGGGCAATGCGAGTTATGAAATGTCATATTGGATTAATTTATTTCCCTGTTTCAAATTTCAAATCATCAGGAAACTGGGTCATCATGGAAACGTAAAAAAAGAAATAGAGAAAGAAAGACTTCGAGTTGCGCTCAACGTCCCAGGGGGGAGAGGAGAGCCAGAGAGTTTAAACTTTCTGTCTTTTACGAAATAGCTGCACACCCCTACTGCCACCCCCACTTGCACCCCTTTCTCACTAGGGAACATCACTTGTGAGGACAGTGATATCTAGTCTGTAATTTACTTGGGGGCAGAAGCTGTTTAGGCAAGAAGACCGATTTCTGACTCCAGCCCCACACCCTCCGACCCAAGGCTCTGCGTTGCTGTTTCCAGGAG
Source organism: Myotis myotis (assembly GCF_014108235.1). Lineage (NCBI taxonomy): Eukaryota > Metazoa > Chordata > Mammalia > Chiroptera > Vespertilionidae > Myotis > Myotis myotis. Next base: position 3,728,545 of record NW_023416379.1, on the reverse strand, counting down.
AGAAGGAAAGGGATGAAGAGGGAGGCGGGAGCTGCTCGCAGGAAACTTCAGTGCATCACTCTGACAGGCCGATAATTACTGCTGGTTTCCTGCTCCACGCCTTTCCTTCTGTGGGTTGGGACTCTCAAGCTAAAAGAAATAATAGTTTGCAATTTTAAAAAGTTTCGGATGGCGGTGGCCAGAGGGAGGGAGCGGGGACTGGGTGGAGGTGAGTCAAGGGGGCGCTGGGGGAATCTGTAATCATGTCAACAATAAGTTTAAAAAACTTATGGAAGAGAAACGAAGGGCTTTGATTTTCGGTGGAATAGGGTGTCAAAGGCCTGCGTGGACAGTCCATGTGACTGAGACCCAGCATTGACCTGGGGGAGGGGTGTTTGGTGATTATTTCAATAGGACCAATATTCATGTTGGTAGAGCTTATTTATTTATTTTAAGTGTTTTAAATCCTCCCCTTTGGAGTGAGGATATTTTTTCCATTGATTTTTAGAGAGAGTGGAAGGGGGGAGGGCAGAGAGAGAGAGAGAGAGAGAGAGAGAGAGAGAGAGAGAAACATAGATGAGAGAGAGAGACATCAATTGATTGCCTCCCACACGCACCCTGACCAGGGGATGGGGATTGAACCCTCACCCCCTGCGGAGCACAGGCCGATATTCTCACCACTGAGCACGCCCGCCAGGGCTTTTATTGATTCTTCAGTCACTGCGGCATTCAGTATTATATTAGTTTCAGGTGTGCTTTACAATTTACATGCCATGGTGACATTATCCATTAAGATTTCATAACTACCCTTTGAAGGAGGTTTTCACTCAGGATGCTTTTAGCTGAAATAACAGATGACCCGATTCAGAGCTAATAAAGAGAAGTTGGGAGGTTGTTGTTTTTTTTTTTAGCTCACATGAAAAGAAGGCTAGAGACAAGCTCTTCTCCACCGTCCACGTTGTCAGATTGTTCCTAAAGCTGGCGGGATAGCTGCTCGTGGTGACAGAGCCTTGGCGGTTTCTTGCCCACACCCGGGCCAGCTTTGGGCAGTAGCATTTTCCCAAGAGCAAGGGCTGACTTCCCAGAAGCCTCCAGGGCGGCCGCATTGGCACAGCACGGCTCGGGCATGCCCACTTCTGAGCTAGTAGAGAGCTTTGGTTGGCTTCGAGTAATGAGCTGGGATGTAATCGATATTGAACACTGAACCACAACGTTCTCCACATGCGGCCATTTTCTGGATCAGGGGTTGGCGAGCCGTAGCCTGTGCTCCAAGCCTGGCTGCCTGCCTGCTCTTCTAAATAACACGAAAGCCAACTACACATGCGGTAGCAGTCTGCGCCCACTCAGGAGACAGACACACGGAAAGTTTAATATAAAGAGTTATTAACGGCCCGACCGGGTGGCTCGGTTGGTTGGAGCATCATCCTGTATGCCAAAAAGTTTGTGGGTTCGATTCCTGGTCAGAATACATACTTAGGTTGCGGGTTTGATCCCTGGTCGGAGTGTGTATGGGAGGCAACTGATCAATGTTTCTCTCTCGCATTGATGTTCCTCTTTCTCCTCTTTCCCTAAAAAAAAATCAATAAACATATCCTCAGGCAAGGATTAAAAATGCATAAAAAAAAGAATTATTAACTAGAAGGGAGCTCTATGTGGTGCCCTAGGGCTGAGGGAGAGGACCCAAGAAAAGCCCAGCTGGGAAGGGGTTCGGAGCGCATCGGAGAAGGTGCGGTTCAGCTCACCGAGTAGCAGAGCCGTTCCCGGAGCGGCCAGGCCGGCGCTGGCCCCCAGCGGCAGCAGGTCCCCCTCCGGCCTGCGGGGCAGGTGGCGGTGCCCGCGGCGTGGCTGTGCTGGACACAGCGAGGAACCCCTTCTCCCGCGAGGTCCCCCCAGAGTGTGTTCCACTCAGAAAGCTGACCAGCATGCTCACTGGGAAGAAGCACTTACTAGTAAAAGAATGTCTTTGTTTATCACGGAGCATCCATCAAAGCTGAGAGGCAATAACTTATTAACTAACACACAGGGCTCAAGCACTGTTATTTATTGTGCCCCAGAGCCAATGGCCAGACCTCGGCCAGTGCGAGGGCTCTGGTGACGTGGTCAACAACAGCACCGAAGGTCCTGATGCTCTCCATCTTCCTCGCACGGTGCTGGCCACTTCTCCCTTCAGAGTTCAGGGGCTACGGCAGCCACAGGGGCCTCAAGCTGAGACACTCACACACACGCTAAAAGGAAGGGTTCCTGCGGCCGGCAGGGCTCAGTGGTTGAATGTCAACCTATGAACCAGGAGGTTACGGTTCAATTCCTGGTCAGGGCACATGCCTGGGTTGCGGGCTTGATCCCCAGTAGGGGGCGTGCAGGAGGCAGCTGATCAATGATTCTCTATCATCATTGATATTTCTATCTCTCTCTCCCTTCCTCCCTGGAATCAATAAAGACATTCTCAGAGGGTCCCAGGAGACCTCCCATCAATGTCATGGTCAGGATTGGGTCACATGCCCTTGCTCTGGTTGTAAAATAGCTGGGGTGCAAGGGCCTCACACCTTTAGCCTCTTTGTTGGGAGGGGCTGTGCCCGCAGAGGAGGGAATGCCCGCAGGAAGGCAGCCAACCGTCTGGGCCTCACGCCTCTATCCCCATCCCCCTCCGTTCCCAGGCCACTGCTCTCGGGAGTCACGGGGTGCCCAGGTGTTCTTGAAGTCACCAGGCCTGCGCGCTCCCCGTGGCCAGGTGTGACCCAGTTCTTGGGGAAGGACACAGGGCTTCTGCAGTCTCTTTTGTCGCCTTGACTCTAATACTGTCACTGAGCAGCTCCTAGTCTCTCCTGCCACCAGATGGGTCACCCGTGAGCCCCTCTCTCAGGCTCAAAGCTCTGAGTGAGGGAGTTTGTGAGGTAAGGTGATGGGCTTTACGGTACCAGATCATACAGCTCGTGTCGAAGGTCTGTCTCTTATTTGCACGACCGTGGCAAGGTATCTGATGTCTTTATGCCTGAATGAAGGTCTCACCTTTTAAAGGAGGGTAATAAAAGCCCCTGTCTCATAGGTGTCTGATGTTTAAATGATACGAGGCCGAATGGTTTTGGACGGGTCGTGAGTCTTTAATAAGTATTATTTTGCCAGCTATTATTGTTCCTCACTTTATAGCCATGGAAATCTAAATTTCTTAAGTGACCCTTCCAGATCCTATAGGAAATGGCCCTAATAAAATTGTTCCAAACTTATATTAAAATGGACTATGGTCCCTATTAAGCCATGAACTACTCGAGGGAAGGAATACATTTCATAAGGCCAGGATGTAGCACAATATTTGGCTAAAGTAGCTTCTATTCCCATATGGTTTTCACTCAAGCAAAGAAGTCTTGTTCATGACACAGCTTCTGCCTGAGCCTTGTTCTCCCGTCTACAGTGCCCTTTCTCTACATCCCCTCACCCCATCCTCCCACAATTCACTCAGAAACAGTCTCCTCCATGATGGGATTTCTTTCCCAACTTTTTTTTTTTTTCAAAAAGAAATATTTTTATTGATTTCAGAGAGGAAGGGAGAGGGAGCGAGAGATAGAAACATCAATGATGAGAGAGACTCATTGATTGGTTGCCTCCTACATGCCCCTACTGGGGATCAAGCCTGCAACCCAGGTATGTGCCCTGAATGGGAATCGAACCCAGGACCTCTTGGTCCATGGGACGATGCTCAACCCACTGAGCCACCACAGCCGGGCCCCAACTTTCTTTTAAAAAATGTCAAACCTCCACAGGAGTTGAGAGGCTACTCCAGGAGCACCGATACAGGCTTCCCCTGCGTTCAGCAGCTGTTAATATTCCGACCTCTGCTTTCTTTCTTGTTTTAAATTAATGTTTTCATTGATTTTTAGAGAGATAGAAACATGCATGAGAGAGGAACATCACTCATCAGCTGCCTCCTGCACGCCCCTACTGGGGATTGAACCTGCAACCCAGGCATGTGCCCTTGACCGGGAATCGAACTGGCCACCTGTGCTCTCTACCTGTACACGTAGCCTTGTAGACTCTTCTTTTCTGGACCATTTAAAAGTTGCCGACATGGTGATATCACACTCTGCATGAACCACGTAAGAAGAAGGACGTTCTTCTACACACGCACAATACCATTATCTCAGTCAAGAAATGTCACATTGATTTTACGATACTACTTCCCATACAGGTTTTGTTTCTTTTTTCTGGGCTGTTCAGGAAAGTGGCTGGGACTGGTTGCGCCTTCTGCCTGAGATGCACTGAGCACCGCCGGCTGCACAGCTGGGTGGTACCCCACAGGGGCATCCAGCAGCCTGACCTGCAGCCCCACGGCTCATGGCTCCAGAAACCAAGCTGGGAGCCCACAGCAGCGCGTGCCTCTGTTCCTGCACTGCCTCCTGAGCTGTTTCCACAGCCAGGCGGGCGTCCGAGGCCGGCAGACCGAGCCTGCAGTGGGCAGTGGCTGGAGCTGCGGGATCTGCCCTGTGGGGGCGAGGTGGTGGCGAGGTGTGTTCACCTAGCACTGCCGTAACCAGGTGCCACTTTGTTCAAACAGAAATGGATGGTCTCAGTTCTGGAGGCTGGAAGGTCCAAAGTCCAGGTGTGGGGAGGGCCGTGCGCCCTCTGAGGTTCTGCGGGGCCATCTATTCCTCTCCCCCGGTCCCTGGTGTTGCGGCCGAGCTCGCCCTCCCCTCCCCCGGCTCTCAGATGCCACCCCTGCATCCAGACACGGCCGCCTTCTCCCTGTCTCTGCGTCTCCTCTTCTTCTCAGGACCCAGCCACACTGGACTGACCCCACCACCCCCCGGTATGACGTGATGTTAGCTAATTGCATCCGCAACGACTGTTCTCCAATAAGGTCACGTTCTGAAGTAACGGGGGGGCTGGGACTTCAATGCATCTTTTTAGGGGACCTAACTCCATAGCATGGGGTCTTGGGCTAACGCCTCTGAGTCTCTGTTTTCTGGAAGGTTTGCAGCACAATTTCAATGAAATACAGGAGTTAGTCCCTATACCAGGGGTAGGCAAGCCCTGGCACGCGTGCCAAACATGGCACGCCAGTCAGTAACTGTTGCTGGCACGCGAAACCCTCTCCTATAATCTTCCAATTACAATTTTTTTCTTAATATCAACTTTTTTATTTTTCAGATAAATTCAGTGTAGGTGCATCTTAGATAAATAAATAATTTTACATAACAAGTTATCTTGAAGACCATAGACATGGATTGACGAGAGAGGGGAAGAGCAATTTCTATGCCTCTGCCTTAACTCTCCCTGCCTTCCTAGAGCCGACCAGTGTTTTGGTTTCATCCACATATGCTTGTGGATCTTTGTTCTCAGTGATGAATTTTGTTAAGTCTCGTAATAGGAGTAGCCTGACGGATGAAAGTAGTAGCGCATGCGTATCTCTGAAGGTCACAAAATAGAAACCTGATGTAAAATCTCTGTCATCACCGATGCAGCAGCAAAAGTCCCACTGATAATATCACACGGAGTCATAAAGTCTTCTGTCGGACTATCAGTGTACATGTATACATTAAAAAATAAATGTATTTTTCATCATCATATACTGTGTTTCTGTCGCTCGAATGAATTTTATTATTTCTTCAAGGTTCTTCACATACATACACCTTAAGAGATATCAAGTAGGCGTAACATGTTCTCAAAAAATTAGGGTTGGCACGCAGAAGTATTTTGAGTCAGAGATTTTGCTGGTTTTGGCACGCACTCACAAAAAGGTTGCCCACCCCTGCCCTGTACCATTTGCCTTTAGAGTTTCTAATAGACCATTTCTATCCAAGTTTTTCCAGTGATCCCCAAGCACCCCTTATCCCTTCCTTTTTTGGGACCCAGGCTCTAGGTAAGGGTCATGCATCATACTTTGTTGTCTTGATTAGTCTCCTTTGATTGAAGACAGTGTTTCTCAAACCTTCGAGGTGCGTGTGAGAATCCCCCGGAGAACTTGTTCAAACACTTTCCTGGGGCCGTCGCCAAAGACTCGGAGTCACTAGGTCAGAGTTTGTGTCACTAGGTCAGAGTGGAGCACATGGATGGGCGCTTCTTTGTTTGTTTGTTTGTTTGTTGGAATCCTCACCTGAGGATATGGTTTTCATTGAAGAGAGAGAGAGAGAGAGAGAGAGAGAGAGAGAGAGAGAGAGAAAGGAAGGCAAGAAGGAAGGAGGAAAGGAAGGAGGGAGGGAGGGAGTAAAGAAAGAAGGAAAGAAGGTTGGCTGGTTGCCTTCCACCCTGGCTCAAACCCGACCCTCTGGTGCACAGGATGACGCTGTAACCATCTGAGCCACACCAGCCAGGGTGTGAAGTGGGGTTTCTAACAAGCTGCCAGGAAATGCTAAAACTGCTGTTCCCAGGACCACACTTTTGCAAACCACTGATCTAGAAAAGAGTTACAAACCTTTTCTGTAGAGGGCCAGATGGTGAAACACTTGCTGTTCCGCGGGTTCTGTTGCAACTGAGTCCTGCCATGGTAGACAAGAGCAGCCACAGGAAAGTGCAGGCACAAAGGGGTGTGGCTGTCTTCCAATGACACTTGACTTTCAACACAGCCTCCTGGCCAGAGCGGGCCCTCAGCCTGCAGTGTGCCAGTCTGACCGGGGACAGTGCTCCCACTTCTCCTCTATTTTGGTGGTGGTGGTGGAGGGGGCGGGGGGGAGCAATATTCCAAAGCACTGACATCTTTGAATTGTCCAGTTCAGTTTTCTAGTAGAATGTTTCACAATCTGGATTTGATGGTTTCATTCTGATTACATTTAGGTTATATGTTGGCAAGAATACCACAGAAGTGGTATTTTGTACTATAGACAAAACTTGTGAAAGACTGTGAAATGGACCAAATATATTATTGGGGAACTTGAATGGACAGCTGGGCATTGTATAGTGCGTCCTCTGGGTTATCTAATTGGCTGTGGGCCTGTGCTTTTCATAGTCTTTGAGCTATTTTACAGCTCTGTAATTTGTGGACTACTGATGGTATTGTCTCTTAATTCTTCTCTTTAGAAATGCAAATGGTGTCCATTAGACATACAGTTGATTTTTGACCCATGGATGTTGATCAGTCTTCTATTAGGCAACTGAACTTCAGCGTCCTGACTGCCTATACTGTATATAAAATGTTGGGCTCTCTTCAGAATCTACCTTAAACCAGTTTTAACATGTTACTGGTTCTTACATTAATTAATGAGTCAAATAATACCTTTGACATGTTCATTTCACATCTGCATCTGAGTCATAATTATACTCTCGGCTTAAATATTAACCGTTAGCAGTATTTTTCATCACATCACTTTGGAAAGCAGAAAGTGTTAGTTCTTCACAAAAGTTGGTGATACTAATTTAAATCACCTGATTAAGGTGGTTCGACCAGACCCTTCTATTGTAAAGATATCTTTCCTCTTTATCAGGAGAAAAATACTTCGAGACAAAGTGAATATTCCAGTTTGCAATAATGTTTCACCCGGTGGTTTGAGTATCCGCTGAAGATCTTTGCCTGTGTCAACGGTAACATTGGGATTGAAAACATGACCACGACGGGGAGCAGAACATGCCACTCCAAAATGGGCTACGCTGGCGCGTGGGTTATTTTGAACTGAGGGCAATCAAGACCCAGGGGACTCAAGAAAATCCCTCACCTCTCCCAGAACCGTCTAGAAGAATTTAGATAGAAGCCTGACTTAGAAAGAGAGCTATTACCACAGGTGACCTTTTTTTTTTTTTTTAAAAAAAAAATATTTTATTGATTTTTTACAGAGAAGAAGGGAGAGGGATAGAGAATTAGAAACATCGATGAGAGAGATCCATCAGTTGCCTCCTGCACGCCTCCCAGTGGGGATGTGCTCGCAACCAAGATACATGCCCTTGACCAGAATCAAACCCGGGACCCTTCAGAGCGCAGTCCGATGCTCTATCCACTGAGCCAAACCCGTTCGGCCACAGGTGACTTTTTAATCTGGAAGATTTCCCTGCCGCTTGGGGCAAATATTTGGTTATCAAACTCTGGCTCTTCCTGTGGTTCTGGAAATTACCGTCCTCTCCGGTGAATTCCCAGGCTTAACTCCTTCCATTCCTTAGTTTAGGGTGGCATAGAAGCCTCAATTGCCTGACCTTTGGGTCTCATATTTTTATGGGGCTTCAATGTGCCCGAAATGGAATGTTTTCCTCCTGTTAATCTGTTTTATGCCGATTTAATGAGGAGGCCAGACAAAGAACCTAGAAGGGCAAAGGACATTTTTCTGCCTGGACAAATCCTTTCTTGATGTCCCCAGCCGGACATTGGAGCCACGCCCTTTGAGCCACTGCAACACTTTCCTCTTGGGCCGCATTACTCTGTGGCAGCGTAGCCTCGTGGCTAATCACAGGCTCTGGGGCTGCCCCGCTCGGGCTCCAACCCCGGCTTTTTCACTTACTCGTTTCATGACCTGAAAGTCATTTAATCTCTTAGTGCCTCCGTTTCCTTCAGTATAAAATGGTGCGATCAAGATACTTTTCTCATAGGATTGCCTTAGGGTCAAATGAGCTAAGTAAAAGCGCCAGTATGTTGCATGGCACATCATTACCTACTCGATACATGTTAGCTATTATTGAATCGCGGTTACTGTGTGTGTGTGTGTGTGTGTGTGTGTGTGTGTGTGTGTGTGTGTGAGTTCCAGCTCTGCCACGTCTCACGGTGCCTTTGGGCAAGTTATTAACAGTCTGTGCCTCCGCCCCACACCTGTGACAAGGTTCCCACCGATTGAGGCTTGTGGAGCGCTGGCCGAGCATCAAGAAAGATGAGCTGTTTCCATCGCGATGGTCCTGGATGCTGTCTTTGCTGGGAGAGAAGGTGAACGAGCTGAACTTTTTACTTTCACTCTGCCCAGCTCCCAGGCGTTCCCATGCTGTGGGTGCAACCACATACTTGAACGGAGGGATGAATACGGCTTTGTTGAGGGGCGCTCGCTGGGCAGTTACACTTTTGCCTCCTTTACAGTCCACGGCCCCATACTTGTGCCCCCCTTTTCTTTGTGGGAGCCACGCGCTCAGGGAAGACCGTTCCCACCGGAGATCGCGGGAGGCTCCCTCCCGGGCAAAGGCTGGAAAGCCCGGCGCAGGGCTGCGCGACCTGCGTCCGCGGGGCAGGACCCCAGCAACAGCTGTGCGGTGGCACCGGTGGCACCGGCGCCCGGGCACCAGCCCGCCCCGGGCCGCCCCCGGCCCGTCCAGGTTGGGAAGCGGTTCCTCTAAGCGGAGAAGCGCCCACGTGCCGATCCGGCGTTCGCTGGGAGAAACTGAGGCCGCGTCGGGCAGGCAGGTCTCCGCCCACACCTGCGCCCGCGCCCCGCCACGCCGCTTCTCGCCCCGCGCGTGGGGTGCCCACGTGACCCGGCCTGGGCGGAGCCGGCGGGCGGGGATCACCTGAACAAGGGAGTCACGTGAGCGGGGCGGGGCGGGGGCGGGACTGGCGGTGGTCACGTGACGCGGTTCCGGGGCCGCCGCCGCCGCCGCCGAGCCCAGCCGAGCCGCGCGCCCCTCGGCTCTCACTCCGCTCCCGCTCCTCTCGCGCTCCTGTCCGCCTCCACCCTGGCGGCGCATCCATGTCCCGGGCGCGGCCCCCGGCAGCCGCGCGCCGCCAACCCCGCGCCCGCCGTGCCGCCCGGGCCCCGCGCGATGGGTGCTGCCGCCGGCCGGAGCGCCCACCTGGGGCCCGCGCCCGCCGGCCGCCCGCTGCGCTCCCTGCTCGCGCTGCAGCTGCTGCTGCTCGTCGGGGCCCCGGGGGCCGCGAGGGCCCAGGGCGCCGAGTTCCCCGAGCTGTGCAGGTGGGTGGCCCGCCCGGCGGTGGCTGCGCTCGCGGTGCCCCGGCGCGCCGCGGGGCTGGGCGGGGGGCGGGGGCGCTCGGGAGGGTCCGGGGTCCCCGGGGCACCTCTCGTCCAGGCTGGGTTCCCCCCCGCCCCCGAGGGAAAGTTGCCCGCGTGGTGGGGAAGGAAGCGACCCCGCCGGCGGGGGGTGCGGCGGGCGGGGGCGCGCCGTGCCGGCGCTGGCGGGGCCCGGGGCCCGGCCACTTGTGGCTGTCACCGAGTCCGGCGGCTTTGTGTGCGGGTGCGGGTGCGGGCCGGCGCCACCCGTGCGGGGGACACGCCGCGGGCCCCTGGCGCCGGGCGCCGGCGAAAGTTGGAGGGCGCAGGACCCCGGGCACGGCCTCGCTTTGTTCCCACCCCACGTTTCCTCAAAGTTCCACCGGGGCCGCGGCGCCCCTTCCGTGGGACGCTCACGGCACAGATGGCCGTGGGGTTGGGGTTTTGGTTTCATTTGCTGATGGGTTTCCTCCATGTGGGTTTTCCATTTTTTCTTTGAGTATCATTTCCACAGAAAGCGACTTTCTTTTTTCTTTTCTTTTTTTTTTTTTTGGTGGAGGAACGGGGTGAACGGGCTTTCAAGATCTCACCCTTCGCTCCTCGGAGCCTAACTTCCTGTCTAGTTGCTCACATGATGTCATTGTCTCGTGCAGATTATTCTAGCGGAGCCTTCTGCTCTGGGAACCATGATTGTGTAATGCCATCGCTGGTCTCGTCGACGGCTTTTGGTTTTCGCCAGTGGCCAGGAGCCGCGGGGAGCCGTCTATGCGGAGGATTTCTCACCCGCCTCCTCTGGCCTGTGGAGGAGGATGGGGACTCCAGCGCGCCCCCACCCCCTTTGGGGTAAAGGAAGCTGATGGGAAGCCGAGGGGCGCTGGTGGCCAGCCCGCCGCCCCCTCCCTCGCACTGGCGAGTTACTTCTCAGCGTAAAGTGAGGCTGAGCCCGCCGTGGGCTGGGCTGCGAGTTGGTGGCGGGGCTTTGTGGGGTCTTACTCTTCCCACGGGTCAGAGATGGCCTGGCCAGCACCCGCACCCCCAGCCCAGAACTTGGAGGAATGTTTTTCTAAGGGGAGTGAGGCTCAGCTCCCGGTGGAAACTCTTTGGAAAGAGACTCTCTCTTCCCTTTCTTTGGAGGGGGGAGGGGCCGGAGGGAGCGGCTACTGCCCATGAGTTTGCCAGCCAGTTAGCGGCCCCGACCCCCACAGTTACTCGGGTAAATCAACGAGCAGGACACGGAGGGGAGGGCTGCAGCGCCAGCATGGTCGGGCCGGGGCTGCCGTGGCACGGCGTTCCGAGTCATGGCTGCGGTGACCAGCCTTATCTCCAAGAAACTCGTCCAGCTGGGCTCGTGAGGTCCAAGTCTGGCTCTTGTGAGCACATCGGAGTTTATTTCTTAATAGTTAAGGTTAAACTTGGCCTCAAGGGCGGCCCCAGCCGGCGTGGCTGGCTAGTGTGGGGGAGGGGGGAGGGCCTTGCTTTTGCTTTGGTGTCGTCGTCTGCGCCTTGAACCTGCATTCATTCACTTCATCTCCAGGTGGAATGCCCAGGGCCTCGCTGTGGAGCAGAAAATGGCCTTTGTATCTCTAAGTGCTTCTCCCTCCCGTGATAGGTGGGCAGGACTTGCCACAGGGGAGAGTGCCTGCAGGGTGATAGGCACGTTAGCTGATAAACTGCCCTCCGCAGTTTATCTGAGAGTATCTTCGAAGTGGGTGTGTTTAGTTTTTCTTAGGACGCAAACCCCTGGCCCGACCTGAGGGCTCGTCCACGTTTTTCCCTTTGTCTGCGATGCTCTGTGCTTCGCGTGGGGACCTCTCCAGAGCCATGTGCACAATCTCTCTCTCCACCCAGGACCTGCCAAGGGAAGTTCTTCCATTTGTTTGTTTTAAATGGATACCTTGGCCTCGATCCTTGTTAAGGCATTTTCTTTGGTGTGTGTGTGAGAGAGAATAATTGGTGTACTTTTCTTGAGAGAACTCTGGCTAAAAGTTCCTTAACTCCGGCTCACAGTTACTTGAAGTTTGGGAATGTGAGCTGGTCTTTTTTTTTTTTTAATCCAGTATGAAAAGTTCTATGAAATATCACCAAAGCAGGATGTATGAAGCTGCCTTTTCAACCCATTCCTGGGTGTCCATTTGGCCGAAACGTAAACAGCTCTGCAAGGTCTCCCCGGGAGTGTGAAAAGTCAAGTCGGCTTCAGAAGTGTTACTGTTTCTTTGTGCTGCTTGTGTGTGGAGCAGGCCCTGGTGGGCGCGGGATCACACGCCAAATGCTTGTCCAGCGGTATATTTTCTGTTGAAATTGTCTCATTCATTGTGGTTTGGTGCTCAGGGCAGTCCCCAGACACCCCTCCTCGGAGCCACAGGTTTGGAGTGCCCAGACACTGTCCAGGCCTCACTAGATCTCCCCCCCCCACAATAGTAAATTCTCATCGCCTCTAAAACACAGAGTTGGAGTTCTGCGGATACAACCTCCCCTCTAGCATCCCAGAGGGACTTTCATCTGCAGTCCCCTAGGGCCAGCGGGAGGGGAGGCTGGGCCTGCTGCAGGGGAGCTGGCCCCATGCTGGGCCCTCGGATTGGGGGACAAAGCTGCGGGGTGAGCAGTGGCCCTGACCGCTCCTGGGGTCAGGGTGGTGGGCAGGGGTGCAGTTCCTGGCGCGCTCTGCGGTTGGAAGGATTTCAGCAGCAGCTTGAGCTGCGCTCGGGCACATGGAGAGAACAGGCCGCTGCGGCCGTGCACAGAGGCAGGGACGGCCCTGCATGTTTCCCAAAGTGCCTGGCTCCACTCACTCAAAGTACTGGTTCTTCGGGGCGATTCAGCTCTAGTTTCTAGGGGTCAGGAGGACTCCTGGCCGGTGAGCCCTGTGCTCTGGAAGAAGTTGGCGATTCTTAACTGCCGAGTCAGCTCTTTGTTGGGAGGTGGTGGCTATTAGGAGGCCAGCGTGAGCGGCTGCGGGCTCGGCCGCACAGAGGTCTTGAGGCCTGAGGGCTGTTGTGCTGGTGAGGAATGTCTGAGGGTCTCAGGACCAGAGAGAGAGAGAAAGAGAGGGAGAGAGAGAGTGAGCACAGAGGCCAAGCAGTCGCCAGAAGTGACCACGATGCCCTGTAGCTTTCCTCACTGCGGTGTGATTCTCACTTTCTAAAAGTGTTATCTTGCACGTATAATAGGTGAGCTTCCACCCTTTATTTAAGGTGTTAACATCCTTAATGAGTGAGGTCTTAACAGTTTGTACTAGTTATAAACTAATGCATTGGGCTGGCTTGATTTACGTAGTTAACCACTTTAAAATTTATTCAGAACAAGTTTCCCCCCAATTGTTTGGGTATAAATCCTGGAAGTTTTTATTACATTGAGGACAAGAGGATAATGAAGCCAGCTGGGAGTTGAGGTTGGTTTAGTTGCTGTCTCTAGATTTTTTTCCCTGCAAATTTTTTTTTTTTTTTTCCGAAGGAACAATGCTTATATGCTTAATTTGGGCCACATGTTAAACTTGGACCACATCCACTTGTGTGTGTACATTTCTTGCAACAATAAGTGTGTCGAAGTCCAGGATGGTTAATTACGGGTACGTTAGACCACATGCATTAATTCTTAGAACAACTTCCGGACACATTCCCAGGGAATGAATTCCTGATTGGGCTCCACATCTTTTATCAGCGTTTTACAGAGGAATTTTTGAAGGATGGGGTTGAGAAAAAGAATTCCGATGTTCTCATCTTTACTTTGACCCTTGGCATATGAAACTGTATTGTGCGGGCAGAGAGAATGTAACAGGGTTCTGGACCTGGGAATAGGGGCAGAGAGTAGCTCATTACTTCGCAGGTCCTGTTCTTTCCTTCCTTTTTACAGCTTGTCCCAGGAATGGAGACTTCCTGGGAATGGAGACTTCGTGGGACTGCTCCCACCGGTGGTGGGTGGTGTGTGAGGTGGATGGAGCTGAGATTGGGTCTCCTCACAGTCCTTTGTTTTCCTCACAGCTGGCTCATGACCAGTGAGGGACAGAGGCCTGAATATATGCCAGGAGCGTCTCCTCACCTTTAATCCTGGCAAGGTGACGCAGGATTCGTATATTCTCCAAGTGGTTCTGAAGCATTTCTTAAGCAGAGGGGAGGACTGGGAGGGGCTAGAGCTGGAATGGAGACATCTCAAACGGAATGTCACACTGGGATCCCAAAAGATTGTTTTGGCCTTGGCCTTTACCTTGACCTTGACCACTCTCCCCGGGAGGCAGCGGCCATGAGCACCCTCCTCTTCCTATTTCTGTTAATTTTAAATAATATGTCGTCTTAGCCTTGATTTTGTTTTCCATCCAAGAGTAATTTAGATGTTGCTAGTTTGTGGCTATCATGAATAAAAGCCATTGTGAATATTTGAGTACAAGATTTTGTGTGGACACATGCATTCTTTTTGGGGCGGGGAGAGGGTTGGAGGGGAGATTCTTGAATGGCGAGTGAGCGTTTAACTTCATGGAAACTGTCAGACTGTTTGGAAGTGGTGGTCCATTTTGTATCCCCACCAGCAGTCTGTTCCATTTGCTCCGTATCTTCGGCCAACACTGATGGTATCAGTCTTCTCTCTTTGAGCCATTCTTGCGGGTTTGCAGTTGTATCTGTGGTTTTAATGTTCGTGTCCCCCTGGCTCGTGATGTTGAATATGTTTTTGTATTTATTGTGATGCCTGATGATGTTGAACGTCTTTCATGAACTCTTGACTATGTGGATGTCCTTTGTAGTGTCTGTTAAAAACAGTCTTTTGTCCCTCAGCCCTTACAATTTTTTTGGGGTCATCTTGCTGAGTTTTAAGAATTCGTTTTTTCATTCTTTTTATTTTTTTTAAATATATTTTTATTGATTTTAGAGAGGGAGGGAGAGAGAGAGAGAAACATCAGTGATGAGAGAGCACGGCCCCTACCTGGGGTCAAACCCGGGGACCCTTCAGTCTGCAGTGGACACTATCCACTGAGCCAAACTGGCTAGGGCTTAAGAATTCTTTATTCTGGGTACAAGTCCTTTCTTAGGTATGTATAATATGTATTATGAATATTTTTTCCCCAGTCTTTGGCTTGCTCCTTTTCATGTCCTTAATGTATTCTTTGAAATATAGATACTTTAAAAAATTTTGATGAACTCCAACTGATTTTTTAAAAAAATATTTTTAAATCTTTGGTTCCCCAAGGTTTCTCAGCCTCAGCAGCATCGACGTTTGGGCCAGGTAACGTGTGTGTGGAGGCTGCGCTGTACAGTGTGGGGTCAGCAGCACCCCTGGAGTACTACCCCCAAACCCCAGTGGTAACAAGCAGAAATGTCTTCACATTTCAAATGACTCCTGGGTGGAGGACAAAATTACCTCCAATTGAGAACCCCTGGTCTACCCTGAGGTCAAATAGATTTTTCCCCCCCTATGATTGTTTCTAGAAGTTTTATAATTTTAACTTTATGTTTACCCATATGATAATTTTTTGAGTTAATTAAAAAAACACATGTTTTTATTGATTTTTTTTTTTTTTTTGAGAGGAAGGGAGAGGGGGAGAGAGAGGAACATCAGTCGTGGGGCTGCCTTCTGCATGCCGCCCCGGCTGGGATTGAGCCTGAAACCCAGGCACGTGCCCTGTTGGGGAGTGGAACCGGTGACCTTTCGGTGCATGGGACAGTATTCAACCAACTGAGCCACAGCAGCCAGGGCTGAGTTAGCTTTTGAGTGTGATGTGAGGAAAGGGTGAAAATATTTTCCCCCATTAATATATCTAGTTCTGTTTGCTAATACTTTATGTAGGATGCTCGCAGCTGTTTTTAAGAGTGATGGGGCTGTAATTTTCTTTGCTGTGCTGTTCTTGGCTGACTTTAGTATCAAGCATATGTTTGCTTTGTGGAAAGCGCGAGGTAGATTTTAGTATTTTGTATGCCGTGGTACAGTGTCTGTATAGGACCGACATTTTCTCTTTCTTAAATCTTGGTAGAACTCACCAGTAAAACTGTCTGATGCCTTTGTGGAGGTGGAGTTTTGCCTATAGTTTCAGTTTTATCTGCTTTATCTGTTCAGGTTTTCTACTTTTTCTTGAGCCAGTTTTGGTTGTCTGTTGTTTTCCTAGAAAGCTTGTAATTTTAATTAGGTATTCATATATAAATATGCAGCGTGCTACTTTTATACTTTTGAAAATACTGTTTGTATCTGTAGGTAAATTTAAAAAACTCCTGCTCCTTATTTATGTAAAATTTCCCCCTTAATCACATTTCCTAAAGATTTACCTTTTTTAACCTTTCCAAAAGAAATAGCGTTTTCATTTCCTTAATGTAAATGGGAATCTCTATCTCCATTTTTCCCCCCATGCTGTTAATTTCTGCTCTCTGTTACTAGCTCTCACCTCATTCTTCTTTTTCTAGTTTGAGATGAATTTAAAGCTGTATGCTTCTTTGTCCTGAAGAACACACCATCCAGAGCCTTTGGTACCTAGCTTCTAATCCTTCCATTCTGAGTCTTTCCTTCTGGGGCCCACATGTTCTAACTTTGTCAACTTCCTGAACTCACGAAGTTTTTGACGATTTATCCCCAGGTTAAATGGACTCCCCCGTCATGGTGGCAGGGAACGGGGTAGAATTTATTGACACTTCCCGTGTGGCCTTGCACCTAGTCAGGCTGAGAGTGTGCTGTGTGTTTGGAAACAATGTTCTCTCTTTGAGTCAGAGTTTCATTAACGGTGCTGGTTCAGCCTTTCCTCAGCCTAAAACCTGTTCTTTGTCTTGCTCGGTTTGTCCTTTGTATCTGGCTACCACTTTGGACGGGGCTCCGGGGAATGTCCTGTGTCCTGTGTCCCAGCTTAGCAACTCTCCTGTGTTTATAAGCCCTTTAACCTCTCGAGTGTGTCCACTGTGTGTGTGTGTGTGTGTGTGTGTGTGTGTGTGTGTGTATGTCAACAAGGTTTCCAATGGATGTATATTCGCCACGGCCTGTTCTTTCTTCATGGACGGCTCTTGGCTGTGAGGTTCTGCTCTGTGAAGGCTGCTCAATCCATTCTCGCTCCCTGGGCCCAGCTTCTTTGTTGGCATTTGTAATATTGATTTTGTGGTGCCCTGTGGCCACTGGTGATTCCCGAGAGAGCTCTTTGCAGTCCAGCCCCGTCCAGCCCCCTCCGGCCCCCTCCCCCCTCCGGCCCCCTCCGGCCTGCAGCTGCACGGAGTCAGATGGAAGCAGTTGTTGGAGCTTGGCTATAAATTGTTTTTGGGGAGGTCGGGGGGATGGGCAGGGCGTTCCTCTGGCTGGTATGTCTCCGTGGCTTTTCCGCCCTCCCCGTGACGACCCCCAGCCTGTTCCTGCCAGGAGACAGCTGCTGGGCCCCGCAGAGGGCCGCTGGCAGGGTGCGGCTGGAGCGGGAGAGCTGGATTATGGAGTTGGCGGGGGCAGATCGCCTCCTTTCTCTGGCCTCAGTTCCCTCCTGCGAGATGGTCCCTGAGTTGGGAAGTGGCTGTCCTGGTTTTGAATCCAGACTCTTCCCTGCATTCGTCGTGGGGCCTCAGGAAGTCAGTGATCCTGAGGTCTGCCCTCCTGAGCCCAGTGGTGCTGTTAGGGCGGGAGGGAGAGTCAGGAGGCTTGGCGGGGGCCGGCCCACCTCGGGCCCCTCCGCGGTGGGGAGGGGCGGCAGTGACTGCTTTCCCTCTGTAAGTTGGGGCTGCTGGGTTAGATCAGAGACATTGTTAGCCCGTCACTCTGTCCCCCGAGTCCCCGTTAGCGTCTCGGGGCTTCTGCCTCAACCAGGACGCATTTCTCATTTCTCTGTTTTATGCATTGACACCCCACGTCAGAATCCTTTGGAGAGAGCAACGTTTCCATCTAAAAAAGTTTTAAAACCACTGGACTGTGATTCTCGGGGTCCATCTTGCATCCAAACTCCTGTGGTTTCGAGGTATGTATCCTCGAGGATTCCTGCAGCCCGAGGAGCAGAAAGCCCAACTCACATTCCCTCGAACAAGGAGGGGCTTGAGGACAGGAGGTGTGGGGTTTGGGCGGGTGCCAGGTGCCATATGTCGGGTGGCCGGGGGGCAGGGGGGGCCCTCCTGCGTTTTCTTGGCTTCGTCCTCCCTTCCTGTTGTGGCTGCTGCACTTCAGGCCGAGTGGAGAAGTCCCAGCCGGCTTGGGCCCGGGGTGGCGGTCGGGGGGCTCCCGCCCTCGCGGGGGCCTCACCAGGTGGGGACAGGGAAGGAGGATGCAAGCCCATGGGAAGGTTGTGAAAGCGCCTGGGGAAACCACGGTGCCAGACGAGAAGCAGCTGCTGCAGGCTCGGGCGTCGAGGTGCCCGGAGCTGTGCGTCACGGCCTATTTCTGTGAGGCGGGGCGGAGGCAGGGCCTGCGAGTCCTCTGTGTGGGGAAGTCCCAGGCCCTCTGGTTCCGGTGACACTTGCCCCTCCGATCAGCTCCCGACCTGGGGTGGGATTTTCCTTTTCCTTTTGTGCATTTAGATCCCCGGGGGCAGCTTCCCCAGGCCCAGGGGCACATTCCTGCACGTAGTTCTGGCCTGACCATCTGGCCGGGAGAGTTGGAGGGACTGGAGATGGTGAAAGTCTTTTTTTTTAAATATATTTTCAATATATGTTTATTGATTTTAGAGAGGAAGGGAGAAGGAGAGGGAGATAGAAATACCAATGATGAGAGAGAATCATCGATTGGCTGCCTCCTGCCTGTGCCCTGACCGGGAATCGAACCGTGAGCTCCTGGTTCATAGGTCGACGCTCAACCACTGAGCCAGGCCGGCCGGGCGAGATTGTGAAAGCCTTCATGTCAGTTTTGTTAGCACACGGAGGGGCCAGGGAAAGGCCAGGGAACGTGGGAGCAGTGGAGGGTGGGCGGCTGGGAGGAAAGTGTCGGAGGAGCTCCCTGCCCCTGCGGCTTGCACGCGGAGAGCTGGTCAGGAGCCTGTGGCCCCGGGTGTTGACGGCGTATGGAATCAGTTTGTTGCCATCTCTACTCTAAAGCACTGCTTTACACAGAAACAAAAACTCCCCAACAGCCCCTGCTCCTCGCCCCCGGCTTGTAAGTAGAAACCCAAACCACTGGCCTGGAAGAGCTGAAGAGCAGGGTTCCTAGAAGTGACGAGGGTGTGTCGCACCGAGTCCCCTCCGGCTCCGCCCCCTGCCATCTGCTCTGGAAGTGTGATCAAAGTGAGAAGCCAGCCTAGCTCTCTTGTCCTTTCAGAAGTGGCCCCGCAGAGGAGGCAGAGGAGTTAGTGGCGTTGGTTGACATTCTGAGGGTGGGGGGTGGGGGAAGTGAGGGTTTGGGCTGCTCTCAGTGGGTGCACCCCCTGGCCTGTCTGTAAGATGGAGTTTCAGCAGAGACCGCGAAGGCCATGAGTGAGGGAACCCTGTGTCTAGTTGGGGGGGACATGCTTGGGGACTGGCGAAGGGGCCCTTGGGGCTGGAGCGGCGAGTGCCCGAGAGGAGGATGGGGGAGAGGATAGGGCGGTTGAGTGAGGAGGGAGGAGAGGACGTGGTGGAGACGTGGTTCCGGACCAGTCCTTCCGAGGAGCTTGCTGTGAAAGGGCTCAGAGGACCGGTGGTCGCTGCCCTGGAATGTGGGGCCCAGGGAGGGCTGTGGAATGGTGCTCCAGGAGGAGCGCGGGAGGGGGAGAGGGGAAGCAGCAGTCTGGGGGAGTGCCGGGGCCAGGGCTGAGGTGCAGGGCCGGGTGCAGGGTGGCCCTAGGGACGGGGGAGGGGGCGGGGGGTGAGGTGGTGGGTGGGGGTGGGGGGTGGGGGAGGGAGGCAGAGTGTGGGAGGACCATGCAGGCATCGATGGAGACGTGGAAGATCCAGTTCGGTCTCCCCAGGGACCCAGGACGCAAGGCCTCCTCTCAGGCTAGCGGTTGAGCACGCGGCCGCTTTTCCTCCGCACGGCGCGCCGACGCGGGCCAGCCACGCGTGTGCAGGTCATGCCCTGGACACGCGGGCGTCCAGTCAGTTGCTCAACGGACATTCCTCTTGTTCTTCTTTTTCCTTCCTCTTGTCCTTAAAGTCTTTCAAGGGTTAGGTGAGACCATGCTGCTCCTTTCAAATGAACACACATGGGGACGTGCGTTTCTCTTCCCCGCGGAGCCCCAGGTGCCAGCCTTACCGGGACCCCCGCAGCTGCAAGCAGAGGCGTTTCCTGTGTCACCTCATCAGCCCAGGGAAGAGCCAGCACCTTCGGGGGCCGCATTCGCATCATGAACTAACCAGCCGAGCTGACTGCCCAGGACTGAGGAAGGCAGACGCCTTCCCTTCCGAAGGAGGGACACTGTGTCCGGCCGGGAGGGTGCCTGGCCGGGGTGACCTGGCTTGGGGCCTGAGCATTAAGGTTTGCGTTCTCTGCCGAGGGCTGGGTTGACTTTCAAGGCAGTTGGATTCTGACATCCGTGTAATTACGAAGGAGGTTTCGCCTCTAATCCAACCTCTCCTTACGCATATGAGGGACGAGGGATGAGAACATCAGGTGATTACTCTGATTTTTAAAAACTCCTCCCCGAGCAGGGTTCAGGGTGGACGTGCCGGCTGGTGCCCTGGTGGTGCCTGAGAGCGGAACTGGGCGAAGGCGTGGAGCGGCAGTCGACCTCACAGAGCGAGGCCAGGCCAGTCCTTCGGCAGCTTTGTGCTGGGAGGGTCACTTGCGATCTGTGACGAATTCCACACCTTGCCCTGCTGTGAGGCCTCTTTAGGGACAGCGTGTCCTGTCCTCTTCTCCTGCCCCTCTGCTGGAAGTCCGGTTCTGCAGGTCTGTGCTGGCGTCGGCTCGGGAGGCCCAGCGGCGCTGTCCTGTCCGAAGTGGTCCCAGGAGGCTGCTGTGTGTGTGTGTCTGTCTGTCCTGAGCCCTCCTCTTCCCCCATCTCTGTCTTGAGTTCCACCAGCTCGGAGGAGAAGGGCAAGACAAGATCCTGTCCCCTCCCTTTCGCCCTCCTCTCCAGTTCTTGCCAGTGTCAGGTGACATTCCTTTAGGAGGCCCCACACCCACTTAACCTTTCTTTGTAAAGTTAATTTTTAGCAGTCTGAGTCCTGTTGAGCCAGATGAAAGCCTTCGATCCTAGGCTCTCAAAAGCTCTACCTTACCAGTCTCCATTTTCTTGGCAGCGACCTTTTGGGGTGACTCAGTTCTGTAGATCAGGAAGCCAGGGCTCAGAAACTACGCCTGACTCACAGCTGGCCAGGGTGGAGCTGGAGTCAGGGCTGGGGCCAGGGCTGGGGCCAGGGCCGGGGCTGTGGGCTGTGCCCATGGTTGCCATGCCCCTTTCTGAGTGCCCTCATCTCCTTCTGTTTCAGGTGACCTCGGTCAGCCACTTGGGATGCTGGCTTTTAAAGCTTTGCTGGGGCCTGCGCCCCTGCTCTGGGGAGGACTAGCGCCTGGCTCAGCCGGATCTCTCTCTCTCTCTCTCTCTCTCTCTCTCTCTCTCTCTCTCGCTCTCTCGCTCGCCACTGGCTTCCTGCGCCCAGACCTGTGGAGCCACCAGGGAAAGACCTCTCCTTTATTTCTCTCTTTCTCGCAGGCCCCGTATCTTTTCCACAGCCTGTGGGTTTGTTAGAATAGGAAGTGAAGTGCTTCCTGTATGAGCGTTGGCCACGCTGTGTCAGATGTGCTTGTCCCCCGCCTTCAGGTCAGGGTGCAGATTGTCACACCAAACCCGATCTTTCTCCTCCAGTGTCCGCGGCCGAGCGTGGTGACACTCCGCCGCTGACGCCCATGTCCCATGTCGGGAGCCCTGCCTCTTGCTGTGCCGTCTTTCTTGCCCGCCTCTCCCCCCTTCATCCCTCCCCGTCTTATTGGAAAAGACTTGGGGATTTTTGAAGGGCATGGGGCTGGATGTATGAGCTGAGAAGCTCTCTGATCATGATAAGGGGCAGTCACGAGCCAAACAATTTCCTCCATGTTCTGTTAAGGACTTGGATGCAGGCCAAAGTAGGAACCCTCCCCCCCCCCGCCTTTTCTTTATTGAATTTTAGAGAGAGGAAGGGAGGGAGGGAGGGAGGAGGAAAGAAAGAGAGACATCGATTTGTTGTTATACTTCCTTATGCACTCACTGGTTGCTTTTTGTATGCGTCCTGACTGGGGATTGAACCCACAACCTTGGTGTATGGGGACGACGCTCTAACCAACTGAGCTACCTGGCCAAGGCAGGAAAATCCTTTTTGATGTACAGATTGGAAAGACTTTTCATTCCCCTCGTCCCCCCAACTTTAGATTTTCTGTTCACTCTAGATTCAGATTCAGAAAAACAACCCTCTAGCCCAGGGGTCCTCAAACTTTTTAAACAGGGGCCAGTTCACTGTCCCTCAGACCGTTGGAGGGCTGGACTATAGTTTAAAAAAAAACAATGAACAAATTCCTATGCACACTGCACATATCTTATTTTGAAGTAAAAAACCAAAACGGGAACAAATACAGTATTTGTATTTGCATGTGGCCCGCGGGCCGTAGTCTGAGGACCCCTGCTCTAGCCAGTGGCCACGCTATGGGAATTTAGCTCGTATATCACCAACTCGGTTGTCTTTTTTTTTTAATTTTTTTTTTTAAGGAAACCAAATTATAGATTTATACATGCTTATTTTATTACTGACTCCTCTGTCCTGCTTTATGCAACGACCATTGTAGGCCAATAATAAAATGTTTAATAGCCATGTGACCATTGCCGTAGCCCCGGGCTCAGGGGGCCAGGGAGCACAGACGTATTTCAGAAGCGTCCGGCCATGTGGCCGTGGGAGGCAGGGAGAGGAGGAGGGCTCACGAACTCAGTTTTCCAGGATTTTTTTTTTTTTCTTTTAAGGGGTTGGGCACACCATCCATTTTGTAACTGAATTTTATAGGCTTTATTTTAGATGTTAGCCGGTTTTAAACTGAAAGAACCCCAAGTTATATTTTACAAGGTATTGTAGTTTTGTAGCACTCACTGATGACATACGAAAACTTGAGAGACATTGTGGAAGACACCAATGTCAAATGCTTTAAAAACATTGTCCAGTCCTAGCCAGTTTGGCTCAGTGGATAGAGCACTGGCCTGCAGACTGAAGGATCCCAGGTTCGATTCTGGGTACGTACCTCTCAGTTGCAGGCTCAATCCCTGCCCCTGGTCAGGGCACGTATGGGAGGCAACCAGTCGATGTGTCGCTCTCACATGGATGTTTCTCTCTCTGTCTCTCCCTCTCCCTTCCAATCTCCCTAAAAATCAATGGAAAAATATCCTCGGGTGAGGATTAACGAAAAATAAATAAATACACAAGTAAATAAATAAATGTAACGTTTTTAAAAAAGAGATTGTCCAGTTGTACCCCTCTAGCTTTTTCTTTAGAATTTCCTCGTTCGCTGGACACGTTCACAGAGGTGTGGTCTGGTGGAGACGGCTCTGCACGTCTCCGTGAGGCTTGGGGCTCCGGGCGGCTGTGTTGGCCACGCGGACTGCCCTGCAGGGCTGCCCTCGGCTGCTGAGCCTGGACCAGGATGGCGCTCGGCGTGGCATTTGCCGGAGCAACGCTGCGAAGGTCGAAGCGCCTTCCTGTCTCTGGGTTGGCTGGCAGTGTGCTGCTTGTGTGCTTCCTGCTAACTGGTGACCTGCCAGCACCTTTCAGGATATTAGGAAACTTAACCAATTGAGGTTAAAACGGAACCTCCGTGCCATGAACAAATGCGGACCGAGTGCAGAAGTCTGCGATGGGCTTGGCAGAGGCCGTGGGATCATCGTCAGGGTCAGACAGTCCTCCTCTTTCTGTGTGCTCAGCGAGGAGGGCGAAGTCAATTGTCCACGTCCAGGCGTATTTCCGCCGCACAGATCACTCTAAAGTCTGAGGTCCCTTCAAGGGATTTCCTTGGGCATGACTTCTGCCCCCACCCCCGGGCCCTGCTGGAGCTGATGGTTTGCTGGTGGGCTGCTTTCCGAGTTCCTGAGGATGCTTTGTGAGGGCGGCTCTCTCTGCACTAAGTAGTCACGTTCAAGGAGAGTGAGTCCGAGATGGGGACAGCATGGATGTGTCCCTTCCTAGCGGGGCCTCAGCCAGCTGGGTGCAGAGTGAGGCGAGAGCAGCCGGGAGAAGGGGATGGATGGCCTTCCCGGGGGAACCGCTGGGCGAGGAAGCAGAGGTTGCAGAAGGTGCGGCTGCCTCTGGTGTTTGGCCGCTCAGCTGTGCAGAAGAGAAAGCAGAGCCGGGTGGGGGTGTAAGGAGCAGACGTGTAAAACTTGGGGAAGAGCTTGATCCAGCTCAGGTCCACCACCTGTCGATCGGTCCCACGGCACAGCCTGGACCTTGCAGAGGCCACCGCTTGGCCTCGGTGGGCTCACCCAGCTCCGGCGAGGTCCACCCCGTGCCCAGTCCCCTCGGTGGCATCAGGGTACATCACGAGATCAAGACTCAAGTTCTGTAAAACGTTTTGCCACGTTCAGTGTTGTGTTGTCATTGAAACAGAATGTTTTCTGAAGAGGTAAAGAGACTTCTTTGAGCGTGGGAATGAGTGAGGGGCTCGGACGGACCGGGCTAGTTCCTGGCCTCGTCCTTCCAACTGAGTGATGTTGGACGAGGGGCTTGCCTGATCCTTCTGCGCTTTGGCCTCTGACCGCAAAGCTGGGCCCCGGGACAGGTGACTTATGGCAGCGAGTCCTGGGGGCTTTGCCCTGGAGATGCTCGCTCCCAAAGACGTGCTGCGATGCCGTGCGGGTGTCCTTCCTCCCCCGCGTTGATTCTGTGCCTGCCTGTCCTTGTCCTGGGCGGGTGGGCCCGCCTGTCCTGCGTGGCGGTGTGGTGGGGGCCCGAGATCTGGCCTTAAATGGTGGGAGAGGCCGGCGGGGCCGGCGCCAGAGCTGCGGCCCCAGGGGGTGAGGCCGCGCGGTCCAGAGGACATCCATCTAGCAATGTCAGGGTTGCTTTGACATGGATGTGGATTTTTTGAGAGTGGGAGGCGACATCGGCTCAGTACATTTGACGCTCTGGGAGATGAGGTGTGGAATGACGAGGATTTTGCTTGCTTTTGCTGATTTTCAAAGCCAAGGCTCTCGCACATACCGTTTTGTGTCCAGAAGAGCTGTTCTGACTGGGGCTGGGCTGCTCCCTTAAGGATATTAACTGCCTTTCGCAAGGCTGGGCCCCGGGACAGGGCTTCTGGGTGGTGGCTCTTATGGACCATCTGCTTCTCCCCCCCCCCCCCCTTTGTGGGCCCCACCTCCCTGGGGCCCCTCAGATAAGAGGGAGGACAGCCTTGTGACTTTTGGAAGGCTTGACCCTGACACGGGGAGTTAGTGTTTCAAGAACACGCCTGCGGCTCTCCTGCCTACCCCGCTGCAGGAGCTGCCTGAGAGCAGATAGATTTAAACCATACGTGTGTGCTTTTGAGCACAGATTACATTTCCACACAGCTTGCAAATATTTTCTTCCAGAGGTTTGTTTCTTGCCAAAAATTTAAATTTTAATGTTACAGCTTAGTTTTCATTTTGATCTAACATGTCGGTCTCATTTCTTGCTGTTTTCCCCTTGTCTTTCCTCGCACACGCCCCAACGGTTGGTCTAGGTCAGGGTACGGACTCTCTGTGACTCTGGCTGTGGCGTGAGTCGCGCTGCAGGCTGTGTTCTGCTCACTTCAGGTAGAGCACTTCTAGCACACGAGTTCTTGGACAAAAGTTTATTATTCCTTAAAGATATCATTAAGTTTTATTTCGTGTATATAATACGTTTTTTTATTGTTTCTGAGACCATTTTCCGATTCTCTGACATGATCGTGCTGCCTTTGAATGTTCACATACGTGGAGAGATCGGTTTCGGCCTGGGCCCTTTGATCTGGCAAGGAGTCTGGGATCATCTGGTTCCAAACACGTAATTTTCTTAAACAGTGCTATCAGATATTTACATGACTTCCAAGCTTATTACGAAACAGTCTTTAAAAGTATTTATTACCAGCAGAAGCAGATCTAGATAATAATTTGATCTAACTAGGGTGCATACCAGACTACACAGCCGTTTCTGGAAAATGTTTCCTGAGTTTTCAGATAAATTATTGCAACTAGAGGATTATTCCTGATAGAAGGTGATAGGCATGTTTTTTTTTGTTTTAAAGCTGACATAAGTCCATTGGACTCAGGATGCTTCAGGCATTGATGGTCTGCAGATGCCAGGGTAGCTAGTGGGGAACATGCCGTGGCCCTCCCCTCCTCTGTAAGTGACCGAGGACTGCGCCCACGTGCTGCAGTTGGGTGCGTGAGTGGCATTGAGGCGCCGGCCTGGAGGGGCCACCCTGTGCGAAGTGGCTCAGTCAACCCCCTGAAAAAAGCCGGCACTCAAGTACTTACCTAGGACCCTCCCTTCCTGCTCCCATAACCACTTATCCTTTGGGTAAATCTTGACAAAGCAAATACGAAGTGCACACAGAGAAGAGACGTGTAATCGGATGGAGCAACCGTTTTTCTTTCTAGGGACCCTGGTTTCCAGAGAAGCAGGACAGTGTCCCCCATTTCTCTCTCTCTCTTCTCTTTTCTGCTCCCCAAACACCCACTCTTTACAGCTCGCTTACTTAAATACCATCTCTACAAACACCCCAGTGGGTTTCTGTTGTTAAAGAATTGCATAGCATTTTAGGTGCTGTGTGGATTTCCTTAGTTTATTCCTACCAGTCAGCTCGTTCTGAAATGATGCCTTCCTGCCCTCTCTGGCATACTCGGGCTGTGGAGCAGCTCAGCGAGGCTGGCGGAGGGGCACGCTGGCTGTCCAGTGTCCGGGAGAACTTAGTCCTGGCTTCCGGACAAGAGGCTAGCCGTCTCCGAAATTAACCGTGACTAATAGACAAGTTTCACTAATGCCCTGCAAATAAAAACACTGACAACTTTAAGGAAAGATCCATGGGGTCTTCTCTTTGAGGGGCCTTCCTTCGCTTCAAGTACAAAGTCAAAACTGCTTCCTTTAAAAAAACAAAACAAAACAGCAAAACTGCTTCCTTTAATCTGCAGGCCCTGGCGCGGCCGGCGGCCCATGTCCTTGGCCTCACCACCTGCCACCCTCACCTGCTCTAGCCGCAGGCCTTTCTTTTCCATCAGCCTCGCGGCCTTGCCACGGCCGGTCCCTCTGCGGAATCCTCATCCCACCACATCTCAGTCTGCGGCTCCTTTTTGGTATTGGCCTCAGGCAATTGCCCTCGGAAGGAGGTCCCGTCCGCATGGCTCCTGGGCTGGTTCCACTTTGTTTCGGTCCCAGCAGCACAGACTCCTCGGTAGAACGTCCTGTGTATTTGTCTTGCTTGTTTTCTGTTCTCAACTGGAAAAGACCCCAGGAGGGCAAGGGCTTTTGGGTCTGATTTGATCACTGCTGTACTCAGTACCTGTGCTGTACTTGGTACCCCTGCAGTCCTAGGGAACATTTGGTGCGGCAAAGGAAAGAGGTTAATGAAGGTCAAAGGGAGCAGGCTTTGTTGATGACTTTCTGCTGCCTGGTAACGGCTATTTTCTCCTGCGGCCAGCCCTCCGACGGTAGGAGGTAGCCAGCTCTGTTCCTGGTGCGGAAGGGGGTTCAATGGCACCTGCTTCCCAGCCGCCGTCACCCCGGGGCAGGCACTTGACAAGCACACCAGCCTGTTTTTCAGGGTTCTACCAGTGCAGGGGCCGCTGA
The DNA here is from genome assembly GCF_014108235.1 of Myotis myotis. Taxonomy (NCBI): domain Eukaryota; kingdom Metazoa; phylum Chordata; class Mammalia; order Chiroptera; family Vespertilionidae; genus Myotis; species Myotis myotis. The sequence goes on along the minus strand of NW_023416379.1, from coordinate 3,701,148 downwards.
ACTGGGGGAGGAAGAGGCAGCCCGCCACCCTGCCTGACCGCTCCCGTGTGCTTCCCTCCCCCGGGCTTTGTGGGGGGGTGTGTGACCAGGCCCCACACCTACGTGCAGGAGAACGCGGGGCTTCTTGCTGCCACCAACCCCACTGTGGGGTTCCTCCGTTGCCGGATGGGCTTCTGGGGGGACTCTTCTCGGCTGGAGGGGTGTTGCCTGGTGTGTTCTGCCCAGCCCTGGTCCCTACGTGTGGGGGAGGGTATCTGGGGAGTGGGCCGCGCCCTCTCTGAGGGAGTGCCTATCGTCCAGGGGCGCTGTGTGGGGAGCAAACACTGACACTGATGAGTCTGACCTCCAGCAGCTCCTGGGCAGGCCAGCTAGGCTAGTGGTCGGCAAACTCATTAGTCCACAGAGCCAAATGTCAACAGTACAACGATTGAAATTTCTTTTGAGAGCCACATTTTTAAACTTAAACTATATAGGTAGGTACATTGTTATTAACTTAATTAGGGTCCTCCTCAGGCTTAGGAAGAGCCACACGCAAGGGGCCAAAGAGCTGCAGGTGGCTCGTGAGCCGCAGTTTGCCGACCGCAGAGCTAGGCGGTTCCCAGGTGCTCCCTTTCCCTTTCACCAGTTTTGGTGACAGACGCTGCATTCTGCAGGGGACGTCCAGCCACATGCCGCCCTTTCTGCCTACCCTGAGGAAATGACCCCCAGGCTCCCAAATGGACAGAACATTCTCTCTGTCCGGACTGGAGAATTGAGACTCATTGTTTTGACACAACTGACAAGCCATTATTTTGTCCCAAGTATGCAGATTCATTCATTAACAGTTCATTAACTCAAGAGCTACTTTGCTAGAGGTTTGAACATACAATGAGGTTTTTTTTAAAAAAAATTCTCATTCGAGGATATGTTTTTTAAATTGATTTTTAGAGAGAGAGAGGAGGAGAGAGAGGGAGAGAGGTTGAACCTACAACCTAGGTATGTGGCCTGACTGGGAATCGAACCCACAATCTTTTGGTGTACAGGCTGACACTCCAGCCAACCGAGCCACCTGGCCAGGGTGCGCACAGTGCCTGTGACATGCTCGTCCCAGTGGGCCAACCTAGGGGTGCGTCTGATTTTGAATCTGATAGTGGACTCATTACATGACTTCGTCTTGTCAGTTTCAGTCTGAGCTGTAGCTGTAAAAGTAAAACCAGAAGTAGAACCGGCTTTCATGCCACAACTAGTTTTTAAGTAAAATAAACAAAGTAGAAAACACTCTGGCTTTCCAGCACTCCAGTGTGATTTGAACGGTTCCTGTCTTACACCAACACGATTCTTGGGCAATGACTTTTCTGAGTTGATACTCCTAAGCGGATGGTAGCATTTTAAGAATTTTGATGACCGATGAGTCTTGAGGTGGCTTCAGGGCGGGTGGGAGCAGAGCTGGGTGGTGGTTAGTGGTTTCTGCCCTGGCTTCTGGTCAACTTGATGTCGTCGCCTTCGGGATCTGGCTGATGGCGGCTCCGTGGCCCTAAAGCAAATGAGGCTTGAATGTTAAACCAGAGAGAGGGTTAATTATTGGCAGATCCCTGACAACGACATATTTTCTTCCTTTTCAGCTACACTTGGGAAGCTGTTGATACCAAAAATCAGATGCTTTACAAGATCAGCGTCTGCGGGAACGTGGCCATTGCCGCGTGCGGGGCGTCGAGTGCCGTCTGCGTGCAGGACCTGAAGACGGGCCGCTACCGCTCCGTGGGTGAGTGAACTGGCCTGGCGCCACTGGGCGCACCTCCCGGCGTTGCCAGGATAACTCGGTGACTGTACAGCAGCCTACACAGTTACATGTCCAGCTATAATGGACGTTTTATGTTTGATCATAGTTAAAAGGGATAACAGTTTAAATGTCCACTATGAGATCAGATTAGATGTCTTCCATTTAGTGCAGCGATTTTCAACCGGGGAGCCGCGAGAGTGTTGAAAAGACGCAATACCTGGCGCTCTCATCAGGGGCGCCGACCTCTCCTTCCTTAGGCTGGCATAGAAAAATGACAAAATGACAAGCTACGGTTGGGAACGAATCAAAATTATACCTTTTTTTTTTTTTTTTGTCAGATTGGCAAAAAAAGGTATTTTTTGGTGTGCTGCCAAATCTTAGTAATTCTAAAATGTGTGCCGTGAGGTGAGAAAGGTTGAAAATCGCTGATCTGGTGGATCCTATGTCGGTAATCGTTACGAAGAACTATGCACGTTTGTACTTACTGACCTAGAAGGACGCTTCCCGTGGGCTGTGCCTTCTCACGCTTTTCTCAAACCCTCTCTCCACTCTCCTCCCTCCCTCCCTCCTCCCTCCCTCCCCCTCTCCCTCCCTCCCTCCCTCCTTCCCCCATCTCCTCTATTGTTGGGTCCTTTCCCCGTGTCATGTCTGCTTCCTTCTGGGGTCCCTTGATTCTCAGGCAGTGTGTGTTCACGTGGGGTCCACGGTGGCCGTTGGTTCTAGGCTTACGTGAACGAATGAGTGGTCCCAAGGGCCGGCATTCCTCCATTAAACGCGCAGACCTTTCTCCTGGGGCCCCAGTGCCCTCCTTTTGGATCATGACCCCCTTCCCTTGGTGAGGAGGGAAAGGGGCCGATGCCTAAATGAAGGGACTCAGGACCGACCGAAGAGCAGCAGGTGCCAGGGTCCTTGCACTTGGCGGCATGGATGCCCGCGGCGGTTAGACGGGTGGGGTCCCCTGGGGTGGCGCGGGAGGCTTTGGCGTGGGAGGCTTTGGCGTGGGAGGGGCAGGTGTTGCGGTAGCTCTGCCCGTCGTTTTGAATGGAAAGGTTTCGAGTAAGAAGAGTCAGGTCTCCAAGGTCAGCTGGTGGAGGCCCGGGCCCTCCTTGGTTTCTCTGTCTCCCACGGAGGAGACTCAGACGGAAAACACAGCGCGAGGGGCTTGCGGCCCAGACGAAGACCTGAGGAGCACCAGGTTCGGAACTCTCGGGCCCGGCAGGTTTTTGTGTGTGATACACTTAAAACACGGGCAAGTGGGATGGCCGTTTTCCTGCCTGGGATCTTTTGATGATTCATGGAGAGGCCCCGAGTGGGCCTGTGTGCCAGCGTTACTCAGGTTTTCAGAAAGAGGAAAAAGAGGTTTCCTCTGTTTTTCACTGTGATGCTTGACTGTAATGCTTTTGGCTAAGGAAAGTGTGTCCTATGTTACAGTCTAATGTAGCCCCAGATGCAGAAAAATCACCAGAGGAGGATTTGTGAGGTTGGCGTGGTGGGACAAAATTTGAGAATGACCAAGTTCCGTAAGCTTTGGCCCTGGCTGGTGTGCTCAGTGGTTAGAGATTCATCCTGCCTTCCGAAGGGTCACAGGTTCGATTCTGGTCATGGGCATGCACCTGGTGCAGGTTCCCGCCCAGTCGGGGTACGTGTGGGAGACAACCAGTTGAGGTGGCTCTCTCACATCGATGTTTTTCTTTCTCTCTCTCTTCCCCACTCCCCCCTTCCACTCTCTCTAAAGTCAATGGAAAAAATATCCATTGATATTAACAAAAAAAGAAAGAAAGAAAAAAAGAAAGAAGTTACATAGGCTTTGGAAGCCAGGCAGAAGCATGGTGATATTCCGGGGTAGGTAGTAGATTATTTGTGATGGTGATAGGGGAGGCGATTTGATAAAATGTGAGTTTAGAAAGCTGGGCCCAGTGGAATAGCAGAGCTTGGTTAAAGGAGAGAGGCTGACGGTAACTAGACGAGTTAACAGCTAAGCTACAGGTTGACGATGATATGAACCAGCAGTTTTCAGTCTCGTTTGCTCTCCCAGACACATACCACATGCTTTTCCCAGAGCTCCAAACTCCCAAACTCCCACGGGGAGGAGGCAGGCTGGGTGCCGTGAACTTTTAGCACTAGCACTTACTGCCCTGTCCTTCAGCTCAAGAAAGCAACTAGGGGGAGTGGATGAAGGTGACATTAACATGTAGAGGTGATTTTGAATTAGATCTAATTTTGCTGATATGTGTCTTACAGTGGATGTAACGAAATTTGCCTTTATAACTTGTTTTATAAGTTTCTTGTGTACTGTGTGTGAGGTGTTATGTTTTAAAATAAAATAATCTCAATTCATTCAGCAACTTTTTTGAAGTAGGTGATTTCATTTCCCTCATTTTATAAATGAGGACACGAGAGCCCAAAATAGATAAGCCGTTTGCCAGAGGCTGGTTGCCAGAGGCTGATGGTTGCGAATGTGAGCTGACAGGCCAGCCCGGAGCCTGTACTTATTTGGGGCTGTGTTGTTTGGAGAGTCGTGGAGGCACATCAGACAGTTGTAGAGCTAAAATGGGAACCACGACGGGAAATCTGAACTCCTGGAAAACTAACTTATGAACTAGCTAGGAAGGGGGGGGAAAGTGAATTTTGAGAACAGGCACAAAAACTGGAGTTTCCAATAGATCAGAGGAACGGGAGAATTAGGATGGCAATAGAGCCAAATATATATGAGAATTTAATGTATAACCAAAATTTTAGGTGTAATTTAGGTATTTCTCTCTCAGCAAACAGTGTCAGACCTCTCCTTCATGTCACGTAACAGGAGTGACAGGTCGGTTAGAATTAAAAAGACAGCGGAGCGCTAGGGGAATAGAAATATATCTAGAGGAGGCAGGATCTTCTCTTAATAAATAAGACGAACAACCTGGGAGAAAAGCGGCCAAGTCTAAGAGCAGGCACTTCCCCAAGAGGAAATCCTGATCGTCAGTGCAGCTTCATTAGTAAGTCAGGTGTAAATGCAAAGCAAAGCAAGAAAAAAATCTCACTTTTCTTCAGTCAAATTGGCAGAAGTTTAAATGGTTGCATCAGACAGCGTTGGCAGGGAGCCTAGACGTGGGCACGTTTGTATGGTGCTGTGGAATGGTTGTCTACAGCCCTTGAGGGAAGATAATTGTTGATGCAAGTTTTATAGTGCCCACAGGGCTGTTATACTTAGAAACAAATAGTAAGACCTCAGCTTTGGTTTAAATAATAGTACATTATTTTTGATTAAGAAATCAAACATTAGTTCTTCCTTAAGCAGATGATCCTGTTACATGTGTAATGTAGCAGAGTGGAGCAGCTAGGTTTTATGGGGCCTGCAAACAACATTTGGTTCCATTTACAACTTAGATGAGTCACCTTCACCACATTTTAAAATGACTTTTACGTCTTATATATTTGATTTCCTTTGAAAGTGTGATCTGACCATGAAACCTTAAGCACTAATAATAATTCTTAAAAATGTAACACTTTAAACTTTTAAATAGGATGAACCTAAAATTCTTAGTCTGATACAATTAGTCTAAAGGAATTGCTCGTTATAACCTTTGAGTTAGAGTTATAACATTAAACATTGCAAGTATGTAAAAACACCAAAGGTGTTCACGTTCCTCCCAACATCCTAAATATTAATACTGTGGTTTTAATTTAATCTAAGGGTTAGAAGCTATATATCCACCACTGAAAGCCCGTTACCAGCCCATTTAACAGGTAATGTGCCCACGAGGGAAGAATGTTAATTGCGGTTACTCACCATCAGAGCCTGGGATTCTGGCTGCCTTCTTGTTGGGGACCTGGGTGTAGGACACAGGGAATCCGTCTGGTTGTAGGCGCTGTGTCCAGTGACTTCATTTACTCAGGAGCCTGGCCGACTTCAGGTGGTACCTATGCTGTGACTCCCGTGTGCAGCCTCAGGAATCTCCCACCACCCCACCCAGCCTGATCACTGGATTGAATTTTGTATCACTGGTTATTAAGATGTGAAAATATATTCTTTTCTTCTTAAGCCCTACATATATATATATATATATATACACACACACACACACACACACACACACATATATATATGTGTGTGTGTGTGTGTGTGTATATATATTTTTTTTTTTTTGGTAAAACCATGTAATTCTATTGGACATTTAAGATATCTGGTTGAGTTTTAGATATAACTCATGTTTTTGTCCCATTTATGGTCTCTCCCGATAGTCTAGCAATTTCTGCTAAATTTTAAAACATATTCCTATAACCTACTTTTGCAAATCTTACCAATAGAGGAATTAGTACTGTACAGAGATTTCTGTACAGATTTTTTTTTGTAGTGCTGTGATAAATAGTATGCTGGGACAGCCTACCTGTATGGGGCAGTTCAATAAATTGTTTTATTCTGATTTCCTTGGTTAATTCCCAGATATATAAATAAAATATGTAAAAACAACCGACACTTAATATTCATTTATTTGAAGAAACAAATACTTGAATGAATCAGTCACTAAAACAGACACAAACCCCTTTTCTCATGGAACTTACACACAAAACCACAAGGGCTCAGTCGGGTATTGGAATGTGATGAGTTCTGTAGAAACAGGGAAGGAGAGAGTCAGCGCTGGCGGTCTCAGGGGCGTGTATGTGCTCAGGCATATTAGCTCGGGAACCTGCTGCCGAGAAAAGCCACATTGAAGCAAAGACTGGGAGCCGAGGGAGTGAGTCTTGTGCCTCTTGGGGAACAGCCAGTGCAGGGGAGGAAGGGGAGTACGGGGTGGGGGTCACCGGTGGTAGCAAGAATAGAAATCTCTTTTCAGGGGTGTTGTTGCTAGAGAGCAGAACACGGAGGCAGTAGCTTGGAGGGGAGACCACGGTAGAGGGGATTCTTTCTCAATTTGGTGACACAGCATGTGACAGTCCACTTTGAAGGACACGACACAGTCAAGATGGGAGGTGGGCAGCCAGGAAGCCCCGCTCGGGAGCCTTGCTGAGCGCAGCGCTGCCTAGCGCGGCGAGGGCTGCGCGCCCGCCTGGCCAGCCCTGCGGGAGGAGTTGGCGGGGCGCCGCGGCCGCCCGGTGGCCGGCCCCGGAGGCGGGATCACGAGGCCCAGCAGCCTCAGCGAGGCCGGGTAGCGAGCTCGGCTGGGCTCGGCCGGGGGCGCCTGGGGTGGCAGATGAGGCTCGGCCGGCTGGGCTCCGGGGAGCGGGGCCTGGCGCGCAGGGTCTGCACGACCCGGCGCGGCCTGGCGGGGACGGGCGAGCGCGGCCTGGGGCGCAGGGTCTGGAGGACTCGGCGAGGCCTGGCTGGCAGAGCGTGGCCCGGCCGGGCGGGGACTGGCGAGCGCGGCCTGGGAGGTCCCCTGGTGCGCAGGGTCGGGAGGATCTGGCGAGGCCTGGCTGGCAGAGCGTGGCTCGGTCTGGAGGGTCCCGGCGAGCGCGGCCTGGTCTGGCGGGCCCGGGCGAGCGCGGCCTGCAGGGCTCGGGACGGCGAGCGTGGTCTGGCGGATCCAGCGCGCGACCTGGCGGAGCCGGCGCGATCGGGCGGCCCGGGCCTGCTGGAGCCCGCCGCCTGGCGGACCTGCCACGGCCGGGCGGGGCCGGCGGGCGCGGACGGGTCTGGCGGGCCCAGGCGAACGCGGCGCGGCCTGGCGGGCCCGTCCTGCAGCGCGCGGGACGGCGGGCTCGGCGCGCGCATCCTGCTCGGCGGGGCCCGGCCAGGAGAGCGGGGCCTGGAGGAGCCGGAGCGGTCTAGTCTCGGGGGGCCCTGCCAGTGCGGCCGGCCCTGATGAGGCCGGGCGAGCTCGACCTGGTCTGGCGGAGCGGGCCTGGAGAGCGCGGTCGGGAGGACACGGCGAGGCCTGGCGGGCCCTGGAGAGCGCGGCCTGGCGGGTCCGGTACGCAGGGTCTGTAGGACCCGACGCGGCCTGGCCTGCAGAGCTCGGCCTGCTCTGGCTGACCCGGCCTGGAGAGCGCCGTCTGCTGGGCCGGGAGCTCGGGATCTGGTGGGGAGCGCCCGGCCTGGAGACCGCGGTCGGGAGGACCGGGCGCGCGCGGCCGGGCGCGCTCTGGAGGACCCGGCGCGATCTGGCGGGCCCGGCGAGCGCGGCCTGGTCTGGCGGGCCCAGCGGGCGCGGCCTGCTCGGGTGGGCCCGGTTTGGAGAGCGTGGTGAGGAGGACCTGGCGCCCGCGGTCGGGTGGGCCTGGCGCGGTCCGGCGGGCCCAGCGCGCGGTTCGGCGGGCCCAGCGCGCGGTCTGGCGGACCCAGCGCGCGGTCTGGAGGACCCAGCGCGGTCTGGCGGACCCGGCCTGGCGATCGGGATCTGGAGGACTCGGTGCGGCCCGGCGGGCCTGGGCGAGCGCGGCCTGGCCTGGCGGGCTCGGCCTGGAGACCGTGGTCGGGCGGGCCTGGCGCGCGCAGCCTGGGCTGGAGGAAGCGCCCTGGCGAGCGCGGCCTGGAACTCGCGCGCTCCGATCGGCCGGGGCCCCGCCAGTGCGTTCTGGCCTGGCGGACCCGGCCTGGAGAACGTGGCCTGGCGGGCCCTGCGCGAGGTCTGGAGGACCCGGCGCGGTCTGACGGGCCCGGCGAGCGCGACCCAGCCCATTTGGCGCCGTCCTCGGGAGCTGGCCGTGGGCCTGGCGTGCTGGCCGCCGCCCCGCAGTCCTCGCCCGGCTCTCGTCCGGGGAGGATGGCCTGGCTGGCCGGTTGCCGCGGTGGTTTGCCGCGGTTGCGTGCCGCGGTGCGCTGCGCTGCGGCCTCTCCTCGTGTGCCCTGGGCGGCAGCCGGTCTCGGCCGCCAGGCGGAGCGGGCAGAGGAGGAAGACGAGATGGATGGGCTGGCGCAATGCCGATGGGGCCTGGTGCTGAGGGATGCCGGTGCCTCGCGCCGCGGCGGCAGAGCTCGGCCGGATCCCTCTCGGCCCGAGGCCAGGGCCCTTCTCCTTCCCTTTTCAGGATGGGCCCGCAGTTATGAGGAGCCCCCAGGAGCTCTGGGCACAGGGCCGGAACGGGCTGCGGTATGGGGGGACTGCAGTGTGGGGGAGGGTCTTTAAGATGGGGGGGTGCCGGCCCGTGCGCGCCCTCTTGTGGCCGCAGCGCACTGCTTTCCGCCGCCGCCTCCGCGTCTCCTGCAGCGCTGGGCTGCGGGGGCGCCCGGAAGCCCCGCCCCATCGCCCGGTCCCAGACACGCCCACTGTGGGCGGGGCTTCGGGCGCTGTCCACGGGCGCTGTCCACGGTCCGGGCGCTGTCCACGGTCCCGGCGCTGCGGCGGGGTTTCTGCGTCCTTTTGCCGAGGAAAGGGTTGAGCGGACAGACCTCCGAGTCTCCCGCAGACGCCGGCGCGCAGGCGGGCAGGACAAAGAACCGCTGCGCTGTCATGTCAGCGCGCCGCTGTCGCAGCTCTGAAACCATGGCCTCTTCCCAGTTGGCATCATCATTTTACCCCCTCTCCTTTCTTTAAAAAGACCTCAGCTGTATGTATTGAATTGAACTATACTCCTGCGTTCATGATATGCACTTACCAGTAATCCGAGGGCTAACCTTTTAATTTAATTTTTTTAAAAATATATTTTTATTGACTTCAGAGAGGAAGGGAGAGGGGGAGATAGAAACATCAGTGATGAGAGAGAATCATTGATTGGCTGCCTCCTGCACGCCCCCCACTGGGCCTGCAATCCCAGCATGTGCCCTTGATCGGAATGGAACCTGGGACCCTTCAGTCCGCAGGCCGACGCTCTGTCCACTGAGCCAGACCAGCTAGGGCTCATTTTGTTTTTAATTAGTTGTTTTAGAAAATGTAGTGAATCCTATCTTCAACAAAATGTAGGAACCTGACAGTAACCACTACTTATGTCTTCCCCCAATGACTGGGAGTGACCATCAGCCCACATCTGTATTTAAAAATTTGTCCGTTCTCTTCCTCCCTTCCTCATCCCCCATCCCCCAATCTGGGTGTGTGTATACGTGAGGTTTTCAACTTTTTGGGGACTCGAATGGTAACAGTATTGTGTTGCTGAAAATCAGCTATATTGTCATCTTTCACTGTGGTTTATTCCCTGTAACCCCTATGCAATGTTGTGTGGCCCAACCAAGTTTAATCTGCTCTTCTGTTGAGGGGCATTTGGGTTGTTTCCAGGTGATTGCTAGTGTGAAGTACACAAGTTGTTCTTTCACTTGTTTCCTGCTACGAGAGTGCATGATTTTCTCTTAGGTATATGCCTGAGAGTTGAATAGTTAGGTCATAGGGTATATGAAAATTCAATTTTAGGGCATGATGCCAAACTGACTTCCGAAGTGGTCATACCAGTTTACACGTCCACACAACATAGGAGAGCTCTCCACTGTGTCTCCTCCACCGCTTGGTATTTAATTTTTTCAATGGAATTGCTGAAATTGGCATGCCATGTGGTCTCGATTAGCAGTTCCTTGTTCACCAGTGATGTTCTACATCTTCATGTATTTATTGATGTGCTTCCTTCTGTCTGAATATGTCCTGTCCATTTTATATTGAGTTTAGTCATATGACTTATTCTTTCTGCCTAGAAGGTTTAGATTTTTCTCTTTGCTTTTGATATTAAAATTCATCATATCTTGACTAGTTGTGGGTCTGAAAAAAACACTCTCTTTTTGTGTTCTGTCAGGTCATTCATTTCCTTTATTCCCTAGATTTATAAATTTGTTGGTCTTTGTGATTATATATATATTCTAGATGCCAGTTCTTTGCCAGCTCTGTGTATCTCCCAGTTTATAACTTGTTTCTTTTGTTAAGCTATTTTTGATGAATATAAAATTTTCAATTTAGTAACAAATTTACCAGTTTTTTATAGTTAATGCTACTTAGTGTTATTTTCTCTCATTAAGATATAAAAGATGGCTAACTATATTTTCTACTAAAAATTTGAAAGTTTGGTGTTTGATGTTTACATCTTTAACCCATTTAGAGTTTATTTTTGCATATGGTGGTAGGTAGTGATCCTATTTTATCTTTTTTTTTATATGGATTGCCATTTTGTTTCCAGTTCCATTTGTTGACTATCCTCTTCTTTGCCCATTGATGATATATTAAAGTTTGATTTGCACAAATGTCTCTGCTATGTTCTAGTCTATTTGTCAGTTTATCTGTTTCTATGCTAACTACCATCAGTTAACTGCCATGCGTCCAAAACGGAAACCATTCCCACACACCACGATATTTTGAATTTAATTAAAAAAAATCAATTTGCAATGAATATTATAAAAATAAATATATTACAATTCGGGTGTTCTTGAGTATTTTCAGTTGAAAATTCACACAAAAAATGATTTTAAAGTTGGTCTATAGACGCTTATGGCAGGCAAATGGTTAATACTATGCATATTTTTTATTTTTGATTATTACAGTAATGTCCCAGGCCAACTAAGACATTATTACTCAACTTGTGGGCCATTCTAAAGAATTTTGATTTATAGCACATATGGGAAGTTATTGAAGAATATTAGTGGCCGAGTAATAGGTTCTAAAATTCATTTTTGATGATCACACTGGTGCTAGATGGATGGGGTGGGGAGATGGTGAGGGACAAGACAAGAGTTGAGTTAAGGGGACCAGTTAGGCTAGAGCTGGTGAGAGATGAGAGTGGTTTTAGTAGTAACAGCGATGGAGGGATGTGGGTGGATTTGAGATGGAGGTAGAACCAGTAGAACTTTCCGATGTGTTGAATGTGGTAGAGAGAAAGGTAGGACTCAATGTGATGTGTTTGGGGCTTGAACAGCTGGGTGGATAAGATGCCATTCCTGGGATGCAGAATTCTGGGGAAAGGATAGTTTGTAAGTTTGTAAACTTTCAGATGAGTGATAGCACCGCTTTTAATTTGTTTTTGCTTGGAGATAGCTTTATGGTGGTGAATATTTTATAGCTTGTTAATTCTCTTTCCTTTCCGAATAGGTGACTCTCTTCTGAAAAGTGCAACCAGAACTCTTCTGGAATTCAACACGACAGTGGACTGTGACGGGGAGCGGCGTGCACGTCACAAAACCCAGAGCAGCATCACCTTCCTCTGCGGGAAAACCTTGGTGAGCCCGAGGTCGCATTTTATAATCTTTTGTTAGAAATGTTTGCCCCTTGGGAGGCCTTGCTATAGTGGTTATTCCAGGGAGAATAAGTGAAAAAAATGGAAAGCACAAAAGATAAAAACCCCAACCAAAATCACCATCGCCATTAAGAACCAATAAGTAAAAAATCCGAAGTCTATAGTTACAACTTTTGAGTGAAACTTGATCCACATCCTGTGTAAAACTACAAATCAAAGTGATTAATGTGTTTAAACTCAAAGCACAGTTTAATGTTTATTGCAGGCATAATTTTTTTTTCTTCTTTCTAAAGTCTCTTCTCCCAGCATTTTATTTGGATAGTTTTTAGGGCAATGTGTTTATTTTTTAAAATGTTTTTCTTTCCTCATTTACATTAAACTGTAGAGACGGACATCTATGTAGGACAGCGGTTTTCAAATGCTGTGCGGCAGAATGTTTAAAACGTGCAATACCTATTTAGTTGGGGGCGCTGACCTTTTTTCCCTTAGATTGTCAAATAAAAAAAAGCACAACAATAGCCGTCCGGCGTGAATGAATCAAAATTACATGGATTTTTTTTGTCAGATCGGCAAAAAATGTATTTTTTGGTGTGCTGCTTAATGTTAGTAATTCGTTTACGTGTGTGTCATGAGATGAAAATAGTTGAAAATAGCTGATCTAGAAGGTTTTGCTAGTGGGTAGTAGGCTTTCCAACCTTTCTGGGTATTCCTAGTGTTGAAATGGGACATAATTGTTTAAAGTGTGATTTGTTCTTGCTGTCTCTATATTGCATGGGATTTAAAAAATTTTAATCTTTAGTGGTTAGTGAGCATCTTGAAGTAAATAATTGTTAGTTTTTAGGAAAAGCAATTTGTATACAGATCCTATAAACGTTCTCTAATCAGAGTAAGCGCCCAAGTATTTAGAAAAATCAGGGTGAGTAAAACTCATGTGGCCACCAGATTGCTTTAAAATATTACTTTAGAATTTGCTGTGCCTGTTATATCCTCAGGCCCATAATGTCTCATCTCAAGAATTTTTTAAAGATAGGACTTACATGTTACATTTGGACCGGCCTATCAGTTGTCCATGTTGAAACACTGGGAGAAAGTTGGTTTGCCGTGCTCTGAAATATGGAGGTCTGTGTTACTGAATATGCTAGCTCCTGTTTTAATTTTAACTGATTTCCTTCAAGAATTCTGTGTTCACCATAAAAGAACCAGAATTGTGGCGAACTCCAGATTTGCACATGGGTGTGTAGAGGTAAATTCCCGCCGGGTCAGGTATCGCCCGGCAGCGCTGTGGCTAAGTTTGGAGTCTACCCGGGTCCAGGCGTTCGGGGGGGTGGAGTGGGGTGTGGGGGGGGCAGCGGCTGAAGCGAGGCTGGCGTAGGAACTCAGCCGGGCTTGGGTGGGCCTCCTCCCTCGCTGACAGGAAGCATGAGGTCACATTTTCTGGCTTTGATTTTGTTGGCATTTGGTTAAGAGAACATTTGGAGTTTGAGAGGATCAGGACTCTGAGGATTGCTTCCCATGAGTTTACTGTACTCGCATAGTTGGGGCAGTAGAACAGTGTTGGCCCGATTCTACCAAAATTCCAACATGATTTCATGAAGCTTTTGTCTCAGAGTTCTTGGGTTTGGGAACTTGGTGATGACCTTGTTGAACTAAAAACGGTTGCGTTTGCCCGCCACCCCCGTGTTGCTACTTTTAAAACGGCCGTTCGCTGTTTCTGACTTTAATAAGGGAGCCTCACAGGGTGCAGCAGGGTGACTTTTAATCTTATTTTTAACAGGGCACTCCCGAGTTTGTCGCTGCTGCAGACTGTGTGCACTACTTCGAGTGGAGGACTTCCGCAGCCTGCAAGAAAGACACGTTCAAAGCGAAGAAAGAGGTAACCTCAAGGTTACATGCTTGGAAAGAACGTTCGGGGACCCTTCAGACCTGAAATACTGGTTTAGTTGTTAATATTGTGCTGGGTGTTTCTCCGCTTAGGACAGGGCTCTCGGCATCCCACAGGAATGGAATGGCCCACCCGTGCAAGCAGGTTCGTTCCTGGTTTCTGGTGCCGTGCAACTCAGTACCTAAGGGACTCGGTGGAGTGGGTGCAGTGTGTTCACGATGCCTCCAGGTGCCGTCTCCCCCTGGAGCTCTAGGGAGGCTGCTGGATGGTGGCTCCCGGCCAGGCGTCCTGAGCCCTCCAGGTCTTGGCCAGCTCACCTCGGAGACTGGATGGCTTACCGTTCCTTCCGTTCTTTCTTGGTCAGATCATTCTTTAAAAAAAATAAATTTTAAAATAAATTAAAAAAAAATTTAATTTCAGAGAGGAGGCAAGAGGGAGATAGAGATAGAAACATTAATGATGAGAGAGAATCATTGATTGGCTGCCTCCTGTACATCCCCTACCGGGGATTGAGCCCGCAACTCAGGCATGTGCCCTGACCAGGAATCCAACAGTGACCTCCTGGTTCATGGACTGACGCTCACCACTGACCCACACCAGCCGGCCCGGTCAGGTCATTCTTGTTGATCCCCGAAGTGTCCTGCTCCCTAGACTAGGGCCTCTGAAGGTGGCTCCACCGCGTGCCTTTCCCTGGTCATGGAGGAGAGGGGAGTGGGTAGCACTCTCTTTCTGCTTCACTCCTCCCGCCACCGGGTCGGACCCGTGCTCGCCTGGACAGCGGTGTTCGTGGGCTGGCTATTCTCACTTTCGCCATTAGTTTTCTGTTCTGAAGGGTTGAGTTCAAAGTCTTAGGAGCGGGGAACTGAGCAGTGGGAGTTGTTTTCACTGATGGCTTAATGCCGTATCGTTCCAGAAGGGCAAAAAGAGGTACATTCGTTTTTAAAAAGTAAAACCAGTGACATGATGAGTGCTGAGTGATCGCAGGCCTTTCACACGGGCAGTCCGGGAAAGAGGACAGTCTCACGCGGCGTGGAAGAGGCCACGCTGCCTCGCGGAGGAGCCGGAGGAGGCTCAGTGCAGAACAGCTTCAAGTGTGAAAGGGAATAAGGCCCATGAAATGTCACCGACATTGAGGAACGGTGTCAGGTTTACACTTTCAATCGTAAAATGGAGGGCGAGCAGTTTGCCAGCATACAGTGCGTGGCGGGAGGAGCCTGTCGGGGCTGCAGGGTAGCTGCCTGCTCTTCCCGGAGACCTGCACCTCCCCGGCCCCTCGAGCCCCCGCGGCCCGACGCCCCCGCCTGCCAGCGAGGCTGTTTTCCTGCCGCTGCCGCGGGGCCTCTTCCTCGCTCTCCTGAGCTGGCGGCGGCGTCTCCCACCACCTGGGGAAAGCGCCTTTCCACGCTAAAGAAAGAAATAAGAAGCAGTTTGTCTCCCCTCTGCCTGGTGCGGCGGTGGGAAGTCACACAGCCGCCCGGGGCCCAGCCCTGCTGGTCTGTTTGTACAGCCCAGAGCGGAGAATGGCCTCACGTTTTATAGGCTGTAAAGAGACAAAGAAGAATGCAGGGCAGAGGCCTACGTGACGCGAGCCTGGCATGTTTACTCTGTGGCCTTTGCAGCAGACGGGTGCCCTGCTCTAAATTGTTCTTTGGGGCGGAGGGGGGAGGGCCAGCTGTTTTTTCTCAAGACAGTGACATTTAATTTCTCTTCGAAGTGGACCTGAAGGTGCAGGAGAGACGTTGCAGTCTGCGCTCTGCTGTCTCTGGGGCTGGGTGGCAGCGGGGCCTGATCCCTCCCGTTCCCAGGCAGGGAGGGCCCGTGGGGGGCCACGCAGGAGGAATTCCTTGCGTTTTGAAAGGCTGCTTGCTTTCAGGGGCCCGTGGACTCAAGGTCCGGAGGGCGCGTCCCTGCTCACGACCTGAACTCCTTTCTGCCCCCCGTGCCGGCACCTTAGAGGGAGGGCCCGAAGAGCATGTGGCCGCTCGCGCACTGCTGTCGCCGCTCCGGTCCCAGTCGCTCCCGGGTGACAGTCGAGCACACCCGCTCTGCCCTGTCTCCGGGGGATGGATTGTGCCGAGCGGCTGTGGTGTGACTCCAGAATGGTTAAAGCTCTCAGCATTTCTTCTCTTTTTTTCTCTCAACTTAAATTCTTTATTGTTGAAAGTCTTAGGTTTGTCTCCTTTTTCCCCCATTGACCTCTCCCCGGCTGCTCCCGCCCCCAGCACATACCCTCGCCCCCTATTCTCTGTGTCCGTGGGTTGTGCTTATCCGCCTGCATACAGCACCCGGCATTTCTTAAACAAGAATCCGCGCTCGGTCTAGGGTTGCTGTCGCCATGATGTCCACACCTCACTCATATTTCCTGGTTTCTTTGTTTGTGTTGCTCTGACGGCAGTGCGCGGCTGCCTTTAGCACGGCCACTTTGGCCCCTTCAGTGGGCCCTGGGAGGGTTTTTTCCGATGGTAATTTCTCTAAAGGACCCTGGGCGGACGCCCCCTACCCTAGCACTCCGGGGAACACAGGGGACTCAGAACTCAGCAGCCACACAAGCCCGGTTAACATACGGCGTGAACAAGGTCCACTCAGTGTGCGGAGCGGGGGGCCGGCTGCCCCTCCCCCGGCGGCCGCGTTCCTGCTCTCATGAATGTCTCCATTGCTTTGCTCCGTGGGGCAGGAAGTGGGAGGCCTTTCCCCAGGAGCCCGGCTGTTTTCCGACGCGCACTCCAGTTCTGTGGGCGCAGAGCTGGGCGGGCCCGCAATTCCTTCCTGGCCCGCGCGCCGGCCAGCGGTGGCTGGCTGCCTGGAGTGGGGGTCTGAGCGCCTGCTTCTCACTGGGATCCCTCGAGCCCGTCCAGGACGGCGAGTCCTTGCACACGTGGCCGTCTTGCCTTCCCCCCGCCTGGGCCACGGCCCCCTGGCTTTCACAGGCTTTCATTTTGTCGCTGGGGAGGTGCCCCGCCTCCATTCTGACCCTCTCGAGTTGGTGTCTGTGTGAACGTGCTGGGGATCGGCACCCGTCAGATTCACAAGATTAGGAACGCTGTGACCACTGTCCTGGGGTCCGGTGACAGCCTGCAGGGAGACCTTTATTTTAATTTAGGTAATTTTTAAAGTGTGTGGACCTAGCCTCTCTGCAGGATGTAGCCTGAGGCCTGGCGTCTAGCCCCTGTGTCATGTTCTCCCTGTACCAGATGTGCCAGCCCCTGCGGTTATCAGCGGGATCTCCGATCGTGGGAGCCTCTGCTTTAGGGATCTGGTCGGAATGAGGGCGCGTGTCCCCCGAGGCAGCGAGGAGGTGCAAGTTGTTGATTCAGGCCACTAGCTCTCCATGAAATCTTGGGAAACGGGGCTGGGGAAAAAAGGTTAGTGGGTCAGAGCGTTCCTGCAGGTCTGATAGCATCTTTCTAAGAAGGATTTGAAAGCTAAATATTAGGCAGTTAACCTTTGCGAGCAGACCTGCATGTAAAAGGCTTCATTGTCAAAGACGGAGTCTCAACAACATCGTGTCTAGAAAACGCTGAAACACACTACTTTGAAATGATTGCCGAGAACACGAGTCTTCAGAGTCCTTCTTCGCACGAGTGATTGAAGTGATGCCAGGGTATTTTTTTGGAAATAAGACTTACAAGGGGGTTTCAAAGGCAGACCTGGGAGGGGGTGGTGTGATCTGGGTGACGAGGGCCTTTGTGTGTCTGGGCACGTGTCTGGGCGCGATGGCTCTGCTTTAGAAGGAGGAGGAACTGTTGGAGCCCGGAGCCGTGTCAGCTGGAATGGGCTCCTTGACATTTTAGAAATAAGAGGCCATTAGTTCCTAGAGATGAGGGCGTGAGTGGTCATAAATGAGAATCAGGAAGGTGGCTCGGTGCTCGAAGGAGGGCCCTGTCTTCATGCTGCTGAGCAGAGGCTGGTGCAGGCGTTGTCCTGAGCCTGTCCTTTAGGCTTCAGCAAGGACAGCCCTGCACTCAGCCAGCGGTCTCTCCCGTGGGAGGAAGCTAACAGGTAACACACACCAGCGCTCTGAAGGGCAGGAAGGCGGGGGAGGCACAGAGAGGTGGAGAGCACTGCTTTAGATCAGGGTGTCAAGACAGGCTCCCCGAGCACGTGACGGCTCATCCGAGACTGGAGCGAGGTGGAGAGAGAGCGGTGTGATCCCGGGGAAGTGCATTCCAGCGGGAGGGAGGGTCGAGTTCCCCGGGCCGAGCAGCACCTGGGGGCCCAGAGACTGCGTCCTCGAGGTTGGGGGGGCTCCCTCTCTGTGGATCTGAGCAGAGTGATATGGCCGATGCGGCTTGGGCAGGGCTGAGCTGGTGGTGGTGGGGACATGGGCCGCAGGGCAGGGTGTGTGTCATCGGGAAGCAAGGACCCGGTGAAAAGACGGGTGGTCGCAGGCCAGTTGGAAGGTGTGTGTTCGAGACTGACTCTCTCCCCCTCTCTTCTAGGTGCCGTGCTATGCGTTTGATGGCGAGTTCAAGAAGCACGATTTAAACCCACTGATCAAGCTCAGTGGCGCTTACTTGGTGGACGACTCGGACCCGGACACGTCTCTGTTCATCAATGTTTGCAGAGACATAGGTGTGGACCTTGGGGGGCGTGGGCGAGGGGTGGGGAAGGGTCGCTTGGAAACGTCCTTGTCTTTGCCCTCCGCCTGCGCTCACCTGTCTGGAGAAACACGTGGCTTGTGAGGCCTCTGCGATAGCGCTTGTCCCCACAGATGTCTCTGTGCATAGCCCACCCCGCGGCCCCAGGAATCCGATCCCTCACACGTCCCCTCCACACTGCGAGTCCAGCCCCGTGTGCTCTCTCTGTCTGACAGTTGGGGTTTCAGGATTCTCACGTGAATCTTACTTCCAATGAGATTGGGGTGGGGGTGGGGGATGGATGGATTTGGTGTGTGGGCGCTGAGGACGGCTGGAGGAAATGGAGTCCGGAGTTCCTGCCAGGCTGGGGAAGCCACATGCCCCGGCTGTGGGTATCTGAGTCCCTTGGCTGTGAGCTGCAGGCTGGGAAAAGGGGGAGAGGGGTGCCCAGGGTCCTGGGGCACTTGGTCATGACCCATATTTCGTTCTGGGCCGACTTCCTGCCTGGCTGTCTCTGAAGCTGCCAGGACTGGTGTGAGAAGCTTGGGTGTCTGCTCAGCTACCTGAAGGCTGTGCCCAGCCTTTATCCAGCGAGGCCGTGGGAAGCTGTGCTAAGCCCGGCTGGAGCCTCGCTTGGCCTTGGCTTCAAGGGCTGTGAGTTGTTAGTCCTATGCTAGCTTTGCTCATAATTAATAAAAAATAATTCTTCCGTTTCCTTTACATTCTTATTCCTCACATCGTATGTAGGACTTTGGCCTTAGAAAAGTTTGGAAAAGTTTTTAAAAAGAAAGCCAGCCCATGAGAGGACTGTGGGCGCAGGCACACGCGTGAGTGTGTGAGTGTTCTTTACCCTGTGCGTGGCCATCACGTGCCACTTGGCTCACTACTTCTACCTTGTTCTAAAAAGGGAGCCACACGGCTCCCCAGGGGCCAGCGCCGGGCAGGTGTGCCTCAGGCTGTTCATGCCATTCTTTTGTGCTCCAAGGATGGCTTCTGTTGTTCTTCTGGAAAAAGGTCGGTAGACAAAGTCTTTGTCTTAAGTGCGCCTGTAACTCAGATTTGATGATTAAGTTGAAGAGGCCTGTAGGTGGTTGAATTCTGAAATAATATGCGATTATTCACGTTCACTGGATATATTCTTTTTTTAAATTTTATTTTATTGTTTAAAGTATTACAGATAGTAGTACATATGTCTCCCCCTGCCCCCCCATTGACCTTCCCCCAGCCTCCCCTACTCCCCGGCACATGCCCTTACCAACCCCCCCCCGGCTCCCCCCCCCAGTGTCTTGTGTCCATTGGTTATGCTTATATGCATGCATACAAGTCCTTTGGTTGATCTTTTACCTCCCCACCCCCAACACTCCCCAGCCTTCCCGCTGTAATTTGACAGTCTGTTCCATGCTTCTCTGCCTCTGTATCTTTTTTCATCAGGTTATAATGATTTATTCTTAAAAGCGCTTTGTTTCTTTCCCATTGACTGGCAGTTTGAGTTGGGTTTCTGTGACTTTGATTCACACGGGATCATCCACACTGAGTGTCTTTACCCTGACTTCCTCCAGCCCCAGGAGATTGCTCCGGGCCTCCCACTGGTTTGAAAGTGACCCTGGAAACCATGAACAGCGTAGCTTTCCTGCCGGCTGCTCAACTGCACGCTGAGGGCTTGTGCCTTGCATTTGCTTTCAGTCCCCCAAGTGCTCCGTCCCCGTGGGTCACTGTGGGCGCAGACGCTTGGGGTGCACGAACCACCCGGCAGGGAAACCTCATGATGGGGCCTGAGACCGATGGTCGTGTCCCTTCATTGTCCGTGATTCCTCAACCCTGTGAGGGGCTCGGCTGGGAGAGCTGTGGAGTTAGGTCAAAGGTATAGCAGAAGTCAGTGGTGGATCGGGGATTTGAATCCAGAACCATCTGTGGGTTCTCTCTCGGATCTGTGTGTCTTCACACAGACCGGTGGATCCCTGCCTTTGCTGGTCTGTTTATAGATGGAAAGGTGGTCATGCTGAAGGTAGTGAGTTTCCAGGAGGAGGGGGCACATTCCTTAACGTCAGCGAACACGAGAGCCCCGGCTTATCGGGCGCCTCTGACGTGCCAGGTGCGGAGCGAGTGCCCTGCATTCCTTCCCCGACACGTGCCCGCAGCCCTGCCGGTGGGGGCTGCTGCTCTCCCTCCTCCTGACACGCAGGCAGGTCACTGATGTCCAAGGTCTCAGAATGGAATGTGGTCCAAACGTCTACCTTATGTTACTTAGGGAGACTTTTGAAATGTTGATCTTGTTTTTTTCTTTAAGGGGACCTTGGGCCCGAGGGTAAGTGTGATGACCCTTGCTGATGCATAATCCACATCCCATGTAATGTTTTACAGACACTCTCCGGGACCCGAGCCTGCAGCTGCGCGCCTGCCCCGTGGGCACCGCCGCCTGCCTGGTGCGAGGGGGCCAGGCCTTCGACGTGGGCCAGCCCAAGGAGGGGCTGAAGCTCGTGAGCAAGGACAGGTCAGTGTGCGTGGGGCAGCTGCCTCCTCAGCAGGAGCCTGGCTTTGTAGTTTGCTGCAAGATAATGCTTGCAAAACGATGGCTTCCCACATGCTTGCAAAACCACCAGTCATCGCGGTGAGTCACCGAGGCTGCCTGACTCCTAATCGCTTGTCTCCAGAGCTGTAGACGTGGGTCGGGATGAGCCCCACACGGCTGCCTCGTGACAGCTCCATGTGACAGCTCCCTGCAGGTGTGTCTGACGGTGGCCATGGCAGCTCCCTGGTGAAGTTCACTGTTTCCTCCTTATCTGCTCTTTAGAGACACACTCCTGCAGGGAGAGGGCAGGAAGGGCAGTTTGCTGGCTCCCTTCCAGGGCGCGGGGCCTGCTTCCTGCCGGGGCACTGGCGCCCCAGGCCCTCCAGGCCCCCAGGCCCCCCAGGCGCCCCAGGCCCGGTGCTTCATTCCTCATGATAAGAGGTGCTGCTTGCTCGTGCTCTTCCTGCCTCTGTGCCTGACTTGGCAGGGAGACGCTTTTCTCCGTGGGCACACGTGACCGCGACCGGCACCGGGGGGAGGGGTTTTGATGGCCCCGGTGGCAGGGCCCTTGATGGACACCTCGTGGGCTGCTCTGCGTGGAGCTGTGGCTCATCAGTGCTGCGATTACAGATGCCTGCGGAAACGGGGCATGCCTGTGATGTGACATGTTGGGGAGGTTTCTAGGTGCGTGTCTGCATTAGTTTGCAGGGCTGCTGTGAGCAAAGTACCACAGCTTGGGCGGCCGGCAGCGGAAAGTTATTTGCTCTGTTTTGGAGGCCAGCGGTCCAGGGCGCCAGGGCTGTTTTCCTGCGGCCTTTCTCCTTGGTGTGCGGGCGGCCGTCTTCTCCCTGTGCCCGCGTGCTTCCCTCTGCCTGTCCTGGTCTCTTCTTACAAGGACACGGTGCTGTCTGATTAGCGCCCACCCTGATGGCCTCGCCTTACTCACCTCTTTAAATACCTCATCTCCAAAGACTCACATGCTGAGGGGCTGGGGTTCGGGCTTCTGCGGGAGTCGGGGGAGGGAGGACACCATGCAGCCCATCATGTTGTCCTACGTGACAAATGGGGGATCCTTCGTACCCGGAGGGCTTTGTGAGAAGCGGGTATTGGAAGAAAGCCTGGGCTTGTCTTCAGGGGAAAGGCAGGCCGTGCTTTCGGCTGTTCTGTGGCCGGCTCACCAGGAGCTCGGGTGAGGCCCCGAGGTGAGGCCCCCACCCCTCGTGAGGCCTTCCCGCTGCGGCCAGCTGGCCAGCACGCTCCGCTATCTTCAGGTGACAAAGGCGACCTTGGCTCGCACGGAGACGACGTTGTTTGGGAGGAAGTGGTCTTGCGGGCTCTGGCGCGATGGCTTGACCTGCTCAGCTGTGTTTGTTTGGTTTTGTTAGAGTGTAATGTTTTTTGTTTGACTCAAACAGCTTTTCTTAGCATTTAAATTTACACGTTGCTTGTTTTTAAAAGAAAATAGCACAAAATTGAAGTTTACTCTTAAATTTATTTCTCTTCCCCAAATGGAAATGAATTAAAGTGTTGTACTACGTGTGGCTTCTTTCACATTGTAATCTTCCTTCAGTTACCAGTGTCCCCCAAATGAATGCTCAGGGCTCTCGGGTGAATTTGAATGCCTTTAATTTGAAAGCGATTCTTTGTAACACTCTTGTCTCTCTGTGGCCTCCAGGCTGGTCCTGACCTACGGAAAAGAAGGGGCAGGGAGGCCCGACTTCTGTGAGGGCCACAGCCCGGCCGTGACCATTACCTTCGTCTGCCCCTCGGAGCGCCGGGAGGTGAGCTGTTCTGTTCTCTCGGGACTTCCCAGTGCCCGCCAGCGGGCTCCCTGGGAGCAGGGGCCAGGGCTGCGGTGGGCGGTGGGTCTGTGCGGGCCGGGGGTGCGGACTGGGGGAAATCATGCTTCCCGGGATGGCCGAGCGGTCGAGGCTCCTGGAGAACAGCCGGCTTTTTGCTCTCTCAGACACCTCTAGGGGCCCGGGGTGTTCACGTAGGACTGTGTTTTGTTCTGTTGTGGGAGACAATTTTAATTGGTTCGTGGACAGATTTAAAAATTTTCATAGCTACGCTGATTTGAGTGGGTTTTGAAAAACCATCCTTACATCCCCAAACCCGTGATTTCATGGCCCTTATTGTTTTGGGATGAAACCAGGTGAAAGTAGCTAATGAGTTTCCAGAAACGTGGTCAGAAAGAAGCAGTGCAGATGCGGTGCAGACCCGGGAGGCTTCATGCAGGGCCGTGGCGGGCTGTGGGGGTCCTGCCTGGTGTGGGAGGATGTCGGCCGAGGGAAGGCTCCCTGGGCTCACAGGGGAGCGGTCACCCTCCCTGCCTCCCCCCTCCCCGCCGGCCCCCCCCTGCCGAGCTGCCAGCAGCCTGATTGCTCTGTCCTTTGGCTGTTTACGCAGTTGAGCACAGCTGTAAACTCCGTGAGGGTAGGGCGGTCTGGGTTGTCCTTGGCCGGTGCCCAGTGGTGTTGCATGCACGTGTGGCTGTGAAGTGTTTTAGCAGATGTGGGTGCCGATGGACGGAGACAGCCCGAAGGAAGGGCAGGGCTTCCCCCTGATTTATTCCCGTCTCCTCCGAGCAGAGGGAGCGAGGAGGAGGGGAGTTCTTGGGCTAGGGAGCCCTACTCCCCTCCCCCCAAATAAACGTGGAATGTGCCGTGGCAGCCGGCCAGCTTTGTGCGCTGGGGTATGGGGACAAAGGTTTAGTCCTGACCAGCTTTCCACGTTAGGTCCCCAGACTCCCAGGGCCCGCGGTGGCAGCTCACAGGACCCGCCTGGCCGCCCCGGGCTCGACGTCAGCTCTGAATGCTAGGTGGAGGGGCTCTGATTTATTCCTTCCGTCCGTGCCTACGCATGGGAATGGAAACCTTCTCAGGCTGTGGAGGCTGTCTCGGGGCCGCGGGCTCACAGGCTCCCCCCTCGTTTGCGCGGCGTTCAGTGAGGACCCTGTGTGCTGGAGAGGAGTGGGCGCCCCCTCTCCCGCCCGCCCCTCCCGCCCTCTCCTCCCAGACGTGAGGCACCGCGGTGTCCGTGCAGGGGCTGGTTTGCTGCTAGGAAGGGAAGGGTCCCGCCCAGGCTAGCTGTTCACGGGCAGCACTCGGGTTACATGTGGTGCCTTCACACTTGAAGGTTTGCTGAAGCGTTTGCGCTGGCTGTTGAACACTTTTAGGAGCTGGGAGTTCAGTCAGCGTGTACCTTGTAGATCTCTTTAAAAAAGCTTTAGTGAATGTACAGATGGCAAAAGCCCCTGTTGTAAGCACAGGAACAGAATTGTGCAACCAGTGCCCCCTGTCTGATGTTCGGACGTGTCCATCACCCCGAAAGAGACTTTGTGTGGCCACTACTACCCCTGCCCCAGCCTGGCGGCCACAGCCTGTGGACTTGCCTTTCTGGGCATCTTGTGCAGTGACCGTCTAGTGCAGTGACCGCACACCGTGTGCCTTTGTGCCCAACTTCTCCCACGCGGCCCGCCGCCGTCAGCACGGGTCCGACCTGACCGCGCTGAGGGCTGAAAGCACCAGCTCTGAGTCAGAGTCGGAGCCGGACACGCCACTTCACAGCTTAGTCATCACATGACCTGTGTTTGCAACCAGCGTGGAGGCCTGTGCCTGGCACGCAGCGGCGCCGGGTAAACGTTTGCAGAGCGGCGGCGCTCAAGAGGCAGCAGCCCTGCCTGGTGCTGAGCAGCTGCACGCTCTCCCGGCGATGGTTACGGACGGACGGCACTGCCCTCGGGAGCAGGGCCTCCCGGCCTCCGTCCCTGTCCCACCGCAGGCTTGGCCAGAGCTCACGTCTGCAGTGTGTGGGTGAGGCCCTGTCCCTGGGGCAGGAGCATATGGAGGCGTGCCCAGGACCCTGAGACAGTCGGGAGAGGGGTGCAGGGCCGTCTCCCTAGAGCAGCTGTGGGCAAACTACAGTTTGAAATGAATAAAACTAAAAAAAAAAAAAAAAAAAAGACCGTACCCTTTCATGTAATGATGTTTACTTTGAATTTATATTAGTTCACACAAACACTCCATCCATGCTTTTGTTCTGGCCCTCCGGTCCAGTTTAAGAACCCATTGTGGCCCTCGAGTCAAAAAGTTTGCCCACCCCTGCCCTAGAGGCTCCCAGGCACAGCGATTCCCATGCAACTTGGGGGGGGGGGGGGGTGGGCCCGGGCTCCCCAGCTCTTCTGATTGGAAGGCACGGCTGCCCGCCCTTTGCCTCACTCGCCTGGCTGCTGCTGAGGCCGGGGTGTCGGGTGACGCTGGGTTCAGGGTGCACTGGCTGAAGTCCAGTGTGACCCTGAAGGTGTGGGGGTGCTGGCGAGTCCCTGGGGTCGTGGCGAGTCAGAGAGTCCAGACACTGAGGGTGCAGAGCAGGGACAGGAAAGCGTAAAACCCAGCAACTGACTCCTGAGACTTCAGAAGGGGGAACCTGGGTTGAAGCTGAATGCTCACAATTTAAGTTTGCACCTTCCCAACCGTTTCCGATAGGGCACCCTTCCCAAGCTCACGGCCAAATCCAACTGCCGCTACGAGGTCGAGTGGGTCACGGAGTACGCCTGCCACCGGGATTACCTGGAGAGCAGCAACTGCTCCCTGAGCAGCGCACAGCACGACATCGCCATCGACCTGTGGCCGCTGCGGCAGAGCCGAGGTGAGCGGCCGGCCGGTGCTGGGCGCCCTTCCCGCGGGGGGTGCAGAGCCCGGGCCGCCGAGCGGCGCCGTGACTTCCAGCGGCTGTGGCTGCGGCGGGGCCTCTCTCATTTGCTCCCTTCTCTCCAGGTCGTTACTACACTGCCGACGGGAAGGAGTACGTTTTTTATTTGAATATCTGCGGAGAGATTGAAGCAGCCCCGAAGGCCTGTAATGAGAAGCAGGCTGCGGTTTGCCAAGGGAAGAAGCCTGATTTCACTCAAGTCAGAGCGGCAGGAAAATTCCAGAGCCAGACTCTCCGGTGTGTAAACAGCCTTCCCGCGCTTTTCGAGCGCATTGTGTCTGTTCTCGTTAAACTTACCCGACTTCCCGTGGCCCTTCCTCCTCCGTCCCCGCAAAGCCCAGGAGCCGGGAGGACGCGTCCCTCCCTCCGACCTGCCTGGGGCGTGGGGCCTTGGTCACTGGGCACCGGGCTGCTCTTCCTGGCAGGACAATGAGATGGCTCCTGTTAAATCTGTTTGCTTTACAAGCCATTGTTTGGAAGGAGCCACACTGTAGGAAACTTACTTAATTAGTTTACAGTTGAAGCAGCTTTTGTACTTAAAAATTTATGTTTCCTAGCTTCCCGTTGTCTCCGGCACTTAGAGAATCTGAAATGCCGTTAGCATAACGTAAAGGTTTTAAACAACTAAGAAAACACACCCAGCCCAATTCTCATGGCCCCTGACTTAGTGGTCATCGTTACTGAGCGAGAGGAGATGCCGTTCCCTGAGAACGCGCATCGTCCAGGGCCCGCAGGTAAGGCCGCGCCGATGGCCGTGGCCGCAGCACCATGCGCTTCACGGCCATTGTTTGTCTTGTACAAAATCCAAGGAGGAGAGCGGAGGAGTGTGCAGGCTCACAGCAAACCTTCGGCGCTGTCCTGCCGCCGTTAGGACTTTGAAGTAAGAGGACGATAAGCCCGTCCATTTGGAACTCATTTCCTCTCGCCGTTTTCCCCAGCTGGCGAGAGCGTGCTGTTCTGTGTCAGCACCGATTTGTCGGGGGTATGCGAAGGGCTTAATGGAGAAAAGTTTAAAAATGCAGGTTCCTCTCGGGGTTCTGCTAAACATGCATGCATGTGTGTTTCCAAAATCCAGGTACTCGGACGGAGACCTCACCCTCATCTACTCAGGAGGCGACGAGTGCAGCTCGGGCTTCCAGCGCATGAGCGTCATAAACTTCGAGTGCAACGAGACCGCAGGTGAGTGTGCCGCGGGTGAGCGTGCCCAAGGGTGAGCACTTTCGTCTGTGTCAGGCGCCGGGCACGGGTGTTCCTGGGAGTGGAGCGCTGAATGGGGCCGTCAGGCGTCCTCCAGGCGTGGCACCTCCAGCCCCCAGCCAGCGACACACATCCTGTTTCCACTTTCCTCCCCTCTGTTTGCTTTGGGAGTGGCCAGCGCTGGGCCTGCTGGGATGGAGGCTCTGCCTTGGGTTCCATTCTCAACAGCATGGGTACGGATTCTGCAAGGTGGGTCTGCTCTCTGACCCCTTTTCTTGTACAAACTGAGGTTCAAAGGGACCCTTTAAGATGGTGGCCCAGTGATAGCGGCTAGATTTTGGGATCCCAGGAGGTCGCAGAGCAAGTTTGGTTTTTCCGAGCGATTAGGAGAAGCTTCCTTTTTAAAAATATTTTTATTGACTTCAGAGAGGAAGGGAGAGGGAGGGAGGGAGGGAGGGAGGGAGGGAGGGAGAGAGAGAGAGAGAGAGAGAGAGAGAGAGAGAGAGAGAGAGAAACATCAATGAGGAGAGAGAATCATGGATCGGCTGCCTCCTGTGCGTCCCCTGACTGGGGATCGAGCCCACAACCTGGGCCTGTGCTTGACTGGGAATCGAACCCTGACCTCCTGGTTCACAGGGTGATGCTCAACCACTGAGCCCTGCCGCCGGGCAGGAGAAGCTTCCTTGAGGTCACACTCTGCATCTGCAGAGGTGACGGGATCCGTTGTCATCAGGGAGCGGGCCTGTCTGTTGACCTTCCAGCTGTGACCCCAAGCGTCCGCAGGCTGGCCCCGCCTCTGTACCTAGTGCTGGTTCTGGAGCCACCTGGCCCATGAGGCCGCCAGCCCAGGTCCTCCCGGCTCCGCACGCTGTTTGTTTTGTGTGTTTGTGGCAGCGTCGGCCATTTGGTCATGGGCAGCTTTTGACATGGTTCGTTGCAGAGCCCAGCAGAGGCAGCTGTGCGTGACGGGAGTGGGGCCCTGAGAGCCGAGCCTGGGATGTGAAGGAGCTGGGAAGAGGTGGTGAGCAGAACTGAGCTCCCATAAACTGCCCAGCGGGCCCCAAAGGGGGGCCTCGTGCAACGAGGGGGGCCTCGCCCACACACACGCCCTTCCTGCTCCTCTGCTGCCCTTGATCCGCTGCCCCTCGTGCCCGGCAGCCGCTCCCCCACGCACTCTCGCTGACGGGAGACGGCCAGCCGGCCCTGTGAACGCGCACGTTCTCCGTGAGTCACCAGCACACGCTTGTTTGACCTTGTGAGATGGATGGACACACAGGGCCCGCGAGGCGGTTCCTGGCCAGGAGCCGAAGGAGAAGGGAACTGGCCAGTGTTGTGCAGGGTGACTCAGGTTGTGCCATCACCCAGGACCTCACCAGGAGGGAGGCCCCGAGACCAGATCTGGAGTCGGGAGCCTCGGGATCGAGGCAGTGAGGGAAAGAGGAGGCCCTGTTTGGGGGAGCCCGCAGGAGGACGGGAGTGAGGCAGAGCAGGGTGGCTGTGGCGCTGTCTGTGGCAGAGGGAACAGCTCTCCCAAGCCATGCATTTGTGTCGCGGTGAGCAGCTCCAGGGTGTATATTTAGACTGTGGCTAGAGATAACCCTAGAAGGGAGAGTGGGCAGCCCCGGGACGAGTGCCTACAGCCTGTGGAGGAGGTGACGTGATCCAGAAGTGAGTGTGAGGCCCGGGGGCTTTCGGCAGGTGGGGACGTGGCTTGACTGGGTGTGGCCTTGGCCGGGCTGCGCCTCCCATCTGGCTCAAGCGCCCTCTGCCCTCCCAGGTCCTCTGTCTCCATCGTCCTCCCCTCCAGGTTCACAGGAGACCCTCTCTGCGGCACCCTGCCCCTCTGTCCCTGTCCCTGGGAGTGCAGCCTGCTGCTTAGCTGTGTCCCTGGATTTTCTGCACTCGGCGTGCCAGCCCCTTCCCCAGCCGGGCCTCCCAGCCCCCCATCCCCGCTGGCCGCTGCTCGGCTGTGGGTGACTCCTGTGATCCCAGCCTTCCTCCCTTGCGATTACCTCTTGGCCTCGTTCTGGGCGTTTTATAAATGACTTGGCCGAGGTCTTTGGGAGTGCGCTGATCTCATCCGGGCACGCTGGGAACATGGGATCGTGATCCAGAGAGATCCCGGCGGAGGAGGTGGAGGCGGAGAAGGGCACACAGATGGGGGCTCACGGGAAGGGGTGTGGCCGTTGTGCACATGAGCCGAGGCGTGAAAAGACTGCAGACCCCTTTCTCTTCCTTCCTTCACTTCTTTATTAGAAAAAATTTTCACAAGAAAGAACATCACAAGAATGAAAATTCATTTCCCCGCCACTCAGGTTTATCGGTCATTCATGTTTTGCCAAATTTGCTTCATAGAAACCACAGGTCGCTGATGGAGCATAGCACTCCCCTCCACCTTCGACCCGGCGATTAGCAAGGGCCCCAATGCTGGAAACGCCGTGTTTCCTGGCCGTTTTCATGGTGATGTGACCAGGAGGTCGATGGGGAGATGGACGTTCTGGGGCGGGGTCTTGAGCTCAGGCCGGCCTTGGGGTATAAAATATGTAAGGCTGCCCCCCCCCCCCCCCCCCCCCCCCCCCCCGCCGCCCAGGGCTTCCACTCCCGTCACCCCCGGTACACGCTGTAACACCATTTCATTATTACTGTGTCCACATCTAGGTTGGGAGGTTTGAGAGGAAGTCCTCTGGTGGGTTCCATGCTTACTGGATAGATGTAATCATAGGGTTTTGCATGTGAACGGGTGTTAATTGGCTGTGTGTATAATATGGCTTATAATTTAACTTGGATCTCCACGAATTATTTATGCTTATGAATCTATGGCCTATGCACACTCTTCATACATTTATTCTTTTTGCCGTAATATATTTTGAGCCATCTGTTTCAATAATTTACATCTAGTTTGCTGTAATAAGATACCCTATTTTTGTGAAATAAGGACCTTAGGTCATTTTTTGGGAGGAGTAATATATTAGGAGAGGCTAGTAAGAAATCTAAAAATTTAAGCAACTCATTACCTTAAATGTTTATTTTCTTTAGTTTATGCCATTGCAGGGGCTGGAGGCGGGGCCCTGCTCCAGGGGCTCAGTCAGGGGCCTTTGTGCCCTCCTGCTGTGTTGCTGCCTCCTCAGACCCTGCAGGATGGGAGGGAGCAGCAGTTCTTCTTAAGTGGCACGGGCCCACCTCCTTGGCAGGGGGGCCGGGAAATGCAGCTTAGCTGTGACAGAGAGGAAAGGTCCCGCTTGGTGAGGGGCAGCACTGCCCATTGCAGAGGGACGGTGGAGCGGGGGCCGCGGCCCCGCAGCCAGGGAGCAGCGCCTGGTTCCCCTGGAGCAACCACTCTCCCTCAGCTGGTCGTGGAGTCCATGCTGGGAGCATGTTCAGGCCGTGCTGGGAGGGGGCCACGGGGGCGGGAGCGCCAGGACCGTGGATTGACAGAGGGAAACACTCCTACAGATGCTCTGGTGCGGGACCTGCCGCCCGGGAGAGTGGTCCCACGGCAAAGCCCACTGCCCTTCACGGCAACAGAAGAGGCTCGGGGGAGGGCGTGGGGCTGACTCGCCTCCTAAAGCCGTTTGAGGAGTTAAATATGATGGGCAAGGTGCACCCCACTGCTTATCCATGGACTCCCACAGATCCTCAGCGCGTTTCAGATGCAGAACGCCCCCCCCTCGGAGTGGGGGGGCTGCTGGGACCCTCGTGGTCGGATGGAGTCGTGCGTCAGCTAATCTGGTGCAGGGCGCACGCAGCAGTTCGAGGAAACGGGACTGTTTTCCAAGTAGAGACATGAGTCACCGGCCGTGACGCGGGGGCGGGAGCGAGCGGGCGGGCTGGCTCCTGAGCAGCGGCCCCGCAGGCGGTGCGTGTTGTCAGCAAGGAGGGGGGCCGCCCTGCTCCTTCGAGAGAAGGGCTCTGACGTTGGAAAGGGAGCCGTGGCCGCAGCGGTGCGGCAGCGGTGCCTGTGCTCACGAGCCTGGCGCAGGGGCCAGCCCGTCTGGATTGGATCCTGGCTGCTCGCGTTCTAGCTGTGAAACCATCGGCAAATTATGTAGCCGCCCCGAATCTAGTAAACGGGCTAGAATTGTGCCTGTGCCATGGGGTGCTGAGGATTGCCTATGCCGGTTTTTATAAAGTGCTTAAATCAGAGCCTGTTCCTACAGCCGGCCCCACGGCACACTCAGACGCCTGCCCAGTGCCTGGCTCAGGGTGTGCGCAGTGCAGGGGAGCTGCTGGTAGCATGACTGTGCTGTTTGTAATATTAAATGCTTAATAGAAACTGCAGTGGAACCCTCATTTTCCCTTGGTACAGAAATCATTTCCCGTTCCTGGAGAACATTGCGCGCTGTGGGACACCACGCCGCGGAGAGGCGGAGCTGTAGGACGGGGAGGATTGCTAAACCGGCAGGGGAGGGAGACAGCCTGGTGCCAGCGCCCACCAGCGCAGAGGGGCCCGGGAGAGGAGTCAGCACAGCTCGTCGACCCCCGGCTGGCTCCGTGGACCGGGGGCGACCTGGGAGGAGCTGGCTTTCTGGGCAGAGCTGAGCTGTGGGGCTCCTCGTGGGGAAACGGGGGCTCCCTGATGGGGTGGTCAGCAGACTGCAGATGTGAGCAGGGTGTGGGAGACACGTACTCATGCAGTCCCCAGAATGCAGGGTGCTGGCGCCACCTGGAGGCCAGCCTGCAGCTTTGCGAGGTGACGCCCACAGCTGCTGCAGTAGGGGGACTGTAGGAACGGTTCCTCTTCTGCTTTCAGCCCCAGGGAACTTGTCTTGCCCACAGCGACATCACTGAGCCCCACTGAGCCCGGGGCACTCCTGGGATGAGCTCTGGCCACTGCCTCCTGCCCGTGGGTCTGGTCTGGCCCAGCAGCTGGCGGAGCTGAGCTGACCGCAGGCCTCATTAGCACCCTTTCAGGGCCCCATCCAGCGTGTGTAAACAGCCTGTGTCCTACCAAGATGAAAGGGGCGCAGGCTGCTCTGAGGGTTGGGGTTAGCGGAGCTTCTGCTCTAATCTCAGCCTCTGACCCGGGGCTTTGGGGCTGGAGTTCGTTTATGGTCAACTGCGTCTGGGTTGCTGGCTGTTGGTGTCTTCCCTGTTTCTCCCCTTGCTCCTTTGACAACCCTGGGTTTAGGCATATAGTGGAGTGTGTGTTTGTTTTTAAATATATTTTTATTGTTGATAGGTTACAGATATCTCCCATTTCCCCCCTTCCTCTCCTCTTCCCACCCCTTCCCCCTGCCCCCCAGGCCTTCACTACCCTATTGCCGGCCCATGGCCTGTGCATATAAGTGTAAAAGTTCTTAGGTTTATCTCTTCTCGTCCCCCAACCCCACATCGAGGTCTGTCAGTCTGCTCCATGCCTCCCTGCTTCGGGTCTTATTTTGTTGGTCAGTTCGTTGTGTTCATTAGATTAGTGGAGTGTTTTATTTTTCCTTTTCCAATTGCACAGGTAATGGCGGGAGAGGCGCTCCTGTGTTCACCGGGGAGGTGGACTGCACCTACTTCTTCACGTGGGACACGAAGCACGCGTGTGTGAAAGAGAAGGAGGACCTCCTGTGTGGCCTCACCGACGGGAAGCGGCGGTACGACCTGTCCGCTCTGGCCCGGCACGCAGGTAGGCCGCTGTGCCCGCCGGCAGGCCCCTGTGCCCGCCGGCAGCCCCCTGTGCCCGCCGGCAGCCCCCTGTGCCCGCCGGCAGGCCCCTGTGCCCGCCGGGAGGGCCCTGTGCCCACAGGGAGGGCCCTGTACATGCAGGGAGGGCCCTGTACATGCAGGGAGGGCCCCATGCCCACAGGTAAGGCCCTGTGCCCGCAGGGAGGTCCCTTGTGCTCACAGGTAGTGCCCTGTGCTCACAGGTAGTGCCCTGTTCCCACAGGTAGGGCCCCCGTGCCCACATGGGTCTCAGGCGCGTGCGTGTTGGGGACACATTTTCCTGTCTCCTTCCCCACAAACATTTGGAAAGGCTGTCCCTACTTCCGCTGCCAGCTCACCAGCGTGGCCTTTCCCTCCTCACGTAGCAGTATGAGTGATGAGAAATGGCACTGACTCATTGCAGGATGTCTGAGTTTGAGGTCGGCATCACTGTTTTCCACTTGGGGTACTTTGAGCTAATCTTGCCATGTTGTAGTAAAAACTGCCAAGTGCCTACTGTGTGCCAGGCCTTGTGCTTTGTGATTAGAAACTTTTTAAAAAAATCCTCACCCAAGGATATTTTTTCCATTGATTTTTAGAGAGAGCGGAAGGGAGGGAGGGAGGGGGAACAAAAGAGCGAGAGAGAGAAACATCGATGTGAGAGAGTCACATCGATTGGCTGCCTCTCACCTGTTCCCTGACTGGGACCAGGGATTGAACCTGTAACCCAGGTACATGCCCTTGACAGGTAATTGAACCCAGGACCCTTTGGTGCAAGGGCCAACACTCTAACCACAGAGCAACACTGGCCAGGGCGAAACTTTTCTATTTTTTATTTTTAATTTAAACTCTTGTTGCTAAGAGAGTAGATCTTCCAAGTTCTCATCGTGTTTGTAACTGTGGTGAAGGACGTTCACTAAGCTTATTGTCATCATTTCGCAGCATATCCACATAGCAGGTCATATTGTGCACCTAAAGCTAATACAACGTTACTTGTCAATTTTATCTCAATGAAAAAATTCAAAAGATAAACGGAGAGTCGGCTGGGTTCCCACTGAACAGGTGGCTGCCAGGCTCAGAGGGTGGGGGGTTTGGGTGAAGGTAGGGGGCTGGGTGGGCTCATGCCTTGGGCCTCAAGCTTTCCGTTGGCCTCACTGCTCTTTTCCCATCTCTGTGGTGGATCAGGCTCCTCTCCCGCCTCCGGTTCTTTGGTGAGGCCAAAAGGAGGAAGGGCATGGGAGCCCTTGGGACACAGCCACGCGAGCCTCTTGGTGAGAGCCTCGGTGTGGTGTGTGTCGCTGTTCGTGGCCGAGGCAGACATGTGGCTGCACAGATGCTTGCTGAGCGTCTGTCACCTGTAGCAGGGACCACGTGCTGGGGACCTGGCAGCAAACCTGACACGGATGCCCCGTGCCTGTGGGCCTGAGACCTGAGCAGGCAGAGAGCCCGGATGGCGAGGATGGGGCTTCACGGGGAAACCAAGTCTGGCTGGGACGTTTCTGGTTTTGTCTGGTTTTCAGCAGCGCGGGAATTGGGTGTCTGCAGAAGCAAGCTGCGTCTGTGAGGTGGAGATGGTCCCTGGGACGGGGGAGGGAGGTGCCTGGAGTCACATAATGACCAGCTGTGATGGGGACTCGCGTTTGGAGTCCCGCCTGCTTGGGAACGTGGCATGGTAAGAGAAGGTTCCTCTTGCGTGGACGTGGGCGAGCCTGCCTTTGAGCGTGGGCCTGCGGAAGTAGGTGGATTGTACTCTGTGCCCCAGGGCCCTTGCCCTGCTGGGGACGTGGCCAGGTCAGCTCTGGTGCGTGTGTGCTCGTGGGGAGGTGGCTTCCTGTGAAGCGGGACGAGCTCTCGGCTCCGATCACAGCCTGGAGCGAGGCCGGGTATGGCCACGTCCGGCATGTTGCTGACCCCCTCCAGGGGGTTTTCTCACAGTCACATGGGTGTGACCGTAGGTCCCTTTATTCAGCCTTTTTAGAAAACATCACTGGGCACCACACCCCTAGGATCTGCGCCCGTGGGCCCGGCGCCTGCCCTGCTCGGGGTCCCCAGGAACCTGGACTTTCTCAGCTCCTGCACCCACTGGCTCCCGGGACCTGTGAGCCGAGCTGACCCCCTCCCTGTCACTTAAACGTCCTCCTGCTCTACAGCCTTCACCCACCCGAGACCCCGGCTTTCAGAGGGGCTGTCCTGCTCGCTCACTCGCTCGGTCATCGTGGGTTCTTCAGGGTAGTGACGTGGGTGTCACTCCCCCACGCGATCCTAGCAGCGCCTTCGACACCCGGGCTCCGGGCGCGAGAGGAGCCTGTGCGTCTCACCCTCTTCAACAGCCCGGTTCCCCCGGCTGTTCCTGCCGGTCTGTCTGCCTCCCGGGCTGGCCTCCTCGCGGGAGGACCCTCTGCTCTCAGCACTGAGCAGGTGCGCCCCCTGCTGCTGAGGATCTTCAGTTTCTGTCGTGTTTCTGTGTCGCGTGTGACGGCCTCGTGAGCTGTTGGAGTTTGGGGACCACGCATGTCTTGTGTGCCTTCTCGGTGGTTGACGGAGGGGCCGTGACTGACGGCTGGTGCTGCCCGGGCCCGAGCGGGGCTGGCGTCCGGACTTGGTTTCGGTTTCTGATTTCATACCGTGAATTCTGGGAGAATCTCACTGTTTAATGGTCTGTCCCCCGTGACCCCTGCTCCCGGGGAGTGTGGGGTGCGGTTTACGGTTTATTTCTGTCATGTTAAACAGAAGCAGAGGACCTCGGGCGTGGCTGTGCCTGCCGCCCGCCTGCCCAGAGCGTGAGGCCGAGGCTGGTGGCCACGTGCTCGCTGAGCCTGTTGACCCCCCGCCCCCCGCCCCCCATCATTTTTGGGAAACAATCGCTGCCTTTGACGAAAGAAGCTTCTTTTACTTTATTTGTTCACAGAACCGGAACGGAACTGGGAAGCGGTGGATGGCATCCAGAAGGAAGCAGAGAAGAAGCACTTCTTCATCAACATTTGCCACCGGCTGCTGCCGGAGGGCCAGGCCCGGGGCTGCCCCGAGGACGCGGCCGTGTGCGCCGTGGGTGAGTTGCCGGGCACACCCAGGGTGGGCGTAGGAAGCCCCCCGGGGTTCAGCACCTCGGGCTGGTGAGGACGCAGGGGTGAGGCCGCAGCGGCCACGGCGCCTCCCGGACGGAGACGGCCTCCGGGAGCCCGGCCTTCTGCTGGCCAGGCTGACGGGAGCAGAGAGAACCTGTTGGAAATGCTTGGCTATCTGTTCGCTCTGTGACCTGAAGACTCACATTGCTAGCGCTCGTGCAAAACGGATTTTGATTATTTTAACTTGACTGCTTGGTTTCTCATACGTTATGGTGTAAGGCGACTGGAATCTGATATTGTGGCCTTCGCCTGAGAGCGCTGTCCCCAGGTCCTTCCGCTGGCTGGTCTGTCCTGCCCTGCAGACCACCTTAGATGTATGTAGCGTGTTGGTGTCACTTAGGAGTCACCTTGAAAGTGACAAGCAGGGTAGTCACTGGAGTCTGTTACATACGTGAAACGAGTCGTGAGCTCAGGTGGGGGTTAGGAGTCACCCCCTCTTGAGAAGGTGCTGTGTCTTTCCGAGCAGGTCCAAGCGTGGCCATGCCTTTGTTTAAGGACGTGGTCCAGCGTTTCAGAGCTTGATAGTAAAAATCCACCAAATCATGAATTATGTGGCCACATTCTTGGCTGCCTGAGCAGTTTAGTTACTTTCTAGCCCCCTGGCTGTGCCTTTAAAAGCCCTGTGTCTCGGGCAGCCGAGGCCCCAGAATGGGGGAGCAGTCCTCCTGCTAAGGGCCACTTGGATATTTATAACATCATTGGATCAACTTAAACACGTTGGTCAAACATTTAGTTAACTCACCCCTAATGCCATGTCAGGGCCAGACCAAATGATTTCGGGGCCATAGGCCCGCGGGCCGGACGTTTCCCACCCTGCTGTACGGGATGGCATGATGTGGGCACAGAGGACTTTGTTTATCGTTCTTGCACTTTCCTGATAAGCCCTGAGGTGGCCTTTGGGGTTTTTCTACGTGGCTGCCACCACCCGGCCGCACTTGTCACTCAAGAAAAAGTTGACCATCTGGCCAGGGCCGGAGGCCGAGAGAGGGGTGTGGCACACCTGCTGAGTTTAGGTATCTCTTTGTGTCATTATCGTTTTTAATCATGTCTTCTGTCGCTCCCTCCCCCTTTTTTTCCAGATAAGAATGGAAAGAAAAGTCTGGGCAAATTTATTTCTTCTCCCACAAAAGAGAATGGGAACATTCTACTCTCCTATTCGGATGGTGATGCTTGTGGCGATAAGAAGAGAATAAAAACTGATATAATACTTGTGTGCAAGCCAGGTAACAGCTTAAAAAAAGAAAAGATAAAATGCTTCTGTGGCTTTTGCCAGGGGTGTGCCCACGCTCTTCATTGCTGTTTCTTGTTGGCCCTGCCGGGTGATGAGGCCGAAGGGGTGGGGTCAAGCATTTCAGGTTCCAGAACCCTTGGCGGTGGTCAGTTGATTTGATCCCCCACCCCCTGCCCAGAACCAGGCCAGAAATGGCGAAACCGTATGGTGTCTGAGGGCATCGTCGTAATTTTCCTAAAGAGCTATGTTCTGCGCATGGCTTCTTGCTTAGGACTGATACACAGCAGTCACACAGCCGCTTAACTCCTGGGAGTGGCTTAAAAATGCTGTCTGGCCCAGCCGGCGTGGCTCGGTACCAGGAGGTCACGGTTCGATTCCAGGTCAGGGCACATGCCTGGGTTGCGGGCTCGATCCCCAGTGGGGGCCATACAGGAGGCAGCCAATCAATGACTCTCTCATCGTTGATGTTTCTCTCTTCCTCTTCCTCTCCCTTCCTCTCTGAAACCAAGAAAAATATATTGAAAAAAAGTGCTGTCCTCGGTTTCACTGAACATGGAACACAGCGCGTCCGGTCCTGTCCTTCACTCCCATTGGCTTACAGGGGCAGAACCTATAGGGAGAGGCACACATTTTTGTGTTTCTCAAAATGTATTTGTGAGTAACCTCCTGTTTCACAGTCATACGTGTATGTTCCGGACTTCCTTGTTGTGAGTGCTGGGAGAGTTGATCATGGCTCGGTCTTACTATCTTTAAACGTGGCCCTTGCTGTTGGG
Organism: Myotis myotis; assembly: GCF_014108235.1. Taxonomy (NCBI): domain Eukaryota; kingdom Metazoa; phylum Chordata; class Mammalia; order Chiroptera; family Vespertilionidae; genus Myotis; species Myotis myotis. The sequence continues at coordinate 3,663,686 of NW_023416379.1, read as the reverse complement.
TTAATAGCATATTGCCACCGTCGCTAACCATGCTGTTACATATCCTCCCTTCCTCCCATCAGGGAAATTCCCTTAGATAAATTCTCAGCTGTGGAATAAGCTCAGGGGCTAGGAGTATTTTTCTTTTTTTAAAAATATGTTTTTATTGATTTTAGAGAGAGAGGAAGGGAGAAGGAGAGAGAGAAACATGCATCGGTGGGCTGCACGTGCACGCCCCCTACTGGCGACGGAGCCTGCACCCTGGGCCTGTGTGCTCACCCGGAATCAAACCAGCAACCTTTTGGTGCGTCTGTCGGCACCCAACCAAGCCACCTAGCCCGACTAGGACTATTTTTTTGAGCTTTTTCCTTTTTTTTTTTTTTCAATTATGGCATCATATGCATAATATGAAATTTATATATTTTAAGGACGTGTAGTAAACTACACAAGACATGAACTTCACCACTTTAACCGTTTTAAACGGACAGTTCATTGGCATGAAGCACGTTCCCATTGTTGGGCAACAATCACCACTATCATCTCCAGAACCTCCTCATCTTCCCAAACCGATGCTCTGCCCCGCAGCCCCCCTCCCCCTCTGCAGGGTTGGCTCTGGGAACCTCGGTACATGGACCCACACAGTATCTGTACGGTGACGGCTCTGCTCCGCCCACAGGAGAACTGGAAAGCGCCCCGGTGCTGATGGACGCCAGCGAGGACGGCTGCTACTACGAGTTCGAGTGGCACACGGCTGCCGCCTGCGTGCTGTCCCGGACCGAGGGCGACAACTGCACCGTCTTGGACTCCCAGGCAGGTGCGTATCCCGTGTGTCCAGCAGCACCTGGCGGGCAGCGTCCCCGGAACCTGCGTGGGCTTTTAGAAAACGTACTTCCTAGGAGTGTTTTAGAGGTGGCCTGCTTTAGGATGACGTTAACATGTGGGACCAGCATCCTGACAAGCTGGTGTTTGAGGTCACGAGAAACCTGCCTTAACTTCATGGTTCAGGTAGGTTTTGCTGAACACGAAACCTGAGGGTCACAAGGAAATAAGCCACATGGAAAAGGCTTTTCATGGGAGCGGCCACGAAACCCGCCTTAGAGGCTTCACGCAGGTCCCGTGGCTTCCATCCCGCTGAGCCACGCGGGTTACGTGACCGGCAGTCATGGGCTTCGCACAGAACTTCTAGGTTGACAGCGGAGCGACCCCTCCCAGGCACAGGCAGGGGCTGTGTCTGTGCCCGGAGGAAGGGCCCTCGTCCACCTGCCGGGCTCCCTGTTGCCAGGCGTCCGGGAAGCGTCCGTGAGAGGCTGTGCCAGGTCCCTCTGGTCTGTGCCCGACTGACCTGCACCGGGGCTGCTGCTCTTTCGTAGGGTTCTCCTTCGACCTGTCGCCTCTCACGAAGAAAGATGGCTACAAGGTTGAGACGGCCAAGTACGACTTCTACATCAACGTGTGCGCAGCGGTGACCATGGGCGCCTGCCAGCGGGGCTCGGGGGCCTGCCAGGTGGCGAGAAGGCAAGTCTCCAGTCAGCAGCCCCGAGGTTTCTTGGGTAACAGACGTTTATTCAGGGTCAGGTGCACTCTCTGCATTCAGATGCTGAGGAGAGGTAGCCTGTGAACCAGAGGATGCTGGGAGTTCTGTTTCCCTTGGCAACAAGGAGCGGTTTCCATGATGCCCGCCTTCGTGTGGCTGGCTCAGCTCACTTGTTAGACATTTGTGCCTGTTTCTTCACTCACTAGTGCAAATGAAGGGGTTGCACCTTCAGCCAGCCGTGGGCTTGGGTTCCCCAGGGGGGTTGCCCTCTCACCGTCCCCGCCCCCCGCCCCCCAGGCTTAGCATCCTGGCTGCAGCCAGGGTGGTCTGCGCCCTGGCTCCTGGCCCAGCTGCTCCCCATCCTGCACGCCGGCCCTCCTCCCGTGCCAGCGTCTGGGGCGGCTGGTCTGGGTCTCTTTTCTGAGAGGCGCTTGCTTGTTTCAGCGATGGGAAGGCTTGGAACTTGGGACAGAGCAATGCTAAGCTTTCCTATTACGATGGGATGATCCAGCTGAACTACAGGGACGGCACGCCCTACAATAACAACAGGCACACACCCAGAGCCACGCTGATCACCTTCCTCTGCGACCGGGACGCAGGCGTGGGCGTCCCCGAGTACCAGGTAGGGAGGGGCTGTGGGTCCGCGAGTACCAGGGAAGGAGGGGCTGTGGGTGCCTGCCTGGGCTTGCATGGCGCTGCGAGAGATGTCATTCCGTGAAGGCAGGAGGAAAGAAGAAAGAGTCCTCGGGGCTGGTGCCTTTCTAGTCTGAGACGAGGCTCTCCCTGTAGGTGGGTGTGAGCTGGGGTGTCCCCGGGGATAAACAGCTGCATTGTCTGGCTCCCCAAGACTGGGCACTGAGCCTCCTGCCATGGCCCTTCACTTAGAGACACAGCTTTCAGTCTGGTCTCCTGGCCACGTTACCACCTTTGAGATTGTAATGGATCCTGTTAGCCTTCCTGGGCCCGTAGGCAGTTTCCATTTCTGAGCTGTCCCTGCAGCAGGCCTTTCTGCTCCGATCGGCCACAGCCCTGTTCGGGTGGGTCCCAAGCACACCGGCATCGCAGCCATCCCTCCTTCCCACTTAACAGCCTGGGTTTCCGTCTTAATTTTTTTTTAAATTTATTGATTTATTGCAGAGAGGAAGGGAGAGGGATAGAGAGTTAGAAACATCAATGAGAGAGAAACATCGATCAGCTGCCTCCTGCACACCCCCTACTGGGAATGTGCCCACAACCAAGGTACATGCCCTCGACCGGAATCGAACCTGGGACCATTCAGTCCGTAGGCCGACGCTCTATCCACTGAGCCAAACCGGTTAGGGCTCCGTCTTATTTTTTTATTGGACACGCTTACTGCTAATAAAATGCGGGAACGTAGCCGTTCTTTCCTACAGTGTTTGTGTAGAGAGCGTGTGCCTGTCTTTGCTTTCGTTTAACCCTGGCTTCGCATGACATTCCCTCCCTCTGCGTCCTCCCGTGTCTCCTGTCGCGACAGGAGGAAGACAACTCGACCTACAACTTCCGGTGGTACACCAGCTACGCCTGCCCCGAGGAGCCGCTGGAGTGCCTGGTGACCGACCCGCTCTCCATGGAGCAGTACGACCTCTCCAGGTGCGGGGCAGCTGCCCTTGGCCTCGCCCTGGCCGGGCCAGTTAGTGCCAAGGTCTCGCATGTGGGCCGAGCCTGGAGCTGAGCGGTGGTAGGGAGGCCGCTCGGGGCTGCAGGACCCGGGTGGGAGATGACGCAGAGTCACCCTGACCGTGGGCTGGAGCCTCCGTCTTCAGTGGCATCACTTAAGTCAGTCACTGTCGGTGCGGAGAGGGGGCAGGTTGGGGTGTGCTGCGGTCTGCCTTTAGCAGAAGTCACGCTGCTGGGTGCTGAGTCACGGGGGGCGGGGTTGGGGGCGGGCAGCTCAGGAGTGTGACCGCAGGGCGTGTTCTCTGCGTTTCTCTAAGAGCTTAGGAATGAGCTGTCAGGCTTCACAAGCAAACACTGCTCTGAAATCGTAGGCTGGCAAAGTCCGAAGACGGCCCCGAAGGGAACTGGTACGCCCTGGACAGCGCCGGGGCGCACAGCGCGTGGCGCAAGTACTACATCAACGTGTGCCGGCCTCTGAGCCCGGTGCCGGGCTGCGACCGCTACGCGTCCGCCTGCCAGATGCGATACGAGAACAAGCAGGTGAGGCTGCTTGCCCCTCGGGGTCGCCTTTCTCCGTCGGCGCACTCACCTCCGTGGCCCGGCGTGGTGGTGTCTGGACTCCCAGCTCACCGTCGGGCTGGCCTGGAAGCGGGGCCTCTGAGCGGAGTGAGGCCTGCTGGCGTGTGGTTGGTAAATCATTGTTCAGATTTAAGCCCTAAGGGGGCCTCGGTGTGGGGAACCTCTGCTCACAGTACGGGGCCGAGGAAACTCCCGTCGAGTGTCTAGTCTGAATTCAAAAGTGCCTTCCAGCGGCCGGCAGATGTCGGTGAAGAGTCGTGTTTGCTTCCAAGAGCTCTTGCTTCTGGCTAATGAGGGGGAACTGGCTCAGGGCGTCACTGGGGGTGAAGTAATCAGCACTTGCTCTGTCCGGACGCCGAGCTGCCCGACGTCGTCGGGAGAGTGTGGTTACTGCCAGGAGTTTGGTATGTTCCCTTGTGCTCTTTGCCCAGTGAGTCTTTTTATTTATTTTTAAATATATTTTTATTGGTTTTTAGAGAGAGAGGAAGGGAAAGGGATAGAGAGATCGAAACATCCATGAGAGAGAAGCAACATCAATCAGCTGCCTCCTGCAGGCCCCCTGCTGGGGATTGAGCCGGCGAACTAGTATGTGCCCTGACTGGGAATCGAACTGGTGACCTCTTGGTTCCTGGGTCGATGCTCACTCACTGAGCCACACCCCCTGGGCTGCGGGCGAGTTTAAAATAAAGATGGGCACGTGCTCCTGTAGAAATAGCACACCGGAACGTGCGTTTCCTGGCGTGGGTTTCGAGGTCTGGCGTTGCTGTGGAGGTGAGGTGAGTGCCCTGCGAGGTTTTGCGCTCCAACACGTGTGCACTCTGGGAGCAGTGGCCTCAGTACAGTCAGCACTCGAGATCCACGGATTCCGTGTTTGCAGACTCGTCACATTTGTTACCCCCCAAATCGATACAGTCACGTGGGACATGGGCACAGTGGCCTGACCCATCGTTCCCCGCTGAGGTGGAACAAGGGACGCCCTCCATCCTTGTCTACTTCCTGCTCTTGTGGCCGGAGGGTGGGATGTGAGGGGCGGGGTCGTGCAGGCCGGAGCTCCGGGCTGGGTTGGGGATTGAGGCCTGCCCCAGGACTGTTAGAGGATGGCCTTGGACAGTCAGTGTCTGATCACCGTTTTCCTATAGTAACGACGGTGGAATGCACCAGCGTGAGCTCCTGTGAGGGCTGAGGGTCAGATGCTGAGTGAGCTGCGTGTGCACGGAGGTGCAGGGCTCCCCTGCGTGTAGGAGTGGGCTCCCCTGCGCACTGACTCCGTGTTCGCCGGGACTTCACGGACCACGAGCTGAGTGCGCGAACCCGCTGCGCGCGTGCGGACGCAGGGCCCCTCACAGGCATGTTGTCCGCAGGGTGTGTTTTCCGAAGTCGTGTCCATCAGCAACCTGGGCGTGGCGCGGTTCGGCCCCTTGGTGGAGGAGAGCGGCAGCCTCCTGCTGGAGTACGAGAACGGCTCGGCCTGCACCACCAGCGACGGCATGCAGACCACCTACACCACCCGGATCCACCTCGTCTGCTCCAGGGGCAGCCTGGTGAGGCGCCCGGCGGGCGGGGGAGTGCGGGCGTCTCCTGTGGCCAGTACCGCCTGGAGTGTCTCTTAACGGGGCGAGCGAGTCTGGTGGGTAGAGGAGTCAGGTTCTCTTTTTCAAAAGCGTGGACTTGAACTCAAGCTTGGGTTTGGGTCCCAGTTGCACCCTTTACTGCTGGCAAGACCTCAGGTAAATGTCTTAGCATCCAAGCCTGAGAGGTAATAGCATCCCAGCCTTCAGAGCAGGAACAGTGAGGACGCGCCTTGTAATTGGATGACGCTCATTGAGCACCCAGCCTGTCGAGCGACACCGAGTCCGGTGCCAGGAGATTTGAGCAGTTTTCTGTGGTGGCTGGGCTTCCTTTGGCTGGAGGGTCCGCTCTCAGACTGACCGCTGTCCTGGATTTGACCTTCCAGAACACCCACCCGATATTTTCTCTCATCTGGGAGTGCGTGGTCACCTTCCTGTGGAACACGGAGGCCGCCTGTCCCATCCAGATCACCACGGAAACGGAGCAGGTACGTGTGCCGTCAGGACCTCTCGGTGAGGTGCCCCGTCCGGCTCTGCACACACCCCTTCCCTCCCCTTCCTAATCTCACCAGCATCACCATGGAGACACTGATCAGCTGCCTCCTGCATGCCCCCTTCCGCGAGTCGAGCTCGCAACCACGCATGTGCCCTGAGTGGGAATTGGACCGTGATCTCCTGGTTTATGGGTCAGCGCCCAACCAGTGAGCCACGCCAGGGGGCATGAAGGGTTGCTTTCTCTCTGGGGTTCCCGTCGGGAGGAGCACACTTGCAGGTTTGGGAGGCACTGTGTGTGCTGTGCCCTCCAGGACTGGGTTCGAGTGTGTCTCTTCCCACCTTGTTCACGCAGGCCTGTGCCATAAGGGACCCGAACAGTGGGTATGTGTTTGACCTCAACCCGCTGAACAGCTCCCAAGGCTACGTGGTCTCTGGCATCGGGAAGACCTTCCTGGTAAGAGTTCTGTGTGAATCCCAGTTTGCTTTGGAATGGACAGTGGCTGCGGCCACCAGCAGCTGGTGTAACTTACAGTAGGTGAGAGTGTAGTTTATAGTAGATGAGGGTGTAAATTATAGTAGGTGAAAGTGTCCTTTACAGTAGTTGAGGGTGTATGTTACAGTAGGCAAGGGTTTGGGTTACAGCAGGCGAGAGTGTAGGTTACAATAGGTGAGGTATAGTAGTTACAATAGGCAAGAGTGTAGTTACAATGGGTGAGGGTGTAACAATGGATGAGGGTGTAGTTACAGTGGATGAGCGTGTAGTTACAATAGGTAAGGGAGTAGTTACGATAGGTAAGGATGTAGTTACAATGGGCGAGAGTGTACTTAGCTGCCTGTAAGAGTATGAGAGGCAGATGAGAGCCTTGTTGAACCCTGTAGAGAACATTCTAGATAACATGAATCCCTACAGAACATGCTAGAAGTGAAGAGCCCCGATTACTTGGTGTTGCACCGACCAGCCATTTCTGAAGTAGGAGATCCTGGTCTTTCAGAAACCCGCTTTTTGTCTGTAGTCAGTAATTTTGTATACGTTTCCACGCACACTTACCAGAGAGCGGTCTTTCCTTCCCGTCTTCCCACCCGGGGGCCTGCTCTCCTTCATTTTCATGGGATGATGTCACCGTCTTTAAGAAGTCTAGGGTTATCCCATCATGATGGCTTAATTAACACGTTAGCTGTCTGTCACTTCTCTAACATGATATAAAACACTGTGACACCAGGACTTACATAGGTCCTCTGCTACATGTGGTCACTGTTATGGGAAATGCGTCTGAGCGTTTGGAGGTGCAGGGCCCTATAAACACGTGCTGAGCCTTGGAGGCATCTGTGGGCACTGCCACTGGCCTTGGTCTTTGCCTGGGGTGCCGACGCCAGGACTCTTGCCCAAATGTGGGGCGGTGACCAAGCAGCGGGCATCCGCTTCCCAGCTGGGCCAGGACAGGGTCGCAGGCTCTCCCCTGTGGCGAGGTGCGTAGCCTGAGGGTGTGGGTTTGGTTCTTACCGTCTGGCCTGCAGTTTAACGTGTGCGGCACGATGCCCGTCTGTGGGACCCTGGACGGAAAGCCAGCTTCCGGCTGCGAGGCGGCGACCCAGACAGCAGATCTCAACAACCTGAAGCCAGAGCGGCTGGTTGGACTCGAGAAGACCCTCCAGCTGTCCACGGAGGGTTTCATGACGCTGACCTACAAGGGCCCCTACTCCGACACCAAGGGTGAGCCCAGCGCCATGCTGTTGTGGCTGAGCGTGTGCTGGCGGTTCTGTAACTGTCACCCTTTCCTTTCTGAGAGCGTCACGTCAGTGAGTCCCTGCGGTGTCTGAGTCCCCCCGCCTCCGGGCACACGGGCGCCACACTGATGTGCCCTCGTGCTCACCCAGGTCCCAACTAGAGAGGTGGCCGGACCCCTGCTGCCCATTTGCCCCTCCTCCCCATGTCCTTCAACAGCTGTCCCTCTGATGCAGGACGTTGTCACTTTTTAAAAAAAATACATTTTTATGGATTTCAGAGAGGAAGGGAGAGGGAGAGAGAGAGATAGAAACATCAAAGAGGAGAGAGAATCATTGATTGGCTGCCTTCTGCACACCCCACAACCCGGGCATGTGCCCTGACTGGGAGTCGAACTGTGACCTCCTGGTTCATAGGTTGATGCTCAGCCACTGAGCCACGCCAGCCGACTCACTTTCCTTCTGTCTCTTTCACATACTGAAGCAGTGTTGGGTGACGATAATAAAAGTTACTTTTTTTGTTTCCTGAATTTCCTTTGTTTCCTCCTCTTATCCCACTCAGTCTTATTGCATCTTTACATAGTTTTTTTTTTTTAATATATTTTTATTTATTTCACAGAGGAAGGGAGAGGGAGAGATAGAAACATCAATGAAGAGAGAGAATCACTGATTGGCTGCCTCCTCCAAGCCCCCTACTGGGTGGGGGTCGAGCCCGAAACCTGGGCATGTGCCCTGGCCAGAATTGAACCTGGGACCCTTCAGTCTGCAGGCCAACACTCTGCACATACAGTTTTGCTGTGTTAAGTTTCTTAACATTTTTACTCTTCTCTGCACTGTGTTGCACAGCAGGAACTTGGTATCAGAGTGCCAGCCCAGTTTGCAGGTGGTCGGATCCCAGCCACGCCTCCTTTGTCGGGATGCTGAGTGCACGTGGCTGGTCGGTTCTCACCAGCCCGCGCCTCTCACCCTCATCGGTGTCACGCCCTCTGCTTAACCACCTCCTCACTTGATGGGGACGAGGGCCCGGACTGGCCCGTGCCCAGGGCAGAGCCAGCGGCTCCTTGGTGGGCAGAGCCAGATCTTTTGATCAGGGTCAGGGTCCAGATCTTTTGATCCTCATCCTGGCTCTGTCCTCAAACGTCCTGGCTCTGAAAGCATCGAGGCACGCTCTTGCCCACACACCCCTTCTGGCCTTGATCCTTACTGTTCCCCTGCCCTCAGTGTTCTTCCCTCAAGATGCCAGGTGGTTCACTTCCTCACCTTCCGGTATCGACTCAGGTTCACCTTCTCAGTGAGCCTGGCCACTGCCTTTAATACCGCCGCACTCCATGCCACCACCCCCGGGGTTCTGTGCCCGTCCCTGCCTTTCCCTTCTTACACTTCTCACTCCCGGCCTGTCCTGGGCTGCGTGTAATTTGCTTATTTTCAGGGCCACCAGATGGGAGTGGGAGCTCCGTTTTTTTCACTCCTGTGTGTAATGGGAACTTAGTAAATGTTTTTGATTAAATCGATAGAGGAGAGTTACGTTGTTTTCTAATGTTTTTATTGGTAAACAGGTGTTGCATTTGTATATTTTCTGGAATATAGGGTAGAGCAAAAGTAGGTTTTACAGTTGTTTGTATGTGAAATAATACAATCTGTATATATAAAAGCCTAAGTGACCGGCCAGGAGCTATGACGTGCACTGACCACCAGGGGGCAGACACTCAACGCAAGAGCTGCCGAGCTACGGTGACTTGGCAGCTGTGGTTCTTGGGTGACGCACCCGGAACCGGAAAGGAGGGAGCCCGATTCTGGGGTGCGTCACCTGAGAACCATCCTCTTGCGATCCGGGACCCTTTGGGGGGATGTCGGAGGGCCAGTTTTGGCGCGATCCCCACAGGCCAGCTGAGGGACCCCACCGGTGCATGAATCTGTGCACTGGGCCTCCACTAATAAATAAATGTACAAGAATAAACTCTTTTTGTGTACTTGCACCCGTAGACCTGCTTTTGCCCTGCCCTGTATGAGGCCAAGACACTAGGTTCACATACTAGCATAACCCCATCTGTACGTAGGTCACTGTGACCATGAATGTGGCCACTCAGGTTCTGCTCAGGCCCCTTGAAACACCTGGCGCTGTGACATCACTGTTTCCGAGGTGACCTCGGGGCTGTTTCAGCGGAAGGGCTGTTGGGGCGGTGCTGTGATTGCTGTTGTTTCTTACAGTCCGTACTTCTTGTTCCCCAGCGTCTGGTAATTCTTTTATCATCCGCTTTGTTTGCAATGACGACGAGTACCCAGGAACCGCCAAATTCCTGCATCAAGACATTGATGCTGGCCTGGGAATCCGAAAGACTTACATTGAGTTTGAAACAGCACTGGCCTGCGTGCCTTCTCCAGTGGATTGCCAGGTCACAGGTAAGGCCTGGGGGACCAGGAACTCAGAGGCCAGTCAAAAGTGTGTGTGTGCACATGAGTGAGTAGGTGTGCATGTGAGTGTGTGTGTGCTTATGAGTAAGTGTGTGCATGGGTACATATGTGAACCTGCACGTGAGTGTGTGCATGTGTGCGTGTGTGTGCTTATGAATGTGTGCACGAGTGCATGTATGCACACGAGTGTGTACGTGGCATGTTTTACTACAGGCAGCATTGCCATGTGTATTTGCACATTTCCTTTGAATGATGCCTAGATTTGGAATCTTTCCCTTGAAGAGAATCTGGGATAATTAATGGTTTTAAGTTATATTTTGGGATCAGAATTACATGCCTAAGAACAGAGAAGAAAACTTGGGGAAAAATAAAATACACTGTCAGAGCTTCTTATTTGAGGAAGGAGATTAAGAAGAGGATCAGGTTGCGTAAGGGGGACCCAAGACCGAGCAGTGTCCCGGGACCCTCCCCCGTACTCTCTGGTTGGCCTCCACACGGCGGCTGTGAGGGTCAGAGGGGGGCTGCGTTTCTGCAGGAGCCTCCTTGCTGCTGCTGCTGCTTTTTTGATCCTCACCTGAGGGAATTTTCCATTGATTTTTAGGAGAGTGGGAGGGAGGGAAGAAGGCAGAGAGAGAGGGGTGAACATCGATGTGAGAGGGACACATCAATTGGTTGCCTCCTGCATGCTTCTCGACCAGGGCCAGATCATACCTGCAACCCAGGTACGTGCCCTTGACTGGGAATCGTACCTGCAAACCTTCCGTGTGCAGCCGGCGTTCTAACCACTGGGAACACCAGCCAGGCCCCCTCCTCTCTGTCACGAGTGCCAGGGGTGCAGCGTGGGTTTCCGCTGGTAGGAGGGCCGCGCTCACAGCCGACGAGAAGGCCCCGCTGCCCTGCGTGTCCCCGATGTTTCAGACCTGGCCGGGAACGAGTATGACCTGAGCGGCCTGAGCAGCGTCCGGAAGCCCTGGGTTGCTGTGGACCCCTCGCCGGACGGACAGAAGAGAACCTTCTACCTGAGCGTGTGCACGCCCCTCCCGTACATCCCTGGGTGCCGAGGTGAGTGTGGAGCATTTGACTCCAGTTCCACCTGCCTTCCCCTCCCCCACTCCCCACCCAAGCGAATCCCCGGCTCTTCCAGGCAACGCAGTGGGGTCGTGCCTGGTGTCTGAGGAGGACAGCTGGAACCTGGGCGTGGTGCAGATCAGCCCTCAGGCTGCAGCCAACGGGTCCCTGAGCCTCGTCTACGTCAATGGTGACAAGTGCGGGAACCAGCGCTTTTCCACCAGGATAACGCTGGAGTGTGCCCAGACGTCGGTGAGTGTGCCCAGATGTCGGTGTGTGTGCCCAGACATCGGTGAGTGTGCCCAGACGTCGGTGAGTGTGCCCAGACGTCGGTGTGTGTGCACAGACGTCGGTGTGTGTGCACAGACGTCGGTGAGTGTGCCCAGACGTCGGTGTGTGTGCACAGATGTTGGTGAGTGTGCCCAGACGTCGGTGAGTGTGCCCAGATGTCGGTGTGTGTGCACAGACGTCGGTGAGTGTGCACAGAGTCAGTGAGTGTGCCCAGATGTCGGTGCGTGTGCCCAGACATCAGTGTGTGTGTGCGACAAGCAGTGCATCTCGTGTGTCGGCCCCATTCCCTAGGTCCCTCCCATCTCTGAATCTTCTGACTCACAACTTGTCCGGATTCTCACGGGTCCAGGCCTTTGATGGGGTTCTTTGGAGCGTGCTCTTCCCCAGGGCCCACGTGATTGACAAGTGCCATGGATTTCTCCCGGAGGTGAAACGCTGGCTCTTCGTCGTGGCTGTCATTTCACTTCATTTTCCTTGTTGCAGGGCTCGCCCACGTTCCAGCTGCTGAACGACTGCGAGTACGTGTTCGTCTGGAGGACGGTGGAAGCCTGCCCGGTGGTCAGAGCAGAAGGTAGGCCTGGCTCGCCGACAGCGTGAGGGCAGCAGGGGCTACGCCCTGCCCTCGCCCAGACGGGAGACCTGCGGTCACGGGCACGGGTGTGGCCGTGGAACACGCGTCCGTGGCGGAGAGTTCTCTTTTCCAGCATCACCTCGGGGGTTTCTGTTCTCAGTCACAGTGGACATGCCCTGCTGTGTTAGTGCAGGTGTGCAGGGGAGTGACTAGGATGAACAGATATCTTTTTTTTTTTTTTTAACATAATTTTTATTGATTTCAGAGAGAAAGGGAGAGGGAGAGAGAGAAGCATCAATGATGAGAGGGAATCATGGATCGTCTGCCTCCTGTACGCCCCCCTCTGGGGATCGAGTCTGCAGCCGTGAATCGAACCGTGACCTCCTGGTTCATAGGTCGATGCTCAGCCACTGAGCCCCGCGGCCGGCTGCACAGATAGTCTCTTATCCGGGAGTTACGTTACTCCACGCGGTGTTTTCCTCAGGTGCCCGGGCTGCTGGCTGCTGGCGGCTCACACTGAGCACATTATATGGGGCGTTTACTGTCCGATGAAGTGGATCCTCGTCATGTGTCCTAGGCTCTCCTAGGAAGTTGTTTGCCAGGCAGTCCTCGTCATGTATCTGTAGAAACAAAACGAAGCGGCGGGCACGTGTGTGACGCCTGTTTTAAGGCGGCAGTTGTCTGGTGGAAAGAGGGTAACTTTCCGCTGCACGTGCGCGTGGCTCCGTTGTCCGAGTGACTCCTGCCGTGTCCTGCAGGAGACAACTGTGAGGTGCGAGACCCCAGGCACGGCCACCTGTACGACCTGAAGCCCCTCGCCCTGAACGACAGCGTGGTGAACGCCGGGGAGTACACCTACTACTTCCGGGTCTGCGGGAAGCTGTCCTCCAGCGTCTGCTCCACCGACGACAAGTCCAAGGTGATCTCGTCCTGTCAGGAGAAGCGCGGCCCGCTGGGATTCCACAAAGTGGCAGGTACCGGGGCTTTCTCTGCTCTCGCCGCAAGCACAGCCTGGGGGCTGCGGTCGAAGGAGCCAGGCTGGGGAGTGCATCTCCTTGGGCAGGAGGACGGCTGCTGGGTGCCCTGCCGAGAGGTGTCTGCTTGCTGGTTTTCTTAGCCAGAGTGTGCTCTGACGGAGCTGCTAGAGATTCGTTTCTTTCATTCGTATTTAGCAATGCCAGTTATGGATCCTAAGGCCTTGTTTTTTTATCTTATTTATTTTTTTTAAAATATGTTTTTATTGACTTCAGAGAGCAAGTGAGAGAGAGAGAGAGAAACATCAATGATGACAGAATCATTGATCGGCTGCCTCCTGCATGCCCCTCCTGGGGATCGAGCCCGCAACCCGGGCATGTGCCCTTGACCAGAATTGAACCCAGGACCCTTCAGTCTGCAGGCCGACGCTGTATCTACTGAGCCACACTGGCGCGGGCAGACTTGTTTCTTTTCTCTATTGCAACAGTGGGGCTGCTGAACCAGCCAGGGGTGTTCCGAGGTAGTACTTTCTAGAATCGAATCGGGACCCGTTTAGTAAAGGGTTTGGTTCTGAAACTCATAGGCAGGCTGTGGGTCACCATGCCGTCTCAGCCGGGGTGAGTGGTAATAAGTTGAAGGACATTTAAAGAAGAAGTCCAAGGAGCGGCTGTGTGTGTGGCAGCCGCCAGGGCCACTCGGAGGTGTGACTGCTGTTTGCTGGCTGGGCTGAGGAATGTCTGTGGCTCGTCCTATGGTCAGGCTAGGCCGCTGCAGCCCTGGGCTGAGAAGCCTGGCTCTGCCTCCTGCTGTGACGTGGCAGGAGCAGGTGCATGGCCGTGGCCGGCACGGCGGTCGCCTGTGGCTCGGGTGCGTGAGGCAGTGGGTGTGTCGTGGTCAGCGTGGCACCTGGCATGATCCTTGTTAACCAGCCGCCTCTCCCACAGGCCTCCTCACGCAGAAGCTGACTTACGAGAACGGGCTGCTGAAGATGAACTACACTGGGGGGGACACTTGCCATAAGGTGTATCAGCGCTCAACGACCATCTTCTTCTACTGCGACCGCAGCACCCAGAAGGTGAGCGGGAGCCCGTGGGGAGGTCTCCGCGGCGGGCGCCCTCGCGGCTCCGCTCAGACAGGCAGCGTGCCCCCCTCACAGCTGCGCTGAGCTGAGTGGGACCCTGTTACGGGGCCTGTTGAAACCGTGGTGGATTTGAGTGGGTTTCAGGGAACAGAGTCCCCCCTGACCACTTCACCCTTAAAACTCAAAGCGTAAGCGAACGGGAGGTCCCTGTGTCACGAGAGCGTGTCTGTCCCTCTGCAGCCCGTGTTCCTCCAGGAGACCTCCGACTGCTCCTACCTGTTCGAGTGGCGCACACAGTACGCCTGCCGCCCTTTCGACGTGACAGAATGCTCCTTCAAGTGAGTCCCGGCCTGGGGCGTGCTTCTCCGACGGCCAGAAGCGTGGCTACGTGAATCACTTTTTATAAAAAGAAAAAGAAATGCGTCTCTCTCTGTCCTTGACTCACTTCCTTTTTGCATCGTGCTCTCTGCTTTGATTTAGTTTCCCCTCCCGGTGCTTTGGGTAGTGTAGGCACGACTCCGGGTGCGGTTCCCACCCCTCCTCCTGGTCTCTGGTGGGGCGCGGAGCTCGCACCAGCGTGCCAACCAGCTTCCCACTGACAGTGGCTGTCATGTGCCTTCTCTGTGGCCTGAGCTTAGAGAGCACCCACTTCTCGGGCTTGGTGTTTGGAGGTTCTTGTTAATATATAATTAAAAAATACATACTTTTTTATTGACTTCAGGGAGGAAGGGAGAGAGAAAGAGGTAGAAACATCAGTGACGAGAAAGAATCATTGATTGGCCGCCTCCTGCACGCCCCCTACTGGGGGAGTGAGCCTGCAACCAAGGCATGTGCCCTTGACTGGAATCGAACCCAGGACTCTTCAGTCCGCAGGCCGATGCTCTGTCCACTGGGCCACACCAGCCGGGGCTGGTTTTGTTGAACTATGTCTTTGTGAATATGAGTTGTCGCTGACCTGACCGTGGGGGTGTGGTCCAGCCCTGTCCTTGGGGAAGAGCCGACTCCCGGACAGCGTGCCAACCTCTCACGTGGACACAGCTGACCCTGACTTCCTCCCTGCAGGGACGGGGCCGGCAACAACTTCGACCTCTCATCCCTGTCACGGTACAGTGACAACTGGGAGGCCGTCACCAGCACCGGGGCCACGGAGCACTACCTCATCAATGTCTGCAAGTCTCTGGCCCCGCAGCCCGGCGCGGGTGAGGATGGGGCGCGGGCGAGGACGGGGCACGGGCGAGGACGGGGGTGCGGGCGAGGACGGGGCGCGGGCGAGGCTGGGGACGCGGGCGAGGACGGGCGGGCTGGTCAGTGTGGGGCGAGGAGCACGGGCTGCTGGGCGCCGTCCTCCCTGGGACACGAGGCTTCGGCCAAGCAGCACAGGAGGATTATTCAGGCTCTCAGTGACCGGTCCCTGGGGGGGCCCAGGATAAACCGGCGCCCCAGGCTCTGCAGGGGACGTTAGGGCCCTTTGGAACATGAGGGGGTGGAGGTAACCGCAGCGGCAGGTGGTTCCCAGCAGGGAGGGGGGAGGCGTGGCGCGGAGAAGGTGTGCGGCTGTCTAGAGAGTGGCGTGGCGGGGGGCCTTCTTCCGAGGCAAGAGCCAGCCCGCCCGGATCTGAGTGCTGGGCCGTCAGCTGTGCGCGTGGGGCCAGGAGCGGGCTGCCCTCACCCTTGGCGTTTACATGGCCCCGCCCACGCCGGCGGCCCAGCGCCAAGGCTCTGGTTCCTCCTAAGACAGTGGTTTGCATGAGGCCACGGCCCCTTCCCCTTGCTCTGTGCCGGGCAGGTGGGCGACATCGTGGTCGTAACCCACGGAGCGGGGCCCGTTCTTTCTCCAGGGCCGACGGCGCAGGCGTTTGGGGCCTGGCAAGTGGCTGAGTTCTTGGTGCCTCTTGTTTAAAGACAACACGCGAGTGCAGGGCAGGGACGTGTCCCTGTGGCCTCGTCTACGTACTTTAGCGTCCTCGTTCCTGAGGCTCAGAGGAGTTCAGGCTGTCACACCGTGGACCCGCCCGCACCCCGAGCCTTTCCCAGTCGCTCTGGTCACACAGCATTTACACGAGTGAAGACTCGGCATCATTGTCTGGTTGATGTGAAAGAAGGAGGTTATTTTAGGGTGACGTTAGGTGCAGCCTGAGCGTGCCTGACCTCATTGCCAGGAGTTAAATTCCATATGGAAAAGGCCAGGAGGTAACCCCTGTATCTCCCGCTGCAGAGCCGTGCCCTCCGGAAGCAGCCGCGTGCCTGCTGAACGGCTCCAAGCCCGTGAACCTGGGCAGGGTGCGGGACGGTCCCCAGCAGAAGGACGGCATTACTGTCCTCAAGTACGTGGATGGCGACTTGTGTCCTGACCAGATTCGGAAAAAGTCGACCACCATCCGCTTCACCTGCAGCGAGAACCAAGTGGTAAGTGACTCTGCGTCCTCAGCCCTGGGCCGCGGCGCTGGGGCCAGCCAGGGTGGAGGTCGGGGAGACGGCGTCTGCCTTCCCTGGAGGTGTGAGTCTCAGGGCTCAGGCGGCAGGCGTGGCCGCGGGTGAGGCAGCATCACACCGACCCTGTGGTCCTGGGCACTTCTCCGGCTCCACACACACCAGGCCTGGCCGCTCTGGCTTCACAGTTCATTGGGTTGAAGTTTCACTCAGATCCCCAGAGACTGTAGGGAACCGACACTTGGCAGCGTGCCCTGGGCTCGTGGCGGTGACCTGGGTTAGTGGCCGGTCAGCCGGAGCTGGTCAAGGCAGCACCTCCCCTTCCCACCCAGGGACTCGGCTCCCTCCTTAACCACACTGAGCTGCTCACCCCGTGCTGCCGGGAGCCCTGCGGCCTGTGGAGGGAACGCGGGCGGGGGAGGGGTTGCGTGGGGGTGGGGAGGGCCTGGCCATGCCCGGAGGTGTGGCCCCGGGCAGATCTGAGCACGCGTGTGGTGGACGGGGGTTGAGACTCGGAGCAGGCTTGGCGGTGTGTGGAGGGTGCAGGGAATTCACGGCGGCTCCTCTGTCTTGTTCCTGATCACAGGCTCTAGTTCACTTGCTTTTTAGAGCATTATCCCTTATTTGCTCGTGGGAGCAGCCCCCTGGGCATCATTGTCCGCCCTGACTCCCCCTCACCCTGTGGGGAACCTTCAGGCCCCGAGTGGGTCTCCCTCACCCTGTGTGTGCGAAGCCCCCAGTGTCTCTCAGGAGCAGACCTGACTCTCTGCTCTTCCTAAATCGGTGCGTTCCTTAGTGGGGGACAGTCTTGTGCTGCAGGGAGGGCCCACCCCCTGTCCCCCGCCCCCCGCCCCCCACCCCTTGTCCCCCGCCTCTGCCAGGCACATGATTCCAAACATAGACGTGCCCGTCAGCAGCCTCTGTCCTGCCCTAGAACGCCAGGCCCATGTTCATCAGCGCCGTGGAGGACTGCGAGTTCACCTTCGCCTGGCCCACCCCGGCCGCCTGCCCTGCGCGGAGCAATGTGCACGGCGACTGCAAAGTCACCAACCCTGCCACCGGTGAGACGTCACCAGCCCCACCTCAGGGAGGGACCCGCCAGTCACCGGGGCCCACGGTCGCCTGTGCGTGGGCACAGGGGCGGTGGGCCCCGCACCGCGCCGGCCCGAGGCGGCTGTGACTGGTGGCAGCTCGCCTGTGGCGGAGTTGGTGACGGTCTCGACCCTTGACAGGACACCTGTTTGACCTGAACTCGCTGGGTGGCAGAGACGGACACACGGCCGCGTACAGCGAGAAGGGGCTCGTCTTCATCAGCATCTGCGGGGAGAACGAGAACTGCGCCCCCGGTGTGGGTGAGTGCCGCCCCCACGGTCTCGCCCCGAGGCCGTCCCGGCCTCTGTCCCTCCAGCCGAGGGCCGAGGACACGCGAAGGCCACACGCCCTCTCCTGCCGCGGCTGCCGGCGGTGCGCGGCCGCGTGATGGGATAGTGCCTGTGTGGCATCTGCTCAGACCGTATCGGACCCTCAGAATCACGGTGTCAGCGTGAGCTTGAAAGCCTGCACTTGCGGAAGAGCTCATAGGAAACTGGCCGTGTGCGTCCGTGACCGTGTGTTTCTCCCCTCCCCCCTCCTGGCGCAGGGGCCTGCTTCGGGCAGACCAGGATCAGCGTGGGCAAGGCCAACAAGAGGCTCACCTACGCGGACCAGGTCCTGCAGCTGGTGTACGAGGACGGCTC
This sequence comes from Myotis myotis, assembly GCF_014108235.1. Taxonomy (NCBI): domain Eukaryota; kingdom Metazoa; phylum Chordata; class Mammalia; order Chiroptera; family Vespertilionidae; genus Myotis; species Myotis myotis. The sequence goes on along the minus strand of NW_023416379.1, from coordinate 3,645,607 downwards.
CCCCTGTCCCTCCAAGTCCGGCCTGAGGTACAAGAGCGTCATCAGCTTCGTGTGCAGGCCCGAGGCCGGGCCCACCAGCAGGCCCATGCTCATCTCCCTGGAAAAACGGACGTGCACGCTCTTCTTCTCCTGGCACACGCCCCTGGCCTGCGAGCAGGTGGTGAGTCCGGGCCGCACGTGGACCTGAGGAAGGAAGGCCGGGGGCCCCGAGGTCCTCCCAGCAGGTGCCTGGGTCTCTCGTCCACTCCTAGGGTCCCAGTGACTATCGGTTCCACGTGCTCAGTCTTCTATAACCAGCGTTTGGGGCGATGAATCCACCCTTTGTGCTTCCTTTGGTGGTGGTGAAGCTTTTAAATTCGTGTGGGTGACATAATGAGGACTAGGAATTGTGCTGCCGACTCCAGCGGTCTCCCTCTCTCGCAGACGGAATGTTCCGTGAAGAATGGCAGCTCCATCATTGACCTGTCCCCCCTCATCCACCAAACGGGGGGCTACGAGGCTTATGACGAGAGTGAGGACGACGCCTCCGACACCAACCCCGACTACTATATCAACATCTGCCAGCCACTGAACCCCGTGCACGGGCTGGCTTGTCCCGCTGGAGCCGCCGTGTGCAAGGTGCCCGTGGACGGAGCCCCCATAGTAAGTGCGGTAATCCAGGGGGGAGCCACGCCTGCAAGGTTTTTGACCACACGCCTGTGCGCGTGCTGCTTGCGTTCCCCGGAGAGGTCCTCCAGCAGAAAGCATGGAGCCGACCTGGCCGTGTTCTGGGAGCATGGGGAGGAGCAGCACGGGGTGCTGCGTCAGGCCCCCCGCCGATGAGGGTGGCCGGTCTCTGAGCTGTGGACGGAGGTGTGAACACGTGTAGTCACAGGCTTGTGTGCCACAGGAGGAGTCGTGGTGGAGAAACATTTACGTAAAGTGCAGGAACGAATTCGGCAGAGCTGGGTTTCTGTGGATGCACATCTTAGGTCGTTAGCATTCTTCTGAAACGCAAGCGCTTTTTAAAAAAATAATATTTTTATTGATTTCAGAGAGGAAGGGAGAGGGAGAGAGAGAAAGAGAGAGAAACATCAAAGATGAGAATCATGGATCGGTTGCCTCCTGCACGCCCCCTACTGGGGATCGAGCCCACAACCTGGGCATGTGGCCTGACTGTGACCTCCTGGCTCACAGGTTGGCGCCCAACCACTGAGCCATGCCAGCCGGGCCGAGCGCTTGCTTTAGTAAAACCAGGGACAGTTAAGGGCTGATGCGGCTGTGCTGACAGCTACACGTTCTGCCTCAAAAGCTTTGGTTTTATACTCGCGTTTTCAGTGTAGGTTTGCAGCTCCGGAACCTGTCTTCACGAGTTACATGCATGTTCTGTCAAACCCTGGGTAGGTGTGGTATTTAAAATGCACCTCAAAAGTGGTGTTTCTCTGTGTTCTTTAAGTAATGAGCTCTGTTTCAGGGTCTCAGGTCCTCGTGAAAGGTGAGCGTGTCTGTAGCATCAGGAGTGGGCAGGGGAGTTGCTCGAGGGGCTGGCAGAGCCGCCGCCCTGTGGGCGGGAGGGTGGGGTGAGCCAGGCCTCGGTGGGAGCCCTGCCCACAGTGCAGGTTGGGGTCCTCGCTCTGGGTCCCCTTCTGAGACGCCCCATCTGCTGTCTTATTGCCCATCTACCCTTTCTCAGATTCTACAAACTAGCGGTTTCTCTAACCGGAGAGGGTGTTGCAGTGCTGTGGCCTGATCGTGCCCCACAGTGATAAACAGTGTTACAGCTTCATTTACACACTCACTGTGCACACGCACACACTCACACACATTCTCTGTTACACACACATTCTCTGTCACACACACATTCTCTGTCACACACATTATCACACACATTATCACACACACATTCTCTATCACACACACATTCTCTGTCACACACACATTCTCTGTCACACACACATTCTCTGTTACACACACATTCTCTATCACACACACATTCTCTATCACACACACATTCTCTATCACATTATCACACACACATTATCACACACACATTCTCTATCACACACATTATCACACACACATTATCACACACACATTCTCTATCACACACATTATCACACACACATTCTCTCTCACACACACATTCTCTATCACACACATTATCACACACACACTCTATCACACACACATTCTCTATCACACACATTATCACACACCCATTCTCTATCACACACATTATCACACACACATTATCACACACATTCTCTATCACACACACATTCTCTATCACACACACATTCTCTATCACACACATTATCACACACCCATTCTCTATCACACACACATTCTCTGTCACACACACATTCTCTATCACACACACATTCTCTATCACACACACAATCTCTATCACACACACATTCTCTCACACACACATTTTCTGTCACACACATTCTCTATCACACACACATTCTCTATCACACACACATTCTCTATCACACACACACTCTCTATGACACACCCCCTTTATCACACACACACACACACACACACTCTTTCTCTCCTGGTGCTCACCTGTCTTTCCTTCATGTGTTCATTGGCTTCAAAATACCTACTGAGCAGCCCGGGTGCTGGTGCTGTGCTGAGCCGATGGTGAAGGTGGCGCGGAGCAGGGCTGTGCCCTCCCGGTGAGGGGCATCGCAGTGCAGTGCTGGGCGTGAGGGTCAGCGTGGGGCACGTACGGCGGTTCCCGCCTCCCACCGCCGGGTCCCAGAAGACCGTGCGACGTTCTCAGTGTGACGGAGAGGAACAGCCTGGAGTCTCTGAACATTCTGGGGTAGAAACGGAGCCGCTATTTCTAGCGGTGGGTCAAAGCGGATGGCCCCTGCATTTTCCGTGTGGCCGCTGAGTGTCAGGCCTGCCGAGTGAGCCGCTACCACAGGTTTCCTTAGACGCTGCTCATTTTCCAAACGGACGAGGCGTGAACGTGGCCATTTTGTACGAACCGGGGGGACAGCGACTGTCCTGAAATGCTGCCGTGTTTCTCTTCGTTTAGGACATTGGCCGAGTCTCAGGGCCTCCGATTCTCAATCCCGTGGCCAACGAGGTCTACCTGAACTTTGAGAGCAGCACCCCTTGCTCAGCGGACAGGAATTTCAACTACACCTCGCTGATCTCCTTCCACTGCAAGAGGGGCGTGCGCATGGTGAGTGCCCGCGCGCGCATGGTGAGTGCCCGTGAGCATGGTGAGTGCCCGCGCGCATGGTGAGTGCCCGCGCGCATGGTGAGTGCCCGCGCGCATGGTGAGTTGTCCCGCGAGCATGGTGAGTGTGCCCGCGAGCATGGTGAGTGCCCGCGCGCATGGTGAGTGTCCCCGCGCGCATGGTGAGTGTCCCCGCGAGCATGGCGTGTGTCCCCGCGCGCATGGTGAGTGCCCGCGCGCATGGCGGGTGTCCCCGCGCGTGGTGGGTGTCCCCGCGAGCATGGTGAGTGCCCGCGCGCATGGCGGGTGTCCCCGCGCGTGGTGGGTGTCCCCGCGAGCATGGTGAGTGCCCGCGCGCATGGTGGGTGTGCCCGTGAGCATGGCGAGTGCCCGCGCGCATGGCGGGTGTCCCCGCGAGCATGGTGAGTGTGCCCGCGCGTGGCGGGTGTGCCCGCGCGCATGGTGAGTGCCCGCGCGTGGTGGGTGTCCCCGCGAGCATGGTGAGTGCCCGCGCGTGGTGGGTGTCCCCGCGAGCATGGTGAGTGCCCGCGCGCATGGCGGGTGTCCCCGCGCGTGGTGGGTGTGCCCCGTGGGGACGGGGGCTGCAGTGTGCGGGAGAGGCTGAGCTGGGACCCGCGAGGCCTGTTTCAGAGCCAGGGTGCCGAGCTCACGGTCTCCCTTGGGTCCCATGTCCGGCTGGCATGCATCTGCCTAATTTAGTGAATGAATTCAGCACGAACCGGCCCACCCTGAGTTACAGGGCAGGTTGCACAGAGGGGCGTATTGTAACCTAAAAACACGAACAGCCCGGGTGCAGGAGCGGTACTCAGCTCTGCCTCGCAGTGTGTGAAAGGTCATGCCGAGTTTTTAACCCTGACGTTGGGGGCTGATTCCGGTTGGGAGTCTGGCAGGCTTTCGGCCGCTGTGATCACCTCGAATTCATAAGTTAGTAAAACAGGAGACCCCTGGATCAACACAGGTCCCACAAAGCCGTACATTTGACTCCCAAGGCGGTTACTGATTCCTGTTCTGTGTGCATTTAACAAAGCGGCGTTTTGTTATAGAGCCTTTGCACGTGCGTTTCTCTTGACCCCCGCCCCCGCCCCCAATAAGAGAGAAACTGTAATGACGGCCCCCATTTCTCCGTGGGTCAGAGCCGCCAGGGACGTGCCTGGGCCCTAGTTGGCAGCCGATCCCTGCCTGCCGCGCGGCGTGCTTTCAGCAACGAGGGCTCTCCCACTGCATGTTGGCTCCAGTTTTCTCCCCTGTGGTTTTTGTCTTCAGTTGAAGCGCTTTTTTCCATTTGAGTTTCTAGGAAAAAGATTCTCAGCAGAAACAAAAATAAATTTCCCGACCAGTGGCGCATCTGCTCAGTGGCTGTTGCTGAGCGAGGGAGTAAAGACGGGATTGGAGCCCGCGCTGTGCGCTGGCCGGGGTGTCGCCTCGTACATGTCCCGTGTTTAGAAGGGGGGTGCTGCCTGGGAGCGCGTCCAAGTGCTTGCTCCCCTCCTCGCGGGGTCTGTTTCGCACACGTCTCTGTTGTGACATGGAGGGCAGGTCACCGGGGACCTGGTGGTCCGCGGCCAGCACCTGTTCCCTGGGGCAGGGAGGGTGCCGCAGCCCCAGGGCCCAGTCTCGGCCCTTGCGGGGTTGCGAGCAGGGGGAGGCGCTGGGCCTACCCCATGAGCTTGTGCTCTACCCGACAGGGGACCCCGGAGCTGCTGCGGGTTAGCGACTGTGACTTCGTGTTCGAGTGGGAGACGCCGCTGGTCTGTCCGGACGAGGTGAGGACGGAGGGCTGCTCCCTGATGGACGAGCAGCTCGACTACAGCTTCAACCTGTCCAGCTTGTCCAAGAGCACCTTCAAGGTAACTGCCCGGCCCTCGCCTCTGCATGGGCATGTGCCCTGAGGCGGGCATGGGGTGGCGCAGTTAGTCGCCACCTGGGGACATGGACGGGCCGGCCTGTGGGGTTCTGGGGGCATGGACGGGCCGGCCTGTGGGGTTCTGGGGGCATGGACGGGCCGGCCTGTGGGGTCCTGGGGCATGGACAGGCCGGCCTGTGGGGTTCCGGGGCATGGACGGGCAGGCCTGTGGGGTTCCGGGGACATGGACGGGCCGGCCTGTGGGGTTCTGGGGGCATGGACGGGCCGGCCTATAGGGTTCTGGGGGCATGGACGGGCCGGCCTGTGGGGGCCCTGGGGCATGGACAGGTTGCCTGTGGGGTTCTGGGACGTGTGGCGAAGCAGCCACGCTGACATAGCTGTGCCCCTGGGTTGGAGCTCTCACTCTGTAGGGCCTGTGAGGATTCAGTGACCCTGTGGGGCCACCAGTGAGGGCCAGGTGGCTCGGGACGTGCTGGGACCACGTACTGCAGGGACAGGGCCAGGGCTGGTGGCTGGCGGAGGCGTGTGGAGTGCCACGTTAGCCCAGCCAACTCTAGGAAAGAGGCGGGTGCAGGGCGATGGAGGCCCCTGACCCGGGCACCTTGGAGCTGGCGTGGGGCCCGTCTGGTCCAGTCGGTGTGACACGGACGGTTTTCTATGGCGATGAGGCCATGGCCAGCTCAGGTTACTGGTGGTTGGGGGCCCTAGGCCTCCAGGCCTGTGATCTGGGTGTGACTGAGTCATACAGCTGTGGGCCATGCCCAAGAGACCCGCGCCGCCTGGGGAGGGCATGCCCTGGACCCTGTAAGCAGAGATCTTGCCCAGGCCCAGGCCCTCCGAACTGGTGTGCAGTAGGTAGAGTCTGCAAAGGGCGGGCAAGCCAGGAAGGGAAGGTGCACGCTTAGGGAGCGCCCACTCTGCTCGTTAGCGTAGGCCTCACCACCCCCGGGTCCCGGGGGGAGACGGGCTCCAGGAGTGGGCTGATCGGCCTGAGGTCTCCCCGTTGCTCTCTGTCCCAGGCCCAGCTGCAGGCGAGGCTGGCAGGTGCTGCCCCAGGAGGCAGGAGGAGGAAGCAGGCTGGGCCGGGTGGGGAGGGTGGGGGGCCAGGAGGAGAAGCAGGCTGGCCTGGGTGGAGGGAGGTCGGGTTTTCCATGCCCCGGGGAGGTGCCCAGTGAGCAGGCAGAAGGTCGGGACTCAGAGCAGGGGGCGAGCCCGAGGCTGATGCACATGCGGGTGCAGCCCTGCCTCCTGCTTATGCTGCCTCCCGGCAGGGGCAGCCCGCTCACCGCCCCACGTGGTGTCCTCTGTCCAGGTGACTCGAGACTCGCGCACCTACAGCGTGGGCGTGTGCACGGCGGCCGCGGGCCTGGACGAGGGCGGCTGCAAGGATGGAGGCGTCTGCCTGCTCTCCGGGAGCAAGGGCGTGTCTTTCGGGCGGCTGGCGTCTATGAGGCTGGACTACAGGCACCAGGACGAGGCCGTCATTTTAAGTTATGCCAACGGTGACACCTGCCCTCCAGGTAAGGCTTGGTGGCGGGGACATCTGCGTTCCCAGTAAAGGTGGCATTAGACCGGGCGGCGGGGGGGAAACGGGAGGGAAGCGCCCCACTGTGAGCGCCGAGATGTGGATGGGACACGGGACGCCACGTCTCACAGCCCTGGGAGCGGAGCTCAGGCTGGAGACACTCGGGCCTGGGGGCTGCTGCCACACTGGGCGGGAGACCTGGGGTCCGAGGGGGTCCTCCATGGGCAGCTCTAGGCCATCCGTCATCGCACCGCAAAGCACAGTGCCGGCAACCCGGGTTATGCTGCTGTCCTTTCCAGAAACCGAGGAGGGCGACCCCTGTGTGTTCCCCTTCACTTTCAACGGGAAGAGCTACGAGGAGTGCGTGCTGGAGAACAGGGTGCGGCTGTGGTGCGCCACCACGGCCAACTATGACCGCGACCGCGAGTGGGGCTTCTGCAGGCAGTGTGAGTACCAGGGACCGTGAGGGGGCTCCTGCAGGCAGTGTGAGTACCAGGGACCGTGAGGGGGCTCCTGCAGGCAGTGTGAGTACCAGGGACCGTGAGGGGGCTCCTGCAGGCAGTGTGAGTACCAGGGACCGTGAGGGGGCTCCTGCAGGCAGTGTGAGTACCAGGGACCGTGAGGGGGCTCCTGCAGGCAGTGTGAGTACCAGGGACCGTGAGGGGGCTCCTGCAGGCAGTGTGAGTACCAGGGACCGTGAGTGGGGCTCCTGTAGGCAGTGTGAGTACCACGGACCGCGACTGGGGATCCTGCAGGCAGTGTGAGTACGGTGTGGACACAGCCAGCTGATGGTGCACGGGGGCGGTCATCCGGGCGGTCAGTGGGGCTCACCCACCAGCTCCAGAGGCTGAGACCCACACTGGTGCCCAGCACTGGTGGTCATGTGCCTGCCTCAGCGAAGTGACCGCTTGTCACGGGCCTGCAGGGTGGCAGGTGAGTGACCGGAAAGTCTCCATAGACTTTCTGCCACGTGACAGGCCGGCCGGGAGGGCCGAGCAGGGAGCCCGACGCTGCGCCCTGCCTCCTGCGAGGTTCACGAGAGTCCCACTCGTGTGGCGCAGTCTGATGGGCGTTCCCAGGAGAAACACGTCAGGAATGACTTAATCCTGTAGCCCCCGGGACAGAGTGGGGTCTGAGGAGTGTAAGCGTTCGCTCTGCGAGGCTGGCTGCTGCTTTGTTGTGGGCTCACTGTGCCGGGACGCGCCCCTGGGCTGTGGGTGACACGGACATGCTCAGGTCCTGCGGGCTCTTACGGTCAGTAGCACTTTGCTTGCTTGTTGTTATCATTGGCGCCTTAGACGACGAGCTGGGCCCTGCCCTTGGGGAGTGGCGCTAGTGGCAGGGATGTTACAACAGTGAGAGACACGGCCTGGTAGAGATGAGACATGTGTGAAACAGCACCATCTGCGGGGGCAGTGTGGGGGGGTTGGGAGGAAGCATGGGGGGCCAGGGGAAGCATCGGGGCCCAGGGGAAGCGTTGGGAGCATGGGGGGCTGGGGGCAGTGTGGGGGGGTTGGGGGCAGTGTAGTGGGGGGCGGGGGCAGTGTGGAGGGCTGGGGGCAGCGTGGGGGGGTTGGGGGCAGTGTAGTGGGGGGCGGGGGCAGCGTGGGGGGCGGGGGCAGTTTGAAGACAGCGTGAGACACGGCCGTGTGTAGTCTGATGGTCCCCCCGCTGCTCCCCAGCCAACAGCCACCGGACGTCCGCTATCATCTTTAAGTGTGACGAGGAAGCCGATATCGGGAGGCCCCAGGTCTTCAGTGAGACGCGTGGGTGCGAGGTGACGTTTGAGTGGAAAACCAAAGTGGTCTGTCCCCCGAAGAAGATGGAGTGCAAGTTCATCCAGGGGCACAAGACCTACGACCTGCGGCTGCTGTCCTCCCTCACCGGGTCCTGGTTCTTCGACCACGAGGGAACCTCGTGAGTACCCGCCCCGCCAGCCGAGCCGACCTGGGCGGGAGGGGGCCGTCTTTGTTTGAAGCTGTGTTAGCCGCACGCAGGTGCTGTGGGCACCGTCACTGTCATGCTTGGCTTTTTCTTTTTCAATTTTTTTGAAACACATTTTTTAAATTGGTTTCAGAGAGGAAGAGAGAGGGAGAGAAAGAGAGAGAAACATCAATGATGAGAGCCTTAACTGGTTTGGCTCAGTGGATAGAGCATCGGCCTATGGATTAAAGGGTCCCAGGTTTGATTCCAGTCAAGGGTACATGCCCAGTTTGCCGGTTCGATCCCCAGTAGGGGGTGTGCAGGAGGCAGCCGATCAATGATTCTTGCTCATCATTAATGTTTCTATCTCTTCCTCTCCCTTCCTCTCTGAACTCAATAAGAATATAAAATACATTTTAAAAAAAGAAAGGAAGACCTGTGCATTAAAAAAAAAAAAAAGAAACATCAATGATGAGAGAGAATCATTGATCAGCTGCCTCCTTCTCGTCCCCTATTGGGGATTGAGCCCGCAACCCGGGCGTGTGCCCTTGATCGGAATCGAACCCAGGACCCTTTAGTCTGCAGGCTGACGCTCTATCCACTGAGCCACACCTGCTAGAGCAGGCGTGGCCTTTCCTGAGAGCCGCGGAGAGAGCTGCTCTGGTGTGTGGGGCCGAGGCTGACCGCTCTCTGTGGTTTCACAGGTACTACATAAACTTGTGCCAGAAAATAAACAAGGGGCCCCTGGACTGCTCGGACAGGGCCAGCATTTGCAAGAAGAGCGCCTCTGGGGACGTGCAGGTGCTGGGGCTGGTGCACACGCAGAAGCTGGACGTCGTCGGTACGGCCGGGGCCTCGTGGCTCAGGCTGCGTGGCATGGGGGGGGGGAGGTGTTCTCCAGTGCCCGGGAGGGTCGGTGAGACTTTGGGTGGAACTCGCAGGCACTATTTCCAGGACCACGTCTCAGGCCTCCTGGAACTCCTGGGACGGTAAGGGAGGGGCTGCCGGCACAGTGCTGAGCGCGGCTGTTAATTGAGGGTCCTGCTCCGTGCTCTCTCCCGCCTCCGGGTTTGGTGTTTCTGACACACACACGGAGGCCACGACTCGTCCTGAAACTGGTGAGCAGGAGGCTGGGGTCGGACCCAGGTCTCTGTGTGAGCAGCGGGGCCAGGAGGCCCTCACCGGGCCGATGACCCGGCGATGAGTTTCCAGGAAGCCCAGCATTCTTTCTGTCCTGGTCCCTAGTGCAGATTTGGATTCCTGACTTGGAAGGTTTTCACGCTATGTGAGAACGAACGGCTTTTCCCTCACCGTGTGTTTCAGACGACAAAATCATCGTGACGTATTCAAAAGGCGACGCGTGTGGTGAAAACAAGACTGCGTCTGCCGTCATAGAACTGACGTGTGCGAAGACCGTGGGCAGGCCCGCCTTCAGGAGGTGAGGGCGGGGCGGGGCCGTGGGGCGTGGCGGGGGCGCCACAGCGTTTCTCTCTGGTTTTCCCGGCGTGTGGATGTGTGAGCAGGAAGAGGATGCTGGTGGCCATGCCAGGGAGGGGCCTGGGCTGGGGGAAGGGCTGCTCCCCACAAGGAAAATGCGTGGGGACACGCGGTGACTAGACCAGAGCAACCACGTGAGGCGGCATGTCACTGGCCTCCGTCCTTGGAAGTCACGGAGCCAAAAGGGCGTTGATCGTGTTAAGTGCGGGCCCACGGGCAGGTGGGTGGCACCTGGGAGGCTCTTGGAATTTACTAGAATTCTCCAGGCAGTTCTGCATCTGGCCTGAGGGAAGTGTGGCCAGCAGAGGGAGCATGTGAGCTGCTATTTGTGAACAAAGAATCCCTTCCCTCCAGAGCTGAGCTTGGGAAAGGGAAGACCCGGGAGTTGTCCGTTGTCCACGGCGTGGTCAACTTATGAGTCTAACACTTGTCAAACAAGAATTCAGAAATCTAGGAGCAAATTTTTTTGGCTTTTCGATGTTGCACGGTTTCTAAATTTAAGGAATTGTATTAAATTGTTGCCTACCTTTCTACGTTGCTGATGTACCGGCTGGTCCTCTTTCCTGAGATGGTTTTGTGGAAAGTGAACAAAAGAGCCGTCTTAGAGCTGCCTGCCTGTTGCCGGGGGGAGGGGGGGTGTGTTGGGGGGAGGGGGCTGGAACCTGAAGGTGAACAGGGCCTGCGGCTGTGTGCCATCTCCTCAAGACGCCCGCCTGGCCCTGGGTGTGACCGTCCCCGCACCCCTCCAGGCTCGACGTGGACACCTGCACCTACCACTTCAGCTGGGACTCGCGGGCTGCCTGCGCCGTGAAGCCCCAGGAGGTGCAGATGGTGAACGGGACCATCACCAACCCCGTCAACGGCAAGAGCGTCAGCCTCGGGGACATTTACTTTAAGTAAGTGAGCATATCCTCCGAGTGCGGCCGTGCGTTCCAGATGGACCCGGCAGCTCGGGTCTCTGCCTGGCGGGAGCACCACAAGATAAACAGGCCGTGTGCCCGAGTTACTGTGCCCAGGCTGTCGGCACAGCCTGCTCGTCCAGGGAAACTGCTCAACTCTTAGGTTTTCACACCAAAGAAGGTGAATCCTCTTGAGTGTAAAAATACAGGCGCTCCGCCCCCCTCACTTTATGATAACCCCGGGGTTGAAGCCAAAGCTCTCAGAAACAATTTTTAATCAGGGATCTGTGGGCTAATCAGCTTCTGAAAAACGGATCAGCATCTTGGCAGTGTCACCGGGAGGTTCTTGGGGTCAGGAGGCCGGTGTGTGGCAGGGCCGGGACAGGGTGAGGCGGGTGTGTGCTGTGCAGTTCAAAGAAGGCGCACTGTGCAGAGTGCCACGTGGTGGGGACGGAAGTCTGCCCACCAGGGTCCTCGCGGGCCTGGAGAACGGGCGCGTCCTGCCGTCCGCACTTGCTCCCAGGACTGTGGGTCTAAACAGCTTTCTTTTTTAAAATACATTTGTGTTGATTTCAGAGAGGAGGGGGGCGGGAGCTAGAAACATCAATGCTGAGGATCATTGATCAGCTGCCTCCTGCACACCTCCGACAGGATCCAGCCCGCAACCTTGGCGCGTGCCCTGACCGGGGATGGAACTGTGACCTCCTGGTTCATAGGTTGACACTTACCCACTGAGCCACGCTGGCCGGGTGTAAACAGCTTTGTTAAAGGACGGCCGGAGTCACTGCTGCCTTTTCTGTCTCTCCAGGCAGTTCAGTGCCTCCGGGGACATTCGGACCAACGGGGACAAGTACCTGTATGAGATCCAGCTTTCTTCCATCACGAGCTCCAACAACCCGGCCTGCTACGGGGCCAGCGTCTGCCAGGTGAAGCCCAGCGACCAGCACTTCAGCAGGAAAGTGGGGGCTTCCGATAGAACCAAATACTACGTTCAAGGTGATTGCGTTTTCCCGTTGGTCCATTTCACTCCCTCGAAGGAAGAGGTTTACAATATTCATGAAGTCCCCTCAGTTGAAATCTCAGATCCTTTTTTATTTTATTTTAATGCCTTGATTTTAAAATTAAAAAAAATATATTTAAGCCCTGGTACTATTCTTGCCTTGTGTGCATCCATCCCAGTGGGTTGAACAGCCTGGGTCCCAGGGCTCCCCTCTCTGATCTGTCTGCCTCACACACTAACCTCCCGGCCTCCCCGCTGTGGCTGACTGAACAGTTCGAATCGCCTACAGAGTGGGGAGTGGACTGAATCCACACAAGGCTGCCTCACTTCTAACACCAACTGTTAGTTTGGGGGCTCCCATCGCCAGCCTCAGGTTTGATCATTCCCTGAAAGGGCTCTGAGACTCACTGAGAGCTCTTGGTCCCGGTGTGGTTCATTCCAGTGAAAGGATGTAGATGAAAATCAGCCAAAGGAAGAAGCATGCAGGCAGGGTCAGGAGGGAGCCAGACCCCCTGCTTTCTCCCTGCGGGATTGGGGTGTGTACATTCCCAGGTCAGTGTGTGACACAGTGCGCCCAGTATTGCCAACCAAGGAGCTCACTGCCCCCTGGGGGCCAGAGCTTTTATTGAGGCTCCATTACATTGGTTTGGTTGGTTAATTGGTTGGTTGATTGATTGGCTGATTGGTTGGTTGGTTGATTGGCTGTCTGGCTGGTTAATTAAATAGTTGGCTTGCTGGCTGGCTGGTTGATTGGATGGTTGGTTGGTTACCTAGTTGATTAATTAGCTGGCTAGCTGGTTGGTTGGTTTCTCACTTGGTTTATTCCAGTCTCCAGGGAGGCCAGTACCACCTAGCCAGCTGCCACTCCAGGTCCTATTGTTACCTGAGAACAAAGCCAGCCCTTTTCAGTCAAGGCTCAGGCTGTCTTGCACACTGACTTAGGGGAGAGGCTCCATCGTGTGTGCAGGTGGCCTGTGAGGAAGGGCACACGGGACATTTGATGAGGGACCCTTCTGCTTGACTTTAAGTCTTTGCAAACTTTTTATAAACTTTGAGAAGATGAACTGTTACTGAAATAGTGGTGATAACGTTGCTGTGTTGTGTGCTCGCCTTCCTTTCTGACAGATGGGGATCTGGATGTGGTGTTTTCCTCGTCCTCCAAATGCGGGAAAGATAAGACAAAAACGGTCTCTTCCACCATCTTCTTCCACTGTGACCCTTTGGTGAAGGAGGGGATCCCCGAGTTCAACCACGAGACCGCCGACTGCCAGTACCTCTTCTCTTGGTACACCTCCGCCGTGTGTCCTCTGGGGTGAGTGCGGCGTCCCGGTGCTGGTGGGAGCTTGTTCTCGGTCACTTTCCTCTCTGGATGGACACTTAGCAACTTTACCCCCACCTCCTCGCTCAAAACTCAGCTCCAGCATTAGTGTGTGTGTGTGTTTTCCGCCCAGTGTTTTATTGTGGAAAGAATTCAAACATGAACAAATCTAGAGAAGTGGTAGAGGTAAACCCTAGTAGCCAGCACCTGGCTTCAGCCGTTGTCCATGTCCTGTCTCGGTGGTCCACTCCCAGCAGTATCAGCTCGAGTGCACCTTGGGCCCCGAGTGCCTTTCTCTTCTCATGTCTTCTTCCAGCAACGTGTCCCTTGGTGGCCCCTGGAAGGTGGCAGCTCTATCCCATCTTTGTTCCCAGCTAACCTTCTGTTTTCTAGTACAAGCTACTGTGTGGTTAACGGCACTTTACCTCGAGGGAAGTACTTTCTGCCCTGAGGGCTTCTTGTTGCGGGAAGGGAGGTGGCAGCCTCCGTGGCCTCGGGAACCTGCCTCTCTGGTGCCCACCCCGGGTTCCCTGGCACAGCCGTGGTGCCAGGTTTAGGGCCTCATCCAAAGCAGAGCGCATCCATGGCTCTCTTCTTCTGTTGCTCTCTTTCTGTCTCATCCACGTTACCGAATCACAGAAGCTTCCTATTCTCTGTCCTGAGACAAGATCAGGAGAAAACTGCGTTCCTGCCTGTAGTCGCTGTCCTTCATTGCCTGAAGGACCCTGCAGTCGGCAGAAAGCCATGGCAGGGACCATGCCGGGAGAGCCCAGGCCCCACCTGGAGATCTTAAATCTGACATTGGTTTTGTCTTTGACTCTCTGTGGGCGCTAGTCCAGCAAAGAAAGAGTCATCCTTGTCCTGACTTTCCCAGGAGCAGGGATGTAGAGCAAGGCTCAGCAAGTTCTTGCACGTGGCCATCTCACCGGCACACGCGGTGCGTTCAGCTAGGAGCAGTGACAGGAGAGTCACTGGAAAGTGGAAGTACATTTGGAGACAAAGTCACACTTTTCAGTACTCACGGGTCACGGGAGGGACCAGAAGTAGAAACAAATCACACTGGGGCCTGGGTGACGAGCACCGTCCGACGTCACGCCCCGGTGCGTGGCGGTGTCCCCGGCGCCGACTGGTCCTGGCTCAGGGGGCCTCTGGCTCTGAGGGCAGAGTCTTCAGAGCATCTCCCAGGTCCCTCCAACTCCTTGCTTCTGTTCCCCGAGGCCCTACAGAGGGACGGGCCAGGACCGAGGAGTGCGTCCCTCAAAGCTCAGCTTTCTCATTCCTTCCGTCCCCGTGGCTCCAGGCTGGGTGTTCAGCCTGTTTCCCGATGCTTCTGCCTGGACTCGTAATCAAGACAGTTCCGAGTTGGGGTTTCGTGTCTGGTGGATCTTGTGTGGTGCGACGTGGGGTGTGGCAATCAGAGCCGCTCCCGGGGGGCGCTGCGGGCCCCGCCGTAGCAGCAGGCCCCGAGTGACGTGCCTTCCTTGCAGGCCGGGCTTCGACAGCGAGGACACTGGGGCGGACGCGCCGGCGCGCACGGGGCTCTCGGAGCGGAGCCAGGCGGTGGGCGCGGTGCTCAGCCTGCTGCTGGTGGCGCTCACGGGCTGCCTGCTGACCCTGCTGCTCTACAAGAAGGAGAGGCGGTAAGGAGAGGGGGGGGGCCGTGGGCAGAGTCGCATCCAGGGGGGCCCAACAGCAACCAGAGCCCAAAAGTTAGAGCCAGGGGGTGGCTTCCAGTTGAGTTTTATAAATGCCTGCATTTCTGCGATGAGGTGTCCCAGGTGCTCCGCCAGGCTCCACCCTCATGCCATGGCCGCGCTCTGCGCCCTGGCCTGGCCAGCCGGTTCCCGGGGTGCCTGGATGAGGGACAGCAAGCTAAATACCTGCCACGAGCAGACTGCCTCCCAATCTAGCTCCCTCCCTCCCCTTGTCCCTCGTAAAGTAATCGCTTAGAGGCACCTGCTGCGGGCAAGGGCTCGTCACTCATCGCGTGTGACTTCCCATCGGGTTTCCACGTCACACGTGACAGGCGTGCAGCTGAGCCCTGTGGGGGTCAGCCCTGGGCCGGGCAGAGGAGCAGGCCAGCTCTGGGCTCCCTGTCCTCTCTCATCTGCTGTGAGCCAGAGGCCAGCAGAGGGCTTGGGCGTGAGCCGTCCGGGGGTTAGTCACCCATGCAGTGGCCCTCGCAGTCTCGGTGCAGCCTTGGGGTTCAGGAAGGTGTCCCGACTCGTTCATGCGTGGAAAAGCAGAAGCACGGATGCCCGATAGCTGGCTCCAGGCCTCGCTGGACTGCCAAGCGGTGGGGCGGGATTTGACCCCCTTCTGTCTGATTCCATGGTGTTCTGGCCGCCATCCTGGGTTTAGTGCTCCTGTGTGTGGAGAGGCGGGGGGGGGGGGGGGGGGGGGCGGGGCGGCCACACCTTCTCCGTTAGGCTGGGAGCCCTGCTGGGTCCACCTGGAGTAACTGGTCTCTTGCAGGGAAACGGTGCTGAGTAAGCTCACCAGCTGCTGTAGAGGAAGTGCAAACGTGTCCTACAAATACTCCAAGGTACGTCCCCACCCCACCCCCCAGGAGATCTGTGGGCGGGGGGCTGTGCTGTCAGTCGGTGATGAGAGGAACGTCATCACCAGCAGCTGGAGATAGGAAGGGAAAGCCGTCGGTGGCTTTTAGCCCAAACACAAGTCCATCTTTTATTCCTTCTGTCCTCACCGAGGAGGCAGCTGGTTTCTGAGCACCTCACGTCGGTGGCTCCTACTTTTGGACTGTTCTGAACCCGTGTTCTCGATGGTGGAAGCTTTTGTGCCTCTGGCATTTGGGTGATTTCCTTCAAGGCACGTTTCCAGGAAAGAGGACCAAAGGGCAATAATGTGCTCACGGCTCCTGATGTTACTGCCAAGTTGCCTGCTAAAGGCTTATCTTAGCTGGACCCCGACTCACGGCCTTCCCCCCACCTGCCCCGCCCAGGGCGCGGGCTCCTGTGAGCAGGGGGGGGCCGGACTCACCGGCTGCTTTCCTGCCCCTGTGACGCCGGCTGCCTGGCTGGCCACGCGGCTGGGCGGGCAGAAGTGGGGGCCCTGACCTGGGTGGGTGGGAAGGCGGGTGTGCAGCAGTGGACCTGGCCGCAGGTGGGCTCCACGGGCTCCGCTGTGTCCCCAGCAGGTCAACAAGGAGGAGGAGGTGGACGAGAACGAAACGGAGTGGCTGATGGAAGAGATCCAGGCGCCGGCCCCGCGGCCCGGGAAGGACGGGCAGGAGAACGGCCACGTCACCACCAAGCCCGTGGAGGCCGCGACCCTCGCCTCCCTGCACGGGGACGACCAGGACAGCGAGGACGAGGTCCTGACCATCCCAGAGGTGCGCGTGCACTCGGGCAGAGGGACTGGGGCCGCAAGCACCCACCCAATGCGCCACCCACCGAGGAAGACGCTCCGCGACACCCGGGTGGGGCTGGTGGGCGGCGACAAGGCCAGGCGGGGGCTGCCCCGGGCCGCAGCGCCAAGGCCCGGCCCCCCCAGCGGCCTGCGGTCCTTCCACGACGACAGCGACGAGGACCTCCTGAACATCTGAGTCCGGGGCCGGGGCTGGGGCCGCCGCCCGCCGGGCACGTCAACCAAATAAGACTCCAGCTCGATGATACTTCTGTCATTTTTGCCTTTAACAAAAACTGGTTCAAAAGGGAATGATTTCTGTGAAGGGGGAGAGAGAGGTGAGCAGGTCAGGCACCCCTTGTCCTGGCGGGCCGTGGCCCGGGATGAGGCATTGGTCCGGTTAGAAAGGGTGGTGCTGGGGCCCGGTCTGTCCCGAGTCCTCATTTAAGTGCGTGGCGCCGGGCCGGACGCACCTGGGGACAGAGGGCTCCGAGAGAACCCTTGCTGCTGTAGGCCCTGCCGGTGTCTGGCCGTTATATTTAGCATTTACTTCTCTCCTCCTATTTATTGACTCTGACAATTACTCAGGTTTGTTAAAAAAAAAAAAAAAAAAAAAAAAGAAAAAACACCCCAAAACACAAAAACAAAAAAACCCAAAACCTCCCCCCAGTTTCTTCCTGCGGGTGGGTGTGCGGCCACCCGGGTGCGGGAAGCCGTCTGCGGGGGTGGTTTCATATGCGATTTTGACCTTGTCGACATGTATCCTCTAAGTTAGAATACTCGTCTGTCTCCTTTCCTCTTGCTTTCTGTTTCCTGCGGGCGCACGCACGTGCGTGGCCCTGAGTGCCTGGGCTTCGAGGGCCGCCTGCCCCACGCCCCTAGTCAGTGCCGGCCCAGCTTCGCGTGGCGTCTGAGGCCTCGGGCGCAGAGCACACGGCCAGTGTTTCTCTCTGGCTGGTGCCCTCAGACACCCGCCCAAAGGTTGATTTTTGTGAGTCGAGATGTCAGAGAAGATGACGTGCGAGGTCTCGCCTCTTCAGGTTCTCTGACGCCACCACGACTGTGCTTATTTTTTTAAGAAAAAGTGTTTATCCACCATCCGACCCATAAGAAGCCTTAAATTGCACAGCGTGTGACTTGTAGGACTGCATGCAGGCTGGCGGTGGGACCCTCGCCCTGGCCTTGCGCGTGGGGTCCAGGCGGGGGCGGCCGAGGTCGGGGCCCCCAGCGGTGGGCGGGGCGGATGACTGCTCTCTCCCTGCCGCTGGCTCTTCTCGAAGTGTTTAATGGACTTTCCTCTTATTCTAGAATTGTACATAGTGGGAGTCACGTACTGAAGGGCAAACCGCCTACGGGTTCATTGGTTTGTACTCAGTTTGGCTGGCTTATTTGATTTCAACATGAGTATTTTTTAAAATTGATTTCTTTCCTCATTTTTTTTTTCAATCAAATTTACTGTAACGTAAAGTATTCAACGATTTCAATAAAAGATAAATTATTAACTGGGTGTCACTGCTTTTTCCCCTGGAGAGTGGGACGCTGCCCGCCTGCCCTCCCGTGAGGGTACCGGGGCCGCGTTCGGGCGCAGCTGCAGTGGGCGGGCGACCCCTCACGCAGCACCTCCGTCCTCTCTGGGTCGTCCCCACGTGCGGGACTGACTGGGTGCGCCGTGCTCCTCAGCGTCACCCACGTCTGGGTCGGGCCTCCTTCCGAGAAGGCAGACGCGGGGTTCCCCGTTCAACGCCACCCCGTGGGTGGGTCCCCGGTCCCGGGAGGCGGCCTAGGTGCAGCCTGTCGGAGTGGCTTCTCCTGCACACACTCGTCTTCCCTCTGGCCACTGACCAGCCGCTGGGTGCTCACGGGGAAGCAAAGCCGCCCGTGAAAGCAGGCTTCCCTTCATCCCACTTGCTAATGATCCGATGGGAGCTCGCTCCTTATTACATTTTTTAGGGTTCCACAGTGTTGTTGAAGTATCAGAACCACCGGAACGGTGCTTCTGACCCATTCCTTCTTCTTCTTCTCCTTTTTTTTTAAAAAAATACATTTTTATTGATTTCAGAGAGGAAGGGAGAGGGAGGGAGGGATAGAAATATCAGTGATGAGAGCAGATCATGGATCGGCTGCCTCTTGCACGTTGCCTGCTGGGGATCGAGCCCATAACCTGGGCATGTGCCTTTGACCGGAATCAAACCCCGGACCTTTCAGTTTGCAGGCCGACGCTCTATCCACTGGGCCAAACTGGCTAGGGCTCCTTCCTTTCTTTATTCTCCTCATTCGAGGGCTGGCATGTGGGGTTTGCTGAAACCAACCCCAGAATGTGACCTTACTCAGAGATCGGCCCTTGCACCAATGACCAAGTGACAGCGAGGTCAGCGGGGTGGGCCCTAACCCGCCATGACTGGTGTCCTTGCAGAATGGAGACCTGCAGACACAGACACACACAGAGGGAAGCGGATGTGAAGACACGGGGGAAGGACAGTCAAGTGCGAGCCAAGGCGAGCAGCCTGGACAGCCCTGCCCTCAGCCTCAGGAGGAGCCCACCCTGCCCACACCCTGATCTTGGACTTCTGGCCAAAGAGCGGTGAGGCAGTAACCCTCTGTTTCACCTCCCAGCCCATGGTGCTTTATTACGGCAGCCCGAAGAGGCGCACCCACACACTACAGGCTCGGCCCCAGCTTCCTCACGGGGCCGGGCAGCGACGACACACACGGCCCGCGACCACGGCAATGCTGCGCCGAGGAGCTCGGCACCCGTCTCGGCCGCCGTCCCGTGCTCGTCCCACACCCTCCCCTTTTTACTCTTGGCATTTATAGAAAACATGATGCAGAAAATACACTCGCTTCCTGGTCTGTTCATTCATTCAAGGAGAGGGTCCGTTTCAGGCCGGGGGTCCCGGCACAGGCCGCAGTGATGTCTCAGGCCCACGGTCGCCTGTTGCCCCGTCACTGCCTTGAACTGACACCAGAGACCAGTCTGGGAAGAGCTTTCAGTTCCGGATGGGGAACGGACCGGGCCCCAGGGGGACACAGTCACTGTGACACGGCTGCTGGTGGGCTTTGAACCTGAGCCAGGGCCTGCGCTCTGAGCCCATCGTCTGCCCGGGGCCCCATCACCCCCTCTGGTTCGGTCCGCACGCTCAGAGCAAGCTTCGCGTTTGTAAATGGCTGAGAAAATGAAGGCCGGATAGGATTGCATGACACGTGAGAGTCGGATGGGATGGAATCCCGGGTCCCTAGTGGAGCGTCAGCGGGCCCCCCCCCCCCCCCACTCGCTCTCCTCTCCTCTGGATGCTCTGGCACCAGGACCGCACACGTGACGCGGGCCGGGGGCTGACCCTGAGCCTTGGTTTCTCGTGTCTGATGCGTGGGTAACTCAGGTGCCAGCAAGGGTCATGGGACATGCTTGGTGAGCACCTGGCCGTCCTCCAAGCTTGGGATGGTGACACCAGCCAGGCCCTTCCCGATGGGCCATGGCCACAGTCCTTGGTAGCTTCTCCCCTTTGCCGTCAGGATCGCCTGAAGCAGGGCTGGGAGAGGGGGCGAGGGAGGGATGCAGGGCAAGGTGAGGGCCCCCCAATCTGTGGTGGGGGCTGGGGGCAGCTCCTGTCCATGGGAAAAAATGAGCGGTGGGAGTTCAGGTCAGGTCTCATCTGGCCTGGCTGCTGGGGAGGTGGGGGCGGGGAGGAACCCCCCTTTCTCCCCCTGATGCGTGGAGAGCAGGACCTTCAGGCTTCGGCCACTCCTCACGCAGGAGACCCCTGCCAGGGGAGCTGGCACCCCCATAGTCCTCTCCCTGTGTCACTCTGGGTTACCCCCCAAAAGCAATTCTCTGACCCCACGTTAGCTTGATCCCACAGAGCGTCAGACCCCATAGTTCAGGCCTGGGTCCCACAAGCCGCCCCCCACTGTAGGTGCCCCTCAGAGGCAGGAGGGCCCCAGCTCCCACAGTTCCGCCTGCTTTGGCCGCAGATCGGGGTTCCCATGACCCCCTTCCTCTTGGATTTGATTATTTGCTGGAGCGGCTGGCAGATCTCCGGTAACACTGAGTTTACCTGCTTCGTGAAGGGCACGATGGAGGATGCGGGTGATCGGCCAGGTGAAGGGCTGCACAGGGCGAGGTCTGGAGGGTCGAGCCTAGGAGCCTCTGTCCCTGCGGAGCTGGGACCCCTCCCCCCTCCTCCCGCCCCTGCCCATATGAACGCGTCCTGGACCTGGGAGCTCTGAGATCTGCGCCACTGGGGTTCTCACAGAGGCTTGCTCACGGGGCAGGGCCAGTGGCTAGCTCATGAGGATGGGGGGTGGCTTGGTCTTTCCTGCGGCCAGGGGCCATCGAGGCGCCCACCTGAGCCCCCCATTAGAACAAAGCCACTCCTCACCCGAGGCTCCTGGAGGCAGGCAGACTGCATTTCCTGCCTCGCCCAGGGCCGCGCTGAGTGTGCTGGGTCCCCCACTCCCTCTCCCTGCCTGGCTCCCCCTCTGGCCATGTGGGAGGGGATCTCGGAGCTGCAGTCCCCCCAGGAGGGGCCGTGCTTGTTACCAAACCACTGGGCTGGAGGCGGCTCCGGTGCCCAGGGGTGCGCATCCCAGGAACGAAGGGCACCCCTGGGCACCTGTTCACCTGTCCCTCCTGTGCGCGTGGAGAGCCCTGAATGTCGTGTGTCCTGGGGCTCCTGTCAGCAGCCCTGGCCTGGGCCCATGGGGCCTCACCGCTGTGGCCAGAGGACCTTGGGTCCTGTCCCAGGGTCAGGCCGTTTCAGGGCAGCTGGGAGCCTGCCCGGGAGACAGCGGCGCTGGTGGGGTCCCAGGTGGGTCCCGGGAAACCCAGCCGTGCGGAGTCGGGCGAGGACGGCGGGAGATGGGTCTGTGTGGGGAGCTGGGTCCTCGCACCCGTCCCATCCCACCCGCCCCGGCCAGAGGACGGGTTACCTGCAAACCCAGAGCTGCTTCCGGTTCGGTGGTGCTGCTGCTGACCCAACGCCGCGCCGGCTGCTGCCAGGCCCTCACCGTCCCCAGCCTGGGCCCCGCGTGTGACGTGCAGGGACGGGATGGGGAGGCTCGGCCTGTGTGGGGGGTGGAGGCCGGAGGACCCCGTGGCCGGCTCCCAGCTCTGCCCCGTGGGGAGCAGGCCCGTGCTCTGCATTCCCCTGCGGAGGGCAGGGTGGCCCGGGATGAAGGCCTGGAGCCTGGGGGCCCGGCCACCACAGGCTGCCCCCGCCCCCGCGTGTGCTCGGGGTCATCTGGGCCACTTTGCCGGCCGCCTCACTCCTCCTGCCTTGCCTCGCGCTTGTCGACCCCCCTGACCCTGCCGATAGCATGTGAGGCCGAGGCCGGGTGGGGCCCCCTGTGCCCTCGCCTGCGGCTGTCCCTCGGGGAGCCTGCCCGGGGACTGAGCTGGCGGAGTGAAGGGCGACTCGTCCCTGTGCCCAGCCCAGCGCCGCCTGCCATTGCCGGGACCTGGTGAATGTTTGTTGAGTCAACAAATGAACCAGCACGAGAGCCGCGAGCCAGAGGCAGCTTCCCTGGCCGGCACGCTCACTGGGCAGCCATGCGGGTTCCGTGGAGAGAGAGCTTGGGGCGCTGTGGCCCCCGTCAGCCTGCTCCCCGTGGTGCTGCAGGCTGCGGGGGAAGGAGCGGGCCGCGGGGGGGAGGCCTCTCCAGCTGGCGGCGCAGGTTCCGCGGGCCCAGGAGCCGCTCCATGGCAGACCCGCCCGCTGCCCGGAGCCCCGGGGACCCCTGACCTGGCGATGCGGGCGCGGGCCGGGCCCACGGGGATGACGCTCTGGAGCAGGTCGGGGAGTCGGCTGGTTCCAGAAGCGAACGTTTCT
This sequence comes from Myotis myotis, assembly GCF_014108235.1. Taxonomy (NCBI): domain Eukaryota; kingdom Metazoa; phylum Chordata; class Mammalia; order Chiroptera; family Vespertilionidae; genus Myotis; species Myotis myotis. The sequence continues at coordinate 3,623,191 of NW_023416379.1, read as the reverse complement.
CCTCCTCGCTCTGCTCTCGGCCTCATTCCCCATCTACGTGGGCATCGTCTTCCTGGCTTCACCCCGAGCACCGCTGCCGGAGCCCGGGCGTGGCCCAGCTGAGCCGGCGGAGGAGCTGAACCTCACGGTGAGGCCCGGGGCCCGCGGGCGAGGCCTTCCCCCGCCAGTGCCGCAGCTACGCGGTGGACTGGAACCGGAGCGGCCTGGACTGCGTGGACCCGCTGGCCGGCCTGGCCGCCAACAGGAGCCTCCTGCCGCTGGGCCCCTGCGGGCACGGCTGGGTGTACGACATGCCCGGCTCCTCCATCGTGACCGAGGTGAGAGCAGGCCCTGCATGTTGGGGACCGTGTGGGTTTCAGGGAAGAAGCAGACACCAAGTTCTCAGGTTTGGTGTCACAGCAAGAAAGAGGGCGGAGTTCTGTGCAGCAAACAGTGGGCGCGGTCAGGCTCCCGGGGCCTGCGCCACCCTTTTGACGCTGTTGCACGTGGCGGGTGTGGGCCTTGGAGGGGGCATCGGGTCACGGCCAGCCCTGGGCAGTGGCTCTGTGTTAGCCAGGGCCAGCTTGGACGAGGCCACCGCTTCCCAGAAACGAGAGGCCATGGGGTGTCCGTCACCACCTTTGGGCTGTCCCCTCCCTCTGCCTGGTCAGCACGCTCAGGGGTGGGGGTGAGGGGGTGCGGGGGGAGGGGGAGGGGACAGAGGGGCGGGTGCTGGTGCCACTTGCTTTGTGCTCAAGGTGTCCCCCAAAGCAACGGTCGCCAACCTTCCGAACCTCATGCACCACCAGGGTCCGCGCATCACCCGTTGGTGGCCACTGCTCCAAAGACATGGCCGGTGAGAGGCCTGGCCGCCCAGGGACACTGACGGGTGCCAGGACTCTGGGAGCAGCCCCAGGCGGGCGCTGGGTTCTGTGCCGAGACTCACTCTGCCTGTCAAGGCCCAGATGGGTCTCCTCCTGCCCAGCAGGTCCGCTCCGAGCTGGTCCCTGCTCCCCCATTGGGTGCGGTGCTGGAGGGGCAGGGAGAGCAGGGCCATGAGGCTCCCTCCGGAATCTGCAGTGGGGGGGGGGGGGGGGAGGTTGGTGAGAATAGGACCCCGTGTGGGCAGATGCAGCGGGGCTGTGGGCTCTGAGGGGTCACAGTGGCTGAGCTGCTCTGGCCTCTTCCGGAAGGAGGGGTGTGGGGTGGAGCTGTGAGGAGAGGGCACAGCAAGGGAGGAGCCGGGCTGTTGAACTGGTTCCATGTCAGGGTTCGCTGGAGCAGTCATGGGGGACAATGGGGTGATCTCTCACCTTCGGGCCGGGACGCCCCGCTAAGTTAAAGTCAAGTCAACATGCACCTTTCTGGGGTGGCTCTGTCCCAGACTCCAGGCGATACCTGGTACTGAAAACGGAGGCGTGCTTATACTAAAAGGAAGCGTGCACTTGAATTCAGGTGCGCACAGCCGCGCACCCTGACGGTTTTCTGCTCAACCCGCAGCCCTACCTTTGTGCCAAACAAAGGAGTTGGTCTTCACGCGGCGGTGGAGGGAGAGGATCCCGCTGGACCAGTGGCAGCTGCACTGGTCCCCACGCACAGCGGTGGGGGTGGGGGCCTCCCAGGAGGCAGGGAGGGTGTGAGGAGGCTGGAAAGGAGCCCCAGCGAGCAATGCCAACCACCATGGTTGTCACAGGTCAGAAAGAAGTAGCTTAAGAGACACAGCCTGGCATGGGCTGGGAGGAGGGACCCACTTTGCTCGAGGGTCTGGCTTGGGGGGAAGGGCGAATGGAGCCACTGGCTGGCGGGGGGGGGGGGGGGGGGTGCAGGGGGAGGCTGGTGAGGGGTGGCCTGGCGGGAAGGGGGCTGACCTGGAGAGGAGGGTCAGATGTCAGAGGACAAAAGGCCCTTTAGAACGGGTCACTGTGGGCTTCTGAGTGCCCGAGGTCTAGATGACCCGTGGACTGAGCGATTCCTGGAAATACTGGCAGAGCCAGAGGGGGAGGCGGCTGCGGGAGAAAGCGCTCCTGGGGTGAAGGTGCGGGTGCGGGTGCGGGTGCGGGCGGGGGCGGGGGCGGGGACAGGTGCTGTGTGTGACTGGCAGTGAGACTCCCCTGGGGCTGATGTAGGTGATTGGACACTGGGGTGGGGCTCGAGGTCAGAAGGTCAGGCGAGGCTCCTGGCAGCAATGGGTCTCCCTGCCCCTGCTGCCCGCCCCCGCCCCCCCCCCCCCCCCCCCCCCCCCCCCGCCAGCGGACCTGTTCCTGGGAACTTGCCACAGTCACTCATTTCTGCAGAACGAATCTTCCACACGGCCTGGCCTTGGACCTAGGACCTTGCTGGAGGGAGAACAGTGCACTCACGTGTTTGAATGCCCAGTGTCACCTGCTGGGGGACCGGGGCAGGGGTCAGTTGTGGGGGAAACATGCAGTTTCTGCCTTTGGCACCCCCCCAGGAGGCCCTGCCCCCTCTGCCACACGCCAGCCACAGCCCCAACCAGCCTAGGGGACCCCTGACCTTGAGTGTGAGCCCAAGGTGAGAGCAGTGCTTGCATTGCTGTTTGCACACTCGCTTGACCCTGGTCACCTGGCTTTCCCTCCATGACCTGCTGAGGCAGGTCCACGGGCATCTGCTCTGGCAGGGACTTGGGTGGTGCTGGGGACTGGGCGAGCCTGGCGCTGGCCCTCCCAGCGGAGCGGTGACCGGCCCCCAGAGCCCCAGGCTACGCCCAGCGGCCCGCCGGCTTCCAGCGAGCTCAGGTGTGTCCGGGCGGGAACTGGGGAGGCAGGGGGCATGCAGGTGTGAGCCCTGCAGGTGACTCTAGGCCAGCCGTGGGCAAACTACGGCCCGCGGGCCGGATCCGGCCCGTTTGAAATGAATAAAACTATTGAAAAAAAAGACCGTACCCTTTTATGTAATGATGTTTACTTTGAATTTATATTAGTTCACACAAACACTCCATCCATGCTTTTGTTCCGGCCCTCCGGTCCAGTTTAAGAACCCATTGTGGCCCTCGAGTCAAAAAGTTTGCCCACCCCTGCTCTAGGCACAACCCTCCAGGGAGCCTGGGCCGCCTCTCCTGGGGAGGCGTGTTGGTGGGAAAGGCTGCCCCATCTCCAGCTCTGGGCACTTGGCTTCCGCACAGCCGGGCACGGTTCAGGAGGCAGCAGGGCTCAGGTCAAGGACGGAAGCAGCCAGTCAGACAGCACACCAGGCTGGCTGAGGGCGGCGCCCAGGGGCTTGTCACGATGGACCCCGGAGGCCGGCACAAGGACGTGGTCAAAGGGGCATCTGAGAGATGGGGGAGGGGTTATAAAGCCTCCCGGTAGACGTTGAAGGGTTATTGCTCTCCCCTTCGGTGCTCACGGTAGATCTGTGACTGGGACAGGACAGGGGAGCTGAGGCCCATAGTTGCTAGGTAACGGCCCACGGGGATGTCTGGTCGGGTGGGAACATGAGTCTGAGTAAATAAGGTGGTGCAGGGACAGGGAGGAAAGGAAGGAGGAGACCCTGGACACCCCCCCCAAATAGGGGGGGCCGGCTGCGCCCCTTCAGATCCCTCGTTTCCCTGGAGCACCATCCTCCTCTCAGACCCTCTGAGCTCTAAAGAGGAGGAGACGAAGCTTCCACATTGGGGCCTTCCGGTCCCAGGTGCGGGCGGCCTCAACCGTGCTAGTGCCGGACATCGGGGGTGGGGGGGGTGGGGGCGGGCTCCTCCAGACCCCAACAGAGCACAGCCATCCCCAGGTGGGTCTCGACCTTCCCTCTCCCGGCTCGGGGCCCTGGCCCCCGAGTGTCCCCCAGGCCCCATCCCGCCCTGGTCCCTCCCGCACTCAGAGCTGGAGCGCCTGCCGCCCCCAATACGCCCACCTTCTCGACTCTTCGTCTTTGCTTGTCTTACGTTGCCACTCACGGGGCCATCATTCACAACAGAATTTGCATAATTATTAATGGCATTTACATGATTACATATGCAATTCGTAAGTACTTAGAAAACATGTTTCTTTTGTACATTTCTGCTTTGGGGAGAGTAGTCTGCTGTGCCTCTCAGGACACGAATCTGTTGGCCATGTTGTCCCCCAGTGACCCACCGTCAGCGGCAGAGCACGGACAGCAGCTCCTGAATGAATACGCGTCTAGTGGGGCTCCTGCCGGCCCTGACAGAGGCAGCGGAGACCGTGAGCGGCTGGAGGGACGTAGGGATGTAGCCGACAGAGGGGCGTGAGGCCCCTATGCCCGGGCTTTGCTTGGAGAGGGGCTGGAAGGCGGAGTTTGTGTTTGGGCCGCTGCTGTCTAACTGGGGCGTGAGGACACGTGGAAGGCGGGCCTCTGGGTCCCGCGGGAACATGGGCTTCTTCCTGGGCTCCCTGGGCGTCGGCTACATCGTGGACAGGCACGCAAAGGCCCACCGCCTGCACGGAGTGCCAGCGCCTCGAGGAGCATGGCTTTCGGGGACGGTGACAGAAGAGATGGCCAGTGGGAAGCGCTTGCAGAAGTGGACAGAGACGAGGTGGCGGCCAGGGCTTTGCATGCCTGTGGGAGCGAGGCGGAGAAAGGTGGGGTTCAGGCTGGATTCCAGAGGTCAGACTGCATGCGGGGTGCATAGATGGGGCTGGGAGAAGGGGGCACAAGGCTTACGCCTCCAGCAAATGGGGGGCGGGCCCTTGTTTGAGAAGGGACCGGCGGGTGGGAACAGACCTGGTGGCAGCTCTTCGGGGAGAAGGGGGGCGCCATCAGGAGCTCTGTGCTGGCAGTGCTAAGGCTGAGAGGTGTTAAGAGCAGCCTTTGAGTCCCGTGCGGACGGCCCCGTTGGGTGGAGCATCTCCCTGTGCACTGATTCCCGGTCAGGGCACATACCCAGGTTGTGGGTTCGATCCCCAGTTGGGGCACGTACAGGATGCAACCAATCGATGTTTCTCTCTCACATCAATGTTTCTCTCTCTCTCTCTCTCTCTCTCTCTCTCTCTCTCTCTCTCTTTCTCCCCCTTTCTCTATAAAAGATCAATAAAAAGCCCCCACATGTTCTCAGGTGAGGATTAAAGAAGTTACAAAACAACAACAGACAAGAGTATCCTGTGAGAGAGAAGGGCTGTCAGGCAGGCGGTTGGATGTCTGGGTTGTGCTCAGAAGAGAGCTTTGGGCTGGAGTTGTGTTCTGGGACGTGGCCCCAGGCACTGGTAGTTGGAGCTGGAGACAGGCCAGGAGGGGGCAGGGAGGGACAAGCGGAGGTCGGAGGGAGGGGCTGCTGGTGAAGGAAGTTTAGAAGACATGGCAGCCGACGGAAGGACAGCTGCCTACCGGGCTAGTGTGATGTACGGAGAAGGAGAGCAGGCTGGCCGAGGAGGAGCCGTCAGATCTGCGGACACAGCCACCGCGAGTCCCCGGGGCGAGGACGGGTCAGCGGGAGGCGAAGGGAAGTGAGAGACGAGGAGGTGGTGTTCATGTGTGTGGATCACCCTGTCCGGCGAGCTGGGCGTGGAGGACAGCTGGGGAGGGGGAGCACCAGAGAGGGCGGGTCAGGGCGAGATGACGTCACGTGGGGGGAGCGAGGGCCTGGGCGCAGGCAGGGGCTGGGCCCGCGTGCAGGGTGGAGGGGTCTTTGGTGGGTGACACGGGGGGAGGGGGAGGAGGTGGACGCCAGTGCCCTGAGGTCTGAACGTTCTGGGGTGAGAGGGTTTGGCTTCTGCCCGAGAAGTTTCCCTATTAGTGAAGGAGGAGGAAGGCCACGGGCTGGGGAGGGTGGCACGGGGAAGGGGCGAGAAACGTGGAGCCTAGGAAGGAGGAAGGCGGGGGACAAGCCGAGAACCTGCAAGAGGGTGCAGGCCGGCTGAGGGACCCCCCGAGTGCACGGATTTCATAGGTTAATAACAGTACCTGTCTCATAGCCCTGTCGGGAGCATGAATGAGATGATAATATGCGTAAAAGGCTTAGGTACAGGGAATGCTAGTTATTTTAATGTGCAATTCATGCGTCCTGCCAGAAGGTGGCAGCCCTGCCCATTTGGGAACTTGGAAAATCCAGGTTGTGCATTCCTTTCTCTGGAATTAAGCTCTTCACCGGGAATAGGTGGCTGTCCACATCTGCCTGGCTAACGGGCGCAGGGGGCACCCCGCTTGCCTAACTTCCTTCTTTCTCTCTGGACACGTGTGCCCAGGACGGGCAGCAGACGCATCCCTGTGCTGTCGGGGCCCAGCGGGCGTATCCCTGAGGGGCCTCGCCCACAGGACTGGCCCGCGGGGAGAAGACAGTGACGTCTTAGCAGCTGAACTCTCCTCAGTGCAAACACCAGAACCGCCGCCAATGCTCCGAGCCCCAAGTTCCGTCCTTTTCTAAAAGCGACACACGGAGTCTCTGGATTTCCCCCGAGAATGACTCCGTGGTCCCATCTGTGTGCCACCTTCCGTCACGTGGCCCTTCTGGTCTCGAACACGGATTGGGGGGCCGGGTGGAGAGAGTGAGGGGCCGGGGCTCATGGAGGGCGGAGGGCGGAGGGCGGAGGGCGGAGGGTGTGCCGTGGGAGCAGCAGGCGCCCGGGCGAGTCGTGCCTGGCGTCTCCGCCTCGTTTCGTCTGGTCCTCGATCCCGGGAAGATGCCAGGGAGGCAGCAGCCCCAGCTCCCGTCGCCGAGGGCTTGCTCTGTGCCCGGACGACACAAGGGCTTGCTGTGCGTGAGCCTCAAGAAGCCGCAAGACAAGCCAGTGTGGCCGGTACAGCATGACCCGCCCCCCCCCCCCCCGCCCCTGCCCCCCGCCAAGGGGCTGGAGGCACAGAGGGTGCCTGTCCTTGACGCCCACAGCTTCTAGCGCAGGCTGAGTCCTGAGCCGCTCCCTCACCGCTGCCCCCTGCTGGCCGCTGGAGGGCTGGGCAGCACTCGGCCCAGGGCCCGCACCGCCTGTACCTGAGGGTGAGCAGCAGCCTCCGTTGGCGATCTCCCGGCAACATGGGCACATTCCGTGCATCACACGTGAACCGGGAAGGAAGTGCTGGTGAAGGGCCTTCCAGGGCCTGTTCTGATTGTTACGCCCTCTATTGCTCTAGCATGGGTGTAATGATTCCCATTTTACAGACGAGGAAACTGAGGCATGAAGAAGCAAAAAGCTTCCCTAAGTCACACAACTGACAGGAGGCAGAGCAGACATTTAAAGTTACATTCTTTCCACAGTGGGGCCTCCCCTGGTGTCCTTATCGAGTCCCCAGTCTCTCAGGACTCAGTGGACTTACCCAGCAGTGGACGGTCAGATAAGACGACTGCTCCCGCCCTCCCAGCCCTGAGGCCGGGGTTGCGGGCGGGAGCTCCGGGCACAGCCCCACTCTCGGCCCCACCTCTGTCTCCTCCAGATCTGGCTGTTTGAGCATTGCGGTCGGATGGGCATCGCCATCGTGCTCCAGAAGGTGTGCCTGGTGAATGCCGAGCTGCACCCACGTTCGTCAGGTGAGCGCACGAGGGGGCAGCGGGGCTGGCTCGGTGGGCGCCAGCCTTCCAGGTCCTTCCTCAGGGAGCCTCCCGTGGCCGATCGGTGTGACATGAGGTGGGGTGGGCGTCGAGGAGAGGTCAGCGTCGCATCACAGGGACCCCGTGGATGGGGAGGCTGTGGCTGAGGGTCACGCTGCTCTGCGCGGAGGGCAGCACAGCGAACAGGGGCCTGTCCCTGAGGAGAGAGCCCTGGGGGGCAGGAGGCTGAGGTTCCCCCCCCCCCGCCCCCCGGTCCTCAGCACAGACAAGGCCTGTCAAGTCCGCAGCTCCACGGACCCCTCTGGACCCCCTTGTACAGCAGTTCATCTCCGATGTGATGCTCAGGGCAGACCGGGCATGTGGGTGGCCGGGGAATGGCTGTCACCCATTCCAGGTCCAGGGAGGGAAAAGCCAGGGCTCAGGGAGGGAGAGAGCTCCCCCCTCCCGCCCCCCCGTCTCCCAGCTGGAAAGTGGGGGCATCTCCCACCGTGGAGCCAGGCCTGTCCCCGACGACACAGTATTTCCCGGGAAACAGAGCAGCAGCCCCGAGGACGTCCCGTGCGACGTCAGGGTAACTGAGGGAGGATCTTCTGAGAGCAAATTCTCTCGGAAATTCGCCCTTGGATGAGCTTGGATTGTTTCTATCCATCACCTCCAACACAGCCCCCGTCCCTGCGAAGTCGGGCTCCACCCTACCCCCCGGCTCCTGTGGTTTCACCCCCCTTCCCCCCCCCCCCCGCAGGGGCCATCGGTCCCTCCCCTTGTGTGGTGGGTGGTGGGCATGGGGAGGGTCGCCCAGGATCTGCGACCCATTTGCCAGCTCACGGACATTCGGGCTGTTTCGAGCTCGGGGCGGCTACAGCTCAGCTGCTAGGAAACAGCTGTGTCTGTGCCTCACGGACACGTGCTCCCACTTCTCTCGGGTAAAGGCTGAGGCGTGTGTTTCCATTTATGAGAAACCGTTACGTCTCTCCAAGGAGCCGCCCCACTGTGCGCCGCACCGGCCGCAGCCACATGCCTGTAGGCCGTCAGCGCTTCCGACATGCAGCGCCGTTCCCGCGGGCGGGGCGTGACTGCGACTTTCATTTACATGTGAGCATTTACATGTGAGCAGCTGCCTGTTCTAATGGCCATGTGCACCTGAGAGGGCGGCTGAGATCAGGGCTGTTCAACCATTTTATTTAAACGTCATCCCGACCTTTGCTGGAATGTGGCCTTCCTCCCGACGCCCCCACCCTCAGGCCCCCGGCACGGGATGAGGCACGGATTCCCTCCCTCCTCTCTCCTGCCCGGCCCTATATTAAGGGGTCCTGTCTCGGACCCTCATCGGTAAGAGGTTGCTGGGGCCGAGGACAGAGAGGAAGACGAATGGAGGAGGGAGGCCAGGCTGAGAGCGCGCAGGAGCCTTCGGAGGCAGCGGGCTGTGAGGCAGGGGAGGGTCCGCACGGCCCACCCCACAGGCGGGAGCGCTCAGGCACAGCCCTGGTCAAGAAGAGAGTTCCCACTAGCCTAGCAATGCTTGGCCCCGACCCACCAATTATCAGGAAAAAAAATACACATACCAGCACGTGGACGAAGAAAAGACTGGAAGCCGTGGAAAGCCTGACATCAACACTGATGACAGAACGGAGACCAACGTTTGTCACATTTAGACAAAGGCAAAGAGGGCAGCTCCGTCACTGAAAAGCAAAAGGGAATTAAAAAGGCCTCTTGACGTGATTACGAAGCCAAACCCAGCCGCTGGCTGCGCAGAAGGCCCGCCTCCCGGAGCGGGCGCCGGGACGGAGCGCACGGGAGCTGCGGTCAGTGCAGGCGGCACGGCAAGCGCTGCTCTCGCCCCGGTGCACTTACGGCAGAAACGTATGTGCCGAGAGCAGGGAGGCCCCGAATTATGCCAAAGGCGGCACCCGCCACGCCCGGGGGGGTGGGGGCCGCTGTCTCCACTCGCCAGTCCTCTGCGTCAGGCCGGGGAGGGCTTGTTGACGTCTGTCTTCTTTATGACCCAGAGCCCAGGCAGCGCACACAGCACAGGGGCCCCTGACTGTATAAGGAAAGGACGGAGTGCACAGAGCGTTTCCTGTTCAGTCCTCACCGGAGGATGTTCTCCCATTGACTTTTAGAGAGAGTGGACGGGGACGGGAGAGAGAGAGAGAGAGAGAGAGAGAGAGAGAAACATCGATGTGAGAGGCACATGGACTGGCTGCCTCCCGCATGGCCCGGGGGTCGAGCCTGCAGCCAGGTACATGCCCTTCACTGGGAACTGAACCTGCAACCTTCGGGTGCCTGGACCGGCGCTCTAACCACCGGTCCACACCGGCCAGGGCAAATGGGCAGTTTTGGTTGCCTGTCACCTGTTCTGACCTGTGGGACAGGCAGCGATCTGTCCGTGATGCCGACTGTGGGACACCAGAACCCGGCTCAGCCACGTTCACAGCTCTCCGCGGAGAACGGCTTTACAGTCCGTCTCTGTCCTCTCACTAATCGTGGGTTCTGGTTCCCTCGTGACTTTCTTCACAGAGAATGACTGAAAGTTTCATTCCCGCGACAGGGACGCGTGCTGTCATGGATCCCAGGTCCTGCTCTGGAAGCAGTAAGAAAGGAAGGAAGGAAGGAATGAAGGAAGGAAGGAGGAAGGAAGGAAGGAGGAAGGAAGGAAGGAGGAAGGAAGGGAGGGAGGAAGGGAGGAAGGGAGGAAGGGAGGAAGGAGGAAGGAAGGAAGGAAGGAAGGAAGGAAGGAAGGAAGGAAGGAAGGAAGGAGGAAGGAAGGAAGGAAGGAGGAAGGAAGAAAGGAGGAAGGAAGGAAGGAAGGAGGAAGGAAGGAAGGAAGGGAGGGAGGAAGGGAGGAAGGGAGGAAGGAGGAAGGAAGGAAGGAAGGAAGGAGGAAGGAAGGAAGGAAGGAGGAAGGAAGGAAGGAGGAAGGAAGGAAGGAAGGGAGGAAGGAGGAAGGAAGGAAGGTAGGTGCTGGCTGAGCTGGTTTCTCAGGCCCCGTCCTGGGCGCAGTCCCGTGGACTCCGCAGTCGGACACACACGTCCTGTGAGGTAGAGAGCGTGGTCTGTGCAGTCAGACAGGCCTGGCTTCAGGTCTGGGCGTGGTCATTGACTCGGCCACCTGACTTTGGGAATGCCACTGCCCCTGCAGGACCTTGCCTGCCGCGCCTAAAAATAAGCCCCGAAGAGTGAATTTAGAAGGTCGCAGTGAAGATTTAATGGGACTGAGTAGGTGATGGTCACTAATCCTTTGCTTGGCACATGGTAGGTGTTCCATAGGTCCTAGATCGTCTCCGTCCTCCCTGCAGAGTGTTAATTTCCTCTGTGCTTCTCAAAACGTGGTGCAGAATCACAGAGGGAGCCCACTAGCTGCCGGGTCCTGGCCGTGGGGTTTTGACTTAGTGAATGGGTGGAACCCAGAACCCAGGTCGTTGGGAAGCTCGCTGATGAGGCCGGTGCAGGCACCATCGCCCCCTGTGTGAGAAGGTCCGCCCTCCCAGTGCTGATCAGGGCCAAACAATTAACCCAACAATTAACCCCTTCTTCTGCGTCGCTCCCCTTGTTCTCTTTTGTTTGGAGGCTTACGCCCGTGTGCAACTTCACAGCTGTTTCTTCGTCAAGACATGGATTGTTTATTTACTTTAATTTTTTTTTTCTGGTTCTGACAGGAAAGCAAAGCCCAAAGAAAACAAGATTTGCCTTCAGACCCAGAATCAGAACCACGGGCACCTGCGCGAGACACTTCGCTGGGGACCGAGGGGCGAGAGGACGATGGCGCGTCTCTTCCTCACACGGGCCGGCCCCGGTCAACAGGAACCCAGGGGACACTCAGGGGCCGTGTTTGACTTCGTTCTCTTTCCTTTCAGTGCCCCAAGCCCGGGCTCTCTTTTACCCACTCATGCTTTCCAGTGGGAGCTGCTGCTGGTGGACAGGCACTGAGTGTTTCAAAGCTCCAACAGGATTTAAATACGGCGATGAAAGGGCCCTGGAGTAGCACTGCCTCAGTCCGTCTCTGAAGGAGTGTCTTGTGTTTGTGGGTATCTGTGTTGGCAACAGTATTTCGACGTGGACTCACTGGAGGGTGCCTGGTTTTAAATATGGCGACTCCTCCAGCAAACTCCGCCCCCGGCACACGTGCACGTGCGGATGGAAAAAGACACGACCGTTGTGTGTAGCCCAGGAGTACCCCGACCTTTTAGGAAAGCAGTTTCTGCCCCACCCCGTGTTCCAGGGGTATTTTATTCCATTTCACTCTTCGTTTTGCTTCTTGTTGAGGGACTCTAGAAGGTGAACTCATATACCAACTATGAAACATCCCAGTGGGGCAAAAGTAGGTTTACAGCTGTTTGTATGGAAAATAACACAATAATCTCTCTATATAAAAGCCTAATATGCTAAGTGTCTGACGGATCAGTCGTTATGATGCACACTGACCACCAGGGGGCAGACGCTCTGACCAGTAGGTTAGCTTGCTGGTGGGGTCTGGCCAATCGGGACTGGGAAAGATGGGCTGGACACACCCTGGAGACAACCTCCTGCGGTCCCTCCCCGGCCTCTAAAAGATTTCTTCTAATAAATTTCAATGTGCATGAATTCATGCACCAGGCCTCTAGTTAACAATAAGAATAAACTGTGTTTCCCTTACTCACAACTGTAGACCTACTTTTGCCTCACCCTGTATATCAGGGTTCAGTTTACCACGAGTTATATAGTAACCGGTTCAAGTTCTGGTTCAATACTTGATTTCCTGCCCTAGCAGGTTTGGCACAGTGAATAGAGCATCATACTGTGTACTGAAAAGTCCTGGGTTTAGTTCCGATCAAGGGCACGATTCAGGTTAAGGTTGCAGGCTCCTCCCCAGCTGGGGCTCTTTCCCTCTCTCTTCCACTCTCTCTAAAAATCGATGGAAAAATATCCTTTGGTCAGGGGGAAAAAAAAAAGAAAGAAAGAAAGAAAGAAAGAAAGAGAATTGATTTCCTTCCTGGAGTACACAAAAATGTTTAGTTAAAGATTTCTTTATCTGTGAGACAAACCACAAAGACCACATGGCAGCCAGCCTTCAGAACACACTGGGGAGGAAGTTTCTAACGCAAATGGGAGGCGCCACGAGGGGCCCGTGGTTGTACCATCAACACGTGGGCCCCATTGGCTCAGCTCAGAGAGGAGCTCAGAACCTGATCTCGCGTCTTCGGCCCCGAGCAGCATCTGGTGTTCCTTCGAGAATGGACACGGGCTACTTGGAAACCTGAAACTCTGACTTTGGCAACAAATAAGTAAATAAATAAAATAATAACTTAAAAAAGCCTTGCCTTCCTAATGCTTTTATTAAAACCCATCTGAATACATGGGGGAGAGGGGGCGGGACCTTGCACGTCATTTCGGCTTCTCCAGGGCAAAGTGCTTCCTCTGTATCTTGTTTTCCCGACCACGTGATTAAAGTCCGCTGGCAGCAAAGCCACGGAGGCCTGTCCGGCTGCGCTTCGCCGATGTTTTCACAGACGGGAGCTTGGAGGCAGCCGAGCAAGCCCACTGGCGCCATTTCCCAACAGGCCAGGGGGATGGTGAGCAGTTTGGGGCAGAGAGCGTTTTGACGATGGAGCTGAGCACATTTCTTTTGGACGCGATGCTATTGCTCACCCAGACTCGCTGGAGATGACACCACTTTCAGGCGCCCTGGGAAACCAGAAAACCGGTGCCTGGGACCGAACCCGCAGCGTCCCCGGGGGAGGCCTGTCTGTGAGTTTCAGGCTTTAAATCATTTTCTTAGACGGGTGTTAGCAACGTCCTCTCTCATCTTCCTTAGCATCCCCTGACAAAGCTTCTGAGGAAGGCTTTAGAGCAGTGGTTCTCCACCTTCTGGCCCTTTAAATACAGTTCCTCATGTTGTGACCCAACCATAAAATTATTTTCGTTGCTGCTTCATAACGGTCATGTTGCCACTGTTATGAATCGTCATGTAAATACCTGATATGCAGGATGGTCTTAGGCGACCCCTGTGAAAGGGTCGTTGGACCGCCAAAGGGGGCGCGACCCACAGGTTGAGAACCGCTGCTCTAGATAATGAGGGTTCATCATTAAAACAACGGAACGGACCAGGTGTCGCTGCTGGGAGGCGGCGCTCAGGTGCGTGTGGGAAGCGCAGCGGGCGGTCTCGGTGCCGTTGTCCGGACGGGACGGCGCAGTGCGTGCCTCCAGAGCAGCAGGGGCTCACGCGGACAGACGTGTCTTCCTCACAGTCACGAAGTTCGAGGATGCCCGCCCGGACCGGGGGGGGGGGGGGGGGGGGGGCCCAGAGCCGGGCCCAGGTGCGCTGTCTCGTTGCCGGGCCAGGCAGGGCGTCCCTCCCCAGGTCCCAGGGGCTGCTGGCGCCTGCCCGTCACGTGACCCACATGCAGGCGGCCGGGCGGGTGGGGACAGGGGCGCCTCCTTTAGGACACGCCCTGGTTGCAGGGTCTGCACCTCGCGGGCCAGCGCACCTGGGGGAAGCAGGACTGGGGCTCCATGACTGAGGAAGCAGGTGCGTGGATGAGGGGCCACCAGTGTCTGTGCTCTGGGCGGTGGGATGCCGGCCCTCCAAAACCAGCGTCTGGGAGCAGAGGGAGCTGTCCTGTGGCCCGGGTGGCCTGAAGCCTGGATGGCCGACGGGCCCCTGAGCAGAGGGACAGAGGCAGCCTCAGGGGTCCTTGTGCCGTGAGTGTGTGGGGCAGTGGGGCTCTCCACCGGGAGGGAGAGGTGTGCTGGGCACAGGGCCGCCACCCCGGGGTGAAGGGCCACCATCGAGCGCTGGTATCTGGGCCCCAACGTGGTGCCCACGGACCACCCTCTGCAGCCCCCTGTCAGCTGGAGGCCCAGCCCTCTGTCCACCTGTGGGAAGAATGTCTTTCTTGCTCCAGGGTCTCGGTCCCCGTCATTAGCATGAGCAATGCCGTCTTTGCTTCGCCACAAAGGGTCTGCCGGCGTTTGCTGGTTGAGCTGTGGGAGGCCAGGCTTCCGTGGCCTGATCTTGGTCCCCGTCCAAGCCTGGCTTTTGGGCCAAGTGTCTTGAAAGCGTTTCTGCTCTCAGTGCCTCGGGTCTCCCTGCCGCCAGAGCCCTGGGACCCTCTCGGGTGCACCCCAGGCGCCCAGGTTTTAGTCTCTCGTGTACAATTGGCTGAAAAAAAAAATTAAGATTCTCAGAGGGTTACTGTGGGTGGGGACCTGGGAACAAGCCACCTTGAAAATGCAAGAAGCACCGCAAATGCTTCCGCCAGAGAACAAGGCCTGTCAGGGACGCCCACGGCGCCGCTCACAGGACAAAGGCGCCTAAATGTGGAGGGTGCTGGTGGCCGGGAATGACCCTGACATTGTAAAACAGTAGTTACAGCCCGTTGGAATCAGGCGAGACTATAAAAGAGTCCGTGATGGGACTCGGAAGGAACAGGCGTCGGGGTTGTGCCAGGGAAAGGCTCACGAGCTTCCAATAAAGTTTACAAGGTGTGCTGTTAAGTGTTCAACACGGCTGACGGGCGTTCTCCAGTCCAGGCTGGCTCAGCACCACGCTAACAGGCTCTGATCAGGAGCAGATGTGCAGCGGAGGAAAGCGGGCCTCCGTGTGATGCTCAGGGCTTGCTCACTTTATTGTATTTATTTTATTTAGTGTGTGTGTGTAGGGGTGTTGATCATTTTAAATGAAAGTATGTTGGCCCTCCAGAATGGGAGTGTCCTAGAAACCGAGGTCAAATCTCTCAGGGGTTCAATCCCAGTTGAAGGCGACAGTTGGGAATAGAAGATACTGATTTGCCTGGTCCCCCTGGGAAAGGATGAGCCGTGGGGGTGGGCGGCCAGGTGGTGGGAGGCCCATGGGTGCCGCCCCAACCATGACTCAGAATGCCAACCCAGAGCTGCTGCCATGGGCCCAACTGCCCAGCAAGTCATGAAGGGGCCTTGGGCAGGAATGGCCACAGAATTGTTTATCCCCTTGAAAGATTAAAAAAATAAAAATGACATTTCAAAATGATGCAACTTCTTAATTCCTGCTGAAAAACGCGAAATTATGAGACAGTTTCTTCCTACTTTACACATTCTTTTTTAAAAAAATGTTTTTATTGATTTCAGAGAGAGGAAGGGAGAGGGAGAGAGACATAGAAACATCAATGATGAGAAGGAATCATTGACCGGCTGCCTCCTGCACACCCCCCACTGGGGATCGAGCCTGCAACCTGGGCGTGTGCCCTGACCTGGAATTGAATCATGACCTCCTGGTTCACGGGTTGACACTCACCCACTGAGCCACGCCAGCTGGGCCTGTTTTATCACATTCTTTTTTTTTTTTTTTTTTTTAAATATATTTTATTGACTTTTTTACAGAGAGGAAGGGAGAGAGACAGAGAGCCAGAAACATCGATGAGAGAGAAACATTGATCAGCAGCCTCCTGCACATCCCCTACTGGGGATGTGCCCGCAACCCAGGTACATGCCCTTGACCGGAACCGAACCAGGGACCCTTCAGTCTGCAGGCCGACGCTCTATCCACTGAGCCAAACCGGTTTCGGCTTTATCACATTCTTAACAAAATTATTGTCAAAATTTCAAATGGCAACTTAAATCCAAATACAGAAGCACGAGAAACCCTGAGATTCTTATAGGCACTGCTTTTCCCACTTCACGCTGCTCTGTGGACGGCTCTGGGCCTGGGGTCCGAGGGGGCAAAATAAGGTGGAGAACTTAGGACCAAAACCAAGGGCATGGAGACATATTGTCTTGGGAGCTGGGAAATTAAACGGAAGACTCCCCGTCGCTTGGAATTGGGAGCTTCTGGGAGGTTTTCCTCTGCCAGTGTGGTTCCCGCAGACCAGCGGCTCCTGACGTGGCTGCTGTTGCTCAAAGTGGAAGACACCGCTCCATGTGTCCGGGCCGGAGCGCTGGAGCTGCTGGGCCCACACCAAGGGCTGCTCTCTGGGGACGGGTGAGGAAGACCGATGTCCAGGATTAATGAGACTGGACTGACCCCCCCCCCCCCCCCCCCCCCGCTTCCCACCCCGCCAATATCCCCAAAGGCTGATGTGAAATCTTGTTCTAGGCTGGCTTTGTTCTAAAGGATAATTGTGCAATAATGGGCCACCCCCGTCCGTGGGTAAAGGCTGGGCACTTCTAACTTTTGGTGCAGAAACCTGGTTACTTGAGTGGATGTAGCCCATGTTCTGCCAGGGCTTCTGGCTGATGGGAGTTAAAGGAAACCGGTGCCCTGGGTGATGACGGGAAGCGGCGCACAGTGAATGAGCCGACGACCCCTCTGCACTGCTGAGCGGGGGTTTCCGGATGGGACAGCGAATCGTTGTTGGATATTGTTGAATCATTTCTAGATTAGTTACCATTGCGAAGCTGCACTCCCAGATCCCTCCCCCCGTTTAATCTTTTCTTGGGTCAATAAATGCCAAAATCAAAGCCCTCAAGAAATCCCTCACTGGCTTCCATCCATCGATGTCAATCCATCAATCCACCCACCCACCCACCCACCGTTCATTCACTTAGCAGTCATTAACCGACCATTTATTATGTGCCAGACAGTTTTGGGCACTAGGAATCCAGTAAGAGAACAAGGTAGGCAAGACATCTTGCTCGTTTAGAACTGAAATTTTAGTTGGAGGAGACAGACTAA
This sequence comes from Myotis myotis, assembly GCF_014108235.1. Lineage (NCBI taxonomy): Eukaryota > Metazoa > Chordata > Mammalia > Chiroptera > Vespertilionidae > Myotis > Myotis myotis. The sequence continues at coordinate 3,606,137 of NW_023416379.1, read as the reverse complement.
AAACCAGTAGACATGATGGAAGTAATTTCAGAAGGAAATAAAGTCACCCAACATGATGGGACAGGGAGAGAGTTGAATGGATTCCCCCACCCCCACCCCCACCCCCACCCCCACCAGGGGCCAATTTAGTTTCAGTAATTGTGAAATAAGTTTGCCTTTTTTCTCACCTAGAGACTATAAATACAATTACACCATGGTTCCTGATGGGTGTATAATCCCTTTTTTTTTCCTACTAAGAAAGGACTAATAATATATGTAAATTCTTTGATCTGATGTTCTTTTCTTAGGAACCTTTCTGGTTCCTGGTTGCAAACACCCCTTCCCAGTGTATGGAGAGATTTGTGTCCTTGTTTAAGGTTCTGTTCTCGTTCAGTGTGAGGTATTGACGTTAGGCCCCAGGGAGACTGTGAGTGAATTTCTTTATCAAGCTTCTACTTCGCCTCCTTCCCTTTCGATTGCTGGAGTGGAATGGCCCCCCAGGCCCTAAGGGTCAGCCCGAGGCCATGGGCTCAGCCTCTCATGGGAACCACAGCTCCGGGACCGTGGTGGCTCAGAGTCTTGTGGCTTTCCAGTCCCCACGCAGAAGGCGAAAGCAATGCCATGGTGTTGAGATGGGGTTTGGGGGTTGGGGGTGGGGAGGTCTCACTGGATCAGGAGAAACGAGTGGGTGGAATCCTTTAACCCACATCAGACTCTGACTGGCAGGGCATTTGCCTCTCATTGTGAGCAAAAGAGCAAAGGCTGGTCAGAGATGGGTGGCCAACCACGAATCTTTGAAGAGTGACCCACGCATTCTCTGCGTGGCTATAGTGGTGCCTTCCGTGTCATAGCAAGAGACACCCTCCAGGAACCAGTCTCATCTACTAATTCCAGGGGGCGGGGGGGGGGGAGTGGGGGGGGGTGTAGATTTCATCTGCAAAAAAAGACATGAGCAGAGACAACAACCAAACATGAAAAAGATCGAGGAGTTCAAGACAAAGCGATAAACTTGAAATAACCCAGCACGGGTTTCCCTTTAAGAGAGTCCCCCGACCCAAAGGGGAAAACTCAGGGGAGCCTCTGCCAAGTGGCCTCTCCGTTTGGGAAGATGAAAGCTCTGGAGGCGGGTGGCGGGGCTGGTTGCACTACGCTGTGAATGGACGTAATGTGGCTGAACTGCCCATGGCTGAGCTGGTCAGCGCCGAGTGTGTTTTATCACAATTAAAGAGGCGCGGGCAGCACCCCCCGCGCTCGGCGTTTCCTCCCCCATGTCAGAGGGGCCGCCCGGGCCCAGGCCCTCACCACACTCTGTGCCCAGGCCACGCATACACGCATACACGCATACCTTTCATTGGCTGATCTCTCCCCACCCTCCGCCTTCCCTCTGAGATTCGGCAGCCTGTGCCTGCTTCTCTGTCTCTGGCTCTGTTTTGTTCTTGAGTTTATTTTGTTCTTTGGGTTCCACGTGGGAGTGAGGCTGAAGCAGGGGCCCGGCTGTGTCTTGCAGGCTTCCCAGGACCGAAGCAAATGGGAAATGACCATCACTGTCCTCCCGGATGTTTTGTTTACAACGTTTCTCCAAGAAGAGCAAAGCCTCAGGCCTTGGACTCCATGATGGCCAAAGGCAGGCTGTATTGACTTTTATCCCCAAAGGGTGCCAGGGAGTTGGGCTTCCCCACAGGCCTGTAGGTCGATCAGAGTTTGTGTCCCCGCACCCTGTGCATTTCTCTTACTTTGCTCTCGTAGCTGCCCGCCCGACCCCGTTCCGACCAGAGCTCACTCTCACAGCCGCAGACCACCCTGCGGTCCATCCCTGTGGCTCTGACCCCGGGGTCAGCCGTCAGCATGCCGACTAGCTTAGTGCATCAAAGCTGGCCCTTGCGCACGGTTGGCCAGGGTCCCTTGTTATCCTTGCTGATGTCAGGGAGGAAGCTTCTTGTCCTGCTTAATCTCCCTGACCTGGTTAGGTTGCAACATACCCGGGCGAGAGTGCCTTCCCCTCCTAAATACTAGACCCTTGGTTTCTTAAAAGTGCCAGAAAAGAAGATATGTTATTCCAAGTCCCATTTTCACGTAATTAGTACCAGATTTTTATTATCATCATCATCTGGTTTGAGTGAATAAAAACAAATAATTCATTTAATCTGATTACTTTCCAGTTTTTAAGGATTAATTGGGAATTAGCGTTGTTTCCTAACATGTCAGGAGAGCCTGATTTTTCCATGACCGAAGGAACCCCAAGTACACCCATGTGTTCGTTTTCGGATAAACACTGACTAAGTTACTATAGTTCACTTGCTTTCATAGAAAAGGAACTTGTAAGGTCTTTCCTTGGCTGCTCACTGCCTTGATGGGCAATGACGCCGTATTTTGTCTTGGTTAGGAAAGTACGTTTAGTCACTTGCTGCAATGACTGGATCAAATATATGGTCAGGAAAGACTCAGAATTATGTGTAAATATAATGACATGTGAGCTACAAAGTGTGTAGCCTGAAAACAGTCTTCAGAGAGTCAAAACCCCAAGTGGTGAGTTACAATGCAAAGATAGATTTTGCAAGTAATAGAAATACTAAATTAAACACCAGATCTGTCCCTGTAAGTGCGATACGTGTTTCTGAGCATAAGTAAATGATACACCCAAAACCTTCCACTTTGGGTACTCGAGACAGAGAACTAGAAAAAGAACCACAGAATAAGCCCCAAGTAAGAAAAAGGGGAATCAAGGTAAGAGCAGAAAATCATGAGATAGACAACAGTGATGAAAAGGTAGAGCTGCATACGTGTGTGTGTGTGCGTGCATGCGTGTGTGTGCGTGTGCGCCCACGTGATAAACATTAAAAGGAAATGAGACAAAACCTGGAATAGTTGTTACGTTTGGTGTGATGGGGATGGACCAGGGGTGGGTTAAGGAGAGAAGCCTTTATTGGTGACCCTCATATCTTATATGTGCTTTTTTGTGTATCAAATATGCATAACAAATATGTATATTTAAATAGATGCATCATAGAAAATGGGGCAAATGCCAAAATTATGGAGAAGAAAATTAGGACTTAACGTCTCAATCTTAACCCTGTCTCTCTTTTAGTCATTTTGGGTGAACTGTTCTACAATGTCTTAGTTCTTTCCTTGCTTCTGAAAGAGTGCTTGTACCTGAACCTGTTTTTGTGATTCCTGGTTATTTGTGCACAGAAATTATTGCGTGTGCTGCAGGGTGCCTCAGAACCGATAGACCCGCCGGGATGTGTGCCTCTGTACGAAGTCTCCGGGCTGCTGAGCGTGTGGGTTAGTTTCAGGTGTGTCTGATTTCTGTTAGATTACTGTGGGGTAATTTGCATGGCTCTACTTCTCACATTCCTTGTGCAACCGCTGGCCCCATGTCTAATTAGCCGCCCCTCCCCCCCCAATCTCTCTCTCATCTCCCCCGCTCAGAGCCTCCAGCCCTTGGCTGCCCGCTGTCCCCCCTCTGCAGCTCCTGCGCCCACACCTCAACCCCAAGGGCCTGGCCTGCACGCAGCACACTCTCCTTTATCCGCCGCAAATCCTGCCGATTCTTGCAATTGTAGCCAAGTGTCAGCTCCCGGACACTGTCCCCGCTCAGTGGCTGGGCCCGGCTCTGGCCTTGGGAGCCTGGGCGCGCTTCCCACTCTGCACCGTCCATACCTGGTACGTCCTCTCCCCCGTGACCACAAAGCCCCGTCCATCCGAGGCCTCGTGTGACACTGGCATTGTCATCCCCGAGCAGGAAGGACCGCGTAGAGAAGGTCGCCCACGGTCGGCACTGCAGGTGGCACTCTGATGTGAGAGGCACTGGGACCCATGGTGCGGTTCCCGGCCCAGCAGCCAGTCTGCTGCTCTCACCCCGAGGCCCCGCTGGGCTTGGCTCCTGCCCCCCTGCCCGACACGAAAATAGGCCCGAACATCTGTGTTGCGGGAAATACCGTGTGACGTGCCACGTTTTCCCGGGAATGAGAGATGATTCTGCAAACGTGCAAGCGAGATACGAACATGGGCTTTTCAGAATTCTTCCCCTGACACCTGCAGAGGATAAGCCTTAGTCCCCGGCAGTGGGAGCCCCCAGATGCCTATGTGGTGGCGTCTGTGCTGGGAAGGTTCTGGAAGAGCCGTGGACCTGAGGCTCAGCCCGGCCTGGTGTTCAGAGGTTTTGCTTTCAGGGGCCTCTGGGCACCCACCCCCTCAGTGATGAGGCCCAGGGCGCCGGGATGGAGACCTGTTCCCATACGCAGCCGGACTGGCTTCCAGGATCACGTCCCCTGCCCATCCCGACGCCCTGGCCGAGTGCTCAGACTCCGGGCCCTAAAGCACTCAGCTTTGGACGAGGGGCCAGAGGGAGCTGGCTGGGCATGAGCGGGCCCTGGGTTCGCCAGGAGGCCTGGGGGTGGGTGGGGGAGGAGAGCGGCCCCAGGACAGACCCGAAGGCACAGCCTCACTATGTCAGGATGAGCCCTGCTGAGGCGGTGTCCTGGTGCCCTCCGTGCCTGAGGGGAGGCATTGATAGTTAGAGATTTGTTATGTTCTACACCTGCCAGGGGAGACGTAGAGTCAGGTATTAAAAAATAAAATTCATGCCCGGCCGGCGGGGCTCAGTGATTGAGCATCGACCCATGAACCAGGAGGTCACGGTTCGATTCCCGGTCAGGGCACTGGCCCAGGTTACAGGCTCGATCCCCAGTGTGGGGCGTGTAGGAGGCAGCAGATCAATGATTCTCTCTCATCACTGATGTTTCTCCCTCTCACGTCCATTCCCTTCCTCTTTGAAATCAATAAAAACATTAAAAAAAATTCAACAAAGTAATTTGGAGATCTCAGTGGCATCGATGTGTTGACCCCAATCGTGCTGTTTATAGACCCGAGATCAGTGATGGCGAACCTATGACATGCGTTTTAGAGGTGACACGCGAACTCATTTTTTTGGTTGATTTTTCTTTGTTAAATGGCATTTAAATATATAAAATAAATATCAAAAATATAAATCTTTGTTTTACTATGGTTGCAAATATAAAAAAATTTCTATATGTGACACGGCACCAGAGTTAAGTTAGGGTTTTTCAAAATGTGGACACGCCGAGCTCGAAAGGTTCACCATCACTGCCCTAGATTCCTAAGTTTGGGCATTGATTTCCTGGGTGTGGTCTACTCATGGTTTCAAGTAGAATATAAATGTGTGTTTACTCAGCAAAATAGAGACCACCGCAGGTGTTCAAACAGAAGCAATTTCATCCAGACGCTGGGACAAACGCGCTGTGCCGCGAGGAGAGGATGCTGACAGGCCGGAGGCCAGGGGCTGCCGGGCGCCTCTGCCGTCCCCGCCGCGGTTAGAACTGAGCGGGGACGGAGCCCATCCCGCCGGTCGGTCGGCCACGGGACCTCTTCCGGACAGAGGGGACACGGGCTTCCTGCTCCCCCTTCCTACCCCCGGGGGAGGCTCAGCATCCTCTCCTCGCGGCACAGCGCGTTTGTCCCAGCGTCTGGATGAAATTGCAGGGCCAGGGACGGGAGTTGCAGGTTTGACCCCCGATGTCGGGGGAGGCCCACAGGGACGGGGTGTGCTCTTCCTCAGGAGGACATGGAAGAGGCGCTGCTTCCAAATGGGGGGTAACCCAAGGACGAGGATGGCGTGGGACCTAGGAAACGGGATTCGCCCCAAGAAAGAGGCTAGAGGTGGTCAGTGAGGGGAAAGGAGAGCACGGGCAGCAGGTGGGCAGCAGCCTGGAGACCGCTGGCTGCGGAGCAGGAGGCCGCAGGCTCCGGGGCAGGTTTCTGGGTGGAGGGTCTGGGGAGGAGGGTCTGGGGAGGAGGGTCTCCGGGGTAGGTCTCTGGTAGGAGGGTCTCTGGGAGGAGGGTCTCCGGGAGGAGGGTCTGGGGAGGAGGGTCTCTGGGAGGAGGGTCTCTGGGAGGAGGGTCTCCGGGAGGAGGGTCTCCGGGAGGAGGGTCTGGGGAGGAGGGTCTCCGGGAGGAGGGTCTTCTGGGAGGAGGGTCTCTGGGAGGAGGGTCTGGGGGGAGGAGGGTCTCTGGGAGGAGGGTCTCTGGGAGGAGGGCCTCCGGGAGGAGGGTCCTCCGGGAGGAGGGTCTCCGGGAGGAGGGTCCTTGGGAGAGGAGGGTCTGGGGAGGAGGGTCTCCGGGAGGAGGGTCTCCGGGAGGATGGTCGCCGGGAGGAGGGTCTCCGGGAGAAGGGTCTCCGGGAGGAGGGTCTGGGGAGGAGGGGTCTCCGGGAGGAGGGTCTGGGGAGGAGGTCTGGGGAGGAGGTTCTGGGAGGAGGGTCTCCGGGAGGAGGGTCTCTGGGAGGAGGGTCTGGGGAGGAGGGTCTCTTGGAGGAGGGTCTGGGGAGGAGGGTCTCTGGGAGGAGGGTCTCTGGAGGAGGGCCTCTGGGAGGAGGGCCTCCGGGAGGAGGGTTCTGGGGAGGAGGGTCTCCGGGAGGAGGGTCTCTGGGAGGAAGGTCTCCGGGAGGAAGGTCTCCGGGAGGATGGTCACCGGGAGGAAGGTCTCCGGGAGGAGGGCCTCCGGGAGGAGGGTCTGGGGAGGAAGGTCTCCGGGAGGAGGGTCTGGGGAGGAGGGTCTCGGGAGGAGGGTCTGGGGAGGAGGGTCTCCGGGAGGAGGGTCTGGGGAGGAGGGTCTCCGGGAGGCGGTCTGGGGAGGAGTGTCTCCGGGAGGAGGGTCTCCGGGAGGAGGGTCTCCGGGAGGAGGGCACAGGAACCCACCGGGGATATGACGTGTTCGGGTGCATCGGGGGAGGGGAGGTGTATGTCTGCCAGAGGTGGGGGGTGGACGATGAGCACTTTGAGAGCCAGCAGGGGTAACGGAGGCCCCGGGAGGGCAGAAGGAGGAAGGAAGGAGCGTAGCCACAGTTTACCAGGTGACCCAGCTTTTAATAGTCATTCCATGGCATGAGGCTGTGAATGAAGGTCGACTGGGGAGGAGTGAGCTGGGGGGTTGCAGGATCTGGTCCCACAGGCGGACTGTGATACCATAGTGCAACAGCTCCCCTGGGCCGTAGGTCTGGGTTAATGGGGTTCAAAGAGAAGGAAGGCTGAGGTGTCTGGGCTTTGGGATGAGAGCAGGACTCTCTGATTCCAGCCTGGTGTTGTCAAAGCAAGTCCATCGCGGGTCTCTCTCAGTTTAGTGGGATGTCTTGTTTCTTGACTGGGAGGTAAATCTTCTTTTCTTTGTTTCTTCTTGGTCTGAAAAACAGAGTTGGAGAGGGGAGAGGAAAATCATGAGGAGACTGGGTACCAAAGGGAAGGGGATGCTAAGTAAACACAACAGGAACCGGGCAGGCTCGCCCAGCATGAGTCCCGCAGTGAGTTCCAGGTGGCGGTCCTCACTAAGGAAACGTGAGGAGCTCGGTGAACAGCTGGTGTGGCTGGAGGGCTTCCTGAACTCCGTGTAAGCCTGAGACGGGCCTGACCCATTATTGAAGGTGCTCTACCCTCCTCCGTAACCAGGAACGTGGGAAATGTCTAAATCGAATCCTTTTTAGTTAAAAATGAAGATTGCAAAAGCTAGACACTGTTGTCATCAGTTCTCCAAATAGGATGTGAGAATTATTTTTTACCGAAGTTCATTTACTTTTCAACAGTTGGATAAGTGAAAAATCTGTTAAAAAATTTGTTCGAATTGCACGTGTCTGAACAAATAGGATGTGAGAATTATTTTTTACCGAAGTTCATTTACTTTTCAACAGTTGGATAAGTGAAAAATACCAGGGTGTTGCTGATTCTCGTGCGAAAGCTGTTTTCTTCATTTTGCTGTTCTCAGACATGGTCTCTCGACATGTTCCTGTTGGTAGCAGCCTTGATTTGGTGTGGGTATATGTGTACATCCTGAGCTGCACTTTCCTGTCTCACACTATGCAGAACATACTTTAAAAGTCGGTTTCCCATAAAACACCTCGGCCCCCGTTTTCTGTTCTATGGGACAGCAGTGAGGACGTTTGTGAATACTAACAGCGGTTACTGGACACGTACGAAGTGCCAGGCACGTTGCATGGCTTTCTCGTCTGGTCATTACAGAAACCCAGGACAGGAACTGATGTCCCCACTTCCAGATGGGGAACCCGAGGCTTGGCGTCAAGGCCACGTGGAAGGAAGCGCGAGGGCCTGTCCTGACGGGCGGCTGGGGCAGGCCTGGGACCTGAGGGAGGAGCACCGTGGAAGGCGCTCAGCATGCACTGCAGGCGGCCTGGTGCGCACCTGCTCGGTGCTGGCTTTTGGATAGGACATTGCGCGGGATACAGTCTGTCCTCAGGGTGGGGGGCGGGTGCTCGTGTGCAGGGGACACTGCACTGAGATTGGGGGACGGAGGACGGACATCTGGATCCAGGACCTCAAGCTGCAATGTCTCCATGCACCAGGCAGAAAGCACAAATGCACCAGGCACTAGAGAACAGGGCATGCGGGAGTATGGGGTACGGGGGGAGGGGGGCGGGAGTGGGGGGGAGGACATGTCCTCCAAAAAGCGGAGCCGTCACTCAGCTCCTGCAAGTTGTCAACGAGAGGAAATGCCTTCTCAGCGTTACCCAATCCTCTGCTTGCTTATTTATGTTACCAGATGCTGGAAATTCAGTGGATGTACAATTTCCCCCTTAAAAGCTAGCGCGCGGGCCAAGCTAAGCGCCGAGACGCTGGCGTCCTGCGGCTGCCAGTGCGACCTCTGGCTGAATTCAAAGGCCTTGTCCAACTCTGAGCTCCAAGCTCCAGGAGCCCAGGCGCTGCGAGGCCTCAGGGTGGCTCCGTCCTGAAGGTGCTCAAGCGCACGCTTCGTAGGATGGGCAGACTGGGCCCCAGGGGGCCCCACATGGAGTCTGGATAAGATAATAAAACTGGCGAAGCACACGGCACAAAGCAAACTTGTGGAGCGTATGCCATCTACATTTCTCTTAAATTTTTTAAAAAGTTTACTTTTTAAATAGGTTTGTGTGGTTCAACATCCAGAAAGTACCAAAAAGTATGCATTGAGCCCAGCCGGCGGGGCTCAAAGCGTGAGCGTCGATCTATGAACCTGGAGGTCACAGCTCGATTCCTGGTCAGGGCACATGCCCAGATTGGGGGCTCGATCCCCAGGGTGGGGCGTGCAGGAGGCAGCCGATCCATGATTCTCTCTCATGGTTGATGTTTCTCTCTCTCTCCCTTCCTCTCTGAAAAAAAGAAAAAAAAGCATGCATCGAAAGTCTCCTCTGACCTGGGACCCACAGCCCCCAGTCCACGGCAGCCCGTGTCACGGTGCTCGCAAAGCCTTCCAGAGACACAAGCAAATGTGCATATATACCTCATGCATATGCATGTTCTCACTCTCCCCCACCAACGTTAGACTTACACTGTTTTGTGCTTTTTTCATTAATAATGTGTCTTAGAGAACTTTCCTTAGCAGTGCATATAAAGCGGGTTCATTCTTTTTTGTTTTTGTTGTTAATCCTCACCTGAGGATATTTTTCCCGTTGATTTTTTAAGAGAGAGAATGGAAGGCAGGGGGAGAGACAGAGAGTAGCATCTATGGGAGAGAGACACATCAACCAGTTGCCTCCCGCCTTTGACTGGAATTGAACCCGCGGCCCTTCAGTCTGTAGGCCGGTGCTCTAACTACTGAGCACCTGGCTAGGGCTGCTGCTTTCTTTTTAACGGCCATATGATATTCTATTGAATCACGTACCATACTTTATATAACTGGTCTCCCACTCAACAGGCATTTGGGTTGTTTCCAGTCTTTTGTTATATTAAGAAAAATTACCTTAAAGAATCGTCTTGCACATATGTTTTGCATATGTAAATTCTGGAAGTGTGGAGTTGCCAGGTACAAGGATATGCCCCTTTGCAATCTTTATCCTATTGTCATATCGCCCATCAGAGAGGTTTCCAATCTGGAATGTAGGCCCCTGTCTCCCCATTCTCTCCTGACACCGATGTCCCCCAGCGGTGCGATCACCAACCATCCCAGCGGCTGTCCGAGCAGTGAGTGTCTGCCCTTCTCTTATTCGGAAGGAGGTCGAGCTTATCGCCGTGTATTTCAGACCCGTTTTTGTGTTCGCAGAATTATCTGTTCAAATCCTTTGCTCATGTTTTCCTGTTGGGTGGTGCTTTTATGAATGGTTAGAGCTCTTTCCACGTTGGGGACGTTAACCCTTCGTGGAGGAGTGCATGTTTTCTCGAAGGCTGTGATATTATTTAAGCTTAGAGTCATTTTTCCAAGCAGAATTTTAATTCTCATGAGGGCAAGCTCATGGATCTTTTTTAAGTGGGTCCCGATGTTCGGGCCATAGTTACAAGGCCCCCCCGCACTGGGAAAGCAGAAGGTGTTCTCCCGCAATATCTTTCTTACTTTCTGGTTCCTTTTCCGTACTCTCAGGTCTGACTCTGTGCGAATGGCTCTCTCTGTGCGGTGTAAGGTCTACATCCTCCCTCATCTTCCCTTCCTCTTGCCCCAGAGCTGGCCGAGAGCCCGTAGGCAGCAGTACGTGTGGGAATGTCAGCTCGTACCTCCGCAGGTTCTCAACCTCCTCAATCGTCTCCGGCAGAGTCTGCCCTCTGGTCTCTGGCAGCAGCAGCACCAGCCCTCCGGCGACCAAGCCAACCGCCGCTGAAAGGCAGGCACATGGGAACCAGCGTGAGAGGGGACACTCAGCTCGGCCGGCGTGGCTCCGTGGCTGAGCGTTGACCTCTGAACCAGGCGGTCACAGTTCGATTCCCGGTCAGGGCACAGGCCCGGGTTGCGGGCTCCATCCCCAGTGGGGGGTGTGCAGGAGGCAATTCTCTCGCATCATTGATGTTTCTATCTCTCCCTCCCCCTTCCTCTCTGAAACCAATAAAAACATATTAAAAAAAGAAGGGGACATTCTGGCGCTATAATTAGAGCTCCCTTATCCCTTAAGACTTGTCTGTGTCGTTTCCTCTCCTTATGCATTTCTCTGCCCTCTGACAGCCCTACTCTCCACCATAAATATTGTGCGGATCCCAAACTCCGCTGGAGTACAATTCCTTGTAGGGAAGTGAAACACTGCAACTCACATTTGAGTCGAGTTTATTCTAGGCGAGAACCTTGCCATAATATTAAGATACTTTGGAGTTAGAAAATAGCTGTAAAAGAAAAAAAAACAACTCTAAGAAAAGCAAGAACAGAACCCTGCCAACACAAAGCACTTAGCGAGGAAAACTGAGTCAGAAACCTGGCAAATAAAGTGATGGTTTGCTTTTAAAAGGGTTACGGTGTATGTAACAGCTTTCAAAAGCATAGCTGGGACTTGGATTTCGACGAATTCAGGTGTTTCATACATTTTTCTTTTTGCTTTGTCTCCAGCCCTAATTTTTTGTATATGTTGGGAGTGGTGGTGGGGGTGGGTAGCAAACTTGTAGTGTTTTTGTGTCTTTAAAATTCCCATTAAAGTTTTGGGATCTAAGGTTATATTTGTACTAGTGGCCCGGTGCATGAAATTCATGCACATTAAAAGGGAATTAATTAGAGGAAATATTTTAATATTGCTATTGGCCCTTTCTCTCTAATAGAGGTATCTGGCTGGCCCACCCCCATTGGGTGACACCAAGACCTGGCTGGCCCCACCCCCGTCGAGCTCCGCCAGGGTGGGGGGGTGCAGCCTCGGGGGGTGGGGCCTCAGGTCCCCGCCCGGGCCCGGTGCCACGCAGCTTCAGGTCCCTGCCCATCGGTCATTATGGCGTCACGGTGTGACGACCATTTGCATATTAACCTTTTATTATTAAGATGCTTTAGGCTGGTAACATTGTAACAGCCTTTCCTCAAAGTGGTGCCGTGGAGGGTTTGTGTTTTCCACATCCGCCTGCAGCGAAGGCAGAAAGAGGGAGCCCTGTGCCGGGAAGATCGCGGAGGGCGGAGCAGGAGGAGAGAGCGGGGCTCCTGCGGGGAGCGTCCTCCCGTTTCGAGGTCTGACACTGACTTTGTGCCTCTGCGGGCAGGAGGCCTGATGGCTCCCACACTGGAGCCATGGCAGCTGTGACAGGAGCACTCATCCTGGTTTTACTAAGACGAGTTTAACTAATGCAAATAGTGCCACTCATTACTAGTCGTGCTAGTTGTTACTCACAGGCACCTGTTTTGAGGTCGAAGAACGGAGGCCCCTAGATAAATAGGTTTTCATTCAAAGACACCTCAGAGGGTTTCTCACCGAAAATCACCAGGGGGAGCTCCTGCCAGATGCCGGTGAGCCGGTACACCAGGAAGGGCGTGAGGATGCCGCCAATGTCGCACATGGAGGAGCAGACGAGGACCCCGAGGTTCCTGCAGCAGAGAGTGGGGTTGACCTTTCACCTTCTCCCAGAGCAGCCGTGTCCCCAGCCCACCCGCACGGACACAGTCCCCCAAACCACGGAGGTGCCTGTGACCTGGGAACAGCCTTCACGGTATCCTCAGCTCACACACGTGACACACGGCACACATTTCCTTTGTATTCTGTTATACTTGTTGTCTATTAATGTTCTTGAAAGCTTTAAATTGGGGGTGATTTTCATTTTCTGCTTTCACCCTGGTGTCCCTGTTTCTCCGGCCTGTTGCCGTGGCTTCAGTCCCAGTCCCAGGGCCCTTAGGTAACCCTCTCTCGATGCAGTGCCTCTCGTCTCAGCGCAGGCTCTGTTCCGCGCCCCCCCTCCCCCCCGCCCGCAGCTGCTGGCATGGGCTGTGACCTGGCTCCTGCCCGGGAAGGCGCCCGCCCTCTCTGACCTGTGTTTCCGTCAGTGAGGCGTCTGCTGCTGGCACCCGCGCTTCTAGCCAAGAAGCACCCAGCATGCAGGGGCGCCGGGGCTCACCTGATGAACGTGGGGTACAGCTCCGCGTTGACCAGACAAACCATTTCGTAGGCCATTGTGATCCCCATGCGGCCCAAGCAGGCGACTGTGACTCTCAGCCACTGCAGGTCTGAGGGGAAACACACATGTGCACACCCCTGGCTTAGACGTGTGGGGTGTGGAGGGAGGGTGGCGGGGGACAGCCCACATGCCCGTGAGGGACAAGAGAGCAAACTCGGTTCTTCTCCAGAGTCAAGGCAATGTCGGCAGGCGCTCATGTCTGTTTAACTTCAGACACAGCTCAAACACGCTTTTCACCCGAGAGCTCCGTCTCCAGTGACAACAGAATGCTACCCGTGGCCAAGGCGGCCAACTTTCGTCTATAGAGTCACACGAGAGAAACAGCTGCGTGTGGGCATATTCGGAACAGTTGCTAATGACCAAAGGGTTCAGGCAAAGCTCCGTGTGCGAGAGGACTCTGTTGGACAGGTTTTGCTCCCCCTCATTGAGAAGGTGTTTTGAGAGGAAAGGAAGGAGCTGGAGGCCTGGTCACTGGCAGCAGTCACTCAGGGTTGCTCATTAGTTTTGCAGGATGATGTGGGGAAGTCACGGGAGTTGCCTGAACAGTGTCTGGGACGTGCTGGGTAAGACAGAACCCTGGGCCTCCTCACCCAAAGCCCATCCCTGTGCTCCAGGCGGCCAGATGGCTTGTAGCATGGCCCTCCTGTTTTATTAGAGGACAACTGGGTGTCATTATACCATGGCAGGCAACCTTTGGGTGCGAGTGTCCTTTTTTTTTTTTTTTTAAATATTTTTATTGATTTCAGAGAGGAAGGGAGAGGGAGATAATTAGAAACACCAATGATGAGAGTGAATCATTGGTCAGCTGCCTCCTGCACACCCCACACTGGGGATCGAGCCTGCAACCCGGGCATGTGCCCTGACTGGGAATTGAACCCTGACCTCCTGGTTCATAGGTCGAGGCTCAGCCACTGAGCCACTCCAGCTGGGCGTTGTGAGTGTACTTAAAGGCATATGTGTTTGTCATGAAGTTCCTGGATATTGGGTTCATTCCACCTCGATCTGGGTGATAGATTACGTGGTCTCCCTCTCAGAGGGCTGTGATACCCCTCTTGCTAGGACCTTGGCAAGCGAGATCCTCGCTTGGCCTGGCACTTACCTTCAGGGATAAAAACCGAGGCCAGACAGGCCGCCCCCGCCACCATGTTGGATCCAGCCCAGGGGTAGCGGCGGCCAATGCGGTCAATGGTGATGACGATGAGGAGGGCGGCTGGGAACTCCACCAGGGCGGAGTAGAAGAAGTCCAGGTAGACGTTGCTCCCCGCGAGGCCCATGTGCATGATGAGGCCCTGATAGAGGACAGAGCCGGTGAACCTGGGCCAAGAGGAGAGCTCAGGTCAAGGCTGGAGGAGCAGTCATGGGAGGGGGCTTCTGGGAAAATCAGGGTTGGCCCTAAGTCACCCTTTTGTCATCTTATTAATACTACTAGAGGCCCGGTGCACGAAATTCGTGCACAGTAGGGTCCCTATGCCTGGCCGACAATTAGGGCTGATCTCTGGGGTGATTGGCAGGGTGATCGGGGCCCTACTTGCACCCACCTTGGCTTGACTGGTGCTGCCAGCTCACTGGCCCTGTCCCCTGCCGCTGCCAGTAACCTCCCTCTGTGGGGCGACCAGCAGGGCAATTGGGGTGGTCCCTGCTCATACCTGCCTTGGCTGGCCTGGTGCCGCCTGCTTGCCGGCCCCACTCCCCACCACCTCTGGTCAGAGCCTGCAGCCTGGGGGCAGCTCCTGCATTGAGCGTCTGCCCCCTGGTGGTCAGTGCACATCATTGCACCGGTTGGTCAATTTGCATATTAGGGTTTTCTATAGATAGGTTCCCTCCATCCATTGCTTTTTTTTTAAAAAATATATTTTATTGATTTTTTTACAGAGAAGAAGGGAGAGAGATAGAGAGTTAGAAACATCGATGAGAGAAAAACATTGATCAGCTGCCTCCTGCACATCTCCTACTGGGGATATGCCTGCAACTCAGGTACATGCCCTTGACCGGAATCGAACCTGGGACCTTTCAGTCCGTAGGCTGACGCTCTATCCACTGAGCCAAACCGGTTTCGGCAATCCATTGCTTTTTCACTATCTGACCAGGTGGCAGCCCGCTGTGGCCTCAGCACCAGGACAGGGGAGAACCTAGGAGCGCAATCCCTGGCCACGTTGGAAAGGCAAGAAGACATGGGAGCGGGATTGGTTTAGTAAAACTCTGCAGGTCCTTAGTGGTGCTGCTTCTCGGTGGCCTCCTAATGCAACTGAGATAAAGGACTGACAGCTTCATTCACAGTTTAGGAAGCCGGAGGGGCCCATGGACACAGCTCTCTTCTTAATGACTTCTCCTGCTGTGATGCAAGGAATATTTTGACACTGTTTCTAGGTGTGTTGACGGAAAGTGTCCACTGTCTTAATGGGGAATATGAGGAAAGTTTGCAAGAGCTGCAATTACTCAATTAAAGAAAGAAGAAGAATGAGGCCAGATTTCACGGCTGCATTTTTTCCATGCAATATGGTGAAGGTGCCTAACTAATTCTCCACGGGCTTTGCCGTGCCAGTGACTGTGGCTCTTCAGGTGCTGGTGTGAGTCAGCCTGTGGGCACTGGGAGGAGGGCCTGGTGCAGAGCCGTGGCTCAGCCCTCAGGGCAACCTGCAGGCCGCGGGCGCCGTCGGGCCCAAGTCACTGGCTTATTCTTGTGGCTCATTCTTGTTCAAAAGTGACTTCTCCAGGAAGAAGAGACAGGGCAAAGGCCCTTTCCCGGCCAGCCCTGTGCCGTCAGGAGAGAGCGACAGCGTCACCGGCTGAGCTGTACCAGGAGCTCTCAGCTTGGGCTGCATGGTTATAAAACGGTGGTTCCCAAGCCCTTCTCCCGATGAATTCAACGGTATCCTTGGCGGGGAGGGGTCTGGCCTTGAGATCTAAAAGCCTCCCAGGTGATTCCAAGGTGAAGCCCAGGTTGGGACCGTCCTGCGCGGCTTTGGAACTGGAAGCTGACGCCAAATCTGCCTGAGGAGGATGACGCCAGGGAAACGGCTGTCAGTGGGCCCACCTCGCTGTGCACCGTCCACACAACACCGGCACTAGGCTGTGTTGGAAGGTATCTCGTTCCCTTCCACAAAGTGAATGATTGGATTGAAAGAATTTAGAAGGATTTTATTTTACTTATGTTTTATTTTAAAAAATATATTTTTATTGATTTCAGAAGGGAAGGGAGAGGGAGAGAAATAGAAACATCAATGATGTGAGAGAGAGAGAGAGAGAGAGTCATTGATCGGCCACCTCCTGCAGGCCCCACACTGGGGATCGAGCCCGCCACCCGGGCATGTGCCCTGACCGGGAATCGAACCGTAACCTGGTTCATAGGTTGACACTCAGCCACTGACCACGCCAGCCGGGCTGCAGGGATCTTAAAGGGAAGAGCATTCCTTACCAGTTGTACATCAGGATCAAGGTGTGCTTCCTTATCTGCGGGGTTCGGACCAGGTCCAGGAACGAAGGGTTCAGCTTCTCGCCGACTTCCTCATCGGGTCTGAGGCACTAGATACACGAGAACCATTTGTATGTGGAGCGGCCGTGTCCCTGTGCCTCACCGGGCGCGAGGGAGCAGCAGTCGTCCTGCCGCCTGCTGAGGGCTGTCCCGCCAGGACTGGCTCAGCCCGTCACACCCCCTCGCTCCTCCCATCTTACAGCTGTCCCGGGAGTGGGGTTCTGGGGTTCCACCCACTTCCCAGGAGAGGAAGCTGGAGTCCCGGGATGACCCAGGCACAGATGCGATCTAGGCAGAGCCCGGTGCGGGAAATCGGGGCCACACGATGGCATGAGTGACCGAGGAGCGAGGGGAAGAAACCTCCCGCGAGACCAGCACTGACCAGACCTCATCGCGGGGGTGTGAGCTGTGACCTCTGGCGGGCAGGGGCCCACACGTGTTTCGGTCCTGACCAATCTCCGCAGGGACCCAAAACCTAAGACCGGGACTGTCCAGGCATTGCTGGGAGGGATGTTTTCCCAGCCCCCCGAAGCCAGAGGGGAAGCGGGGGAAGGCCTGCACCCCAAGTCCCCATGGGAAACGTCCTGTAAAATCTCAGATGCTGCCGGGTTACCTGTCTCAGCTCCTCAGTCAGAAATGATTGACTCTGATTTCGACACAATTGCCTAAGAAGCTCGCTTTCCCTTTCCCAGCCGCTGTGGGATGGAGGTGCGAGTAAAGGGGCGAGTCCGCTGGAGGCAGAGTGCAAGGCGGAGGAAGCGGCCCCAGCCCCGCTCCTCGAGAAGACAGGCTGCTCAGAACGGCTCGACACTTCCTACCCAACGTCTTGAATTCTAAGAAATGATTGATCGTGTTGGAAAATCCTCTTTCCTGATCTGGGAATCTTCCCTCTGGGGGAGCCTCCCTCCGTGGGGATGCAGGCGGACGCACAGGTAAAGCAGACATGGGCGTGAAGGCGGGGTGCGGGGAGGGCGGTCGGGGTGGGGGGTTGGGTGCAGGGGTGGGGGAGGGGGGCAGCACAGGCCCAAGGTGCCTCAGCAGAAGCTCCTCATGTGACTTGCAAATGGCTGTTTGGTTTCCTAAAATTAAAGGGTTTATGCTTCCCACCTGTCTATGGCCATGGCACCTCCCCTGCAGGTGAGCGTGTTCCCACCCGTTTGAAATGTCTGACAGGGAACCATGATTCCTGGTCCCATGGAAGCCTCTGTTGCCTGCGGCGGGCCCTCTGATGGCGCGGTTTTCCGTGTCCTCCATCGCCCCCCCCGCAGCACTGGCTCACCTGGAGCGCCGCGGGCGTGGCCTTGCCGTTCTTCCTGGAGATGTGCCTCATCACCTGCATGGCCTCGGCGTGTCTGTTCTGGGAGAGCAGCCACCTCGGCGACTCGGGCACGCACCTGGGTTCCGTGTCAGTGCCAACAGTGCGTGAGCGGAGGGGAACCCCCGGGCCCTGCCCCCCGCGGCCACACCAGGCTTCCGGGAGGGACCTCGCTCAGCGAGGCACCTCCAGAGGAAATGGAGTCAGGCAGGGGCTGCACAGCCCAGGGAACACCCCGCAAGCGCCCGGGAAGCTACGCGGCGGGCCGGGCCTGCGGTGGGACAGGAGTGAAGGACCCTGGGGGGCAGAGGGATGGTGCGTGTCAGGGGAGGGAGAGAAAACATATGGCAACCGGTTTCCTTTTTGCTCCAAACGGACGTACCAGTAATAGAGCAGGAAGCAGAAGTTGGGCAGGGTCACCGCGAACTGCAGCCACCGCCAGTGGGGCAGCACGTAGGCCGCCCCCGCGAGCACCAGGAGCCCCACGGTGAAGGCGACTTGGTAAGCAATCCCCACGGTCCTGCGGTAGCTCAGCCCCACGAACTCCGTCACTGCAGAGAGAGCCACGTGGTCAGCGAGCCGGACAGCAGGCAGCTGGCTGGCCAACCACGGCCAAGCCAGAATGCCAACCTCACTGTGTCGTCCAAATTCTAGACCTTCCTATACAGCTCCCTGAAACTTTAAATTGTTCCTTGAGGCCTGTTTTAGAATGATTGCTATGGTGTTAATTCACATAAAGATCCTATAATCCCATATTAGATGGGGTGGTGAGCAACATGTTTGATTCCCAGAATAATTTCAAGGATAGAGGCAGCTGTATTTCCGATCCATGCGGAGTTTTGATGGAGAGGAACGAAGGCAGTGATAACTGAACACCGGAATACGTGAGTCTAGCGCTGAATCTAGGTGGCAGGTGGCTTTTATGTAAATGAATGCCTCCATGTAACGCGCTCTCTACGCGAGTTAAACATTCTCCTGGCCGTCCTGTTAATGTGTGTCCATGGCTCGAAAAGCTTGCGGTGGGTTCTCCTGCCTGGAGTTGGCAGGTACCGGCTCCCACACACTGGTATTTAAATTCCCTGGAACTTTGCAAGCTGGTTGCTAAACCCACTGGCTGGCACCTTAAAATCTGTCTCTGTGGGAGTATTTATAACTCAGAGGTTGGAAAACACTATAAATCATGGTTTTCGTTTTCCACGGGCCGGTTCACCAGCATACCCCGAGCGCTAAAACAGTCACCTTCCCTCCCCCCCCCCGCCCCCCCCCCCCCCCCCCCCCGTGACTACATCACGGCAGACGAACGGAATCTGCGCTACAAGAATTTAGGGAGTAGTCATTCCCATATCGCAAACGCACTAGAATTGAAATTCAGATACTCCACAAGTCACAGAGTTTCCGTTTAAAACGTTTGGGGATTGTGTCGAAGACTTCAACCCGTTATAAACCAAACAGAAATGCACCCTAAAAATACTGTCAATGACTGTGAATGACCCCAAAGCACCTTACAGCAGAGTTCAACCAGAGGAGGCGAGTGCCCCCTAAGGAGAAACGCCCGTCCGCCACAGAAGCCTCCTCCACAGGCAGGCCTCCCGCAGGCCGTGCCGAGGGACGGGCAAGAGCGGAGCGGAGGCTGAACCGGCTTCAGTTCCCACCGCTGATTTCCACACAGTTCTACACACTGCGTGTCCTGCAACCGAATTACCGCTGGAATAACTGGGCGCGTGGATTCCTTTGTGGCCCAAACATCGTTAGGTGTCTGCCGCGACAGGCAGCCACCAGCACCCGCGCCACCCTTCCTCCTCTCCCAGAACCGCCAAGTTCGTGTGAGCAGGCAGAGGTTCAGGCACGGAGTCTAGGTCTCTCGTGCGTCGTGAGAGCTTTGCTATTGTTATTTCGGTCTCACGTGTCCCCCTCCCTGTACCTGGACGCTGTTCAAAGGCCGCTGAAGGGAAAGCAATGGGGCCTGTTGATGGGGGGCACTTGTTCTGGTGCCACCTTGAAGGTGCTGTGCTTCTAGAAGCCGAGCCTTCTCCTGCGCCCCATGGAGCGGAAGCCCAAGCTGGCTGCTGTGAGTGGATGTAAGTGACACTCCCGGGCCTGCCGCGGGCTGGGGAGCCTCGACCAGTGGTCGGCAACCTCATTAGTCAGCAGCCAAATATCAACAGCACAACGATTGAAATTTCTTTTGAGAGCCAACTTTTTTAAACTTAAACTATATAGGTAGGTACATTGTTATTAACTTCATTAGGGTCCTCCTATGCTGGCCTTTGCTAAAAACGTCCTCAATCTGATGGAGGTACGTTCACTGAGGTCGACCCCTTCCAACTCTCCCATCCTCAACTGGTGCATGAATCAATCGCGTGCGCCTCCCCCGCGCTGCATATTACGTGGCCCGCCTGCCCGTCGTCCGACCGACACCCCCACTTCTTCTAATGCCACTTCTTCAAAATAGACTCGCCCAGGCCAAAAACCGACTTCTGCGCATGGGCCATGAAGTTTCCATCGCACTGTACGTGCGCGCCCGCACGTGGTATTTTGTGGAAGAGCCACACTCAAGGGGCCAAAGAGCCGCATGTGGCTCGCGAGCCGCGGTTTGCCGACCACTGGCCTAGACCAACCAAGCCCTCGCGCTCTCAGCCTCCTCGCATGTACATCGAGGCTAACAGTGCTTTGCTGGAATGGCTTTCGGCAAAGTATCAAAGTCCCTCATAAACCTAATGCATCTCTCGGCCCTGCCTTTTCTTCATGGATTGGCCTGGCAGGCTAGTTTTCTCTCCATGTCCTACCCCCGGGCACAGAAAACACAGATTCCTAAGGAATTACGTAAGGAGCCGCTGCCGACTCCATTGTGTTCTTTACGGGAGGGACGCGCGCTGAGCGGACCGACAGGATTTTAGGAATTCCTGACGCAGAAAAGACACCCGTCTGGACGCTGTCTGGAAGGCGGGTCCCTGTGCCTGCCCCCCACCACCTGCCTGCATTCTGGCAGCACCGACCCTCGCTCTCCCCGCTGCAGTCACAGCCTCTTACTCAGGATGTAGCCGATCACCCAGCCGGCCTTGCTGACCAGCCCTTGGACCAGGCGGAACAGTAGCACCCAGGGGTAGGTCGGGGCAACGGCCATGAGAACTCCCGACGTAGCGTTGATGAGGATGGTGAGCAAGAGGCAGAGCTTGCGGCCGAACCTGCGAGGAGCAAACAAGGAGAGGGGAGAGGGTGAGATTTGACGGGCGAAGGCTGTGGAAAGTCATGGAAGTTACGGAGCTCCAACATCTGAATTATGGGCGAGAGCCCGGCTCAGGTCCGTCCTGGTCAAGACTTTCCACCTGTGACTCTGCGTGCGTTTTAGGCCCAGAAGCCCATTCACCCGGGACCAGGGCACCACTCAGTCCCTCGCTGGGAGGGTGTGAGGGCCAGGGTCATTCTTCCAGAGTCTAAATTCTCACAGGGTCCCCAGGGGGGTCATCTGTACGTTAATACTGGGGAAGCACGGCTTTCATTTCACTGGGCCTCAGTGTGCTCCTTTGAAAAACTGGGAATGATCAAATCCGACACAAAGAGAGGGAGAAACAGCGATTTGTTGTTCCACTTATGCATGCATTGGATGGTTATTTATGCAGGCATTGGATGATGATTTATGCATGCATTGGATGATTTTTGCATGTGCCCTGACCAGGGATCGAACCTGCAACCTTGGTGTATCGGGATGACGTTCTAACCAACTGAGCTCCCTGGCCGGGGCCTCAACTCTCCTTTTGAAGGCTGTCCTGACCCTAACTGAAATACAAGGCGTGGGGGTGCCCATCACAGCGACTGGCACATAGGAGACCTCGACTTGGAAGCGTCCACGTGGTTGGGTAAGTTGGCTGGGGCCCACGGGGACCTAGATTCTGCTTTGAGCCAGTTCCATCCATTCTGGGAGGCCCTGGCTCCTGAGAGCTCATTGTTATATTTTCAGACACGCTGTGAGCTCATTGTTAAACAGCCATCAAAGTTAAATTATATGCTTATAATTAGGTAAATTACACTTAAAAACACGTGTAAGTAATAAATATGTAAAACGCATCAATTCCCAGTATGTCGCGGTGTTTGACCGTTATGGATGCTCATGAGGTTATTTGTGACTTTCTGTGGTGTGTGCGGTGGGAGCACACAGGACGGCACCTGTCTCCAGCCAACCCTGCGCTCAGTGGCCTCAGCTTGGTAGCTTGCAGTGGGCCATGTGGGAGTGAGTGTTCACACCAGGGGCATCAGCAAGTGCTGCAGATCGGGGCCTTCTCCTCAGAGCCAGTGTCCAACACGGATCGAACACGGATGCAGCACTTGGAATGACTAATGGTTAGAACAAAGAACCTGGACTTGGTGAGAGATTCCTTTTTGGGGTCAGGTGATCCTCAAAATCACCCTTCAGGAGGTCGTGGGTGATGAAATAAATTAGATATCTAGCAAAGTTTATTTTCAAATTCCCTAGCATCGGTCCTTCCTTCCTTCCTTCCTTCCGCCCTCCCTCCCCCCACTCCTTTTCCTTCCTTCCCACTTTCCATTTGCAAAGCTGACCTCCAGCGAGGTGACTTGGTGTCAGACTCAGTATTCCTACTTACAACTTTTTCATAGTCTCCCCCTCCCCCATCCCTGCTTTTCTTTGAAAAGATGCTGTAATTGTCTGTCAGGTCATATTTTTAAAAAATCTCACAGAAAACAATCTATTTAATGTTGGTTTATTCTGTAGCATAAAAGAGATTTCGATGAGATCCTTGTATAAATCGGAAAATTGTTCAGAAATAGGCATTAAGTATGCAAAATATAAATTGCCTTTTTTGAGCCCGGGGGTGGCTATCTTATCACACACTCTTACCTGCACACACAAATAGAACAGAAAAAGAGGCAAAGCCAACAGAACTTCAGACAATTTAAGAAAAAAGAAAAGAAGATCCAGTGCAAAGGAAGGACCAGCATCCTGAGGGAGAGCCATGAGTAAGCAGCTCTACCCGGGATTGAAAGTACGAACAGTAATGAGGCCACGCAGAAGGTGGATGACTGGGGATGATCAGCCAGGAGTGCAGTGTCAGGAGAGTTAGAACCGGTCTCCTGCCTTGAGTGGGATGAGAATCATTAACTCGCTCGCTTAACCAGCCGCGAGGCGCAGCCACCTAGCTGCTCCCTTCTGTCCGGGAGAGTGTCAGTGTCTGCACCACCCAGTGAGGGAGGGGGAGAGGGGGCCAGGGGCCAGCAGGAGGGCCACGCGCTGGAAGGAGCCCAGGGGACTCTGGACCAGCCCCTCCCCTCAGTGCGGCGCTCCTGACTTAAGGGGTCACCTCCAAACAGCCATCCTCAGCTCTGAGGCCATGAAATAAAAGCAGATGACCTTCCTCTTTGCCTCACGGGCTCCCACAGCGTCCCAGGAGCAGCCTCTGAGAGGAGCTGAGCACAGAGTCCCAGAAGGGGTGTGGTGGATGGAGCTGCTGGTGCACTAGCCTCTTAACACCTTTCCTCCCTCTCTTCCCCTCCCCTCGCCCGGGTGGATGGTGAGGAAGAAGGACTTGGGCCAAACCATCCATTACCCTCCCTCTCACCCTAGGCTTCTGCATAGCCCCTGGGCAGAACCACTGCCAACTACAGAGCCCTCTCTCCAGGGCCCAGAGGACGGGAGTAACCCAGGGGCCAGGCTTGTCTCTCGCAGAGGAAACCTGAGATGGCCCAGGCAGCGCTTCGAGGCAGGCATTTGTAGTCTGTGGACTGTGAGACGCCTGGTTTCCAGCAGGGACAGCTGAACCCAAGTGCTTCCGGAGCCCGTGGCACCCACCTGTCTGCTATGTAGCCGATCCCCATGGAACCGACGAAGAATCCCACGTTCACGGCTGCCTGAACGAGGTCCAGCATCCAGGAGTTGGCACACACCAGGTTAAACTGCCGAGGGCCAGAGGGGTCCCGCGTCCAGAGAGAAAGGAAACAAACGGTCAGGCCCGCCTTGGCCTGGGGAGCTCCCCTCGTGTCCCCGGCATGGGGCGGACCCCCTCGTGTCCCCGGCATGGGGCGGACGGGCCGGGAGGCAGGAACCCACTGTTTTCTTGCCATTTGTTAAGTTTCCCCACACGACCACAAGATTTGTCCCGCAGTCTGTTTAGCGTCCCGCCTGGCAGTAGGTCGTTAGGCTAAACTCCGTTGCTGGCTACATCAGCTGAAGCCGGGTAGTCACTTCATTTCTGCACAGAACAATTTCCCTTTCTAATTTTAGTGCACAAATAGGTGTGTGAACAGGACACAAAAGCTGCCTGGAGTAGGTTGGGTTGTTCCTCATCTTGTTGTTGTCTCTTTAAGGCCGGGGCCGGGGTCGGGGCGGGAGAAGGGGGGTGGGGTGGAGGTGCGGGGGCTTTCCATTTGGATATTTATTTACTTATAAAGACCACAACCCGGGCATGTGCCCTTGACTGGAATCGAACCTGGAGCCCTTCAGTCCACGGCCGACGCTCTATCCACTGAGCCAAACCAGCCAGGGCCCATTTAGATATTTAGAACATCATTCGCAGGCCATACAAAGTTAAAATCAACTTTAAAACTAGCCTGCTCTATTTGGTCAAACATTTAATTAGAACTCACCCCTAATGCCTTGGCAGGGCCTTGTACGGCCCTCGGGCCGGACACTCCCCACCCCTGCTAATGTCTGGGGGACTGACTGGGGGCGTCTTGCTGAGCTGTGACACTTGCTCTCTCTGGAACAGGAGGGAGTGTGGGAGGAGGGCCGGGTGCTGGCCTGGAAGGCAGGCGATGCCGCTTAGGGCTGACTGCTAATCCTCTCACGCCGCGGCTGTGGGCGAAACTTTCCCCTGCTCCCTGGGCCTGTTTCCTCATCTCTGCGGGAAGGAGGAGTGTGCCCCTCTATAAAGCCTCATCGCTGTGGGGGGCTAAATCTGTGACCTTCAGCGTTTCATGCAACTGCGAGACCATCTGAGGTCCTTAAACAAGGCCCCTCGCGCTGAAGGTCTGTCCACAGGAGCCACCCAGTCTTCCCATGGCGCCAGGCAGCGGCATGCTCTGTGCTCTGTGTTCTCGGGATAATTGCCTCCCCCCCTCCTCCATTTTGCTTTGCCTCTAGGAAGAGCACATCTCTATTTTTTTGTTTCTCTATATTTATTGAAATGAGATTAGATTGCCATTAGATGCTAATGTTGCCTCTGGTGTTTAGTAACGTAAGGGCACCATCGCATCAGCTCCCACCCCAGCTGGCCAGCAGGAGCAGCGCAGCGAGTCCGACGGGCACCGCTCAGGTGGGCCCGCAGGGACCCTCCGCGCTGCGATGGGGGAGTGGAGGGGAGGCAGGGCGGCCAGAGGGAGAGGAGGCTTGAATCTTTCCCTTCCCTGGCATTATTTCCGGGAACTGTCATTGGCGTTTGCTTGTTTCTTACAGCTGGGAGTTGCATAAGTGAGAATCATGATCGAATCTGACCGGGTTTTAGCTAATCCATTCACACTCCAGACAGATAAGAGGCTGCATGTTTTTCTCAGAAACCGGGATTTTCTAAGATACCCTGAGTCCAAAGAGCATGCCTTACTGGCTTCTTCCATAAAAAAAGCTACACTATTTTTTAAAATTCTTAACCTTTATTGTTGAAAGTATTACATAGGTCCTCCTTTCCCCCCATTAACCTCTTCCAGCCCGCTCTCGTCACCCCCCACCCCCGCCCTCACCTCCCCATTGTCTGTGCCCACGGGTGATGCATAGATGCACCCTCTCCTGCCTTCCCTCTGAGGTTCAACAGTCTGTTCCTGCTTCTGTGGCTCTGGGTCTATTTTCAATCAGTTTATTGCACCATTTGCTGTCGGTTTAAGTCCTGCCTCACTCACCTCGGTCACGATGGAGGAGCCGGGCGTGTCGTACACCCAGCCGTGCCCGCAGGGGCCCAGCGGCAGGAGGCTCCTGTTGGCGGCCAGGCCGGCCAGCGGGTCCACGCAGTCCAGGCCGCTCCGGTTCCAGTCCACCTCGTAGCTGAGGCACTGGCGGGGGAAGGCCTCGCCCGCGGGCCCCGGGCCGGGCACCGTGAGGTTCAGCTCCTCGGCCGGGCTCCAGCCGCAGCGCCGGCTCAGCTGAGCCACACCCGGGCTCCGGCAGCGGTGCTCAGGGGTGAGGCCCAGGAAGACGATGCCCACGTAGATGGGGGGGAACGAGGCCGAGAGCAGAGCGAGGAGGAGGAACGTTTGCTTCTGGAAGAAGTTGAATTCCCCGACGTGCGCGAGCACCTCGTCCACCGTGGGCATGGTGGCTGCGGGCAGGAGGGCTCCGATGTGCTTCCCTGGCGGCCGCGAATGTCCCCGCCAGGCTGCGGCCGGCTCAGCACAGCTCGGACCAAAAGTCCAAGTGTGAGCGTGAGCTCACTTCAGAGAGAGCCGCTCTGGAGCAGCCCTGCCCGCGGCCCGGCCTCCAGCCGTGCCTCCTCCGCCGGTGCTGGGCCCGCTGCTCCCCTGACCGCTGCCCCGCCGTGCCCTCAGCCAGATGTGTCGATTGCAACACCGCTTTGCCACTGCCTCCTACCAGCACCACAAACAATCCTCGCTCTGTGTCCCCGGGCGAGAAATCTGAGCGCTCACACACCGCTGGCCTGTTAATCTTTCCCCAGTAACCTAAGTGTCCGGGGAAGGAACACTTTCCTATCGCGCCCGCTCGGCCCCCTTCCTCCCGGGGCTGGGGGATGCACAGGCTGGCTCGCCTGGTGCCATGTGCGCCCTGGACTGGGGGCAGAGCCTGGTCTGCATGAAGGAGGTTTGCAGACCCTACCCCGGGCTCGTGCTACAAACAGCACATGCTCCCTGGTTCCGCACTGTGGCTGCTCGTTTGGGTTTTCGTCTGGGTTTTCCAGTTCTACTTTTTTTAAAGAAAATATGTTTTTATTGATTTCAGAGGGGAAGGAAGAGGGAGACAGAGACAGAAACATCAATGATGAGAGAGAATCATGGATTGGCTGCCTCCTGCACGCCCCCCCACTGGGGATCCAGCCTGGCACCAGGGCATTGAACTGTGACCTCCTGGTTCATAGTTCCATGCTCAACCACGGAGCCGCGCCAGCTTATAAGACCAAGAAGCAGCCCTGACCGGTTTGGCTCAGTGGATAGAATCTTGGCCTGCGGACTGAAGGGCCCAGGTTTGATTCCTGTCAAGGGCATGTACCTTGGTTGTAGATTCCCGGATCCCTGGTCGGGGTGCATGCAGGAGGCAACCAATTGGAGTGTCTCTCTCACACCGATGTTTCTCTGTGTGTCTCTCCTGCCCCTCCACTCTTTCTAAAAATCAATGGAAAAATATCCTTGGGTGAGGATTAACCAAAAATAAAGAAATAATAATAAAAGCAAGAAACAGGGTGCCCGTGAGGACCCGTCAGGCCCCGTGTGGCCTTTGCCACGGCCGAGGGCAGCCAGGCAGGTGTCTCTGCTTCCGAGGTGACGCAGCATCACAGACTGAAAGTGCTGGTTTCGGGGAGCGGTGGCTCATTTCTGTAGCCATTGGAAGGTTGTGCGGGGAGAGAGGCCCGGATGGTGGCCCGATGGGTGCGGCACAGATGGGTGTGGCCTTGAATTTGGAGACGCTTTCCAGTTCTTTGCTCAGTAGCTCTCTAGATGCAGAAAAATTTTCCAATGAAAATGAAAATTTTTTTTAATAAAATAAAGGCAGATAAGTAATCCCAACCAGTGAAAGGATGAGGCAATGTCAAGCAAGAAACGCATACCTTAACCTCCACTTCCTGCTTGGAATAGATGTACTTTTCCTTATTCTTCCCACTGGGTCCGACTCAGCACCCTGGAAGCCGTATATGAAGTAACCATAGGATGACTGGACAGGGAAGTGTGTGGGGGGAGGCACACTGGCTGGGAACCCCGGGGTGTGACGTGGGCAGGGGTTTCTTCCTGCCAACAGACACAGGCTGGGTGCTGGGGAAGTGACCGGCCAGAGGCACCGGGAATGCAGCCCCCGAAAGCCCCCCAGAAGCCTGTTCTGTCAAGAGTCCCGGGAATAAGAGAGTTTTCCAATAACCCCTGTGGGCATCTCATTTCTCTTTTCTTTTAAATGTTCTGGTCAGTCTCTGGTTAGCCGCAAATTATCCTTGTCTCACACTATCTCCAAGGATGCCGGCGCTCCGTGAGACCTGACACTGCGATGAAAGCCGCTGTCGGCACTCTGCGGCGAGGCCCAGCCCTCGGGGCAGCAGGGACGCTGTCCCCAGCTGGGGACCATCAGCAGGACCAGATGTCACCCAGCCCAACCTCTGAGAATGTGTGATCCCTCAACCAGATCCTCAACTCACAGCCGCCCCACCCGGCATCCTCCAGCTCTGCAGCCGACACGTCTAATGAACGGAAACCCAGTCTCCTCGACCCAGGGCCTTCTCCCTGAGGGGACACCTGTCACACGGCGGAGACTTAGTCGCGTGGCCGTGCTGACGTGGCGAGACTGAGGTGGCCTGTGGTTTCTCCTGAGAGTCAACACGGCCGTCTATGGCTTTGGTCTTAGCACCGTGGCCTCCACCGGCAGCCTCTTCTCCGACCCTAAGCGCCACCGGACAAACCCAGAGGAGGAGAGCAGTGTCCCAGCCCATGGCAGACAGCGCGCTGGGAGGAGAGGGAGCAGGACGCTCACACCTGCTGAGCAGCGGTGCTGGCCTCAGGCAGCCTTGGCGGAGCTGCGTCCCCCTGACCCGCAGAGCATCCCACGGGGTGGGTGTGAGTGGTCCTGACCCGCAGAGCATCCCACGGGGTGGGTGTGAGTGGTCCTGACCCGCAGAGCATCCCACGGGGTGGGTGTGAGTGGTCCTGACCCGCAGAGCATCCCGCGGGGTGGGTGCGAGTCCCCTTGACCCACAGAGCATCCCGCGGGGTGGGTGCGAGTCCCCTTGACCCACAGAGCATCCCGCGGGGTGGGTGCGAGTCCCCTTGACCCACAGAGCATCCCGCGGGGTGGGTGCGAGTCCCCTTGACCCACAGAGCATCCCGCGGGGTGGGTGCGAGTCCCCTTGACCCACAGAGCATCCCGCGGGGTGGGTGCGAGTCCCCTTGACCCACAGAGCATCCCGCGGGGTGGGTGCGAGTCCCCTTGACCCACAGAGCGTTCCGCGGGTTGGGTGTGAGTGGTCCTGACCCACAGAGCATCCCCCGGGGTGGGTGTGAGTCTCCCTGACCCTTAAAGCATCCCGCGGGGTGGGTGCGAGTCCCCCTCCCCTGACCCGTAGAGCATCCCACGGGGTGGGTGTGAGTGGTCCTGACCCACAGAGCATATTGCAGGGTGGGTGTGAGTGCCCCTGACCCGTAGAGCATCCTGCGGGGTGGGTGTGAGTCCCCCTCCCCTGACCCACAGAGCATCCTGCGGGGTGGGTGCGAGTGCTCCCATTTCACAGACGAGGACACTGAGGGTCAGAGCCATCGGGGCTTCCTCAGTGTCAGCAGCCGGTGGAGGATGAGTCGGAACTTGAGGGGTGGGCGAGTTAAACAGTGACCAAGGCCCTAAACCTGCCTGTGCTCCCCGGGACCCAGGGTGGTCCTGGCGGCCGCTCACCAGGAGCCCTTATGCACCTGCGCCCTGATGTGACTCCATTTCAAGACCAGGTCTCCGTGCCCCGAGCAAGAGGGTGCAGGTGAGAGGCAGGAAGAGTAAGGAGACTCGGGCCAAGCAGAAAGGATGTTGAAATCCCTGTGAGTTACCTACGAAAACGATCAGGTAAGACGAAGGCGAGCCCACAGATCCTGTACAGGCCGGGTTTGCTGTCATTCTACACCATTTCCACCCACAGACGCACACAGGAGCAAAGGCCACAGGGGCTGCGTGAACCCTCCCCCTCCCCGGACAGGCTGGGCCTGCAGCGAAGCCACGCAGGAGTGAGCACAGAGGGGAGTGAGTGGGGTGCGAGGGGAGGGGGGGCCCGGGGGGTTGGATGGAGCTGACTTACCATTGAATCCGGTCTCTCTCTGTTTTAAAATATATTTTTATTGGTTTCAGAGAGGGAGGGAGAGGGAAAGAGAGAGAGAGAGACATTGGTGATGGGAGAGAATCATGGATCGGGTGCCTCCTGCACGCCCCCTACTGGGGATGGAGCCTGCAACCCGGGCATGTGCCCTGACCCCTGACTGGGAATTGAACCCTGACCTCCTGGTTCATGGGTCGATGCTCAGCCACGGAGCGGCACCGGCCGGGCTTGAATCGGCCTCTTGTGCGTTGCTCACGCTGCGGTGTGGGGCGCGCTCGCTCAGGGTGTGAGCACGGGCTGCTCCCGCCCAGGCTGCGCCATCCTCCGACCCACGTGACCGGATGAGCTCACAGTAATGAATGGCGGCGGTATTCTCAGCCTTTTACCAAGTTTCCTTGTAACGTAAGGAAATCCTGTCCCCGACGCTGTCTCCTGGCTGCGCCCAGCAAGGCCACCTGTGCCCGCACTGCCTTCCTCAGCCCCGCCCGGAGGACAGGGGGCAGTGCGGGCGGTGACTGTGCCGCCTGCCCAGGGACGAGCGGGCGCCAGAGCGCAGGGCAGAGCAGGGAGCCGTCGGCAGGACGATGCTGGCAGCGGGTCCCTGACCGCAAGAAGGCGCCGAGAGCCTCGGGCTGCGCTCAGGTGAGTCTGCCCGGGACAGGGATCGCTGAATGCGCTGCCTCACGGGATGCAGGTCCTGGGTTCTCCGGGCGGCTCGCGGGGGTGATGGCAGCAGGCCAGGCCGGCTGGGGGAGGGCATGGCCAGACTGTGGTCCAGCCTTGCCCTGGCGCATCCGTGTCACCTGGGCGTGTGCCCACCGTCTTTTGTAAATTGGCGACAGCACTCAGATTGGAGAGTGGGGAATGGACACCCTGCGAGGCTGCTGTGGTCACTCACAGACGGCCTTCACCCCGCTTTCTGCCTCTTGTCCCCCCTCCCCCCACTCGCCCTTGCCTTGCAGTCTGCCTGGATGCTCTGCTGAGGGACCTGGCTGTGGCCCTCCGTTTTGTCAGCCCTAGGAAACTGGTGCCGCTGCCCGATGGGGTGGCGTGTGTCCCGCCTCCCTCCGGTGCAGGAAGGCGCACCCCATCTGACTGGCTGCCCAGAGTCTCTGGCCCCTCGGCCTCACAGTCCGTTTCTGGTGACGGAGCCCAGAAAAGGGGTGCCAACCCCTCCTTCCTGGCTGGCTCCAGGCCTGCCTCCTGCCATTTCTTTCTGGATGAAAGAGGCAGAGAGAGAGCCTGGGGCTGGCCAAGTGGCCCTAGACGGACAGGGGATGTATAGGTCAGGGGACTCCCAGCCACCTCTACTGCGCTCTTCGCACTGTCCGGCCTGCGCGGCCCTGCTGTCTGCCCTCCGTCTTTCTCCTTCACTGTCCACATCAGTGGGTGCAGCCCAGCTGGTATGTGTGGTGGGGATGTGGTTTCTGGGTCAGCAGTGGCCCACCTCCTCCTCCTTTTTGTGGATCACCACCCTCACTCACTGAAAAAACCACCAAGTGCATCACCGACACGAATTCCTCCAGAACCCCTTAGCTTTCCTGCGGGAGACAGTCTCAGGGAGAAAGAAGCCTAGGACAGGCGTGTGACTTCTGGTGGAAATCAGAGTGTCCCCGGGTCCCAGAGAAGCACCAGGGAGAGGCTCCCAACCCAGCTCAGGGAGGGTGGGCTCCTCGAGGAGAAGGCGGGTTTCCTAAACAAAGCCTCTACTGGAAACGCTGAAGGGGGAAGGTCATTTTGTGGGGAGAACAGTTGTTGCTTCATCTGTAAAATCTGTGTGTAGGCCCCTCCACCTCAGCCATCCACGGCAGCCTGGCCCACCCGGTTCCCGCCGTCTAGGACTCTCACACGCTCCGTGTTCCATCAGCACCAAAGAGATTATTGGATGAGGCACTTATTCAGCGAACATCCCCCCACGCTGTGAAGGAGGCCTCCTGCCGGGCACGTGTTCCCCTCGGGGAGACTTCGAGGCAACGCCAGTCGCACAGTAAACAGTCACGAAGACACTGTCGCCAAAGACCTGGGAAGCTTCATTCTGTTGTGGTTGCTCTAAACATTAAAAAGTGCTTACTGCCCACATATTTTGGGTAATATGTAAGAATTATATTCATACGGAAGATAAATAATTTGGAACCGTTTGCAAATAAGGGATCTGGAATGGAAGAGAGATGCTGGAATGGTACCTGCAGACCTGGAGGGTCCCTGGGCTGGATGCCACCTTGTGGGAAACGGAGCCCAATCGAGTAGAAACCAGGTTTCTCAACTCAGCAGCATCCTGGTCTGGACCCGCTCGATGCCAGACACGCCCTGCCCCCCGGGCCATGACACGTGTGGCAGACGTGGCTGCCTGTACCCGGATGAGAGGTGCCTGTGTAAGAGCTCTATCTCAGAGACGAGGACCTCAGGCCCAGAGCGGGAGCGATGGCTCGGAAGCCGCAGTGGTTGGAGCAGAGCCTGGTCAGCACTTCCGTCGGCTGCTGCCTCTTCCCGGCTCTTCGCACGGAAACTCTACCAGGACCTCCTGGAGATGCCACGCAGCTCTGTCTGCACCAGGGCCTCGGAGCAGACTCTCAGATCATGTGGCTTCTGTAGAGAGCCCAGACTTGGCAGCGTGTACTGAGCCGTCTCCAATGAACTTAGGAACAAGATTTTTATGAAATTCCAGCAACACTCGCTGAGCCAATTCCGAGTCGCCATGTGGTTCCTCCCCAGCTCACACTTTCCTCTGAGAAAGTCTGTTCTCCCTGTACTAGTGACGGTGCCTGAGCCAGTCCCCGAGGACTTCTGCACAACTGATCGCTTTCCATGGCGCTGGCGACGGAGTGACCCTGTGCTTGCCAAGCAGCGAGCAAATCCACACACAGCTTCTGTCCGTGTGATAACCGGGTGTCACGTATGCAAAGCTGAAGTTCACTTCACGAGAACCTCCGGTTTCCTGGGTCCTTCCTCCTGCTCAGCCGTGCAGCCACCTAGAGAACCCCAGATGGTTCCCGTGCTGACACCTGCGCTCCCGTCCCTCGCCTCTCGCTCGCCATGTTGACGGAGAAGTGACGGAGACAGCAAAGGGGAGAGAAACCCGACTCCAGAACGTCTCTCCCCGGGGACTGAGCAGGCCGGCTCCCTTCCGGGCTGCGCAGGGTCGCTGGGCGCCCGGCGTGGATTCTGTCACGGCCGCGCTGCTGCCATTGGTCCCGCGGCCGGTGTTTGGAACAGACCCCCGGAGCCAGCGGACGCCGGCGACATTCAATCTCCGCCCCAATCCGTGTCAGTGTGCCGGTGACGAAGGTCCGACGGGCCCCGCCCGCAGCGTCTGTCCCAGCCGGTCCTCCTGGCAGGCGGCCCGCGGCCACAGCAGGTGCATCCCCTGCCCTTTGTCCCAGTGACCCGGAGCCGGGAGATGGCCGGGAATGCTGCTGACGCCACTGGGCTCAGCCCCGCCTGCTGCCCTCCCACCCTGCCCGCGGGCGAGGAGCCGTGTCCACGCTGCCGATGTTATCAGCGCCGGATGATGAATTTGGGGCTGGCTTTGTGCAGGGCCCAGGAATGTCCCCTGTCAGTGGAAGGATCAGGGGGTGCTGCCCGGTCCCAGCACCATCTCCTTCCCCCCAATCCCGACCCTGCCCTGAGGATGCTCAATGCTCGATGCTCCTGGAGCAAGGCCCACCGCCTGGTCCCCTGCCGTGTGCAGAGCGGCGTCTGCGGTGGCCACGGCAGCATCGCAGGGAGGCCGCAGAAGTGGCCTACCGGTCCCGTCCCATCCCCCCGGCCGTGGTTAAGAGTCGGTGACAGCGCAGCCTGGGGCCTCGTTTGCTCTCACTTCTCAACTGTGGTTTCCGTGCAGCTGGGAGGTGAGTGGGAGCTCACTCGTTTCCTCCCGAGGGTCAGCCCGCCGTCCGCCCAGGCGTGGCTTCCAGACCCCTGGTAGCTCAGACCGTCCCGGGCGCCCGACGGTGGTCCGGCTGCTCTAGTTTTCAGTTGAAGGAACCGAATCCCAGGCGGCCCGGTGACCCATTCAGGGCCACGTCCCAGACGCCCCGCGGAGCCCCCCTGCCGCTCGCTGCCCCACACCACGCAGCGTGTCCATTCCACATACAACTCCCGGGCAAGGCGCAGTGCGGAAACCAAACAGTGGGTAGAAAAGCTTCATGGTGGACTGAGATTCAGGATGGAAACACGTGCGCAAATGGCGTGTTTCCTGGGGCGTCACCAGCAGGACCGAGAGTGGGATTCCGTGGATGTAGAGTGAGGACACGGCCCCGACCGCTCGTCTCTGGTCCTCTGGACCTCTCCCTGCATGGCCATCGTGACGATGTGTCTCGGCTTGGGGACCAGCTGGTCAGATGTCGCCGAGGGCACCCGCATGCAGTGGAACGGAGCGGCCGGTCTCCTCTGCCCCTCCCTCCTCCTGAGCTGGCAGCTACGGGCCCAGGGCCGGACCCATGGAACTTTCTCAGGGATCAGCAGGTCTGCGTGAGCACTGCCCACGACATGGCAGCGGACATGGCGATGGGCTCTGAAAGTGGTGAGTGCATTTTCAATTCAGTTTATTTTTCACTAATTTAAATGTAAAGGTACGCGGCCGTGAGTTTGCACAGTGCTTAGAAAGTCCGCTCTCCTGGGCTCCCCGCTTCTCTGGTGGTTGGCTGGGTGGCGCAGGCCTGGGGCTGCTCCCCGAGAACCCAGGTCCGTTCCCCAGGCCCTGCAGACCTCAGTGTGAGTGTAGCTCCCCCTTGGGCTCCGGCTCGCCACTGGCTCGCCTCCCTGTGTGCGTGCAGGACCATCCCTAAGGGTGAGTTCCATGCGTGTTGAGGGAGGGGCAGGTGGCGCCCCCTTTCCCCGGGCCTTACGGACAGCCCCTCCAGCCACGGGAGGGTCAGCAGCTCCTGCCTTTCAGGGGTCAGTCCTTGTTCCTCTCCCGGCCAAAGGCCTCCACTTCCCCCTCCAGCTCCCTGTCCCAGCGGCTGGGGTCAGGCCCGGATGGGCTAGCGCCTTGGCTCCTCAGCTCTGCTCCACCGCCGTCTGACATGGTGACGGAGGCGCGAGGGAGGGGTGTTCAGGGATGTCGTGCGGGGTGAGGGAGGGGTTTGCAGGGATGTCATCAGAGCGAGGGAGGGGCGTGCAGGGATGTCATCAGAACGAGGGAGGGGTGTTCAAGGATGTCATCAGAGCGAGGGAGGGGCATGCAGGGATGTCATCAGAACGAGGGAGGGGTGTGCAGGGATGTCGTGCGGAGCGAGGGAGGGGTGTGCAGGGATGTCGTGCGGAGCGAGGGAGGGGTGTGCAGGGATGTCATGTGGAGCGAGGGAGGGGTGTGCAGGGATGTCGTGCGGAGCGAGGGAGGGGTGTGCAGGGATGTCATGTGGAGCGAGGGAGGGGTGTGCAGGGGTGTCGTGCGGAGCGAGGGAGGGGTGTGCAGGGATGTCATGTGGAGCGAGGGAGGGGTGTGCAGGGGTGTCGTGCGGAGCGAGGGAGGGGTGTGCAGGGATGTCATGTGGAGCGAGGGAGGGGTGTGCAGGGATGTCATGTGGAGCGAGGGAGGGGTGTGCAGGGATGTCGTGCGGAGCGAGGGAGGGGCAGGGATGTCGTGCGGAGCGAGGGAGGGGTGTGCAGGGGTGTCATGCAGGGCTCCGCCAGGCATCCTCACAAGCGCTGTCCCTGCCCTGCCTGGACCCATCTCCGCGGCGGCCGGCCCAGCTCGGTGTTGGGCTAGACCAGTGGTCGGCGAACTCATTAGTCCACAGAGCCAAACATCAACAGTACAACGATTGAAATTTTTTTGAGAGCCAACTTTTTAAACTATATAAGGAGGTACATTGTTATTAACTAGGGTCCTCCTAAGGCTTAGGAAGAGCCACACTCAAGGGGCCAAAGAGCCGCATGTGGCCCGCGAGCCGCAGTGTGCCGCCCGCTGGGCTAGAAAGAGCGGCTGGGTTTCGGGTGTTTTTCTGGCAGCTCCTCAGGTGTCTCCTTCGCGTTCACGGCGACCGGTGTTCAGGCGGAGAGCGAAACGCAGCAGATGAGCGGGGTTGGCTTTGTTTCGCGTATCTCTGTTAATAGCGCTTAAACACTAGCTCAGCTTTCCCACGTTTTTAAAGGAATTTTGCCGCGCGCGTGCGGCCGACACCTGAGCTCCGTTCGTGCCCGCTCTCAAGTGCGTTCTTTCTCCGCGTCGGGGGCCGATTCTAGGCCCTCTGGCCTCCACGGGAATTTTAGGATTTGCGTGCGGGATTCTACAGAAAAGCCGCCTGGGATTTTGATAGAGAGTATGCCGCATCTGAAGATTCATTTAGCAAGAGTTAACATTTTAACAATATTGGGTCTTTTTGATGGGTGAAAATTTAAGTTTTCTTTAATGTCTCTCATCGATATTTTATAGGTTTGCAATATAGAAGCCTTTCATGTCTTTTGTCGACTTTTTTTCTAAGTATTTCTTATTTTTGACACTATTTAAATTATTTTTAATTGTTGATTGTTGCTGGTACATAAACATTTTTCACACATGTATCCTGTATCTTGCAACATTGATAAACTCACTTATTAGTTTGTGAAATTTTACTATGAAGTAACTTGGTGTAATTTTTTTATTTTTATGTTTCTTGTGCTCTGGGTTTGATAAGTATCGTGGGTCTGTGGGTTTATACGTTTTGCCAAATTGAGAAAATTTTTATCCATTATTTCTCTAAAATAGTTTTTCTGTTGTCCTCCTCTCTACTCATCTTTAAGTCCTCAAATATACACATACTAGAGGCCTGATGCACAAAATTCGTGCAAGAGTAGGCCTTCCTTCCCCCGGCTGCCGGCACCCGGGACCCGGGCTTCCCTCGCAGCCCGGGCTTTCGGGTCTAATTAGCCTATTACGCTTTTATTATTATAGATTAGGTTGTTCAAAGTTGTCCCACAGTTTGCTGCTAAGTTTGTCATTTTTTTTTAAATTAAATCTTCATTATTCAGATTATTACATTTGTTCCTCTTTTTTTCCCCCATAACTCCCCTCCACCCAGCTCCCACCCCACCCTCCTCCCTCACTCCCCACCCACTGTCCTCATCCATAGGTGCACGATTTTTGTCCAGTCTCTTCCCGAATCTCCCACACCCCTTTCCCCCCCAAGAATAGTCAGTCCATTCCTTTTCTATGTCCCTGATTCTATTATAATCACCAGTTCATTCTGTTTATCAGGTTATTTATTACTTGATTCTTAGATTCACTTGTTGATAGATGCGTATTTGAAGTTTGTCATTTTTAAGAAAGTTTTTTGGAATTTTGTGTAGTTTTTATTGCTGTTTTCAAAGTCGCTGTCTTTTGTTCTGCAAAGCCCAGTCTGCTGTTGTCACACCCGGTGTGTGTTTTGTCTAGTAGTGGCACCTTGTAGTTTTCAGCTCTCTATGCTTGAGTGGGGTCCCCTTCACTTAAACATCTGGAACACAGCTGTACGGTTAGAACTGCTTTTGTGTCCTGTTTGCTGATTTTAACATTCGATTAGTTCTGGGTTGGTTAGGATTGGCTGGGTTTTCTCCATGGCAGATTTTTCGCTGTTTCTTTGCATGCTTCGTGCATTGACTTTGTTTGGTGCTGAGTATTTTTGTGTGTCTATAAATACTCTCGAGCTTTGTTCTGGGATGCAGTGAACTCACTTGGGAGAAGTTTGACCTTGGGGGTTCTGCTTATAGACATGTAGACATGGAGAAGACATAAACTTTTGATATTTATTATTAATTTTATGGAGTTATTTTCTAGATATTAGTATTATTATTAAATTCATAGGAAATTTATTAGTGGTATGAGATAAGAAACCAATATTATTTTTTCCAAAATGTTAAGAAATTTCCCCAGTACTATTACTTAAAAAATATCCATCATGCCTGGCCAGTGTGGTTCAGTAGTTGAGCATCGTCCTATGAACTAGGAGGTCAAGGTTTGAGTCCCAGTCGGGGCACATGCCCATGTTGCAGGCTCGATTCCTGGTGGGGGCCAAGCAGGAGGCAGCCGATCGATGATTCTCTCTCATCATTGATGTTTCTATCTCTCTATCCCTCTCTCTTCCTCTCTGAAATCAATTAAAAATATCCATCCATTGATTTGTGATGCCATCTCTATAAAATGAATACTTCTTGTGTACACTAGATTTGTTCATGGGTTCTCAGTGCTTCCGTTTTCCCGGCTTGTGCCTCCTATGATGCTGCTGTAAACTCTAGACAAACACCTACACGATTCCCAGTCACGGGCGATTCTTATTCCTTCAGTCTGTCGTCCAGGTAGACTTTGTGTTAGCGTGTTGAAGTTAGAGGAGTAAAAAAACATTAACATTCTCTCTGGGATCAAATAGAACACCTGCATTCCTTTTGGGGTGGGGAGGACTGCCATTTTACACCACTTCACTCTTCGCCATCTTCCTGTCCAGACACACTTTCTCTCTCAATGTGTGCAACTCTGTTCTCTCACCGAGACATACGTATGTTTCTTGGGCATTTTAAATAAGATTCCCCCCACGCTGTTGCTTTTGTTGTTGATATTGTGGCTGGGAGCTCTGGGCGTTAGAACTGACTTCCGTTGGTTAACGGGAAAGATAGTGGCATCTGCAGTTTTCTGTTGGTTTCGTATGTGTGTGATTTTTAAATCAATGGGCCACTTAAAACTCGTAATAGTCCCTTGATTATGATTCTGTTTAATGAATACCAGGAAACTCTGCAAGATGTTGAGTGGGAGAGCGGAGATCATTAACTGAGAACTTGTAAACTACCCTCACCTGGGGATGTATTTTGCTACAAAATCCTCAAGTTCCTTAGAGATGAGCACAACTTAAAAAAACACGCAAATGTACCTCATTCCCAGCGACTGCCACAGTCCTGGCAAGCAGCTGTGGTCCTGTTAGATGTTGGGGGAGAAGCACTGGCGACCACCTTCTGATGAGTGCGCAGCCATCAGATGCCATGAATCCCAGTAATGCGGCACCTACGTTACCTGCCGTTTCCCCGCCCCTGATCTCAGTGTGGCCCCCTTTTCTTTCAAAAAGACCCACTAGCCCAGCTGGCGTAGCTCAGTGGTTGAGCATCGACCTATGAACCAGAAGGTCAGGGTTTGATTTCCGGTCAGATCACACGCCCGGGTTGCAGGCTCCGCTCGGTCCCCAGTGTGGGGTGAGGCAGCCAGTCAATGATTCTCTCTCATCATTGATGTCTCTATCTCTCTTGCTCCCTCTCCCTTCATCTCTGAAATCAATAAAAATATATTTAAAACAACAACAAACAAAACAAAACAAAACGACCCACTTTGTTCATCAGGGAGGTGGAGAGGGGGTTCCAGCCGCTCCCCGAGCCGTGGTTCTCAGCTGTTCCCTAAGCGCGCAGCACGGGGGGACAGGCCGTTGCTCCCCGGGCTCGGAGGGCCTGCCGCGGCCAAGACAAACACCCAGCGAACCTCCCCTGGAAACTCATGCCCGGAGTCATGTTTGTCTGGGGGAGGAGGTGCCTGGGCCTCAGAGCGGCCCCCCAGGAACTGACCCCGGTGGGAACTTGTAAAACCATCAAAAACCGCATTAGGGAGCTCTGCAAACACTTCCCGTTGATTTGCCCTGAAACCCAGGGCACGTATCCAACTGCCCCGGAGGGAGTCCGCTTTGCCAGGTGGCCTTTGGGGCCCAGAGATCAGGGAGAACACGGACCTTTGTCATCATTTGCCCCCCATTATTGGCCTGGAATAGTCTTGCCCCTCCTCACCCGGTTTTGCTCCCGTTGTGGCTTCAAATACCCCTGAGAGCAACTCCCTGGGGGAGTAATGAGCTTGCTGCCCAGGGTCAAGTGCAGCCCAGTTCCCCAGATGGCGGAGGTTAACTAATGCATTATTTCAGCGTCAGAGGGGACCGGGACAGAATCTTCCGCGGCACTGAGAACATGCGGTAGTTTATTTACTAACAAGCACAGAGTGAGCTCGTGGGCTGGAGATTTCGAGTTACAAGGGACTAATAAGACCCAGTTGAAGGCGTCGGAGACGATGACCTAGGCTGGGCAGGAGGTAGGGGAGACGTCACGCTCAAGGACAGAGCCTCTGTTCCTTTCACCGTGTCAGCCCGTGAGCCGGAGAGGAAGCAGGTAGAGCAGCAAACATGTCGAACCGTCTAAGGGATTTGTTGTAACGAGTGCAGCGGCCCTTGTGTGTACCACGCACGGAGGTTAACGAGGGGTGAACAGTGGGACATGTCAGAACCCCAGGGCTGAGTCTGTGTTCTTACCGCCCGCGTGACCTCGAACACAGCGGTTTACTCTCATCTGTGAGATGGAAAGAGCCCTGCCTATAGCCCCAGGCTATTGAGGCATTTACTGAGAAAACATGTGTGCAAGATTTTCGAAAACAGATGATCTACAAACAAAGGTCTGAGTGGTAGATTCTGGGAGAAATAGTTTAGTTCGAATTCCCCAGCGTTTGCTATCACAGTGCTGACATCCGGGTGAAACGAATGGACGTCGATAATGAGCAATTGGGGTAAGTACCTGTGATCATTTATTTTTCTAAGCAACTGCGCCACCCCTGGCTTCAGTGACTGAGCAGGGAACAACATTTCCCAGTGAAACTGAGAACCCCAAGTGTGACTTGTAGTCACAGCCAGTGTTCAGCGCCTTTTACTTACAATTTTAAAGCTTTAGTGACTTGTGTCATGGGTTCTCAGAGACCTGGCTCAAGGGGTCGAGGCTGAGGACTGGCTCCTCATGTGGGGCCATAGACGATCATCCCACAGGCACAGTCCACACCTCACAGACTGTGCTGATGACGAGGTCAAGGTTCTCCATTAACAGGAAGGGGCAAGCAAACCGTGGGCGCTGATCTTGTCTTTTCAAGCCCAAAAGGATTGTATTGGTCGCCCATGCCTCTTACGGGCTCAGCTTTCACTAGGCCAGAAATCTACGATCAAGGACGATGTCTTATCCATCTGCCTGTGCTCAGCCTCTGGCCCTGAACTTGGAAAAGGGTAGGTTTCAATAAAGGTAGGAACAAGTACGTGAGTGCATGAGCCCCAAGCATGAGAAGAACACTGAAGAAATGCACAGCATGTTTCCTGTCCGTTGTGAGCGGGAGGAAGGCAGTGCTTCACTTCTTTTTAAAAAAATCTATTTTTATTGATTTCAGAGAGGAAGGGAGAGGGAGCGAGAGATAGAAACATCGATGATGAGAGAGAATCATGGATCGGCGGCCTCCTGCACACCCCCCGCTGGGGATCAATTCTGCAACCTGGGCCTGTGCCCTGACTGGGACTCGAACCGTGATCTCCTGGTTCGTAGGTTGTCGCTCAGCCATGACAGCCGGGCCGTGCTTTGCTTCTGAAGGTAGCTTCACACACACAGGGCCCCGGCCACTCCCCTTTCTGGACGGTGCTTGGTGAGATGGTCGCACTTGGCAGGGAGATGGCGCCCTGATGGGCCAGAGCTCTGAACTGTCCTCTCCCCTGTCCTCTCCCCAGGGAGCCTGAGGCCGGACTCTGCCTTGTGGTGGGGAGGGTCCTCCTGGACCGAGGGAGGCAGGAAGAGGACAGGTGCTGAGCCAGCAGCCAGCCCGGGTCACCCAGGGGGCCCTTCCCAGGAGGAAGACCCCGAGGAGGGTCTGGGGCCGAGCCAGACTCAAGGGAAATCTCTGGTCTCAAAAGGCTGGGATCCCAAGCTCCCGGGTGCCGTGAGCGCTGCTCCCTGATCCCCCTCCCCCTGCCCCCCTGCCAGAGCAGCATCCCTGGGGCCCGGCGTCTTCCTCTTTGAAAGGAGACAGGCTCGCAGAGCATCCTGCAAAGTGCTGTCTGAATGTCCCCTGGGCAGTTCAGCTCTGCGGTGGACAGCTGTGAGGCTGGCTCACGTGTCTCCATGTTCCCAGGGTGCACCCTGAGGTTCAGAGGGAAGGACGGAGGGGCAAGCCCAACTTCCGGGCTCCCTGCCTCCCTCTCATCTCCATGGCACTCGCCCCCTCTGTCCTCCCGTTGACTAGAACCTAGCTGGCCGCCCAGTGAGGGCGTAGAAGCATGCCTTTGGCCAGAGCACAGGGGGAGATGGGCGGCGAGCCCCCGAGGGACACAGCGCAGCGGCCCCAGGCCGAGGCCAGCGCTCTGGTGCCTCTCCGCGGGGCCTGCATTTGCAGACTCCATCAGCCCCTGCGCGTCTAGGTCTTTGCCAAATGTCTGCGCTCACGATTCGGTGTTTGGCTTGAGGAGCGATACACACTTGACTAGGACGGCTGTTCTGTTTACGAGGCCACACAGGGCAGCTCATTTCCATCTCCTTCGCGGCCCGTGCACCCCATCTAGACTGGGGAGAAAGAAGGGTCTGGAGGGCTTTCGAGGCCTTTCTAGAACAAACAAACACACAAAAACACTTCCCACCTCCCTGTGAGCGCAAGACAGGGAACTGAGACAGCGCAACATCAACTCTGCAATGGACGTTCCGAAGAAAACGCAGACTGTTGTTTCAATAAGCGGGGGTTTGAGGATGGTGCGCGTCTCCCTTCTCTAGCTCGGTGGGGTGTCCACCCAGCAGGGGTATTGGGACTCTGGTGTGAGACAGGAAGTGAGCCCCGGGGGTGTGGGCTGGGGGGTGGGCCTGGAATGCATTGCGTGGCCGGAGCTTGACCTCTGACCATTCAACCCCCAAAGGGGAGAGGCCTCCATGTGCCATTTCATAAACATCCTGTGCAGATGTCACCCACGTCATCTCCAAGACGGAACCTAAAATGAGGCAATGGGGTCACTGTTGTTTTCTTTCTTTTTTAAAAAAATGTATTTTTATTGATTTCAGAGAAGGAAGAGGGAGAGATAGAAACATCAATGATGAGAGAGACTCATTGACCGGCTGCCTCCTTCACGCCCCGCATTGGGGATGGAGCCTGCAACCCGGGCCTGTGCCCTGACCGGGAATCGAGCCGTGACTTCCTGGCTCATGGGTCGATGCTCAACCGCTGAGCCCCGCCAGTCGGGCTGTTGTTTTCAAATGGAATTAAGAAAACTCAGAAAATGAACAATTCTATAAACATTATTTTATTTACTTATTTTTAATCTTTACTGTTAAATGTATTACCTAGGCCATCCTTTTTCCCCATCAAACTCTTCCAGCCGCTCCCATCACCCTCCCCCCTGAAAATGATTTTTTTAAAGAACAAAAATGATCCAGTCATCTTCAACAAAAGTCCGGAAGACTTAATGGATGTTTGCATGGACTGGGAACACACAGGATGATCCATCACTTTTATATATACCTGTATTCACATATGTACACATTACATCCATGTACATGTGAACACATACATGCATATTCACACTGATATGGACTGGATCATGTGCTTTCCAAATTCATGTTTAAGCCTTAACCCTTAGTACAGTGATGGTGAACCTCTGACACGCGTGTCAGAGGTGACAGGCGAACTCATTTTTTTGGCTGATTTTTCTTTCTTAAATGGCATTTAAATATATAAAATAAATATCAAAAATATAAGTCTTTGTTTTACTATGGTTGCAAATATCAAAAAATTTCTATATGTGACACGGCACCAGAGTTAAGTTAGGGTTTCTCAAAATGCTGACACGCCGAGCTCAAAAGGTTCGCCATCACTGCCTTAGTACCTAGAACGTGACTGCACTTGCAGGTGGCGCCTTTAGAGAGGTGACTTAAGCACGGCCATGTGGTGGCTCTCACCCAGTGTGACCGGCCACTCCATCGAGGGGCACCTCTTCCAGCAACATGGGCCTGCCGTGGGGGGAGACGTGTGACGGGCCTGCCGTGGGGGAAGGCGTGTGACGGAGCTGCCGTGGGGGAAGGCGTGTGACGGACCTGCCGTGGGGGGAGGCGTGTGACGGACCTGCCGTGGGGGGAGGCGTGTGACGGACCTGCCGTGGGGGGAGGCGTGTGACGGACCTGCCGTGGGGGGAGGCGTGTGACGGATCTGCCGTGGGGGGAGGCGTGTGACGGACCTGCCGTGGGGGAAGGCGTGTGACGGGCCTGCCGTGGGGGAAGGCGTGTGACGGGCCTGCCGTGGGGGAAGGCGTGTGACGGGCCTGCCGTGGGGGAAGGCGTGTGACGCCGTCCGTGTGCCCTTGATGACACGCCCTGGCTCCGGGGGTTTGGCCCTCACTACTGATGCCGCACGCACGTCCCGTGTTCTCCGGGTGGGAATGTACGTGGACTCCATGGGACGGACCCCAGCTGGGGTTCTGGTCGGAGGGGAACATGTCAGTCTGCCGGCAGTTCTGGGACAACCTCTGAGAAACCAAGTGTTAGTTCCTCATGTGGGAAACTGAGGCTGGAGGTGTCTGGCTCCCGGGGTAGCCACTGAGCCCTGGTGGTGCGGGGGGCTGGGGTGAGCCCAGAGATGATCCATCTCCCCCTGCAGCCGCCCGGGCAGGCGGGCCCCCCTCGCCCTGTAGGTCCCCCTCAGCGTCCCCCCGCGCCCCCCTCCTCCTGGGCCTGGGCCTGAATGTGGCTGTGTGCTGGGCGCAGGGCCAGGCTCTGGGGTGCAGCCGACTGCTCCCCGCCTCGTGGGTAGGGCAACCGGCAAGCCAATCCTTGTCACCGCCTGTGCCCAGAGCCGCGGGGACACGGGGCGGGCGGCTCAGACCCGGAGGGGGCGGGGAGGCAGCGAGGCTTCCCAGAAGTGACACCTGCCCCGGGGCTGGAAGGACAGGGCGTGCCAGCCGGGCCAGGAGAGCCGGGCGCACCGGCCGCAGAGGGACCGGGGAGGGCACGCCGCCGGGTGGGGCACTCGGGGCACCCCCGCTGCTTTCCGGGGCCCCGGCTCCTTCCCGACTCCCTGTGCCCAGCGGAGGCCCCGTCCGTCCTCACACTCCCTCGCCCGGTCTCTCTCCCTCGGAAAAGTCCCTTCTCCGGCCCGGCCCCGCCTCCGCTGCGCAGCCACCTTATCTCCTGCCCGACGCCAGCGGGCCTGGCACTGTGTGCGACCTCCCCGCCCGCGGCCTTATCGCCAGCCGCTCCCTGGGCGTCCGACCTGGGTGAGGCTTTAGGTGTGCGTCCCCATGGCCTGCGGGGGCGGCGCTGAGAGCTGGGGCGGCAGGGGCCTCATCCCGAAAACCCTCACACCCTCACACCCTCACACCCTCACACCCTCACACCCTCACACCCTCACACCCTCA
The DNA here is from genome assembly GCF_014108235.1 of Myotis myotis. Classification (NCBI taxonomy): domain Eukaryota; kingdom Metazoa; phylum Chordata; class Mammalia; order Chiroptera; family Vespertilionidae; genus Myotis; species Myotis myotis. The sequence goes on along the minus strand of NW_023416379.1, from coordinate 3,561,474 downwards.
CACCCTCACACCCTCACACCCTTCGAAGGCTTTGCTGGGAGTCGGAGGCTCAAGCAAACTCCTCCTCCCGGTTTTGCTATTTGCAAAGCAATCCTACAATCACAGCGGCACCTCACACCGGGAGAGGAGAGGCTTTCTCGTGTTTTCTCTCCGCACCGAGGCTCACGGTGACTGAAGCCGGCCGCCGAGTGGCCCTGGTCCCTGTGAGCTCGTGAGGAATTCCGGGTCGGCTCGGGGAGCTGCCACGTGGGTCTGGAGCGTAATAAACCCACAGCTCTGAGCTGGAGGGAGGAGTCCTGAGCAACCTCGGGGCGGGGGGGGGGGGGGAGCTGCTCCGGGTTCCAGAACCTTCCTTCCCTGTGCTGCCGGGCCGTAGCCGAGCCTCTGGCATCTCACCGTCGGCCGACCAGGCACGGACCACACCTGCGGGTGGGGTCGGGGCATCCGGACCCGCTCCTGCTGCTCAGGCAGCATCACTCGGCACTGAGGTCCCTCCCAGAAACTGGAACTTGTCACTGAGCGAATCTCTAGGGGCCGTGTTCTTGGGTCGGCATCTCACAGCCTAAACAAAGCCGCCTTTACCTCCAGGGGAATCACGGAAACGAAATCCGTGTTTGGTGGTGGACGTCACGGCCCCTTAGAGAGGAGGCCTTCAGGCTGAGCCGCGTGCACGCCCAGGCGTGGGGTTTGAAGCCGGGAGCCGCCTGCTGCATGGGGTAGGGAGCCTTCCGGAATGACTGCACATCAGAGTCCTAGTCCGTCCCAGGGCTGCAGGGTGGGGGCGGGGCGGGCGGCGAGGCCCAGCCCAGGCCCTGCCTTCCCCTGGCTGGCGTGGAGGGCTTTGACCAATTCCGGGCAGAGGTGATGTCTCGGGAGCTGCTATCCCTGGTGGCCAGTCTCCGAGAGGACCTTTACTGAGAGGTGTCGCCTGTGACGTCACCCCGCAGCGGTGTCGCCGGTGCGTTAAACCAGTCGTTCTCCCAGGAATTGTGACCGGGAGGTGCTGTGGCCAGTGTGACCCTCCCGGCGGGAGGGACTGTGGCTGGGTCCCTGCTCTCCCCTCGGCCGCCTGGTGACCTTGGGCAAGCCACTCAGCCTCCAGACGCCTTCTAGTCCTGAGAGCCCTTCTTACCCACCCTTTGGAGGCAGTTGGGGAGCGCGAGGTGGAGAGAGGCGCTGCTGATGGAGGAACAGCCTATTCCACAGCCTCGCCATTTAGCAGGAGTCGGTCTCGCATCTGCTCGTTGTCAGGCCAGAGCCGCTGAGCCCTCGGGAGGCCTGTGTGGCAGCCCCACCCCCTCTGCCCAGAGGAAGGGGGCCGGTCTGGGTGCAGGATGCCGCGGGCGGGAGTGGCTTACCTGGTGCCTCGGGGGAGCGGGGGCTGGATGCAGTGGGTGCTGCTGCTTGGGGGACAAGAAGGATGAGAGTCGGAGGTCCTGGTACGAATGCGGTGTTTAATTTGCTGAAAGAGCGAACACACAGACACGTGGGGAACAAGAGCAGTGGTCTCGAGGGAGGAATCCGCGGGCCTAGTGGTTCCACTTGGTTGTACCTCACGGACCAGGGAACGAAGCTGGGAGCCACCGTGACTGACGGGGGGTGGGGTCGCCAGCAAGATACTCGGGAGCAAACACCAAACCGAAGCGCCAGCAGCAGAGCATGTGCTTCTCTTGCTCTGACTTTAGAAAGGACGCAGGGATGCTGGAGACTCTAGAAATGTCCTCCGGGCTTGGAAACAGAAGACAAGGAACTAACAACGCATTGCAAAACATCGAATGACACTGTCTCACGTCCCTTCCCCCTTTTGACACAACTCGGTCAAAGCTGTCACAGGCCGGCACCGTGATCTAACATACCCATTTTACAGACAGAGAAACTGAGCCCTGGGCGACAGAACCACCGGTGCCTTCACCTTCATGGGCGCCTCAGTTAACAGAGCGTGAGCACGATCTCTGGAAAGAACAGGGTGTGTCTTGCTTATACCGCAGGAATCAGAGGGAGTGAGTGACCTCCACACTTTCTTCGCTTTCGATCCTGAAGTTTACCGTCAGCTCTGGAACCTCAGAATTATAGCACTGTGGGAATATGAGGGCGCCGGTCAGGTGTCTGTAAGCCTGGAGGTGACGCAGTGGTGCTGCCCCCGGGCTGGAGGGAGGCGTTAGTGGGGAGATGAGGGCCTGGGAGGGAGGCGCACCCCTTTGGAGCTCTTCTCTCTGGATATTTGCTGCTGGGCCACAGTAAAGGGGGTCATTGACGTGTTTACCCAGCACACTGATGTCGGTGGAAGAGCCAGCTCTCAAGTACACTTCCCCAGCGTCAGTGTGCTGAGGCTGCGGGTGGGGGCGCAGCCGGAGGGACGGGACCCTCTTGGCCTCCTCTGCTCGGGGCGGCCAGAGGGCGCCATGGGTCCTTCAGCTTCCCTAGAACAGATGGCGGGGGTGGGGGCTGGGGATGGGGGAGTGGTCAGGCCAGGCCAGCAGACAGGCACCTACTCACCCATGTCCTGCTAAAGAGGCTCGCCATGACTGTGAGGCATCTGGGGAGCTAGCCTCCTGCTTGCGGAGTCCTCGGCTACCCCGTTTGACCCCACAGAGCTCTGAGACGGTGGGTGGGGTGTCAAAGCCGCCCGGAGGGAGACTAATCAGGCCTGGGCCTCCGTGCTGGTGCCTGGCTCTGCTTCAACTGCTGCTGAAAGGAGGGAAGGATGGAAGGAAGGAAGGAAGGAAGGAAGGAAGGAAGGAAGGAAGGAAAGTGGGTCCAGGCAGAAAGCGAGGGTTGGGTGGCGTCTGGACTTTACAGGGGAGGAAACAACCTCGGGGAGAAATTGACTGACTCAAAGTGTCGCCACTGCTTGGCGGGCTGTGGGGTGCGGGGGCGGGGGGGGGGGGGGGCGCTGTGGATGTGGACTCCCGGAGGAAACAACCTCGGGGAGAAATTGACTGACTCAAAGTGTCGCCACTGCTTGGCGGGCTGTGGGGTGCGGGGGCGGGGGGGGGGGGGGCGCTGTGGATGTGGACTCCCGGCCGGTGCTCCTCCTCCCCAGGACCCGCCAGAGACTCTCGGCTGTTTGCTGGCAGGTGTCTTTCTGTTGACTCTATAAAGTGACTTGGCCCCTGGGCACCGGTTCATGCTCAGGGACCAGAGACCCGTGGAGGTGTCTGTGAGTGGGTGCGGCGGCCGTGGGTGCGATCAGAGGGTTTCTGGGTGGGCTCGATCCTTTCTGGCGAGGATCGCCCATCATGGGATCGGAGGAGGCCTCCTGCGAGGCAGGTTGGCAATCCCACAAGAACAACCTTCCCGGTTATTTTGGGAGTTCTGCTCCCCGGGGAAATGAGGAACACAGACCTCCATGGGAATGGAAGGCGAGCGAAGAAATCATCTGTTGCTCTTTGCGGGCCTGAAGGGGAGAGCGGGATCAAGTTCCTGCTCTGCTTTGGGCAAGCGGCTCCACATGTTTGCTTTCTTCCCGCTCCTATTTTTAGAGGACGACGAGGGAGAGCACCCTGCCTTCGTTTTTATATCGAGACGTCTTTTTCCAGGAGCAGAGCAGTGAGCTGGATGGTGCCCCCCCACAAGATACATCCCTATCCCAGCCCTTCAAGGGACTGTGACCTTATTTGGGAAAAGCATCTTTGCAGGAGCCACGAAGGTAAGGACCTCAAGAGGAGATCCTCCTGGGTTACCCAGGTGGCCCTACCTCCAGCGACAGGTGTCCTTATGGAGACACAGAGGAGAGACAGAGGAGAGGAGAGGCCACGTAAAGACAGAGGCAGGAATGGAGGGATGCGGCCACAGCTAAAGGATGCTGCGGCCCTCAGAATACAGAAGGGGTGAGGGACGGCATCTCCCCCAGCGCCGCAGGGAGGAGCATGGCCCTGCCGGCATCTCGACTGTGGACTTCTGGTCTCCCCAGCCACGAAAATAGGTTCCTGTTGGTGTGAGCCACGCGTCTCGTGGCCATTGGTTACAGCAGCCATGGGAGACGGATACACACTGTTACAGGGGCTGGGCCTCCGGTACCGTTCCTTCCACTGCTCGCCGTCCTCTGACAGTCAGTCCTGGCCGGGAGGCGGCTGAGAGCTCTCTGATGTTTTATTTGGGACGTTATCTCAGAGCAGACGGCGGCAAACGTGGACAGCAAAGAGCAATGACTGCAGGTCGGATGGGAGAGCAGCCCGTTGACAGGCTCGGCTGGCGATGGACGCGTGAGGGGGACGCCTGAGAGTCAGCGAGGTTTATTCCGCCACCTGGGAGTCGTCCGCTCCGGCGCCCACAGTGGAGGCCTTCGCACTTGTGACTGAGGGAAGTGAAAAGGAGGGGTGATCAGGGATGGGGGGTGCCGATATTCCTCCGCGGGTGAGTCAGGAGACACTCCCCGAGGTTTCTCCAGCAAGAAGTAGAGATGAATAACTTTATTTAAATAGGGAAGAGCTAAAAATTATTCTGTAGTCATGAAATACGTAGAGGGCTATGGGGGAAATGTGTATCTTTTGCAGAAGAGAGTCAATGAGTTGCTAAACAAGCCCTGGCTGGAGTGCTCAGTGGTTAGAGCACCAGCTCATGCACCAAAGGGCCGAGGGTGCCATTCCTGGTCAAGGGCACGTACCTGGGTTGCAGGTTCAATCCCCAGCCCCGGTCAGGGTGTGTGCGGGAGGCGACCAATTGATGTGTCTGGCTCACATCAATGTTTCTCTCTCTCTCCCTCTCCTTCTCCCTCCACCCCTCTCTCTCTTACCCCCTTCCTCTCTCTCTAAAAGTCCATAAACATATCCTCAGGAGAGGATTGAAGGAAAAAAGCGTTGCGAACAGGAAATAGAAGCCCAGGCTTCACGTGTCGCAGGTCCCGGGTAGCTTTCCGTGGGACCGACGATGGAAATCATGAAGGGGGCAGCCCTGGAGGGGCCCAGGGAAGGGAAAGGTTAGACGGAGGACTGCTGTTTCCCATATTTCCTTCCACATCGTTTAATTTTTTCACGTGCACATGTTATTTTAATTAATTGTTTGGAAACAGAACAGCCTAACTACAGCACACGTTCGAGGTCGACGCTGGGGAGAGTGAAGAGGAGGACGAGGAGGACATGGCAGGAGCGGGCCCTCGGCCTCTCTCCCTGTCCTGTGTGGGGCGCCAGCCCCCCGAGAGGATACCCGCAGGGGCGCAGAGTTCTCGAAGGCCCCGGTGTCCCAGGGCCCTGGTTGCGCTCAGCCCGAGGGCCCGCCTCTGGCAGCGCTACGGGCATCTGTGCCAGGTCTGGCTCGGATGGCCCGTCGCTGAGGACAGGGCATGGGGGGGGATTTAGAGATTGAGGAAAGCAGCATGAGTCCCCGGGGCGCTTCCTACAGGAGTGGCTGTGTGGCTGCTGGAGCGGGGTCCTGGCCCCAGGTTTCCTTAGAGAAGGTCCCACCAGCATTAATGTCTGCAGCCAGCGGAGCCCGTGGCCAGCACTCACGGCCTTGCAGCCCGCCCCCCCCCCCCAGCAGATCCGGGGGGCTTGGGGGCCGGAAAGGCTCTTGCCGTTGCTTAGAAAAGAGGAGGGGACAGGGGTGTCCTTACCACACGGCGTCACCCAGTGTGCTATTCGCCTCTGTCCACTCTGTTCAGAGTCCTTTTCGAAGCCGACGCGGGGAGGTGCCTGTGATCGCTGGGGGCTGAGGCTGCGCCTGCGCCTGTCGAAGACAAGATGAACGAGCCTTTCCCGGGCCTGAGGAGCTCTGCCCAGAAATGCCCGGGGCCAGCTGCGAGGCCTCCGTCTGGGGGTGGAAATCCTATTTTATATATTTTCGACGCCGTGGACTCAAGAATGCAGGCGGTGGCCATTAGAGCGATAAGGAGCACCCTCCCTAAGATGTGGGAGCCCGGGGCAGGTGACAGCCGTGATCCATGGCGTTCCTGGGGCCCTGCCCGGCCCCTCTTGGGCAAACGGAGAGCCAAGAACTCGGGAAATTCATCACGAAGGCTGATAAAGATTTGGAGGAGAAATAGACAAATATGGAAGAGACTCAGCACCCTGGTGCAGGCCCACAGGCCCAGGTCTGCATCCCAGCCCTGCCTCTCACGGTGGTATCTTTCTTCTCATCTAAACTCCAGTCTCTGAGCGAGAAAAAAGCAGCGCGGCCAGATGGGAACACAGTCAGCGTTAGACTCTGACAGACGTGGACTTGAATTCTGCCTTTTTTTAAAAAAAATCTCTACCTTTGAAAGTATTGCATAGGTCCTCCTTTCCCCCCATCAACCTCTCCCAGCCCACCCCTCCCCTCCCCTCCCCTCCCCCTCCCCCCAGACCCTGCCCCCTCACTGAATTCTGCCTTTGCTCTATTTAAAGGAGTCTATAGGGCGTGGCTACAGTGTTTTGGCCAGGTTCAAGCCTCGGACTAATGAAAGGACAGGGTCCTTTCATTGCCACGTGCAAGTCCCAGCTGGAGGGCAGGGCCCTCCCAGCACAATCATAGCCAACGGCTGCTGTTGTGAGCTTGAACCTATGGTCCGAACACGTAGCCCCACGTGCCTTGTGCTAGAGTTCGGGTACATGTCGTTGAGTGGGGTTGGAACTCACGAGAATGCTGTAAACAACGTGATCACGCCCCTGCTTTGCCCCGTGGCATCTGCTATCAAATAAAGACACGGCTTGTGGGCGCCGGCGCTGGCTCCTCATCGGGGAGCAGCGTCCCACCGAGACCCGGCTTTCATTCTCTTGTCTGTCTTTTCTCAATCCTGTCACCCCCACTCGGGGCCACTGAACCAGGCTGGGCTGGCGCGGCACATAAGGCGCCCTGGGGCTGAGTGTGCCACGGCTGGGCCGGCTCCCCACAGGAGTTCACTCTGCAACCCTTGGTTTTCTCTGTTAAAAGTAGGCACAGCAGTGCAAACACGATGGTGGGTGTGAAAATGGCCGGGACGTTCTAGTTTCTGTTCCAGCAACAGAGGGATGAGCTGAGGAGGGGAAAACAAACACACACTATTCCGCCGGCCACGCTGAAGTGGGAGAAAGGGGGGAGAAGGCAGGGAGGCCTCAGGGTGAGCGAGGATGACAGGCGAGGGGACATGAGACGAGAAGGCTCAGAGCTGCTCTGTGATGACCAGAGACGAGCATTCGTGAGCCCGGAGGCCGTGGGGGTCGGGACCTTTGCTGCGCAGCCACGGCTCCTGGTATTGAAGCTGGAGCTGCGGCGGGGCCCAGCTCGCCCGGGAGAGTCTGCAGAGGAGGACGCGGGTCTGGGGAGCCCTGTGAATGCCCACACGGAAGGAGTGCACACAGGACGAGGGCCCACCACGAGGCCGGAGCAGTGGGCTTGGTTGGGGCCGATGTGCTGCAAGGGGGAGGGAGTGTTTTTTATTTTATTTATTTATTTTTATTGATTTCAGAGAGTAAGGGAGAGGGAGAGAGAGAGAAACATCAATGATGAGAATCATTGATCGGCTGCCTCCTGCACGCCCCCTACTGGAGATGGAGACCACAACTCCGGCATGTGCCCTTGACTGGAACCGAACCCGGGACCCTTCAGTCTGCAGGATGGCGCTCTATCCACTGAGATACACCAGCTAGGGCAGGAGGGAGAGTTTAATAACATCCAAGGCTGCTAGGAAGTCAGAGGAGAACCAAGTCTTATGGCTGGATTAGCTAGATGGAGTGGTCTCTACTGACCTGTCAAGTCTTGCAGAGTGGCAAGTGCTGCTGAATTATACTGGCTGAGGAGGGGGCGGTGCCCAGGAGGGTGTGGTTGTAGGAACATGAACCTTCTTCCTGCTCCCTTCCCTTCTCTTCCCTTCCCTTCCCTTCCCTTCCCTTCCCTTCCCTTCCCTTCCCTTCCCTTCCCTTCCCTTCCTTTTCCTTCCCTTCCTTTCCTTCTTCCCCATCTCCCTCCCCTTTTCTCCTCTTTGAGTACAGAGACCTAAGCATGTTTAACTTCTCGTGAAAAAGGAAAGAAATGAAAGACACCGGTAAAACTCTGATCCGCTGCCAGACTGCTTTCTCCTGGAGCAGGAAGCTGCCAATCAAGGGGCTCAGCCGGGTGCCCTTGGGGCTCGAAGTTCAGCCCCAGACTGGTTCTCCACGCTCTTCCCCGTCTCCTGCTGCTGCCCCCCCCCCCCCACAGCCACCCAGTCAGGGACCGTGAGTCACCCTGAGTCTACTACCTTCTCCCCGTCCCCACCCCAAATGCTATTTCCACTCTGTCAGTCCCAGCCTCCCAGGGCCCTGCCAGCTGGGCTGCCCGCCTGCTCTCCCAGGACCACAGACAGAGTCTCCTCAGCGGCCACTTGCCTCCAGTCTCCCACCCTTAAAGGGTCTTCTCTCAACGAAGCTGCCTCCTCTCTCCTGGGAAGGCTTTTCCCTCTGAACCCGGCTGTCGGAGAGGAGACGCATGACTTCCCTGCATTTGCCTCTGCACCCTCCTCCTGCCTCCATCTCAGAACCCTCGCAAGGCAGAACTGGCCACCCCCCTTTGAAAAAGATTTTCTTTTTGGTTAATCCTCACCAGAGAATATTTTTTCCATTGCTTTTTAGAGAGAGTAGAAGAGAGAGAAAAGGGTGGGGGAGAGAGAGAGAAACATCAATGTGAGAGAGACACATCCATTGGTTGCCTCCTGCACTGGGGCTGGGGATCGAACCTGCAACCCTTTGCCATGCAGGCTGGCACTCTAACCACTGAGCAACACTGGCCAGGGCAGGCCATCCCCTCCTCTATGTCGCTAGTGCTCCAGCCTGGCACCTCTGACCTGATCTCCTGAGCCCCTCCTCCCCTCCTGCCCTAGAGAGCAAGCTCCTTTAAAGCAGGGGTGATATTCTATTAGTCTCTGTATGGCCAGCACGATACAGGACTCAGTGAATGAACACACGAATGCATGACAATGAAGGAGACAGGGCCTCATCACACTTTTGGGGCTCAGTACCATAAGTCACCACAAAGCCACCAAATCACAGCCACTGTCCAGGCCACACCTCACTCATGTACCCACCAGATACTGCCACAGACCCAAGCACACCGCCAGGAAATCGCGGTCCTTCAGATGTCTGTGGGAGAGGAGGCCGAGGTCAAGGTAACAGCCTTCCACACGCCCCTCTTGGAGACAAGACATGCATCTTCAGGCTCTGAGAAGTTTCACAGTAAAAGCGTTTAGTCTGGTTGCCACGGCTTTCCAAACTAATTCGAACCCTTTTGTTCTCAAGTCACACCTTGACATTCTTACTCTCTCTCTGATGTCTCCGTGGTCGTCTTTTGATTTACCAGCGCAGTGGGGTGATCCTGCTGACACACCGCACGTGGTTCCTACCTAATTCCTCCGGCGTGGCTTCTGGTGCGTCTCCTGACAACAGCCCGGCCCACGGCAGCATTCACCGTAACCCCTTCCCCCACGAGTGATGGATTGTGAGTGTATGACATGCTTTAGAGATGAATGGGCTTTCTTCAACTACGGAAATCTATGCCTATCTGGAAGGTTCCACTTGTCTTTATGAGGTTTGCATGCTTTTGGTAGAAAACATTTTGTCCCCTCCGTCCGAGGATGAAATAAAGTAAGAAATGTGAAAGCCATTATTCTGATTTATTTACTGGAATGTCAGCGGGTTAGTCGGTTTCCTTTGGGGAAGTATGACTTCCCAGCGTGCTCTGAGGGGATGCAATCATGTTTCCAACGTGTTCGGTGTGGCGAGCTTCAAGAGCCTGACGATTTCCCGTGTTTAAACGTGAGACTTCAGAGGCAGACGCTTCGGTGCATCTGTACACACAGCCCCGACTAAAATCCTCGCGTCTTGTTTAGAAGTTAAAAGGCACTCCTTTAAGAAGCCCACGTGTCTGGTGGATTCCTACAGGTGAGCGCCTGTTACCTGATCTCTCTTTAACATCCTAACACTTTGGACTGTCCCCGTGAGGAGGTGCACCGCCCAGCTGTTCGTTCAGTAACATCTGGAGCAGCTTCCATTCCTCAGGTGGTTAGGGTTGCCTTTCCTGAAAGGCTGACACCAGCACAGAGCTGGATTTTAGAGGCTCCACCTCACATTTCTCTCCTGAGCCAAATTCCCAAAATGCCTGGATTAACTGGTCCTGTGACGAAGGGACTTGCCACCTGAAGAATCGTCCTTAGGGTCATTTCGATTCCCACTGGCGTCATTGGCGTCATTTCGCCTGTGAGTGAGGATGATGCTAATCGCCTTGGACATCACATCTGCAGAAGACAACATTCACAGCTGTCAGCCATCCAAGTGGGAAGATTTCATCGATATCAGCTTGTCTATCACTGGATCTGGCACATCCATGCACTGCATGGAGCGCACATCTGTCACCACGCAGAGTGCGGACCCCGCCATGGGGCCTAGAGAATGCGCGAGCAGCGACGCCCACTGCCTGCCAACTTTCCTCTGTGAACTGGTGTTGGCACCACCTTCCTGGGACCGGACCAGAGGAACAGAAGCGCATCAGAAAACGTCAGTGGAGCGGAAATTAGCCACTGCGTCAGGCGTCGGGCCCACTCTGATGGCATGAGAGCATGGCTTTCTCGCTGTTGGGTGAATAGGAAAGAATCGTTTCTGGAATCCACCGAAGACTAATTTTCCCCACTGGTGTGTGGGGAAGATATTATTAGAGCAAAGCATTTAAAAAAGAGGTTCAGGGAGTATAAATATTCTAAGAGACTCACCGAATGAGTCATGGAGCATCCCTTAAAATAACACAAGAGCTGACGGGTAATTTGTAGACTGTGCCGTGAGGTGCCTGGCGTTGCGTTGGGAAACACGGACCAGAGGAACATGTAATGCCACGTGCTCCTGGCTGTCGATGAGGAGACAGGAGGATGATGTGTAGGACACAGTCGGAGAGGCACAGCTCCCGCTGAGGGCATGCACTGAGCAGAGTGGTCCGACCGGGGCACGGATACTCAGGAGTCAGAGAAACAAGTGGGGTTTAGCAAAGAGGCTGGAGAAGGAGGACTGAGTGCAACTTGCAAGTGGAAAGAATTTTGAAAAATAGTTAACACGTTGATTGAACCCTTCTTTTTGTTCAATAAAGACTATGCTGAATAGTCAGCTTACACAGTTTTATTTATTTCTCTCTATGACCTGAGGGGCTTAATGCTGTTCTTTACCTCAAGTTTACCAACAAGGAAACTAGACTCAATGAGAGTGAGTGGCATTTCTAAGACTGGATAGAGAATTCTAGCCGTGTTGTTACAAAGACATGGGCGTCGCCCTCGCTGGTCTGGCTCAGTGGATAAAGTGTTGACCTGTGGACTGAAGGGTCTAGGGTTTGATTCCGGTCAAGGGCACATGCCCGGGTTGTGGGCTCAATCCTCAGTAGGGGGTGTGCAGGAGGCAGCCAATTGATGATTCTCTCCCATCATTAATTTTTCTATATCTCTCTCCCTCTCCCTTCCTCTCTGAAACCAATATTATATATACATAAAAGAAAGACACAGTTGTAGATAGTAATGATATAAGTGTGTGTTTATATAGTAGATGTGTGTAGGCAGAAGGCAGTGAAAAGAGATGGCATTTCAGATGAGAGGATGAAAGATATAGGTAGGAATTGGCATGGGTTTGAGGCAGGGGTGGGCAAACTTTTGACTCGAGGGCCACAATGGGTTCTTAAACTGGACCGGAGGGCCGGAACAAAAGCATGGATGGAGTGTTTGTGTGAACTAATATAAATTCAAAGTAAACATCATTACATAAAAGGGTACGGTCTTTTTTTTTTTTTAGTTTTATTCATTTCAAACGGGCCAGATCCTGCCCGCGGGCCGTAGTTTGCCCACGGCTGGTTTGAGGCATCAATGAAGGTCCTTAGTAACTGGGAAGGAGGTCTTACCCGGGAGGGTAGATGGCAGATGAGTGAGTATGGAAAACCCCAGTGGGAAGGCCAGTGTTGGCACATGACAGAGAGCTGGGCTGGAGCTGAGAGGCAGGTGTGTACCCACTGGCCGAATAGGTGAGCACTATCACACTCTATGTTCCAGGCACACAGACAGAGCGTTAAGGACGGACGCCCAGGCACGCCCTCTGATCTGACTGCAGCCAGGAGGCCTGTGGGAAAGAGTCTGAACCCTGACTGTATTTGGGGGTCAAACACAGCCCGAGGGATAAACGGGAGGTGAGAAGCAGTAGGTACTACGGCTGAGGCTTGAGGGGACGCCTGGCCAGTCCCCTCCACTCCCATTCCTCTCTCTCTCTCCCTCCTTCCCTCACTCTCTAAAAATCAATGGAAAAAATATCCTTGGGTGAGGATTAACAAAACAAAACAAACAAACAAAAAAAACACACAAGAAACAGGAAACAAAAGCCTGCCCCCTGTCCACCTCACCATCTTGTTCTATAGTTTCATATAAGACAAAACTCAGTTCATGCCCATCACCCCATCCCCCCGCCCCGAGAAGCATGGGCTACTCCCTCCTGGACCAGGGAGAAGGCCTTTCTTTTCAACTCGGGCTCTGGCTTGAGGACAGCCCAGGAATGGGATGTGACTACGCAGGGCACGGAAGACCCCGCCCGCTGTTGTCTCAGAGACTCCTGGAGGGCACAGGAGGAAGCAGAGAACTGTCCACTGCATGTGGGGCGCACATAAAGGGGAGCCCTGGGGACTCCAGAGATGCCTGAGGCAAGAGAGAAGGACCGAGCCTGCTGCCGTGAGGATGGGAGTGAGGGGACGGGAGCTGTGCTTGCGACAGGCTGGGGTGACCAGGAGGCCCAGCTTCTCGAATGTGAACCACTCCGGTGTGTCTGTAGGTGTGTTATGAAATGCACACACAGAACCCTACATGTCCCGTATGACTGTACTTATTAAGCAAAAACAAGCCTTTTGTAGTAAAATCACTAACACCAATAACTAAAACAGTAAAAAAGTAGAAGAAACACACTTTTTTTTCTTCCTCTTTTTGGTCATAGTCTTTGTTTTTCTTTTATTTTGTTAATACTCACCCGAGGATATTTTTCCATTGGTTTTTAGAGAGAGTGGAAGGGAGGGGGAGAGACAGAGAAACATCGATGTGAGAGAGACACATCAATTGGTTGCCTCCCGCACAGGCCCCAACCAGGGCCAGGGATCGAGCCTGCAATTGAGGTACATGACCGGAATTGAACCCAGGACCCTTCAGGCCAGAGGCCAATGCTCTATCCACTGAGCCAAACCAGCGAGGGCTGGTCATAGCCTTCTGTTAAGATCTTGGCTTAGGGAACCATGCGTGGTGGTTGTATTAGTAAGAACTTCTTATTTGCCCATCTAAGGATGAACGCTTATTTCGAAGCAGCCTGTGGCTCTGAGCCCGCACTTGTAAATTGATTCTGCGAGGAAGGCAGCATTTCCCTGCGGACGCCTTCTCTGAGGACTCTGAGCCCGTGACTCGATGTAGCCCCCGAGTTCTGGAGGGGATTCCCAGAGCCACTGTGACACTGAGGAGGGAGGAGAGCCGGAGGAGGGCCTGGGGCACAGGGAGGGCGTGTCCTTGAAAGGAAGAGCCCCATGGCACAGGCGATTCTGGCACACGTGTTCCCGACTGGTCCTCATTACCTTTTTTGTAAAAATAACCTTTTATTTTGAAATAGCTTAAGGCTCACAAGAGGTTGCAAAAATAGTCCAGAGAGTTTCTGTGTGCCCTTCACCCAGTTACCCCAGTAACCGGCTCCTGCATGGTCATGGGATGTGGTGGAAACTGGAATGCTGACCTTGACACCCCCCCCCCCCCCCCCGTGACCTCGGGAAGGAGCTTCCCCGGGGTCAACCGGTTACCTTTTTTCTTTTCCTAAACAAGGATAATGCTTTGGAATATTAGATCATTTCTTTTTCCAGTGTTAAAATGCAAAAAAAAATCTTTATTTTTACAACAAAATCTCCCATTATATAGTACTCTAAAAAACTTAACTGACAATGTTATTTGACTAAAGGCTAAGTAGGTTTCATATTTATGCAAATTACTTTAATTTTGGTATTAAAAGGTAAAGATTTTCTTCGCAGTTTCTAGAATATATTACATTTGTAGTCCCCAAAGTAATTCATGAAATAACGACTTTAAAAATTAAACTGAGATAGTGATGTCTGATAGTGTGTGGGCCTGGGTCCTAGTCCCACCTGCTGCTATAAACTGAGTGAGGTCATTTATTTTATTTATTATTTTTCATCATTTTTTATTTTCAGTTACAGCTGACATACAATATTATAGTAGTTTAGGTGTGCAACCCGGTGCTTACACATTACATAAACTACAAGTGATCCTCCCGGTAAATATGGTACCCGCCTGGCACCATACGTGGTTATGACAATGTTATGGACTAATTATCAATTTGTACTAAATTCCCAAGTGAAGTCATTTTAATTTTTGTTGTTGTTAATCCTCACCTAGCATGGTTCTGAGGAGCAGAAGGGATCAGGGGTGAAGCGCATGGTACAGTCCTGGGCGCAGAGTCTGTTCCGTGAGCTACTGGAGGGCGCGGTCAGATGGAAGTGGGGAGGGAGGGACGGCTGGGGAGGGTGATGGACTGGAATGGGGGCAGCCTGCCTTAGGGAGTGCGGTCAGCGTAGGTGGGGACCTGTCGTTTCTGAGGACCCCTCCAGGAGAACGAGAAGGGGCTTCGATGTGGTTGCCGCTCAGAGCTGCCTGGGAGGCGGCCGGCTTTCCCCTCCGTGCGGAGAGAGCCACGCGCAGCGCGCTCTGCACGGGTGGAGGCAGATCTGCGTCATACAGAGACGCTAACCCTAACCTGTTTTTGGGAAAAATGAATGTCCCACATACCTTTCATCTCACTGTAGGGTTGGGATGAGAATTTAGACCCTAAACCCCAGAGTCTAAGAATGAGAATGCGGCCAAGGCCTGTTATCTCCCCCCCCCCCGCTTCAGCCCCCCCCCTCCCCCCGTGCCCCTCGGGCTGGTTCCTGACCTACAAGCCTCTCTCAGCGCCTGGCCTCCCAGAGTAGTATTTGCGATGGCGTCTCACACATAGCCCGCCAATCGCCATATGCAAGGTAAATGGTAAAACCATCTAGACCACAATTAATTTGACAAAAAGACAGAAAAAGCCAGAACAGCTGTATTTGTATATGCTTCTGCCCAGCAGCCAGATAACATTGCCACTTACACCAACATTTCCCTGCGGGTCTTGCTCTCCTCATCCTCTTCCTTTGGGCCACATTTTAAAAAGGGGTTGTTTTGGATTTTTCAGGTAACTTCCACCTTTTCACATGAAGGCATAGCTTTAACTCTCGCAAAATTGAGTATTTTATCTTCTGGCCTCCAACCACCGGCATTAGGAAACGTGTGTTAACATGTGCACTGCACTAACATGACCTGGATTACTGTACATTATACATTTTGTCTTTGTATTTTAAGGAAAATAGACCTCAAACTCATTGCATGTTTATAGTTCTTTTACAGTGAAAGAGATGACATAGTGACTGGTTTACGGGCTGCGGATCGAACCTGCAACCTAGGTACATGCTGTGACTGGGAATCAAACCCAAGACCCTCAGGCCTCGGGCTGACACTCTCACCACCGAGAAACCCCGGCCAGGGCCCAGGTAAAATAGAGAATTTTAATGGTGGCATCTGTATGCTACTTTACACAGAAGGGAGTGCATAGGACGCACTGTTAGGGCTGGTCTGTGAACCGTCCTCTGACTGCCGTCAGGTAAGTGCGGAAACTGTGACCAGCATTAAGAAGCTTTTATACCGAACTGACGTCCCCACGACATCCAGGTGTGTGACCGCTGGGCCCGGCTTCTGGAACAGGGTGCAGGCCTTTTCCGATGTGGCTGTGCCTCCTGAGAGGCAGCTGTTCATGCCCAGTAAGACCACCTATTGGTCCGCAGGGGATGAGGAGCGGACGCGTGTCTCCTCCACCAGAGGCCGGAAGCGCGGGCGTCGGGGCTGTGAGAGCACTATTCCATCTCAACCACCGCGTCTCCACAGCATCGTTTCCAACGGATGCGCCATTCAGTTTCTCAGTCCCACAGAGTGAGAGGTGAGTCAGGATCTGCGTGATGCCTGCAACACTCCCAGCCTGCCTTCTCCCTGCGGAGGCTGGCACTGAGATCCAGAAACTGGGTCTCCCCTGCATGCCCTGTCGGGAGGGGCGGGCATTACCAAGCCGCTGAAGACAGCTCCGTCTAGCACTAAAGACAGCTCGGGTCTAGAACGAGGCCGGGAGAGCCTGCGGGCGGTAGCAGTTAACACAGAGGCCCTTCGCTGACACTTTCAGACTAACCCGCGTGGTCTGCCTGTGCCATCGGTTCAGGGTCCTGGGAACCGGCTGCCGGGTCCAGGGCTGCGTGGAGCCACCTCTGTGCCCGTGGAGAGGGGGCTGGAGGAGCGACTCAGGGCACGGGCGCGGACCCGGGGTGCGTGTTGCCAGGTCCCTGGGCTGCACTCGGACCGCCCTAGGCCAAGTGGCCAAGTCCGAGGAGTCCGGAGTAGTGGTGACGCGGTACTCTCCTCCCTGGAGCCGCCAGCTGCTGGCAGGGACCGAATGGAGCCGCGCGCCAGGCCCGAGGCTGTGCCTGTCACTCGCAGACCCGGCCGGTCCCGGCGCGCGTGGCGCTCAGCCAGGCCGGGCGCCCCGGCCCCTCCGCGCCCACCCGCCCCCGCGGGGCGCCCCTGGGGAGCGGGGCCGGGAAGCGGCGGGCGCCCCCGGGGAGGGAGGCGGGGGCTGCGCCCCGGGCCGGCGGGGGTGGGGAGGTGGGGGGCCGGCGGGCCGGGCGGACAGGGCGGCTGGCGCGGCGCCCAGGGGCGGGCGCGGGACGGGGAGGCGGCGGGTAAAGCGGCGGCCGGCGGCCCGCGGCCACTCGGAGGCCGGGCGGCGGGCGCGCACCATGCCCTCCTTCGACGAGGCGCTGCAGCGGGCCGGCGAGTTCGGGCGCTTCCAGCGGCGCGTGTTCCTGCTGCTGTGCCTGACGGGCGTCACCTTCGCCTTCCTCTTCGTGGCCGTGGTCTTCCTGGGCAGCCGGCCCGAGCGCTTCTGGTGCCGCGGGCCGGGCGCGGCCGCGCTGGCCGAGCGCTGCGGCTGGAGCGCCGAGGAGGAGTGGAACCGCACGGCGCCCGAGCGCGCGGGGCCCGGCAGCTGCCAGCGCTTCCTGCTGGAGGCGGCCGATGCCACCGCCACCGCCACCGCCACCGCCAACGCCAATGCCAACGCCTCCGCCGCCGCCGCCGCGCTCAGCTGCGCCGACCCGCTCGCCGCCTTCCCCAACCGCTCGGCGCCGCTCGTGCCCTGTCGCGGCGGCTGGCGCTACGTCCAGGCCCACTCCACCGTGGTCAGCGAGGTGAGCGCCGCCGCGGGGACGGCGGGGAGGGGCGGGGAGGGGAGGGGACGGGCGCTGCGCCCCCCCCCCCCCACGCGGGCACTGGGGCGAGCGGGTCTCCGGGAAGGTCCCTGCGCGCTGGCACCTGGGGTCACCTTTGGGGACCGACCTGGACCACCCCCTCTTGCAAGTGCTGCGTCGTCAATGCCCACGAAGTGCCCTCGTGTGTCTCCCTCCACCAGTGAACGGAGAGAAGCTGGGACTCCAGTGGGAAGGAAACTCGAAGAAGTCAGGTTCAGGGACACTTCGCACCCCCGCCCCCCGGGCGTCTAAGCATCCCTGCGATGTCCGTTATCTCTGAGAAGCGTTTGCACTAATGGAAATTGGGGGGCAGTGGCGGGGGAGAGCCGCAGCCTCCCTGGCCGAGGCTGAGGCTGAGCGGTCAATGGGCTCCTGGTGGGGGTGGGGGTGGGGGTGGGGGTGGGGGTGGGGGTGGGGGTGGGGGCGGGGGCGGGGGCGGGGCAGAGGGAAGCAGAGACAGCCTTTGAAGGCAGCGCCACTTTCTCCAGTTGCCAAAGCGATGATCTGAACCGCAAGGGGACAAAGGTCCAGGCTCTCCCAGGACATGGTTTTGGTCAAACTGCTGTGGGGCAAAGAGCAGCCTCCGCGAGGCGTTGGGAAAGCGGCGGTTCTGAACCATTTTAATTTTTTCTCTGCGAATAAATCACAGGGACGCCAGGAAAGGCTACCTGCCCTATAAAGTGGACACGCCCCTTGCTAGTGGGGACTGCGGGGGGGGGGGGGGGGGGGTGGGGGGGAGGGGAGGGGGAGGGCGGGCGCAGTCCCCACATTTCCTTCGGTGCTGGGGGCAGGCAGAGCACTGGGGCAGGCCTGCTCCTGCGCTGGGCAGCCTGCAGGTTGGTTCTCCTTCCGGAGCCGCAGACACAGGGACAGCCCCCAGGAGCCTGGGAGGAGGGAGGAGCCGTTTTATTGAACTTTGTCTGTAATCACGGATCCATTTAATTAAAACAAAAACAAAAACAAAAACACACGATTGCATGTGCTCAGGCAGGCTGGGGAAGAAAAAATGGTGTCTTTATTTATTGACATTAACAGTTTCTTTTAAGCACCTACTTGAATGAGTCAAACTGTGGCTTCAGCGGCTGGTAGTGGTGTTCTTTGGTCTGCCGACCTCATCTCTCTGGGGCTGGGGCTGGAGCTGGGGCTGGGGCTGGGGCTGGGCTGGGGGTCTTTGAGGACTGCCGATCCATGATTCTCTCTCATCATGGATGCTTCTCTCTCTCTCCCCCCCTCTACCTTCCTCTCTGAAATCAATAAAAATATATATTTTAGAAAATCTTCAAGGAAAAGTAAAACCGTTCGGAATGCACTCCTTAGGCCCCTGGCAAGTTCTGAAGTGTATTAGAGAGATTGTTTAAAATGTCCCGAGTTGTTTGCTTCTTCTGGTTTGTTTGGAATTTGTTGATCCTGGAGAGGAAACTCCCCCACCTCCTCGGGAAGTCAGCCATCCGGAACAGCTCATTCTCGCTCAGTTCTGCGCGGCCAGTAGTTTGCTGTCTTTGGTTTAGAACACGACCCAGTTCGCTCTTGGTCCTCCATACTCTGTCCGAATGGTTGAAGGAGCTTCAGTTCTGTCTTTGGCTAAGACCACGTGCCCAGCGTGCTCTCAGAGACGTGCAGTAGGACATACTCATCACGGAGAGGAGTATATAAGGCGGGGCAGCCAGACGCCCGTCTGTCTCCGTATGACTGTGCTGTGTCATCCTCGAACATGTGGGGGGTAGCATTGTCCTGGGCTTACAGAGGAGGGCCCTGCGCAGGAGAGGAGACAGGGCCTGCGGAGACCCGGGCCCAGACCTAGCTCGGCCGAGTTGGGTCAGGCATGGGGCTTGGTTGTAAGAGGGTCCCCTCTCCTCCGTGCAGCCTCTGTCCTTGGAACAAGTCAGGCAGCAAGACGCCCGGTCAGTAACACCTCAGAGCCCACAGGGACTCTCCTGGAGGCTCCCACGTTGTTGCTATGGGGTCTCCTGGCTGAGGTGCCCTGTGCTTCGTGTCATGGTGTCAGGATGACAGTCACCCAGGGCAGCAGACTGGAGGCTGAGCCTTGGTTTCCTGGAAAGGGCGCGCTGGACGCTCGATGCGAACGTTGCAAAACGGGCATTTAAGCCTCCCCCGCCCTCTTTGTGTCTTACACAGCGAAGCCGCGCCAAGGAGCTAAGGCAGAAGTCCATGCCAAGTGCCCTGCCCTTTCAACCCCCTCCCCCTTGTCCCTGCCTCGAGAGTTCATCTGCATTTAACACCCTGCGGGCAGACCTTCCATATGTCCGCATCTCACCCTTATCCGGTTGCCAGACGTGGGCAGGCCAGAGCAGGGTGCTATGCCGAGAAATCCGGGCCCAACACCCAAAGGTGTCAGGTCGTCGCCCAGGAGCGAGTCTTTGGAACTCACGGCAGGATGTTGAAGTGCTTGCGTGGACACCGAGGGAGGGCGGGAGCTCCTCTGAGTCGCTCAGTGGGAGCCGGGCTTCAGGGCGCCTTGAGAAATAGACCGACTCGTCCTTGTTTCCCCCCCGAATCCCAGTTTCCTCCCACAATCAAGGAGAGTCCATTTGGGGAGCAGCGGCTGCTTGTCTCTGGGCTGGGCTGTCTGCGTGCCGTGCTCCACGGGCCTCTGCTCTGCTTCTCTCTCCTGGGACCCAGGACAAAAGGCCAGCGGGCGGGCCGGCGCCCACGCCCTCCACCGCATTCTGTCCTCACTGTCTGTTACTCAGGGAAGCGCCCTGTGTGGGTCCTGGACAAAGGACTCAGCCCGCGTCTTAGTCTGGACGGAATCTCTCGTGGGCTCTGGGCTCTCTAGAAAGATCCTCACTTTTGTGCTGTTTTTATTTCTGACGTGATTTGTGTCTTCCTTGATTTTGCTGCGTCAACCTCAGCAGGGGGACCTTTGTTTTGTTAGGACTTCAGAGAGCCAACTGTGACGCTTCACTTTCTCTCTCATTAACTTCTCCGAGTGGTTATTCCTCTGCCTCTCCCTGTGCTTTTCCCAACTTCCCTCGGGCGCTCAGCCCAGGGGCTTCCAGGCTTTTCTGGCCTCAGTCTTTGAAGCTATAGATTTACTTCTCTGTGCTTTTCTGATGGCACCCGGCAAGTTTCGAAACACAATTATTATTATTTTTATTATTATTATTATTCAATCGGCAGGATTTTAAATTTCTGTTATTATTTCTTCTTTAGCCCATGATTTACTTTAAGGCTTATTTTAAATTTTCAAATGTGTGTCGATGTTTCTATCTTTTCATTGTTGACTTCTAATATAACTTTGTGGTCGGGAAATGTGGTCTGTATGGTGCTGCTCATTTGAATTTTATGGAAGCCTGCTTTGGGGCCGTCTAGGAGGTCAATTTTTATAAAGGTTTCATACCTGCATGAGATGAAGGTGGAGTCTGTATTTGCACAGGGCTTATAGATGCCCAATGCTGGAAGCTTGGCAATGGTATTGTTGAAATATTCTAGATTTTAATCAGCTTTCCATCTGCTAAGTCTATCGAGACTAATTAAAGAGTGTTGAAATGTGCTATTATGCTGGTGGGCTTTTCAGTTTCTCCCTATATTTCCAGGAGATGTTAGAAGTTGTGCACATGAGGCAACTTGATTGGGTGCATGTATGAACAAATTTAGGATTTATTTGTTTTAATTGCTGGCAGTATTACAGAGTCTCCCATTTTCTCCCCTTTCCCTCCACCCAACTCCCCAAGTTTAGAATTTTTAAATCTACATAGTGAATTGAACCTTTTATTATCGTACTAGAGGCCCAATGCATGAAATTAGTGCACAGGTAGGGTCCCTAAGCCTGGCCGGTGATCAGAGCCGATCTGGGGGGGCGACCGGTGGGGTGATCAGGGCCCCTGCTCGCACCTGCCTTGGCTGGCCTGGTGCCACCTGCTCACCAGGCCCATCCCCTGCCGCTGCTGGTCAGGGCTTTTGGGTTGGGGGCAGCTCCTGCATTGAGCATCTGCCCCCTGATGGTCAGTGCGTGTCATAGCGACTGGTCACTCTGCCGAGTTTTGTTATATAGGATAAGGACCCTATTTAAATCCATGATGTATTATCTCAATGCCTACTTTGGTGTTAATATAGCCACTCCAAGTTTCTTGTCACTGACCTTGACCTCAGCCTGTGAGGACAAGGAGGAGCCCAAGAGGAATAGATGAGGAAAAGGATGCCCCGTTCTCCTCGTCTTCACCCTCATTTCCTCTGTAGCCACTTATTTATTTTTTTTAATATATTTTATTGATTTTTTTTACAGAAAGGAAGGGAGAGAGATAGAGAGTTAGAAACATCGATGAGAGAGAAACATCGATCAGCTGCCTCCTGCACATCTCCTACTGGAGATGTGCTCGCAACCAAGGTACATGCCCTTGACCGGAATCGAACCTGGGATCTTTCAGTCCGCAGGCTGACGCTCTATCCACTGAGCCAAACTGGTTTCGGCTGTAGCCATTTATTAAATGCCCTTGGAGGCAGTGGGTGGGGTGCATTCCTGTGACCCACCCACAGAGACTTAGACTCAGAAGATCAATAACCTTCCTTTTTCACAAGCATGTGAGGCCCACGGAGGTGGTCCATGGACCACACATGGAGACACGCTGGGAGTTTTTCTGTAGGAGCATGACGAGAGCATCATGGGAGGAACAGCCTTATGGGTGGTTGAAGCTTGAGCCAGTTCCCCCAGCACACGCTGCAGACCTTGGGGCGGAAGCATCACCCCTTTCCCTCGAGGCAGGAGTCCCGGATGTTATTGGATGAAATGCCGTGTTTCTCTACAGAAAGCTTGGGGCTCTCCAGAGATGGTCAACTGGTAGTAACGTCCTATACGCGGTTAGGGGAGGGTACCCACAGCTGAGCCACACTCCCTCAGCATTTTAGCAAAGCTCACAGGGGAGCCTCGGGCAAAGGCAGGACACAACCCAATGGGCTCTACGACATTTGGGATACACCAAATGGGACATGTGTCTACTTTTTGATGTCTGGGTTAAAGCAGTGGCTCTCAACCTTCCTAATGCCGCGACCCTTTAATATAGTTCCTCATGTTGTGGTGACCCCCAATTTCATTGTTACAAATTGAACATAATTAAAGCATAGTGGTTAATCACAAAAACAATATGTAATTATATGTGTGTTTTCCGATGGTCTTAGGCGGCCCCTGTGAAATGGTTGTTAGACCCCCCCAGAGGGGTCGCGACCCACAGGTTGAGAACCGCTGGGTTAAAGAGTCTTGTCATAAGGCAGATTAGCATGGTGGAAAGTCCATACATGTCCTTTAGGGCCAGATAGCTCTGGGCCTGCACTCCAGCTCCTCTGTATTTCGACTTCAAGGGCAAGTCACAGAATCTGCCTGAACCTCGGTTTCCTTAGCTCTAGAATGGGCTTAATAACACCCGCCTTAGAGATTGGTCTGACAGGGATGCAAAGTGCGTGTCTTCATGCCTGGCCACGTGTGATGCTCAAAAACATCAGCTCCTGTCAACACATAAAGAGTCCTGAGCTAGTGGAGGAGGGGAAGGGAGAGAGGGAGTACGTGGGGGGCCAGACTGGACTCTGCAGCTGGGGTTTGCTGACCTCTGACCTCTGTAGCACAGTGCATCACGAATACATTTGCCTAACGACAGCGAGCCGGTGGGCGCGCTCTCCTCAGCTTTTCTTCTTGGCTGGTGTCTGCCAAGTTAGCAGTTATACGTTGAGATGGGATTGTGTCATTTTTTGTGGCTTCTAATGCCGATGTGGGAGTTTCACAGACAAGGAGTGAATCCATCCACCAGACTGTGGAATGCAATTTTACTTTGTATGGGATTAAAGTCTGTTTCTCTTCTTTCTTTCTTTCTTTCTTTCTTTCTTTCTTTCTTTCTTTCTTTCTTTCTTTCTTTCTTTCCTTTCTTTCTCTTACTCTCTCTCTCTCTCTCTCTCTCTCTCTCTCTCTTTCTTTCTTTCATATTTTTAGAAGTCTGTTTCATTATTCTTTGGACAACACGGAGGCAGCCTGGGTAAGATGGTGGTTTTCTATGAAATGCCATCAGCCCTGTGGTGTCCAGCGTCAGAGCCCCCAGGGAGGCCCGTGTCAGAGGGATGGGCCAGGCTGCCTCGGGGCGTGCTGGCCAGAGGAGGGGACCGAGGCAGAGCGGTAGCCCGGCTGCTCAGGGCAATGGGACCCGTGAGACGGTTCTGTGTCCATGAGGTCCCAGGGCTTTGAAAGCCTCTGCCGTTAGTGTAGTGGGGTGTCTGGAGGGGGAGCCCACATGTCACGAGCTCAGGGGCCTGAGGCGACTGCACCCTCCCTCCGGAGAGGAGACAGACATCCATCGCCTGGACGGTGCTGACACCAGGCAGGGGAGGGCTCCCCGGGAAGCGGCCCCTCGTCCGCGCTCGCTCCGCAGCCGCCCTGCTGGCCAGCGGCTCAGGCTCAGATGCCGTCTCCGTTGCTGCTGATGCGCCGCGTACGCACGGGGTGGCTCTGGTTTCACGCGGCTCTGCCAACTGGAAGCGCCCGTGGCCACGGCGCAAGTTGAAAGACAGCACGCGTGTCCCCAGCTCTTGGGGCAGGGACCTCAGCCGCTGCCACTAAGACACAAACAGGAGGCCGGCGCCAGACTCCCCTGTTCTGAAGGCTGAGCCGCTGCTGGGGAAGGGGCTGCGGAGAGGCCGTGTGTGCGTTTACCCGGAGGGCTTTTTCACAGCGACGCTTCGCAGACATGCGTGAGAAATGAGTTTCCTTTCATCGTTCTCAAGCGCGTTTCAAAGCAAACTCGCCGAGGGAAGTCACAGGGGTGAGAGAAAATATTAATATCCAGGGTAGGTGAGTGCCGGGAGCCGGTCCATGCTTGCTGTTTCAAGGGACCTGGCATATATGGCATACTGTTCTTAATATGTTTGCTCACCTTCTTGGCACTATGTGTTTTAACCAAGGTCTCTGAGAAAGGTTGTTTCCCCAGGTAGGGATTTTCCCCTGAAGTTAGGGAGGGAATAAAACCTCTTAACTAGTGCCAGGTGGGTAATTAATCACTTTAACTACGAACAATCATGCTTAAGCTACATAATCTTTACCCCCTGGAATGGAGATAAGAAACGCCCTAACCTTTGTAATAGAGATTGGTAGGATTGAATCAACTGGTATAAATACAGATGTAGTAAGACAGCAAGAGACAGAACTTAGAATATGGAACCAAGAGAGACGGAACCTAGGCACAGAACCTACACAGAACGTTCTCTAGAGACAGAAGAACTTCGCGGGAGAGAACATGGCAAAAGTTCCTGGACAGAAACTGGCCTCAGAACCTAGAGACAGAACCTAGCGAGAGAACATGGCAAAAGATCCTGGACTGAACCTGACTACAGAAATTGGCAAGAGAACCTGACTAGAACCTGGTGACTGAACCTGACTGGAGAACCTGGACAGAACCTGGCTGGAGAACCTAGCGAGGGAACTTAACTACAGAATCTGGCTGGAGAACCTGGAGAACCGAACCTGGCTGGAGAACCTAGTGAAAGAACATGGACACAGAACCTGACTGGAGATCCTAAGCAGAACCTCTCTGGAGATCCAGACCAGAACTTGGCTGGAGATCCTGGCTAGAGATCCTGGCTAGGCTGCTGATCAACTGAACGCTGTCTCCGTATCATTCCTTCTTCGCCGACTCCGTCCACACCTTTGGGGACCCCTGGACCTGCTGGGGTTGGACCCCGGCAGGTGAGAAAATTGAATCGAAACTAATTGAAATTAATTTGGCATCGATTTTAAACTATCAAATAAAGAAACACATTTCAGAATTTCCGTAGTGCCAAGGACGCTGTTCCAAACCCTTCCCCACAGGGTTCTTCATGCATATACACATGCATAATTCAGAGGGAGGGGGAGGGGGAGGGAGAGAAACATCAATGATGAGAGCGAATCGCACGCAGTTCCACCTTCTTGCTTCTTGTCACTAAATGTGGCCCCGAGTCCTCAGGTGTCTGGTCTCATCTGGGCTGGCTGGGCTGGCTCAGACCCCGCGCTGCGCCCCGACTGCAGGCGGAGCAGAGAGGTGCGGGGTGGGGCCCTGGGTGTTCCTGAACCTGGGAAATCCAGGTGGAATAGACAGCCCCGGAGCTGCAGGGCGCAGGCAGGGGTCTGGCAGCACCTACAGGGGCGTTTGCTCACGTTTCACGTAAAAGAGAGAACAGGGTCAGCTTTCCTGATACAAGGTGTGCTGGTTGGGGGGGGGGGGCACCTTTGGAGATAAGGGTGGCCCCACGTTCCCAGCAGTTAGAGGCCCTTGGAGGACAGATGTGGGTGGGCGGTCCCTTCTTGTATGAAGCCTCCCAGGTGCCTGCTGGGTCAGGTAGGGAGCGGGCTTGTACCCAGGTCCTGCAGCCTGGCCGCAGCTACCCTCCGGGGTCCGCGGCTCTGCACCGTCCTTACAGCAGCCTGCATCACTGTGCTCACTCCAGGCCTGTCAATCACAGAGCATCACCCTCACAGCAGCCTGCATCACTGCGCTCACTCCAGGCCTGTCAATCACGGAGCATCGCCCCCACAGCAGAGCATGTAAATATCACATCCGTTTGACATGAGAAACAGCTGCAGCACAGAAAGAGCCGGTGTGCAACTTGTTAAACCACAGAGAGAGGAACGGACGGAACCGCGGTCCATCGAGGCGTTTTCTCCGGAGCTCAAGCTCTTCCCGCTGCTCCGACGCGGGGCCTGCTGGTCCAGGTCTGGGTTGACGCCACCTTCGTTATGTCACAAGCTGCGTCAGGGCGGGAGCGGTGACCCGGACGCCTCCGACCTCTCCCCGAAGCACACAGGACCCCAGTGCCTCTCACCTCGTAGACAGCCGTGCCCTTTGTTGGCGGAGTTTGTTGCGTTCGTCTGTGTGAGTGGACTTTTAATTTCTTATGAACAGCGTTCCGAGTGACGATCTGCTCTGGAGGGTGTTGGAGCTGCTGGGCTCTGTGACTCCAGGAGCAGGTTCCAGCCACACAGAAGCCCAGCCAGAGCACACGGCGCCCTCTGGCCCCGAAGCAGAAGGTGCTGCTTCTCTGGCCGCCGGCACGGCAGCCCGGCCCCGCCTGCACCTGTCGCCTGGCCAGGGCCGCCTGGACCTGCAAGAGGCTACTGTCCCCGACTCTCAGAGGCGTGCCCGCACTGCACCCTGCCTTCTTCCGGCCCCTTTCTGAGCAAGGGATTTGGAAAGAAACCAGAAGATTCTAACAGGAGGCGCTCTCCATCACACGTTTGAAAGCGCTAACAATTCTTCGGTAAATCTGGACAGAGTGGGAGGAGGAAGGAGGAGGAATCCTCCATTGGCCCCTTCGCCCAGGACCGAGTTCCTCCCCAGGCATGAGCTGCCTCACTTGGTCCGTGTGCCGGAGTGGGCACCTGGTGGAGGCCCTGCAGGGGGAGGCCAGGGGCCAGGGCATGGGCAGAGGCCAGGGGCTGGAGTGGCGGTTGGAGCTCCCCCAGCCGGGTCAGGAGGCAGGCGAGGCCGAGATGCTCAGAGCGGGGCAGAGGGTCAGCATAGGGACCAATAGACCATCGGTTCCTGCACAGTCTGTCTTGAACCCTTGGGGCTGTGCTCACCATGTTTGCCTCTGTGTGCAAACAGCTGCACACGGGCTCCTGCCTCGGTCTCTCATCCACCGGGCGTCAGACCCCCCGGCCCCGCCCGGGAGCCAAGGGGTTGCCCCGAACCCCTACGTGGTCTGCCTGCGGAGTTTCTCCTTACCGTGCTGTGTTCTGCATGCCAGCGCCCACTTGCCTCTAGGCTGGCACCGGGGCTCTCGGGGTGACCAGCTGTCCCGTTGCCTGGCACTGAGGGTTTCCTGTGACAGGACTTTCAGCGCCGAACCCGGCAGAATCCCGGGCACACTGGACAGCTGGTCGCCCTCAGCGCTCCGGTAGGACAACTGATTCACAGACGGATGGTAATGAAAAGTGGCGAACAACTTGGGTGTGTCATAGCGGGAACGGTGGCCGCATAAACACAGGGCTCCCTCCGGGTGCCCTGGGACCCAGGGTCCAGCTCTGTGTAGAAAACACTGTCGAAATGTCCCCGCGTGGGAAACGGTGGGTGAGAAGCAGGACTGCGGGTGGAGGCCTTGAGGGGCAGAGCGTGCGTGACCGCGGGGACACTTCCCGAGCTCACCGACATGGTCTCCTGCCTCTAGTTGGTGATGGCGCCATTGGTGACCTCCCCCAAGGGGATCCCAGCGGCTGGCTGCCCTCGCAGGAGGGGCCTCCTGGGGAGGGAGCGGGAGGGAGGGCCGAGGAAGCCTCTGTCCAGGGCAGCCGGTTCTGGAAACGGTCACCAGTGACCACGGCGTTTCTCCCCTCAGCACGGGCTCAGGAGGCCGGGCCGGCGAACCAGACCCATAAAAGCCGAACTGCCTCTCTTGATCTGAATAACCAGAACGGCGATTTCGGCACTTGGAAGGAATTAAGAGTTGAATCTGACCCAGGTTTTAATAGCTGCAGTCTGTTTCAATGTATTTTTTAAATTTTTTTATTGATTTCAGAGAAGAAGGGAGAAGGAGAGAGAGATAGGAACATCTATGATGAGAGAGAATCATGGATCAGCTGCCTCCTGCACACCCCACATTGAGGATTAAGCCCACAACCTGGGCATGTGCCTTGACTGGGAATCGAACAGTGACCTCCTGGTTCATGGGTCAACCACTGAGCCACGCTGGCCGGGCAGGAAGCTGTTTCAATATTCTTCCACCAAGACAAGAACTGAGCTGTCTGTCCCATCCCCTCCTGTTGTCTCAGGGGGGTCCTAACAGCCCCTCCCCATGGAGGTCAGTCTCTCCCTGCGCTTGGTCCCACCTACTTCCCGGCCACCACCACGGCCTGCCCCCCACCGCCCCACCCGGCATTCGCTGCCACCACATTTGAACAAGCTCAAGGGCATCTTCTCGGTAGGACACTGCCCCATGCCCACAGGTCCCTGGGCTGAAGACGCCTACCTCCTGTCCACATTCTCACCTTCCTCTTTCCCCTCCACCAGGGGTGACGCCTTCCATCCTCACCATCTCCCAGACTCAGCCCTCACCAAGGTCCAACACCCCTGCTGTCCTCTCCCTTCTCGTTCCTGGTCTCCTGTACAGCGCCACCATGTGCCTGTGCTCGGGGCGGAGCGGGATTCATGCTGTGGGCACTGTTCTGCTCATGCTGGGCTCCCCCGTGCCCTCCCGTGCCCTCTGGCCGCCCAGAGCAGCGGCCACTGGAGCGAGCACATGGGCAGCTGGCACAGCGGGGCGGCCTGGTCTGCTGGGCCTATGCACTTCCAGGAACCAGGACTGATTTCCGTGGTGACACATGAGTGATGCGGGTTAACTATCACCCGTTGCATCACCTCCACTGCCCCCTCCCCCAGCGCCTGGTTGGGACTGGGACGCCCTTGGAGATTCGTCTGGGTGGCTGGTGGGCGCTCTTTGTCACCTTCTCAGGGACACGCCCTCTGCGAGCAGCACAGCCTCTGGCCTGCCCGTGTTGGCGCAGAGCCCGCGTGCCGGTGTTTACCTGTGTAACCTTCCTCGTGAGGCCACATTGCATTCGAATTCCACCCCCCCCCCGCCCCCCCACAACCCCGCCCCAAGGAGGCCGCTGCAGCGCCGCAAGCCCACCTCCTGGGAAGTCTCTCCTCCTCCATCGGAAGGGAAACCAGGTGGGGATGCGCTGTGGGGAGCCAGCACGGGAGCCACCCGGAGACCCTGGGTGTGAGTCTCATGGGCCACCTCACAGCATCTTCCTCTCCGTTCTCGGTGTCCACCAGCAGGCGGGCGGATGCAGGGACGTGGCGCATGCACCCCGTGGACCGTGACTCAGCCATGACTCAGCCATAAGGAAGGTGCACATCTTGCCTCTGCAGCAACGTGCAGGGACTGGAGGGCACTGTGCTGAGTGAAATAAGTCAGACAGTGGGAGACACGCGCCAGATGATTTCACGTCTGCGTGGGATCTAAAACACACAGCAAACGCATAAGCAGAACAGAGAGACTCATAGACACAGAGGACCTCTTTGTGGGTGCCAGGTGGAAGGGGGGTGGGGCTGGGTGAAAAGGGGGAGGGGTGAAGAAGCACAAGTTGGTAGTCACAGAATCGTCACGGGGTGTCAAGGCCAGCACAGGGGATGTAGGCGATAATATTGTAATAACCACGTGTGCTGTCAGGTGGGTATGAGATTCATCCGAGTGATCGCTTAGTAAGTTACGTAAACTCTAATCACTGGGTTGTACACCTGAAACAAACATAATATTGTAGGTCAACTGTAATTGAAAAATAAAAAATTACCCGAAGTCAAAAAAATAAAAAAAGAATTATGCATCTTGGTCTTAAAATTGTTTGCTTTGCAAAGGAGAGAAGGTTCTAGAATCCAGTGTCACCTTGACTGCTTGTCTTTTTCTTGGCTCAGACTAAGTAGACAACAGGAACGCAGACCACGGCTCAGGCTGTGTTAATGGTGTGCAACGTCCCCCAAGCTACTGGTTCTGAGAGCGACGGGGACTCTGAGCGCGAGGCTTCGAGAGAAGGAAAACCGCTGCTGCGGTCCCGGCTTTTCCGCCTCACACCATCGTAGGTGCTTTTAGAGCAACGCGGGCAGGGCTCCGTGGAGAAGAAAGGGTGGCGGCGGCTCACTTACCAAGGAGAGATCCTTTAGTGAAGCCTGTGTCATTACTGGTGTTTCTTCACTTAGAGCAGCGGTTCTCAACCTTCCTGATGCCGCGACCCTTTAATACAGTTCCTCATGTGGTGGTGACCCCCAAGCATAAAATTATTTTCGTTGCTACTTCATAACTGTAATGCTGCTACTGTTATGAATTGTCATGTAAATATCTGATATGCAGGATGTATTTTCATTGTTACAAATGGAACATAATTAAAGCATATGATTAATCACAAAAACAATATGTAATTATATATGTGTTTTCCGATGGTCTTAGGTGACCCCTGTGAAAGGGTCGTTCGACCGCCAAAGGGGTCGCGAGCCACAGGTTGAGAACCGCTGTCCTGGGGGGATGTGTCTGAGCCAGAGGCAGTGAAAGGTTCGAATCTGACTTCTGACTATTCCTATCCAAGTCGGTGATTTTGTTAGACATTTAAAAAGACGTGTTACGCTGGGAAAGGACCAGGGCTGGGTTCTGCAGGCTCCTCTCGGGCTGGAGAGGGCGTCTCACATGGCCTCTTGCTTCTGTGTCGCCAGCATGGTGGGCGGTGTCGTCAGAGCGCGCCCCATTAGAAACGGGCTTTGGCAGAGTTTGAAAGGTGTGCGCGTTGCTCCCTGTTCTGACTGGATTATGAAAACCTTTGGCAACTGTGGTTTCCAAGTGGGGAAAGTGTTGCCAGGAATACTGAAAGGCAGGAGCCAAAATCTAGTAAAATGTCCTGGGTGTTCTCTATCCTCAGGTTCCTCATTAGGGGGCGCAGGGGCAGTACCGCACCCAGGAGTCCTCAGCGGCAGATTCTAGAGGAGCTGGAGGCTGGGTGTCGGGGCTGTGCCCCCCGGAGTTAACAGGGCCCAGCCTCACCCTCTCTCGGGAGGCGGGGCCGCGGGGGTGCGAGCAGGTGGTGTCTTTCTTTCCAAAGAACAGATAGAGATGGTCGTGTGTTTACTGTCCTCAAACGGGACGATGAAGCTCATTCCAGGTGTTGCTGCTGTTGTTATTATTACCAGTTTTTAATAGTTTTCCTGTATCTGTTTCCCCCAACCTGCAATAGATGGCTCATGGCATTCTTCCTGCTCTTCCCCTGGGTCTTACAGCCCACAAGCTGCCAATATCACTTTATGTTTGAGAAAAATTCCCCCTTGTATCCCTGGTACTGTTTTCAAAATGCCAAGCAAATGTGATAGAACTAATTTTCGTACCAGTAAAGGTCCCCGCGTCTCTCATTTTATGATAGTTCATTTGGTACCTTCGTTTTCCAAAACCAAAGAATCAGAAAAGGCATCTGAACGTGTATGATCATGATGAGTTTTAAGCCTTACAATGTTGTAAAGGATATATCCTGGCATTTCCAGGGCCACTGGCCACCATACTCAGTCATCGCAGTGTGATCGACTGTGTTCCTTATGCCGCACCTGACGTGCCCATGACTGTTTTGTAACTACCAATTTGTACTTCGTAATCCCTCCGTCTTCTTCATCCAGACCTCCCACCCCCTCCCGTCTGACAACCCTCAGTGTGTTCCCTGTGTTTATGTGTCTGTTTCTGTTTTGTTTGTTTATATTGTTCTTCAGACCCAGATATAAGTGAAATCACACGGTATTTGTCTTTCTCTGACTTAATTTACTTAGCGTAATACCCTCTAGGTCCATCCATACTGCCACAAATGGTAAGATTTTATTCTTTTTATGGCTGAGTAACATTCCACTGTACATGTCACTGCTTTTTAACCCAGTCATCTATTGGTGAACACTTGGGTTTCTCCCATATCTTGGCTATTGTAAATAATGCTGCAGTGAACATAGGGGGCATATATTCTTTTGATTAGTGTTTGGGTTTTTTTCAGATGTATAACCAGAAGTAGAATCACTGCGTCATAAGGCAGTTCCATTTTTAAGTTTCTGAGGAAACTCCATGCTGTTTTCCAATAGTGGTCACACCGGTCTGCATTCCCCCCAACAGTGCACGAGGGTCCCCTTTTCTCCACATCCTCGCCAGCATTTGTTGTTTGTTGACTTATTGATGGTGGTAGCCATTCTGACAGGTGTCAGGTGATACCTCATTGTTCTGATTTGCATCTCTTGGGTGATCAGTGACTTTGAGCACTTTTTCATATGTCTGTTAGCCATCTGTGTGTCCTCTTTGGAGACGTGTCTATTCCGGTCCTTTGCCCATTTTTTAATTGGGTTGTTGGTTTCTGTGGTGTTGAGTTGTCTGAGTTCTTTATACATTTTGGATATTAACCCCTTCTTGGTTGTATTATTGATGAATATCTTCTTCCATTCAATGGGTCTACATTTGTTTTATGGATGGTTTCCTTTGCTGTGCAGGAACTTTTTAGTTTGATGTAATCCCATGTGTGTGTTTGTTTGTTTGTTTATTTATTTATTTATTTATTTTTGTTTCCTTTTTCCTGAGGAAAATTTTTTTTTCTTTTTTTTTTTTAATATTTTATTGATTTTTCACAGAGAGGAAGGGAGAGAGATAGAGAGTTAGAAACATCGATGAGAGAGGAACATCGATCAGCTGCCTCCTGCACATCTCCCACTGGGGGATGTGCCCACAACCCAGGTACATGCCCTTGACCGGAATCGAACCTGGGACCTTTCAGTCCGCAAGCCGACGCTCTATCCACTGAGCCAAACCGGTTTCGGCCTGAGGAAAAATTTTTTAAAAACATTCTTTCTAAGACCCTATGTAGGACCTGTTGTTATTCTGAGGTAGATTACTACTTGAGTAATAGAGACAGCTGCCCAGCAGACCCATTCTGGGCAGGAAGTGTCCCCTGCGAGGCTTGAATTCCGGGTGTCAGGTGTTGGCGTGTGCATCACGCAGCAGCTTCCGCAGCGCCAGCTCCTCGCCAGCACGCAGGCTGGCCCGGGTCTCGGGGCTGAGAACTCGGGCACAGACTGAGTCAGATCTGTGCGTAGCTCTACAGGAGCTCTGCTTCAGCGGGAAGGTGGATGAGTGCGTTGTTCTAAACACTAACAGTTAAATTATCCAACAGCGTCTTCAAGGTTTAGCATGTACATTAAGACAGACATTTAGTTAAGCTTAAGAAAGAAGTAGGAAATTTGTTTATCTCATTTTCTTAAATTATATCTGTGCAACTAGTAAGAGTAATGATATCATGATAGAGACCCCTTGTTAACAAAGACATTATTGTCACGCCTATTCCAGCCATCATCTTTCTATCGATCTGGAAAGCTAATGTAATGTGGAGCGGGCAGGGGCAAAGAGAGCATCAGAAATGCTTTACGTCTGAGATTCCAACCTCCCACATCATGACACTAACACTTCATTCAATTATATCCCCAATAGTTCAGTGGAATAGAGAAAAACACTTAGCTAGGAAATCTGAAGGACCCATTTATTTCAGTACTAGAGGCCCAGTGCATGAAATTTGTCCACGGGGCGGCGGGGTGTGAGGTGGGGGAGGGAGGTGTCCCTCAGCCCGGGCTGCGCCCTCTCACAATCCAGGACCCCTCCGGTAGGGTCCCTAGGCCTGGCCAGCAATCAGGGCCTATCGGGGCTTTCCTTCCCAGGCTGCCGGCAGCTGGCCCCGCCCCTGCTGCTGCCACAGCTTGCCATCTGTGTGGCACTGCCCCCCCTCCCCCACCACCAGTTGCCTCCCTCTGTGGGTGATAGGCGTGGGCTACAATTGCTTGGCTGGCCTGGGCCTCCCTCTGCGGGGCAATCGCTGGCCAGCCCCACACACCTGCCACAGCGTCACCAGCCGGGTAGCCTGGGCCTCACTCTTTGGAGCCCTGTAATAGATCACCCAGCAAAGGGAGGCTCTGCCTACAATCGATCTCTGTGCAGAGGGTGGCCTGGGTCTCCCTCTTTGGGGTGATTGTGGAGTTCACTCCCCCCTCATCCCCCCCCTGATCGATTGTCCCACCTGCCGGTGGCCTGGGCCTCTCTCTTTGGGGCAATTGACCTCAGAGCCCCCTCATTGATTGCCCCGCAGAGGGTGGCCTGGGCATCCCTCTTCAGGGCGATCGTGGGGTGATGGCGGGCCCCCCCCCCCCCGACTAATCGCATCGCACCCGCCTTGGCTGGCCTGGCGCCAATGCGTGTCATAGCGTGGTCATCCGGAAGGTCATCCAGATGGTCATTCTGCTGTTTGGTCATTCAGTTGATTTGCATATTACGCTTTTATTATTATAGGTGAGCTAGTTAATCTTCTGAATGAAATAAGACATTCACTTTAGAATCATTTTATAGTCTGAAAGCTAATTTCATGTGATTTTAAATGTAGAAATTAAATATTATAATGTAGGTATTATGTTATTAGAACCAAAGTGTACTAATTTCCAATTTTATCTAACTAAATTTGTGTTAAAAGATAACATAAAAATTCTCTTTCACTTCACGTATTAATTGACTGCATTTCACAGCCCATGCACAGCTTGGGTGGAGAAAGCGCAAGCCATCCCTGCTGAGATGTGAGAGCACAGACTCCCACTGGCAGACCAGCTGGAAGTTAGTGGGGGCGATTCCCCAGAAGCAGGAGAGCCACAGAGAGCACAAATCCCAGAGTCTGAATGTAACCTCCTCCCAAATCCCAGAGGTGACCACCAGAGGGCCAGGCTGTACAAGGCCACTGCCAAGAAGCCATAAAATTGAGCTAAGTTACCCACTGCTGTATCACAGGCTGTCCAAGTTTGCAGTGTGAGTCCAGATAAGTTAACTTCCCACTGGAACAAAAGCCTACAATCATTAGGACAGGAATCAGAGAGGCCTACGTGACTGTTATCTGCCAGCGATAAGCCCCGCCCTTTGACAGCTCAAGCCAATAAGACAAAGAACAGGAAATGTGATCATGGGAGGAGGTGTGGGTGGGGGTGATGGGGGAAGCAGAGTGGCAAAAGTGGCCAAAAGGGGCTGACTCTAATGGTCTTAGGTGTTGGATTTAGTAGCCAACGACTTTAAAACAGCTATAAATGCATTCAACCAAGTAAACTATGTTCAAAGAATTAAAGGAAAAAATGGTCTTAATGAATAATAGAGAATCTCAACAGAGAAATAGAAACTTAAAAATGGAAATTCTAAAACTGAAAACTATAATAAACTGAGATGACAAATTTACTAAATGGGTTCAATAGCAGATTGGAAATGACAGGAGGAAGAGTAAGTGAACTTGAAGGTAGACCCATAGAAATGACCCAGTCCTGAGAAAGAAAAAAGGTGTAGACAAACAGCACCCGGGACACCTGAAGGACCACCTTAGGGGGCCAGCATGCAGAATCCCAGTTCTGCCTGTGTAGCCGCTTGTGGTCAGGGAGGGATGGCAACACCTCAGAGCTGCAATCTGCCAGGAATGAGTGTGAAGGGTTTAACTCTATCTAGAGCAAAGTTCTTGATTTGGGTTTTTATTTTTTAAAATCTTTATTGTTGAAAATATTACATATGTCCCTCTTTTCCCCCATTGACCTCCTCTAGCCTGCCCCTGCCCCTCACCCCAGGCCTATTCACCCTGTTGTCTGTGTCCATGGGTTATGCATATATGCACACAAGTTCTGTGGTTGATCTATTTCCATCCACCCTCCCTTCCCTGCCATCCCTCTGAGGTTGGACAGACTGTTCCATGCTTCTATGTCTCTGGATCTATTTTGTTCTTCAATTTATTTTGTTCATTAGATTCCACAGATTTGTGTTTTTTTACATTTTTACTTACTTCCTGAAGTTCGTGTGAAACTAAGTACCATTGAAAGACTTCTAAGAAGATAAACTCCACCCCCACCCTCACTCATTTCTGATTCCCCACTACCAATTATCTATATATATAAAAGCCTAAGTGACCGAATGACCAAACAACCGGTTGGCCAGTCACTATGATGCCACACTGACCACCAGGGAGCAGACACTCTACGAGGAGCTGCCCCCTGGTGGTCAGTGCACTCCCACAGCCAACCTCCTGTGGCCGGCCAACCTCCCTCGGCCCCCACCAGCCGGCCCCCATTGGCCTTGATCACTGGCCAGGCCGAGTGACCCCACCCATGCACAAATTTGTTTCAAACATAATTGTCAGCAAAAGCGCCCACTCTATCCACCCCATTCCACCTTTTGATGGATAGTGTATGGAGCCCTGAAGACCCCTTCCTTCCTTCTCCTCACCTTAATTCCCTCCGTGGAACTCTTCCCCACCTTTCTAATATTCAGTATAGAATTTCTTTGTTTTTCCAAAGTGGGTGTAGTTGTACATTGTTCTAAGATACATAAAAATAATACACACTTCCATGCGAAGAAGACACAAAAAAGGGATGAAAACAAAATCACCTGCCATCCAGCCACTCGCAGCGTTTCAGTTGTCTTACCAGGAGCCCTTTTCCCTGATATTCACACGCCTGTGCTGAAATGCAGATTTGTTTGCATCTATGGAATCATCTGCCTCATTTTATAACCTGATTTTTAAATCAACCAAAATGTGGTTTCTTTCCACATCAATGAATATAGACCAAGAGCTGACTTTCAGTTACTCAGCAGAGAAAGCTGAATCCCAAGCCAGGGCAGCAGGGGGGTGGGGAGGGCAGGCACCTGGGAGAATGGTGTATTTGGAGAGGGGCAACAAAAAGAAACAGGCTCTCACCTTAGAGGTGCGGGGGACGTGCGGGTGCTTGCAGCAGGAGGGACCTCGGCTCTCCTCTGCCACCTGCCACCTGCCACTCCAGCCGCGTCTTTCTCTACTCCCAGAGGCCCCTCGTCTTTAGACACCCTCGGTTAGTGAGAGAAAGCGTAAACATTTTAAGAAGAGTAACTGCACATCTTCTCTACAAAGAAGCAAAGTGGCCTGAACGTCCTCAAGAGCCTAAGTTAGTAAATGACAAGGTGTGATTACTAAAGTCGACTGAGTTTTTCCATTTCTCCCAACTTCACAAGCTCAGACCAAAAGGCATCTAGTTAGAGGACACCTCTCCATCACCTTTTGAAATTTACTTGCTTGACCATACGGTAAAGTTCCGCTATTATCGATCCGGGAGGGCAGCTGGATGACGGGGGCTCTGTGAGCCCTTTATCACTCAGGGGCCTCTTTATGCCGGTGAGGTCACCCTGTTCTAGGCGATCTGCAGACTCGGGCTTCCTCTCTGTCTCTCTCATCTCCCTGGAATCTTGTTCTGTCCTGGAGCCAGGCCATCTGCTCTGGGCCTTTCCACACTCAACCTTCCAGATTTTTCTTCCCTTCTTTAGAAACTCCTCCTCCCTCTAGCCCGAGCTTTTATGATACCTCTGGTTTCCTGAGTGAGAAACTTCCTGTCCCGCCCCCTGGGCCTCACTCCCTTCCCCATTGGGTGGTGGGGAGACAGGTGGTTCCTCAGCTTAAACTCTGAGCTGGGCACCCCACGCGTTGCAGGCAGATCTGCACCTCGGTGGCATTCATGCTCCTGTCTGTGTGTCTGGGCTGCCGTTACCCCCTCAAATACCCTTCTTTTCCCTCTAATTTTCCCTCTAAACCCAGCTTATTGTGGAAGGGTCTGTTTATGCCCCACCTTCCTCGTGCGTCTGACTGGCTGGGCACCCAAGCCATTTCTTCCTCTGAAGCCCTCTTGTATTTGCAGCCAATCCCATTCACTTTAGATCTCGATGGCTCTTCCCTCGCTTTGACCTCGACTCACTTGACCATGGATCAGCTCCTTAGGGAGGTGGAAACCAGGCACGCACTCACTGGCATTCCCAGTCTTGTCTGCATCGCCATGCCAACCACGCCAGTGGGAGCCCCTGGAAATACCTGAAGATGCGCTTCTGTGCCTGCAGCTCATCAGATGCTTCTTGCCTACCCTCAAAGCACTCATTGTTGGTATTAAGTCGCCCAAATCATCCCCTCAGATCACGGTAAAGATGCTTTTATTATGCCTGGAACCCGTAATGACACCCTTTCCTCTCATGGAGACCCAGCCCAGATCATTTTCTCTAGGATTATAATCGTTTTTAACCATTATTAGGCTCCGTTATGGTGTCTTCTTGTCGATTTGAACCTGCCCGTGGAGGCCAACAGGACATTGTTTTGGCCAGTGACCAATGTAGCCGGGGCACCCCGCACCCCAGGGTCAAGCTGAAGGTGTAAGGGATGCTGTTAACACTGATGGAGAGTGTAATGGCTGCTGATTTTGACCTAAGAGCTGATTAGAAATGGTTGCGTTTACAACTCATTCTTAGAAAATCACAACTCAGGCACATAGATCGTGTCGGAGTCTTCCCTTCTCCCTCCACAGTACAAATAGCGCTGAGCGGGACTTCTCCCGGCCGCGGCGGAGCAACACGGTGATGTTCTAAGCTCAGAAGCTCTGACGTGCATTCATTCAAAAGGCGAAACCAGACGACGGTGCAAAGGCAGCTGCCAGGCCTCAGGGCCCTTTCCCCGGGTTTCAGGAGCAGACAAGCCCCCTCCTGAGTGTCCAAGTCTTTCGAATACCTGCACTTTCCCACCTTATTGATTCCCTTGATCTGTGCATAGGGAAGACATTCCGCTGCCCCAGTGTAAAGGCTCGTGTGGAACCAAAACTGTAAGGCATGTCTAAGAGGACGTGGCCCTGGCATTTATCGTTACGACTCAAATTCACGTTCCGCCCGTTTGGATTCTAACAGCCAGGAAGCGCTAAGGAAAGCCCTTGGTTGCAAACCCCTCCAAAGTGTCTGATTGGCTAGAGCTGTGCTTTCTGCACGACGAGCCATGTGATCCCTCCAGCGTGACAGACACT
Source organism: Myotis myotis (assembly GCF_014108235.1). Lineage (NCBI taxonomy): Eukaryota > Metazoa > Chordata > Mammalia > Chiroptera > Vespertilionidae > Myotis > Myotis myotis. The sequence goes on along the minus strand of NW_023416379.1, from coordinate 3,522,850 downwards.
GTCGTCGGAGGGTTTGATCGGATTGGCTTTCTGCTCATGCCACGGGGAGTGGTTGGCTGTGTGTACAGACGACCGGGGGGTAATGAAGACCAGCATGGGTGCGCCTGGGTTTATGCACAGTTAAAAATAACTTGAAATCCTGGCATGTGTACCCTGGGAAAAAGATGCCTCGCTTGTTCTAGAGGGATCGCCTCAGGGAAAAGCACGGCATTTGTGGCTTTGACTCAGACGTGGGTACATCTGACAAGAGGTGTTCTCGGTCTCCCTGGGAACTACACGTTCCTAGCGCTTCGTTTCAGGAAAAGGGCCTGAGCCGAGGGTGCTCGTTGGCTTCGGGGTCTGCTGGCCCCTCCGTGAGCAGGAAAGACGCTGCCGACCCGGAGCTGTGGCAGCAGCAGGCAGTGAGCCCAGAGCGGGTAGGAGGCACCGGCCCAGCGAGAGTCACACACACGCCTGAGTCCTGTGACTGCAGGGCTGGCTCCCTCTGGACACGTGTGTGAGTGTGTGCGTGTGTGCGTGCGCACGTGTGTGCTTTTCCTCACCGGTACGTAAGTTAGTGTCGTACTCTGAAGAGATGGCTGGCTCCCAGCCACGAAACCAGAAGCCAGGCTAGGTGTCTGAGCAGGAGGGGATTTAACAGAAGGGTTTGCGCTGCAGCCGTTTGGAAGGGCTAGAGAGCAAGGAGGGGAAGACAGGAAGGGCAGCTCTCACAGCGGCTCCACCGGCCACCGCGTTCCAGAGCCTGTGGCCCCTCATCCCTGACCTGGGGAGGGGGGAGTAGGAATTGGGAGGAGGGGGTAAAGGGGAGGATGGGAGATATCTGTAATACTATCAACAAAAAATATATATTTAAAAAGAAATTACACCCTTGGCAGTTGTTGCGACTGACAGAAAGTATTTATAAATCAATGTAAAAGTTGCATGTGATCAATGTTTAAATTTTATTTAAGGGGCATATGAGCACACATATTTGAAGATCACGGGCCTATGGCAAGATGAGGTCGGGTTTTGAGGCTAAGCGTAGCCACCGCCTTCTGTGTGTTTCCTTGTTCTCCAGTTTGACCTGGTGTGTGCCAATGCTTGGATGCTGGACCTCACACAAGCCATCCTGAACCTGGGCTTCCTGGCCGGAGCCTTCACCTTGGGCTACGCAGCGGACAGGTAGGCCGCAGGGCGACAGCCACTTCACGTCACTGTGTCCCGGGGGGGGGGTGGGATGAAATGTCAGCTGTTAGAAAAGCATTCTTCCTAAGTGCAGAGACCATGTTCATTCCTCTCCTCACGACAGTCTTTTCTTCTTAAGCCGCGTGTCCTTTCTCCTCGAGCTGCCCGGTGGGGGGCTGCTCCGTGGGCGGGAGCGTCCGGTGGGCCCGGCCCAGCGAGGCAGCGGCTGCACGCGGGCTGGCGGGCGCTGCTGCCACCGCGGAGCCGAGTCTGGCTTCCCCAGCTCCCTGGCGCTGGATTCATTTAGTCGTAGGTCAGCCCCTCCAGGTTTGTTTCATTTAATTAAAAAGAAGACCTGCATTTTAGTTACAGATTCCACGCTCTGCAGAGAGGTTTTCAGAACTCCTCAGGGAGTTGTATCTGCCGTTTAGCATCCGCGAGTGGCCCAGGTAGCGGCAGGCGCAGTGCGTGCACGTGTCTACGATGGTCACGCTTTCCCTTCAGATACTTCCGTGTGCCACACTGTGGGTGTTGGCTGTTGTGTTCATGTCTGGCTATTCCTTTATTCCAGTTCTGACTACGGAAATGCTTGTAGCAATTTAATCTCACTCTCTAGACCCGTCAGCACAGGGATAGGGAGCTTTGGCCCTTGACTTATATGGCTTTCCATTGCTCCGGGCACTCCAGCCCGGCCTGGGTGGGACCTTGTGACCATGTTCGCAGTGGGCGGTGCTAAGGGTACCCCCAGAGACCTGCCCACAGCAACGAATGCGCTGACTCAAGACAACAGAGCACCCCACAGCCTGTCGCCAGTGTCGACCTGAGTGTGAGCAGCCCAGGACTGCAGAACGGTAGCGCTTTGGTCTTGTCCTTGCCCTTCGTCCGCTCTGAGGCTCCTGTTGCTGTCCCCCATGACCCGCTTCTGCCCGCGACTCTCTCCTTGGTCCTCTGTGTCTGGGGCTCTTTCCCGGGCTTTACGTGTCTTTTTCTACTGTTTCTACTTCTAGCCCTTTCAATCCATCTTTCCCTTTTCAATCTCCCCAGGTAGCGCTTTCTCTCCTGGCTGCCTGCGATTTGGGATTGAGTGACATCTTTTTCGTATGCATTGCTTTAATTGTGTTGCTGCTCTTCTGAAGCTAAACATTGGCTTTTGCTTCTTCTGCGTGTTTTTCTGGCACCACCCATAAACATGTTTTCACACTGAAGGAACTGGGGATGGTCGGTGTTATAGTGGGCCCGCGGTGTTAGGAGGAGACATGCGTTTTGGTCCTGGGGAGACAACAGACCCATGAATACTTCTGCCTCACCACACGGCCAACCAGCTTTCAGCTCCTCCTCCTCTTTGTAGCCTTGAAGGAAAGGATAGGAAACAAGATAATAGGCCACACCACTGCAGGAGGGGCGGAGACTGAATTTAAAAATGAGGCTACCTCTCTCTCTGCTCCGCTGACTAAAGCAAGATGCTCTACCTGTGAACTTGGTGGGAAGTGCCAGGGAAAATGTTATCAGGTCAAATCTCTTAAAGGTCACCGGCGACAAATTTTCCCAGCCGATAATTCAGCACAACTCCACGGAACCATTCAGCATCAGACTGGCAGGTTTTTGCATACACAATACCCTGTTCCCTTTTCCTAAACTACATAATCATATTGTGTAAATGGTGAAAATAAAATACGAAAGTCAACTCACATTGGTTTGAACTTTATAAAGAACTTTCACTGTAGAAAAGTAAAACAAGCTAACAAAAACACAGAAGCCAGCAAACTGAGTCTTGGCACACTGAGGAAACTTACCCCGCCTCTTTCAGCGGCACATACCCTGGCCGCCCTCCATCGCGGAGCAGAGGTCTAAGGTGATCCCGTCCTCTCTCTCTCCGCAAACAGGTACGGCCGAATCGTCGTTTACCTGATATCCTGTTTCGGTGTTGGCGTCACCGGCGTGGTGGTGGCGTTCGCACCAAACTTCCCTGTGTTTGTGGTCTTCCGCTTCCTACAAGGCGTGTTTGCAAAGGGGACATGGATGACCTGCTATGTGATCGGTAAGTCATGCCGCGCCCCGCCTGCCTGGGAAGAGGGCTGGTTGGCGAGCCCTGCGGGACTAGTCGGCCTTCCTGGTGGCCCTGTGCCGCAGGCCATTGTTCCCGCAAACAGCAGGCTGCAGGGCGAGACGCTGCCTCTCTAGGAACTGCAATGCCACCTGACTTTGGGGACCAAATATGGAATGTCACACAATAATGGGGTGACCACTTTCTGAATCATAATTCTCCCGGGAATTGCCTACTTCATCCCCATACTGTTATCACAGGATTTTTTTTGCTTTGCTTTATTAGAGATTAATTTTTATTAAAATTTCAGTCGTTCCCTTGAAACATTTCTGAAGAATGCTCTGTGTATCTCTGTGGTAGAGTTCAAGATGACACTCCCGTGTTCTGTTCCTTCCGCGTAAGTGGAGAGCATGGCGGCACGCCCCGGAGTGTGGCCTGAACGCGAGGAGCCTTCTAGTTAGGGGACCTTTGCTACCTTCCCGAACTAGAGAGTGTGACCCTCTGGGATTGAGAGAGAGGGCGCCTTCCCTCGCTCTTTGCTCATGTTACTGGGAAAGTCCTGGCCGCTGCCTTTGGCTGTTTCCGGTGGTGTCTGGATGGGTGCCCTTCTCTGCGGGTCACGGTGGGTGTGTGACCAGGAAGATCTGATGATCCCGCTCCCTCCTGCTATGCTAGGCAGTTCATCCCCAAGCAGCGCCCCTTTGGAGGCCCCTGAAGGTCTTTCAATGGACGAGAAAGGAGAGAGTGTTCGGAGGGTTGACTGTTGCTGCCTGGGGTGGAAGGGATAACTTTGAAATATGAAGCGTTTTTAAGGAAACCCAAGTCTAGTGAATGTTCAAAGTTGTGGTGTTAGGGCAAGAAGGAAGTGTAGCCTGGGATGATCAGAATAGACTTGGCCACAGATAGAGATCGATTGGGAAGGGGACAGGGGTGGGGAGGCGGGGGGGAAGGATGCCAACCACAAAAATCCCCAGTGGTTTTTTTGTGTGTGTCCATCTTCACCCAAGGATATTTTCTTCATTGATTTTTCGAGAGAGTGGAAGGGAAGGAGAGAGACACAGAGGGAAACATTGATGTGAGAGGGAAGAGACATACCGATTGATTGCATCCCTCATGTGCCCCGACTGGGGCTGGGGATAAAACCTGCAACCGAGGTACATGTGCCCTTGACCCGAATTGAACTGTGACCCTTCAGTCTGTGGGCCGACGCTCTCACCACTGAGCAAACTGGCCAGGACCCACCACTCCCCATCCCCAGTGATTTTTAAAGAAATATCACCACGTGAAATGTCCAGCACGGTGGAGAGAATTAGCATTTGAGAGAAACTACCTTGTGATAGTGAACAAACGTGTAGAGTCTAATATTCCTAACGGGTCTCCTAAAGAGACTATGACATGCATATTTTTAGAGAGCAGTGATGAAATCTGGCCAGTTTATTATGTTTATTATGTTGATGTTTTCCTAATTGCAATGACTTCCCAAAATAGTCATCATGGAAACTTCCCTAAAACCAACACTTATCCTCTGTGTGTTCCCAGAAGAGTGCGGGCCGGGTGCGAGAGGGGCAGGGACGCTGTGGGTAGCGGGTGACGGGGGGGGGGGGGGGGTGGAGAGCGTAGCCCCCTGTCTGGCTGTCTGGGAAGCACAGCTCCCTCACACCAGCTGGGGAGGCTGGGCTGGGCGAGCTCTGTGGCCCGCAAGCAATGCGGACGATGCAGCAGGTGCAGCCTCTGTTTATTTGCTTTGGAGCCGATCTTGAGGTTCCCAGACCTCTGTGTTTGTTTCCCTTCAGTGACAGAAATCGTGGGTTCGAAGCAAAGGAGGATTGTGGGAATCGTGATTCAGATGTTCTTCACTCTGGGAATCATCCTCCTCCCGGGAATTGCCTACTTCATCCCCAACTGGCAGGGCATCCAGCTGGCCATCACGCTGCCCAACTTCCTCTTCCTCCTCTACTACTGGTAACGGGGCTTTCCTCATCACTGAGTCTACGCTTGATCCATGGCCATGGACGCTACGCTTCTGGGCAGTGATGGCGCACCTATGACACGCGTGTCAGAGGTGACACGCGAACTCATTTTTTTGGGTTGATTTTTCTTTGTTAAATGGCATTTAAATATATAAAATAAATATCAAAAATATGTCTTTGTTTTACTGTGGTTGCAAATATCAAAAAATTTCTATATGTGACACGGCACCAGAGTTAAGTTAGGGTTTTTCAAAATGCTGACACGCCGAGCTCAAAAGGTTCGCCATCACTGTTCTAGGGCAACGTGAACGTGGAAACCATTCGGGGATTGTGCCTAACATCTCCAGAACGGCGACGGGCGTTGAGAATTTCTAGAGAACTTGAAAATCTATAGAGATTATTCATTGATTACTTGACTAATAGTTGTTACTAAAGTAAATTAATGAAATAGCAAAACACAAATTATATTTAATTTTGTAATATCTTCATGAAAACTACAAGGCAAAAACAAACAAACAAACAAACACATATCTGCCAGTAAGGATTTCAACACAAAATAAATGCAATGAAATTGATTTGCTTCCCTGTATATTCTATGAAGCAAATTAATGTTGCTCAGAAACTCTCTGAGGAATAAGGAAATGTTAAGAGCATGAGAAACGTCACCAGAAAGCTGCAGGTCTATGCATTTGACTCTGAGTGGAGTGAACCTGTTTTAATCATTCCTCTCACTTTGGCCCATGGTCACATCTGTTTCCATAATTTGAGTTTTTAGCCGTGTCCCGAATGCTCACTAAATCCCAGCTCTTTCCATGCGTAACAGGGGACACTGGGTTCCAGGGGCGCCTGGCCTTGCGAGAGCGATGTAATACATCACTGTGTTTGTCAAGGACAACGGTCCTGCTATCGACTGGGCGTCTCTTCCTTCCACAGTAAACCTGCAGAGATCACCTGTGTGTTTGCGAATCTCCTAAACTCGAAGATTCTCCTACATTTGCATCGAATGGGAAGACCCATTTTGATAGAGAAACTCGAGTCATAAAATCTAGGTTTTGAAATTCCCACTCGTAACTCAGAAATGCTTTCTCCTTCCAGGGCGGTTCCCGAGTCTCCCCGCTGGCTGGTGACTCGGAAGAAAGGAGACGAGGCCCTAAAGATTCTGCGGAGCATTGCCAAGTGCAACGGGAAGTACCTCTCGCCCAGCTTCTCGGAGGTACTGGTGCCTGTCACTCAGACAGCTATGGTGAAAGTGGGGAGCTCGTCACTGAGGCGCGTGCTACCAAACCTCTCAGTCATGTTTAGTTTGGCGATAAGAAAGAAAACCCTGGCGCGAATCAGGAGGTGCGTTACAGCAGACATGTCGGTGAAGTTCTGTAGCATTGTGTTGAGGTTCACTGGTCATTTAGTCCACACGCCCATAGATGCGCCAGGCTACTTGAACTGCTATGCTCGGCCTACTGTACAGGCGCCATTGCAGTGAATCATTCATTCGTCGTCATTGAACAAACTATAAATCTTTGCTGGACGTTCAGTTTAGTCTAAAGATGTGTCTTTGCCTTTAGTCTCGGAAGTGCTGTGTGTTTGAACCAGAGCTTGAACAAAAACATAATACTTCGGCCTTCAGAAGTACATATGCTGGCTGCCCTGCCTTACCCCCTCCTGCTTCCTCCCTCCCTCCATCTCTCCCTTCCTTCCTTCTTTCTTCTTTACTTCCTCCAGCTAAGGCTTTTGGGTACCGCTGTATCACTGCTCTAAGAGAAATTGGAGGATTAAAAGCTCATTACTTGTCCTCAGGAAGGTCTGATGTGCAGTTGAAGACACACACATGTGTTTGGAGCACCCCTGAATAATTAGGGGACAGCATATAAAATAGGTGACCATGCTGTGCTGCACAGACGAAAGTGAATGCAGAATAACAGGAGGGTTATTATGAAAGGGGTCTTAGAGAAGAATTTGGGGCAGATATGAATCTTGGGCGCAGCCCTTGAAGAACATGAGGTTGCTAACATTGCTTTCTCCGTAGCGTCCAGTTTGTTTTGATAGGAGCGTTCTGGTGAAACTCGAGGTTGTGTTGGTTTTAGCGCCGCCTCTCTGGCCCCCGGAGCTCGATCAGATACAGTATCTGGGTTTCTGCCGCCTCCTCTCGCCCTCACATTAGGCTGCAAGCAGCGGACTCCGTTCACGAGGGTTCCAGTGACCACCTGTCCTGTTGGAAGCAGATTAATGATGGGCCATGAGGCTCACAGGTCATACAGTACACGGTAAAGACAAGACATCACCTGTGTTAGCCGCTGAGGCCAGTCAATCCCTCTTGCTCTAGGAGCACAGTTAAGCTGGGCCTTCCCACTCAGCTTCTCTCAGCACACTAGCTCGCCGTCTTCACAGCTGGCTCCAGTGTGTGATCATTTGTACTCAATCTATGAGTCAAATGAGTATTTTTGCTCTCCTTTCAGCAGTACTGTGAAGACATTGCACATGTCGTCCCAAAGCTAAGCCCATGTAAGCGCTAAATCAAGGTTTTGAAAATACACATTACCCAGGCATGTCCCGTGTTATCATGAGAATTACTAAGAGGCCAGAGGGCGGTTCCCGGGGCAGTTGCTGTAACACATCCTGTGATGTCCAGTTCAGGCCACTCCCGTGGACCCACCGGCCCGCTTCGAATCCATGTGCACCATAGACATCAGCGCGGCTGATGCAGAGCCGGCCTAGAGAGTGGCCGCTCCATGTCCCCCTCGTCACAGGAGCCTTGCCGACCTCCCCGCCCCAGCCTATTCCATCGCTGGCACCAGAGGTCCTGGTTGCGCCATACTACAGAAGACACCCTAAATTCACTACACACTGGGGCTACTGACCCACTGGTTTTCAGTGAAGGGGAGGAAGATGTGGGAAATGTGGAGAGTTCAGAAGTAACCAAAGAAAAGTTGATGCCTCACTTTAGTAATCAGCAATGACTAACTAATCGCAGGCAGTAATGACTAAAAGGTTATTGTCAAACACCAGAGAGGCAGCTGCAAAAGGGAGCCCTCAAATCAACGTGAAACGAGGCTCGGGGTACATTGTTATAAAACAGCTTAGACAGTGGGAAGGCCGCTCAGTTTGTGCTGCCATGTCCATGCCTGTGCTTCGCAGAGATGGGTTAGAATATTACATTTTTTAAAAATGATAGGGAATCGGTCAGTAGTTATGACGTATCAACCTTAGGAAACAGTTCACGTTTTGCTTATAATTTCCAGAAGGATAAGCAAGAAATGACTCAGGTCAAGTCAGCCTTGCAGACTCATCTAAGCAAAGCTTTGTTTGTATGATAAAACTGGTTTTATCTGCTCAGGGGGTTTTCAAGGCTGATCTTTGTCTTTCATTTTAGCGGAAGGAATTGGGACAATGTGGGATTCGATCCAGCATTCAGCCAGGTAGATCATTCTGAGAGGTGGCCGGCCTGCGGATCATACCTGTTGTGTTTCACCTGGCCTCACTCCTTTCTTGGGGGAATCCCCACTGGCTCTCTGACTCACTGACTCCTCGGCTTTCATGTGCCGAAGTTCCTGGCTGGCCTCTGACTGGTGAAGAGACAGCCAGCCGGTAGACATCCAGGTGATCAGAAGGTCAGGCTCTCTGGATATACCAATAGTGCAGCTGTGATTCACAGCAAAGAAAAGCCTCAAATCAAAAACCAGTGCAGCCCAGCTGGTGTGGCTCAGTGGTTGAGCATTGATCCATGAACCAAGAGGTCACCAGTTTGATTCCTGGTCAGGGCACATGCCTGGGTTGCGGGCTTGATCCCCAGTAAGGGGTGTGCAGGAGGCAGCTGATTAATGATTCTCTCTCATGTTGATGTTTCTCTCTACCCCTCTCCCTTCCTCTTTCTAAAAAAACCATGCAAACAAGGCAAGTGGGTTGAGCTCATAGGAAGTTCAATAGAAAAACGGGAAAGAACCAAAGGAGGGTGGAATGTGGATCTCACTACATTTATCGGCGGTCTCACCAGTCTTCTTGAAGATCTTCACCAGGTGGGGGAAGTTTTCTGTCATTATTTCTTCAAATAGGTTTTCAATATCTTGCTCTCTCTCTTCTTCTGGCTCCCCTATAATTCGGATGTTGGTACGCTTGAAGCTGTCCCAGAGGCTCCTTACACTATCTTCGTATTTTTGGATTCTTTTTTCCTTTTGCTTTTCCGGTTGGGTGTTTTTTGTTTCTTCGTATTTCAAATCTTTGACTTGATTCTTGCGATCCTCTGGTCTGTTGTTGGGAGTCTGCATAATGTTCTTTATTTCTAGATAGTTGCCCAGGGCGGAAGGAGAATTCGCTTAGACACCTGGTTCAGCTGTCTTAGTGATTCACCACGTTTCTGGTTCTCGGGATGACCTTGGGTTGTGCTGGATTATGTTATTGTTTGAAATATTCACATCCCCTCCTTTCCATTGGGTGAGAATATTCCCTGGCTCCTTTGACGTTGGCCATGGCAATGGAATTTGCTTCGTTCTCACGGTGGATGGAGCGAATGTCCTGCCCGTTGACCTTGGGCATGGTCATGTGGTTGCTTTGGCCAATGGTAGGTCATCAGATGTGATGCAGGAGTCTTGAAATGGGCTTGTGTGTTTGGGTTTGACCTCTGCACTGCAGCCGTCGCTGTGAGAAGAACATTCCCAGCTCTCTCACTGGCCCCAGAGGAGACCGAGGGATATTTGGAGCAGAGCTGCTCCAGCAAAGCTCCCCCAAACCTAGGCCAGCAGTCTCCCAACCAACCCACAAACGTGTGGGCTAAGGAATGCTCATTATCCTATGCTGCTAAGGTTGATGTTTGTTATGCAGCATTATTTATCAATAGTCAACCAGTACATTGTCCAAACAGCCATTGGCCTGGATTACACAACTAGAGTACTAGCTGTGCGAGTGACTTAGCAGCCGCTTTGTTTTCATTTTTTAAAAAGGATTTTAAAGGCTCTTATTTTAAAGACCCCATCTCTCCCCTACATTCCTCCACCTCTTGTCTTTGTATGGAATGTGCTAGTGGAAAATTGTATGTTACAACTCTAGCTAACAGAGAGCCTCCAGTACTACAGACCTGAGTGTATCCATATTTATTAATGATATTGTTGTGCTCTGTTGACCCCCAAAAGTAATAAAGCATGATTGTAATTTCCTTATGTTTATGATAGTCCAATACAGTTCGTTGTTCATAGCTAATTTACAGATTCTTAAAACGTAAGTACAGATGCTGCTCAACTTACAATAGGGCCATGTCTTGATAAACCCATCATAGGTTGAAAATATCGTTAGTCAAAATGCATTTAAAATACCTAACCTACTGAGCATTACCACTTAGCCTGGCCTACCGAAATGTGCTCAGAACACTTACATTGCCCTACACTTGGGCAAAATCATTTGACACAAACCTGTTTGATAATAAAGTGTTGAACATGTTATAACTTACTGTGGGTATCACTTTTGCATCCTCATAGTCAAAAAATCTTAAGTCAGTAATAAGTAGAGGAATATTTGTACCAGATGTTACATTGGTTCTCATCTATATATATAAAAGCCTAAGCGACTGTTATGATGGAACAACCAGAACAACCAGTCGACCAGTCACTATGATGTGCACTGACCACCAGGGGCAGACGTTCAATGCAGGAGCTTCCCCATGGTGGCCAGTGCGCTCAGCCAGAAGCCGGGCTCACGGCTGGCCAGCGTAGCTGCGGCAGTGGGAGCCTCTCCTGACTCTGCAGCAGCACTACCAAGCTGCGGCAGCAGGCGCAGCAGGCCAGGATGATTGCGAGCGGCGCCCCGTCCCAGTTTTAGCTCCTCCCAGGCTGCCTGCCGCTTAGCGCACTGCTACATCCCTCTCGCAATCCAGGACCCCTCGGGGGCCTAAACCGGCAGTTCGACAGCCCCCAAGGGGTCCCGATTGTGAGAGGGCACAGGCTGGGCTGAGGGACACCCCCCCCCCCCCAGTGCATGAATTTCATGCACGAGGCCTCTAGTTCATACATAAACATGCTCACGGGCAGTTCCCATGGCGACATGTTTAGGTGACATCATAAACTGACATTTGAGCCCTGTATTGGTGGCTCAGTTGGTTGGAGCATTGTCCCTTAGATGCAAATGTTATGGGTTCCATTCCCGGTCAGGACACATACCTAAGTTGAGGGTTCAGTCCCTGGTCGGGGCAGGTAAGAGAGGCAACTGATCCATGTTTCTGTCTCACATCGATGTTTCTGTCTCTCTCTCTCTCCCTTCCTCCCTCTCTAAAAAATTCAATATCATCAGGTGACGATTAAAAAAATAACTGAAATCTGAGCTTTCTGATCCTGAAGGGATCATCATCAATGTAAATATCTTTGATATTGTTCCAAAACAGAAAAGATTCAAACCTCATTAGAAAATGCCAGGCAAAGTTTTAGATTTCCTTAGTTACCACGGAGACCGTCAACTCTTAATGGTGGCCATGTTGTCTATAGTTAATGAATTATCACACAAACAACGATATTGATACAGTGCGGGACTTTCCAGCGTGGAATGTCTGTTTCTGAAAAAAGGGGGATTTTGATAAACATAGTTTCTGTTCTTCTGAAAGAGGAACCACACCACGATCCTGGCTTTCAGAGCCCGGGAAGGCTGTGTGGTATGTTGGTCCCACAATGTACTGTGCTGTCTCTGTGGATGTTGTGTCCATTATCATCTCAGTCTTGGGACTTGAAAACTGTCTGCATAGAATTTATTTCGAAAGGTCCAGAGAGCCCGGCCGGCTGGCTCAGTGGTTGAGCATCGACCTATGAACTAGGAGGTCATGGTTCAATTCCCGGTCAGGCACATGCCCGGGTTGTGGGCTCAACCCCCAGTGTGGGGCGTGCAGAAGGCAGCCAATCAATGCTTCTCTTTCATCATTGATGTTTCTCTCTCTCTCTCCCACTTTCTTCCTCTCTGAAATCAATAAGAATACATATACTTTTTAAAATGGTCCAGAGAAAGTCAGTTAGGCCCCGGGAGTACCAGACAGGGCACCAGTGTAGACCCCTGTCGAGAGGAGAACGATATCCGTCAGGAAAATGCTTGAAGACACGAGACAGGAAGCCACTGGGAACTCACGCAGTGCTTTCCCCTAACAGGGGGCGTTCTTTGCTCCAGGCCTCCACGCAGTGGCTGCCGATTCTGCCAGCAAAGCTTTAAAGTGACACATGGCAGTGACCGCTGTCATGCACACGCCACTGCCATGGAGACCACTCGGGAATGCATGCGAACGTCAGGAAAAGGGACCGCTTCTTCCGCTGAGCTAAAAAAGGAAGCCACGGGAACAGGCCAGCGGGGCTGGTCACCCAGAGAGCGGGTCCTTCCGAGCAGCTGGTTAGAAGTTCGTTCCGCGGGAGGACGTTCAGGCGAACACCTCCAGGCCAGCGGACTCCCCCTTGGCCCGGACAGGTAGTGAGGGGCGTGTTCCAGAGCACCAGGTGGAAACCCAGTGGCGGGTCCCTTAAAGAGCGAGATTGCAGCCTGGCGGGGCCAAGCAGAGCCTCACCTGCCCGAGGGGAGCACTTAGAGGGAGGACCCCTGGAGGGACGGCCTCTCCCCCTCCCCCCTCAGCCTCCCCTTCCAAAGCCTGTTGACATCACTGGGCTAGACCTTCGTCAGAAGCTTAACTCTTCCAGAAACGCACCCACGGGAGCTGAGGGCCGAGAGCGCGTGTGACTGTTAGCTCCGTGTGTGGCCGCCAGGCAGTCCTGTGTGCGTGACCGTCACTAATGAGGGGCTGGAGCCACAGCCCCCAGGACAACTGGAGGGCTCAGGTGGTGGCGAGTGGGTGGCCACTGCCCCCCGTTGCCCAGGATCGGGGTCCTGGCATGTGGGAGTTTCGGCGTTCACCCGAGAGTCGCGGGCACACTGAGACGAGGGGTCGCCCTCACCTTAGTGACTAGGTCGGGGCTCACCTTCCTGGCTGTGCTCGGAGGAAGGTGCCAAAGATCAGCTCCTGCCGTGTCACCAGCCCCTCCCAGGAGAAGGTGCCAGGCTGCCCCAGGTGGGACCCAGCATTTCCCAGGGTTGGATGCAGGCTGGAGCCCAGGGGCCTCCAAGCTCCCTCTTTCTCCCTCCCTCCCTCCCTTTCTCCCACACTTTTACAGCCTTTATTTAAAGTGATATTTCACTTTTTAAGCCACTTTACTGCTGTGTGTCAGGCCTATGGGGACCTGTGCGTATTTAACATACACAGCTCGCTCAGACCCCCTTCCCACTAAGTCCTCACTCTGGCTCTCAACTTGGGCCTGTTTGACTGGGGCCTGGCCCTGCCCGTCTTCTGCCTGTTCTTTCTCCCCAAAATAGGACCCCAGGCTTGTGTCTTCTCACATCCCTTGCCCCCAAGCTCAGTGCTGCGCCCTCTTTCTTGATGAGGGTGCCATTCTCCAGGGGGTTCCAGGCCATAGAGGGCAGGGCCAGCCCAGAGAAGACGGAGGGTGTCCCCTCCCCGCACCGGCCTTCCCCCTGGGGGAACAGGTCAGTTCTGGGCTGGGCAGAGCCAAAATCCCTCCTCCCATCTTCCCACCACCACCCCTCACCCCCCACCCACTGTGCTCCCTGAGTTCCCTGCACTGAGACCTGAGACGCCGCCACCCCAAGGCTGTGGGTTATGACACAGGGCCGAGCTCCAGCCCTACCTAGTGACATTCAGGGTCACTTCATTCTTGTTTAATTGGTTACATAACCGGGGTCATGGGCTCCCCCTCTTTCCTTCTTAAAGGCTGACCCTTGCCCTGCAGGGCCGGGACCTCCCTGCCCCCTGCCTGGCCCGAGTCCCGGGGGCATCACACAGACAGAGTCCAGTGAAAAGCTAAAACCAGAGGAAAAAGCCCCACAAACGGCCGTCATGCTGCCCTCGGGGGCGCCCTGCGGGGACGTGGCGAACGCCTGCCTCGATGGCTGTAATTCTGCGTGAACTGTAACTGACCTTTGCCTTTGCTTCCTGAGCCTTTGCGGAGAGCACGGCCCGGCCTGCTCAGTGTGCGAGAAAGTGCTTTGTTCTTGCCTTCCCTCCCCGCCTGGCTTTTGGCAAAACCGGCTTGTGCCGTCCAAATTACTGCGCTTCCCTGCGGTGCGTGAATGAGGAAACACCGCTCTTTTGACTGAATGAGAACATCGGAGCTCTTTGTGGGAGCCGTCCCCGCTCTGGAGGCGACGAGGGCCCGGCTCCCAGAGCCCGTGTGTCCAGCTCTCGGGCGTTCCTCCTGGTCCAGGGCGGCTGTTACCATGACAACACTGCCGCCTGGGTCCCCCACCCACCAGGAAATGGCCTTTCTTCACGAAATCATCTCACTGAGAGACGCGGGCTGGGAGCAGGGGAAGCATGCACACTCCCCAGGTGGACACAGATGTGCTCCTGTCACTAGAACAGGAGGAAACTGCTAAATAGTAAGAGAGGAAACGCGCCGAGATCTGCTTGTTTCAGCTCCGAGGTCCCACCCAGGAAGATGGTGTGAACGGCACGAGGGGCGATCCTCCTTCCCTAGAAAAAATAAAATGCAGCCCGGCCGTCGGGCTCAGTGGTTGAGCGTCGACCATGAACCAGGAGGTCAGGGTTTGCTTCCCGGACAGGGCACATGCCGGGGTGTGGGCTCAATCCCTAGTGGGGGGCATGCGTCAGGCAGGCGATCCATGATTCGCTCTCACCATTGATGTTTCTGTCTCTTTCCCTCTCTCTTCCTCCTGAAATCAATAAAAACATATTTAGAAAAATTTAAGTGCAGCTACTGGTATAGCTGGCAGAGGCTGGGTGAGGAGCATCCAGGCGATGCTACCATAGCAACGCTGCTTCGTGGACAGAAACAAACAGGAGCAGGCCTCTGGGACCGACCCAGTCATGGCTGGATTAGTAGGTTTGGAACCTGCACCGACTTCTCTTCTCTTTGAATCTGGGGCCATTGGGGGAAGGAAGTGGGGTTTAATGCACAGCAAAGGGTCCTGACGGGGGCGGGGGCGGGGGGGGAGGAGGAGACCTTTCCCCTCCGAATAGTGAGTGCACCTCTCCTATGGCGGCTGAGTGAAGCCAGCCTTCCAGGCCGGAGAAGTCTCATCCCCTTCAGAAGTTAGGGAAGCTGGGGGAAACCAGCACTGGCCTGCACCTTGGGCACTTCTTCTGCTGGAGGAGGCGTTTACATAAAAGCTACGTTTGTCATCATCCCTCGCACCGGCATGGAGGGTGGCCGGGGCGAAACCCTGGGGAGCAGACTGTCACGTTATCGGTAACACACGCTGTCACAGCAGCTGTAACCTCAGCCCCAGAGTTGAAGGAGGAGTCATGTGGCAGTCTGGCCCAGTGGCCCCTGGGGACCAGGGAGTCATTGCAAAAGTGCAGAAGCCATTTGCATCCCAGGCTTACGTCTTAGATAAGCATGTGCTGCTTTTTGGTTTTTTTTAATCTTCACCCGAGGACATGTTCATGGCTTTTTATAGAGAGGGGTAGGGAGAGAGAGAGAGAGAAACATTGATGTGGGAGAGATACATCCATCAGTTGCCTCCAGTGCGCACCCTGACGGGGGATCAAACCCGCAAACCCACGTATGTGCCCTGACCGGGAATCGAACCCACGACCTTTCGGTGCTTGGGGTGATACTCCAGCCAACTGAGCTACATCAGCCACGGCAAAATATGTACTGTGCTTTTCAGATGAAGGTAGATGCAGTTGTGCTTAGTAATGACTAATGAGTTGAAAGGGGTTAAGTTCATAGTAAATCTGTGTCATCATGTGGCCTCCATGAACAGAAGTTGAACGTGCAATTCCTATCACGTGGGCAACCATTAAATTCTTTGACATCAACCAGAAGTCCTCCTGCTCCAAGCGGACAAGAGTCACGGATTTACAAGCACAAATAAGCTTGGACTCGACCATCTGCTGGACAGCTGTTGCCTGAGCTCGGAGTGGAGGTCATGTGATGGTCTCAGGGGCCCCTGAGAGTCTCGACACAGGATTCTTGACAACAACTTCCGAGATTCATTCATTCTGTTTGATTCAATAAAATGCACTCACATCCATGACGTTCTGCCCTCTCACCGACCTTCAGGACGAGTTCCACGCGTCAAGCAGGAAGAGTTGAGCCACACGGTGGCGAATCCTGTTTCTTTCCTGCTTACGTTTCAGAGCCAGCACACCACGGACAGCTTGAGGAAGGCGGGCGGGCGGTGGGGGCCTGTTGGACGGGTGCTCAGCACGCTCATTTTCATGCACAGAGTGCAATGAGTTCAAGCACTTGCCCTCGCGCGCTGGTCATGTGGAGTCATCCCGCTACCACACTTCCCTTTAGACCTCACTTGGGCTCACTTCGCTAAAGACTAGTCCAGATCCCCTCTGCTAGCTGTAACCTTTACATGCTGCACATGCACAGCTTCTCTGACATCAGCCAGGACAGACTTCTCCGTGGCAATTGGGTGAAATATCGGAACCAGTTCACGCGGCGTTTCTTACAGTCGCCTTTCTCGCCACAGTTCGGCCGTCGGCACCCTTTGTTTTCTGAGACCAACCAGCTCCTCAGTTCAGCAAGCCGGTTAGCAATCGCTGCGGGGAGCGTGCCTTTCTCACTGCAAACGGAATTACTGGGTATTTCCTCTGGGCCCCGCGTGTTTGGAAAAACCGCTTACATGTCACTGAGGAGAGGCGGTCCCAGAAGCAGAGCTGTGTGGGTCCACACAAGGCAGCAGGAATTTATCGTCATTTGTGCATGTTTTTATTCAGCAAATAGCTACTGAGCACTGTGTTCAAAAGACCTACTTTTTAAACAACCTCTGAATAACAGTCACCTCCACGCAGTCGCCCCACACGCAGCCCACGTGCCGTGTTTCCCCAGGCTCTCCGCGGCGGCTCTCCCTTGTTCTCTCTGCGCTGTTCCGTCTCCCAGTTACTAACAGTGCCTCCCCTACTCCACTGTGCTCACTTTCACCGCGTAGGTACGCTTCATAGAAGTAAATACAAATTTTCCTCGCATTGGAAGTTGAAGAAGAGCTCAAATCTTAGGTGTCGTGCTTGGAAATCATTTCGGTGTGTTTTCATTTTGATTGTGTTTGATTATCAAGATATTCTAATGGAAAGAAGTAGAAAGATATTCTAATTGGATATCGGTCAGTCGCCTGTTAATCATGGGAACGAATCTGTGTCTGGTTTCACACATGTCCCATCGGAACGGTTCTGAGGTCCCCTGGAGGACGATGCCCACACGTGGGGCTGCTGGGCCCGGATGCCCGCTGGCTCAGTGCCCTCAGCAAGGCCACGCGGCTCTGCCTGCATCACTGCGTGTCCCCTGTGCCCACACCCACGCCGGGCACTTGGCAGCGTCTGATTTTGCCCAGCCCCCTGCGTGTTTTTGGTTGCACGTCTCTGGCTCCTGGTGCGAGTCAGCATGTCTTGGCGCCTGTGACTTTGCTATTTGGGTTCTTCCTCGTGGGTGGCCACCCGTGCCCTCGCCCATGAGTATGGGGTTTCCTGGACGTGGGTTTATTGAATTAGCTTTCCCCCCTCCCAGGTATAGGATCTCCTCTGGTATCCCACACATCCCCTTGTTGGTTTCAGACGTGGCAAGCATCCTCCCTCCAATGGGAACTACCCATTAACGTTGCCTATTTTTTTTAATTGGCCCCAAATCCTTAAACTGATTTGATAAGGTCAAATCAGTGTGGATTGTTGCCTGTTGACTGTTTTATGGGTGTTTAGTGACCTCCTGCGCCCAAAGACCACAGATTCTCTGCTATGAGCTTAGGGCTCTGACTGGCATGCTCAGGACTCGTTTTGGTCCCCGTCGTCTTTCCTGGAGTGCAGGGTTCACTCACTAGTCCCGCTGGAGTGCGCTCCGTTCTGAGCGTGAGGGAGGGACCCACCTTTATTCATCTCACTCCTGAGTCAGTTTCTGAGCACCATCTAATAAACAGACTCATCACGTATCAAGTTCACACTTCTGAGTCTAAATTAGTTCACCGCCTAGGACCTGTGGACTGCCTTTAAGGAACCCAACCATCAGTAGCTGAAACACAGACTCTGGGCTGTGATGAGGGACAAGTGGCCCGTGTTACAGGTGAAGGCAGCTCACCTGTGCCGCCCTCGTGGCCGCAGAAACAGGTGCTAAGCCACCTGGAGCCTTCGGAGCTCAGATTCATATACAACCACTAGCCAGGCATCTTCACGCTCTTGCCCTAAAAGAGGACTATATTTCTGTTAGGAAGCACCCCATACCCTTAGCCTCCAAAGCACACTCCTGGTTCTGGACTTGGTTCTCTAACTGGTCATCTCTGAAATAAAATGGAAGTGCTATTCAAAGCCTGAACATCAGGCCCGGCTGGTGTGGCTCAGTGGTCGAACCAGGAGGTCACGGTTGATTCCCGGTCAGGGGACATGCCCAGGTGGCAGGCTGGTCCCCAGTAGGGGGCGTGCAGGAGGCGGATGATCAATGATTCTTTCTCATCATTGATGTTTCTATCTCTCCCTCTTCTTTTCTCTCTTGAATCAATTTAAACTGATTATATATTAAAAGCCTGAATGTTCCCCTAATAATCAAGTGTTTCTTAAAAAAAATGAGAATTTATCGCTGAGACAAAAGCCTGCCCTCCGTACCTCTCAAATGGAGGTGATGTGTTTGAGCGCACGTCATAAATGTGAAAAGAGACCATGATCTTAGATCCTCCTGTACCTTCACGAGATCCGACATGGGGGCTGAGATTGGCTTTGTTAACTTTTCCATTCCGTGGCCCAGCATACCTCTCAGCTCCAAGCTAGGCCGGTCTTCTTCCTGGTTCATGCCTGTGATTAAGTGCTAGTGCCTATTCATTATAATTCACTTTAATTCACTTTAAATGCAGTAGAAATAGCCCTCATTTTCTTTTAGTTTTACTGGTGTAATCTCATCCCAAGGACTTACTAATTCTAAGAAACAGACAAAAATTGCCATTTTCCCAAATTTAAGTCCAGCAGTCTTAGTTCAATTACTTCAAAAGAGAACCTTTGTACTCAGCATAATACATTCCTATCAAGAAACAGGTGTGGACCACAGGGTTTTAAAATAAACCTGAGAAATCGACAGTTTTTCTCACTCAGGAGAAGCTGGGCGTGTGTGTACCAAACATCACCAAACTCTTGTTCGCTCGAAACAAGAAGCGATTGATGCCTATCGGGGCCACATGGCCGGGGTGGGCTCCTCACTGTAGCGGGGACTGTCTGCACCCCCACTGCCCGGACCCCGCCGAACAGGCAGAGCCCGAGGGTCTTGCTGCAGCAACTAAATGCTCACAACCTCTTGGCCAATTCGGGGCAGTGGCCCCACCCAGTCACCAGGGGCCAAGAAGTACAATCCTATCGCACCCGGGAACGGGGTGGGAACCAAAACTATTTGGTAAACAGTGCTAATGAGTCCCATTACAGATGTCCTTTAAAAGAAAAAGATTATTAAGAATACAAGTTTCCGTTTTCAAAACACTGACTTAGGAAGATAAATGCGTTTCAATTCAAATGATGATTGCAAAAGAGAAGTTTCGCCTTTATACCTGGTTAAAAAAAAATAGTACTTTGATCAAAGCATAAACAATTTAAAGTTCTTATGGAAAAATAAATGAAGACCCGTTTCCCAGTCAGAGGTCACACCTCGGGGCGCTGGGAGCAGAAGGAAGTCGGTTCGGGGACAGAGCTGGCGGGCCGTGGACACAAGCACAGCGTCTGGGGCGCGGCCAGCGGCGCGGCCAGCGTCTGGGGCCAGCGCAGGGCAGGGGTTTAGACAAGGCCCCGAGAAGATCGATGCCTGTGGGCCCAGCGATGAGGAGGCCGCGGGCTGTGCAGGGACCATGGCCACTTGCTGAAGGGAAGGAGAGGCCCGTCTCCTGAGAAAAAGATGGGCAGGAACACAGCAGGCAGCGCCCCGCCCGCTCGCTCTAGGAGGTGCTGCCCTGGACTCGCCCTCGCGTGGCCCTGGCACCTGGGTGGGAGGCCTGGGGTGCCCCTGGCTGTCCTTGGCCTGTGCAGAAAGGGCTGCCAACCCTGCCAGGCCGGGCGGAAAGGCACTGCCGGCTGTCCCTGGGGAAGTCAGTTGCCCTGTTACTGGAATCCTGCGGGCACCTGGCTGCCTGGAAGAGGCGGAGCTGGCAGACCTGGAGGCAAACATTCCCGCCCCGAGGAGAAAGGCCTGCGGGGTGTGTGTGTGTGTGTGTGTTCCTCATCGTGTTAAAGGCTGTGTCTTGTAAGACCGTTTCCGAAGCCTCAGGAGGCTGCAGCGAATGGTGCGAAGGGCTGGCTGTGTGGGGCCAGGTTTCCCCAGTCTCTGAGCACTGACCAAAGCCCTGAAACCTTTCTTCGGCCGGAAGGGCGTAGGAAGAAGCAATTACGTTGGGCCACGCCTTGCTAACAGTGCACACCATGAAGGAGGCACAGCGCAGGTGCTCACCCAGCCGAGCTCCGGAGGACGAGGCTGAGGTGCTGAGTGAGGTCCCGGGAAGGAGCGTGGGGGCCCCCCTCTCGCACTGAGGGTGCTGCTGCCTCTGTAATGACTCGTGCAAATCACACCGAATGCTGTTTTTACTTTTTCTCATAAAAGTGAAAATCCTCTTTGGATTTCCTTAGGTTCACGAAACAGGTGCTGATGTGGGTCTTAGGAGCCAGGTGGGGCGCAGCCGCTTCCGAAACGCGGGCCTGTCTGTGGGCGGTTTGGGTGTCTATTGCGATGGGTCGGATCACCGGCTGCCACTCACTCGCGCTGCTTTGCTCCCTCTTCACACAATCCCGTCTCACGAGTGAGGTCTGCGCTCTGCTCACAGACCCCAGGCTGTGGTGGACCTTGTCTCTGTGTCTGAGGCCTGGGGTCCCCTCGGGTTGGCTGGCTAGAGCGTCTCCGTGTCCCGATGAGCACTGACGCCGCTCAGCGCTCCCGGGAGTTCGGGGCTGTGCCGACTCCAATCCATTCAGCAAATTTTCATGTTTCCCCCAAGTTCTGAGGCTGTAGGCTGAGAATTTTATTTTATTTTGTTGGTTTTTTAAAAATATATTTTTGTTGATTTCAGAGAAGAAGGGAGAGGGAGAGAGAGAGAGGGAAACATCAACAACGAGAGAATCATTGATCGGCTGCCTCCTGCATGCTCCCTACTCAGGATGGAGCCTGCAACCCGGGCATGTGCCCTTGACCGGAAATCAAACCTTGACCTCTGGTTCATAGGTTGATGCTCAACCACTGAGCCACGCCGGGCGGGCTGGGCTGAGAGTTTCAGAGCTCAGAGCTCGTGTTCTTCTTCTTTCTTCTGTTAACCTCTCCCCAAACCCGTTCAGATTTGTTTTTAAGAAATAAATGTTGCAACACGTGACCCCCAGCTGCCACCCGCTGACCTTTGCTAGTATTGAGGCTGAACTTTGGTTTCCTCCTGGGACCCGGATGAAGGCCCTTGTGCTGCTCTGGGCAATGTGCCCGGTGGGGAGGGGGGCGGGGCAGGGCGCCCGCAGGCCAGCGCCCAGGGATGGAGTACAAGTCCTCTCTGCAGAGATCTCTCCTAAGGAAGGAGCTGGCTGGGCCCGAGGTCATGCCACCCGCTCTGTCCAGTGCAGCAGCCGCGGGCCACCCCGCAGCCCTGAGCCGTGGCTCCTGGGAGCTGAGCTGTGTCAACCACGTAGGTTTCAAAGGCTCCGTGTGACGTGAGCATGGAACCCATCGTGGCAATAATGCATGTGGACCACATGCTGACATGATGATATTTTGGATAGGTTGGATTAAGTGGAACATACTAAAATGAATTTTGCACGCTTTTTAACCTATTTTTTAAATTCTGGAAAATGGAACACATGTGAGTGACTCACGTTATATTTTGCTTGGACAACACTAACCCAGGTGCCAGGCTGACTCTTAGCTACTTACTAAGCATCGAACACTCATGGTCATTTTGATGTGACTGCTTCTTTATCATGTGAGCTCTTAAATGATAAATATTATATTTATTCTTAAAGTATAAAGTGGTTCCCAAAGCACTATGAGTAACTTGGCGAATTCTCTTTTCTGGGTGACAGGTGGCACTATTGCCACCCAGAAGCAGGCCAGGGCGCGGCGGTGCCCAGTGCCCGCTGCTGAGCCCGCAGGTGCTGGCTCCTGCCTGACTGAGGGGCCGACCAGGAGGAGGAGGTGGGGACACGGTGCACCACAGTCCCGTGCACTCCCGGCCCTGCCCGTCTCCACCCCCCACGCGTGCGTGAAAGACCCTGGTCGTCTGACCTCAGGGAGCTCTGCTCCTCCAAGCCCGTGGGCCCCGAGTCCTGAGTGACATGTTATTTCCTCAGCATGCTCAGAGATGCAAAACTTCTAGGGAGCAGAGGCTGCGGGGGAAGCGGGGAACGAGCTAGACCACCCAGTGAGACCGAGAACAGACTCGGCCCCTCAGCAGCCTTCACCTTCTCCTGGGAAACGTGGGACGGACGGGAAACCCGCGTGTTGAGAACAACCCGAGGAAGCTGCGAGGCCGCTGTGCAGCCCCTGCCCGTCCTCTCCCCGCCCGCCCGCGCTGCCCGCCCATCCTTCCCTCTTAGCATCTGGTAATCGCCCAAAGTCTACTGCAGGGGGTGAACGGAGGCTCACAGAGGTAAGAAACGGACTCCCAGACACAGAGAACAGACTGACAGCTGTCGCGGGGGGCGGGGAGGCGGGGTGGAGAAGGTGAGGGGATTAACCAAAAGAACCCCCAAACTCAAAGACACAGACAGCAATGTGGCGATTCCCAGCGGAAAGGGGGTGGGGCAGGCAGGAGAGCATACAGAGAGGGTAAGCGGTGATGGGAGGAGACTTGACTTCGGGCTTAGGGAGTGAACACACAATACAATACACAGATGATGTACCGTAGAATCGTATACTTGAAGGCTATATAACTTTATTAACCAATGTCACCCCAATAAATTCAATGAAATATTTTTTAAAGTTAAAAAAAAAAAAAAGAAGAAAAGAAATGTTCTGAGTGAAACAGCATGTCTCTGGCCTGACCTCAGTGGGTTGTCTTTTGTCACCAGAAACCTGCCCCCCTCAGGAGCACCATCGCGGTGCCAGATCGCCGTTTATCACATCTTTCTCCTCCTTGGCAACTTAAATTAAAATGTCAGCGTGGAGAAATGTCTCAGAACGGCGCTGGGAAGACTTGTAAACAGCGGCATTAATCAAGGGGAGACGAGTGAAGTGCTCGTTTAGCATGGGGAACATCGCTGTTGACATAAGACAAAAGTCTTGGCAGAATCAAAACCGTGAAGAGACGGGCAGAGCAAACAGAAATCAGCTCCGTGAATCAGTAAAAGGGAACCAGCGTGTGCCGTGGAGCCCGGGGCAAGGCCTTGTTGTGCGAGGGGCGTTGCTAGGCAGCCAGCCTCCAAACACACAAATACTACCGAGAGCATTCCCCATCCCCCTTTGCTCCAAATTAAAGTGGGCACGCACCACTCAGGTGGCGTAAATGTGTGACGAAATGCAATGCCAGGCCCGGAGCCAAGGCATCGCGTACTGTATGGCTGCCTTTGTGTGGCATTCTAGAAAAGCCAGGCTGCCATGACAGAAAGCAGAGGAGGGGTCGCCCGCAAAGAGCCAGTGGAGACTTTTTAGGGTTCTGGAAATGGTCCATGTCATGAGGCTGGCGGGGGGTTTCACAACTCTAACATTTGCCTAACTCATTCAAGTGAACACTTACAATTGCTGAATTCTATTGCATGTAAACTGTGTCGCGATAAAGTGGACTTAAAAGGACATCTAATAACTCGAGGTAGCATTTCTATTTTTTGTGTGTGACTTAGACTAGGTGAAATTCGCCAACCCTTTGGCGACAGAAAAGAAGCACAGTTCCACTCAGAATGTCGAGCTGGAAGTGGCGAGGGGTTCCCAGCCACGGCCGCCGGCACTGGAGCTGCCAAGTTGTTCCTGGCCGGATGCCACGCGAGACGCAGCTTTTGGCTCCCGAGGTCCTGGGACGCCCAGAAAGTGGGTCGTGTTTCAGGGTGTGTGCGTCACTGCGGAGAACATGCTGGTGAATCGAAGACCAGCTGGATTTGTTCATCAACTGGCCAAGTTCTCCCTTGCTTGGCAGGACTGTTAATCCTCGTGTTCACCGCACAGGCAAGCCTGGTTTTATGGTCTCGGTGACCTTCAGGTTCATCAGCTCTTCACATTCTCTTGGGGGAGGATATACCTTAGGCATCCGACCTGTGCTTCAAGGGAAGAGCAGCGACCATGTGACTGCGTGCTCTTAAATCTCCAAAGTTTGAAATGAAGGCCAATCCCAAATATTTTTACGGAATGAACGAGAATCCCGAAGCAATTATTTTATCCAATACAAAATTATTTTGCCTAACGTATTTGGTGATTAAAGCATTGTTCTGGACTAAGTTCTCCAGGTAGTTCTGCTTTTGACAACATGTGTCAGAAAACCAACTGAATCAGACTTTGACAATAAGCACATTTCCTGGTCATGTATCCAGAACTCTCGTGTTACAGGAGGGCTCTGCGTCGGCCAGACACGGTCTTAACTATCTCAAGCCATGGTTTTCTCCTCGCGACTCTGCTGACAGGCGTCTTCGTCGTTATACTGGTTCTCTCCTGGGTGGAGGGTGGCTGCTAAGATGTAGCTGAGCCCTCCACGTCCTCACTAATTCCCTGAGCATCTTAGTAGGCACTGTGTCAGGTAAGGTACAGGTCACCTTGCAGCTGAAACAGAGACCCAGAAAACATAGTGACAAAAGAGAGAAAAGTGTCTTTCTCTCGAACGTGCGCTCCCAGAGCGAGGAGCCCAGCTCTGGAGGGCGGCCGTGTTCGGTGAGACCTTCCGGGGACCCAGGGTCCATTTGTCTTGTTTCACCAGCACCTGTGATAGGGTCCATGGCTGAAGTGGGCCCACCAGCATCTTCTTCTTCCATCCCTCAGGAAGGGGAAGACAGAGAGTGAGGGGCAAGCCCTTTCCTTTTTAAAGCATGGGACCCAGAACTTGTGCCCGTGGCTTCCACTTCAGTGCTGAGATCCTGGTCACAGGGCCACCCCCAGTGAAGGAGAGGCTAGCAGGTGGGCAGCCCTGTGCCCAGCTAAAATCCAGGGGCTTCTGTTTTCAAAAGAGAGAAGAGAAGGATGGATGGTAGAGTCAACTGGCAGTCTTTCCCGACAGGTCATGGAAGCTGTTACTGTTTCATTGACTCTAAGACACTCTTGATTTTAAGACATGTCATCATCCTATCTAATAAAAGCCTAATATGCTAAGTGTCTGGTTGACCTGTCGGCCGTTCAACCAATCAAAGTGTAATATGCTAATGATATGCTAAGGCCGCTTAACTGCTCACTATGATGTGCACTGACCACCAGGGGGCAGACGCTCCAACAGGTAGGTTAGCTTGCTGCTGGGGTCCGGCCGATGGGGACTGAGTGCGATGGGCCGGAAATGCCCTGGGTCCCTCCCGCGGCCGCTCCCCGGCTGGCCAACCTCCCGCTTCCCTCCATGGCCCTGATCATGCATCAGTGGGGTCCCTCGGCCTGGCCTGTGCCCTCTCACAATCCAGGATCCCTTGGGGGATGTCGGAGAGCCGGTTTTGGCCAGATCCCGCAGGCCAGGCCGAGGGACCCCACCGGTGCGTGAATTTGTGCACCAGGCCTCTAGTTATATAAATAAGAAAAAACGTGCTATTTAAGCGATAACACATTGCTTTCTTATCAGCTCAGTTGAGGACACGACCCAACTTAAGAGATGTTAAGATGTGAAAAGTGTGTGTCTCGGTATAGGACAAGTACAACATTTACAAAGACTTGGGAAAGCAATGTGATCTGAAGGCATTTGTTTGCGGGCTTCTTTCGTGTGTGTTTGCCTTTCCCTGGAGCAAGCACAGGCAGGAGGTATTAACCTTTGGTTGACCGTTCGTTGAGCATGATATTTAGAACAGACCACTTACTCTCAGTGTGAATTCACTCAAATTCCCGCGACTGCTGGTAGAGGGACTTTGGGCTCAAAGACTGGGGGGAGATTTGCCCTGATTTCCACTCAATCTGGGCCAGAGCTGGAGTTGAGTTGAACAGACAGTAGGGTCCAGCCATGGCCAGGACACTCGTCCTGTTGTTTCAACACTCAGTCATTACCCGAACATGGTTGAACACAGGGCGCTGGGCTCATGGAGGGAGAGAGAGACCTGGACCAGCAGAGCATGTGGTGGTAGGTACAAGGTCAGAGGTCTGGTGAGTAGGGCACAGGTTGGAGTCCTTGGTCCTTCCTGAGGCTAGGACAGGCCTCCCCGTGGAGGGGACATTGGGACCGGGAGGTCTAAGGGCGCTCAGAGCAGAGGTTGCAGAATGTGCAAGCTCGTGGACATGTGAAACCGGGTCACTGGGTGGCAAGGGGGAAGGGTTGGGCGATGGCTTCTTCAGAAGCAGCTGCGGTTCTGGAGGCTTTGCTGTTGGGCTTTGCTTTACGCACCGTACTCATCAGAGTCAAACAGCAATCTTGGTTTCACTGGATTAAAGAAAAGACCAACTTCTTGGGTGGCCAAATAAGGGATGAGCTGAATTGTTCTGGATCAGAAAGATGCTAGACAGACAGAAACAAAATGGCACCTGTGGTGCCACGCTCACCCTTGAACTTGACGTTACTCTGTCTTACTTTTCAACATAAAGTGTTAGGCTTTAACAGATGAAGAATCGCTTGTTTGGTTTCCACCTGCTTTGACCACTTTTATGCTCATTTTCTCCAATTAATGTTAATAAATGCACTACTGTATTTGACTCACGGGCACCACTGCTCAAAGCATCTTAGCTTACAGCACTGCTGATATCAGCTAAGATTGAATTCTCAGCATAGCAGCCATGTCTCTGTGAGTTTACCTAGAGGGCCTCGGGTTTAGGATGTGATAGTGCCAGGCCGGGTCATCCCGGGAGCTCATCGGTGGGTAGCTGTGACCCTGGTCAATGACAGGTCTGTGATATGCAGGGGTGTCTTGCTGTCTGTTGCCACTGAACTCTGCTTCTCTTGTGCAGATCACCGTCACCGATGAGGAAGTTAGTAATCCGTCCTTTTTAGATCTGGTGAGAACTCCCCAAATGAGGAAGTGCACCCTTATTCTTATGTTTGCTTGGTAAGTTTGAGTTGTGATGGATTCAAAGCCTGTGTCAAATTCACACGCACCCCTCCCTCCGTCGGGTGGGAGTCGCCCTCACCCGCTCTCTCCCCGGCCGTCGGTCCGATGTCCGCAGGTTCACCAGTGCGTTGGTGTACCAAGGGCTGGTCATGCGCCTGGGCATCGTGGGCGGCAACCTCTACATGAACTTCTTCATCTCCGGAGTCGTGGAGCTGCCGGCCGCCCTCCTCATCCTCCTGACCATCGAGCGTCTCGGACGCCGTCTCCCCTTCGCAGCAAGCAACATCCTGGCCGGAGTGGCGTGCCTGGTCACGGCGTTCTTACCAGAAGGTAAGTGTCTCCAAGTCCGTCTGGCAGCCAAGGACGTGAAAACGATCTTAAGTCAGAAATCATCCGGAGTAGAGACGCTCTTGTCCACCGCATCGGAGTCTTGGTCCCGGGTGCACTTCAGTGATGTCACTGACTTTCTGCTTAGTCACTTTTTTCTTCTCAGTTACTTTTTTTTTTTTTTCTTTTGGTTAATCCTCACCTGAGGATATTTTTCTTGTTGATTTTTAAAGAGAGTAGAAGGGAGGGAGGGAGCAGGGGGGAGAGCGAGAGCCATTGATGTGAGACACATTGATTGGTTGCCTTCCACACACACCCCAACCAGATGCCCTTGACTGGGAATCAAACCTGTGACCCTTTGGTGTGAAGGCCGGTGCTGTAACCACTAAGCACACCGGCCAGGGCTGTAGTTTACCTTCGATCACCTTTGTCTGACAAGCCTGTGTCTGGTCCTGTGGGCTTTGGGGGGAGGAGGGACAAGAGGGGTGGCCTCCTGTAGCTGCAACAGTTTGGACAACGACATGAGGGAGATGTGAGCACGGATTAAGGGGGTGGCAGTCGGGCCTGGGTGGAGAGATGACCTCAGAGGCAGTTCAGGGTTAAACCTTCCGGGAGTTGATGACGGGTATAGAGGTTGCAGGTGTCTCCACACGCCCAGGTGACCTCTGCCTGGAGCCCTCAGGCGCTGGACAGAGGAGCCGTCACACTCGGGAGTGTGAGCAAGCCTGTCATGTCTGTGTTTGGGGGTGCGGGTGTGGGTGACGGAGCTGGACTCTCGGGCAGTCCTCCGTGTCCCTGAGGACCGGGAGAGACTGGACAATACCGAGGAGGTTAGTAATTGCGTGGAGGTGCACGCAGTCCCCAGTCAGCAGACAGGCGCTACCTAAGTAGTTACGGAGCCGCCTCGTTCAGAGCAGAAGGACGAAGAGATGTGAAGTCCTGCGTCGTACTGGGCTGGCCGGCGATCCACAGGAGTGCCTGGCGCATTTCCCTCACCCTCCCTGAGCGCATGAGTTCCCAGGGTTGCAGTAACTCCCACAACCAGGCCGCTTGAAACAGCAGACATGGGTTCTCACGTCCTGGAGCCTGGAGGGAGAGTGGGGGGGGCAGGCTCCCGAGGCTCCAGGTGAGGGCCCTCCCACCTCCTCCAGCTCTGGTGCTGCAGGCGGTCCCTTCCACTGGAGGTTCCCAGGGAGCCTGGTCCCTGCCTCTCTCCCCGCTCAGGCGCTGGCCAGCGTCGCCTGACATCGGCCCGTCTCTGCCTCCATCTTCACACGGCCTTCTCTCGGTGTCTGTCTTAACTGTTGCATCTGCAAAGGCCCTGTTTCCAAACAAGGTCCCATTCTGAGGTTTGGGGCGGACAGGAATTTCAGGGGACACTATTCACCCCACTGCACTGAGTTGGGCCTCTTTCTAAGAGGTGGGCGTCTGTATGAGCTATCGGCCAAAACGTGTCTATTTAGTATCCATTGTCGTCGCTAAACGAGAACCGGGAACCAGATAGACGTGGTTCCTGGCCTCGGGGGGCAAGTGCGGGTGGCGTGGAAGGGGGACGAATCAGGAATGTCGGAAACTCCTCCTTTCATTCTGTTTTGAGTTTGGCCCTGCAGGGTTTTGGGTTTAATTTAAGAATGGAGTTTCCTAAGACGAGCCTGCCATTCCCATCGCCCATGGAATCGGAATTAAGTGTTCGCTTCGTGTGAAGTTAGGGAGGAGGATGGATGGAGCGAGGCCCATCAGCCCGGGATGCACACTTTGCCCGGGAAGAGCTCCCCGGCCCGGGGCTGCCTGGGATGGTTTCCAGGCGCAGCCCTCGGCACGCACGACCCAGAGAGCAGGCGAGGACGAGTCCAAACCAGCGCCCACGTCACCCGGGGGTGGGCTCAGCCATTGTGTAGAGCACACGTTCCTCTATGGGAAAATGTGAGACGAAGAGTCGTCCTGTTTGTTCAGTCTGATCTGTGTTAGTTTGGAGACATAACTTCCCATTTTAAGCGGTAGGGTTGCTCTTAGCGACGTCGGAAACTAACGGCTGCTATTTGAGACATTTTACGTCCATGTTCCGCAGATCCGGCTGTTGTGTGGTCACACGCTGGTCAGGGTGGACAAGAATAAGTTTCAGGTCCCTAATGCTCCACGTGAGCACCAGGTACTCGTGTTCCTCCCAGGAGGGGACAGTCCCCATGTCCACGCACAGAGCTATTGGACTTGGTGACTGGGCTTTTCCGTCCCCTTAGAATAGTGGTTCTCAACCTTCTAGCCCTTTAAATACAGTTCCTCATGTTGTGACCCAACCATAAAAGTATTTTCGTGGCTACTTCATCACTGTCATGTTGCTACTGTGATGAATCGTCATGTAAATATCTGATATGCAGGATGGTCTTAGGCGACCCCTGTGAAAGGGTCGTTCGACCCCCAAAGGGGTCGCGACCCACAGGTTGAGAACTGCTGCCTTAGCAGGACTGTCCCTCAGTCACTCTCGAGTTACCAGCAGGATGGTGGCCCCGGGAGATGCTGGCCAGCCTTTTAGAGGAACCAGCGCTAAGAGGATCCCACAGAAAACAGCTTCGCCAGCTTTCCCTCCACTGCGTACACCAGTCAGGGTCTGCAGCATGAAACTGGACAAAGAACTGGTCTTTCTGGCTGTACATATCTCCTCTGAGTCTCGCTGCTTTAGGCCCAAATCTCTGAAAAATAAAGAGCTTTCTCTGTCCGCCCTCATCTCTTGCATTTGAGTTTATTTAGGATGGCCACAAGCCCAGCACTTCGAGTCTGTCTTTTACTTCTGTTTCTCTTTCAGTGAAAAGTGGGCTCATATATCTTAATTCACATATTAGGCATTTTCACTACATTTTATTTCAAAACTCGGCACAGATGGTACATTCAGAGGAGATGCAAAATTGTGTTTATTTAAGATCCTCCTGCTTTTTTTTTTGTTCAAAAATTGATACATTCCCAGTAATCTCTAGAAGTTTGACCAAATAAATCCACATCCAGAGGGACCCTTTCCCTGGGTTCCCCTGACTCTATGGACGGTAGTTTCTGCTTCAGTGCTCATTTTTAAATTGTCTTGTGGTTCTTTGGTCATTGTTATCAAAAGATATCTATAGCCACTTCACCATGAGCTTAGCACATTACTGGGATGATCACGAGATTTGTATAATATTCACACACCAATTACACTTCCTAGTTCATTGTTTTCATTTTATTCTTTAGTTGACCAACAGCATAGTGCCTCTGGGACTTCCGTAACGCATTTCAACATCTCCGTCCCTGTGTAGGGGCCGCTAAATGCTGGCCTCTGCGCTTGGAATGAGTTGAGGGTCTTTCAGATTAAGGTCAACCATGTCTCCTCAAGGGCGTCAACTTTACAGCGTTTTCTGAATGATTTTCTGAACTGACTAGATGTTTTTCACGGTGTGTGTTGTGTGTGTGTGTGTGTGTGCGCGCGCGTGTGTGCATGGGCATGCATGCACGCGCTTTAATTTGATGTTGTCTGAATCTTTCCAGCCAACGGTCCCAGCCTCAGTTGTAAACCTAATTTGCATTGAAGTTGTCAATGGAACTCATTTATAGCGCGATCTTGATTCAGTAGAAAACGCCTATAGTTAAGAGCCTAACTCGGATAATCGGGTTATTTCCACGTCCGCGGGCACATTCTTCTCTGCAGCCCGAGAGCAGTGGGTGGCTGCCCGGCCGGGCGGGAGCCCAGGGAGTCTGGGCAGCGGCTCCCACATTCCGTTCCCGGGACCTGGCTGCGCCCCACCCGCTCAGCGAGGGAAGGGGCGGAATGCCCTTCCCAGGCCCCCGGGCTCTCGTGGAAAGGCAGAGCCTGAATAAAACGCATGTTCCCAGCTGCTCTGGCCGGAGCAGAGCGGCCAGCACGCCAGCAGGACGCTGAGGGCCTCGGTGCGAGAGCTCCAGGTGACGCCGCCCGGGGAAGCACCCAGTGCACCCGGCCGCCCGGCCAGGGCGCCATCTACACCCAGTGCACCCGGCCGCCCGGCCATGGCCTGGGCTCCTGGCCATCCTTTCCTCTGCGTGCCTCTAGACAGCTGCTTTATTTAGTGGGGTTAGCTTTTTTAAAAAAAAATATGTTTTGCCGAAACCGGTTTGGCTCAGTGGATAGAGCGTCGGCCTGCGGACTGAAAGGTCCCAGGTTCGATTCCAGTCAAGGGCATGTACCTGGGTTGCGGGCATATCTCCAGTAGGAGGTGTGCACGAGGCAGCTGATCGATGCTTCTCTCTCATCGATGTTTCTAACTCTCTATCTCTCTCCCTTCCTCTCTGTAAAAAATCAATAAAATATATTAAAAAAAAATATGTTTTTATTGATTTCAGAAAAGAAGGGAGAGGGAGAGATAGAAACATCAATGATGAGAGGGAAACATTGATCGGCTGCCTCCTGCACGCCCCCCACTGTGGATGGAGCCCGCAACCCGGGCCCGTGCCCCTGACCAGAAGCGAACCCAGGACCCTTCAGTCTACGGGCCGACGCCCTATCCACTGAGCCAAACCGGCTAGAATCGTGCGCTGTGTTTGTCAGTGAACGAACCAGCTAGTACTTGGGAAGCTGGCTCCTCTGGATAATTTCTCGGGGAAAGTAGCCAGACTGGGGATGAGGAAGACAATGGGTGATAAACCCAGTGACCCAGCGCGGCACTGTGTAGACGCCCCTTTCCCAAGATCCAGCCCAGCCCTCGCGGCCTTGCTGGTCTCCCGGAACCAGGGGCATCTGGTGCGGGGTCACCGGCCTGTTGTCATCGCCGAGGGGTCTGAGCAGAAAAGGGCGCAGCTGGTTTTCCAGGCGCACGTGAGGGCCGCCTCCGGACCAGAGGCCGAGTGCGGGGTCCTCCCAGGCAGATGCCGCTCGGAGCATCGTTCTCAGCGTAGTGGCCGCTCAACAAGTGACTCTCGCACCGTGTTCCCAGAAAGGCAGGCGGCACTGAAAGAGCAGCCCACGTCCTGGGGGTGGTGATCGCTGTTGAAATTCGGCCACAGCGCTAGAAGGTGTCGATCACCTGTGCTGAGAATTAGCAAAGGCTCGGGGCTGCGAGGACAGTAAGCGAATGCCTCCCGTGGTTTGTAAACCTGCCCTGAGAGCCCGGCCCTCACCCTGCCTCCCGGCCCTGTGTCCCCAGGAACACCCTGGCTGAGGACCACGGTGGCCACGCTGGGGAGACTGGGCATCACCATGGCCTTCGAGATCGTCTACCTGGTCAACTCGGAGCTGTACCCGACGACGCTACGGTAACCCCAGCACCTGTCCTGGCTTCTCCTGAGTCGCTCTGCGGCCGAGTGCTTGGAAGCGACTTCAAAGCCATGAAATCGTTCCCTTAGCTCGATGCTGTATGCACGTGGCCTCCCTCAGCCGTCAGCGTGGCCGCTCCGAGCTGGAGCTGCTTTCTGCTTTGCCTTCCACCATGTTTTGTGGTAGTATTTCTCACCCCGTATCTTCACACGCAGCCGCGGTTCGTGGAAAGGCACTAGGCTGGAATCGGAAAACCTGGTTAGCACACGTGCTTCGATGGGGGTTGCTCTGCCGTCACCAGCCTCACCTGTTTAAAGGCTGCCGCCTCCCTTCTGACCCCATTCCACGTCTCGTGTCGGGAGCAGCCAGCGGCTGCGGGAGGAGCCACGTGTGCAGGCGCTCGTGCGGATGGCTCCTTCCCCGGGGGTGTGCCCGGCACAGCTCGCTGTCCAGTGGGTGGCGGGCGGTGGGGGGCTGCTGGCGGAGGATGCTGTCCCCCAGCCCCTAAGGCCCCCCCTCACCCCCCGCATGCCGCGCTCACCAGCTGGGGAGTGGTCCAAATGGAAAGGGTTTGCCTGGAGTGTAGAGAGCAGTTGTTTTCAAAGTTCAGAGCCGTAGAAAAGCAAAATCCTGTCACAATTTCTTAGCTACCTACATGTCTGACTATTTTGCTCCTCGTGAGCGTTTTTCATGTGAAACTGCTTTATCCGCAGGAACTTCGGGGTGTCACTCTGCTCTGGGCTGTGCGACTTCGGGGGCATCGTCGCGCCCTTCCTGCTCTTCCGCCTGGCCGCCCTCTGGCTGGAGCTGCCGCTCATCATCTTCGGTGAGACGCCGCCCGTGGGCGCTGGCGGGCTGTCTGCAATGACGGGCACTTGACATTTTCAGGACGACCGAGCGTTGCGGTTTGGGGAGCCCATCTGCAGCCCTTTCTTTGTTTAGGTTCTGAGTTAAAATCAAATTCAGTAAAACTCCTTTATGGTCTTGGGAATAACTAAAGACCAATCATTTTCATGAGACCAAATTGGACCCACGGTCTGTTTCAAAGACGCCCCAAACCAATTACATTATTAAAGGTTCTGTACCTGTCACTATCGGACTTCATCTGCTCGGATGCTGAGCATGCGATGCTGAAAGAGCGGAGGACCCAGGTCCCTTGCGCATCTAGCATACCCTCTCTGATGGCCCCCAAGATCACGGCCTCCTTCCTGCCCCCCATCTCCGTAGAACCCTGAGGGGACAGAATCAGACTGGGGGGGACCTGGGGTCATTCACCCCAGGGCTTCTCCAGTGCTGTTCCACCTCTTCTCTGGGGCCTCTTCCCCCCCGCCCCCAGCAAGAGAGGACCCTCGTCCAGCTCTCCCCCACCTCCCCTTCCTTTGCCCCAACAGTTTCAATTACCCTGAAAAGGCTGGGTCCCTGTGGACACATGCTGAGTAAAGGAACCCCCAGCAGCGTCAGGGACTGTGGAGTCAGCCTCTAACCACTTGATGCCAGTGAAATCAGGAGAGGAACGTTTCCAATATTCCATGGGATCTGGTCCTCGAGCTCAGTCGAGGCTGTAGCCAGCACGGAAGAGCAAAGAGAGGGCCGTGGTTCAACCAAGATGAGTGGTCTCGGAGCCCAGCATCCGGGCAGTGGCCTGGCCTGCAGGGGGCGCTGGGGGAGCTGGGCACTGGCGCTGGAGCGCAGGCCGTGCCTTCGCAGGGAGAGCCAGCTGTCAAACACAGGCAGGATTAATAATGGCAGTGTCTGCAATATACAAAAGGACAGGCAACAAATGCACGTCATCGGCTCCCAACTCATTTGCGTTTGCTGCATTCTCTGCGTTCCTGAGGCTTTTTGTGTTTTTGTCTTTTTGTGGTAGAAACCTATAGAGCCGTGTGCTACTGCACGCCTCGTCCGCGTGCCTCATTCAGCGAGGTGGCATCGGTAGTGCGCACTGTCCGTGGGGGAGTATTTACGCCGCGGAAATTGGCAGCCGCTATAAATCAGGGCTTTGTTTTCTGGGGAGCCGGTTGGCAGGCATTCGTCAGCTCCCCGCGAGGATAAGATGTGCAGAAAATAGGAGAGGATAGTGTTTCGGAAACTTCAACTCTGAAGATCCGGGCAAGGGAGGCTGGTACATGGGGTAATGTGAGGTTGTCAGGAGGATCCTGAACGAGGAAAGATTTGAGTATGTTTCCTGCTGCTGCCACTGGGCGCAAGGTGCTGGGGGAGGATTGACCAGTACAGTGAGGAGCCGGGGAAAGACGCCAGGAGGCGGGCCTGGGGCGAGGGGACAGGCCTGCAGTGGCCCCTGGCGGGAGGAGGAAGGCGGGGACAGGAAGCCGTGACGCTCTGGTGCCGGGAACAGGGCCTGAGGGACTCCTCTCTGTTGGCTTCTGTTTTCCCCGGAAGGAGCAGATGAGGCTTCTCTGAGGCCTTGGCACTTAGTAGGTGCTCAATAAGTAACTGGTCAGGGGTGAGTGAAGGATGCCCACCAAGAGCAGGGGCGCAGGCACTGCACAGGGCGGGGGTAAGGAAATCATGGCAGAGCTGGTGAGGGTCACCGGGGGCCGCAGCCGGGGCCAGCGAGGCGGTGAGCTCGCTGCTTCCTGGTGGCCTCGCCGAGGGGCGCGGGGCGGCGTGCGACCTGGTGGTGACGCCTTTCCCTGCCCACAGGTGTCCTGGCCTCCGTGTGCGGTGGCCTCGTGATGCTTCTGCCTGAGACCAAGGGCATCGCCTTGCCGGAGACGGTGGACGATGTCGAGAAGCTGGGCAGGTATCGTATGGCCTTCAGCGCCTCCTCAGTCCCAGCGGCGTTCAGGCCACCAGGGGAAGGAGGTACTGAGACAACTGAGTACCCGGGGGAAATAACATAATCCCTGCCTCACAGCCTAAGCAGAAGTGAGAGGTAGTTGTCAAAGGTAAATGTAAAAAACAGCAACAAACAACCCAAGCTTTGGAAGAATATTTATTCTTTTTAAAAGGTGGCTATGAAGAGGGAGATATTTCCAAGGAAGGTGTTAAAATTCAGAAGCAATCTAAGGAGAGGGAGTGATGATTTGACAAAGTAGAAATAACGAAACTGTGCAACAGTAGACAAATGGCTATAAAAATAATATCTTCACAGTATGGGTTACTAGACAGAGATTAAAAGGATTACGGTAGATCTACATGCAATGGCTTGGGGAGATTTTCAAGACTGACTACAAAATGAAAAGTCACCAAACAATGTGTTAGAGTGTTTATTAAAGATAAAACCAATAGAAATTTCTATCTGTAGCGTGGTGGGAAGCTAGATGATAGAGATGAAGGTAGGTAGATAGATAGATAGATAGATAGGTAGGTAGGTAGATAGATCATTGATAGGTAGATAGGTGATAGATAGATGATCGATAGGTAGATAATAGATAATAGATAGACAGATAGATGATTGATGATAAAGACAGGTGGACAGATAGAAGTAGGGGTACTAGAAATATCAGGGGAAACACTAGAAATATCGGTATATGGTTATCTAACCATTATGCTGAACATCTAAAACTAATACGAAATAACATTGAATGTAAAGTGTGGTTGACAAATAAAAATTTTAAAAAATAAATAAGGGAATGAGAGAGAACAATTTAGCTTTGGAGAAGTACGTCTAAATGGTGTACAGGGAAAGTAATTATCCACCCCATCTATCAATGTGAAATATATTTGTGTTATACTAACAAAAATTCACATTACCAGCGGTTCTCAACCTGTGGGTCGCGACCCCTTTGGGGGTCGAATGACCCTTTCTCAGGGGTCACCTACATACATCCTGCATATCAGATATTTACATTACAATTCATAACAGTAGCAAAATTACAGTTATGAAGTAGCAACGAAAATAATTTTATGGTTGGGGGTCACCACAACATGAGGAACTATATTAAAGGGTCGCGGCATTAGGAAGGTTGAGAACCACTGCATTACACAAATTTAACTTTCTCCATTTGAAATCTTTCAGAATAAAAAGGAAGGGAGGTTATGACTATGACAGAGTGTAGGAAAACATCTAAAATAATATTATATACCCCGTGGAGACAGAGACGGGCTGGGAAGAGGGATGCAGGAGGGAAGACATTCCTCTTATACTCTATAGACTTCCCTATTGTTGGATTAAAAACAATAAATTACAACGCGTTGTCTTGTATTATTTGTGTAATTTTTAAAGGTAACTTAGCAGCTATTTTTAAAAATAAAAATCAGTCTTCTTCTAAAGAATGACCTGGAAATTAAGGGTTTGGGTCTCTTAATTTTAAACAAATGTATCAAAAATATTTAACAAAACACTGAAATGATAGTCACCTCGTGGGAGTTTTTTTCACTTGTACGTTGGGAAGAGAGTAGGTGCCCATTTTTAGGTGCCGATGTGATCATTTTATTTAAAACCCAATGATTAGGGCAAAACCACCCTCACTTCCCTGTGGACAAGGCAGTCAGTCGATGCTCAGAGCGGGTTCTGCGGGCCGGGACTGGGTCGTGCCCTCCTTGGCTCAGGGGCGCCCGCTGTTCTGTGCAGGTTTATTATTTCGTGCTGTATCCTCCTTCATTATGAATTTTAAATAGCGGGGGTCCCCACGGTAGAACTGGAATGTATCCCTTTACACTCTCTTTTAATGAGGTCTCCCCCCTCCCCCGAGGTAGACACCTGCTGCTCCGTGTCTCATGAGAACGTCACTAGACCCGGGAAATGTATGCGGTGATTTCATTGTCCTGTTTCTTCTTCTTTTTTAAAAAAATATATTTTTATTGATTTCAGAGAGGAAGGGAGAAGGAAAGAGAGAGAAACATCAATGATGAGAGAGAATCATTGGTCACCTGCCTCCTGCTCACCTCCTACTGGAGATCAAGCCCGCACCCTGGGCTGTGCCCCGACCAGGAATCTAACTGTGACCTCCTGGTTCATAGGCCGACGCTTAACCACTGAGCTCCGCCAGCGGGCTTTCGTCCTGTTTCTGGATGCCGTTTTGAAAACTCAGATTGCCCGAGCTTCCCAGAGCCTAAGAAAGGCTTCCCGAACTGCGGCCCCAGCCCTGTCCGCGGGGCTGTCGACGGGACTGCCCGATCAGAGGGCTGTCGCGCTTGTCCCCTGAAGTAGCCCAAACAGAGGCTTACGCTTGTCTGGGAGTGACGGGCACTGGCTTATTCCACCGCTCTGCTTGCACGTCACCTGGGATGATGCTACAGGGTGGAGTTTGGGGGCGGGGGCAGAGTCCCCTCAAGCCCTGCCATGTCGTAAACGAAAATTAGGAAGAGAAACTTAAAAGGTGTGAAAACCGTGGGAAGCCCTCCGGAGCGTCACACATGCATGGGAAGGTCTTGCTTCAACAGGAAGTAGAAACACAGTTCTGCTAATTCAGTCATCACGGACCATTTCTTGGTTCCCACCGGGGTACGGGGCCAGGTCAGGGTTGTGGGTGCCGAGTCCTGTCCCCCAGTCACAGCAGTGCTAGCATATTGGGGGGAAGGAGAATATTCAGGAAGCTTCCATGAAGCAGGGGACACGGTGGGGATGGAGCTAGGACCGTCTTTACAGTGAGAAGCTCAGACGTGAGGGGTAGCTCTCGTGAGCTGATGTGCCTGAAGGGCTGCTGGGCTGGGGTACCCAGGAGAGCACCCCAGACGGATCCTAGGGTCAGAGGCAGCAGTTAGTGCTGGCGGCATGGGCTGCATGTGGGGGCTCCTGGACCCCCACCCAGTCTGGGTGCGGTTCCTCCCCCATGACCCCTCGGTGCCAATGATCCGAAGGCACAGTATTCTTCTGGTTGATTCTGCTCCTTTTTCTGCTCCAGTTCTTCCTGTTCCTATAGTGTTTGCATGCTAATTTTCCCTGCACCCCATCCCATGCCCTCTGCTCCCCGAAGTTCCACCTCTCCCAGTGGTTTCACTCTAATGACTAACTTGGTAGGCGATTTCCTGACCTCAAGACTCACCCATCAGAGGTCAGATTCTCAAACTCCTCAGGGTAAAGCAGAGGATGCAGGCATTTGGGGCCAGGACTCGCCTCCCAGTTAGTCCTTACCTCAGCGTGAAGCCAGCGGGAGAAGCGGGGTTCTGGGGAGCACAGGGCATCAGGGTGGGGTGCCGGGAAAATGAGCCTCCAAGCACTAGAGGAACGGGAAGAAGTGGAGCAACAGGAATTCAACTCACACATTGTTTCTATGTTTGGAACTTTTCATAACAAAAATTTTGATAAATTATTAATTACTAGAGGCCCGGTGCATGGAAATTCATGCACTGGAGGGGGGTCCCCCAGCCTGGCCTGCCCCCTCTCACAGTCTGAGAGCCCTCGAGGCGGGAGGCGACCGTTGATCAGGGAAGGCGACGCCCCATCACACCTCTGCTGCTGCCACTGCCGGCAGCACAAGCCTCGGCTGGCCCTGGTTACCTGAGCCTCAGGCTGGCCCTGGGCGGCTGCGGGGCTAAGGGGACTGGGGGTCTCTGGAGGCAGGCACACGGAGCAGCCAGGCCCCCCTGGGGGTGGGCCCAGCCTTGCCACGTGCCTGCCGCCTCAGCGGGGCTGAGGGGACTGGGCACCGCCATCTTTGAGGGCGGGGCAGTCAATTAGCATGTTCCCTCCTTATTGGCTGTGGGTGCCCCCATCTTTGTGATGGTGTGAGGGTCAATTAGCATATTCCCCTTTATTAGATAGGATGCCTTGTCTCTCCCCTTGAAAAAAATGTCGTCAAAGTGTGACTTGCAGTTTCATAAGGAAGGCACTGTCACTGCGTCCCACAGCTGTTTACCCTGGAAAACAGCCGCTTTGCACCGACTTACTGAAACCTGATGGCGTTTCCCTTCGAACAGGAGGGAAGCCTCAGGCCATTCATGCTGCTCTTTTGCTCACATATCAGCTCCTTCCCAAACCACACGTCACTCGTGGACATGCATGAAGGATGCACGTGCCGTTTGAGGGTCTGGAGGCAGGCGGGACGGGGCCTGCAGAGGGGCCACCGTTGCTCTGAGCCGGGTGTTCAGGAGAAGCCGTGTGTGTGTGTGTGTGTGTGTGTGTGTGTGTGTGTGTGTGTGAAACCAGCCAGGATGCTGAGTGAGTCCCAGCAGGCTTCCTGCTGCTGGCCGTTCAGCCTTTGGTAAGGCCTCTCTCTTCTCTCCTTTGTTTGTCAGCCCGCCCTCCTACAAGTGCGGCAGGAAGCAGAAGGCCCCGGTTCCCGGTGCTCCCCTGTGAGGCGCCTGCCGGGACCACGGAGCGGCGCAGGCCGAGGCCGGAGCGACGAGCCCCGCAGACATCGGTGCCCGTGTCAGCCCGTGTCAGCCCGTTGTGCCAGGCCACCCAGCTACTTTTCACTCTTTACAAAGACATGCACATGACCCTGAGCATCGTTCCGAGATGCTGGAGGAGGTTTGTCCTGATGCTGGACACGTCTCCGACCCGTGGGTGACAGGGACAAGAAGCCCCACCCAGTGTTCACAGCGGCTCCATCGGGAACGGGGTGAGCAACCAGGGACCTGGGAAACATGGACAGAACTCGGGTCATCAGGAACCGAGGCTCAGGAACGTGTGTCCTGAGGATTCCTGGGAGGATGACGATCCGGGGAGTCTGCAATGAAGACACTGGACATCCGGACGGAGCCTGCGCTTTCTCTCCTCGCCTGGATCTGCGAGCCCCACTGGGGTTGCTCGGGCCTCGCCCCACAGATCAGCACGAATCTGTGAGGCCTGGGGACCCGTCTATTTCCTATGACATCTGACTGGTCCTGCGATGACTCGACACTAGAGCCTGTGTCCGTTACTGAACCAGGCCCGTGG
Organism: Myotis myotis; assembly: GCF_014108235.1. Classification (NCBI taxonomy): domain Eukaryota; kingdom Metazoa; phylum Chordata; class Mammalia; order Chiroptera; family Vespertilionidae; genus Myotis; species Myotis myotis. The sequence continues at coordinate 3,482,242 of NW_023416379.1, read as the reverse complement.
GTTAGGGTGTCCTGGGTCGTAAGGTTGAACCACAAGGGCTATTCATATATCTGTGAGTTCAGGTCTGCGGCGGCGCCCACGGTCAGGAGTGAGACACGTGGACAGTTCTCGTTCTGTCTGGACATGTTGCACTTGTTTTGGGAAGTAGGCCACATTTTAACGGAAAGGACTGGCCAGCGATCTCTGTGCTCAGAAGAATTTGCAAGGACGGATGAGCACTTTAGAGCTCCTGACAGGGATTGGGTCTTTCTCTTTTGTTACCGCGACTTTTCGAACGAGTTGAATACAAACCTGCCAGCTTTTCCTGCCCTGCTTTACATGCTCATCTGGTGCGTTTTCTGAGCCAGCGTCTGCCTTTCTGCAGGACTTTTTGACGAGTTCTCTGTGTGGGCAGGCGCGTGGCACCAGAGGGAAGGGAAGACGGCGCCTCTGTGCACCGGGCAGAGTGCGGGTGTGTGCAGGTGTGTGCGGGTGTGCTGATCGCACCAGAAGCTCCCTGAGCCCGAGAGCCCCTCAGAGCGGCTGGAATGTCCGTCTCCCGGGACGCCAGCGCACTCACCCCTTCGCCTGCCTTCTCGCATTTCCCTGCTGCGGGGTGCCTGTGGCTCACGGGCACTGTCACCTTTGAATTGTACTTTGAGTTGATACTTTGGTTCTGATAACAATAAAATATTTTAAATTGTCAAGAAAAATCAATGTTTACCTTTCACTTCCTCTTGTTTTGTTTTCTTTCATTTATTTATTTATTTTGGTCCTCACCTGAGGATATGCTTATTGATTTTAGAGGGAGGAAAAGGGGGAGAGAGAGAGAGAGGGAGAGAGGGAGAGAGAGAGAGAGATCAACGTGAGAGAGAACATGGATTGGTTGCCTTCTGCACATGCCCTGACCAGGAATTGAACCTGAAACCTAGGAATGTGCCCTGACCGGGAATCGAACCCATAACCTTTCCGTGTATGAGATGATGCTCCAGCCAACAGAGCCACACGGGCCAGGGCTGCCCCTTCTCTTCCCTTTGAGCTGAGGCCCCTGAAGCTATTCCCCTGTGACCGCGTGCGCGCCCCCCGGGGAGCCAGGCAGTGATGGAAATCAGGGAGCCGCCTCCATACATGCTCGTTGTTCCTGGTACTGGCCTGGGCACCTCCCTAACACACAGGTGACCCAGGACATGCAGACTCCTCGCTGGTCTGTGTCTCCTTCCGCTGCCCGTTAACTTCACAGCACACACCTCTACCCACGGCGCCCAGAGCTGGGTCCCTGGTCGGGCTCTCGTAGCAGAGTTCACCGCCAAGGACAGAGTTCGAAAACGGGCATCTCCCGGCCAGAAAGAAAGACGTGGAAGACGCGCGCCAAGCTGTCTTTCGCCGACAAGGTAAAATCGGGAGACTTAGGAGGACTTCTCTAGGATCCCACAGGTTCCCGTCCTACATGGAACTCTTCCTTACGGGAGGGAGCGAGATCACTTGTCTGTTAGTGTCACGCTATTTAAAATTGGTGGGATGGACCTAACCGGTTTGGCTCAGTGGATAGAGCGTCGGCCTGCGGACTGAAGGGTCCCAGGTTCAGTTCCGGCCAAGGGCACATGCCTGGGTTGCAGGCTCGATCCCTAGTAGGGGTCATGCAGGAGGCAGCCCATCAGTGATTCTCTTCATTGATGTTTCTCTCTGTCTATCCCTCTCCCTGCCTCTCTAAAATCAATACAAATATTTTAAAAAATAAAATAAAATAAAATTGGTGGGATGAACAAAGAACGTGAAGACAGTGAAAACCCAAAACACCAAATCCAAGTAAGTGCCGAGTTTATTTTCAGCAAATGCCCCCGCGATGTTGTTAGAGTCCAGCTTCTCCGCAGCGACGCTGAAGCAAGCCGAGGTGGCGGTGGGGCGCTGAGCCCGGCGTCTCCGTGTGATCACCGTCAGCGCCTTCCCGGCCGCCGGGTCTCCTACCACGTCCCGGCGCCTGCATCCGCCACACGCCCCCGCCTCCCAGCCCACTAATTGTTTCTCATGGTCTCCTCGATCCACTTGACAAACCTTGAGACCCGGACATAGACGCCAGGCTTGTTGGGGCGAGCACAGCCGAGACCCCAAGAAGTCACTCCTTGTAAAATGTACTTGTCCTTCTCGAAGCAGACCAGCGGCCCGCCGCTGTCGCCCTGCACAGAGGGAGCGAGGAGCCCGGTGAGGACCCACCGGCAGCCTTGTATTTTGGGGGTCACCCTCCTTTTCCCAAGTGGGAGTTTTCTTGGTATCTCAATACCCCTTGGCAGCCAGAGAGGCAGGTCCTAACCTGCTGTGTGGGCATCGCTGTGCCTGGCAGAGTCTGTTCAATAGACCCCACCGAGTGCCGTCTGCTGGGGAGCAGATGGCTGTCCTCCTCCCTTCTGCCTCCCTCCTGCCTCGGGGTTCTCTTGTGCAGAGTCACCCCAGGAGCCGCCGAGGAGAAGCTGGGGCCGCTGTCCCTCTCCCGGTCTCCTGCCTGGATGGCCACCCCGAGTCCCGCCCATGGGATCCCGGAAGGTGTGTGAGCTGGGGCAGTGCCGGTCCCTCACACTCCCTACACCCGGCTGGAGCTCAGGTCCCCACGGTCAGTCACGCTAGGTCAGTGGTTCTCAACCTTCCTAAGGCCGCGACCTTTTAATACAGTTCCTCGTGTTGTGACCCAACCATAAAATTATTTTCGTTGCTACTTCATAACTGTCATGTTGCTACTGTTATGAATCGTCATATAAATATCTGATATGCAGGATATATTTTCATTGTTACAAATGGAACGTAATTAAAGCACAGTGATTCATCACAAAAACAATATGTAATTATATCTGTGTTTTCCGATGGTCTTAGACGACCCCTGTGAAAGGGTCATTTGACTCCCAAAGGAGTCGCGACCCACAGGTTGAGAACCACTGTCCTAGGTGATCTGACTCAACATCGGGGCCAGGCCTGCAGGGCTGCTGGGCGACCTTCAGACCCCACACGTGGCCTGTCAGGGGCAGGTCCTCCCCAACGTTGCAGCTTTGGGGCCACAGGGTCTAAGGGGCCAAGACAGGCCACCGAGGGAGTGACCATCTCTGCCCTCTTACCTGGCAGCTGTCGGCGCCCCCGGCCAAGAGCCCGGCACAGAGCTCCGTGGACTTGACCCTGCCGTTCAGGTACTCGTAGCGGTTGCACACCTTGTTCTCGATCACGGGCAGCTGCGCCTCCTTGAGGAGGCCGGCGCCGAAGGTGCCTGTTCAGATGGAAGACCGGTTACTGCGTCCCGCACACAAGGAAAGTTCCAGAACCACCGGGCGGCGATGGTAGGTACGAGTCAGCTCCTAACCCCCTGGCTCCTATGTCTGTTTGACTCTTGGGCATGTGAACATGATGTAAGCGTTCCCGGTCCCAGGGCCTGGATTGCGTGCTCCGGCTTCTGGGTTTTGTGTGTGTGTGTGTGTGTGTGTGTGTGTGTGTGTGTGTGTGTGGAGGGGAGGGGTGCCTTGTCGTCTTTGGTTTCTTTTCTCTCTCCCTTTTTCACGATAAAGAAATGATTTTGTATTTTGTAAAGAGAGATTGAGAAACACATCACAGCTGCTGCTATTTTTGTCTATTCCCCTTCGGGCTTTTTTATATGCTTCTTTTACTACTGATATCGCAGTTTTATACCTCATTTTTTTCCGCATTATATAATACGGACTTGGTTACAGTGTTGCAATCTTCATAATTGTTATTTTAATGGGAAGTGACTGCTTAATGGGTATGGAGTTCCTCGTCGGGGTGAGGAAAGTTTTCTGGAAATGGTGGTGCCGGTTGCACAACATTGTAAATGTGCTAAATGCCAGTGAATCGCGCGGGATATGTTAATATAGTAGATTTTGTTACATGTGTTTTACCACAGCATTGCCAAAGAGAAGAGTAGCTGTCATTCACCGAGAATTAACCTTTCCAGGCCCAAGCTCGGGCTGTGATGGATGCCCCTGAACCTTCCCATAGTCCCCCGGGAGGGGCACGCTGGTCAGTCCCGTTGTGCCCTGAAGGGAACTGAGGTTTAGCGAGAATGGGTTTTGCCCCAGATTTCCCGGCGAGGAGCTAGTGAAGCCGGGATTTGAACCTGGTTTTGTGACGTTATTGCCCAAATTCCCGACTACCATGCTCGCTGGGCAACGTTCCTTCCATGTTCTGCATGTTTGTTCATACGGTTTATTAATATTCCTTAATATTTTTAAGTCCAAGTTCCCAGGAATGTTGTAGACATATTTATGGCTTCCAAAATATCGCCAAATTATTTTTCACTAGAAAAAGGTCACTCCCCCACACCCTCGTGGGTATTTAACATTTTAAAAAGATTTGGTGATATAATAGGTGGAAATGATCCCAATTCATGTCTAGTGTACATTTCTTTTACAATGAGGGAGAGTAAACGTTCTCCTGTGTGCTTGTTGTACTCATTGTATTCTTTCCTGGTGAAAAACTGCCTTTTTTTGTTACTTTGGAAAATTGAAATAGAGCCCTGGCAACTGCGCCAGAGAAAAAGTGGTTTTTTTCCAAACGGACACGCCCAGGTGCGCCTCACAAATCACCCAGATTTCTGATGTTGCAAACAGTTTTCACTAGTTTTGCAAAAATCTTTGCTTTGTGAGCACGGAGCGGCCAAGAGATGAGGTGCTCTCGTCTCCAAAGACCTTGAGTAACTGGGAAAATTGTCTCGGGGTCAGCGAGCACACGCTGGTCTGGGGTGGACAGCAGGGAGGAGGACAGCCCTGTGGAGGGGCCGGAGAGGAAGGCCTGGCCCGCAGCGCTGGGCAGCACTGTTGGAGTCGAGGTGTGGAACCAGGTCACTCGAGTGTCCTGCTCCTGCACCTGCTTTCTGAGCGGGACAGACCTGCGGGCGCTGGTGCCACACCCACTGTGTAAGGGGGATGTGGTCTGTGCGGACGCGCTGCCATCCGGTGGCCACGGTGGGAATTGCATCTCTGGGGCTGGAAGTGACTTTGGGACCAGATGCCCTGCTGGGGCCGGGCGAGGGGAAGCAGGATCCCTGAGGGCCTCTGGGATTGCTGATGAGGGCTGGCCGGAACGGCCCCTCGGCCTGAACACGGGTCTACCTTGCTTTGGAGCAGCGAAGACAGGGAACATCTGGGGGCTGCCGGGAGAGGGGAGAATTCTGACCCCACACCGAGAGGCCGAGGCAACACGGATTGATTGGAAGTCACTGTTGACATGTAGGAAAAAGGTCAACACCCTGGCTCCTCCTGGTGCAGCGAGTCTATGAGAGTCACTTCCCAGCAGACATGTGAGTGAGGCCCGAGAGACGGGCACCCAGGGCAGGAGGGTGTGCAGAAGAGTGTGGGTGGTGGGGGGACAGGAACAGCGAATGGGCCTGCGGGTCAGGCAGGCCGGTTCCATCAGGGCTCAGCTACACACAGGCTCCTTGATGGTTATTGTGATGGTGGTGATTATGATGATGAAGGTGGTGATGGGGAGGGTTGGAGCTTGATGATGGTTATGGTGGTGGTGATGATGGTCATGGTGGTGATGGTCATGGTGGTGGTGATGGTGATGATTATGGTGATGATGGGGGGTGATGATACTGATGGTAATGATTGTTGTGGTGATGATGGTGACAATTATGGTGATGATTACGGTGATGATGGTGATGGTATAAATGGTTGTGGTGATGATGGGGAGGGAAGGTTGGAGCTTGATAATGATAATGGTGGTGATGATGTTGATGGGGGTGATGATGGTGATGATTATGGTGATGATGGGGAGGATTGGAGCTTGATGATAATGGTGATGATGAGGATGATGATAGTGATGTTGATGATGGTTGTGGTGGTGATGATGGTGATTATGGGGGTGAGGATGTGATGTTGATGATGGTGATGGTGGTGATGTTGGTTGTCTAAGCACAGGATCTGCTGGAACACCATCTCCAAATCACTGGGAATTCCATATGCAGCATCTTAATGCTCACAGTGACTCTATAAGGTGGTACAGATGAGGAAACCGAGGCTCAGAGAGATTAAATAACTTCCTGATGTCGTGTGGAGGTAGATGGGACAGAACTCACATCCGGATCTATACGATCTTGAGTCCATGCTTTCATCAGCCAGCAGGTTTGCGGCTCACTAAGAAGTCCCTTTTTCAGATTAATGCAGTTTGCATTGGATTTTCGCCACTTGCTAGAGAGTCACATGGGAACACTGCACTCCCCGTCATTAACGTGACTCAGCTGCTTGGGGCCTTATCCGCTCCTCTCATCGCTTCCCCCACACTCGCCCTGAAGCCCATTTCCAGCCGAGGAAACAAGTCCAAAAAGAGTCTGTGGCTTTTCTGAGTCCCGGCAGCTGACCAGTGGGAACCGGGGTCCTGCCTTGGGTCTGTCTGCCTCCTCAACCACCCACACCCTGCGCCTTCTCAGCCTTGGATCCTTCCTTTGCAAAATCAGAACGGACATGCCGGACGCACAGGGATTTGTGGCCTTTAAATTTTTTTAAACCAAAGAATGAACCAGCGTGGCACACCCGTGACGCTTCCTTTGCAAGTTTCCCTTTACTCCTCAATGTCCGCCGCCTCTGAAAGCAGACAGGGGGCCATGGGACACCCCGGAGGCAGGTCTCAGACAGCAGGGAAAGTGCAGAAATAGGAAGGCAAGTATGAAAGGATCTGGGCCAGGCGTTTTCAACCTGTTTTAAAGCCACAAAACCTTTCTTCAAGCAAGAGCTCATGCAAAAAGCTAACGTGGACAGCACTGCTTGGCAACTCATCTCGCAGATGAGGGTGAGACGCCAAGTGGACCAGAGGTAAGGGGACTGTCCAGCTTGCCAGCGAGGGCAGAGCCAGGACAATTTCCAGGACTCCTGACTCACCACTGCTTCTGAGAAAGCGAGGCAGAGACCTCGGATGCTCTCACATGTTCCTAGGCCCGAGTCAGGGGTGTCATTATTACCGGGGCGCACTGCAGAGCAAGGACAGAGTCCCCTAGGCCAGGACAGGACCTGCACAAACGTTTCCTTTCTCACCCTCACCCCGTAAGCCAATAGCAAGTCCCTACTAGAACGGGAGCCTTTCTTACTTTCCCCAAGCTGTATGTCTGCCCCACCCCCACCCAGCTGTCAGTTTGCCCCACCCCCATTGTCTCCCCACACATACACCAGACATGTCGGGTATCTGGGGAGATTAATCCTATCTAATAAAGAGGGAATATGCAAATTGACCATCACACCATCACAAAGGTGGCGGCGCCCAGTCCCCTCAGCCCCGCTGGAGTCCCCCAGTCCTTTCAGCCTCTCCAGGGGGTGGGGAAGGGGCAAACGTGCAGTGTGGCTGGACCTGCCTTCAGGCGGCTGGATTCTCCCTCAACCCCCCAGCCGCCCAGGGCCACCCAAGGCTCAGGTAACCAGGGCCAGCCAAGGCTTGCGCTGCCGGCACTGGCAGCAGCAGAGGTGTGATGGGGGTGTTGCCTTCCCCTGATCACTGGGTCGCCTTCCACCCCTGAGGGCTCCCAGACTGTGAGAGGGGGCAGACTGGGCTGAGGGACGCCCCCCTCCTGCCTCCAGTGCATGAATTTTCCTGCATCGGGCCTCTAGTTGAACTATGATTTTAGTTGTTTTGCACCTGCTAGGGAACTCAGGGTGGCTAACTTCACATGAGAAATACCCTCACACCCTGCAGTCATAGGCTTGTATCAAGGCCCTGCTTACCTGGACGCAGTATCAACATTGAATTTATGGGCTAAGACAGAGACTCAGAGAAACTCTCCCGCTCCCTGGCCGTGGCCCTGGATGCTGAGAATGGAGACGTGGGCAGGGCCCAGACTAAGTCAGAGGCGGTGGACCTCGCCGACTGATAGGAGTTTGTGCAAATGCTCCTTTTCTCACGGAGGCTGTAGGCCAAGAGGAGTTCATTACGCGAGTCACGGAATTGACCTCACCTTGGGTTTCTCCCCAGCCAGTGATGTAACAGACCGTCCGGTCAGCGACCACGTAGTCGGCGGGTGGCAGGCACGCTGGGATCACCTTGTCGGTGATGATGGCAGGGCTGAAAGGAAGCACAGACGTGACATTTGCCTGCCCTGCCTGAGACTCCTGCTGCTCACCGGTGGTCACCCACAACCAGACGCCACCTGCCCGAAGCCCCAGACCCTCCGAGCTGGCATCTCCTTGATGCCTTGGCACAGGCTAGCCTGGAGAACAGCTTCCACCCTCACCTTTGCCTATAGGAGCTTATGGGCGGAACAAACAGAACGTTTTGTTACAAAGGCACCCGTTACGGACAAGAATCCATAGTGACACTTCATTGCTGAGTTCCCAGCGGTGGGAGTGGGGGTGACAAAGACCCCTCTCATGCCCATTCTGCGCACTGCACCCTGGACCAAGGACCTGCTTCTATATCCACTTCACAGGCTCCCGGCAGCAGGTGCACGGCCCACTGAGGTGCTAACACACGGCGTCCATTAGAGCAAATGCATCACGTGACCGTGAGCGAGTCGCCCACATTTTGGGTTCTCTGTTTCCTCTATGAGTCTCCACACCATGATGGCGGGAAAACAATAACTGGGCACCAAGTGAAGGAGGAGCGGAAACACTCGCATAAGCAAAAGGGCATTGTTTCCCAAGAGCCTTCACAGGTCGTAGGGTTCCAGGGCATCTTCACCACCAGAACCCCCACGTCCAGGCTGGATTCCATTCTGTTCACGAGGAAAACAGAAGGGAGATGAGAGACGCCCGAATCCGATTATGAATCACCATGGCCGCCAACTTGGAAGCAGACACTCCCTCTCGGGGTCACCAGCATAGACCCAGCCTCTCACATGGGGTGACCCCGCAGATGTCACTCTAGAGGTTCCCTTCTATGCCTTAGACCAGCGGTTCTCAACCTGTGGGTCGTGACCCCTTTGGTGGTGGAACGACCCTTTCACAGGGGTCGCCTAAGACCATCCTGCATACCAGATATTTACATGACGATTCATCACAGTAGCAACATTACAGTTATGAAGTAGCAACGAAAATAATTTTATGATTGGGTCACAACATGAGGAACTGTATTTAAAGGGCCAGAAGGTTGAGAACCACTGCCTTAGACACTTGGAGTGGAGGGCATGGAGTGGATGAGTCTGAAGCTCAGACATTCCAATCTGCAGAGAACACTCCCAGAACCCCAAATTCGAGCCGGGGGTCCTCTGGGTGCCCTCGAAGGACCATGGGAAAGGAGGAGATGAGTTCCTGTTCAGGCTAAGCCAGCAGCCCTTTCTTCCCTCTCTGAAGCGTCCACACGCCCCCGAGGGTCAGGCCTCAGGGCACTGCCCCGAATACCCAGAGGTGTTCCTGCCCAGACCAGCGGGCGCCGGCCTCGTGCACCCTGGCCTGTCCTCACTGTCGGCGGGTCCCCCTGTCCCGGGAGCCCGTCCCACGCTGATGTGTGAGGGCCTTGGTGACTGTCCCCGTCATGTCTGTTCTCAAAAGCGCCATCTGCCGCCTCAGCTGCCTCCCTGGGACCTGCTTCCAAGTCCTGCTCACGCAGGGGCATAGGCAGCCGCCAGTGTCCAGGCCTGATGTTCCTGCACCGTTTCCGCAGGAAAAGCGAGGCCAGCGCTCGGAAGGAGGCCTTGCATCTGTGCGGGTGTGAGAGGTCCTGTCCGGGTTCTTAATGTTCTGGGATATCAGTCTCCTCTGAGTCCCCCACACACATCGCCACGCTGAGAGGAGGCGGCCAGCCAGACACTGGAGGAATTCTCTGGATGTCTGTTGGCTGACCGCGACCCTCCAGTGAGAGTTTAGGGGTCACCTGCACCTCGTGTTTCAACTCTTTTTCACGCGAGGAAACTGAGTCCTGGCGCCTTTGCCAAGACCACAGCCAGGACGGAGCAGAATGGGGTCGAGCCCAGGTCTCACTTGAAGGTCAATGTTCTTCCCCGAAGGCCTGTGCCTTTCGTGGCCCTGCAGCACGCCCCCTCCCCCCGTGCACCCCCTCCCTCCTCCCCGCCTGTTCCGCCAGGAACCCGGGCAGGAGCGGCAATGCCCACGCCTCCCGGACACGCGCGTGGGGCGGGCACCTGCTCAGCTTCAGCAGTGCTATGTCGGCCCGTGTGGGCTCCAGCACCAGCTTGGACACGTCCCTCTCCTGCACGTCCGCCTCCAGGTTCTGCTCGCTGTGCGCTCCCAGGATGACCTTGTACGACGAAGGCCGTGAGGACCTGGAAAAGGCGGTGCCGTGAGCAGCGAAGGGTGGGCAGCCTCTTCACCGGGCGCCCTTCTGAGCCAGACACTCGGCTCCCCAGTTTCCTCTGAGCATCAGCCTGTGGGGGTTCCATTCCAGTCAAGGGCACATACCTCAGTTACAGGCTCGATCCCCAGCCCTGGTCGGAGTGCGTGCGGGAGGCAACCAATGTGTCTTTCTCACATCAATGTTTCTCTCTCTCTGTGTCTCTCCCCCTCCCTTCCACTCTCTCTAAAAATCAATGGAAAACATCCACAGGTGAGGATTAACAAAAGAAATAATCTATAATAATAAAAGCGTAATATGCTAATTAGACTGGACAGCCGAACAGCCTTCCGGACAACCTTCTGGACGAAGCCGGAGCTGCAAGGGCCGAGCCCCTGAGCCCCTTGCATGGATTTCGTGCATTGGGCCTCTAGTAACAAATAAAAGGAAAGAAAGGCCCTAGCTGGCTTGGCTCAGTGGATAGAGCGTCGACCTGTGGACTCAAGGGTCTCAGGTTTGATTCCAGTCAAGGGCACATACCCTGGTTGCAGGCTCAATCCCCAGTAGGGGGCATACAGGAGGCAGCCAATCAATGATTCTCGCTCATCATTGATGTTTCTATCTCTCTCTTCCTCTCCCTTCCTCTCTGAAATCAATTAAAAATTTTTTTTTTTTTTTTTAAAGAAAGGTCACCATTGACCGAGCCTCGCTGTTAAGGAATGTTCTCGGCGATGCTTCTGGTAGATGGGACCAACACTAGAGTCAGCACAAGGGCAGGCCCCGTGTCAGTGGTCACTCGGGCACCTGTGCCCGTGCCACGCACGGCTCTCTCCTGCCTACCCCCGAGCTGGTCTTTCTCCTTCGTTTCCCCCTGGAAACCCTCCCGTCCTCTCCCATCCGATGGCCCTGACAGCTCTGCCTCAGGCTCTCCACACCCACTCCCCGGTGCCCAGTGTCATGGCCATCGGAGGAAGGGCGGGAGGGGACAGGGAAGGACACAGGCGGGAAGTCTGCCAGCCGAGTCCTGGCGCCAGCCGTCCCCGCACCTACCTCTCCAGGCAGTGGGCAGCGGTCAGCACCCAGTCCGGGGACAGCAGTGTGCCTCCGCAGAAGTGCATCCGGAATCTGGGGGGACAGGCCGAGAGTTTAGTTCAGATCTCATGCTCTGTCTACAGGAAGCCGAAAGCAGTGCTCAGTTACTTCTGTTAGTGCGATGTTCCCAAAGGAAAGGCCACTGGCCCGTCACCAGGACGGTAGGGGCTGAGTTCCAGAAGGTTCCATCCACAGCAGGCAGCACTCTTTACGGTGGCTGGGGAGGCTTGGGGACAGCTCTCCCCAGACGAGCAAACCCACGGGGCTCCAACATAAAGCCCGAGCCCTTGGCTCTGACTGGACAGCCCTGGACTTGAACAGAAGGGACCCGGCAAAACCACCCCTTTCATTTCTTTCCTTTCCTTTTGGCAAGATCCATGCGAGACCTGGCGAGTCCTTCTCAGGCGGCCCGAGGTGACTCTGAGTAGCCCGGTTCTGGGACTTGCTGATTTTACCCGAGAGAATTCCCTCTCCAGGGGGAAATGGCTCCTAATCGTTTACGTCCCAGGACTTCCAGGCACGTGGTAGCTCATGGAAAGAGCGGGAAGGAAGGGAGCACAGTGAGGGGGGCGGCCCGCTGACGTCAGGAGGAGACCGCGCAGTGTGGGAAGACCGACGGGAAGCCTGACGGGCGGAGGCTGTGCAGAGCGCACTTACTAAGGGACGAGGCCAAGGACAGAAACGCTGCGCAACACCGTGAACCATGGACTCGCGTTGGGCGGCGGCACCGGGCGAGCCGGGGCGGAAGGCTCGCGGGGGAGGCCGCCCGCACCCGAGCGCAGGTGCCCGGGCGCAGAAAGGAGACGGGAAGCAGCCCTGTCACCTGTGCGCTTTCCCCAGTCACCAGGCGGCCTGAGCCCACTGAAGGCAGAGGCCACTGGAATGATGACCCAGACTGCCCAGGGTTCTGTGGGGGCAGAGCTGGTCACTGCTCGCCTGTGGGGAGCGGGAGCCACCCCACGCGAAAGGAGGTGTGTGCGCAGCCGGGTGAGCCCCTCGGAATGAAGTCACTGAAATCTGCGTCTGTGATGGACCACAGGGAATTGGGTCTTGGTGCCCCGCCAGCTGTCACATGCCTCTAGTTAGCTTTTGCTCTTCATCTTACAAGGAATCTTCAAGACTTTCCCGGCAATACTGGCTCCTGGGAATTGTGGCCTCTACACACCTTAATGGTAGCTGCCCGGATCAAGGAAAAGACCCCAGTTCTGGCTATTTTCAAAGCAGAGACCCTAGAAAAAGCAAATCCTTTACGTCCTAGCTTCCCTTCCTCCTGAGGAGAGTGCAGAGGCCGGCGCTGAGCCTGAGCTTGGGCTGAGTGCGGATGCAGACGGGTGTGCGGGCTCACACAGAAGGATGGACGCATCGTTTCTAGAAGTGCGTTACCTTGTTCGAAGGCTGACCTGCCACGGCCAGGAGTGTGGGTTGGCCACGCACCCGCCTACGACCCTTCCGGGGCACTTCTTCGGCTCCACCTTGGGCTTCCCACAGTCAAAGGATGAGGACGCTGCGGCACAGGAAAGAGAGTCGCATCTAAAGTGAGAGGTGACCGTGCTGTCACACAGCTCACGGCGCGTGAGGCGTCAAAGCACTGAGGGTTTGACACCTCAAAGCCCAGACTATTAGCAAGCGGCCTGGACGCGTGGACCAGACCGCCAGCTGTCAGAGGGGAGGGGCTTGGGGACTGGACGGAAGAAGGTGAAGGGATAAATCAACAAGTATATACATTACACGTAGGCACAGAGAGCAGGGTGGTGATGGCCAGGGAAGGCGGTGCAATGTACAGACGATATTTTGAGTTGTTCACTGAAAACCTGTATAGTTTTGTGAACCAATGTCACCCCAATAAACTCAATATAAAAAAAAAAGAAAGAAAAGAGAAAAGTAAAGAAAGCTCTTAAACAATTTCAAAAGTGAAATAAACAAGCAAACAAAAAAACACACCCCATAAGCATGTTTTGGAATATCTTTCTCTAAGTTTGAAAAGTAGTAGAAGGCAACACAGAACCTTCTCCATTCAAGAAGATGGAAGCACTTTCTATTATCGGGGGGAAGCGATGAAGTAAATTGGTGTAGTTAGGCATAAGAATGACGGCTTCTCCTAGACCCGTGGTCGGCAAACCACGGCTCGCAAGCCACATGCGGCTCTTTGGCCCCTTGAGTGTGGCTCTTCCACAAAATACCACGTGCGGGTGCACATGTACAGTGTGGTTGAAACTTCGTGGCCCATGCGCAGAAGTTGGTATTTTGTGGAAGAGCCACACTCAAGGGGCCAAAGAGCCGCATGTGGCTCGTGAGCCATGGTTTGCTGACCACTGGCCTAGACAACCTTGACCGACACACCTTGTTAATCTGACCCATAACTTTAGCCACGTATCACTGTCACCACCACCACCTCCACCGAACCATGGACAACTCTCTGATAACCACAGTGCCATCCCTGCTGAAAGGCAATAGGGTATATTTTTAAGCTCTACATTTATTAAATGAACACCAAATCTTTCCATAATGATCTTGTTCAGTACATTATTCAAATCAATCAAAATTTGTAAAAACACATATCCATATATTTTTCAGTAAACTAACCTAAAAGCACACTTTCTGATAAATAAAGCAAACGTGTGCATATATGAAGACTTCTATAATCCTAGTAAGAAAATATAATGTTGTGTGCAACCATTAACTCAAGAGAAATAGCTGTTATAAAAAAAAATGAATGTGGTGAATTGTGTATAAATTTCACATCAGGGCTATATATAAAACTTGGTAATAGGGTATTTTTAAATGGGAGTCTCTGTGTGCACATATGTACATACTAGAGGCCTGGTGCACAAATTTGTGCACATTGAAAGGAAATTAATTAGAAGAAATATTTTAGAGGCCGGGGCAGGACCGTGGAAGGTTGGCTCCAGGGCATGTCTGGCCTGTCTTGCCCAGTCCCCATTGGAGCCAATAGGAGCCAGCCAACCAGGGAGGGACCGTGGGAGGTTGACCGGCCAGGGAGGGACCATGGGAGGGCTCCAGGGCATGTCTGGCCCGTCTCACCCAGTCCCAATCAGCCGGACCCCAGCAGCAAGCTCACCTACCAGTTGGAGCATCTGCCCCCTGGTGGTCAGTGTGTGTCATAGTGACTGGTCGAGCAGTTGACTGAATGGTCGACCGATCAGTCGGACACTTAGCATATTAGGCTTTTATATAGAGAGATGTGTGTATGTGATTGTAAGTAGCAAGGATAATCTTCCCTAACCTGAACTATTACCTCTCCCAGCCAGGCTCTGGACCGCCCTCCCAGCAGCCTCCCAGACTCACCAAGGGCCCAGGGATAACACATCACTGCCTGCACCGCATGCCTCCCACCTGCTCCCCTCCGCTGGGCACAGGGTCCAGGAGGAAAGGTCAGTGTCCATCCTTGGTGGCACCTGCTTGTGCCCAGGACAGTTCAGGATCAACAAATGCTCTCCTGTTGCCTGGCGCCCTTCAGACCTTCAGCAACGTGAGCGTAAGTCATTGTTCATAACGACACTGCGGGGGGTTTCTTTCCATCCCACCAGAGGCTCTACCCTCTCTCAAACCTGGAGCCTGAATTTTCCAAATAACTTTCCCTTTGTCACAGCCTGTGCTGCGCATCCACATAGAAAAGTCTTTTAAAACAGGAAACACGCAACATTATGACATGCTACTCTGGTGCTGAGCTTAGTTCCTGCCGCTGAGCCTCGGACAGAACAGGCATCACAGATGCACTAAGAAAGGGTAGCTACAGAGAGCACTGCTGTCCGGTTTTCCATTCAGAACAGAATCGAAAGTTTCTCTTTATTTTTACTTATTTCTTATCTAAACTGAACGTGGTGGTGGAATTGAAATGCATTATTAAAATCATTCAACCAACAAATACATAATTTAAAGTAAGTGAATATAAGTAAACTAGAGGCCAGGTGCACAAAAATTTGTGCATTCGGGGGGGGAGGGGGGTCCCTCAGCCCGGCCTGTGCCCTCTCGCAATCTGGGACCCCTCAGGGGATGACCACCTGTTGGCTTAGGCCCGCTCCCCGGAGGATTGGGCCTAGGATGACAATCAGACATCCCTCTGGCAGCCCGGCAGCCCTCGGGGCATGTCCACTTGCCAGCGGGGAGCAGGCCTAACCTGCAGTCGGACATCCTTAGCGCTGCTGAGGAGGCAGGAGAGGCTCCCACTACCACCGCTGTACTGGCAGCCATCAGCCTGGCTTGTGGCTGAGAAGAGCTCCCCCATGTGAGAGCGCCCTGACCACCAGAGGGCAGCTCCTGCATTGAGCATCTGCCCCCTGGTGGTCAGTGTGTGTCATAGTGACCAGTCATTCCCAGTCCTTCTGCTGTTAGGGTGAGTTTGCATATTACCCTTTTACTATATAGGATAGAGGGCTGATGCACGGGTGGGGGCCGGCTGGTTTGCCCTGAAGAGTGTCCCGGATCAGGGTGGGGGTCCCGCTTGGGTGCCTGGCCAGCCTGGATGAGGGGATGATGGCTGTTTGCAGCTGGTCACAACCCCCACTGGGGTGCCTGGTCAGCCTGAGTGAGGGACTGAGGGGCGTTTTCAGGCTGGTGGGTGACTGAAGCTCCCAACCTCTCCTTTTTTTCTTTGTTTTAATTCTGGGATTTATTTACCTTCTATAGCTGTCACTGGAGCTGAGAGCCGGCTTTTGCTCTGAGGCTTGGCTCCAGCTCTGAGACCTCGGCTGCTGAAAGCAGGTATCTGGGTTTGTTTGGCTTCTATAATTGAAACACTGTTGCAGCTCCAGCTCTGAGGCCCAGCTGGCTGAAAGCAGGTTTCTGGGGTTTGTTTAGCTTCTATAATTGCAACATTGTTTCTTAGAGTGCAGTTCAGAGGCCGGCAGCGGCAGTCGGGGAACCTTGGCTTCCTCCTTCACTGGAGCAAGCAAGCTTCCTGTTCACTTCAGCTGCCTGGCTGCCGGCTGCCATCTTGGTTGGCAGTTAATTTGCATATCATCCTCATTAGCCAATGGGAAGCATGTCGGAGGTACGGTTAATTACCATGCTTGTCTATTATTAGATAGAATAACTTATGTTTGAGGTGGGCATCTTCAATGATGAAGAGAGAGGGCTCAGGGAGGAGGCTGAAGGGTGGGCAGGGGGAGGAAGGGCAGCCCAGTGGAAAGCCCAGCTTGCAAGCCCTTCTCTCTCAGACCGCATGAAGGATGCAAGGCTGCATGTGTCCGAGAAGTCGGTTCCTTTCAGAAATGAAGCCAGCTTACCGCACTGCGGGACGTCGCAGTAGTCGAACAGCTTCTTGGGGTCCGTCGTGTAGCACCAGGGCCCGTTGACGTCGCCGTCAGGGTTCCGGCAGTACTGGAAGAGAGGCGCTGCTCAGGGATGGGGGACTGCATGCACGGGGTGGGAGTGGGCGGCCTGGGCACGGGCAGTCATGCTGCCCTCAGAAGAGGAAAGGTAAGTGCTCCTTTGTGGGGGGCCGGGGGGTGTAAACTTTAGGATGCTTCTGACTCATTCCAGCCCATTGGTCATGTCTCCTTATCCCAAAGGAGCTCCAGCCTTGAGGCCACGCCCCGGAGGGAGGGTGAGCCTCTCAGGGGACTTAACGTGGAGACTGTAAAAGGGAACTCCTGTGGGTGGAGGTGGTAGAGGTGCCCAATAGGACCACGGGGCATGATTGACTCATCCTGTGCCTGGGTCACCACGGAGCCTGCTTGCTGGTGGCTCAGACATGCAGATGCCCTGGGCTGGGCACCGTCCGTGGGTCAAGCCACGAGAGGCTGTGTCTCCTGGTCCTTCCTATGCATGCTCTGAAGTAAGCTGGAGTGTGAGCGGCCTGGCCAGCGCGACTCAGTGGTTGGGCATTGATTTATGAACCAGGAGGTCATGGTTCAATTCCCAGTTGGGGCACATGCCCGGGTTGTGGGCGCCATCCCCAGTGCAGGGCATGAGGGAGGCAGCTGATTTATGATTCTCTCTCATCATTGATGTTTCTCTCTTTCTTCTTCCTTCCTCTCTGAAATCAATTAAATATATATATATATATGTGTGTGTGTGTGTGTGTGTGTGTGTGTGTATGTCTTTTTTAAAAAATTTTTAAAGAAAGAAAAGGAAGTGTGAGAGACTGGGAAATCCTACTATGGGGAATCCCAATGGCCCACCCAAATGTTTTTCCTAGAAAAGTCTGACCATAAGGTCACGAATCACATTGATCACCAGGAACTAGACTCTAGACCAGGGGTGGGCAAACTTTTTGACTCGAGGGCCACAATGGGTTCTTAAACTGGACCGGAGGGCCGGAACAAAAGCATGGATGGAGTGTTTGTGTGAACTAATATAAATTCAAAGTAAACATCATTACATAAAAGGGTATGGTCTTTTTTTTTTAGTTTTATTCATTTCAAACGGGCCGGATCTGGCCCGCGGGCCATAGTTTGCCCACGGCTGCTCTAGATCCTCAACCTGTGGGTCGAGAACAATGAAAATACATCCTGCATATCAGATATTTACATTACAATTCATAACAGTAGCAACATGACAGTTATGAAGTAGCAACGAAAATAATGTTATGGTTGGGTCACAACATGAGGAGCTGTATTAAAGGGCCGCGGCGTCAGGAAAGTTGAGAACCACTGGTCGAGGGTGGACACTGGAAACTAGAAACAGCGCGGAGGGAAGAGCACCGGGAGTGAGGCCTGCGGCAGGGTGGCCGGGCTGCTCCTGTGCTGACGGTACCGGTGCTGCTCCTGCTGCAGGCTCGGCCCCCGAAACCCCGCATGGTCCCCCCACACACACACACACCCAAGATCAGTCCAGGCTGCCTCACCGCAGCAGAACCGATTCTGTTTGCTAAGGTCGGTCATCAAAAGGCAGAGAGCGGCTTACGTTTTTCTCCAGCCCGGCCCGTGGGTTCGTCTCTGGCGTGAAGATGCTGTGTCTGTGGGGCTCCTGGGCGGCCCAGGCCTGGCAGGCGGTGCCGGCCACAGTGGTGGCCTTCTTGCCCCGGTACCCCTTCCCGCTGCCCAGCATGCAGTCTGCGGGGAGAGAGGGCGCAGGTCAGGCTCCGCGGACCCGGGGAGGAGGCACAAGCACGGCGGCGGCAGGTTCTCCAATGTCGGGCCCTGTGGGTGCACCGTGCAGAGCCCAACAGGCTGGGGTGGTGGGCGCTGTCTAACACGTTACCCGTCTAACATGTTACCCGTCTAACACGTTGCCTGTCTAACACGTTACCAGTCTAACATGTTACCCATCTAACATGTTATGGTCTAACATGTTACCCATCTAACATGTTACAGTCTAACATGTTACCCATCTAACACATTACTGGTGTAACATGTTACCCATCTAACACGTTACCCGTCTAACATGTTACCAATCTAACACGTTACCCATCTAACACGTTACCCATCTAACACGTTACCCATCTAACACATTACCCAACTAACATGTTACCCATCTAACACGTTACCCATCTAATACGTTACCCATCTAACACATTACCCAACTAACACGTTACCCATCTAACACATTACCCAACTACCACGTTACCCGTCTAACACATTATCCGTCTAACACGTTACCCGTCTAACACGTTACCCATCTAACACGTTACCCAACTAACACGTTACCAGTCTAACACATTATCCGTCTAACACATTACCTGTCTAACACGTTACCGGTCTAACACGTTACCCATCTAACACGTTACCCAACTAACACGTTACCCAACTAACACGTTACCCAACATGCACGTGGGCTTGGAAACAGCCGTGCGTGGAGCAGGGGCTGGAGTGGAAATTGGGCCAGGACACTGAGCTCATTGGTTTGACCCCACCAAGTGGTGGCCGGCGCCCGGGAGAATTTGCGGGGCAGATGCTGTTGTGAACTGCTAGGCGGCTCTGGAGCACCTCACTCTCATGGGGGGGAGGGGGTAAAGGGGTGCACACATAAAGGCTCTTCTAGAAAATCTTATTTGGCTGGAGCTGTGCTTTGTGTCCCTACCCTCTGGGGTGAAAAGGGTAACGGGGTGACGGGATGCCTTCCCCAAGCTTGTCCCGCATCTCAAACCCGGGGAGGGGGTTCCCCGGGACCCCTCTGAGAATTGGATGTGGGACCCATGTGGGGGTGGGAGGCGGTGCACCAGCGCCCTGATGGCCACTTGGAAAATCCAAACAGTGAGGAGGGGGCCTTGCTGGGCAGTCTGCACCCCAACATTTGCCAGGACTGGGGCATGTGGGTTACCCATGCACTAACTGTGGCGCCGACACATGGGAGAACCGTGGAGGTCCCCCCGGGTTTATCCAGGAGGGACCCAGGTGGGACTCCGAGCAAGGAGAGGTGGCTCACCGGTCCCGGGGGGAGCAGGCGAGGCCCCCACATTGTGGGGGAGCCGAACCCACCTCAGGGAGGAGAGGCTCTCGACTTCCAACCTGGTCCTTCTCAGCACCACCGTTTGGAGGCGTTGAAGACCCGAAAGTGGCCAGATGAGCTGTGCGACCCCTAACACATTACCGGTCTAACACATTACCGGTCTAACACGTTACCGGTCTAACACGTTACCGGTCTAACATATTGGGGGTCTAACACGTTACCTGTCTAACACATTACCCGACTAACACGTTACCCAACATGCACGTGGGTGGGGAGAGGGAGCCCCTGGGTATCCCCACCCCTCGAAGGTGCAGAGGCCTCGCTGCTGCCCGGCAACCACAGGACCAGGTGCTTAGGGAGCAGGGGGATGGGACCACTTTCGGCTCCGCCTCAGGGGACAGCCCCTTCTCATGCTGAGGTCCGGTGACCCTGCGGCCGCACAGCCACTTCCGCAGTGTTTGTCGGGAGCCTCATGCGCCTGCCTAGCTCCCCTAATTCAGCGTGTTCCCAGCCAAATTAACCCTTTCTATTCCTCTATGGAGGAGGCAGGGACGTGCTTTTCTAGAATGCTCTATTTCAGCCCAGCTGGGGTTGCTCGGTGGTTGAGCCTTGACCTATGAACCAGGAGGTCAGGGTCGATTCCTGGTCAAGGTACATGCCCGGGTTGCAGGCTCATTCCCCAGTAGGGGGTGTGCAGGAGGCAGCTGATCAATTATTCTCTCCCATCATTGATGTTTCTCTCTCTCTCTCTCTCTCTCTCTCTCTCTCTCTCTCCCCCTTCCTCTCTGAAATCAATAAACATATTTTTTTTAATTTAAAAATAGAATGTCCTATTTCAGTTAATGCCGGCATTACCAACCTCCCACCCCCCGGCTCACTATGCCATCCTCCACCACAGCCAGTTGGTCCCCAGGGCTCACCCCCTGTCCACCAGCAGCAGCAGCTCGGCCCCACCCCCACGGTGACAGGAGAGGTTTCCTTCCACATGTATTCAGGTTCCCATAGCAACCAGCTTCTGCATCCATCCGCTTCCCCGGGCTTTCGTCCCAGGGCCCAAGCGCACAGTCTGGCCACCACGTCTCACCTGCTTCTGCTTCCGAAGAGCCCTGGGAACCGACAGGCTGGTCCTCGGACGGGGCGTTCATGACAGCCCCCTGTGTCTCTGAGCATTTCTTCAGGTTGCAGAACTCCCAGCGGACGCTGGGGTCGGTGGTGTAGCACCAAGGGCCCTTGTCGCCGTCGGGATTCCTGCAGTAGTTCATGGTCAGGCCGCTGCGAATGCCACACAAGAGGGCGTGAGTGGGGGGGAGAGTCCTCAGGGGCACCCCGCACCCTCTGAGTGTTGTGTTAACAAAGTCTTTTTTTAAAATTGATTTCAGAGAAGAAGGGAGAGAGATAGAAACATCAATGATGAGAGAGAATCATTGATTGGCTGCCTCTTGCACGCCCCCTACTGGGGGGTGGGTGTGTGGGGATTGAGCCTGCAACATGGGCATGTGCCCTTGGCCAGAATCGAACCTGGGACCCTTTAGTCCACAGGCCAATGCTCTATTCACTGAGCCAAACCAGCTAGAGCCAAAGTCTTAGTTTTAATAAGAGGAGGTTTACTTAGAAAGTCGCAGTGGTCGAAGTGAGCGGTAGAAGAAATGGGCTCAGGAAACAAGTTCCAGAGGCAAAGAAGGGCCATGGGAGCTTAGAATGGGGAATGGTGGGGGGAGGGGGGAGAGCAAGAGAAAGAGAGAGAGAGAGAGAGAGAGAGAGCCTTAACAAAGTCTTAAGTGACTTTGCAATATTTCCACTAAAGATATGAAAGGTGCTAATTATTACAGTGCCACAAGCACAGGTCCTCAATGTCAAAACAACTTTTAAATCTATATATATAAAAGCCTAAGCAACTGGCTGACCGACCAGTAGCTATGACAGGCACTGACCACCAGGGGGCAGACGTTCAATGCACAGGCATGGAAACATGGAACAGACTGATGAATCTCAGAGGGAAGGAGGGAGAGCAGGAGATCAGGAAGAGATTAACCAAAGATCTTATATGCATACTAGAGGCCCAGTGCACGGATTCGTGTACTGGTGGTGTCCCTCGGCCTGGCCTGCACCCTCTCACACTCCAGGACCCCTCGGGGGATGTTGGACTGCCAGTTTCCGCCCAATCCCTACAGGCCAAGCCGAGGGACCCCACCCGTGCATGAATGTGTGCACCAGGCCTCTAGTAGATCACAATTTTTATTTAACAAATAAAAGTTAATATATGCTCCATGTAAAAGCTAAGATGGCATATAAATGTGTAAAGAAAGTGTCAGAATATCTCCTTCCCCTGGGAATGCTAACTATGTTTCCCAGGGATAACCAACATGGATTTTGAAGTGTGTGTTTTAGATTTTTTTTCTATGCACACACGCATACTTCTGTATCTGTGTCTGTGTCTCTATATATGGCCACATCGGGCTGTGAAAGCTGGAACTGAATGTATCTCCCTGAGGAAGAAATGACAGCGAAAATGATGGCACGCCCCGCAGCCTTCCCAGTCCGTTCATTCCTGCTGTGGTTAAATGCTATGCATTCCCAGTGGGAAGCCATGAGCACAATGTAACTGCAAATACTCCATCTGGTGGATCGAGCGGGTTCCGGGCTGGAGGGACTTCTGGAAACTAGCTCCCAGGCCCGACATCGTTTCCATGGGATGCGTTCTGGGGGGACGGGAGGCGCCCCGCACTGTCCTCACTCCCCCGACCTGTCCCACCTCCCTCGCTGCAGCCACCCAGGCCTGGGAACGGGATGAGGCTGAAGAACTGCGGGACAGAGGGGCGAAGGGAGACATACGGGTAGACCAGGGAGCTGAGGGAGCTGAGGGCTTACGGAGGAGTCGGGAAATGCTGGGTAACAAACAGCAGGTGAGGAACCTAGGATGCTGGTGGTTTGGTCCCCCAGGGCCTCCCCGGAACACTGCCCTAGCCTCGCGGGATTCTCAGCCGTGGACTCCCCTCTCCAGCCTAGACCCATGACCTGGGGCTACCGGAAACAATGAGGCAATGTGGGAATCCGAGGCCATGCCTGTAGATACCTCAGACACGTGGCTGGGGCCCACGATTCAAGGAAGCCAGCCAGAGGTGGCTGAGCAGTTGGAGGTGTTCAAAGGCTTATCCATTTGTGGCAAAAAGGCTGTCTGCTCAGCCCTGGTCTTCGGTCACCTCCCTGCCTTTCCTACCAGTACCTGTCTACGCCCTGACTCGTCTGCCTTCCTGCTTTCCCTCTCTGTGTCCTGGCACCTCAGGTCCCCTCAGACCATAACACTCAGGCCCCGATGGGTCTGAACAGGTCAGACTGTAGACACCGCCACCCAGGGGCCCACACAGACGTCATGTCAGTGGCTATAACCCAATGCCACAGCTGAACGGCAGCCTTGGTGGAAGCAGGTTTTGTGGGTGGTTCCATTGCTAATCATCAGGTCATGTGTCTTCCTGAACTTTCCACTCGTGTAACCATGACCCCTCCATACGTCCCAACCCCCCGGTTTCTACAAAAGTGCTCAGGAAAGACAGCCCTCCTCCAACTTCTCTTCTTGGGGAATTTTTGCTCAAAAACGAGGCACCCGAGATACTGTGCCTCGCATTCTGGAGCCGAGAGAAGTTTGGGTCTAAGAAGTTAGCGTAAACAAGTCCCTTCTAACCAGCCCAAGTGAGCCGTGGCTCCTCTGACCGTTAAAAAGCAAAGACATACGCGTTGGGGACTTTGCCTGGGGTCATCGAGTGCCGGTGTGGGGTCATAGATGACCAGGACTGGCATTTGCGCCCCGTGATGGTGGTGGAGGAGGTGCCGCGGTAGCTCTGCCCGTTGCCGTGGTAGCACTCCTGGACCACGGGGGTCTGCTCGGGTGGGACTGAAAAGGAAGTGGAAGAAGTCAGTGAATAATGACGAGGACGGAGAGATGTGTGAAGCAGTGACAGTCCCAGAACAGCAGCCTCTGTATGTGTGTTCACACTGCTCCTGGTCAGCAGGCAGATGGGCACACAAAGGAAATAGCGGATCCGTAACATTCCAGAATTTTAACGACCTCGGTTTTTAGGTAAATATTTAATGTAAAACTTGGGGAAGCCCAGCTGGCTTGGCTCAGTGGTTGAGCATCAACCTATGAACCAGGAGGTCATGGTTCGATTCCTGGTCATGGCACAGGCCTGGATTGTGGGCTCGATCCCCAGTAGAGGGTGTGCAGGAGGCAGCCGATCCATGATTCTCTCTCATTATGATGTTTCTATCTCTCCCTCTTCTTTCCTCTCTGAAATCAATAAAAATATATATTAAAAATATCCTATCTAATAATAGACAAACATGGTAATTAACCATACCTCCGACATGCTTCCCATTGGCTAATCAGGGCGATATGCAAATTAACTGCCAACCAAGATGGCAGCCGGCAGCCAGGCAGCTGAAGCGAACAGGAAGCTTGCTTGCTCCAGTGAAGGAGGAAGCCAAGGTTCCCCGCCTGCCGCTGCTGGGCTCTGAGCTTGCACTCTAAGAAACAATGTTGCAATTATAGAAGCTAAACAAACCCCAGAAACCTGCTTTCACCCAGCCAGGCCTCAGAGCTGTAGCTGCAACAGTGTTTCAATTATAGAAGCCAAACAAACCCAGATCCCTGCTTTTAGCAGCTGAGGCCTCAGAGCTGGAGCTGAGCCTCAGAGCTAAAGCCGGCTCTCAGCTCCAGTGACAGCCATAGAAGGTAAATAAATCCCAGAATAAAAAAAGAAAAAAGAAAAAGAAAAAAAAAGAAAAAAAGGAGAGGTTGGGAGCTTCAGTCACCCGCCAGCCTGAAAACGGCCCTCAGCCCCTCACCCAGACTGGCCAGGCACCCCAGTGGGGACCCCACCCTGAAGGGGGTGCGACCAGCTGCAAACAGCCATCATCCCCTCATCCAGGCTGGCCAGGCACCCAAGCGGGACCCCCACCCTGATCCGAGACACCATTCAGGGCAAACCAGCCAGCCCCCACTCGTGCACCAGGCCTCTATCCTATATAGTAAAAGGGTAATATGCAAACTCACCCTAACAGCAGAAGGACTGGGAATGACTGGTCACTATGACACACACTGACCACCAGGGGGCAGATGCTCAATGCAGGAGCTGCCCTCTGGTGGTCAGGGCGCTCTCACATGGGGGAGCTCTTCTCAGCCACAAGCCAGGCTGATGGCTGCCAGTACAGTGGTGGTGGTGGGAGCCTCTCCTGCCTCCTCAGCAGCACTAAGGATGTCCGACTGCAGTTTAGGCCTGCTCCCCGCTGGCAAGTCAACATGCCCCGAGGGCTGCCGGGCTGCCGGGCTGCCAGAGGGATGTCTGATTGCCATCTTAGGCCCAATCCCCCGGGGAGCGGGCCTAAGCCAACAGGTGGTCATCCCCTGAGGGGTCCCAGACTGCGAGAGGGCACAGGCTGGGCTGAGGGACCCCCCACCCCCGAGTGCACAAATTTTTGTGCACCGGGCCTCTAGTATGTATATATAATTATATATGTATGTATGTGTGTATATATATATATATATATATATATATATATATATATATATACACACACACACACATATATATGTATATATACATATATATATACATATATATATATATATTTTTTTTTTTTTTTTTTTTTAAAGAAGAAGATCAGTGAGGACTGAGAAGTGCAAACCAGTGCAATCAACTTGACCTGCTGCCTTTATGGAACCCTCTCCACCAACAGCTGAAGTCTCCTCCTTCTTAAGAGCACAGGACACGTTCACCAAGAAGGCCCTCCTTCCACCAGGAAACTGCCTCCACAGGTTTAACGTAAGTGACACCCGGCGCACGCTCTCTGAGCAGAGCAGAACACAACCCTAGTCAAAGCGCGGGAGCGGGGGCCCACAGGTCAGCCTCCACGCTCAGCCCCTCTGCTACCTGTGGCCTCCGCCTGCTCCGGTGGCACCTGGGAGGAGTCGCAGGACGGGATCTTGCAGTGCTCCCACCGCACTTCGCTGTTGGTTGTAAAACACCACGGAGCCGACTCTCCATCAGGGTTGCGGCAGTAGTTTTCCTCCAGGTTTCTGGAAAAGACGCGGTGTGAGTTCCGCCCTCCACACGGGCTCCATGACATGACAAGGAGCGCGCAGGCTGGTTAACAGGGATATTGGACGCTTGGCCAGCTAATCCTCCTGAAGGGTAGGTGGGCACATGAGCGGAGGAGGGGCTCTTTAGGACCCCAGAGAATTACGGCGCCAATGCTTCTCTGGGGTCAATGGTTAAAATGTATTCCTCGACTGGGGATCACCAAGCAAAACAGCTCTGCTGTGTGTTGGGCATGGCGCTGGATGCTAAAGCACATGGGGATTTCCCACAGTGGTCCTGCCTCAAACAGCATATCCAGCCCTGGCCGGTGTGGCTCAGAGGTTAGACCATTGGCCCTGGACCAGAGGGTCGCAGGTTCAATTCCTGGTCAAGGTCATGTACATGGGTTTCAGGTTCAATCCCTGGCCTCGGTCTGGGTGTGTGAGGGAGGCAACCAATCGATGTCTCTCTCTCACATCTCTCTCTCTCTCTCTCTCTCTCCCTCTCGCTCTCTCTTCCTCCCCCCTCCCTTTTACTCTCTCTTAAATCAATGGGAAGAATACCCTCTGGTGCGGATTAGCAACAACAACAAGTCTCTCCAGCGTAGCCCTGGGATTTCCGTGTTCTCCACACCCGCTGCTCTGCGATCTGACTGAGCGGACCTGGGGGAGGGCCCAGGATCTTGCATTTCTAACAGCATCCGCTGCTGGAGCCGAGAACCCGCGTCTCGGGAGTCAGGGCTGACTCACCCATCCCCTTGCACAGCACTGGCCCGTGGTCAGTGCAGGGACTTCACCTGGAGTGGCTCAAGCTCGAGCCAGGTCAGTGGGCTTTCACGCCTGGCTCGGCCGCAGGGCCGGAGCCGGGCTGGACTTACTTGCAGGGGAAGTTTTCCGGGGTCCTGTTGTGCTTGTGAGGGGTCTGCTCGCTCCAGCGCTGACACGTGTGCCCGGAGAGAGTGACGGCCACCTTCCCGACGTAGCTTTCCCCTCTGCCCTTTAGACACTGGTATGTGGGGCCGGTGGACGGCGGGGGGGTTGCTTGAATAGGGACAGTAAATGGCCGTGAGTGGTTCTGAAATGGGGAAGGCACAGGCGGCAGGGCTGGGGTGGGGAGTTGGATCTGGGAGCGTCAGTCTGGCCGCTGGCTGCTCCCCCGCTTTGGAACTGGAAAGTGGTTTATCGTTTTTAGGAGAATTTGACTTGGTAGAGTCATGCCTACGAGACCACCTCACGAGGAACGCCTCCAGGAACGAGGCCCTCGGAGTGCATGCTGCTTTCTGTCTTCTTTCTCAGTTTGTCATACATGTAGGGATCGACATGCCACCCTCACCCCAGATCTCCACATGCACCAGCGACACAACCTCCTTTGCGAAGAATAAATGATTCCCCAAGTGAACACAGCTAGATGCCGCCCAACATCCCAGGAAGCCGACAGAAAGGCCATGGAAAGAAGCCAAAATGTGTCTCCAAGAAAGAGCGTGGGCTTCTAGAATCACAAAATTCTCGAGAGAAGAAGAAAAAAAAGATGACAAGAAGAGAGAGCGACGTCAGGAAGAAGGGGAGTGCCCAGGGGACTCCGTGCCCGCTGGACGGAAGGCTGTCAGGCCCAAGGGCGGAAGCCCCCCGGGCTGCGAGCCCCCCTAACTCCTGATGGCCGCCCTTGTCTGAACCTCCAGTCCCTTCTTCCCACTCTCATCGAGGGAAAGGCTCACAAAAGTGTTTCTTCTGGGTCTTTTCTGCTAAGTGAGCCGGTTTACCCTCCGCCCTGGGCTCCCCTCTCCCACTGCCCACTCCCAGGTGGCCCTTCTGAGACAGACCTCAGAGGCAACGCCTGTTACAGAGCAGCAGCCAGAGAGAACTCTGGGTGCAAATGAGACGCGTGGACAGGAAGCACGGGTCTTATGTCCCCGCGAAGGCCACAGAGCTGCCTTCCGAGCCCACATGCCGGTCTTTGACAGGAAAACCCCACAGAACCTGTGAGCAATGGATGCTCAGACA
The DNA here is from genome assembly GCF_014108235.1 of Myotis myotis. NCBI lineage: Eukaryota > Metazoa > Chordata > Mammalia > Chiroptera > Vespertilionidae > Myotis > Myotis myotis. Next base: position 3,454,542 of record NW_023416379.1, on the reverse strand, counting down.
GTTCCCTGGAGGAGCCAGGAGACTGTTTGACAAGGGCAGTCAAACCCCACAGCATCATGGGGCCCTGCTTTTCTCTTGGTTCCCAGGGCAGAACGGCCGAGGGTCCGTGGACGGGGTGGGGCCATACTCACTGCAGCGCGGGATGTCACAGAGTTCCCAGCGTTTGTTGGGGTTCGTGGTGAAACACCAGGGGCTGGGCTCCCCGTCAGGGTTACGGCAGTAATTCATCTTCAGGTTCTTGCTTGGGAACCTGGATGGGCGAGGAGGAGTTTAATGGCATGAACAGCGCTCGCTCCGGCAGCACACACTAACACCGGAGCGGTCCAGGGATTAGCCTGGGCCCTGCGCAGGGATGACATGCAAATTCGTGGAGCATTCCATGTTTTTAAAAATAAAATAAAAAATAGCACGGAACATGTCCAGCTAAGAATCACTTTAAATGAGCAGGTAGGGAGCACCTGCAGGCACCACCAAGCACCCTGGGAGGCGACAGGGAGAAGGCCGACCTCGAAGAGATGGCGGTCTCATGAGGAAGATGCGCTCAGGGGCCGGAGGGCTACTTTCCCGGCGGTTTACACATGTGTAAGCCACAGGACAGGATTAGTGACGTTAGCATGTTGGCCTCCTGGAAAGCTGATGTCAGCAAACTCCAGTTATGCAGTTTCAAATAAGAGCAATTTTTAAAACACAAGGAACTTGCTAGTTGCCATCTTCAGAGCTTGAAGAGCCGACCCGCTGGTCTGCCAGGCTGGGGTCCCGCCAGCCTTTGAGCTCATAGCAGCGGAAAGGGGCGCGTTGTGTTCCCGTGAGCACCTGGCCCCAGGTGCAGGCAGGGAGCCCTCAGTGGGCCCTGGGCTGGGACCCCGAGGCGAGCCGTGCCTGGGCCCTCTGGCTTGGCTCACGTCCCTGTCTGAGGCTCCCGGTGCTAGGTCAGGTCGACTGAGCCAACAGCAGTGGCTTCGGGAATCTTCTTCTATTTCCTGGACGCGAACTGTTCGGAATGGGAGGTACAACGGTTCCCTGGAGCTGTTTTCCACAGGGAACTCTGGGCTCAGTCTCATTTTTTCTAAGTTTTCTTAAGTCGCAGTAGGTCCCACCATCATCATGGAATGAAGAGAAAGATCAGAAGCAGCTACGGAAGGGGGGTGTTTCCGGAACAATCCGTGGGAAGTAGGGGAGGATTGCTAGGCCAGGGACTCCCTTCCTGTTGCACATCCCTGGCCCCTTGGGGAATCTAGTGAAAGTTAGGATCCTTGCCTGGAAACAGCGCACTGAGAGGAACACACTGAGAGCTCATAACCCCCATCCTCAGGTCGTGGGTCAGGGAGCCTGGAGTTTCACTGGAACGAAGGAGAGGGGGAAGTGGAGAGAAGAGGGGAGAGCGGGGGACACCCCAGCCCGCGGATCTGGGCTTCGCAGCTCTCCATGCGCTCACGCATCGGCCAGGACCGGTTCCGGCAGAGACGGCCGAGGGTCTGAGACCCTGCGCGTCCGACAGCCACGGGCCTCTGCTCCCTGCACCCACCAGGGCGGGAGCGGGAGCTGCTCTGCAGGCGCGTGGGAAGCGGCAAAGGGAGACGCGGAAACGTCAGGTTCCTTCGCTGCTCGAGGGACATGAACACCTCAACAGCAGTAAACACTGGAGCTGCGGAGCCGCGAGCACCCAGTCTGTCTCCGGGGACTTACTTGGCGGGGATGTAGCCATGCGCGTGCGGCGTCTGCGAGTCCCAGGCCTGGCACTCGAGCCCTGACTTGGTCCTGGAGATAGTGCCCTCGTAGTTTTCCCCGCTGCAGTGCATGCACTCCTCTGGGCGGCGGGCAGGGAGGAGGGAGAAGTGTGAACCAGAGCCCCCCAGGAACGCCTGGAACACCGCTCGCCCCCTGCTCATCCGTGCTGTCCCACGGTCACTAACCCCTGCTCATACGTGCTGTCCCACGGTCACTAGCCCCTGCTCATCCGTGCTGTCCCGCGGTCACTAACCCCTGCTCATACGTGCTGTCCCACGGTCACTAACCCCTGCGCATACGTGCTGTCCCGCGGTCACTAACCCCTGGTCATACGTGCTGTCCCACGGTCACTAACCCCTGCTCATCCATGCTGTCCCGCGGTCACTAACCCCTGCTCATACGTGCTGTCCCACGGTCACTAGCCCCTGCTCATACGTGCTGTCCCACGGTCACTAACCCCTGCTCATACGTGCTGTCCCACAGTCACTAGCCCCTGCTCATAGGTGCTGTCCCACAGTCACTAGCCCCCGCCCATACGTGCTGTCCCGCGGTCACTAACCCCTGCTCATACGTGCTGTCCCACGGTCACTAACCCCCGCTCATACGTGCTGTCCCACGGTCACTAACCCCTGGTCATACGTGCTGTCCCACGGTCACTAACCCCTGCTCATCCATGCTGTCCCGCGGTCACTAACCCCTGCTCATACGTGCTGTCCCACGGTCACTAACCCCTGCTCATACGTGCTGTCCCACGGTCACTAACCCCTGCTCATACGTGCTGTCCCACGGTCACTAACCCCTGCTCATCCGTGCTGTCCCACGGTCACTAACCCCTGCTCATACGTGCTGTCCCACGGTCACTAACCCCTGCTCATACGTGCTGTCCCACGGTCACTAGCCCCTGCTCATAAGTGCTGTCCCACGGTCACTAACCCCTGCTCATACGTGCTGTCCCACGGTCACTAACCCCTTCTCATACGTGCTGTCCCACGGTCACTAACCCCTGCTCATACGTGCTGTCCCACGGTCACTAACCCCCGCTCATACGTGCTGTCCCACGGTCACTAACCCCCGCTCATACGTGCTGTCCCACGGTCACTAACCCCTGCTCATCCATGCTGTCCCACGGTCACTAACCCCTGCTCATCCATGCTGTCCCACGGTCACTAACCCCTGCTCATCCGTGCTGTCCCGCGGTCACTAACCCCTGCTCATACGTGCTGTCCCACGGTCACTAACCCCTGCTCATCCGTGCTGTCCCGCGGTCACTAACCCCTGCTCATACGTGCTGTCCCACGGTCACTAACCCCCGCCCATACGTGCTGTCCCACGGTCACTAACCCCTGCTCATACGTGCTGTCCCACGGTCACTAACCCCTGCTCATACGTGCTGTCCCACGGTCACTAACCCCCGCTCATACGTGCTGTCCACGGTCACTAACCCCTGCTCATACGTGCTGTCCCACGGTCACTAACCCCGCTCATCCGTGCTGTCCCACGGTCACTAACCCCTGCTCATACGTGCTGTCCCACGGTCACTAACCCCGCTCATACGTGCTGTCCCACGGTCACTAACCCCTGCTCATACGTGCTGTCCCACGGTCACTAACCCCTGCTCATACGTGCTGTCCCACGGTCACTAACCCCTGCTCATACGTGCTGTCCACGGTCACTAACCCCTGCTCATACGTGCTGTCCCACGGTCACTAACCCCTGCGCATACGTGCTGTCCCACGGTCACTAACCCTGCTCATACTGCTGTCCCACGGTCACTAACCCCTGCTCATACGTGCTGTCCCACGGTCACTAACCCCTGCTCATACGTGCTGTCCCACGGTCACTAACCCCTGCTCATACGTGCTGTCCCACGGTCACTAACCCCTGCTCATACTGCTGTCCCACGGTCACTAACCCCTGCTCATACGTGCTGTCCCACGGTCAACTAACCCCTGCTCATACGTGCTGTCCCACGGTCACTAACCCCTGCTCATACGTGCTGTCCCACGGTCACTAACCCCCGCTCATACGTGCTGTCCCCACGGTCACTAACCCCTGCCTCATACGTGCTGTCCCACGGTCACTAACCCCTGCTCATACGTGCTGTCCCGCGGTCACTAACCCCTGCTCATACGTGCTTGTCCCACGGTCACTAACCCGCCCATACGTGCTTCCCACAGTCCTACCCTGCTCATACGTGCTGTCCCACGGTCACTAACCCCCTTCTCATACGTGCTGTCCACGGTCACTAACCCCTGCTCATACGTGCTGTCCCACGGTCCACTAACCCCCGCTCATCAGTGCTGTCCCACGGTCACTAACCCCTGCTCATTCCGTGCTGTCCCACGGTCACTAACCCCTGCTCATACGTGCTGTCCCACGGTCACTAACCCCTGCTCATCCGTGCTGTCCCCCGGTCACTAACCCCTGCTCATACGTGCTGTCCCACGGTCACTAACCCCTGCTCCATACGTGCTGTCCCACGGTCACTAACCCCTGCTCATACGTGCTGTCCCACAGTCACTAACCCCTGGTCATACGTGCTGTCCCACGGTCACTAACCCCTGCTCATACGTGCTGTCCCACGGTCACTAACCCCCTGCTCATACGTGCTGTCCCACGGTCACTAACCCCTGCTCATACGTGCTGTCCCACGGTCACTAACCCCTCTCATACGTGCTGTCCCACGGTCACTAACCCCTGCTCATACGTGCTGTCCCACGGTCACTACCCCTGCTCATACGTGCTGTCCCACGGTCACTAACCCCTGCTCATACGGGCTGTCCCAAGGTCACTAACCCCTGCTCATACGTGCTGTCCACGGTCACTAACCCCAGCTCATACGTGCTGTCCCACGGTCACTACCCCGCTCATACGTGCTGTCCCACTGTCACTAACCCCTGCTCATACGTGCTGTCCCACGGTCACTAACCCTGCCATACGTGGCTGTCCCACGGTCACTAACCCCTGCTCATACGTGCTGTCCCACGGTCACTAACCCCTGCTCATACGTGCTGTCCCACGGTCACTAACCCCTGCTCATACGTGCTGTCCCACGGTCACTAACCCTGCTCATACGTGCTGTCCCACGGTCACTAACCCCTGCTCATACGTGCTGTCCCACGGTCACTAACCCCTGCTCATACGTGCTGTCCCACGGTCACTAACCCCTGCTCATACGTGCTGTCCCCGGTCACTAACCCCTGCTCATACGTGCTGGTCCCACGGTCACTAACCCCCCTGCTCCACGTCACTACCCCTGCTCATACGTGCTGTCCCACGGTCACTAACCCCTGCTCATACGTGCTGTCCCACGGTCACTAACCCCTGCTCATACGTGCTGTCCCACGGTCACTAACCCCTGCTCATACGTGCTGTCCCACGGTCACTAACCCCTGCTCATACGTGCTGTCCCATGGTCACTAACCCCTGGTCATACGTGCTGTCCCACGGTCACTAACCCCTGGTCATACGTGCTGTCCCACAGTCATTAGCCCTTTGTTCTTACGTGCTAGCTCAGTCACTAGCCCCTTGTTCATATGTGCTGTCCCACAGTCACTAGCCCCTTGTTCCTATGTGCTATCCGATAGTCACTTGGTAATAAAATCGGCACCAAAGACTCAATTTTCTGATACAACCTAAAATGCCACTCTTTCTTTCAAATGGTAAAATGAGCATATTTTGGTCAAGACCCCCTTGACTATTATAGTCACAACCAATTTCAGAAATTCCATGAAGGCATGTCCTCGAGCTGGGATGCAGTAGCCCTTGGGTGGGGAGGGGGACACAGATTCTCGGAGCCTGTCAGTTCTCTGCTGGGACTTTTAAAAGTGGTGTCTCCGTTTCCAGGAGGATCTTTAAACGCGTCTGTGCCATTATCCGATTGCTGGGTGACGGATCCTCCCAGGATCCGAGCGCTGGGGTCTGTTGAGCTCCTGACTCGCTGGGGGCAGTGCTCACCTCCAGCCACAGCAGCTCTCTTTCTGTAGGAGTGAGAAGCATGCCTGGCTGTTCTCCGCTTTCTCACATTATTTACAAACAGGAGCTTTGATTTAGAATTCTTGAAATGACATGGCCCAGCAGGGTCAATGTGACTTTAAGTTTTATGGAGTAATAAGGAAAAAAAAGAGTCAGACCTGATAGAAAAATGATGTGTTCATGTCAACTAAGGGACGAATGACCTCATAGCACCGTGTACAAATAAAGAGTCCCCAGGGCGGAGGTGGGTAAAGTGACAGGGACTGAGCCGCCACAGGTGGGAGCACCGCCAGGTGGCTGCACAGTCCCCCGCCCCCACCCCCTCGCCCCACTCAGTGGAGCAGGAAATGTGAAATGAAGAACTGTTTTTCAGTAGGATGTTTGTAATTTTTAGCATTGACTGCTGGGATGTGCTATCCAATTGGTTGGTTCATTAAAATAACGATTCGCTGGTTTAAAAATGGTTCTTAGCTTAGCTTCAGTGCAACAACAAAGTCTCCATATTACCACCGTTTCTTTGAATTGTATTGATTTTGCGGTTTTATTCCAACTATATTACCCCAAATCTGTTTTTGTCTTTCTACTGTGTGCTGAGCTTTAAGCATAGGAAGTTTGTGTCTAGAGTTTACATCTAGTTTTGTTTTTTTTAAATATTTGTACACATTGAAGGAGCCTGTGTACAGGCACTCACGCATCGTGACCTAAAAATAATTCAGGTCAATACTAGGGGGTCTGAGCAAATGTTGACCCTTTCCATGAGGTTCCTGCATGACTCAGCCGTGTCAAACACGGCGCTAAGGGGTCGGTCACACGCTCCCCGTGGGAAATCGCTTTACAGCACATTGCCATGCGGGGAAGGCAGACGGGAGGGTGTCTGCGGCAGCTCCTGACCTTCACATTCAGGGATGGTGCAGTAGTCGAATCTGGTGGCCGGGTCGGTGGTGTAACACCAGGGCCCCTCCGCGTCGTTGTCGGGGTTCCGGCAGTAGTTTTCCTCCAGCCCCTCCAATGGGTGGCTCGTGGGTGAGTACCTGGGCGGGACGGGAAGGAATCACTCTGATTGCCTCCTAAACGTCAGCACGTGACCAGCCACGCAGACTGAGGAGCCTCCGGTTCCCATCCGGAGGTCAAGGCCCTGCCATCCCAGAGCCCAAGGGTCTGTGGTGTCCGATTGCCACCGTCTCTGTCTCTGGGCTGTTTCCGCCCAGGCGCTAACATTCCCGTTATTCCTAGTTGCACAGTCACGTCTCAGGAGGAGGACACACTGTCTGCACAGGTGGCGGGAGCAAGGCCTCCATCCTGCCGGGTTCTCGTGCATCCCAAATGCCTGCTTCTGTCACGGCCTCTCTCTGTGAAAACGATGGTAGTGAACACCACGCTCCGGGTGACACTACACTCTTTGTCTACGTCCTCTCGTGTAGCCCTAATGAAAACCCCACCAGGATGGCGATGTTAGCCCTATTGACAGATGAGACGACGGAGACGCAGCAGTGAAAACCAAACAGGCCTTGCCTTAGTTGGAACAGTTAGTAAGTAGCATCTCGAGAATTAAGTCAGATCCGTCAGATCCCCCAAGCCGGGTTCTCTCTGAAGTGCAGCCAGATTTAGGGGGAGTGTGGGGTCGGGGAGTTGAGCTAACTTTCAACTCGAGATGAGCTGCCGTGTGGAGAAACAGGTTAGACCCAAAGCCCAAGACTTGGGGTCCGAAGGTCAGGCTTTGTTTTGGACCCTCCTGCGCCTGCGTGGTGGGCAGAGCCTCGGTTTCCTCACCTGCCAGAGGAGAGATGGCCGGGACCCGCGGTCGGCAAACTGCGGCTCTCGAGCCGCATGCGGCTCTTTGGCCCCTTGAATGCGGCTCTTCCTACGCCTTAGGAGTACAGTGGGGCTTTGACTTACGAGTTTAATTCGTTCCGAAACCGAGCTCGTTCAGGAGCCCGTTAACTCAAATTACTCTATCAACTCAATGCAAAAAATCGACGGAGAGACAGCTGGTATCTCAAAAAACTCGTTAGTCGGGACACTCGTAAGGCAAGGCCCCACTGTACCCTAATTAAGTTAATAACAATGTCCCTGCCTATATAGTTTAAATTTAAAAAATTTGGCTCTCAAAAGAAATTTCAATTGTTGTACTGTTGATATTTGGCTCTGTTGACTAATGAGTTTGCCGACCACTGGCCTAGACCAAGCATGTCAAACGCAAAGGCAAACACGGGCCCAATAAACGAGGCATGTGGCCCATGGGCCGCATGTGGCCCACAACAAATATTTTTGCGGCCCAGCCAATATAACGGTATGGAAGAAAACATGAATTTTATCATTGCTCTTGTTCTATTTTATACTATACCTTTTGAAAGAAACCTATGTTTCTATGAAAATTGAAGCTTGTGTTTGTTTGAGGCCCACATAAACTTAAACCTTGTTTATTTGGCCTGTGTTAGCCTTTGAGTTTGACATGCTTGGCCTAGACCAGTGGTTGGCAAGCTGTGGCTCGCGAGCCACATGCAACTCTTTGGCCCCTTGAGTGTGGCTCTTCCACAAAATACCGACTTCTGCGCATGGGCCACGAAGTTTCAATCGCACTGTACGTGCACGCCCGCACGTGGTATTTTGTGGAAGAGCCACACTCAAGGGGTCAAAGAGCCACATGTGGCTAGCGAGCCCCGGTTTGCCGACCACGGGCCTAGACTATCTCCAAGGCCCCTGACAGCCTATGATTTAGCCATTTGGTTCCATTGCTTTTCCCCCATAAGCCTTCATGTCCCAGGAATATGAGGTCTGCTCATCTCACGGGAGGCAGTCAAGGCAATTTGTTGGGAACGGGGTGGGGCCATAGACACCAGCTCTGACTGGATGAGCTTTGTCACCAAGAACTTAGTGCCGCCTGATGTTCCCTGGGAAATGTACAGTGAGAATGACACTAAAAGAAATAGGCGACTTGTGGGAGAATCCATTGCTCGTTTATATTTCATTTCCTCTTTCACTCCACAATGTTGAGGTGAGAGTTCTCATTTGATACGTTAGTTTTCAGCTAATTGCATCCTAATCGTGGCCATCTCTGGTCTCTCAGACTCAGCCTAGAACCCGTGGTTTGGTGGTTCTGTTCTTCCCAGGCATCCTTCTGTGAGCTAGGGCTTCCAGAAAAGCATGTGTGCGGAGTGGATGGGGCACAAGCATGCCCTGGGGGGGCTATAACTAGTGGAACCATCTGCCTCAGATCAGTGAGGTCCTCTGTGCCTGTGCGGACACCTATCCTGGGGGCTTGGAGGGAATGCCGTCATTCTAAGTGCAGCAGGTGAGCACAGCGGAGAGAGAAAGCCTTACTTGGGGACGTGTGGAGAGCGGTCGCGCCACTTCTGACAGGCAACCCCGTTTCTCGTCTGGGACACCGTCCCCCGGTAGCGCCTTCCGTTCCCGGTCTTGCACTCTGAAAGATAGACTGAGAAGACCGCACAGCGGTCAGTCCCTTCGCAAGGGAGGTCACGCCGAGCCCTGCGTCCCGTGCAGCGAAAGGACACGGTGGTCCTGCCACCCAAGGTCACCTTTCATGGCTCTGGGTGAGGTGCCGCTAGCAAAGCTGTTTGGTGCTTCCATAGGTTTATTCAAAGTGACAGCCCCTCTGTGTGCCAGGCGCCATGCTGGGTGCTGGGGGCACACGGAGTGGGGAACAGTGGAGTCAGGGCGCCGCAACAGCAAGCGATCAAGGACACAGCCCTTGGTGACAGGTATGACAGACAATAAACAGCGTGTGAGCGCGTGAGGGGGACGGGAAGAGGGCTTCCAGGCTGGGGGGGGGGCAGTGCGCTTTTCAGGGGCCTGGAGAGCGCCCTGACTGTCCTGAG